>NW_027266330.1:38235000-39677500 GCF_022045235.1 Haliotis cracherodii | reverse complement strand
AAGCAATATGGGTGCTGAGGACTCATTCTACCTCTGTTCCACACAGGGGAAGAGCAATTAGCGTTACCCAGCACTCACCACGTGGAGATTGCACTTCATGGGTGCCCTTAATAGATGATTTACAATTTGATGATATCAAAGTATAGTTCTTTGATAGGCATTTAGAAGTTGGAGTACTAAGTAAGGATAAGATTTATGGATGAACAACTTCTTTATTGCAATTCGGTGTAGGTTTTACATCACTTGCTTGATAACGGCGTTAGAACCTACACCAAAACGTCACTCCTGATTGTAATAAAGAAGTTAATCATCCATAAATCTTATCCTTACTGATATCAAAGTATGTTGCTTATGACATACATGCTCAATGTCTTTGACACAATGTTATCTTGGTGGGACAGTATAGCATATGTGTTTCAGGTCTGTGTTGTATGAAGATTCCCTATTTACGTTTCCTGACGGAACGCGAGATGAAATCAATGCTGTTGCGACTCAGGCCTTTGATGAATGGCAACAATTTCTCCTCATCAGAGCTAATGAAATCAAAAGCGGTAAGGTAGTTTAACATGCAAAAGCTGTCAAATTCAATATTATCTTAACATTACATTTTAGTACCTTTCAAACTCAACCACCTTCGGTTTCATTCATATCTTTTGAAATGAATATGATGATGAAGGCAATATATACTGAACAGCAAAAGAATCGTCACCCCAAGTAACATTGCATGAAATATCTGGGTAATTTTGGTTTCCAAAAATTAACATTACCTTGTCCGGAAAAATGAAATTTGATGATAAATAACAAAGCAGATGACAATAAAATCGATCGCCCTAACGCAATCAGGGCAACGGCTATGGTAACCCTATGCACGTGCAAATTGAAATGCACATGCCTTTCCCCAATTCTTGCCCTATAAAAAACATTCATTCGTTATTGAATTGCTACCACATGCCAAGATTGACAAGAAATCAGCGACACCAAGCCCTTGGACGATTGCAAGCTGGACAAACCGCCCGGCAAGTAGCCAATGCATTTAAAGTCCACGTAAGGACCATATACAGGCTCCAGCAACGGTAGCAGACCACCAACACTACAGGTGACCGACTACGTAGTGGAAGACCAAGGGTCACCACCCTGTCAGGATCGTCAGATTGTGCGACAGCATCTTCAAGATCGCTTTGTTACTGCTGCAGAAACTGCTCGACAGGCCATGGGGTACACACCAGCGACACATTAGTGCGGACACCGTGCGTCGACGATTGACGAGCAGACACCTCAACTGTCATAGGCCACACTGAGGACCCATTTTGACACAACGTCATCGCCGGGACCGTCTTCAGTGGGCAACACAGCACCAGCATTGGCGCCACCAGCAGTGGAGAAGAGCCCTCTTCTGAGACGAGAGCCATTACTGTATCTCAACAGCAGATGACAGAGAAAGAATCTTGCGACGCCGTGGGGAACGTTATTCAGATTATTGTGTTGTTGAGAGAGACTCGTTGGGTGGCCCGAGCATCATGGTGTGGGGTGGAATTGGTCTTGCACAGAGGGTCGGCCTCGTGGTCTTCTAGAACATCAGTCCAGGGAGAGCCAATGGTGTCACAGCAGCTTGGTACATTGATCAAGTCTTGAGACCAACCACGAATTTCAGATTTGTTAATGCCCGTGCCCACACTGGGAGAGCAACAAGAGACTTCCTCCAGCAGAATGGCATCAGAACCATGCAGTGGCCTGCCCTCAGTCCCGATTTCAATCCTATTGAGCACCTGTGGGACGAGATTCAAAGGCTGCTGAATGACGTCCGACCAAGGCCGACAACTGCAGCTGACCTGCGTCAGGCGTTCCTGTGTGGGCTCAGGTGCCTATGGCCTTCATCAACCACCTCATCCATTCCATGTAATGACATTACACGGCAGTCATGAATGCACATGGCGGACACACGAAATGCTGACTTGTGATGCTATTTTCTCAGAGACTAGTGTTGTGTTTCACTTTAAAAACATTTGACACTTAATTTCAATCTTGATGATCGGTTTTGCCAAGTTTCATCTTTTTAATATGTCTTCAAGTATGTTAACAGTGTTTAGGTTTAAGGTTTCTTATATATCTCTCCATGGTGACGTTTCTTTTGCGGTTCAGTATATTTCCCTTTGTAGGTGGGTATATGATGCTGATAGTTCCTGCAGAAGATAGAGAAAGAAAATATGGCCAAAGCAGAGTCCATTTACAGAACATGTGGGCAGCTATGACGTCAGTTTGGCGACTGTTCCGTGATACGGATCTCATCACAGAGGTATGTGTTGGGCAGATTGCATTTTATAATGAAGCCCATATTTATAACATTCTGCACTCTAATCATCTGAGGGAGTATTTGATTTTCTTTAATTGGGAAGATGGTCCTCGAAGATGCCATCGAATGTGTTAAATATAAAGAAGCGCTCTCGTTGTCAACACATACACAGTCCTGTCCAAGATTGCACATATATCTGAAATTGGCTATAAGATAGCTGAATGCATAAGTACATAATGTAAGTCGTGTCATTTCTTCATGATTAAATGAAGAGTTAAATCAGTGGACAAAAAATATGACTTCCCCTTCCTGATAATTCATATCTAGTAGCTCATTTGACAGGGTTTGGCAGAGGCACGTTGATGTTATAATACTCATTAGGCTTTGTATTGTCTGTGTAACATGTTATATATGAATGTGTCATTGACAACGTTCTTTACTGATCCATTGAATGGTTTAGTCCTACGTTATTCAACCAACGGACCCAATTACAGTTTTAGCTCTGAGGCTTGACAGACTTTAAAAGTTGTCTTTCCTCTGTTAAATACCCCAGTTAAAACTACTGCGTGGGGGCTTACGTCTACGAATAGCTTGAGGACATCCCTGTCTCGCACTAGTGTCCTGCCGTCATCATTGTGATTGTGCGATGAGATGCATTCTTAAACTTCTTTGCTTCGTAGGTTATTCGGGTTCGTGTGTATGTGTGTATGAGTATGGTGGCACTGTAACACGCTTGGGTACCTTTATACTTCTATACAGTGTGAGTACAAGGCAACCAACTACTCCGGTTACTACAGAAGTGAGGAGGAACTGAGAGCACCGTTTTGTGACGACTCCTCTCCAGTTGTCAAGGCAGGTTTACGAATCAAGTCCCTGGAGATATCCCACCGAGTACCTTACAGCATGAAACAGATGAAGAAAACCAAGAAAGAAAATGGTGACCTTTTTGCATTTTCATTTACATGTAGTATAGTCAGTTAGAATTTACACAATGATCCTGTATATGTTGAAATTAATATTAGGTCAGTGTTGAGTGTGGTGTAAAACAGCACTTACTTCCCGCACTTATTCAGGATCCGATGATAATGGGTCCAAATCCGAGATTTACGAGTATGATAATTTGTGTGTTAAAATACCCGTGTGTGTGGTCGTCCCCAGAGTGGTGAACGACTTGTGCCACTGTTGGCGTTCCTCCAACATGAAACTGATGGACCGTGGTATGACTGAAATCTATATGACATATGTTCAAATCTGTGTTTACCCTCGCTCACTCAAAGTGAAGGAGCACAATTTCAATTTACGTTACACTGAATTTTTTCATGTGCATGAAAACATCTATGCCATCGATATGTCAGATGAACAACTCAGCCTGTACCTTGGATTCCTACAATTAACCTTGTTTGTTTCCAGGTGGGAAAGAAGACATAGATACATCGGTTGGGAGATTTCTTTGGACAATCCGATCCTGGACAGAACATATTTTCCTGCAGGCTCTATCCAGCAGATCCCAAGTGTCCAGGCGGGACATAGTCAACACATTCTATGACAGACTGTTGGAGCATTTGAAACAACAAGACATGTCCAACTGTGGCTGGAATAATATCATAGCCTATGTCGTCATCACAAAGAAATGAAGAGACAAGGTGTCTGTATATATCTGAATACATTACTTTCATCTAAACAGTATAGAGGTTGTGCAGAAAGCTTGACCACAGTGTTCTACCCCCACATCTCTAACTCAATCACTCTATACCATCTATCGTGCAATGATCATTAAAACCAGATCTTAGTTCTCGCTATCGCTAAACAAAGATCTGAGGACATCCCATTACGGCTCACGTCAGAACAACTTTTCATCCTACCAATCAAAACTTCGCTTATCAGATCATGAAAGTGACAGTCGGAATGTGTTTTCTAATCATGCAACCTCGAAAACGTTAACATGGGGTATTCCGAAAGACATTTGCGGTCCGTACGACTGAAGTATCAAAAGTCAAAAGTATCGTCTATCTCTCGCTTCCCGTATATAAACGTTTGAACGGAGGAGGCGTTGCACAGTACGTAGGAAGCTCTGCCATACAATCTCAACCATCTATTAGACATTCCGGAATGTCCGTTTGTTCAGTTTTCAAAATTTTAATCGAGAACTGTGTCAACATATTGTTCAAGCGTAGTTTGAAATGGAAGTCATCAGGTTGAAACGAATGCCGTAAAGCTCGAGTTAGCTGCTTTCTAATTGGCTAATATTGACTTCTTGTTAGTCAATTCAATGGTCAGTCAAAGTTCGCGAAAGGTTGTTCTGACGTGACCCGTAAAGGGATGTCCTCAGTTCTTTGTTTAGTGATAGCAACAACTAAGATCTTATTGTAATGAGATTGTCTATCGTGGGCCATTTCACTGATTACTTTGTCGATTAATTGGGGATGGGGATTAATTGCTTTAATATATATTTGTATATGTATGATTCATAAATAACATTAATGATACATTCATCTTTTTGTCTCTTTGTCTCAATTCGCTTTCAACCATGAGAGTATATTAATACATTCAAGAAAGACGATCGTTTCAAGACAGAAGGTCGATGACTATTGATACCTTTTTGGTCCGGGTATTTTGCTTAAAAGATTGTATCAAATATTCTCTGTATCAAATATTCTCTGTATCAAATATTCTTGTTTTTTCATGTGAGGAACAATAATCACTCTCACCTTCTTGTCAAACGATAATATTGTGAATCTCTTTGTGAGATGTTTCTTTGGGTCAGTGAGACAGGGATTAATATTTTACAATCTGTTTCCTCCATATATGTGTGAATGTCAATTTGTGTAATTATTTTTATTTTCAAAAGGACTAAGCACCACGACCTGTTATCAACTTCAGACATTGTAATCAGCGCACTGTTTGAAATAGATGAAATAGATAAATATTTGAACAAGTTAGATTAGAACTCAATGTGGGAAGCAGCACATGGTTGTCAGTGTTGAATTATAAGATTATACTAAAGAATCTAAAATATTTACTGTTCAAGCAACGACCTCCAAATCATTACATGTATTCCTTGATGCGTCACTTTATCTACATTTCACTGTACTTTATGTTAATTGTATGTGTGTATTTAAGCCTTATGTAGGCAACTTGTGTACATATTGCAAAAGACTTATTGTATAACAATAGAGAAGATCCCTTAAATGTGTCTCTTTTGCTTAATCTTACATTCATACAATAAATATATTTAAACAAAGAGTCTCTGGGTAATCAGAGTGAGGTGGTGAGTTGTCATGTGGTTAAACGTTGCGTTCAAATGGTATACAATTAACAAATGTATTACAAAAAACACTTAGTTTACAAATTACCGCACAACAATTTCCATGTACAGTAAACAATGGAGGAGTACAATATTCAAATTTCTTCAAAGCCAACACATCATTTCTTTCTTCAATCTAAGCCAAAGCATCATCATCCAAAATTTCTTCCTCAACTAGGTATGTTATCAAACTTGTCTTGACATCGGCCTCAAGCATACCCGATCCGATGTTAAGTTTTTAATGTTTGACCAATGCGACTAGTTCAGACTTTTGGAGCATAGAGACCAGTTCCATCGAAGGTTGGCTAACAGATTCATCTACACTAAACACCATAGTGTTTATTGGCTGCACATGATATTCGACAGTAACATATTTATCCAATAAATTTGATAGATAATTTGTGACATATCAAACTGCCCCCATTTTTGGTAACGTGTCGATTCACAAATTGAAACATTATGTCAACCCAGAAATCAGTAGAAATTACTGTGCAGCAATTACAATGGCAGTAAACAATAGAATCGAGGAACTATATTCAGTGGTTATATATAATATGATGGCAGGGATCAGTATCATATACACAGATACAGTGGTGATAGCAGTGGTGATAGCCCCCGCCAGCTCATCGGCACGAAAACATTAAAGAAGTTTCCACAACTTTCTATCACCGTCCGCGGTAACCGGAAGTTTACACAGCACACTGGCATCTAATTATAGTAACTTCCTGACGACTGCTAAGATTAAATGACACTTCATTCCTGACGACTTATCACTGAACAAATACGATGCAATGAGCGTCAACCGAATTTCAACCAAAGCAATGTAACACAATCATTGTTAAACAATACAATACACTACCATATAACACTTATACGTTTTCGACCATATCAAGAGGCGTGTTTGTGAGTCACTATCAAATAGTGATGATATCGGGTGAAAAGCTTATCCTGTCCCAATCGGTGACATCCCTCACAAGCACAAACAAAGTAAAGTGTTCACCCTGACAAACATTTGAACATAAGGATACAAGTTGAAATAGGGAATTCAGACATTATTTTGTTCACTGATGCGTCAAAACACACATTGCCAGGTTTAGTTTGGATTACATTGTAAGTGCACTTGTCAAGTAGAGGAATAAACTCATCCATTGTAACGGGTCATGCAGACTGCTTTGCAAAACAATGAACAGGTTTCTGGGTGTTATTCGTGATCCCAACTTAAGTGTTGCAGTGCCTAACGTATCAAGACGTTGGTGCGATAAGTCGTTAACATATTTAAGACTGAACTCGTCCTTGAAAAGTATTTATTAGTTATCCTTTTCTCGTTGGCTGTAAAATTCCTTCTGTGCCACCATTTACCCATTGAACTAGGTAGGTGGCATAAATCCCTGTCAATGAACGAACGTGTAAACTCTGCGACATGAGCGATGTTGGTGATGAATTCCGTTATATTATGTTTGTCCTTTTTTTAAAACCCCAACGGAAAATATATGTTCCAATTTCATATGCTAAAAAACAAATATGTTTAAATCTAAAGAACTTTTTAATTGTAAAAACGTAAATGTTATTAAGAAACTCTGTACATTCTGTAATATCATTATGAAAACTGTAAAATCTTCCATGTAAACCATCCCGCAATCTTATGTATTTACAGTTTGCAAATTTGTACCTCATATGCCGAGGATCCCGGCCTGAGCGTAAATAAAGTTCTGCTCTGTTCTGTCGTTAACAGAATGACATACAATAATTATTTGATACACTAGTACAGAACTGAAATCATGTTTGAAATGATGAGGGATGGTAACCAAGTGTTACAGCGCCATTACGCCGAAGGCACGTGTTCTGTTTTTGGTGTTCTAGCCTCCATCTCCGTTATATGGCTGGAGTGAGTGAGTGAGTGAGTATGGTTTTACGCCGCGTTTAGCAATATTCGAGCAATATCACGGCGGGGGACACCAGAAATGGGCTTCACACATTGTACCCATGACGGGAACGGAACCCGGGTCTTCGGCTTGACGAGCGAACGCTTTAACCACTAGACTACCCGACCGCCCTTTATATGGCTGGAATATTGTTGAGAGCGATGTATGAAAAGGAGGCTCTTTTGAAATAATGACATCACCATAGCACCATGGCATGTTGCAACACTCTGTATCACTGTCTCTTCCTCTGTTCTTCAAATCTAAAACAGATGGACTCCTCACTGCGACCATGGACTCTTGCAGTCAAGTATAACAGTCGGTGGCTCAAACGAATGTTGCACTGACCATATTTGAAAGGCCATCTGATATACCAACTATTGTACTGAAACCGTGTCCCAAGGCAGTTAGCCAGGAGGGTAAGGAATAAAAATAAAAACATTGGCAACAGCTAATAATGTTTAAACAATATACCAACAATTACACAATGGGCTGATGAAACCCTGTTTCCAGTTCAGACCTGCATGAGGTGATCGGAGTTCCAGTTCAGCTGATAACCTTACGCCAGACGACATGGCCAACTGAAGTTTACACTTATATATACATTGGAATTAAGCTCCTAACAATACAGGGGGTTCCTGGTCAGCTATTATACAGTATGAGGAGGGGTGGGAAGAATATGGGTGAAGTGGGGTTTAGTGTGGTGTTTATGAACTGTTTTATAATGCTAGCCATGAGATACCATGCTACATTTTAACATGGATACCCTTCCCTGACATATGATACTGACAATGAGCCAGCCAAGCCTTGATTTAAGTCCTTTGTGCCGAGCGCCGTGTCAGCTCGTTCGATTTTACGTTAATACTATCGTCATAAGTAATTACTGGCACAAAAGATGATGGTTCATGTCCCGAGGAGATATGATTGCTTCACATCGCGAACTTCAAAAACATCCAGTAAAACGACGACAATCTGTAGTCCTACATGCATGATATCACCGGAATAAAGAAGCTCAGTGTCTGATGTACCTTATGCCGCGTGTATAAAGGCACAACGAATACAAAGGTTTTTTGCCATAAAGGCCTACCGCGCACCATCAATCAAGCGATGTTTAGGTTTTATGCTTTGAAGGATGATATACCCTTTAAAAAGCGTGATACTTAAGAACTAACTTTAATATAGTTTCGCTTATGGAGGAGGAAACGTTAAAAAACAGTCATCTGTATTTTGCCCTTCTACACAGGATACTGGTAAGACGTTAACTCTCAATTTTGAATCAGAATATGAATATCAGAAAATGAAAACTGAATAAGGTCTCATTTTACATTTATCTTTGATGCAAGTGGTACCCTTTATGCCTTGTGTGTCTTATCTAGGTAGGTAACGTACTGTCTACAGTGTCTTATCTGGTTCCAAGAAAGCTGATAAAAGTGATTACCTAGGAACTGTGATCGATAGAATACTGGAAAATAGGACAAAAACTAAACATTTATCAAATCCCTAACTTTCACATTTCCCGTCCTGTTGATAGTTTCCAAAGGATTTCTCATTGTTTAGTACCGTTTGTTTGTAAACGTTGACAAGCATGTCTAAAAGCAATGGTTTAATGGAAACACTTCGACATGAACCGCCGTGATAGGTTTGTAACCCAAACTCACTTTAATAATTCCCATTTTACTTTATCAAAAGAAATCCAGTTTGAACCCTCTTACTCAATACCCTTTTGGATACCCTGTACACACTGTCATATCCCATACCCATTGATGTATCCCATAACAACTGATATACCCATATAATTGATATTTCCCATATCATCAACATATCCCACACCCATTAATGAACCCCATATATATGAATAAACCCCATGACAATTGATATACCTTATGGATATTGATATACCAATACATTATACGTATGGGGTATATCAATGTGTATGGGATATATCGATGGTATGAGAAAAGAATCACTGGATTGTCTGGTCGACCGTCATATAGCTGTAATATTACTGAGTGAGGCGCTCAACAACAAACAAACAAACAAACAAACAAACAAACGCCCGTAAGAAAGACATGCAAAAGCAATTCAACTGTTCACCTGAACAGAACACGGGAACATATGGTAGAAGTCAAAATAAGGAATCGCATTGCACATCATTTTGTCAGTGATAAGTTAAATCTGAAAATGTCCTCCGCATGTCTATCATAAAACCCTTTGTAAGCTTTCCCGAGGCTTTTGGGGTTGTAGCCTTGATCAAACAACTTCGGAGCAAGATTCGTAGGACGCTCTTAGAAATCTTCGAAGAAAGAGCATGCTCGAGTGTTCCTCAAAAGTTGTGCAGTGGCCATAAAGGAAATGCAGACTAAATTGAGGGGCTATTCACATTGGACAAACAATTTCAGATATCTTTTAAAAGACACGGCAGTCAAATACAAATTTAATTTCAACCATTAAATCGCTGCCTTTTAAAAGGCATAAGGTATTCCGAGCTGATTTGATTTTCAGTCAATTCGTGTCTCACGACCTGAAATGACACCAGCATTATATGTGTTCTTTTGCATTTTCGCTCTTTGATATGTAGCATGTTTGCAATGTTACAGCATTCAAAAATTTCCTAAAAGCGGAGAGACAAGTGTATTCCAATCTGTTTATTATTTGTGTCTTCTAACACTCACTGTTGATATGTTGTGTTGTGACAACACCAACCAGTTAAAAAAACCACAGTCGTATATCTCACATGACAGCTGACCTTACAGTACGCCTGTGATTGTGAGTGCTGGTACTTATGTGAGGTCGAAATGTCCACATTTGAATATGGCCAGGAACAATCTGAATATAACGAACACTGGCTGTGGTTCATCGCATTGCGTAAAAGCATACTGACGTTACAAGTTGACTCTCTACATAGAGAAGTAGTATTGGTGGGTATCGTAGTTGTAGCAGGAGAAGTCGTAGCTCTAGACATTAACTAGTAGCGATTTTTCTTGTTGTAGTATTACTAGTTGTTCTTGTTGTTGATTGCCATTGTGCTGCGAAGTAGATGTTGTCGTTCTTGTAATAATATGTTGTTGTAGTCGCCGAAGTGAAAGTAGTAGTTGTAGTTGTAATTATTGTAGTAGTACTAATTGGGATTTCGCCGCATTAGGAATCCAGACGGTCTACATGTGTATGAAAGTGTGACATTAATTAATGAGTAACATTACTACCAAAAATGGTCACTCCATTTGAATATACATTAAAATCACAAATGCCACAGTTTACATGAAAGAATGAATGAAGTGTCACACATAAAAGTACATGACTTACATAAATCATAATAACATGTGTATATCTTTATGAAAGGCCAATATAGGTCGACACTTTACACCTTCATGTATTACATATTTTCTAAATTTTTGAATAACTATAACATGCACAGTAAATGTAATAAAGTAGAAATTTGGTAAAATTTACTTGGTTGCACAACGTTTAAAAAACGTTTTCGCCGTGCATATATTTTAACACATTTTAACACATTTTGCCTTAGTCGGCGATAGCTCCGGCATTTTGCATTAATATTATGATTTTGCATCTGTTTATTTTTGACAAGAGCAGGATTATTAAATATACTGGGTAATTCATTGAGGCTAATGTTATTATAAAATGGACATTGGAGAAAAAATGCTTTTCGTCTTCGACATAATTAATGCAGAATGTTCCATTTTTTTCTGTCAAAGGAGTAGGTGATTTCTGTACCTGCCCGTTTCTATTTCTTGTTTAAGAGAACCACAGCGAAAAAAAGGCTAAATACTACGCTAGTAACGTGTGAGTTGTACATAAAATTAAGCTGATAAAATTGATTTAAAAAGCTCATATGTACTGAGCTTTGGCTGTGACTGACCACGTTGAAACCAGTTGTTATAATCCGCTCCGTTCAGGTGCATAGTTATTTTGATTAAAATCCACCCAGGGTTAGGGCTTATCAAGGGAGTAAAGAATCGAGTTCAGTTCAAATCTGTTAAAAACCTCCAAAACCTCACTTTCCCAAGATTTACCTTTCGTTTTAGACCAGGAATGTCCTTCCAAGTGTACACCAAAGTCATTCAAGACTATAAACCTTTTACTGAGGGTTTAACCAACCCATATCACCGGGGACAGCCGTGGTTAGAAGCATTTTTACAAACAACAAGGAATGTTCTACATGTTCTGTGTTAGGGAAGAGAATTTAAGGGTGTCAAATTCTGTATTACGATTATCACAAGGTTCCGGAGTATATACTTACTCCTTCACCAGGTGAATAAATGCCGTGAAACTGAGAACTCGTAGATATACATGTAAGAACAACAAAAATTGTAAAATGTGGAAACATAACAAGGGAAGCCAACAGTCAATTCCAATGTTAAGTTTTCACCTTTGTCATCTTATTACTTTTGTTGATATGAGACTGACCTGCACAGAACACACAACATTACCATAAAAGGGATATAATTGATTGTACATTACGAGTTGTACCACACTCAGCAAGTTTAAACCGTAAGAGATCTCTGTTCACAGTCGAACGCCTTTTTAAAATCGTCAACAGAAACAGTAGGTATTTGTTTAGTTTTTGTCTTCTGTTATTTACAATCCTGTGAATGCTATCCACTTAATCCAGACAAGATCTACCCTTTCGAAAGCTGTTTTGCTCATCGACAAGGGGTTATGTAATTCTAGGTATTTGCAAAGCCGCTGGTTAATAATGCCAGCAAATGTTTGAGTTGGTATTGACAGCCTAGTTATTGGTCGTATCTGGGAGGGTCACTGTCTATAGGTGGTTAACGGATAGGTTTAATGGTACCACGGTTCCATATGTCTGGTACCTCGATAGTTTGAGTTCTACAGATTAAAATCAAATGAATTCTCCAACTATCCTATCCAAACCTTGTTACCCAATAGGTAAACTGCATCATCCCGATCATACCCCATTTTTCAATCACCTTATGAGAAGAATATGAGACTTATATTAATTGTTACTGACTAAAACGTGCTGTCCTCTTGTTTCACGAAAAGAACTTTCACTTCTGTGTTTCAGCACTATCAGTAGGATACATTACATCCTAAAAACACACTTTTCATGTAGATTCTGCTTCTCTTGTTGGATGTTCTTCACCTTGGTGTGCCTTTTGGTACTTACACTTGGTAAGTGAGTGATTGAGTGTGTGAGTTGGGTTTAACGAAGTTTTTAGGAGTATTACAGTTATATCGCGGAGTGTCAGCTTAATGATAGAGGAAAGACAGAAGTGATGCAGGTCTCAGACGTTTACCACTTCGGTGAAACCCACGAGCACGGGTATGGTGCTGACAAACCTGGAAACATAATCTGGTCGAACCGGGATTCGAACCCAGAATCATTGGTTTCTGGCGTGTCTAAGGGACGCAACACTGCACAGCGAATCGCGGTGCCTTAGACGACTGGGCCACCCGTACGCGTGTCCCCACTTGCACTTCGAGCAGAACTAATTCTGAGATTATAATTCGAACTAATTAAGATGTAACGTAATGACAATTGATGTTGATTTCTTATGCTCTTCAGGTTTTTTGTCAAATAATATCGTGCAAACTTGCCAGCTGAGTATTTTTTATAAACGTTAATTAAAGTAGGTTACAATAATTATGCCAAAACAAGTACATTTATTGAAATTAAAGTTTGTCTTTATTTATTTGATCATAATTATACAGATTTAAGTAGTTTGGGTCCATAAAGACTGGTCCATTACCAGAACAGAAGTCCCAGACCCAAGAGAATGAATTACAAAAACTGTAGAACTCAGGTTTAGAGTGATCGTTTATATAGATTGCCTCATCTCTAGGAAATTAAGCTTTGTTTGGGGCTCCATTTGGATTTCATTATTTTTATTTTGTAGCTTTTTTCGTGTTCATTCCCAAATTGAATCATTTTGTTAATCAAGAATCTGTTCGTAAAATAACTTAGTGTGGAAAACAACAAACAAACAACACATGATATACAAACAACTAAGTTTACAAATCAATACAAATTACTGCACAGCAATATCCAATGGCAGTATAAAATGTGAGAGCAGGCCTAGGTTAAGAATCTTGGGTGAAATGTGAAATTCACACATAAGTTGGTCTTGGTGTTATGTCAGATGAAATGTGAGATAAAATATCAGATGACATGTCAGATGATGCAGGGATGCGCCCGTTCCTCTTATATATATATATATAGTCTAACCAGCTTCCAGCACTTTCCAAGCAGTGCTTTACCAGTCCTGTGTCACAGCACATCACAGAAAATTTCACATGTATAACGCATGGCATCCATCCATGCTATTCCAGAAGTTTAATATTATTCGAGCATCTGAATATAATAACTACCTCAACGCTGCTTATATTAAATAGGACAACATTCCTTACAACTAATCATTGTCAAATTACAATGCAATGTACCTCTTCTGAATCTCAACAGCAACAAAATACAGTTACAATAACTGTTTAACAATACATTACACAGCCATTTAACAAGATTAACACATTTTGAAAGTCAGTGTCAAATTTCTTTTTTGAATATATATACTCTTCAAAAAAGGAACTTGACACTGACTTTCAAAATGTAATATATAATGCGATTGTTTCAAAATAGGACACAGAAACCATAATTGAAACACTGTTTGAAGATCAATGTACACAATGTTCAAAGCATTAATCGTGTCACCTAGACAGACACACGTACACGATACAGTTAATGTCACAGGGGTACAGAAAATGTCAGTATCGGTTGTGCCCACCACGTGCATCAATCACCGCTTGACACCGACGGCCTATAGATGCAATCAAGTCGTCAATAACACGCTGTTGGATGTGCTGCCATTCATGCTGAAGTGCATCAAGAAGCGCCGGTGTTACGAAATATATTCGCCCCCAGAATAAAATCTCCCCCCGGCGAATTTATACCGGTACAGTTTCGCCCCTCTCGAAATAAACTCTCCCCCACCCTACGAAATGAAATCTCCCTCCAGAATATTTCCTCCCCCGGTCGTTTTATTAATACTTGTGTTTGGCTTGTGTTGGGTCCGACTTGACCCGGACTGTCAAAATCCACTTTAAACACACAGATTTTTCATCAAATGTGTTTACATCTTTAGACAAGCCAAACACTTCTGATAGAGACGATGTTGAGAATGTGGAGTGAAAAGGGCTTCACTTTGAGCACCGTGTTTTCTTTAACTACCGCAATATGAGACAATAAAGTGGTATATAGGTAGATATAATACTAGTCTTTAGATATAAAGAACGTTTGGAATTTTAGAAGTGCAAGGACAGTTCTTAACGCGTGTCGTGTCAGCCCTATGACATTCGCGATTTCCACTTCCAGAAAACATCCTGTGTTGGTTTAACATGAATTAGTAAAGGTTAATTAGGGATGCCCATAACGTTTATTATTGAAAGACGAGTAGTCAAAACACTGTCATTTGCTGCCAATGCCATCACACCCCTACACGCTCAGGTCGGTGAGAAACAATTTCATCAAAGAAAACACACTCTCAAGACACTGATTTTTCTACGAGAACTCACGGAATATTTCTCGCCCAAACTATTTATATAGACTTGTCATGCAGTTCAACAGAAACCTGGTTGCACCATGATATTCTAGCCACTGATACCATTTTCAAACGTAGCCTGTATTAAGGAATATATTTTAGATCTTAAATCAGAGTATAACGGACAGCCTGAGCTGGAAGCGCGCGTGGATATGTTGACAGTTTTTACGTTGTTTGCGAGGATTAAAAGATTTCTGAATTCAGTTACAACTGTAACCGTACATGTATTTGTTACATTTAGTCATTTCATTCAAATTTGTTTGGTATGATATATGTCTTATAATTATTTTAGGATGGAAGGTACAGTTACCAAATAAAATATGCTGAAATATCTGATATTCTGCGTACCCCAGGGATCTGTGTGGTTGTAGACGTGGCTGTGGTAGTGCGGTCTCGGAGGTGTCGCAGCCGGATGTATCGATCTTGTACTTTGGTTGTCACCCTTGGTCTTCCTGTCCTTGGTCTGTCGTCAACTTTGTTGGTGTTGTTGTATCGGGTCCACAGTGCGGAGATTGTCTGTCTGGATACTACGCCAAAGTGCCAGGCCACTTCTTGCTCAGTTGCTCCAGCTTGTAATCTCCCAATAGCGTTGTTCCGCTGAGCTGCATTCAATCTTGACATTCTGTCACCGCCTCTATTGCCGTTATAAGGACTGTATGAACAGCCGTTGATGTGGATTTTTATACCCATTCAGCAGGGGGGGGCCTGCATGCCTAAATGCAGGATCCTGTGCTGCACGTTTTTTAGAGGCGTTTGCGTTTGCATAAAGCTGTAAAATTGATCCCCAAACGCTACGTTTATGTGCTTTGCATGTGTTTTCGCGAATTATAGACACATCATCTTTCTGTTTGTCTTATTTGGTTCTTATTTAATGTAATTATTTTAGATATTTGGCAAAAAGTAGTTTATATTAAATAAGAAAACTTTCCTTCTGGGACTAAATATCAGTCTACCACAACAGATAAATCACATATCTTTGACAAACCATCTCTACTCCACAGTCTAACAACTGGGGTATCTAAGAAACGGGGTATGGCCACCACTAACACCGTTGACTAGATGGCCCCTCATTTTTAACCCGTTAAAACAACAGCAGCTAGTTTCCGAAATTCATCACCTATGTCATACAATTTGCAGAGGGGGACATTTTCTTTCAGTTTATGGTATTTTCCTCCATCTACCTGTTTCAATTGGTAAATTATGATTTGATGTTCTGAACTTAAGTAAAGTTTCCATCTTTATTTATCAAATGGTTTCAACATTTTTTACATTCTATACATAGATCCTTTCGTGCAGATATCCAGGATTGCAACTGGGTAAAATTTAGTTTATCTTTAACCGTATCTTTAAGATAGTCTTGACTTTGAAGATTTTGTGATATGCATATGTAACTGAGGCCGAGTGCGTCAAACATTCGTTTCATGCATGTTATCAAGTTCCAGTGACCTTGTGCAGTTAAATGTTTGCAATTCAATCTTTAAAGTGGTAAAGTTTCTTTTGGTCGTCAGTTTACATTGCTTTAGTGGCTCCTTCGGAAAACGTTTTCTTCGTACTAGTATTTTTTATTTTTTGGAAGATATAAATAAAAGGTATTTATAGGATTCCATATTTCCAGAAACATATTAACCTACATTGAAACTGTTTTTGTAAATCCTTTTAGATGGGCCAAAAATCATTACATTAGTTTTAAATATTGATATTTATCCTCCATTTTGTTTTCAATATTTATTAAATGAGTTTAACACAAATTGTAAATCCTTCGCATTTGACATCAGCAGTACAGCGTTATCTGCATACAATAATACAAACATAGTTATAACATTTTCTATTCGTTCACAAAATAATTCATTTGGTTTTAACTCAATACCTTCATAAGAGTCCTCCATGATTGATGTTTCAAAGTGATTCAGAAACAATGCAAACAAAAGAGGTGACACGTTTTCTCCGTACCTTACACCTGATTTATGTCAAATAACTTTAAAGCGTTTGCCAGGTATGTTACATTGTAATTCTTGTCTAACACCTGGATGTCGTTGTTCAAAGCGAACTCATTCCTTAACATAGATTTACGACAGTCGTTGGTTGTTTTGTCCAACGGCACCCAGATCGCCAGACTTTGTCGAATGCTTTTTCGAAATCTACAAATATACAAAATATGTTTTTACCTTACTTTCAGTGTTTCCTATAGACTATATAAGGTACATTTTTGACCACTGGTACGATATCCGTTTTTAAAACCTGCTTGAGCTTTGAAGCTTTGTTATTTCATAAGCTAAGGAAAGAATCCATTATTTCACCTCTTGTTACTGTGCTCTCTCCGTGTTTATATTCTTCAAGGTATTGAGAACAGAATAATCGTCTGCCGATTCCCCGTTTATGTTTTACTGTCAGGTGAAGTTCCACAGCATCAGCATCACTTACACAAAAGTGTATATCTCTGATGTTCCGTGTGCTGGGTAATATCTTCTACCTCTCGCCCGAGTACAATAGTAAGGGGTTTGTTCGGTTTACGTGGACTCATCTTATTAGGGCGCACAAACTTCATATCAGCCACATATTTGAGTTCTCGCTTATCAAACTCTTTAATGACCTCCAACGGCTGTTCACTTGGCGGTCGGGTAGCCTAGTGGCTAAAGCGTTCGCCTGTCACGCCGAAGCCAGGGTTCGATACCCGACATGGGTACAACCTGTGAAGCCCATTACTGGTGTCCCCCGCCGTGATATTGCTGTAATACTGATAAAGGCGGCGTAAAACCAATTCACTCACTTGGCATTGTGACTCATCGATCTTACTTTGAGATCTATCACAGACTCCTTCAGCTCATTTTGCTCACATTTGAGACATAAACTATGAATCAAATATATATCAGATAGCTTTGACTACCAACCATAACTCATTCCTATGGGATGTGTTAACATTACGGAAAAAGAGACTCAGAAATACAGAAAAGAGGATCTACAGTTGGTGAGTATATGGAACCCATTAGTCCATGTAGGAGTTTATTTGGTTCAAACCCATTGATCGTGACTTGTGATTGGTGCTCAGAGAAATGATCCATCATTGTATTAGAGAAGGAAATTAATTCAACTTAAATACCTTCAAACAGTGGGCAATGTTATATCACGTGGCACGTACCTTTCATAAATGTAACACAGTTAAAACAGGTTCTCTGGTCAACTGGGGTGTTGTTGTTTCCAACCCACGTCACCACCTGTAGCAACATGTGGAGCAAATTACCTTAACCAATGAAGAAACGTTTGGCTCCATTTTCTACTGGTTTGCACATGTTAACTGATTGGTTCCTCGGGTAGTGTTTAAAGAAACACATTTCTATATACAGAATAGTCTTCCTTTTATTTGCGATTTAAGTAATTTCGTCAACAGCGTATTTCTATCAATTCAATCAAATGCTTTTCTAAAGTCTATGAAGGATACATACATCGATTTTTTCTATATTGGATGTGATCGGTCGTAGACTTTGCATGCGTCGACATGTAACACTGTTGGGATGTTATGCGACCTGTGACATATTTCGGAAACATTTATGATAATCATGTTTTAGTTCGGGTAATATAAGCATATGAAGTTATTACAATGCATATTCTTGATATCCGAAATGAAAACACTTGAACATTTACAAATGTTTCCTCACTCAAGCATACAGCAACAAACGGTGGTCATATAGTTCAAAGGTTTAGCTTCATATGAAATATACGCCCGAAGTTAGTTGTTATCAGGAAACATACACAAATTCGGTCTACACTACACTATTAGCGTTTATTTCACAGGTGTTAAATCCGTGTATGGTCAACCGACAAGTTTGGGATTTTACAAGACAGCTACTGGACAATCAGTCAGCTAGATTTTTTAACAAGTAATGGTGTTCTGGAGTTATTTGTGCTTTTGGTAGTATGCTTTATCAGTTCTTTGAATGCTTACATTGAATATGCATGCTTATCCCTTGTACAATATATGTGACACAATCGATTCTTAGGTACATAGAGAGAAGTAAACATCGGAGGACCATTTCATCTTGAGCGATGAAGACTTTTATTGTTACAGAAGGAAATTTCATGATAAGTTAAATGTTAGTACAGGAGGCACAACCATTCTTACGTGAGAGGATAAGCCAACTTGTCTTCACACCTGTGCCGCTATCTACCCTAGGCCTTCACTGTCCCTAGAGGCATGTGCGTCTCCAGTTATACTCTGCTCATCAATATCATGTGTCTGACCCTCGGAGAGAAAACACTACACTCTTTCTTAGCATAGTTCAGTACTACTTGACCAAGATCAACAGGCAGTGTAGTAATATTTTACCGAGCAAACGTAGTCCTTATACAACAAGCTGTCAATGTGAAAACTACTTGACCATGTTAAGTGAACAGTGTAGCTTGTTGCTGCTCGGTAAACCTCTCACCGCCCATTGTCCAGGTATCAGGCGAGGGATGGCTTGTGGTGTTCCTGGGTGTAGTTACTCACCCATATTGCTTGACAATACACAACATGACACTATCGGCTATTCCCTCCTTTCCATGCAACACTGAATAGTGCTGCACATAGAAACAAACCAAGGTCATATTTGTCTTTCTCATCTTCAGCCATGGCCTGCTTCTTTGATGACCAGTACTCTATGGTTCTTGGGCCAATGATCCGGTCCCAAATCCACCGCTTTGATGACGTAGTACGCCAGGTTATAGGTAATGTACAATCTCTACACGTTTTAGTTCATGTACATTTAACTGTCGATCTAGAGCTATATTATACACATGATCTTATACAACTCTGGACTAAGTCACGAATAGTAATGTGAATTATGCATTCTATGTGTAGGTCTTGGGACACTGCCTCACTCACTCGAAATGTTAATATTGTCCATGTTCTGTATGAGATTTGTACCAGCTATATTTTATGTAACGCTTATTTACACAACAAATTTTGACACCCATCACATCTATAACACAATAAAAGACTTATCATTATCCCCATACACTACCTGTTATCAAAGGAGATTACTGACTGATTCGGTATAACCCATTTTCTACCAGATCAGCTCAATGGAAAATGATACGTTTTTCGTGTTAGATTCATTGTAGGTCAAACCATAGTTGCTAATGGTCTTTTTTGTTCTGAATCGTTAAAGACACGTCAGTAATTCCGAGAGGAGATACCTTCACAATAGGAGACTATGGATGCTACAACGGATTCTCATCACAGGAGATATTAGAATACATTGTAGGTAAGTTCCCAGTGATATACATTGACTCACATGTAAATACATGCTTAGACAGTGACAGTGGAATGAGTTACTTGTGGTCAATGAAATAATCATACATACTGCAAATGACTGACTTATGCAAATACTCGATTGCGACAGTGTCAATTTACAAGGTGCATTTTTATATTCCAGTGCTAAAACCTTGCTCTTTGAGGTACCAAAGAATCCCTACACGTAGCTATTTTCTCTGTATAATTGTTATGTCAATTGATTCGATTTGATTAGGCATAATATGCTTAAAGACAGAGAAATGTATATGTATTGTTCTTTGTCTTTTAAGGCTCTCTAAAACAAGAATGTGGAGAAGAGATCCCTGTCCACATCATCTATGAGGACCAGAATAGCAATGACTACAATGCTCTGATTCAGACAGTTTGCAGTAAGAGAAATGCCCAACAAGCGCATAGAGAGTGATGTCTTCCAGGAAGCAACAAAACTGAATTCACGATATTTACAATGAATATCACCATTCATGTTTTCTTTATAGCTATGAGTATGGCATTACGCTAAAGCAATATACACAACGTTTCGGAGTATATACTTACTACCTCATCATGTCATGACAGCCATAAATTTTCTCTCCCAATATATTAATGTTCTGAGTGTGTGAGTGAGTATGGTTTTACGCCGCTTTTAGCAATATTCCAGCAATATCACGGCGGGGGACACCAGAAATGGGCTTCACACATTGTACCCATGTCGGGATTCGAACCCGGGTCTTCGGCGTGACGAGCGAACGCTTTAACCACTAGGCTACCCGACCGCCCCATTAATGTTCTGAAGTTTTAAAAACATAACTATTTCATCAAGATACAATGTTTTAATTCCCTATCTTGCAGGTAACGGCAAGGTGTCTATAAATCACCCGAAGGTCTACATGTCAATGTGTCCAACAAGCTTCCATGAGCAGTGTGTCCCTGACAACACCTTCCATCTTCTTCTCTGTTTCTGGTCTGCTCACTATCTGTCCAAGTGAGTCCATGTGGTTCATTTTCGGGTTGAACTGATATTTTAAACGATGATTTACAGTTGATTCCGTTTAATGATATCAAAGTATGTTGTTTTGACTCAAATGCTCAATGTCATTGACCCAACGTTTTCTTTGTGAGATAATATAACATATGTGTTTCAGTTCTGTGTCATATAAAGATTCCCTATTAACGTTCCCTGATGGAACACGAGATGAAATCAATGCTGTTGTGACTCAGGCCTCTGATAACTGGCAACAATTTCTCCTCAACAGAGCCAATGAAATCAAACATGGTGAGGTAGTTTAACATAACTAGGCAAAAGCTGTTAAATCCAAAATTTATTTCAGTCATATTCATAGCTTAGACAATAAATTTCCCCTCAGGAGGACGTATGATGCTGATGGTTCCTGCAGAAGATAGAGAAAGAAAATATGGTCAAAGCAGAGTCCATTTACAGAACATGTGGGTAGCTATGACGTCAGTTTGGCGACTGTTCCGTGATACGGATCTCATCACAGAGGTGTGTGTAGGACAGATTCCACATGATACTGACACTGATACTATTGTTTCTGATACTAAGGCAAAATTGCTACACTCTCATGATATTAAATACCTTCATATCTGGGGATATCCTTATACCTAGGAATACCTTTTTATCTGGGAATACCTTCATACCTAGGAATACCTTCATATCTGGGAATATCTTCATATCTAGGAATACCTTCATATCTGTTGATATCTTCATACCTAGGAATACCTTTTTATCTGGGAATACCTTCATATCTGGGAATACCTTCATATCTGGGAATACCTTTATATCTGGGAATACCTTCATATCTGTGAATACCTTCATATCTGGGGATATCTTCATATCTAGGAATACCTTCATATCTGGGAATATCTTAATATCTAGGAATACCTTCATATCTGGGGATATCTTATACCTAGGAATACCTTTTTATCTGGGAATACCTTAATATCGGGAATACCTTCATATCTGGGAATCCCTTCATATCTGGAAATACCTTCATATCTAGGAATGCCTTCACATCTGGGAATACCTTCATATCTAGGAATACCTTCATATGTAGGAATGCCTTCATATCTGGGAATACCTTCATATCTAGGAATGCCTTCATATCTGGGAATACCTTCATATCTAGGAATACCTTCATATGTAGGAATGCCTTAATATCTAGGAATACCTTCATATCTGGGAATATCTTAATATCTAGGAATACCTTCATATCTGGGGATATCTTATACCTAGGAATACCTTTTTATCTGGGAATACCTTAATATCGGGAATACCTTCATATAATGGAATCCCTTCATATCTGGGAATACCTTCATATCTAGGAATGCCTTCACATCTGGGAATACCTTCATATCTAGGAATACCTTCATATGTAGGAATGCCTTAATATCTAGGAATACCTTCATATGTAGGAATACCTTCATATCTAGGAATGCCTTCACATGTAGGAATGCCTTAATATCTAGGAATACCTTCATATGTAGGAATGCCTTCATATGTAGGAATACCTTCATATCTAGGAATACCTTCATATCTAGGAATGCCTTCACATCTGGGAATACCTTCATATCTAGGAATACCTTCATATCTAGGAATACCTTCATATCTAGGAATGCCTTCATATCTGGGAATACCTTCATATCTAGGAATACCTTCATATGTAGGAATACCTTCATATCTAGGAATACCTTCATATGTAGGAATGCCTTAATATCTAGGAATACCTTCATATGTAGGAATACCTTCATATCTAGGAATACCTTCATATGTAGGAATACCTTCATATCTAGGAATGCCTTCGTATCTGGGAATACCTTCATATCTAGGAATACCTTCATATGTAGGAATACCTTCATATCTAGGAATACCTTCTTATGTAGGAATGCCTTAATATCTAGGAATACCTTCACATCCTGGAATACATTCAACCTGAGTAGGGGCAGTGGAGTGTAGTTTTCTCTCCACACCGAAGACCAAGGTTCTATTCCCCACATTGGTTCAATGTGTGAAGCCCATTCCTGATGTCTCCCACTGTGATAGTTCTGGAATATTGTTAAAAGCAAAATAAAAACCAAACACACTCACTCAACTTGAGATGTTGACGAGATACTGACATACAAGCCGTAGTGACCAATTGAAAGGTTTAGTCCTACATTATAGAACCGACAGACTCACATACGGCTTTACCTCAGGGACAGACTTTAAGAAGTTTGTTACAATTTACTTTCCTCGGTTTACTTCGGTTAAAACTATTATATGGCCATCTCAATCTTGCACTATTGTCCTGCCATCCTGTTTGTGATAGCATGATCAGATGCTATCATTCATAAATGTCTTTGTTTCGGAGGTTGTTCAGGTTCGTATTCTTTTACCTTTTATCTTACATTCAGTGTGAGTACGAAACAGCCAACTGCTGCTGTTACTACAGAAGATAATGATATGCAGTGTGTGTCATTTCATTTATACAGTTATTGTAAGGTCTGTGTGTCACCGGTATTACTGCATGATATACATACAAAGTAGTATAGATGGGGTGGTCCAGTAGCCCAACCATCTATACTACTTACAAGGCATAGATGGTTTTCCTTCACTAACATACAGTGTCATCATGACTTCGAGGCTGCCAGCTACTCCAGTTACTACAGAAGAAAATGGCATGCAGTGTGTGTCATTTCATTTACATAGTTATTGTAAGGTCTGTGTGTCATCGATATTACTGCATAATACATACAAGGCATTGATGGTTTTCCTAAACTTACAAAAACAGTGTGAGTATGAAGCAGCCAACTACTCCGGTTACTACAGAAGTGAGGAGGAACTGAGAGCACCATTTTGTGACGAGGCCTCTCCAGTTGTCAAGGCAGGTCTACGTATCAAGTCCCTGGAGATATCCCACCACGAACCCTATAGCATGAAACCAATGGAGAACACCAAGGAAGAAAATGGTGACTTTTCCACATTTTGTATAGTTAGTTAGAATTTAGAAAATGATTCCTGTATACATTCAAATTGATATTCCTTTAGAGCTGTGTATATCGTAAAACAGCAATAACTTCTCGCAATTACTCAATATCGGATAGCATTTACCCCCATTATGATCCTTGGTTTCTGTATTACAATACTCGTGCTTGTGGCCATCCCCGACTTGTGCCACTGTTGGACTTACTCCTTTATTAAACTGATAGGCCGTGGTATGACATACGAGTTTACCCTCACTCACTCAAAGTGAAGGAGCACGAATAATTTCAACTTCCATTACACTGAACATCTGCTTGGTTTGCAGGTTGGAAAGAAGACATAGAGACATCAGTTGCAAGATTTGTTTGTACAATCCGATCCTGGACAGAACATATTTTCCTGCAGGCTCTATCCAGCAGATCCCAAGTGTCCAGGCGGGACGTAGTCAACACATTCTATGACAGACTGTTGGAGCATTTGAAACAGCAGGACATTTCCAACTGTGGCTGGAATAATATCATAGCCTATATCGTCATTACAAAGAAATGAACAGACAAGGTTACTGTATCAGAAAACATCTTAACAGTATAGAGATGTAAGTATAGCACGTTAACTTATAAAGTCATTGTGAATGAATACATTACTTTCATTTAAACAGTATAGAGGATGTGTGTAATGTAGGAAGTAAATACACAAGTTACTTAATGCTTTACTTTCCTTTGTAAAATATAGCAGTTGTGTGTACTTGTAGACAGTGATTGGACACGTTTATAGTTAATATTTTAGATTCTAACAGTTTGAATGTTACTGTAATAGTGTGTGGCTCTTCATAAAAACTGTGGAGTCATTTCTCTCCAACGCCAATCCCTCTTGGTTTGACCACAGTATTCTCTCTGTCTCAATCCCTCTATACTATCTACAGTTGGCCATTTCACTGATTACATTGGTTTATGTCCTAGCACCATATTTAGCAAAACGATATTTGTATAAATAGCATTTTATTATATTTGTCTCTTTTTGTAATACTTTTTTGTCTCAATTCTCTTAGAACTGTGATGGTTTATTGATAAATTCTAGAAAAATGAAAGATGACCATTTGAAGTTCGATGACTGTTGGTATATCTATTTGATTAATAGCTGTTGGGTTATTTGTTTAAAAGAAATTGTATCAAATATCCTTAGTTCTCTCTTTTCATTTGAGGAAGCACCAATTTCACCTTCTTGTCAAATGACAATATTGTGAAGGTCAATCTCTGTGACATGTTCGAAAGTAAGTTTCATTAAGGCAGGGAATAATATTTTACGATCATTCCCCTCCAATTACGATCGAATGTCAACAGCGAATGAATATTTTTTCGATTTAAATGTAATCCATTTAACATAGTGTAACTTTGTTTCCAAAATAGGACAATGTGGAGTTCGCTGAAACTACTTGAGACCTGGTACAGGCCAAAAGTGTTTTAAGTTTATGTAAATGGCTATGTTGGTTATGGATCGCTTCGAGGTGAAATGCCATTATGTGGATCATTTAACACAGTACAGATAACAAAGTCATACATGCTATTGCTTGGATCATTTGAAATATAGTTTAATGTTATGTTTGACTGAAGAAAACGCCATGTACACACCTTACCGCAAATATTAACCATCACCAACTCCTGCGCCTTGAAAGGACTATGCTCCACAACTAGGGCATCAGCCTCAGACTTTGTAATAAGTGCACTGTTTGAAATAGAAACTGTAATTACTTGAACAGGATAGACCTAAAATTCAGGAGCAGCACATGGTTTTCTGTGTTATAGACTCTTTTAACTATGGCAACAGAGATATTGATATTTCAGATAGCGACTAAGGCATTCATGTAGAAATTTAAAGTGTTCATCTGTTTAGAGTAAATTCAATATTTAAAATATCGTTTCCATGTGAAGCTCCGATCAGAAACAACTGTCTTTGTTTACTCGAATGTACAACTAAAGTGCCAAGATTAAATTAAAGCATCTCAAAGATGTACTGTTGAATCAACTACCATCCTGTTTGCCGTGGGTTGCGTCCCTGTGTTGGCAGAGGAAGGGGATTTGGTGATAGAGGGCGCTAGAGTCGGCAATAGGGTTCCTTAGTCCAACAGACCACTTCGACCTTTACCTTGACGGGTGGTAGAACTATCAAAGCTGGTTATTGTAACATTGGAGTGGAGGTGTATTTTCCAATCCAATCCAGTGCTACACCTGCCAAGAGTTTGGACATGGGTCCTAGTCCTGCCATGCCTCTGCTGTAACAAATGTTATACTGTAAAACGTGAAATTAATGCGTCTCCAAAAGAATGCGACCGCTGGCCCCTAGCTAAAAATGCGACTCAAGAGGTATACGACACCCCCTCCTCTCAAGCATCAGTGGATTTATATCTAAACAAAACGTCCTCTGTCAGGTTTACAGGAGAATCCTCACCTTAATCCAACCTTACATTAATCCAATCACGCACCAAATAGCACCGCTTATTAGCGCTGAGTAGAGTACTTCAGCTAAAACAATACTAAAATTTTGATGCAGTCGCAAAGAGCAAAGACTCCGTGTTGGGTGGCGTCTGTCTGGACTTGCAGGTGTGATCAGTGATGACATGAGTGAGTAGAACGCTGGTCTTCACCCCAGCAGTATCGATTCACAGGATGTAATTAGTGTTTGAATAACATTGTTTATGTACTTGTTACAAGTGCTGCTCAATAAACATTGATGTGGAATACATAGTTGTTTGTTTTCAGCGTATGTCTAAGTTGGTATTTCTGCTATCCAAAATGTCTGACTGTTGATATAAATGCGATGTTTAATAATGCGAGCAAAGACCACATTTTTCGCATTCACGTTTTACGTATTTCACATATTTGGGATAACACTTTCTGAGTACAGTACAGATTTTCGTACTTGTTTGGGTTGAGTCTCATTCTAAATAGCAGTGTGTGTATATGGCACTGCTGTTTGTTACACTGCCAGAGTGATACACCCAATCGCCAGCACACAAGGCCAGTGATCTAACACACTCAGCCACCGAGGCTTCCACCAAAAGAGAAGTCCGACAACTGGTAGTCTAAATCACGTACTTTGTGTACCCCTCTGACATGTGTAAATTGGCACAGCTCCCATGGCCGAAAGCTATGAACACACACTGCCATTTAGAAAGTGGCCAAATGTAACAAATGTTATATTTCAGATAACACTTTCTGAGTAAAGTACATATTCTCGTACCTTTTGGGGTTGAGTCTCATTCTAAATGGCAGCGTGTGTACATGCCTCTGCTGTGTGTTACCGCTGTGGTGAGAAACACAAGACCAGTGACTGTGGGAATGAGGTAAAGTGTGCAAACTGCTGTACGAACCTTATGGCATCTTCTAAATCCTGCCCATGGTGGCAAGGCGAGTCACAAATCCTGACAGAGGTGAGCAAAATAGCTCCGTCCAAGAAGCTAAGAAGAGGTCTTACTGCAACCACTTCTACTGGTTCTTATTCTGCTACAGCCTTCTGTCCTACTGTTTCTATTGGCCACTATTGACTGCCAGACAGATCTGCCATGGGTTAAGTCTATTCAGCCCACTTCCAAATGCTTCACTAAAAAACCCAGCTGTGCCACCTTCCACTGTGACACCTCCCAAACCAAAAGTAAAAACTGTCGAGTCTTGGAGATACTGGAGACGAAATCAGTCCTAAGTACTCTGCAAACTCTCATATACGTAATCATTGTTTGATACTGACTACTGTCCACAGCCTGTTAAAATCACAAGCACCGCGGCTAGACGTACTTTTAAACAAAACAAACGTCCGCCAATCAATGTCCAAAGTTTGGTATGTGATTGAAAAGATTAAGGGTAAAGGTTCAAAATCTTGAGTTCATCATCTCAACGATAGCAACAAACTATTAAAAACTAAATCTGAAATTGCCAACAAAGTTGGTGAAACTTTTGCAAACCATACCTCAACATCTAACCATAACCCTTAGTTTCAGAGATACCAAAAACAACAGGAAAAGTGAAAGGTCACTTGTAACTGAAACATTCGTTATCAACTCCTGAAACACTTGCCCGATTCAGGTTGGAGATGCTGCTTAAAATACTGAACAACAAAAGTTCCTGTGACATTGAATAAGCTTTAATGCAAAGTCATGTTTTTTTACCAAATCTGAAACAATTTCGGTTTGCAACAGATAAAAGATTCCTGTAAGTGTTCATATGGTTTAATTTTCCATACTGCCTTCAGAAAATGCGTGATTTCATAAAAATAAACATGAACATGCCAAAATGTCAATTTACAAATCGATAGCATGTGTGTCCACCTCTGGTTGCAATGCAAGCAACACATCTTCGTCTCATGGAATGGACCAGGCGTCGCACAAGGCCCTGTGGGATATCTGTCCATATCTGCTGCAGCATGTTTCGAAGTTCCTGGAGTGTCTGTGGAACATGTGGTTGACGTCGAAGGCACCGATCCATTTCATCCCACATGTGCTCGATTGGCGAGAGATCAGGGGATCGAGCCGGCCAGGGGATGACATTCACGTTGTTTTGTTGAAGAGAATCCTGAACAAGTCGAGCAATATGAGGCCGTGTGTTGTCATGTTGAAAGGTAATGCCTGGGCCATGACGACGCAAAAACGGTAGAACAACAGGGCCGATAATCTCGTCGCGGTAGCGCTGTCCATTGAGATTTCCCTCTACCACTATCTAATTGGTCCTCTGTCTTGCTGTAATCCCACCCCATACCATAACGCTTCCGCCCCCGAACCGATCTTCTTCCATGACACAATGATTGACGACATTACACTCAGTACACTCGAGTCCGTCCATCGATGTGGCTGAGGTGAAAACGAGACTCGTCAGTGCTTAGAACTTGCCCCCTTTGCATGGCCGTCCAGCGTAGACGCTGTCTGCACCGCTCTAGACGTGTGGTTTCCTGTCAAAATGGGACGTATGCAGCTGGCGGCTCTTCTGGCGACAATCCCTGCACATCTGAGGTGGCGATGTACGGTTCGTGAAGATATTCGTCGAAGGCCAGGGGTGCTTCTTGCAGTCTGGCTGTTGCTGGCTGGAATCGATTTCGTAGGTGTGTTGTTCGAATCCAGTTGTCTTGTCGATTATTGGTTACGCATGGCCTGCCACTCCGAGGAAGGTCTCTGACTGCATTCGTCAAGTCATAACTGCAACGTTGCCATAAACACCAAATGGTGGACGTTTAGTTGTCTTGCAACATCACGTTGACTGCATCCTGCTTCAAGCATACCAATGGCTCGCAGACGCTCATTTTCGGACAGGCGTGGCATTTCGTAATCTTGAATAATTGCGTAATTTTGTTGTTTTTCTGAGTGTTTGTTGTCAGCACGATGCTAAACAATGCATATGAAATCCCGTTAACGCACATGTTTTTATACCCATTCTTGGGTGGTGAAATGCATGGGGCTTGCATAAAAGTCAATTTTTGCATAGAATGCATGCTTTTCTGTAGCAGTTGCGTTTTTGTGACTTGATTCCATACATGTGGTACAATATTGAAAACCAAACTTTACTTTTTTGAAAAATACACCAAAATATTGGTGTCACAGGAACCTTTGTTGTTGAGTATATGTTTGATGAAATATGGTCAAACCGGACATTCCCCTCCTTCATGGCATAATGCCATTGTCATTCCTATACCAAAGCCTGGTAGGGATCATACTGATCCATCCAACTACCGTCCAATATAGGTATGTTTGTAAAGCAATTAAGGACATGGTAAACAACTGATTAGTCTGGTACTTGGAGACCAATAACCTCTTAAGTAGCATCCAATGTGGTTTCCGAAAACACAGAAGTTTATTAATAATCAGTTTATTAAAACTTTCATTGTCAACAAACAACACACTGTACGACTCTTGGTCAACCCGGAGAAGGCACAGGATACAATAGTTATTTACTTCAATGTTATTGCAACATTTGAAAGACAATTTCCAACAAATAAGGTACAGACGTTTATGTAATAGCTCTTAAATGTCTTTCTATTCTCATTTTAAATTAACTTTGAAGTGTGAAAAATATTTGTACTGTGTAGCCATGAGTAAATTCCGTTCATGTATGTCAGGGTTTAAATGCAGTGCACACTGGCTGGAAATAGAAACTAGTAGAAAATTTAACATCATAAATTTAAAGAAAGTTTTTGCAAACTATGTCAATTTGGCCTTTCCCGGTAGTGTGCCCTTCAAAATATTAGTTACACCCAAATGTCTATAAGTTTAATATACTTGTATCTAGTACTAACACAAAGCTCATTATTAGTATCGCTAAATATCTGTATTACACATGTAGTTTATCAGTGTGACTGTTGCCATAAATATCTGTCATACATTTTGTACAAAAGACCTATGGCCTGTATAGTACTGAATAAAGAATTTGAATTCGGAAAAATTGATACAACTTGGAAACATGGTATTTTAAAAGATGTGCATGCATTTGGATTTAGGGGCAGATTACTTCATGTCTTTCGGTTTTTAAACAACAGACAATTTAAAGTACGAGTGGGCTATACCCTATCTGATCATTTTGATCAAGATCAGGGCGTTCCTCGAGGCAGCATTCTATCTGTCATATTATTTAGCTTCACCTTTTTTGGATGATTTCAACAATTCCTGTCAAGGTAAGAATATGCATACAATAAAAAGACAACTACAGCTATGTCTTAACAAAATTCAATAATAGGCCAATGAAAATGACTTAAGGTTTTCTTAATCCAAAACAAACTGCATTCACTTTTGTAGTAAATACAAACCACACAAGGATCCAGAAATATTTTTAGATGGTATTCCAATGAAGGTAGTAGGGGGAGACCAAATTCCTGGCCCTCATATTTGACCGTCATCTGACATTATTACCACACATCAAATGTGTAAAGGCAACGTGCCAGAAGTCTCTCCCAGTTGGGAGGGAATCAGACAACCCTCCGGATCCATCACTTGTACATATTATGAAAACGCTCTAAACTACCATTTCGGTCCGTTTGTCTATAGTGGAGCCTTCAAAAGCAACTTAGCAAAATTAGACACCAGCTACCACCAAGGCCTAAAGGCTCTGTCTTGGAGCTTTGGGGGCCTCTCCCGTTGACAGTTTGCATGTTGAGGCTGATGATCCTTCCATTAAACTCTCTCTGAAATACATCACTAGAGTTCAGATCATTCAAACCCAGCATATAATTGTGTTTAACCCTCTTTATGTGAGAACCTTTTTTCAAAACTTATCAAACCTGGTTACACCATTTGAAATCATAATTCAACCACATATCACTGCAGCTAAAATAGATCAGATAACTTATCCCCATACCGACTTCTGACCTCCTCCCTGGCAGTTAGACCTCACTCTCACCAAGCTAAAACGGTCGAAAACAAGTCCTTTGGTACATCAACAGGAATACAACCAGCTACGAACAAAGTATTCTTGTCATAGATCCATTTTCACAGGCGGTTCCAAGGTTGCAAAGTTTCCAGTGCCACTGTCATTGGATCCAAAACTGTTTCCTCAAGAATGCGAGATAATAGTTTAATCTTTGCTGCTGAGGCCGAAGCTATCTTAACAGATTTGACCTATATTAGACAACAAAATCAATCTAAAATTTTCATCGTCTTTTCAGATTCCTTGGCTTGCCTTCAGGCACTTTAAAGTGTCTCCTCGATTCATTCTATAATTTTTTTGACATTTTAGAACTTTACAATGATCTTTCTACTGGCCAATGTGACATCGTCTGTTGCTGGTTGCCAAGTCATGTTGACATAACAGGCAACTCAAAAACCGATAATGCAGCTAAAGCGGCCGTTTTTCTCCACTCCTTATCCTCACAGTCATTTCAAACCAACCATCCAGAGTTATATTTGTGCAAGAAAGGTGGTACATCCAGGTAGGAATCATGAACTTAAACCAACAATGGGTCATACCAACTTGGGATGACAGTCAAGACATGAGGTCATTCGGTGACGATGTGATATTTGCCACAGTCGGTCTACTAAAATATCTGCTTAAAACAGATGAGGACAAACCTAAGTGTATCCCTTGTGGTAAAAGGTTCACCGTTAAGCATATTTTGCTTGGCTGGGTGGACTTTGCAATTGCAAGGGATTCACATCATCAAATAGTAAATCTAATAGATGTTTTCCCATGTAAGCGGGCATATCATCTTTAGCTATTTTAAAGAAATTGGTCTGTATCATAAATTGTAAACATGTATGTGTATAACTAATTGCTTGTTATTAAATTCGGTGTGATGCTTTATCAACAGGGATTATTGAAGGCCCTGTCCAAGAGGTTAAAGTAAATATATCATCAATCAGTGTTTTAAGCCAACTCGCTGCGACGTTAATATTTACTGCCGAAATATGTGAAAAATGTGTTTATAAGCATAACTTTATATTCATGAGTCAGTTGTGACTTGTTCTCGGCACCATACTGTTGAAATAATGCCTATGCGACGTTAAAGTGTAAGTCACTCACTCACTCGAACCACCGACTTGCGTTCCCCAGGTAGACGCTTCTATCCATCGCACTTACACTGAGATTTCAGGAATAAGATGGCATGAGGACCTCCCCATGATATTTGCAAACGTTTGGCGAGACATTCTTCTATTTCAAAGCCTTTTTTTTTTAAAAAAGATTTTTGGATCACAATCAGTCAACATCCTGGGTTTATGTATCTACATTTGACGTGAAGCACTTTCCCAGATGGTTGGTCTTTGGTCCGTTATATGCTTTGTTCATTAATTTTACATATTATGTGTTCATTACTGATGTTCACTGTTCCACTCATACTATTTCCACAGCTATTTTGGAATCTGTTTCATGGGATAATCAAGACTGGTTCTATTGCATTGGAATTGTTACATATGTGTGTGTTTGTGTGAGTGTGTGTGTTGTTTCACGACAATTTCTATATTCCATCTATGTGATGGCGGTCTGTAGATAATCGAATCAGGATCAGACAAACTGATGATTGATATTATGAGCAACGTCGGGGTACAATAACACACATGAACGACGTCACCGAGACAGACCATCCAATCTACCCTGCTGCCTCGTACAACCCACATGCAGGGAATCCTGGGGGTCTATGTTTGGCGTCGGTGACGACCGAGACACCCGTCACCCTATTGACACCTTGGCATGTGTTAATATAGTGTGTTTTAAAGTGCTACTGTTACAATGCGAGACGTGATATTGTGAATTGCCTCTGATGGACACTCAGCATCGGCTAGACATGCACACGAGTTATGTTAGATACCACCTACGGCATCCGAAGCCAACTTTTACAGCCGCTTCATCCACTTTCACCATCATTTTACGTCCAACCCACCATTTATCACGTCAGGATTTACAGTTGTCAGGATTTACAGTTGTTATAGCAAAGGGTTCCACCTCTGTTTCTGACACACGGTGAACACTTGTGCCAGGATCCGCTAATACATTCAAATACCGTTGTGTCGAATTTTGATGTTTCGAATGTATGGTTGTATCGAAGTAAAAGCTAGATCCCTGCGTATTCCTTCCTTATTCATCAAATTTGCTTGTGTGTGGAGGTGAGGTGAGGTGAAATGGGGTTTAACGTCGCTGGGCAGAGTTACGTTCCTTGGGCACGCCAGAAACCTTAAATTGTGGGTTGAAATCCCGTTTCGCCCCGATTATGTCTCTAGGTTTGTCAGCACCATACACGTGCTCGTGGGTTTTACCGAAGTGGTAAACGTCTGAGACCTGCATCACGTCGGGCTTTCCTCCCACATGAAGCTGACCCGCCGTGATATAATTTGAATACTGTTAAAAACAGCGTTAATCCCAACTCACTCACTCACTCTTTGCTCCCAGTGGCAACACGCGGGGATATAACTAACATGTCAAACGCGGTGTAAAACGCAACTCACTTCATCTAAATACGACATACATGAAGATCGCCTTTACTTCACATACTTGAGTCTGCAGTGAATCAACCAACGCGGGTCCTGGCCAACGATGCTGAATAAGGTGGACTGAGGGGGTGTTGAAGGTTAAAAGTAGTTTATTCTGAAAAATTAGAAGGCATCTTTCAATCAATATTTAGTCGAGCGTGCAAGATTTTCCCTCCTCGGATGTGGCGTGACAAAATGTCACAAATACTTCGCATAGCACATAAACCTAGGAATATATTACTTAAATACACTATTCTAACACTGGATGTAACAATGAAATAATTTGGCGGCACACGATCCGTTTGATAAGTATGTCAGATAGTACAAATGTTATGTTTTTATGTCTTGCCTCGTTGAAGACGGCTGCTGCAATTCCCCTACCAAAAGTAGCCCCATTTAGCAATCTTGCATGCGCCTATCTCACTTAGTTAACCCTTGTGATGAGAGAATCACGATCATGCATGTCCTGCTTGACTGGTGATTTTTCCATCTCAAATATGTACAGGCATCGTCTGTTAGGATTCGTTTTACTAATACAGAATGAAAAACACTCATTTAATGCAAACAAATAAGAGTAAAATACGATACTATCTTTAAATTTCAAGATACTAAGTTGAAATTTCAAGAAACTAAGTGGAAATTTCAAGATATTAAGTTGAAATTTCAAGATACAGAAGTTGAAATTTCAAGATATTAAGTTGAAATTTCAAGATAAAAAGTTAACATACTAAGATGTAAAAATACGTTTGAAGTGAATAATCTTGAAATGTCAAGATCCTACGGAAGCCTTTAAGGATTGTATCAAGATAGTATCTTGAAATTTCAACTTAGTATCTTGAAATTTCAACTTAGCATCTTGAAACTTCAAGATAGTATCTTGAAAGTTCAACTTAGTATCTTGAAATTTCAAGATAGTATTTGAAAAAAACAAAAAAAACCAAATGGCCCTAAAAGGCTTCCGTACCTACAAATAATAAACAGTTACTTCAACTTGGATCAAACGTTATGACCGACGAATTCGGCAGTCTATTGGCAGAAGCACGGGAATATCTTTACCGATTTGTCAAAAGCCGTTCAGATAAACATAACGCGGCACATGTCGACGACCCGTCTCCAGCGGCGACCATTTTTCATCCAACTACTTGATAGGCATTCTAGAAGTTGGCAAGGAAAAGAGAAAACATACAACTCTGGATAATAAATAAATGCAATGAACCATAAGTTATTATCCATAAAGGTGTATGTTTTCTCATCCATCATCAGTCGGTGTAGTCAACACTAGCCACACGGAAACATCTCTCTGGGTCTCACTACCTCAACATTAATCAACGTCCTGTGCCCCCTCCCACAAAGCGATCGTAGCGCTAAGACGATCGTAACTCCTATACTTTAACATAGACTTACGACTGTCGTTGCGCTACGATCGCTTTGTGGAATAGGGCCAGGGCGCCGTTCCACAAAGCGATCTTAGCGCTACGACTATCGTAAGCCAGTGTTAAAGTATAGGAGTTACGATCACCTCAGCGCTAAGATGGCTTTGTGAACGTAATCACAACTGGATTTTCTAATACCTGGGTCTTAGAACTAATAGGACCTCCTTGGTAGAGACGGTCTAAATAGGACTCAAAGCAAATGCATCTATCATGTTCTTTTTTACATTTTGTCTTTCGTAGTTTCGTAAAAACAATAACTTTTCCAAGCGGATGTCTGCAATGTAGGAAGCGCTCGTATAATCACCTCTCTCATTCTGTTTCTGCATCTCGTTGCTATATCAGTTACAACTCTCTGTGTTACTTTCTGTATGTCTCCATCGACTGTGACACAGTGTACGTATGGCGCTATACGGTCTTTTACTGGTGTTACCATCTACATCTCTCCATTGACTGTGACAGTTATACGTCATCAACAATTTTAGTAATGTGTTTACATGTTTAATAGCATCGATTGTTTGTATTTACTTCGGCAAGTAGATACACTGTTTGGCTAACGACACATTGTATTGCTTATTCGCCAAGTGGCGTTCTGCTGTTAATCAATATACATTCTGTGTGTCCGACTGACAGGAAAGTGATAAATTCAGGACAATTTGGAGCATGATACTGGGAAAACTTCATTAACATGTAATTCCGTAAGTAAAAAGATGAAGAAATCTGTTCATTTTATAGATTATGGGACCAAAACATACTTTCATATCAAAGATAGAATATTATGTCAACAGTAAGAAATATAAACTATTCTCCTTCCACTACTACAACTACGACTGCAACTCCTATTACTATTACTCCTACTCCTACTACTGCTGCTGCTGCTGCTACTCTTACTAATTCTACTACCACTACTACAACTACTACTGCCATCCCCACTACTACAAAAACTACTTCTAATACTACCACAACGCTGATTTCTTTGCTTATATACTATCAGTGGTCCTGCCTCCATTTCACCTCACCACCCTAACGTCGCATGTTATGATGCATATCAATGTTACAGTTGATGATTACCCTAGCCACAGCGACAGAGGGCGGTCGGGTAGCCTAGTGGTTAAAGCGTTCGCTCGTCACGCCGAAGACCCGGGTTCGATTCCCGACATGGGTACTATGTGTGAAGCCCATTTTGGGTGTCCCCCGCTGCGATTTTGCTGTAATATTGCAAAAAGCGGCGTAAAACCATACTCACTCACTCATCCTAGCTACAGACTGAGACCTGCATCACTTCGGGCTTTCCTCCCACATTATGCTGACATGCTGCGATATAACTGGAATACTGTTAAAAGCGGCGTTAAACCCAACTCACTCACTCACTCACCTAGCTACAGGGTTACAATCAATGTCTATATTTCACATGAATATAACATTACAAGGTCTATACATTGGCTGACAATAAGCTTCAGATCGTGGAGGATAATCTTAAAAAGTTCAAAAACTAGTTTAAATAAAATCAGAAAAATACATCACAGAAAAAGTTCAATAAAGATTCACTTAACAATTCTGTTTTAAGTGAAGTGTTGAAAAGGGTCAGAAGGTCATTGTTGATACAGTGAAAGGTCACTCATTGTGGTCAGATGCGAATCACACGTCCTCACCATCACGGTCACTGGAAGTGACATGTCTTCCGAATACCACGAGAACTAAAGTTATACATTATGATTGTACCTTTTAATATAAAATCCTCAGAGACATATATAACTGTTTACCTCACGAGGGCCAACATATGCTAGACCCGGGACCTTACTTCCACTACGCCAAGTCATCAGTTGAGGTTACCAGTTACAAAACTTGTCCAGTGTACCTACATCCGAAATATCAGAATGAAACGGTTTAAATTAAGTGACGCACTAACGCGGACCGCGTAAATGACCATCGACACCACAACGAGCAATTCACCTGTCTACCTGTAATTTCACTAGAACACTGCCACTGAACAGCCAACATATAAACACTCGTCAGGTAAGTATGAGGACCAGGTGGTCGGCACTTGTCATGCTTGACGGGCGGAGAAGACAAACCGGTTCTGTGTACCGTGATTTGAATATGCAAAGCCAAGGAGTGCGAGGCGAGCTCGCTACCTGGATCAGGCCAACACCCTCGTACTAGACCAATAGTGGTCCATTCTTGCCGAGCGCCGAGTCAGTGCATTTGACGTTCAGGGTCGCCTGAAACACAACAAGCAAGCGGCCGGGTAACAAGGCGGATCGATAAATTGGCTCCAATTGAACTGTATTGATTCTGTACTTAATTTGATCCGACGGCTGTAGAGGTGTGAATGAACAGGGATACCCCCTGATAACTGGATATTTGTGAAGGAATTTACTATTACAACTATGAGCGAAGTTGATATCATCGGCAACCAGGCGAGATCCCGGGAGGGTCGGGGCTTGTCGGGGAGGGTCGGGGACAGCGACAAGTGGATCACTATACAAAAAAACACTTTCCAGAACTGGATAAACCTACAGCTTCACGGGTCTGGCCTGTCAGTGGACAATCTACAGGAGGACTTATGTGATGGTGTCAAGTTGTGTGTTCTCGTAGCATCTCTACAGCAGAAACCCAGCATCGGAAGAGTTATCAGGAAACCGAATAACCAACATCAGTACCTTGAAAATGTCACTCTCGCACTGAATGCCATAGCGGCCGACAATATACGACTTGTCAACATCGGTAAGCAAGCAGTCACACACCCCTACACTAGACCCACCTTTACCACGCTGGGTTTTGCTAGCCTTAAGCAAATGACACTTTCTGAACATGACTCCACAACCATCTATCACCTTTGACCTGATTAACATTTCTATTTCACCTATATCTTACTTAGTATGTTGTATATATATATATGTAGGTTAATGCTCGGCATTAATAACGATGTATGTCAATAGCCTGTTGTTTGTTTAATCAAGATGATTTGATATCATGCAGATGCATTTTGTATTTTGTATTTATTTATTATTTTTTTTTAGGGGGGGGAGGTGTCATTGGTGTTGATAACACCTTGCTTTTGACATATACAATAATTTTAAAATCTCATTTCAGTTACATCACTGAAACAGCTGTCTTGATCTGTACCATTAAACAAAACAGTGCTTCCTATATCAAAGAATGTGTTAGTTTGGAATCAGATTCATTATCTGATAGCTGTATGTTCATATACAATCACTTACATGACACTGTTTATGTTCTGGACAATCCCAAATGCCACACTCGCTAACCCACTGTATTTCATGGTTGACCAAGTGTGTTATTACTGATGGGTGATGACTTGTTGTGGTGGGGTTTGTGTGTTACATGGGACGGTCGACATGGTTAGGTTATTTTGACTTATGTCGATATCTCCATCATATCAAAATTAAGTTGAAATGATGGAACTATTTCATCAGCAACCATGATTACAAACCGTCTTTCTTGTATGATTCAACTTTCCCTTGTAGCATCAGTGAAGGCGATATGCCAGCATGCCGGTATATATAGAATATTCCACATACAGGTATATATACACTATCCAACATACTGGTATATGTCTTTAGTAGATTGAGGCTCATGACATGATGTCAGTCACTGGATTGTCTGGGCCAGACCGCCGTCATATAGCTGGAATATTGCTGAGAGTGGTGTCAAACAACAAACAAACACAACAGCCTACAACGTGATCTAGTAACATGTCATGGTTTCAAGGAGTAGCTGTTTCAGTTCATTCAGGTGTTACTCCCAGCGTGACTCCCACATTAAACATACCAGCACAATCAGACCTGCACCCAGTCCCACTTAAGGCCTACAGTTATTTATACACATGATACACTCCTGTGTTGGCTGCTGGTTTCATAAGTCAGCATTGGTGAGTAATCAGCAGGTTGTTTTCAGACAAAATGGAAAAGAAAAGGTTTTTCCTAAATCTCATTATGATTCAAATCAAAACGCCAACTATCATTTCTGTCTTGATTGTGTGAATGATTGTGTGAATATTTCATAGATCAAAGCCCAACACTGCTGGTCAATTTGACTGGTATTAAACAACAAACTCTACCTCACTCACTCACTCACTCACTCACTCACTCATGTGTCAACGCTGATAAGCATGTTCATGATAGAAAACACCCATCCTATGTCTCAATATGTCTCTTACATTCCAGTCTACTTATAACAGTGAAATCAGACTGGGTGTGGCTAATAGCTTGTGTGTGTGTGTGTGTGTGTGTGACTTTAGGGGCATGTCATTGTTGCTGTTGTCTCGACTGCTATAAACAAGTGACAAAACTTGTCAGTATCATCGCCCCGACACACCCTAGTTGACACAGGACATTGTGACTCCCCACCCTCAGCCCCGCCCCCACACCCTAGTTGACACAGGACATTGTGACTCCCCACCCTCAGCCCCGCCCCCACACCCTAGTTGACGCATTCATGAAGGACTATAGTCACATTTCGTTGTGGACAACCATGCTTACCATTAGGTAGATGGAAACGTTGTATCAGATTGTTTTGAGGACTAAGGGATGATAACAATTTATTTCTAACTTTGCAGCAAATGTATAATTAAGAAATGTATTGAAAAATTCTTGTACACCATCTTCAGGTCTTTTCACTTTTTCTTACGGTGGTCTGGTAGCCTAGTGGTCAAAGGGTCTCATCATGCTAAACACCTGTTTGATTCCCTTTTGAGCGTACAATGTGTGAAGCCCATTTCTGATGTCCCCCACCATGACATTACTGGAATATTGCTAAAAGCATCGTAAAACCATACTCACTCACTATTTTCAAATATTAATTCTATTTTAGCTAGTTCAACAACCACCAGACTAGCCATGCCTGTGTTAGGTAAATGTTTTCATGCTACCAGGGCAGATACAATTGTGGCCATGGTTGTGAACCGCTGGACCAGAAGGTGGTGTGTGTCAGTGTTGCTGTCACGCACGGCCATCACTCCCATCATGCTCTGTGAAATAGGTGACAGTTTTTTGTAGACAAGGTAAACACTGCTGATAGGACAAACAAGCTATAAATTTCAAAGTGACCTTTTGAGGAAATGTGAGGTTGACGAAAGTAAACACAAGTGTCTTTCCTGGTGTGCAGGTACCCCCATGTATTTACAGCACTCCATGATTCATGTCACAGTGAGGGCGGCGCCTCCTACTCTTCATCTCGCCTAGCGTGGGATTGGGGCCCGGGAGGATCTTCTCATCAACTACCATCAAGCCATATCATTAGGAGCTGATAGCGCAGGGGTTTATCTGGACATGATTAGGGGTCAATATTTGGTCCTAAGTCTGCAACTAATATCAATAAGAATTCCCAAATTAGAATAAAAGAGTGAGTGAGTGAGTTTGATTTTAGGCCGCTTTTAGCAATATTCCAGCAATATCACGGCGGGGGACGCCAGAAATGGGCTTCACACACTGTACCCATGTCGGGAATCGAACCCGGGTCTTCGGTGTGACGAGCGAATGCTTTAACCACTAGGCTACACGACCGCCCCAAATTAGAATAAAACATTTCCCACTTCATACTGTATGGTTATAAGAAGTATGATTGCTTTGTAAGGTGACATGTGTTTCCCTGATAAGAGCACCAATACAGGAAGAGGTTTTAATCCTGAGTTCAACATTGCTCACTTTAACCTTGAATGCAATAGTAAAATTCAATGTTAAAAATACTTCTGAAATTAGGAAAATAGGAACCTAAAAAAAAATCAAATTTTTAACAAAAGAACAATTTTTCCCCAAGTTCTCTGCCAAGGGCAATTAGTTTAGAATCATAGATAAAATTCCTGTAGTGCCTCTAGACTTCCCTTATGTTTGTATCAAATAGCAAATAAAGTAATAAGTTAAAACTGCCCGTGCAGTTTTTTAGGCCTCCCTGAAATTATTTGGTTTCAGGTATCGAGATCGACCCATTTTTTCACTTGTCACCTATCAAAGAAAATCCATGTCTGCCCCCAACAACTAACATTTCCAACTTTGGGTATCTGTGAACACACAGTGCCATTTAGAAAGTGGTCAAATGTAACAAATGTTATATGTGGGATAACACTTTCTGAGTAAAGTGCAAATCTTCGTTCTTTTTGGGATGTTTCCAGTCCTGTTCCGTCCGGAAAGTGTTATCCCAAATATAACATTTGTTACATTTGACCACTTTCTAAATGGCATTGTGTTCAAAGCTTACGGCTATGGGAGCCCTGCCAATTTACACTTGTCAGAGGGGTACTCAAAGTACGTGATCTAGACTACCAGTTGTCGGACTTTCATTATTGTGGAAGCCTCAGTGGCTGAGTGGGTTAGATCATTGACTTTGTGTGCTGGCGATTAGGTGCCCCACTTGTTTCTAGATAAATCTGTAGCTATACAATTTCAGGCTAATCCTATTATCATGATTATTGGTATTTATATTTGAACTATATATATATAGGTACAATGACATACAAGACCCATGAATGTTAATTGTTACATATATATGCATTAACATACAACATGTACAATGAAAGTTAATTGCTACACACATATTGGCATACAATAAGCGTTAGTTCAGGTGTGTGTGTGTGTAAGTGTGTGTGTGTATTTGTATGTGTATGTCTGTGTCTGTCTGTGTGTGTGTGTGTGTGTCTGTATGTGTATGTCTGTGTCTGTCTATGTGTGTGTGTGTATGTCTGTGTCTGTCTATGTCTGTGTGTGTGTGTCTGTCTATGTCTGTGTGTGTGTGTGTGTGTGTGTGTGTGTCTGTCTGTCTGTGTCTCTGTGTGTCTGTGTCTGTGTCTGTTTGTGTCTGTGTACGTCTGTGTGTTGGCTGCGACTGCACCCAGTGTCAGCTGTGTGGGATGGTTAAGCTAACAATACCTGTGCCACTACACGGCAGAGTGAAGGCAGGTCACGTCTCACAGACGCCTCATGAATAACAAACACTGTTATAACCATACTATTCATCATCCCACGTCTCTGCCAGCCAGGACAGATACAAGCACCACGCCATCATGTATTGAAATCTAGGTTGTGATATACACAGGCACTGCAAGGATATATGTAATGTATTGAAATCTAGGGTGTGATATACACAGGCACTGCCAGGATATATGTAATGTATTGAAATCGAGGCTATAAAATATACAGGCACTGCCAGGATATATGTCGTGTATTGAAATCTAGGGTGTGATATACACAGGCACTGCCAGGATATATGTAATGTATTGATATCTAGGCTATCATATACACAGGCTCTGTCAGGATAAATGTAATGTATTGAAATCTAAGCTATCATATATACAGGCACTGCCAGGATATATGTAATGTATTGAAATCTAGGGTGTGATATACACAGGCACGGCCAGGATATATGTAATATATTGAAATCTAGGGTGTGATATACACACGCTCTGTCAGGATATATGTAATGTATTGAAATCTAGGGTGTGATATATACTAGCACCATCAGACTATATGTCATGCATTAAATATAGGCTGTGATATAAACAAGCACCATCAACATATATGTTGTGTACTGAAATAATACTGTGTTATGCTTGGCTGGGACTAGACATGACTTTCACACCCTGGTGTTCTTTCAGTTATGAAAAGAGAACTGTTGACCCAAGAAATAAGTCAACGTGATCTGTGGTAGTCGGACACTATACAGTTGGTCTGATTTTGATCAAATATAGTCATTAAGATTGATTATTAATGTCTGAATGACAATTCCATATCATACATACACATAAGAATATACAGGAGTAGAAAGCATCATCTCACAATATAAGAATTTAAAAAATATTCAATAAATATTCAAATAATGTGGAGAGAACTCAGTTTTATGAGCTGTCCTACTTTAATATATTATATTGAACCCATTATTGATGTTTGAATTCTACTCCTGCAGAAGTATTTTACATACCTCACTTGACGTGACCATTTTAATAAAACAAACATGTAATATGTGCCTGTTGCCTTACAACTAATTTCAAGATGAGCTTAGTGACAAATTAGCACTGAACAAGAAGCTACATTGTGGCTAAGTGACAGACTGTCACATTCTCGCCTCACGATGACGAATTATCATAACCATTTTAAATAAATTTATTTTTTTCGTTTGTAGCATGGGTGAGAATGAATGTTAAAGAAACCATTGACAGCTATAGCTCAACTGTTTCATCTAGACAGCACAGATTAGGCAATATTAAGTTAATGATGAGATTGTCACTCCCTCTTGCCTTAATACATCCAATCTCACATCATTTATTGTCCCTAGGTACTACAGAATATCAACACCACTCCACGCCTCTGACTCTAACCATGTCAACGATTAGACACCATGTCCTCATGCTTTTAACTGTGATATAAATATAACAATTTCTGCCGCTCATGGTTTTCAAAGATTTAGAAAAATATGTAGTAATTAATGTTTCCTGGCTTAAGCCTGATAAAACGTTTTGTAAAGTGGTTATTGAACTATAACAGTGGAATCAAGGAGGGCGATGAGGAGAAACGATTGTGGGGTTGAATTAGGTCAAGTGTATCGTAGTGTTTGAGTATGTGTACCCTGTGTTGAAGTGCAGGGGAATTAACGAATGGGTGGATTGTGTTGGTTTATTGCATTGTCATAAATCAGTGTGAAGGGATCATAGTGTCAGGGCAGATTGTGCAGTAATTGCTTGTATCTGACACTAGAGTCAGAGCAGATTATGCAGTAATTGCCTGTATCTGACACTGGAGTCAGAGCAGATTGTACAGTAATTGCTTGTATCTGACACTGGAGTCAGAGCAGATTGTGCTGTAATTGCTTGTATCTGACACAGGAGTCAGAGCAGACTGTACAGTAATTGCTTGTATCTGACACTGGAGTCAGATCAGATTGTACAGTAATTGCTTGTATCTGACACTGGAGTCAGATCAGATTGTACAGTAATTGCTTGTATCTGACACTGGAGTCAGAGCAGATTGTACAGTAATTGCTTGTATCTGACGCTGGAGTCAGAGCAGACTGTACAGTAATTGCTTGTATCTGACACTGGAGTCAGAGCAGATTATGCAGTAATTGCCTGTATCTGACACTGGAGTCAGAGCAGATTGTGCAGTAATTGCTTGTATCTGACACTGGAGTCAGAGCAGATTGTACAGTAATTGCTTGTATCTGACTCTGGAGTCAGAGCAGATTATGCAGTAATTGCCTGTATCTGACACTGGAGTCAGAGCAGATTGTACAGTAATTGCTTGTATCTGACTCTGGAGTCAGAGCAGATTATGCAGTAATTGCCTGTATCTGACACTGGAGTCAGAGCAGATTGTGCAGTAATTGCTTGTATCTGACACTGGAGTCAGAGCAGATTGTACAGTAATTGCTTGTATCTGACACTGGAGTCAGAGCAGATTGTACAGTAATTGCTTGTATCTGACACTGGAGTCAGAGCAGATTGTACAGTAATTGCTTGTATCTGACTCTGGAGTCAGAGCAGATTATGTAGTAATTGCTTGTATCTGACACTGGAGTCAGAGCAGATTGTACAGTAATTGCTTGTATCTGACTCTGGAGTCAGAGCAGATTGTACAGTAATTGCTTGTATCTGACTCTGGAGTCAGAACAGATTGTGCAGTAATTGCTTGTATCTGACTCTGGAGTCAGAGCAGATTATGCAGTAATTGCTTGTATCTGACACAGGAGTCAGAGCAGATTGTACAGTAATTGCTTGTATCTGACACTGGAGTCAGAGCAGATTGTGCAGTAATTGCTTGTATCTGACACTGGAGTCAGAGCAGATTGTACAGTATTTGCTTGTATCTGACACTAGAGTCAGAGCAGACTGTACAGTAATTGCTTGTATCTGACACTGGAGTCAGAGCAGATTGTACAGTATTTGCTTGTATCTGACACTGGAGTCAGAGCAGATTGTACAGTAATTACTTGTATCTGACACTGGAGTCAGAGCAGATTGTGCAGTAATTGCTTGTATCTGACACTGGAGTCAGAGCAGATTGTGCAGTAATTGCTTGTATCTGACACAGGAGTCAGAGCAGATTGTACAGTAATTGCTTGTATCTGACCCTGAAGTCGCAGGTGTCAAGTGTAACAGTCCTCCTCTCCCGTGACATGTGAACCAGGGTGTGATGGAGGTGCTGACAGGGTATTGACAAGCGTAGACAGAGCTCCAGATAAGCTTTTGGTGTCGTGGGTATTTTACCCATGCATTTTAAAATCATTGGGTATCAGTAATTCAATCTGCGTATTCAAATTTCTGTTACCCACTAGTTTTTACAGATGTGGGTATTTAAGTTAAAAATTTAAAAACACTATTCATCTAGTCCCTGCAAACTGGTGTCGTGTGGGTTTGAGAGCTTTATAGGACTCAAAAATACCACGATACTTCCACAAGAAAGTGTGATGGCAAATGATCATGATGTAACTGTCATCGTGGAGTTTGGCAAGGTTGACGGAATGCCCGTTTATAATTCAAAATAAGTTGCTGATTTGCTAATCGAATACGCAGGGTTACTTCACAATATTTTGATGATACGCACAAGTTTTATTTTTGTAGCGTATCTGTAATGTTCGTTGCGTATTTGATACGCTTGGATTATATTTTACTGCGTATTTCTGCATTTCTGATGCGTATTTCACGCAGATACGCAGCTTATCTGGAGCTCTGGTAGATTACACTGATCCAGAAAGGCATGCACCACAGTGGGAGGGCCTGTCATAGCCTCACCTTGATGTCTAAATGTTATGATAGATGGGCTATTGCTAGAAGATGAAACTGTGCAATTAATTAATGGCATTGTCAGAAGTTTTAAAAATGTCCCAGGAATGTGTAATTGATGGCTTTTATAAAAGTTGTTTAAATATGGCACAAGAATATTTAATTGATGGCATTGATAAAAGACGTATATCTATAATAATATGATTGCCTACTGATAATTCAGCTGGTGCTGTAATTGTTACAGATCATTTCAATCATTGTAGCTTGTTTATTTAGGAGACCCCTAGGCTGTGAAAAATGTACAACAGGTATTAGAATTAATAGGGTATGATTGTAAGCAGGATATATGAGTTGATTACTTCCATTAACTTGTTGAATGACAAATTCCATGACTTGCTGGTTTGAGGAAAGCCATTTCAAGTTGCCATTAGTGTATTAGCTGAACATGGGAGATGCAGAGTCCATCCCAGAAACATAAAGTGCCATGCATATAGAGGCATGTTCCTTTTGATCCCGTGTACAGGAATCTTGTGAGAGGACATGCAAGGGAAATGCTTCAGAGCTGGAATGAAACATCTGTTATGGCTCAACAAACTTATTCAGGAAGAATTCTGTGAGCTGTTATGAGATGATATTGTACAAGGCGACTAAATGGAAACAGTGGTCTGGCTTGTTGACTTGGTTGGTTGCATGTCATTTTACCTGACGACATGGAACGTTGCTCATAATATCAACCACTGGTTTATCAGTTGCTGTCAAATAGCTGGAATATTGCACATTGAAACATTATAAGTACTGTATGTCAGATGAAGTCTACATGATTTGCCTGACGTTTGTTTGTTGTTAACACCACACTCTGCAATATTCCAGCTATATGATGACGGTCTGTAAATTATCGAGTCTGTACTACAATCCAGTGATTGATATCATTAGCATTGATCCACGCAATTGGGAATGATGACATCATCAACCAAGTCTGACCGCCTGATCCTGGTCGTCGCCTCTTATGACAAGCATGGGTTCCTGAAGATGAATTCTATCCCAGATCTTCACTGGTTCTAGTTGTGATATCTATTCAATCACAGACAGAACATTCATTTTAGGTGGACCTTTGAAGATTCCGGGGTAGAATTGGTCTTCAGCAACCCATGCTTGCCGTAAAGGGCGACTATGCTTGTCGTAAAAGGTGACTAACAGGATCGGGTGGTCAGGCTCGCTGACTTGGTTGATGCATGTCATCGATCCCAAATGCATGGATCGATGCTCATGATATCAATCACTGGATTGTCTGGTCCAGACTCGATTATTTACAGACCGCCGTCATATAGCTGGAATATTGCTGAGTGCGGCGTTAAACAACAAACCAACAACAACATTTTAGGTGTTATCTGAAACCATCACTACTGGATTGTTGTTGTGTCATATTTGTGATTGTTCGCTTGGAAGAGGTTTTCATATAGGCTTTTACACTTGTATTCCTGTTAACCAATTCCATTTCTTTTAGAAATAAAATTTACTATTTTTTAAACACAACCACACTACTTCTCTCAGTGGCAAGACACTGAAAACAGCATTATTCTGAAGTTATTGATCTTGACTGTGGCTATGAATGTGTGAGTGTAGTTGTATCAGAACTGACACCAGCATAATTGATGAAATCTGGCAAGTAGACAGCTGTTACCAGGTTATGATAGACTGTTTTAGAATGCGGAATTTTCTGATTATGATGTTTGTAGTCTTCTTAAGCATTGTGTTAAGTTAAGCCAACATGCATAGCTGTCCCAAGTGGTTTGACTCGTGCACTCATACCTCCTGAGTCAGTGGTATGCAGGGTATGCCATGCATGTTCCCTATATCGGGTGATACATCATATAGCAGGGTGATATATCAGTCATATCTACCAGGGAACACTGAAGACTGTTGCACATGTTTGAATACAAGTCTCTATTGATCATGGCTACACTCTTTTCATTGTTGTACACTGTATTTCACAACAATTGATAAAAATGTCTCCCCAAGATAGTGTTTTCTTTCATTCCTGAAGTCTATCAATGAAAACAACTTAAGGTGAGACCCAAAAGAGTGTTTTTTTATTTGTGGAATTGCACATTAGACCAGATATTTGAAATATATATCGTGTGTGTACACAAAAAGATCATATAGCTGAAATACGATCAAATTGAAACACAAAATTACTTGAGGATGTCGAAAATCAGGACTAATCTCGTGGGGAAAATGACAACCTGCATCCTGTTGAATGTTTTCGGAGTACAGGGGCTGACATCGTAGTGTAATGTGGGTACTTGATAGATGTTCCGGCAAGCTGGGAGCAATGGACATGATATGTAACACCATGAATAGTTCATTATTTACCACAAATAGGTTTCACTGCCTAGCAACTTCCAGACAACTGGATTTCAAATTTGAACAAGATTATATTTCAATAGTGAACTTGACCTTAGGTGTTTTAGTGAACATTTTGTCGGTTGTGGAACCATATATTCTTATCAAAGCATATAGAAAAGACTCCCTAGAACATTAAACATGTATCGTGTGTATGTTTGTATGAATTCAGACTTGTGTACATGGTGTATCATGCTTATTGTCTTATTGTATACTCTGTAATCAACACACTTCCACACCGAAGTACTCTACTGTTGTGATTCAACACGTCCGTCAGTGTCCAGTACTGGCTGTGTCCATCTGGTGGTCAGCGAGTCTCACCAGACTGTCATTGTTGACACTGAGCCCTGGAATGTGCGGCTGGCCACGTGTCACAGTGACAAGTCTCTCTCCAGGCATCAGTGACCATGGCTGCTTCATGGACTGTCCCCCACAGTCCTCGCTTCTTCCTCATTGAAAAACGTCAATAATGTTCTTTCTTTGCACCTTATTTTGACTTGTACCACTATAAACAACAGGTAGTACCACTATAAACAACAAATATTACCACTACATACAACATTTTGTACCACTACTAACAGCAATTATAACCACTATAAACAACAGGCAGTACCACTATAAACAACAATTATTACCACTATAAACAACAGGTAGTACCACTATAAACAACAGGCAGTACCACTATAAACAACAATTATTACCACTATAAACAACAATCATTACCGCTATAAACAACAGGTAGTACCACTATAAACAACAATTATTACCACTATAAACAACAGGTAGTACCACTATAAACAACAATTATTACCGCTGTAAACAACAGGCAGTACCACTAAAAACAACAGGTAGTACCACTATAAACAACAGGTAGTACCACTATAAACATCAGGTAGTACCACTAAAAACAACAGGCAGTACCACTATAAACAACAGGTAGTACCACTATAAACATCAGGTAGTACCACCATAAACAACAATTATTACCGCTATAAACAACAGGCAGTACCACTATAAACAACAGGCAGCACCACCATAAACAACAGGCAGTACCACTATAAACAACAGGTAGTATTAATATAAAGAACAAGTTGTTCTGACATAAACAAGTAGTACTAGAATAAAGAACATGTAGTATTACTGTTATAAAGGTTATTACTTGCACAATGTTGTTCGTGGCCATGCAGATAAAAGATGTGAAACAGTTGATATAAATTTTTTAGTATCAATCCATTCATTCGTTATAGTATCTAGCAAAGTCACTGACCAAGGAAATGAACTATCGATCATGACACCTCCAGCTGCAGGCTCGGCACTGCCTAGTTCAGGGAAGTCTTCTCATTTTTGGTCCTGGAGATTCTATAACATAAGCAGAGTCTACTTGTGCACCGGTCCAGTTACCTGTAGATTGGGGAAATGAAATATCTTTAAAACAACTGTAGTCTAACGTGTGAATAGTTTATGAAAATCCTTTTTTATACCAAATAATGTTTTTTTCCTAATTTGACTGCCGCTGGCACTTCGTCTGAGTTTGACATCGTAGATAAATAGTGGGAAGGAAGTATGCTTCGGGACAGAACTATTAATATTTGCTTGAGTAAATATGTACCTGTCATGAAACCTTATTAACTTGCATGTCAGCATTTGTTGTACTCTGCAGACATGACATTAAACATGATATTCTTATCAGTATTGGTTGGGAAATGGTATTCCAGGAATTAAATGAACCAGCCCATCAGCAGCGTGAGTTTAGTGGACCATTCCTGGTGATTCAATCTGGAGGTAAAAACTACAAGTCGTACAGTTTTTACAGGCTGAGATTAGTGGCTGTTTTCTACCTTGAAAGTTATTGAATAGCTGGCAGGTATCTGATTTTCTGATAAGCTTCAGTTGTGAAACTGTAGATTCGGAATGACATGCTCCATTTGTCTGCCATTGAATGAGACTGCACCTAAATACCACCCTCCCTAAACACATTGCCCCAGAACTTCTGGCAGCCAAGGCAGTGAACACCTTGTCTTGTGTATCAAATTATCATCATTAGTTGCATTGAGTGCAGAATTTCTGCTTCCATTTCCATCATTTGGTTGTGATGTGGATGTACCACAGCTATTTTTGAGGATAAACAGTTGCTGAAACTGAAGTGGGTTCAGTCATTGGGGATGTTTGCACAGGAGATATACACTCAGTCTGTTAGCCCTGCTCTTATGTTGTTTTATTGGGACTTAAATCAGGTGTGCACATCAAGTGTGAAAATTAATTTGATTGAGAAACCTCTGGCATTGTTTTATGAAAGGTTGAAAAAGAAATAAATTTATTATTATGAATGATGGACGACTAAAGCTGAACAGGATCATGGAATGAAAAACAGTGATATGGTACATGTATCCTAACGCTTCTTTAAAACACAAACGTTTTGACACATATGGAAATGTTTGACACGTTCATAGAGAATGCTTTCATTATATAAATAAGAAAGGATTTATGATATTTTGATCCCCTATTCTAAACATGGAGACTGGTCAACATGGGAACAGTTTGATGGATGTTATGTGATCAAAATCTCCCCTGACTTTGGATGCTCCCCACCAAGCAGTCTTTGGGTAATGACTATTGGGACTACATCTGTTCTGTTAGGAGTATCCTTACATTGCTTCTGTCAGGACAGGAGCCAGGGGCTGATCTGACAACTACCCTGTCTGGAGAAGATTTAACAGTTTATTACAGTGCTTCTGTCAGGACAGGAGCCAGGGGCTGATCTGACAACTACCCTGTCTGGAGAAGATTTAACAGTTTATTACAGTGCTTCTGTCAGGACAGGAGCCAGGGGCTGATCCGAACAAGATGTAACAGTTTATTATACGGAGTATTAGCTTGAATGCATACAGGTTAAGTAGCCCATTACCAGTGACAACGAGGGCTTTGTTTAGAAATGTGCCCAAGGGGCCATGTTGTCCTGAATAGGGTCATATGTTTCTACATGGGTCAGTGGCTAGTGCCCCCGGCAGTCTGAAGCACTGTTATTACTTCATTGTAGGCAACTATCTGTTTCAGCCTCTGTTTGATGGGCGTTTTAGGTGTCATTCCCCTACGTCCGGTCAGAATGTCCGCCCGGAGAGCGGAAGGTCCGGGGTTCGATCCCCGGCCGTGTCATACCAAAAGACGTTAAAAGATGGTACTTGTTCTTACCCTGTCTTTCGCTCAGCATTAAGGGTCTAAAACAAGGACTGGTTGGCTCGGAGTCAGTATACAGTGTCTGAATGGGGTATTCATGTTAAACTGCGGCATGGTATCTCAGTGACCTAGCACTATAAATCGGAATCAGTCTGGACTAGTACAAGCAGCGTGCATGCACGTCGCTATAATAATGCAATAATCTTGGACGCGACGTTACACTCAATTTCCCCTCACCGTCCTGTCTATGTGAGGGTACACTGTGACTGTGGGTGTTGGACGTTGTGACGTATTCCTGCTTGATTAATGTGTGACCTATAAATGTCCCTGGCATCACAGGATATGATGGATGGGCAGGGTGGAAATATGTGGTATTCCAGTGGAAGATCTAGGATTTGTATAAACATGATAAGGGTGTGGGATGAACACAACTCAAGTAAGGAAGTGACATTCCAGTGGAAGATCTAGGATTTGTATAAACATGATAAGGGTGTGGGATGAACACAACTCAAGTAAGGAAGTGACATTCCAGTGGAAGATCTAGGATTTGTATAAACATGATAAGGGTGTGGGATGAACACAACTCAAGTAAGGAAGTGACATTCCAGTGGAAGATCTAGGATTTGTATAAACATGATAAGGGTGTGGGATGAACACAACTCAAGTAAGGAAGTGACATTCCAGTGGAAGATCTAGGATTTGTATAAACATGATAAGGGTGTGGGATGAACACAACTCAAGTAAGGAAGTGACATTCCAGTGGAAGATCTAGGATTTGTATAAACATGATAAGGGTGTGGGATGAACACAACTCAAGTAAGGAAGTGACATTCCAGTGGAAGATCTAGGATTTGTATAAACATGATAAGGGTGTGGGATGAACACAACTCAAGTAAGGAAGTGACATTCCAGTGGAAGATCTAGGATTTGTATAAACATGATAAGGGTGTGGGATGAACACAACTCAAGTAAGGAAGTGACATTCCAGTGGAAGATCTAGGATTTGTATAAACATGATAAGGGTGTGGGATGAACACAACTCAAGTAAGGAAGTGACATTCCAGTGGAAGATCTAGGATTTGTATAAACATGATAAGGGTGTGGGATGAACACAACTCAAGTAAGGAAGTGACATTCCAGTGGAAGATCTAGGATTTGTATAAACATGATAAGGGTGTGGGATGAACACAACTCAAGTAAGGAAGTGACATTCCAGTGGAAGATCTAGGATTTGTATAAACATGATAAGGGTGTGGGATGAACACAACTCAAGTAAGGAAGTGACATTCCAGTGGAAGATCTAGGATTTGTATAAACATGATAAGGGTGTGGGATGAACACAACTCAAGTAAGGAAGTGACATTCCAGTGGAAGATCTAGGATTTGTATAAACATGATAAGGGTGTGGGATGAACACAACTCAAGTAAGGAAGTGACATTCCAGTGGAAGATCTAGGATTTGTATAAACATGATAAGGGTGTGGGATGAACACAACTCAAGTAAGGAAGTGACATTCCAGTGGAAGATCTAGGATTTGTATAAACATGATAAGGGTGTGGGATGAACACAACTCAAGTAAGGAAGTGACATTCCAGTGGAAGATCTAGGATTTGTATAAACATGATAAGGGTGTGGGATGAACACAACTCAAGTAAGGAAGTGACATTCCAGTGGAAGATCTAGGATTTGTATAAACATGATAAGGGTGTGGGATGAACACAACTCAAGTAAGGAAGTGACATTCCAGTGGAAGATCTAGGATTTGTATAAACATGATAAGGGTGTGGGATGAACACAACTCAAGTAAGGAAGTGACATTCCAGTGGAAGATCTAGGATTTGTATAAACATGATAAGGGTGTGGGATGAACACAACTCAAGTAAGGAAGTGACATTCCAGTGGAAGATCTAGGATTTGTATAAACATGATAAGGGTGTGGGATGAACACAACTCAAGTAAGGAAGTGACATTCCAGTGGAAGATCTAGGATTTGTATAAACATGATAAGGGTGTGGGATGAACACAACTCAAGTAAGGAAGTGACATTCCAGTGGAAGATCTAGGATTTGTATAAACATGATAAGGGTGTGGGATGAACACAACTCAAGTAAGGAAGTGACATTCCAGTGGAAGATCTAGGATTTGTATAAACATGATAAGGGTGTGGGATGAACACAACTCAAGTAAGGAAGTGACATTCCAGTGGAAGATCTAGGATTTGTATAAACATGATAAGGGTGTGGGATGAACACAACTCAAGTAAGGAAGTGACATTCCAGTGGAAGATCTAGGATTTGTATAAACATGATAAGGGTGTGGGATGAACACAACTCAAGTAAGGAAGTGACATTCCAGTGGAAGATCTAGGATTTGTATAAACATGATAAGGGTGTGGGATGAACACAACTCAAGTAAGGAAGTGACATTCCAGTGGAAGATCTAGGATTTGTATAAACATGATAAGGGTGTGGGATGAACACAACTCAAGTAAGGAAGTGACATTCCAGTGGAAGATCTAGGATTTGTATAAACATGATAAGGGTGTGGGATGAACACAACTCAAGTAAGGAAGTGACATTCCAGTGGAAGATCTAGGATTTGTATAAACATGATAAGGGTGTGGGATGAACACAACTCAAGTAAGGAAGTGACATTCCAGTGGAAGATCTAGGATTTGTATAAACATGATAAGGGTGTGGGATGAACACAACTCAAGTAAGGAAGTGACATTCCAGTGGAAGATCTAGGATTTGTATAAACATGATAAGGGTGTGGGATGAACACAACTCAAGTAAGGAAGTGAACAAATACCCATCGGGGGTGACATGGAAGGTGTCATGACTCACTCCAGTATGGCCGTCATGCATGGCATGACACTGCACAACACTGGAATAATGCTGATGTGGCTAAAACTTTTTTTAGGTTTTACTTCTCCAGGCTGTCCAAGGATTAGGATATTACAGTGCTAAGTCTTGTAGTGTCTGATTTATCATCACAAGTTAGCATATTGCTACTATTATTAAAAAATACATATATATTTTATATGAATATGATGAAAAGATAAAAAGATGAAATAATTAGATTTTGTAATTTTCAATATCATTCTGAATTATGATGATGATGGTGATGACATGATGATGATGATGATGATGGTGATGATGATGATATTCAACAACATGCTGAATCATGATTATGATGATGATAATGATGATCATGATGATAACGGCGATGTTGATAGTTTTAATGATGTAGGTGATTGGCAACTTTATGTTTGAGATAATCTGAAGTTGTCAATGTGAATCACTTTCGAAGAAAGAATGTACTTCTTTAATTTCATTGAAACTTTTATACCCCAACTATTTACATTTGCACACCTACAAAGAATCTATATAAACTCCCTCTCTATATTCTTGTGTGGTTGTCAATTCAGTGAATCAAATTTAAACTTGTTAAACTGATCTCCATGTTCAATGTTCAACAATTACAGATTACTGGCATGCTTGACGTTGTGATAGTTAAGGTGTTTTAATCATGGTAACGTTGCATGCTGTACTGTATCTTTTGACCAGTTCTCAATCAAATACCACCATAATGAGGTGTCTAATAATTGGATGTTTGAATAACCTTTTTTAGAAAAGTATGAGTCGTAAACCATGTTATCTCCAGAATAACACAAACACCATAAAACGCTTTAAGCATGGTCTAATTGGCAATCAAAACAAGTTTTTATCAAGTCACTCCAACAAAATGCCAACTTCAGATCAACATGATCAATATGATAATGGCTGATTGCCCAGGTTACAGACAGACATTCAATTTCCTGTAAGCCACTAATAACAGTGTTTTAGATTATCACTGATGACAGTCTCACTTTAAATGTCCATTACCATGAATACAGGTAATTAGTTGCGTTCACATTCATTTTTCACGCATGAGCGACTACACGAAATGAGACTGTTTCGCAACTTGATTGATTCACTAAGAACGTCCTATATTAAATGTTGTTGTTTCTTGTATTGTGTTGCTGGAGGACATACTTTCATGGTGTGATGCATATTGATTATTTCATCAGTTATTTTACCCCTGAAATATTGTTAATTTTGTGATTATCAGCTGTTGTATCAGCGCTGAATAATGAAGTTACGAATTAATCGGGAAGAAACCACCCGATGCGATTAAAATGAAATCTGTGACTTCCGAATCTTCAGCACCGAGGAGAGGCAAAGAACAAAAACTTGCGGATAGAGTAAGAGTAAGATATTTATATCAGCCCCGTGAACTCGAAGGAGGCCTACGTCGCGCAACCGATCCGATTTGGTCTCTTAAGACATATAACAGAGGTTTGACTATATGAACAAGATCACGTGGGAAGAGCTATGTTTGTGGATGACAATGCCTTCTCACGGTTGGTCACATTAACAATATTCAATTCATAATGCAACTTTGAGGACTTCTGCACCAAAAATTCCTTAATGGTGCAAGAAAAAACAACAACATTATAATCAAAGACTAAAAGTTGGTACTCTCAACTACTGACTTTCATTCAACACAAATTTTCCTTTGTCAAAAACAGATGTAAGCACATTTTTGCAACTGGAATATATTTATCATATATTGTTGCCTCAAAATTCTTCAGTTAGCATTCAGTGATGATGTGTTCTGCATGAACTGATCATTGCAATGTAACATGTTTTGATAGGCTGGATAAAGTACGAGGCCCAAATGGCTTTAAACTTTCATGTCCGATTGCATATCCCTGTCACATGTGGCCATCAGCTTGTCCTGGTGTCTGAGAAACAAAAGCAGACAAAGGGGCCAATTTTATTGAATTCTTTTGAACATTTGTGTGTCCCCTGGTTTCATCAAATGCCCCCAATTCTTGGAAAGGTAGGGTCATTGGGACCAACGTTTCCTGTTTCTGAAATGAACACTGCATGAATGGTTGTTCTGACGGTTGTTGTACAGTAAGGCATGACTCAGGCAATACGCATCTGGCCAGGCTGCATGCTTCATTATCCAGGGTATCCTGCCTCCATTTGAGGCCTACATTTGCCACCATACCATGTTTCAATTCAAGACATACAAGATGTCCAATCAAATTCCAGTGTTCTTTGATGATAGGATGTCACCTGTACTCGACATGACACAACGTATGCATGTTGTCTTGAAACAACTGATTGGTCTGGTACATAAGGACTTCCATCCTTCATCTTTGTACTCATGATGGTCTGTTGATCAGATTTGTTTGTTGTTTTACACCACACTCCGCAATATTACAGCTATTTGACAGCGGTCTGTAAATAAATAATTAAGTCTGGACCAGACAATCCAGTGATTGCCATCATAAGCATCGATCCACGCAATTTGGATGCGATGACGTGCATCAACCAAGTCAGCGATCCTGACAACCTGATCCTGTTAGTCGCCTCTTACGACAACAAAATCGCCTTTTACTGCAAGCATGGGTTGTTGAAAACCTATTCTACCCCGGATCTTTACGGGTGTGTTGTTTAGAAGAGGTGTTTTCATTGGTTGTTGATTTTAATCTACTGAGCTAGAGATGTTTTGTGCTGAGTTAATGATCAGCGAGATGGAGCTTCCAGATGAAGCATTGGCAGAGAGTGGGCACATAAGAGAAAGATGATATGCTACGCTCCATCGAGGACAGGCAGGTTATGACTTGATGAACAACACCACACAAGAATGATCAACCCTTCCTTCATGGAAGAAAACACCTTGAAAACAGCAGAAACATATTTAGAAAACATAAGTTAATTAAGCTACTGGTGACAATAATTTTGTGCCTACCATCGGAGTATTTTAAAAGTGTACATGTAACACTGTCAGTACATCTTGTACATGAATTTACATACTGCTACTGTGCTCCGAACTGCACCAGTACTTTGCTAAATCACTACAGTCCTAATCTGGCTTCATAATGTTTTTGCTTCAGAGCACATGTATCTTAAATGATGATGTATTGTGGTTAACTCTGTGGCTAAGTATCCCATGATTCCTTTGACAGGAAGTGAAGACATCGTGAATGGCAGTCTCAAGTTGATCCTTGGCCTCATATGGCACCTGATTCTGCGATACCAGATCGGTAAAACCAAGTTCCCTCCGAAGAAGTTGATGTTAGCATGGCTGAAGGCAGTGGTACCAGACTGTCACATTACAAACTTTACATCTGACTGGAACGATGGCGTCAATCTACAGTAAGTTGTTCTCAGACTTAGAGTATTTAACACATGTGTCTGGAAGGGACAGTAATGGGTGGCAGAGTGGGTGGAGTGTTGCTTCAACATGCTTAAGTCCTGGGTTTGGTTCCCCACTTGAGTACAATGTGTGAAGCTCTTCAGGTGCCATCTCAAGTGTTTAGAATAATTTCGAAATGCAACAAGACAGTCGGGCAGGTGACCCATAAATTTTGCCTGCCCATCTTCAAAGTTACCTGCCCTCATTCACACATTATAAATATTGAAAAATCCCAAAAGACAAGAGACAAATTACATCTTGATTCAGTTTAAATAACGTAAACAATATCTTGAAAAATTACAAGGAGTTATTTTTACTGAATATGTAAGTAGTCTTAAAATTATCTGCCAGACAGTTGGGGAGGTGGAGGAATATTTCCTGCATCCTGACAGAAAAGTTAGGAGCCATGGGCAGGCGGGCAAGTAGTTATTTCGGTCCACACATAGGACTTGAATATGGCGGGGCGTGACACCTCACTCTCAGCATGCAGATGCAAGATCAGCCTTGAGTGTAGTTTTCTTTTGTTTGCATGTTGTTTTGCAAATCATCAACATTTTATTTTTTACATGATATTATGCTACTCAAAAGAAGTTAAGGACCACCTGATTCTATAAAATTACTATCAGTAATCTGTCATGCCATGTTTACTGTCATAGTATGAAAGAATCGTGTGGTCTTTAACTTCTTTTGGATAGTATAGAAAGGGTGTCTGTAAAGTGTTTCATAAGACACGAACCAAAAACAACATGGTCAGGATAACTGGATCTCCCTTGTTTGGGATTTGCTTTCCAGTGTAAAATAGAACTCAAATAAAAATGAAATTGAAAAGCTGATCATGCCCTCTTAGCGCAGAAGTACAAGCTCATGCAGTGAAATAGGGTTTGGCTATAATAATCTGGATGGAGTAAATCATTGTACAATGTTTCGTTGTTGTTGTTGGGGTGTTTGTCTGTAAACTGGGATATCATGACAGCCTATACAATGCAGGGTGTAACCGACACGACACACTGACTAAGTTGGCAGTGAGCTTCCCCTCTTTAGAACAGAAAAAAAGATTGAGATTGAAGACATGTTTAGCAATGTATTTCATATTCAAAAAAATTGAAACTTACAGAATAGACCTCAGTATGCCGTGTTTATTGTCAGAACATTCTAAGGAGGATCTGGTGACTGTAATGTGTCACCAGGTTTTGTCATGCCCTGATTGTATGTCATCATGCCCTGATTTGTGTCATCATGCCCTGATTGTGTGTCTTCATGCCCTGATTGTGTGTTGTCATGCCATGAGTGTGTGTCTTCATGCCCTGAGTGTGTGTTGTCATGCCCTGAGTGTGTGTCTTCATACCCTGATTGTGTGTTGTCATGCCCTGATTGTGTGTCTTCATGCCCTGATTGTGTGTCTTTATGCCCTGTTTGTTTGTCTTCATACCCTGATTATGTGTCACCATGCCCTGATTGTGTGTCTTCATGCCCTGATTGTGTGTCTTTATGCCCTGATAATGTGTCTTTATGGTCTGATTGTGTGTCTTTATGCCATGATTGTGAGTCTTTATGCCCTTGTTGTGTGTCTTTATGCCCTGATTTTGTGTCTTCATGCCCTGGTTGTGTGTCACCATGCCCTGATTGTGGGTCTTTATGCCCTGATTGTCTGTATTCATGCCCTGATTGTGTGTCTTTATGCCCTGAATGTGTCTTCATGCCCTGATCATGTGTCACCATGCCCTGATTGTGTGTCTTCATGCCCTGATTGTGTGTCATTTGCCCTGATTGTGTGTCTTTATGCCCTGATTGTGTCTTTATGCCCTGATTGTGTGTCTTTATGCCCTAATTGTTCGCTTCATGCGCTGATAGTGTGTCTTTATGCCCTGATTGTGTGTCATGTCCTGATTATTTGTCTTCATGCCCTGATTGTGTGTCACCATGCCCTGATAATGTGTCTTCATGCCCTGATTGTGTCTTCTTGTCCTGATTGTGTGTCTTCATTCCCTGATGTGTCTTCATCCCCGATACTGTGTCTTCATGCCCTGCTCATGTGTCTTCATGCCCTGCGTGTGTGTCTTCATGCCCTCATTGTGTGTCTTCATGCCCCCCTTGTGTGTCTTCATGGCACTGGTTTCTTGGTCCAGACTGAAACGTTTTACATGCTGATGTGATATAGCTGGACTGCATTGTAAAACAACATTCATTCAACTGCATATGTAACCATCAAGTACTGTCAGCCATGCAGTTTCAGAAGTGACATGATGTGACATGTATGTTTTGACATCTCCTGTCATTGTTTATTTCAGTGCCGTCATCGAGTACTGTCAGCCTGGCCTGTGTCCAGAATGGCGGCAGCTCAGTCGACAGAACAGGTAAGCCCTGTCCTTCCTCAACTCATCCTTCATTGATTGTATACATTATTGATATGTACGTAATTAACAACAGCTGGTATCCTGAGTTGCAGCATAGCCTTGAAACAGACATCCTTCAATTACAGCTGTGTCACCTGTACCTGCTGTACACAACAGATTATAAACATTAATCCAAGACAGTCAGCAAGTCCTGTGATGCTTCGGTCTCTGTAATAGTCCAGCTCCATTACTAAAATGTGACATTCCTGAGAGTGCCAGTTAAATCTCAATGCCACTTTTGCAATAAGTTCCCTGCGACTAAAGGCCACACTTCATATATCTTTATTTAACAAAAATAAAATATAGTTTTAAGTCAGCATTCAATATGCTTTCACACAAGAACAAATACATAGTAAATTAACATGCTTATTGCACAGCATAATTCACAAGATATACCTGGGCCTCAGAAATTGAAATGAGCAAAAAGTCAAAAAGTCTGTCTCTGGAATCTGACAGGAGAGGGATAGAGAGGAGTTGTTTGTCTCTTCAGGCAGGAGACCCAAGTTCAGTCCCTTTTGTGGCAGGAACTGTAGTCATGGTGATGACTTCGCTGATCCTGGTTGATACATGTCATCGGTCCCAATTGCGTGGGTCGATGTTCATGCTGTCAATCACTGGATTGTCTGGTCCAGACTCGATTATTTACAGACCGCCGTCATATAGCTGGAATATTGCTGAGTGCGGCGTTAAACAACAAACAAACAAACAAAACTTTGCTGATCTTACTGCCATCACATATTCTACAGTCATGTCTGGATAACTGAATATCCAGAATGTCAGATAGGCATTTATAACCCAGGATTAGTTACTGCAAACACACTATAATTAATTATGAGTTTTTAAACTCTTGTATCCACATCCCTACACTTCGTTCTTCCCAAGGCAAGTGAGTTAACCGACTATTACAGTTTCCTCCCTTCCCGAACTAGGCTTGAATTACGGAGTTATATTTTGCCTAGGCTAACGAATCTATGCATAGTCCAATCAAAATCACATAACAAAATAGACATCTGGTTTATAAACTGCCATGCACATTTTGCTCAATCGCAGGATTTACAAAGCATGAGGACTCAACAGATATTTTCCAAATATTTTCATATTTTTTTATCAAGGTGCTCACATGATTTGATGAATATTATGAAGCAAGACCATTTTATCACACGATAGATTTTGATTATCGATCAGATCATCTTGACTGGGCGCTTCGATTTTGTTTGAAGCAAAGTGATATGGAATCTGATTGGGCAATAGGAGCGACATGGAAGGACATAACTCGTAATAGCCACTGGTGGTACATGATATTATGGTCAAACAAAACATGTCTGTTTCCGAGACAACAAACACATTATTTTACTTGAAGCCAGGAAACTTACATAAAATCTGTGGCTGGTTCTCAGCAAATTCATCCAGATTTAAATTAATAATAAATAAATATTTATCTACTTGGCGAGTCCCAGTTCTGTTCAGAATGTTTGTAATGTCAAGACTCACTAACTGATAAACTGATAAACATTTCACATAATTCCTTTAGAACACACATTCAGATTAGAACTGTGTTTGATCCTCTTCCCTTGGTCATCTTACAATAAGAAATCAGCTTAGAGATATTTTGTATCAGATTATGATATGCAGGTTTCCCAATGCCGAGGTCAATGTTTCTCTCCATGGGGGGTAGTAATGTTGTTTACTGAATATCTGTTTACCATGAAATGAGCGTGATGAATACCTTAACACAATATGACTGGTTACTGATACCCACTGTTGATCATGTTGACCTAAATAACTTAGTCATATTGAGTGGAAGTGTAGATTCATTACAAAACATTTTCTGATATTTAAATTTCACATTTCAGTTTTTAAGAAGATAAAAATTAGGTTACCATAATACCATATAATTTAAAACTAAAACTGTAAAATATATGGAGTAAGGGAGAGAATTTATGGATGTCAACTTCTTTATTATGACGAAACATGTTTCAGAGTATATGCTCACTCCTTCATCAGGTGAATGAATGCTATGAGTCAGAGAGCATATATATGTATATTCACATGTAAGAACAACAAAAGTAATAAGATGACAAAAGGTGGAAACTAACGAGGGAGGCCAACAGATGATTGGCGCTGATGGGTGATTAGCAAAAGACAATGGAAGCCAACACTCTACAGTAATTAGCGCTGATGGTTATGAACAGCTGGAAGCCAGCCCTTAAATGATAATGTATCACTATAGTGTATCACTTCTAAATGCTGTTCAAAGACTTGATATGGGAGTATTCACAGCAATCTGATAGGTTAAATAACCTTATTACATTGGAACCTGGAGATCTTTTGGCATTCCCTTCTTCCCAAGTTTGGAAAAAAGATGTGCCATTTGGATGGTCAATTGGGTAAATTTGGTCCACGATGATGTTGTTTCCAGTGAAGTGTCTGGGCATCAAATACTCAATAACTCCATCAAAGCAGAGAATATGCCGATAGTTGGTTTCTAACATCAGTTGATCACAAGTCCCTTGTGACAGAAATGTCACAAAAAGTGCAACTGATAGCGCCTCATTTTGTTAGGTAAATAGTATGCGTTCAACCGAACATTCCCTCGATATTTGTCGTCCAATCTCGACACAGACTTACCATCGTTTTATTGTGTTCAGTAATAGCTTTCTCTGGTCTCACCTTTAGTCAGTAAGCGTCACTTTCTGTGTCAGCTGGCCGAAATTGATTATTTATGAAGCAGTGAAATTGACAACACTCGTCAATTACTGTGATTGTGACCCATTACAGCCATGCAGCACAGTAGTGGATAATAATCTCTGTGGATGCATGCATTAATCATCCTCACATTGATACAGCAGGGATTAGCGTGTGTTGTAATGGTTGGTGCATTGTCCTGCTCTACAGCATTGTTGCATTGTGGACTTTTGATTAGCATCATGAGTTACCTGGTAGTAATAGCGATGTTATGGATTTCTGTAGCTAATATAGCCAGCCGCCTTTAGCTCATGTAAAACAATGCATTTACCATACGCTACAGCTGGTTAGGCAATCTACATCACGACTTTATTTGCAAGTTATTAAATCATGAATGGTATTTACAAACATTGTAAATATTTTGGACAAGACGTGAAGTATCACTCGCAGAGCCAGTCTGGCATCCATACACTAGATCACAGGGCCATTGGAAGCTGAAACAGCTAACGAAATCATATAAAGTTTTAGATCTGAAAAGTCAGTGCTAAGAGAATGGGCAATAGAGAAAGGTTGCATTCTCTCAAGTTCATAGAAGTAAACATGAGGTCACTGACTATATGGGCCGTAGTTTTATGTTGGGGTTGTGTGAGAATGCCTTACAGTGGAGAGAAGTGCGGCTTGATTTCCGTCAGTGGTATGACTGTCTACAACAAAAGCCACATTTGCATGAAGGGACTCCGTGCCAGGTCAGGGTAGCTGTTGCGTGAAGTAACGTCCCCGCCACGGCCTGGAATGTTACATCCATGTTACAGATAGTTACACTCAGCCTTATGCTACTCACTGAGACTCACTGAGCACAACAGAGCTGGCCACTCTTATGAATGGGCAGTCTTAGATCTCAGTACGCCCACTGAATACAACACACCCACCGATATGCTGATGTGTGGTATGTGTTGTATAGAGTTTTTGTTATGTTATTGTGTAAAGAAAATAATGAATAGATATATTTATCATCCCATGACTGATATATGTGTCAGAGTATGTGTGAAAGTATGATATATATGTGTGATAGTATGATATATATGTGTGATAGTATTATATATATGTATGATATATGTGTGTGATAGTATGATATATGAGCGTGATAGTATGATATATATGTGTGATAGTATGATATATGTGTGTGATAGTATGATGTGTGTGTGATAGTATGATGTGTGTGTGATGGTTTGACATGTGTGATAGTATGATATATGTGTGTGATAGTACGATATATTTGTGTGATATTATGATATATATGTGTGATGGTATAAGGTCAAATGAAATGTCAATATCAGTGAATAAAATGTTTCCAAATACAAGATTAATCAGTGCATGGATATGACACATCTGAAAGCTTTTGTAAGAAAATAATCACATCTATGTTGACATTCTCACATATATGACAACTCCCTTTGATAGACCAGGCAGATTTGCTCACATGGGCATACTATATACAGAGCTTGATACAGTGTCTCCCTCTGGTGTATTGCTACATGATGTCTGCTACACAATGTCCTAACTCAGCTTCAACGTAATCTGTTTTCAATGTTTGCTACACGATGTCTAAACTCAGCATAAACGTAATCTGTTTTCAATGTCTGCTACACGATGTCTAAACTCAGCTTAAACGTAATCTGTTTTCAATGTCTGCTACACAATGTCTAAACTCAGCTTTAACGTAAGCTGTTTTCAATGTTTGCTACACGATGTCTAAACTCAGCATAAACGTAATCTGTTTTCAATGTTTGCTACACGACTTCATTTTAAAATGAAAGCCACAGCCTCACCCCTGAATATCAAATAGTCTGTCCCTAAGAGTGATGAGTATTGGCCTGAATCGTGTCTTGTATTGGCCTGGCCATGTTTCCTGTATTGTGATATGTACTGCGATATATTGCATGTGTTCTTTCATCTGTATTTTGTCCTGAACGTCAATAAAAATAACTTTCCAAGTACATTTTTGACAAGTTTGTATCAGCTGGATGTTGCTGTGATCACAGTGCTTGTGTAATTTACACAGGAAACAGATCTCAAATAGTTTCACTTCTCTTATCACAAGAAACAGTTGCTAATATTTTGATTATATAATTTGATATTACTTTTCACTAATGTAACATTTTTGAACAAGATGAAGATATGTTTGATTTTAAAAAAAGCAATATACTGATATTTTCCAAATGTATTGTGATACATATTCATTAGTATTTCATATCGTGGTATACTGGTATATGGTAACACCATGCACCTCTAATCCTTACAGCTAGATGGCCATTTGTCCAGTTGAAATGTATGTACTGTTAAAGCATGATGGCAATACAGGTACTCAGTGACAAATAATCACCCTGTTTATGAATGTGTGCAGCATGGTGATGGGCGCCAAGATTTCCTGCAAGGAAGCATATAAGGTTTCCTCATGCATTGTTAGGGAACAAGGCCACTTGACAGCACAGTGCCAGCAGTTGTTTGAGTGGGGCACACTCCTTGTTGATTACGCTGTGTTCTCGTTGCATGCAGCGTTATGACTGACACAGAATACCAGTGGTTGCTGACAATAGCAATGATCAGGGGAAATATTTGTAGAGGCGTTCCCTGAGGTTTAGTAGGTGAGGACAGTTAACACTGGGGTCAGATATTGTATTAAGGAGTCACAGGTGGATCTAGGATTTAAAAACAGGGGGGTTCCACTTGGGCCATTTGTACTTTCAATGGAGTGGGGGGTAGGGGGGAGTCCACCCAAAAAATCACAAACATGATATGTAAACGTTTATTAATTTTGCTTTAACATCAAAATCAACACCTTATTATGGAAGGCAACATTTTTATTTTATTTTTTTCATGTTAGAAAAGGGGGTCTGATGATCTGCAACTGGGAGTTATGTTATTATGTTTTGTAATATTTCGTTTGAGCCTGCTGGCAGAGGGTTTATACTGACAGCAGCCTGCAACAGCTAGTTGTTCTGAATTTTTGTCTGCCAATAGCAATCCATGGTGTACCAGTAACTTATGATGCAAACATTGCTAAATTGAAGTTGCATGTTGTCACTTGCATTGTAGGTTATTATAATGAAGCATTAGCCAACTGTACAATGACTCCTTTCAATACATATAGGAAACATGCATCAGGCATACACAGCACCTACATTAGATACTGAAGATAAATAGTATACATAAAAGTTAATGTGATGCAGGTGCTATGACCACTTTGGTTGACTGTACAAGGATGGGAGTGGTGCTGACAAACCAAGGATCATCACTTGGGGGAATCTGTGTTTCCATTCCAAGCACGATCCTGCCAGGGCAAATGGCAACATCAGCGAGAACTCTTTCATGTGTGCTGTCTGAGAATGCTGGACATTACTCCTGATTCTTTGTTTACATCATCCTTTGAACAATGAATCAATGATTGTGCAACACAGATTGGCAAGCCATGCTACAGAGTGATACATCAAGCATGTACCTTCACCTTACTTAGGGATTGTGAATATGATTTACTTCAGGTAGCTTTGTTTGCATACAGAAGAATTAGCACTAAATTTAGAAGTGGTGTAATAATTTATTTATGCAGAGTATACACGTGCATAGGGGTATTAATGAGATTATTGATGAAGAAGTTTGATGTAAAAGACGTAAAGTTCCTGAGCATGAACATACCATTCTGTATAACTGTGTCTTATGTAATGACAGATCACTGTTGTACAAGCAGCCACACACACACACACACACACACACACACACACACACACACACACACACACACACACACACACACACACGCACACACACAGGTGCATGCATGTCCCAATATAAGTGTAATAATCTTGGATGCAACGTTAACCCTATTTCACTTCGCTACAATAAAATCTATCTGTCTGTCTGTCAAATGAAGTGAGCTGCTGAACCCAGCTCAATGACATGAGAAGGCACAGTGTATCGTTTGAAGACACTGTTGTTATGTCCTGTTAACAGAATGAAGGAAGCTACGGAACCCAGCTCAATGACATGAGAAGACACAATGTATCGTTTGAAGACACTGTTGTGATGGCCTGTGAACAGAATGAAGGGAGCTACGGAACCCAGCTCAATGACATGAGAAGACACAATGTATCGTTTGAAGACACTGTTGTTATGTCCTGTTAACAGAATGAAGGGAGGTTAAGAACCCAGCTCAGTGACATAAAAGACACAATGTCTCGTCTGAAGACACTATTGTGATGTCCTGTTAACAGAATGAAGGGAGGTTAAGAACCCAGCTCAGTGACATGAAAAGACACAATGTATCGTCTGAAGACACTATTGTGATGTCCTGTTAACAGAATGAAGGGAGGTTAAGAACCCAGCTCAGTGACATGAGAAGACACAATGTATCATCTGAAGACACTGTTGTTATGTCCTGTTAACAGAATGAAGGAAGCTACGGAACCCAGCTCAATGACATGAGAAGACACAATGTATCGTTTGAAGACACTGTTGTGATGGCCTGTGAACAGAATGAAGGGAGCTACGGAACCCAGCTCAATGACATGAGAAGACACAATGTATCGTTTGAAGACACTGTTGTTATGTCCTGTTAACAGAATGAAGGGAGGTTAAGAACCCAGCTCAGTGACATAAAAGACACAATGTCTCGTCTGAAGACACTATTGTGATGTCCTGTTAACAGAATGAAGGGAGGTTAAGAACCCAGCTCAGTGACATGAGAAGACACAATGTATCGTCTGAAGACACTATTGTGATGTCCTGTTAACAGAATGAAGGGAGGTTAAGAACCCAGCTCAGTGACATGAGAAGACACAATGTATCGTCTGAAGACACTATTGTGATGTCCTGTTAGCAGAATGAAGGGAGGTTAAGAACCCAGCTCAGTGACATGAGAAGACACAATGTATCGTCTGAAGACACTATTGTGATGTCCTGTTAGCAGAATGAAGGGAGGTTAAGAACACCAAAAAGAAGTGTGGTGTGAAACAAGGTAGTCCGAATGCTAAAATAAGACAAACTTGTTAAGCATGGGGCAGATTGGAGTGGATCAAATATGACACGAGATTTCTGTTGGCTTATCCAATCACCTGTTTGCTGCCAAATTGGACATACGAGCTGGCGAGGCATACCTGGAAAATGTCAACACAGAGAGCAAATACAAGAGCTTGCTGTGTAGCCCCTTAAATGTTGTAGGCCATTGCAGAGGAATTAGTCGGGATTTCAAGGAGCGAGCTAAATAACAACCAGTGTTTGCAAGTTTAGAACGGTTAACAGGGATTGAGATGTTTATGTTTTGTTTTTAAATATTCACGAGGTTGATGATTGTCTCCAAGCAGGAAATAATCTTTCTTAAAAAAATCTAAAATATTTTGTTAGATCCTCCAAAAAAATAATATAAATTTCACTGGTCTTACAAATTAGCATATTTAAGCTTGTTGAGAAATGCAATGTGTTTTTAATGTAGTTTACAAGTATGATAAGAAAACGTATAGGAATTTGTTGGCATGGAAACAAAGGGTGTGTCACTTGAATGATGACAGTATCTTCAACAGTTTTATAAATATTTCTTTTCATACTGTATACTGGAGTTCTTGTCATTTCGCTGATTTCAAAAATTAAAATGTTTTAACAGTTTGAATTTAGTTCTGCTGGTTGAATAATGTTGTCATATCCTTAAAGTTGAATTCCTCACATGTTGTGCCCGGAGGAAGATGGTAGGTGGACAGACTTGTAATAAATTCAACTCAGAAACTTGATAGTTTTCATATTGTAGATTTGACTGGGTTGCAGTCACAGTAGACGTTGACAACTGTTTGATGAGAAAACACTGTTTCAGAGCAATAAGGTGTGCGTTGGTGACAAATGTTTACCTGTGAGATTTCGGTTAAGACACGGTGTAATTGAGTAGTATTTGCAATATACGCCCTGTTGGTCTGTCATAGCTGTATGTGTACATGAGGTATGGCGTATATTGACAACACCGCGGGTCATACGTGCTAGCGGCTTCAGGCTGGCTAGTGAATGCATGAACAGTGTGTTGTGTGATTGAAATATACATGCTGTGTACCTGTATTGAAATGTACGAGGGTGTAAAGATGAAAGTGAAAGCACCACACAGAAGCCTGTGAGGGTGAAATATACGACATATTGGGATAGCTGTACGTTCGGCTGCCTTAGACACAAAGCAGGTGTACTTGATATGATATTCAAACATGCACCTTTTAGAACAACTTATCAGGCGTAGACTGAACTAACTTGCACCATCAGCTGATGAAAGTGTTAATAATTGTACTTCATTGGAAGCAAAGAATTATATTTAAAAATTGATTTTTGAAAAAAATATTTGATAAATCTGTCTCTTTGGAATTTATTTTACTGAACAGGAATGTTTTTGTCTATCTTTCTTTAAGAAAGATTTATTTAGGAAATATTCACAGGCCTCCCCTGAGGCTATAGTTAGAGGTGCTTATAGTTTCATAGTTACTTTCTCAGTCACTGCGAGAACCACAATACATGTCGGAAATGACTGGCCATGATCATGATGAGAAATACTCAAAACATACGCAAGTCATGTGATGAACAATTTCACTCAAAACACTCATGAAACATACAGACATACATTACAAACATTAACTAAATACCTTAATTTTATTGAAATCATCATAGATGCTGTCAAGCAAGTGACTGCTTCTTCAATCCCATCCCGACCCCAACACATGCTACCGCCCCCCATACACATCCCACCCCACCCGACCCCACACAACTGTCATTACTCAAAGCATACTGAAAACATCATCAGAAACACACATGAAACTGTGACACATAAATCAGATGTACAATAAAAAAACTGCTTTCAATACACATGGGAACATAGGTCAAACATACTCAACACCTACATAAGATATTCACCACACAACTGACTCTGACAAACATACAGCCTGAGTCAGACATAAAACATCTTCATAAAGCTCACCACCTGATGTATACAAAGTGTACCTATGGCTGCTGCCAGACACACATTTAGGAGGGGAAATTAAACTCTCATCCCCTGGAATCCTCAATCACGATATTTAAATTAAGCTTTGGAATGTAGACTGACATACTATGTAGGTATGTATGAGAACACACCTGGAGTTGAAATATGACTTATACCACTGCCTTTCACCTGGAAATATAGAATCCTACTTGTTTGCATGTGCAAGTAAATCTCCTTTAGCTTGGCCTCCTGTCAGTCTGTAACTAAAGGTTTTACTACATGTATTTGTTGTTGCTAAAAAGCTTGTTTAGACATTAAGGATTGGTGTAAGACTGTGATTACTTTGTGCAAGTGGAATTAATTTTCACAACCTCTGAAGTCATCCAATCCCTTAAGCGTTAGATAATTCTCACTACATTGCCCATTCATTTCACTGCACCAAACCTAATTAAACTCATTGCAACCAATATTGTAAACACATTGCAACCATTATTGTAAACACATTGCAACCATTATTGTAAACACACTGCTACCATTAATGTAAACACATTGCAACCATTAATGTAAACACATTGCAACCATTATTGTAAACACATTGCTACCATTAATGTAAACTCATTGCTACCATTAATGTAAACACATTGCTACCATTATTGTTAACACATTTCAACCAATATTGTAAACACATTGCAATCAGTAAACACATTGCAATCAGTAAACACATTGCAATCAGTAAACACATTGCAACCATTATTATAAACACATTGCAACCAATATTGTAACACATAATTTGCTACCATTAATGTAAACACATTTCAACCATTATTGTAAACACATTGCAACCAATATTGTAAACATGGTAAACACATTGCAACCATTATTATAAACACATTGCAACCAATATTGTAAACACATTGCTACCATTAATGTAAACACATTGCTACCAATATTGTGAACACATTCCAACCATTATTATAAACACATTGCAACCAATATTGTAACACATAATTTGCTACCATTAATGTAAACACATTGCTACCAATATTGTGAACACATTTCAACCATTATTGTAAACACATTGCAACAAATATTGTGACCAAATTGCAACCGTTAATGTTAACACATTTCAACTGATATTGTATACAGATTGCAACCAATATTGGAAACACATTGCAAGCAATAATGTAACATTGCAATCAGTAAACACATTTTTATTGTAAACACATTGCAACCAATATTATAAACACATTGCAACCATAATGTTTCAGACTGGACAACTGTCGCAATGCCATGATGATCGCCAAGGATAAGTTTGACATCCCTCTGGTCGTCCGCCCTGAAGACCTGTCATCCCCTCACCTGGATGACCTGTCCGGCATGACATATCTCTCCTACTTCATGAACGTCGACTCTCCTGGTTACACAGCCACACTTCGCAACGTCAACGCTGTCAATACACAGGGTGGCAGAATCAATGATTTCACTGTAAGTAGATGGGAACTCACTTGATCAAATTGATCTTTGACTGGAATGAATTTTTCTTCTTTTGACATGACTGCTTTGAGTCTGCTTACTTGATGATGGTTTGATGTTTTATTGCTTGTATGTAGATGCTTCTCTAGTGGTAGTGGGCGCATGGATGGCCCCGTTGTCTTAACGGTGCAGCATTAAGCTTTGAAGAGTTTTGTCCCTTAGACGTGCCAGAATCCTGTGATTGTGGGTTTAAATCACCAGGATTCACCTTATGATTCTCGGTCTGTCAGTGGTAAACAGCCAAGACCTCTAGTCACGTGTTTGATTATTTCAAATAATATAATCCTCGTGCACTTGTCAGTGATTGTTCTGGACATTGCATGATAATGTCATTGAGGTTCTTAGACTTAATGTTTTCATGGTCTGGTTGAATGTTTTGATTATATTAACAATAATCTCAACATTATTACTTGATCCAAATGTTAGGAGCTCTTGGTATTATTGATGTAGAGGTGACTTTGTAAGAGTGAATATTATCCTACTCTATTTTTTATCCCGGGGATGAAATTCTCTAGTGTCAGGATGATTCTCCGTAGTGAATTTGAACCCATAACAGTGTGTTTAATCCTATCCTATACTATACTCTAAAGTAAAACTTCAGCCAGGATAATATTTAGGTAAGATATAATCCTTGCTTACAACTGCACCTGTATGATGTCTCCTGTACTGTGATATTGCTGCCATAGTTTCTCCCAATACGTTCACCTGCATGCACAGTGTCACTAGTTTCTTGGTTATTTATAGTCTGTCTAACAGACCCTGATACAAATATATCAAATACAGCCCTTGCAAGTCTATAGTGTTTGGCAAGTCTAGATTACTGCAGTATCTGAAAATGAAGAGAGTCTCTGGGCTCCTTTTAATTTATATTTTTTTAAAGATAATTTATCAACTGGTTTTTTTCTGTACGATGTGTTCATATCAGAGACTAGATGTTAGTCTAGGTTATTTAGATCAGGTGAGTGAGTGAGGGAGTTGGGTTTAATGCCGCTTCTAACAGTATTCCAGTTATATCACGGTGTGTCAGCTTAATGTGGGAGGAAAGCCCGAAGTGATGCAGGTCAGACGTTTACCACTTCGGTGAAACCACGAGCACGGGTATGGTGCTGACAAACCTAGAAACATGATCTGGGCGAACTGGGATTCGAACCCACAATCATAGGCTTCTGGCATGCCCAAGGGGCGTAACTCTGCCCAGCGAATCGCGACGCCTTAGACGACTGGGCCACCCGTGCCCCCTATTTAGATAAGGAGTAGAATTACATGGGTATAATGGTGAATGTCTTTTTGTCTGTGTTGATGATAAAAGTGTCCTTAAGTTTAGATGTGTTTGATTGTGTGTAATGTACATCTGCTTTAATGTCCTCAGAGCAGCTGGAATGATGGAAGCCACCTGTGCAATTTGGTGAAGTCTCTTGGACAGAGCCCTGGTGCCCTCACACCCAGCAATGTAGACAACATACAGAGAGGTAAGACGATAGACATGTGCTGTGTGACAGCTGCTGCAATATACGCCCCGGGGACAGGCTGACCGAGACAACTATGTGCAATTTACATCATTCTCACGTCTGTAGCCCTTTGGAGGTCACCCTTCTCTTTGAAACAGACATCTGACTTCAGTTACATGACTCCATCCTATAATCATGATATCATACTTGTCGTAAAACTGCCAGTCTGCTATGTCATGCTATATACAATGTATCTTCATGGAAACACATGAATATACACATGAAATATACATGAAATATACAATGTATCTTCATGGATACACATGAATATATACATGAAATATACATGAAACATACAATGTATCTTCATGGAAACACATGAATATACACATGAATATACACATGAAATATACAATGTATCTGCATGGATACACATGAATATATACATGAAATATACAATGTATCTTCATGGATACACATGAATATATACATGAAATATACAATGTATCTTCATGGATACACATGAATATATACATGAAATATACAATGTATCTTCATGGATACACATGAAATATACAATGTATCTTCATGGATACACATGAAATATACATGAAATATACAATGTAAGTTCATAGATTTATTTACACATGAAATATACAATGTATCATCATGGATACACACACACACATATACATGAAATATACTAAAGAAATGTGTTTTGGTGAATTTGTGGAATATTATTCTCTATTATCTCTTGTTCTCCATTTATTGGCTGTAATGGAACTTAGCAATATAGTGTCACATGAGAGAATTATTTCTAAAAATTAAAATGTCTTCGACAATTGTCATGACACATTGTAATATTGTTAGAACTGTTGGTTCAGTTGACATGTATATTACCGAAAAATCAACATATTTCTACATTTTCTCACAGAAAAAACTATAGACTATCGGTGGTTATATTGAGTAGTTCACTTGCAACATAGAATTAGAGACTATCTGACCCTCATGAATTACTCTCTTGCTAAGGCCTGCTGGGACACTCCTCTTGGCTTGTTATTCTCTAGAAATGTATTGACAGTTGTTTGACAAGTCATAACATTATTTGCCTTGTTAAAGCAAAAACTGTTCTGTCTACAACAAGGAAATGTCAATGTTTGTATTGAGAGTTTGAGAACTTCATACATTGTGACACCACAAGTTGTAGCCAAGTGTGATGCTCCGAATGTGACTCTTGTATATTTCTTGTATACTTCACCTCATGGCTGAAAGTGTCCGACTGACTCTTGTACATTTCTTGTATACTTCACCCCTTGGCTGTCAGTGTCCGACTGACTCTTGTATATTTCTTGTATACTTCACCTCAAGGCTGTCAGTGTCCGACTGACTCTTGTACATTTCTTGTATACTTCACGTCAAGGTTGAAAGAGTCTGACTGACTTTTGTACATTTCTTGTATACTTCACGTCAAGGCTGTCAGTGTCCGACTGACTCTTGTACATTTCTTGTATACTTCACCTCATGGCTGAAAGTGTCTGACTGACTATTGTAGATTTCGTGTATACTTCTCGTCAAGGCTGTCAGTGTCCGACTGACTCTTGTACATTTCTTGTATACTTCACCTCAAGGCTGTCAGTGTCCGACTGACTCGTGTATATTTAATCCCTTGGCTGTCAGTGTTGTCTGTCCCTATAACTGACTCTTTTATATTTCATGCAGGTATCGACTGTGGGCGGCGACTCGGCGTGGAACCCATCCTCTCCGCGAAGGAGATGTCTGACCCCGAGGTCGAGCACCTCGGCATCATGGCATACGCTGCATACTTCACCCATCTCAAGCCAGTCAAGTCACTAGCAGACAAGGCTATCATAGATGGGAACTTCAGCAATGTCTATGTTGGCCAAGAGGTGGGTTATGGTTATAGCAAACTGTTTTTGAAATAAAGTCATTTAATGTTTATGTATATCAGCATCAGTTCACTTCTTGCTAGAGTATCATCACCACAGGCCCTGATAACAAAGAGGAGGGACTCACTTATTTTTGAGACATTTAGTACTAGTTCTGGCAGTGGGCCTATACTCTCTGTATTGATGTTGATGATTCTCTATGTTTTGATAGAAAACCTTCCGTCTGAACATTGATGATGATGTTGCGGCTGGAGACTTCCGTGCCGAGGTCATTGGACCTGACTCCATCCCCCCTGTGAGGCTGAACTGGTCAGGGCGCACTGCCACAGGGTCATTCACCCCCTCAGAGATGGGGCAGCACAGGGTGAGTCCTTTTACCCCGGCTTATTCCCGGACAGAATCCCACGACATTTACCCCGGGCTTATTCCCGTCCAGAATCCCAGGACATTTACCCCTGGCTTATTCCCGGCCAGAATCACAGGACATTTACCCCGTGCTTATTCCCAGCCAGAAGCCCACGACATTTACCCCGGGCTTATTCCTGGCCAGAAGCCAATTACACTTACCCTGAGCTTATTGATGGGTGCTTAAGATAGTGATTGTGAATATCACAAAGAAATTATCAGTTTCCATCTCTGGACTAATTTTATTATTGTAAATTTTGCTAGTCATCATGGAATTGTGTTTGTTTATGATGGGAAAGCATCAAGCATTTTATTGAAAAATAAATGCTGGTATTTTTCATTATTTGGATTGTTGGCTATGTATGTATGTATGAGTTGTCTCCCTTTTCACCACTTCTATTCTCCTCTCAGCTGAACGTGTATTGTGTGAACGAGCCCCTTGCATCCTGCCCAATACCATTCAAGGTGTCATCAGACAGGTCAAAGGTCACCTTCCACCCAGTGGACAGTTGTCCCGTGGGTGTCATTACAGAATTGAAGGTAGGTGTTCATTTCATTTATATTCAATAGCATGGTAGACCAGTGTCTTTTGATTTGGGGTCCCTGATTCAAAATCTGTATGATTATTCCTGATAGTATTGCACACCACACCACACCACACCACACCACACCACACCACACCACACCACACCACACTACACGCCCTGCCACTCTTGCAGCACACTTAATTTTAAGAACATCATATAAAAGGCATCGCACACTCCCTGAATGTCTGTGCAAGTTATTGAGCTAATTTGATTGTTTGAAACAAAACTCAATCATTGAGTGGAGAAAATCAGAAATGCACAATTTGATGTCTGATTTCATTTCTTGTTAAATACAACATGTGGCAACCTAACTAATGATTCAAACAGACATAACTTTGCACCCCATATGACTGTATACATGGCAGTATGTATTATCTCCATCTATTGTCTTATGTGTCCAGTGTCGCCCTGTCCTCATCCTCATCCTCATCCTGTGTTCTGTTCCTAGGTGGACACATCGTCAGCAGGCCAGGGAGATATCCGTATGGAGGTGGAGACACCTAACGGCCGTTCCATGAACCTCCCCGTGGTCTACAGGCAGGGCATGTACACCGCCAACTTCACTCCTGCAGAAGTCGGTATGCACAGTTTCTATGTTACAGATTGGTTACAATTACATGTGCCAAGTATGGCAACATTGCAGAGGTTGACCATTTTGCTGCTGATTCCTTCAGGGTATAATCACGTTTGAATTTTGGGATATCTTTATGTCGTACCCAATAGGACCTGGGTCAGCATAGGCTTTTTGTAAGTGGCAACTAATTTGATTCAGGTGACTTGGTTCATTGCTTGTCATTGTTGTGCATGTCTACCACTTTGTCAGACCCTGACACCCGTGAAGATCCCGGTTAGAATTGGCCTTCAGCAACCCCGGCCATAAGAGGCAACTCGCTGACTTGGTTCATGCATGTCATCTTACCCCAATTGCGTGGATTGATGCTCATGATGTCAATCACTGGATTGTCTAGCCCAGACTCAATTATTTACAGACCGCTGTATTAAGCTGGAATATTTGCACTGAATATATGACTGAATGGTTAGAAAAACAAGGAAACAAATCTGTGATTTATTATCACATCAAGTTATTGGCATGCATCAGGAAGGAAGATATAAACTTCATTATTCACAAACTGTTTGAAGACCCTACGTGCACTTTCCATACTGTTATGTATGTTCTTGCAATCTGCAGGTGACCATCGAATATTTGTCAACTATGACAATGAGCAGATAAGTGGCAGTCCATTTGTGGTCAAGGCGTTTGACCCATCCAAGGTGAACGTGTTTGGCCTGGAGGGAGGTTCCGTGGGCCGAGCCCTCAGCTTCACAGGTGGGTACTTGTAGTTTTTTATTCTTACATTACATTGATGACATGACAAGAGCATCTGATGTGTATAAGAATATATATGGTTTAATCTAGTGTGTGGATCATCTGAATTGGACAACGTGATGTATGGTTTATCAACTGATGTGTATGAGATGATGTATGTTTCACAGCTGATGTGTATGAGATGATGTATGTTTCACAGCTGACAGCCAGACTGCCGGAGAGGGAGAGCTGTCAGTCAGTGTCATCCACAACGGAGTCACCATCCCCAGTCAGGTGATTGCCCGACAGAACGGGGTGCACAACGTGGACTTCACCCCCCAGGGCGCCGGAGTCTACCGGGTGCAGATGTACTACAATAATGTGGAGATCAGGGGTAAGGCTAGATCGGGGCTGAATCTACTTAGAAATGAAATATGTTGCTGGGGAAAAGTTTTAACAGTTGCCACTTGTGCAAACTTAGTGAATATGAAGGGCTTTACTGGCAGTGTGGAAATGAAAATGTTACAGTGTCAAGATATCCCCTGATGTTACAGGGTCACCATATCCCCTGATGTTACAGGGTCACCACATCCCCTGATGTTACAGGGTCACCATATCCCCTGATGTTACAGGGTCACCACATCCCCTGATGTTACAGGGTTACCATATCCCCTGATGTTACAGGGTTACCATATCCCCATGATGTTACAGGGTCACCACATCCCCTGATGTTACAGGGTCACCACATCCCATGATGTTACAGGGTCACCATATCCCATGATGTTACAGGGTCACCACATCCCCTGATGTTACAGGGTCACCCCCCCCCCCCCCCCCCCTGATGTTACAGGGTCACCACATCCCCTGATGTTACAGGGTTACCATATCCCCTGATGTTACAGGGTTACCATATCCCCATGATGTTACAGGGTGACCCTATCCCTTTGATGTTACATGTTACAGGGTGACCCTATCCCCTGATGTTACATGTTACAGGGTGACCCTATCCCCTTGATGTTACATGTTACAGGGTTACCATATCCCCTGATGTTACATGTTACAGGGTGACCACATCCCCTGATGTTACATGTTACAGGGTGACCACATCCCCTGATGTTACATGTTACAGGGTTACCATATCCCCTGATGTTACATGTTACAGGGTGACCACATCCCCTGATGTTACATGTTACAGGGTGACTCTATCCCCTGATGTTACATGTTACAGGGTGACCCTATCCCCTTGATGTTACATGTTACAGGCTTACCATATCCCCTGATGTTACATGTTACAGGGTGACCACTTCCCCTGATGTTACATGTTACAGGGTCACCATATCCCCTGATGTTACATGTTGCAGGGTGACCACATCCCCTGATGTTACATGTTACAGGGTGACCCTATCCCCTTGATGTTACATGTTACAGGGTTACCATATCCCCTGATGTTACATGTTACAGGGTGACCCTATCCCCTTGATGTTACATGTTACAGGGTCACCATATCCCCTGATGTTACATGTTACAGGGTCACCATATCCCCTGATGTTAAATATCACAGGGTCACCATATCCCCTGATGTTACAGGGTGATCCTATCACCTTAATGTTGCAAAGTCACCATACATCCTTGATGTTACAGGGTCACCATTTCCCCTTGATGTTACAGGGTCCCCCTACACTCTGGAGATTGTGGACTCCAGCATGGTCAGTGTGTCCGGCGATGGTCTTAGCCTCGTCCCAGTCAACAAGACAGCCAGCTTCAATGTCCAGACCCGTGGTGCCGGTGGCGGCAATGTCAGCGTTGACATCACCTGTGAGTACCTACATGGTGGAGCACAGCCAGTTATCGTAACATCAGGATAAATGGATAAAACATTAAATTATAGAAAAAAATGTATGTATGTTTTTAATTTATAGAAGTGGGTAAGTAATATCATAAAGTCTCACCTTGACATTTGTCTTCATTTGAAATTCTACCTTTGTTTTGATATGTTTTGAATTTGAATATTTCACATAGCATCTGTCACTGGTCAGTACTTCATCAGCAAAAAAAGTAATTTCTTTGCAGTGTTCAAAATTAAGCATGAAAGACTTCTTGTTGCAGTGTTAATGTTAAAAGTAAAACAGTTGGGGTCCCTAGATTTAAATACCATAAGCACCAAGCTTATTCCAATTACCTCCTTGTGGTGCCTAGTAACAGACAACTGATGTTGGACCCATACTGGCAAGAACTGCATTGTCATATCTGATGTTTCTGTTAGCAACATACTTACTATATGCAGGAATTCTGCTGCTTGGCATTGACACGTGACGGATGCTGACATGAATGTGTATCATCCTGTGTATATTGCATGTTGCACGTTACCTAACTTACCTGCACTAACGACCTGCATGCTCCCTGCAATCTCTAACCTCTCACCTGCAACCCCTAGAAACTTGTGCAGTCCTATCTACGGTGCATGTGCAATGCATGTCCGTCTCCCTGGATGCAGTTGATGTAAGTTACATATCACTACGGTGATGTGTGTTGTACGCTAGACGCTCCATGTGGCTCGGTATGATTGACGGCTGGTGTGGCTCGAGTACACAATGAAATGTAGCATGATTGACAGGTGCATCACACTGCATGTCCATAGTCCTTGTGCTTCATGTGTGTGCTGACTGACAGCTATAGACATGTGTACATAGCAGATGGCTTAGGGGAGGATATGATAGACAAGGTGTGTTGGGTAGACATCAGTTACCTGTATGATATAGACATAGGTAGGTATTGCTGTTGGGTTAGCATCCTGGGTGTTGTTTTGAGTGATATCGCTTGTATATAGCAAATGGACATGATATATATGTAAATATACATGCAGCAGTTTTAGTGTGTGTAGAAAAACACTATACTGGTAAATGTATGAAAATGTATGATGATGTGATTTTTAAGTTGTGAAAACTTCGTGTGAGTATAATACATAATTTTGTGTATTTGCTATGGTTATTAAATGTCATGTATTCTCATCACTATTCCATATTTCCATCACTCATAAATCATGTGGAGACCCCTGTTACATGACTTGTGAATAGTTACACAGAGCAATATGTATGCAGAGATTTGTAATGTTTCCTTCATGTGAGAAGGGGCTTGTATGAGTACACGCCAAGGAAATACGAGCCGTCCATCCATATCTGTGGTCTTCCTCTGAATCTACACTCACAGCTGTGATGAAGCACGCACATGTCAACACCAGGCAGCCAAGTGGAGACACAAGATTGAAGATAACAGAAACTAACAAGAAGAAGACACAAGTTGTATTTTCTCATAGAAATGGAGATGAAACACCACTCACAGCTGTCAAAGATCTATATGTAAATTATTTAAATTACCAGGAGGAAAGCTGTTGTATATTGCACACGGTGGTGTATGCCATATGTTTGGTCATCCATGATATGTTTTATTTCAGTTAATGTTTAATCTGATATGTTGAAAATATTTCATATTTCTCCAGAAATGAAATGTTTCATAATTATGAGAACAATTGAAAGACCGTAGATTCCATTCCTACCAGTCTGCATGATGAAAGATCCGTTTTCTTCTTTAAACTATAGCTTACCTAAGCTTTAGTAATATTTTTTTAGTACCATTCGATAACCATTTCCATATAAGAGTGTGACATGTATCCACAGCTTCCAATTGGCTCATAATGCCAGTAATCGCGCCGTAACCACTTAGCAAGTTGTTTTTTCCTAATGTCCGTGTCGAACTTGATTGACATCTGATGGTTTGCGCTTGTCGAGTCTGTTTACCTGGCTGGCATGGGGACCCTTTCCTTCCTCACATCAACCTTAACTGTAACCATGGTAACCCTTTGATGTTCTCATTACATACGTTAAGGTAAGTTTTGACAGGTTTTGGTGATATATACATTAAATGTAGACTAGATGTTTGTTTAACTGGATATTGGGGTTTGTGTGTTAAATATATGTTAATGTTGAGGTACTTGTTATTTAGATATATCTTCCACAATTAAAAGTGCTATTTGTTTTCAGGATAATAGTACAAAATATGGAATTAGTCTTGATTTTGCTTTTACAATTATCCCCCCTTCTCCCTTTATTAATATTTTCTCAATTTTCCCCCTTTAATAATGTTTCCCCTTGTATCTAAGCTTCCCCAGATCCTATTTGCCCCTCCCCGTGTCATGTCATCGTTTAGGATATAGTGAGTCGGTCAGGATGTATGTTTCAACACTGGGCATGTCAATTTCCCACAGTTGCATGTTGCATGAGACAGACAACGGGGAGCTATTTCATGTACATTTCACTGTCACTAGGTCACTCAGAATGCATGACTAAGGTATCACATGGGTTGTTCACAGTGCCTTGTTTATTTGGGGAAACATCTTTGGTGCAGTTTGTCTAAAGATATGGTAATCTTGATAATTGTGGTCATGATGTCAGGGCTTGGTGTTGATAGAAATGCCATGTTGATAGTTTAGAGATTTATTTTCGGACTAACATTTCTTTCAGCTCCGTCGGGAAAGAAAGTAGCAACAAAACTTGTACAAAAAGATGAGGACGATTGTGTGGTGGAGTACACTCCAACAGAAACAGGTAGGGGACCTTGTGATGCCCAGTTGGAATATTACCATATTCGACGGAATAAGCGCCCCGCTCTTATAAGCACCCATGGCGATATTTGCTAATATATTGGCTAGTGAACAATCCCAATTAGCACCCCTTCCTATTGATCAATGAAAAAAGACTTATTTATTCATTTATAATACACATAATATTCTAATAAGAGCTCCCTATTTCTAATTTTGAGAGCGCCCCGGGCGTTTTTTACGTCAAATGCGGTACTTGTAGGGTGTAGGGTGTGTGGGTAACCTTGTGGTTAAAGGCATGTCAAGCTTAAGACACTGGTTTGGTATCTCTTGTGGGTACACTGTGTAAGCTATTATTGATGAAATATGGCAGGAATATTGCTAAAAGTTGTGCGAAACACTACATACTCACTATAAAATGTGTTTCTAGGTTTGTCAGCACCATACCCGTGCATGTGGGTTTCATCGAAGTGGTAAACGTCTGAAACCTGCATCACTTCAGGCTTTCCTCCCACATTAAGCTGACACGACGCAATATAACTGTAATACTGTTAAAAGTGGCGTTAAACCGCACTCACTCACTTACTATAAAATGATTGGCCAGTTGCTGACTCTGCTGTGATTCCCCATGTGAGCGTCCAGTCTGAGCCATGCATGGTGTACCGCGATGTGGTGTTTCTGGTATATTGTTAAATACAACAAACCCACTCACTGTCATATAGAGCTGTCTGATTAACTGGTGACTGTCTGATTGGGTTAGAAGCTGTCTGCTTGATTAGTAACTGTCCGATTGACTAGAAGCTGTATGATTGATGAGTAACTGACTCGTAACTGTCTGATTGATGAGTAACACTTATGTCTTGGACAGGTGGCACGGGTGGCCCAGTCATCTAAGGCGCATCAGTTGCGTCCCTTGGGCACGCCAGAAACCTATGATTGTGGGTTTCAGTCACGGTTCGCCCCGATTATGTTTCTAGGTTTGTCAGCATCATACCCGTGCTCGTGGGTTTCACCGAAATGGTAAACGTCCGAGACCTGCATCACTTCAAGCTTTCCTCCAACATTAGGCTGACACGCCGTGATATAACTGGAATACAGTTAAAAGCGGCATTAAACCTAACTCACTCACTCACTATGTCTTGAACGTATAAGCAACAAACTGTAGATGTTTATCAGTGTTGTCTTTATACCAACAGGCAGAGGCTTTATTGGCAGTTCAAATCACATTACTGAATAGCTTCACAACTCAGTGGCCCCGTGAAGATCTGGCTTAGAATTGGCCTTCAGCAACCCATGCTTACCGTAAGAGATGCCTGCTTGTCGTAAGAGGCGACTAACGGGATTGGGTGGCTAAGCTTGCTGGTTTGGTTGATGCATGTCATTGTATCCCAAATTAGGTGGATCGATGCTCATGACATCCATCACTGGATTGTCTGGTCCAAACTTGTTTATATACAGACCGCCTTCATATAGATGGAATATTGCTGAGTGCGGCATTAAACACCAAACAAACAAAACAAACAAACACAACCAATGACATTCAAGAATATGCACGTGACAGCTAACCATGTAAGAGTTGTCTCCCTTCTTTGAGTTTCAAAAACTACTGGATCACTGTAATTTGTTTGCATTTGATAAAAATGAAATCAAGAGTCATGTATGTGTGTACAATGTGCGACCGCCTCTATACAGCTTTACATAATTGTATTTTGAATGACCTTGTAGACACATTTGAAAGTGTTTGTGTGAGTATGATTTCTGTTTGTCTGTGAAAACATGTCATTTTATAATTTGTCATCTCTACAATATGACATCTTATAATTTGTCATCTCTATTATATGTTATCTTATAATTTATTATGTCTCAAAGTGAGGTTGACCAATCAGAGAGCAGAACTACTGACCCCACATAAGCCCGTCAGTAAAAATCCAAGATGGTTGTTACTGACCTAATATGAGACCGTAAACCGTCAGTAACAGCCATTTTGGATTTTCCAACACCCACCTCACATAATTCACATGGAAATGCTGGTACCGAAATTTGTTAATTGACACTGTTTTGTGTCATTAATTGTGATGTGCAAGGACATTTATCTGTTTTTTAGATCACTTTTGTGACTTTATTGATAAAGATTATTGTTAAAATTTTCAACAAAGTTTGGCCTCTGAGGTTTGAAGAGTGGTCTCCCTTTGACATCAGCAATGGCTGTCAAGCGATTTGCTAGTACATGTAGCACCAATGAGGACATCTCAAATAAAAGGCAAAGAGTGTAAACATTTTGGCATTATAAATTCATTATTTGGGGACACCCCGCCCAATATTTTTCTGCTAAACAAATATGACACCTTAACTAATAATGTCATCTCTATGTCATTTTTATCATATCGAACTGTTTTGCCAGGAGACTACGAGGTGAGTATCAGCTACTATGGCGAGTTGCTGCGAGGCAGTCCCTTCACCTGCAAGGTGTATGATGTCGGCAAGGTGTTTGTATCGGAGATGCCGGAGTACTCCGTTCCAGGCAATGCTGTGACATTTGATAGTGAGTACAAATTTCTGTTGTCAACAATTGTGAGTGTAAGCATCAACCTGACTGGATGATAAAGATGTTGACGACAAAGACCATATCATTTCCAAATTGAAGAAATTGGTGGCATGAATACTCTATTGGCAAAGTTCAAAAGATGATTGCTGAAGTAACATGGCACACAGGTACATGCAGTAATGTTTCATCTGGTTCTAGATTCTGGCTGCCATACTGTAAACCTTTTCCATGTCTGAACCTCTTGTTACCTTAAAAAGCCATAGTCAGGATCTGGCGTCAGTGCTCATTCAAAGGTCAGATGTCAGTATTTCCAAGTCACTAAGCCTAGTCCCAGAAAATATGAAAAATGGTTCTTTCATAATTGTTGCGATGACACCACCTTTAGAATGCAAACCTACAAAGATGTTTTGGCGTTGCAAATATTGTGTGTATTCCTTTACATCAGCTGTGTACTCACTCAAGATTTCAGACACTTGCTAAGTATAGGTGCACAGGTGGTTCAGTTGTATAAGTTTCTGTAATTTACTCTGCATAGTTACCTCCCTTAGTCATGCGAGGATCCGCTGATCATTGGTTTGAATTCAAGATTTGCCCTGATTATGGCCTTGGTTCATCACAAGTGCCTGCTTCTGGGTTTCACTGAAGTGGTAACGCCTACTACCTGCTTCTGGGTTTCACTGAAGTGGTAACGCCTACTACCTGCTTCTGGGTTTCACTGAAGTGGTAATGCCTACTACCCTTCTTCTGGGTTTCACTGAAGTGGTAACACCTACTACCTGCTTCTGGGTTTCACTGAAGTGGTAGCACCTTCTGCCTGCTTCTGGGTTTCACTGAAGTTGTAATGCCTACTACCTACTTCTAGGTTTCACTGAAGTGGTAGCGCCTACTGCCTACTTCTGGGTTCCACTGAAGTGGTAACGCCTACTACCTACTTCTGGGTTTCACTGAAGTGGTAATGCCTACTACCTACTTCTGGGTTTCACTGAAGTGGTAACGCCTACTACCTGCTTCTGGGTTTCACTGAAGTTGTAATGCCTACTACCTACTTCTGGGTTTCACTGAAGTGGTAACGCCTACTACCTGCTTCTGGGCTTCACTGAAGTGGTAATGCCCACTACCTGCTTCTGGGTTTCACTGAAGTGGTAACGCCTACTACCTACTTCTGGGTTTCACTGAAGTGGTAATGCCTACTACCTACTTCACCTACAACCTGCCATGCCATGATGTAGGCGAAGTACTCACTCACAAGTAGAATATATTGTTGATGTCAGACATGTATGGTGTGTGGAGCCCATGCTTGGTTGCCCCCACCGTGATATTGATGGAATTGTAAATGTAGTGTATAAGCAACCTCACTTCCCTGTACCGATGTGTAACAGATTAAGCTGGTTGTTCCAGTTGATGCATCTCGAGCAGGTTCAGGGAACATCGAGATCCGTGTGAACCAGGGCCGCGTGGCCTGCAGCGTGGAGAACAAGGGTAACCACCAGTTCAAAGCCTCCTTCTTCCCAGAGAGTAGCGAGCCCCACATCATCGAGATGACCTTCAACGACGCTGCAGTGGAGGGTGAGGAAGCGGATGCTGGATGAACTTGGCCATTAAGAGTTCACTAAGGCAGATCCAGGGTGTTAGAGCACTGGGGATGTTGTTGACTTTCTAATACCTAACTTCAGTTTTGGGTAGATGGGGGGTGGGGAAATGCCCAGAAATAGGTACTCGGTGTGTTTACATTTAGAATGTTGATGTGGCAATGTAGGTTAAGTGTAATATCAGTCCATCATACACGGATGAATTTGTCTTGGTGCGTGTCATTAGACCCCCAACACACATGCACCCCAACCCCACCTACATCCCACCCCTACCCCACCCAGACCTGTCCCCCAGGATCTGCAACAGAAACCGAATATCGCCATGTATAAGGTGAGTTTTTCGTACCTAGAAGTAGGGTTGTTTCGTTGGGGGTGGGGGTGGGGTCGCCCTATCCGCAGCATAGATTATGTTTTGATGTTCTTTTCCCCAAACACAAAGACATTACTGTGAGCACATAAGTTTGTTCAAAATTTCATTTAACAATGTTTATACTTAATTTCGGCGAAATCGTGTGTGAAGGGATCGGTAGATCGCACAACTCACTGTTATTTACAGCAACCATGGTCAGATTACCGCTGCTGAAATTTGAGACGACCTTTAGTTGACGGAGAATGGATACATATAACATAAATGCCATGATTTAACTCGTCAAGAGTCATATTTGTTGTGGTTTCACTATTATGTGTCAACATAAAGTTTTTGCGATCACGAATTTTGGGAGCCTCAGTGGTGACTGGTCAAATTGTTCCATACGTAAAACAAATATCCGGAAACTAGCGATTAGTAATACCAAAGTGTTATGTTATTGGGTAGTTTTTAACCTTATCACTGGTACAGAAAACATGTGTACATCTGATTGCTGTCTTAGATTATGAGAAAATACACACAGTAATCTTCATCTCTGCATCTAAGACAAGGCCTAGTAGGACAGGAAGTACAATTTATATGATAAATCATCCTGTCTAGTGATGTTGTAATTGCAAATGTGGGGATTGTGTATGCACTGGTGATCTGACGGGGTATAAAAGTATATAAGATTCTGAGGGTGGGGGTTGCGGGGGAGATGGTTATATAGGGTATGATGAGGGGGAGATGTGGGAGGATGCACTCCCATCATCATCTGTGTTCTGTCAGCACCACACATTAGTTCACCCAAATCTACAAAGTATTATTCATGAATACAAAAATAGGTTTTGTCTGAAACTTTATCTCATAAACCAGTCCTATGCTTGTCGTAAGAAGCGATTTACGGGATCGGGTGGTCAGGCTCGCTGACTTGGTTGATGCATGTCATCATATCCCAACTGATGAGATCGATGCTCATGTGTCAATCACTGGATTGTCTGATTGTCGATTATTTACAGACCGCTGTCATATAGCTGGTATATGGTTGAATGGGGGGCAAAACAAACAAACAATTCACTTGAAAGAATGTGTCATTAATATCTTTTCTCAGGTTATGCTTGATGTTCTCAATTTCTGGTGTCATTTCGGAGATAAACATACTGTGTTTTCAATGTAGAGCTACCTGTAGATTTAACCGCGCTAAATTGAATTTGGAACCGAATGCGCAGCGTGAGGTTTCAAATGTTAAATTTAGCGTGGTTAAATCTACAGGTAACCTAGCTCTACATTGAAAACACAGTATGTTTATCTCCATTCTACCATGACTAAATAAAACGCGAACTCTTTGGTGTCAGCAAATATACTGAGTGAAGCGGCATGGGTTGAGTCCAGTGTTTTGAGTGGGTTCTCGATCTGAATTACGGAATCACCGAACAAAATAAGGTGCTGTATATACTCAAGCAGTTTGTTTACACCGTAATACTTCACTCGAACATATGACAGGCATTGAAAGCATATAAGCACGGCAACTGTAGCTTTGCAAGGCTTTCGCTCCACATCGCACGTCACCATTATGATGTCATATCGCTCATTGTGACGCATAAGATATGACGTCACAGTCGTATATAGAAAAGCGCCAAAATTCCAAGCTCTCTGTTGTCTCCAAAACGTAAATACATTCCCTTTGTTGATTTCTGTGTGTTTTTCTGCACGAAATGTATTGCCACACATCCTTTGAATATTGCAGTAACCTCATCTTTGCATTTTGTAACCTGGAATTGTATATATAATTATTTAAATATGCCTACCGACAATGACTGAAAATAGTACTATTCTATGAATATTAGCTTCCGCGGTGATGCGGCCGTCAAACCAGCTGTTTCAATCAGAGGGGGTTTATTGTGATTTAATAGCCTCTGATTCACCAATCAGAATCGAGTAAATTCCAAATTCATGGTAGAATTTGAAATATATATTTCATTGCAATAGAAAGCTTCATGTACAACCTGCCTCCTTCTGCTGGTTACAGACAGCCCCTGGACAGTGAACATCATCGACCCCAACAGCATCACCGTCTCGGGGGAGGGGCTGGACCGGGTACCCATCAACACCGAGTCGGCTTTCAGCATCCATACTAGTGACGTCAATATCAGTAGCATAGACGTGCTCATCACAGGTAAATGTCACGGTGATGGAACAGGTGCAGCGATGTGGGAAATTACTTGCTATGTGGGGAAATTACTTGCGTTGTGGGGAAATTACTTGCATTGTTGGGAAATTACTTGCGTTGTGGGGAAATTACTTGTGTTGTGGGGAAATCGCTTGGAAATCATTTGTGGAGTTCAATTCAGTTTCATTGTGCAAACTATACAAATGAAATCCAATTTTCTCTTTCAATATATCAATTATTTTTTTTATCATTTCTGAAGTTTAAACTTCACTATTAAGAAGTAGAAATAAATTGATGTTTGATTATCAATCAGTAAGAATGTATAGTATGAGATCATATGGGTATTGATGTCCATATTTAAGACGTGCATGTACATTGTGTGGACAATAAGCCTGGGGACTTGTCTTGCCCAATGTCCTCTATTTCTGTAGGCATGGTTTGTTTTGGGTAGTTTCTGATTGTGATCTCTTGCATGCAATTTAATCAATAAAGATATCTGGTTGCATGGTGTTGTTTTGTCTTTACGGGTATGGGGCAAACATCTTGTTCTGAAACTCACTGCGGTGGTGACTGGTTTGGTAGAGTTATCTCCCCTCTTACACTATCGGTGGTGTACATAGTTACTCTGTTCTGTGTCATATATTTGTGTTTGTTTTTCTTTCACATGCAATGTTTTTTAAGCATGTTTTTTGCATGGTACTTGTTACCTAACCAAATAGCATGATAATTCAGGGAATGTTTTAAACCAATAACATAAACCGGTAGTTATAGAGTTATGTAGGAGAGAGTCGAGCTTGTCGTTGTTTGTAGTAGTGTATTCTGTTGTAGAAATATTAAAAGTTATATAATAAACAATAATGGCAATGTTTGAAATGGTATATGTTATAGCGCTTTCTGTGTTGTGTTGTGTTGTGTTGTGTAAGGTTTGGTGTAACTGCCAGACATTAACATAGTGTTATTAATTCCTTCTACTCACAGACCAGTACATGCACAACATGTCACAACTCACATCACGACACATACATGCAAGGATTACACATACACAACAACCGTTTGTAGTTTTAGAAACAGACAACAGTCATACAGATATACACCTTCAGATGGTATCAGACTCTGCCACACAGCACGATATATATTTCATCTCTGTGGTTCCCATGTCCATTTCAACCATCATCATGTCAATTTCATGGTAGGAATGTCCATTACAGTCTGTGTAACCCAGGGTGTCGTCAGTTTCAGTGTGTTGTCTGTTCACTGACAAACAAATTGGTTACGTGTTCTGAACTTGTAGCAAGTTGTCAATTTCATTGGGGCAATGAACACCACTTTTAGAATTGTATTGTGTTGTCCTTTTCACGTGATGCTGTTGTCAGTTTCACTGCGAGGTGCCGATACAGCAGAAACCCCCTCAGTTGTGTGTCATAAGTCCTCATGATTGGCGGTCATGTCATGCACACTAAACATGTGAGACGTCCATTTCAATCCGTAGAGCGTCTCTACAGGCGACGTGTGATCTACCCCCTGCAGGTGAGAAATGCTTGGTGTTATAGTGTCACGCCTGCTTCCTTTGTGAAATATACAACTGACATCCCTGTCACTTGAACGTACATTTCATCAGGTGAATGGTAACATCATATACTGTTAACATGACATCCCAATGCACATGTTCATGATCCACCTAGCGTTGCACCATCATCAACTGCACATCCATCACATGTTATAAACATTAGTTAACCTTTAGAACAGTGTAGAGGCAGAACTGACATAGCACTGTATTACGTAGATCATAATGACGTAGCGTTTATTTCACTAATGTTAATCACAGTAGAGTAGACAGCTGTAACATACAAGCTTGTCCGTCACTGTAAGATATTGACGTGTTGTTGTGACGAGTGTCCATGTTAACCTGTGATATCTGTGACCAGCACCTAACGGGGACACAGTGCCATGTGACCTTGGTTCGGACAGTGGCGGGGTGTTGGTGGCGGAGTACTTCCCAACTGTGGTCGGTGAGTATGTCTTGGAAACAGTCTACTATATTCAACAAATTTGGTGACGCTAATCAAACTGATGAGATATGAAAATAAAGAATGTGACAAAATGTCATCCGTCAATCATTCTTAATCAACATCCACAGTATCTTCTATGGTAGATGTTTTTAGAAATACTTTAAATATTCCAATTGACTAGTAACAGATTTGAAAATTATAGCAGGTATTTTTAATCACACGTTTGCCCGGTCCAGATTATTTTAAGGCAGCCCTGGTACAGCTGTAATATTACATGTAACAGCTTCTGACTGCAGCATTTACCAGCATTTACTTCCTCACTCACTCAGTATTCGTGTGTTGTTTTCAGGGGACCACACAATAAGGGTTTTGTGCAATGACACGGAGATAGCAGACAGCCCCTACATCGCCAAAACGTACGACACATCGGCCATTACTGTCACGGAACTGCCTGACGGATATGTGGCCAAACCAATCAACTTCTCAAGTGAGTTTCTACAACCCTTAGAGCTAGAAATATAAACATGATAGACTGTACAACAATATTGCCACATTGAAGTATTTAGTTTTACAGCTCATCTAGCAAAATTCTTTCTCAACATAAAATAAATCTTTGAGGTGTTTAAATATATAGGCCTACAAGTCCGTTCTGATGAATAATTAAAGAATACTACGTGGAATTACGAAATTCCTAGATCAACTACACCAAGTGGATTTACATAGTCTGCGCACTGGTTTTAGCGTTTATACCACCACAAAAAAATCTGAAGTGGACATATTGACAACCCTGTATACTCTTTATAACATCTACATCTAAAAGGGGACAATCAAGAGAATAGTTCCTGTTGTATGGTTTTCTTTTGTTAAGCCAAAATTTCCAAATTGTTTTGGGAAAGAAATAAACTCATATCTTGCTAGATAGCTGACATCTGAGGGACTCAAGAAACCCCCCCCCCATCCCACACACACACACACACACACACACTTCCTTCATTTAGACTGGGGGATCCAAACTTGGCTCAGGGTTCAGGAGGAGGCGACTTCTCCAGGTAGATTGAGTAGCTCTTGAGGGATATCTTATCGGAGTAGAAGATCTAATTTTGATGAAATTGTTTATTCATTATCTCGATAAGTTCATTGAGCTGCACTGATCTGCTGAAGTGTTGTAAACTCCGTCCTCTCACTGTTGCCAGTTGATGTGAGCCGGGCTGGGGAGGGGCAGCTGCAGATCATGGTGAACAACGGTAACCTGCCCAACGATGTGGAGATGGAGCAGTCCGGCGTGTACAAGATCTCCTTCGTCCCCCAGGAGCCCGGTGTGCAGACTGTCGACATCAGCTTCAATGACGAGGCTCTGCCAGGTGAGCGGTGATCCCAGCCTCTACATGGGCTGGACACATTGTGACACTGGAGACTAGAAATATCATGGTTCCAGGGTGAGTGGTGATCCCAGCCTCTACATGGGCTGAACACACTGACCCTGGAGGCTAGAAATATCATGGTTCCAGGTTCTCATTCTACAGAACACTTTTTGCGCTACGACTATCGTAAGTCTATGTTGAAGTATGGTAGGTATGACAGTCCTAGGGCTAGAATTGCTCAATAGACTGAAGTAGTGGGTGAGTGAGAGTGAGTTTGGTTTTACGCCGCTTTTAGCAAAATATTCCAGCAATATCACGGCGGGGGACACCAGAAATGGGCTTCACACATTGTACCCATGTACGGATTCGAATCTGGGTCTTTGGCGTGACGAGCAAACGCTTTAACCACTAGGCTACCCGACCGCCCCTGGACTGAAGTAAAATATGTAGACATTTTATTCTGTATTAAGACAAATTAATGACATCCAGCATAATATTTTGCAGTAAATAAATTGGGTTGCATTGTCATTTAAGGTGTCAGTTGTGTGTTATTCATACAATCAAATTGTGGATAGGGTTCTGTTTCACATTTCACTCAGATTCAGTGGAAACTGTGAATGACTGTTCATAAGTTTCAATTTTATTATAAAATTCCGAGTCAAGAAATTTGTAAACCAAGTTAAAAATTACAACAAATCCTTCTAGTGAATGTCTTAAGCAAATATTGAGAAGGTAAAACATTCCAGTGAAAGTCCTAGCAATTATTGAGAAGGTAAGACTTTCCAGTGAAAGTACCAGCAATTATTAAGAAGGTAAAACCTTGCAGTGAATGTCCCGGTAATTATTAAGAAGTTAAATCTTCTCGTGAATGTCCCGGCAATTATTAAGAAGGTAAATCTTCTCGTGAATGTCCCGGAACTGATCATGTTCACAGTGTCGCCCCTGACTTGCACTGCTGTGGACCTGAGCGCCTCCATCATGGAGCTCCAGACCCTGCAGCCTGTGGAAAAACAGTCCACCTTTCTCATCAAGTCTGCCGCCAGTGATGCCTCGGTCGCCGTGGAGCTCATGGGTAAAATATATAAGGTCATAGGTCAGGTATTGTCAAGCCCAATTTTCATCAGCAGAAAAGATATGTTGTGTCTGTCCGATGAAATTGACACCGTCTTGCATCATGTTTCAATTTCTTTGATAATATCATTGTTATACAACAGTTTCAATACGTTATTGATGTTAGAAGGTATTTTTCATCATTTGAAGTACATCCTATTATGATACTTTTAGTTATTAATATTTTTTACTTGTATAGAGGGATAAAATAAAGTATATGCAATTGAATATGTTTGTTGTTGATTGTCATTGATCATCGTATCACATACATGACACTATTATGTACATTTCCTTGCTTGTGTTGCACATGACATACCAACATGTATATTTTGTTTCTTTTTCTTGTAGTACCTTGACAGACAGAAACTCCATGTTATTTTATTATTAGTGTCTTTCAAGGAAAAATTGCGTCAATGTCACAGTCACGTCACACACAAATATGTACAAGACATTATTAATGATTAACACTGTCAACTTCTAACTACTACTTCAGTACTTAAGTCACCTTTGTGTCCATCTTAACTCCATAATGTGTCAGTGGTTGGGTGTACATTTCAACCTGTCTGTTGTCAGTTTCATGTACATTTCATGAACATTTCTTGCTGTTTTTGTGTTGTCTTGCTTACGTTGTTTTCGTCTGCATTTCAGGGTTAATCTGAAACCTTTGACAATGTCTGATATATCATTTGTTTTATTTTGTTACCTTAAGTCAGCTTTTGTACGAGTTTTAGTTTATGATTTGTTTACGTAGGGTTGTCAGTTTCGCTGGTAGACATGTCCATTGCATGTTGCATGCCCCAGGTTGCGGTCGGCTATTTGACAACATATAGACATATAACCAAGATTGTCCTGACCTCTGGAACAAGGTACTTCCTTCTGATTTCTTCCTTTCCAGGTTCTCTATATCCTTGCTATGTTTCTGTTCTAATTCTGATTGAATAAAAATAAATTCATTTATCCATATAAAGCAACAATTCTAATTTGTAATAAAACAGTAATTAACAAAATGTTTTAGATACATTAAAATAAATATTTCAACATTTTAGCGCCATCTGGACAGCAAGTTCCTGCAAGAATATCAGGCAATGGCACCAATGGCTACACTGTAGAATACACCCCTCGAGAGATTGGTACGTGTTGTACTGTGAATATACATGTACCAGTAGTAGGATGTTCTGCTTGAATATCTGCAGGCATGACTTTGATTGTGATTTAGATTCATTAATGAGGTTAAATATTATGATTTAAAGAAAAATCTAAAGATCTCTTTTTTTGTAATAGTTTCTTTGTTTTTGAACCAGAACATTTTGGTCTGTGCGGAGTTGTCTCCACAGAATTTCTGCTCATGAACCTATCATGTTTGTTGCACAGAAATGATACTGATGAAAGTGTCCCTATCTCTTTATGCATGTAATTGTGCATTAAGATTTACAATCTGTTATCATGATAATGCTTGAGACATACCCATAATTAATCTTTTCTGTTGTTTTAGACAGATCAGTTCGTTTGTTGTCAGGATTTTAAGAGCATTGTAATTTGATTTGCTGAAACATTTTTTGAAATTGAAAGTTTAACAAATATACAAATAAAAAGATGCATGTTTACAATAAAAGTCCTCAGTTTAATTTTTTTGTTTTTTTCACTAGTTCCAAAATTATGTTGGAAGTGTCTGCAAAATAAAAATAAAACTTTACATTATGCTTTTTGATTCTGTGAATTTGTGACCATTTTACCTCTGACATATATATTTTGTCAAATGTTCATTTCAGGTACATATCTGGTATCGACAAGCCTGTCAGGTATACAGATCAAGGGTAGCCCATTCCGCGTGAAGACCTACGACCCAAGCCTGGTCAAGGTCTCAAAGATTCCACAAGGGGTAGTGGGTACACCCACCAAATTTATTGGTAGGAACCTTTTAATTGTCTTTCTTTTTAAGGGGGCCACGGGGGCCACAGCCTCTAAGGCCACAGCCTATTCGCTGTGCAGAGTTGCGTCCCTTGGGCACACCAAAAAGCTACGATTTCGGGTTCAAATCCTGGTTCGCCCCGATTATGCTTCTAGGTTTGTCAGCACCATACCCATGCTCGTGTGTTTCACCGAAGTGGTAACCGTCTGAGACCTGCATCACTTCAGGCTTTCCTCCCACATTAAGCTGACATGCCGCGATATAACTGTAATACTGTTAAAAACGGTGTTAAACCCAACTCACTCACACTCTTTCATTTTAAGAATTATTGATTTGAATTGAAAGTGAAAATATAACAAGTTGAATATTGATACACTATTGATGTTAATTATCATGTCTATTTCAGTTGATGCATCGGCGGCGGGTGAGGGCACGCTGGAGATTGCTGTGTCTGCCAGCGGTCGCAACATCCCCAACCAGGCTCGGGCTCTGGGTGGGGGTAGGTTTGAAGTGTCCTTTGTGGGCAGGGAGGCCACCAGACATAAGGCCGTCCTTACATACAACGGAGAACACATCCCAGGTAGTTACCCCAAACATGACTCCATTATATTCATTTCAACATACATCAACCCTATATATTTATTACTATTTATATTTGTTTCATTACATTATCTTTTTTCCATTAATGCACAAAATATTATTTTTCCATTAATTTTCAACTAATTTTAGACAATTATGTATTCAAGTTATCATGGAAACATTATTCAATATCAATGCAATATTATTCAATCTATTGCTGGAACTATTCGTTTGAATCGTTTTAAGGTCTAGTAATTGAGAGTGTTAAATATTTGATAATAATTATTGTACAATTGTATGCTAGATTTTCTTTTTTGAAGTTTGAAGTAAGATTTAACATTTTTGACTGTCAGCATACGTACAGGTATTTTCCCCAGACCTGTGTTTGTAAACTTTTATTGATTGTTTTGTGTGAATGTCTCTCTTAGGTAGCCCATTCTGGGTGGACTTCATGGATGCCAGCCACATTACTGCCACAGGGGAAGGACTGAGTCTTGTGCCTTGTCATCGCCAGACACATTTCACTGTCAACGCCCCTGGTGCAGCCCTGCCAGACCTCAATATCAGACTGACAGGTACTCAGGCCTGGTGTATATATCGCGTATATTTCATGTACATGGCATGTATACTGGGAAACATGTACTCCTACCTGGTGTATAAAAGTCGTATATTTCATGTACATAGCATATAACAGACTGACAGGTACTCCGGCCTGGTGTATATTATGCATTAATATTTCATGTACATAGCATGTATATTGGGTAACTTATCCTTTCTGGTGTATATTGGTCGTATATTTCATGTACAAGCATGTATATTGGGTAACAGGGATTCCTGCCTGATGAATATAGCTGACTGACAGGTACTCCGACCTGGTGTATATATCGCGTATATTTCATATACATAACATGTGTATTGGAAAACACACTAGTCCAGCCTGCTGTATGTAGGTTGTATATTGCATGTACGTAGCATTTATACAGGGTAACACATGTTCCACTGGGGATAAAATCAACTAGATATCAACATTGGGAAACTGTTGATAGATTGCATAGTCAGCTGATTATTTTGAGTAAGTATAGATATCCTAACAGGTTTCAAGTGACAAATTTTATATTGATATATGTACAGGTGTAAAATAAATTTGATTTTCACTTTGTGAAGTTTGTTTTCTTTTAAAACTTTTTTATAATAAATCAGGCAGACATTGTAATAAATGGTTTTGGTGTCCAGTTGTTTTCATCATGTATGTTTTTGTGCTCCCACTTTAAGTTGACAACAATTACTTCTTTATCATTTTGTTTTCTTTTGTGGTATGTCAACTCTATTTCAATATTGTTTTTTCTTGTATCTAACTTCTTGCAGTATTTCAGTTTTGTTTTATGTTGTATCGAAAGTTTTGCAGTATTTACATTTTGTGTTATTTTGTATCTACATTTTTGCAGTATTTCAATTTTGTTTTGTGTACTGGAAGGCAGGTTATGTCAGGATCAAAGTTTAACTGGTTTTGTAGCCATTGTCATATGAATTCATTAAGTCCATGACAGAGAGGAACCTATTGCTTAAAGACAAAAACATAACTATGGAATGATAATATCTGGGAATAAATAACTTGCTTAATCAAAATTAAGATATTTTGACAAACTTTAATAATCATCAGTCTCTTTCAAGGCGCTGTTTTAACACTACAAACAATGCAAAGCTAAGAACATTTAATTCAAAGACAGATTTAATTCGGCAATTGTTGCAGAACTTAACTGAGTCAAAGCAAGCTACATGGGATAATTATGTAATTATGGTTTTCTAAAGTCCTGTTTTTATTTACAAATATTAATTCAATTTATTTCACCAAGGCAGCTAGACTTACACTTAGTCTAGCCTATGATAACATTTCTTGACAACGTTTTCTTTATTCAAAAGAACCTTTCCTTTTTAGCTGTTTTCATGGAATTAAAGAAACTAGACTTGGTTTAGTTTGACCTAGGCTTGTAGTAAAATCTCTCTCTCTCTCTCTCTCTCTCTCTCTCTCTCTCTCTCTCTCAGTAATGGCACAGAACTACAAGGCAACAGGTTGGTTCCAAACAAAATGTAAAGTTTCTATGTATTTTTACTTCACTAGACTGTAATCTCGATCCCTAATCCAGTTAAAGAGCATCTCGGCATTACAACTGTTCTGTGGCTACAAACACCAGTTAGATGTTGACCCCTCTATTTGTATCCTGTTGGACAAGTGGCTGTACTCTGCATGTAAACCTCCCCAATATGTTATGGGAAGTTACTAGTGACGTAACAGAAGCTGTTACCTACCAATGTACGGAGAGCTGCATGTTAGCTTGTAGACTACTGCATGTATGTTGTAACAAGATGCAGATGTACAGGCAGTAGACATGGGATGGGCAGCTGTTATAATTTGCTCAAGCCTTGCTGTGGTGGAGGAATGAATGCTAGCAGTGTCAGGGGAGCTGGGTAAGTCTTGTGGTGCTGTCGAAAATGAAAACCTGTGTATACTTGACTCTTGTCGCAGAAAAAACTAAGAAATCTGAATTAACAGAAGGTGTATACCAAATCAACCTGTTACAGTAAGCAATGGAATTATATGTCATTATAAACTACTACGAGTAAAAACATCTATTTGTGAATTGTGATGCTTTAAAAAATTTGCAATGAAGAAAGATTTATTCCTACAGGTTAGGCAGTTCTAGGGCAGAGAGATTTTGTAAGAAATGAAAATAGAAAATATGAAAGTATTTTGAGTAGAATTTGTTGATCCTTTTGAAGCAATATTTGCTGAAAATATTTTGCCAAGGTAATTGTTAATAAAGAATACAAGCATCTGATGCAGCAATCAGAGGAAATAGATGCTAACTTGCTGTATAACAGAGGGTTTTGAGAACCTTGAGTGATCTTTGATGAATTTTTCAAAAACAAAATTGACATTTAATTTTGAAAGTTCGTTTATTTAAGTATTTGACGTTACCCATAATTCCTGTGCCTGGCAGGTCCAGATGGGCGGGAGGTCCCGACCCGGATCCGGGACGTCAAGGGAGATCAGCACTACAGAGTGGAGTGGACGCCCACTAGTATAGGTAATATTGAGTCTCACTGACACTCAAGAATGGAATAATCCTGTTTTTTTCTTTATTTTAACATAAAGCTAGTGCATATGTCCCCAGTGAACACAATTTTGAATAATTTGTTTCTGTTTCATCTCCTTTGTGACTGCTAGACACATTTATTAAATCAAGTCATTTGTATTTATTGAACAGTGACTAGTAGTGTAAATTTTCACTGTTGGTCACCTGTGTACAGTGACTCTGTCAGGATGAACAGTGACTGGCAGTCCTCATTGTATGATGAAAACATTGAAGAGAAACAACTTCAGTTGAAGGACCTCATCACTTCTAATCTGTGACTTTGGCACACAGCCTGGTATTTAAGTGTGCCAATTACAATGATGTTTATGGGACAGCAGAAAACACTAGGGATTTCTAGCCCTGCAACCTTGCATTAATTTAAATGTGAACAGATAAGAAGATGAAGATCAACCCTCAATTTCAGGGGAATATAAGGCTGTAATTGAGTACGCCGATATGCCAATCAAAGGGAGTCCCTTCACTGTGAAGGCCTTTGATGCTGCCAATGTGAAAATCTCCAAGATTAATCAAGGATTCCTGGGAAGACCCAATTCTTTTACATGTAAGTAATCTTTGATTTTTCTCACACTTATATTAATTTCAGTACGTTATAAAGCCTTTGATGATAGTTTCGTCTGAGGGGATGATTTATAGAAACATGACTTTCTGATCAGCAGTGTTGATGATGCTGGAAACAAGTGGTCCGTCTAAGATTTACTGGCAAACTTGGCCGTATGAGTAAAGGGGATGTGCTTCCAGTCCTGTTTGTTTACGATCTGTTAAATGCCAGATGATTATGTGGTGGCTTATCAATCAAGAATGGTTTGTCCCAGCTGATATGACATCAGTTTGATGAAAAGGGGTGAGGTGGGTGTTCCATGAAAAAATGACAGCGAAGGGGGACATGAAAAAAATGATTTTTTGTTGTTGAAAATTTTCTTTTTCTTTTATAAAATTGAACATTATTTAGATACTGGTTGTTAATTATTAGGAGGGGTTCATGAAAAAATGTTACATATAATTGAGGAGGGGTCATCATTTAATCCCCTCTGTATGAAAGACTGATGTGGTGACTGGCTGTGCTGTTGCAGTGGATGCTAGCGAGGCTGGGGATGGGAACCTGGAGATACAGGTAACAGCTGATGGGGAGAGCGTCCCCAACTACGTCCGCCAGGAGTCCGACACAAACTTCCGTGTCAGCTTCACCCCGCAGCGCCCCTCGAAGCACCACATCAGCGTCCGCTTCAATGGAGAACCTGTGCCAGGTAGGAAGCAATAAGCTGAATGTCCGTGGTGGGAAGAACATTTGATTGATGGTTTACAATTAACACAGTCCATACAATGTATTAGCGATAGGATATTGTTCTTTTGATTTGGAATTCAATGTTACCAATGTCAATCTCTTAAACATCTTTGTGGGTGTTGGGTAGCCTTAAGTGTTTGTTAGGCCTGTTGTCTGGGTTTGAATCTCCACATAGGTGCAATGTGTGAATCTTAGCTCTTTCTTGGTGTCCATTGCCATAATATTCATCTGCCTAATAGTGCTTTTACCTTTAACCTTCTTATTTTAAGTAATTTTTATTACTTGGATCACAGATTTGTGCTGCAGTGAAAAATATTTGCCACCATAGCACCTGATTTAGTGTTACATTTTATTTGGTTACAAAAAATGAGCAAACACTAATAGGCTCTTAAGTTAAAAAAACAAGTTTATCAATCTGCCCATGGAAAATCATCATTCAATACAATTTTGAATAAAATTTAGAAATGCCTAAACGTATGATCAGTAATAAGGCTTTGTCATATCCTTGATCATATGTGGAATCGATGTGAGCCTTTACATTGTGCCATGTTGAATACTCACCCTTGCCACTGTGTAGGCACTACTGATCGTATGTGGAATCGATGTGAGCCTTTAAATTGTGCCATATGTTGAATACTCACCCTTGCCACTGTGTAGGCACTACTGATGGTATGTGGAATCGATGTAAGCCTTTACATTGTGCCTTGTTGAATACTCACATCCTTGCCACTGTGTAGGCACTACTGATGGTATGTGGAATCGATGTAAGCCTTTACATTGTGCCATGTTGAATACTCACATCCTTGCCACTGTGTAGGCACTACTGATCGTATGTGGAATCGATGTGAGCCTTTAAATTGTGCCATGTTGAATACTCACCCTTGCCACTGTGTAGGCACTACTGATCGTATGTGGAATCGATGTGAGCCTTTACATTGTGCCTTGTTGAATACTCACACCCTTGCCACTGTGTAGGCACTACTGATCGTATGTAGAATCAATGTGAGCCTTGACATTGTGCCATGTTGAATACTCACATCCTTGCTCCCATACAGGCAGCCCCTTCACCTGCAGTGTCCTGGACAGTGACCGGATCCATGTGTCTGGGGAGGGCATCAAGATGGTGCCAGCCAATGTCCTCACCACCTTCAAGGTCGACCCGAAGGGCGAGGGGGATGGGGACCTTAGTGTCAGGGTCTACTGTAAGTACACAGCACATGTACAGCAGACACATGATAAGCTTCAACAAATGAAACAGTTTTGCATTCAGAACTTGTGAAGTTAGGTGACTGTTATAGGAAAGCGTCAGACTTTTAACAAAACTATAAAGAAGTCATGCAAGTTGTCTGTGAGATCCAGTGTTATTTGTTGAAGCATCAGACATTCATGTTTGCATATGTGGTGTGGTAGGATACATAATAATAATAATAATAATAATAATAATAATAATAATAATAGGCTATTAATATTGTGCATATTTCCATACCACTGAGGGGCATACTCAAAGCGCTATTGTTACCCCAGTCACTGGATCAATGTGCACTCAAGAATCATTCTCAGCTCCCTGGGGAGTATACAACCCAAGCTGCTCATTTGGCGCTTGAAGGTTAACAACCACATTGCCATCTTATCCTACCGGGTACCCATTCACTGCTGGGTGACCAGAGGCACATTAGGAACAAAGTCATTTTCCCAAGGAGACACCACACATGTTATATGTGCTTCATTGTGGGGCGTGAGCAAAGCCCTAGAAACTCTCAGGAGCAAAGCTCCCAAACCCGGTCACCCATCCAAGGACTCTCCGCTTACCTTCAACTGATTTGTGACCCGTGCGCAGCCTATGTGCGACCACATGAAACTGATAAACAAAAACAACATTTGTATGTGGACTAAGGATTGCAATTGACTGTTAAAACTGTTGTTTCTGCAGCATTACCTGAAAAAGCAACTTCAACGTTTACAATTTACGATTATGTTTCCAGCTCCGAGTGGACATGAGGTTCCCGTGCGAGTGTCCGGCAACGCCCGGTCGGCTTTCAGGGCAGACTACACACCACACGACATCGGTACGTTTATCTTACAAGCATCATGCACATTACTGATTCAGATGGCAGCTTAGTATTGAACTGGTGATACTTGTGCCCTCTGGTGGTGTTGTGACAGCAAGAGTGTGTTGTGTTCCAGGCCTGTACAAGGTACATGTGGAGTACAGCGGGGTGGAGATCAAGGGCAGCCCCTTCACCTGTAACGTGTACGACCCCTCCCTCATCAGGGTGACCAGCCCCGGACGGGGCTACCTCGGCAGACCCATCCACTTCCAGAGTAAGTCTACTACAAGGCTCAAGGCTTTCCCTAACACTAAATTTGGGATCTTGTGCTCATAAATTTTAAGAATGGCTATAAATGGTGTCCACTGGAGTCCCATTGGAGGGACAAGAGTATGGATGGTGGAGTGGTTGGAACTCATGAAGCTTGTGCATGAGATTTTATAATTAGATGTGATATTTCTGTTTTGATAAGTATTACAATCTTTGTATTGACGGTCAATGTCATTAGTTTTTCACTGTCTGTTTGAATCACTGACCGTCTCAGTGGTCTTGTCGAAGAGCGTCCACCCGGAGAACGAAAGTCTGGGGTTCAGTCCCCGGCTCTGTGATACCAACAGACATGAAAAGATGGTACTTGTTGTTACCCTGCCTTGAGCTTGGCATTAATGGACAAAAGCATGGACTGGTCGGATCGGAGTCAGTATACTGTGTCTGAGTGGGGTATTCATGTTAAACTGCGGCATGGTATCTCAGTGGGCTGACACTATGAAATCAGCATTAGTCCGGACCAGTACAAGCATCCACACACTTAAACACACACACACACGTGCATGCACTTCGCTATATAAGTGAAATAATCTTGAATGCGACTTTGAACTCCATTTCAACTCACCTTGTTTTCAACAATGGGCACCTGTCACCCTAGCTAGTCCCTATCCACAATATCCATGTTGGGAGACTACCATACTTTGTAGTATAGTTGGGACCTCGATGTTATTGCCTTGGACCCCGAAATACACACATCAGAGTGAATGTCAGTCCATTATTAATTATATATCTTTTGCTGTTACATCATTTTAACTAACGGAATATTGCTGTCATTAGATGGCTTTGTAGATAAGTGCTGAAATACTCAAAACGTGATAAAGACAAAAAATATCCTTTCGCAAAAAAATGATTTTCATTTAAGGATTAAGTTGAATGAATTCAACTGTTTTTGGCCACTCCAACAATTTTTCACATCTTGAAAACTTAACCGAGGTAGAATTTTGCCATTCATACAGGGATTTGGTGTATGTTATCAATATAAGGACTAGGGGACTAAAAATGTTAGTTTCTCACTGCTGCTGTTGTGTAAAAGTAATAATTTCATAATTATCACAATATCAGGATTGATTGCATCAATCAAACTTAAGACTTAAAGGCTTTACTCAAATTTAAAAAATGTTGTTTTTGAAACTGTGTTTATGATTGTTTGTAGTTGACACATCAGCTGCTGGAACTGGTGACCTTGAAGCAGAGGTCAAATGTCGTGGGAGCAACGTGGCCAGTCATATCCGAGAGATTGGACGGAACCGCTATGAGTTGAGCTTCACTCCGCGGGACCTGTCCACCCACATAGTGACCATCCTGTTCAACCGCTTCCCCCTCCCAGGTGAGACCTCCACAGTCAGAGAAGATAACCAGCCTGGGAGACAACTCTCACCACAGTCAGGAAGATAAATCACATCTAAGTTAGGGGAGATAACTCACTTCTCAGTAAGGGGAGATAACTCACACGAGCCTGGGAGACAACTCTCACCAGTAAGGAAGATAAATCACATCTCAGTAAGGGGAGATAACTCACACCATAGGAAAGGGAGATAACTCAAACCATGGTCACATGGGATAACTCATTCCATTGTATCAACCATTCATCACCACTCGCGCCTTTCCGTAACCTGTCGATCAATGTTATGTGTGAAAATATGACAAACCGATGAGAATGAGTGTATGATTTCAAGTTCTTCGTCAAAGAATCCTTCAGAAATAAATATTTTTTAGTGTAATGGAATACAAATTGTTTTCACAGACTGATACATCTTACGGGTAAGGAATTTGTCCATAATCCCAAGGAACAAGGGATCAATTGAATCATAACCTCCAATTTAAAGATGTGATGCTATTTAAGCAGAACAACTTCTTTAGAGTTTGTGGATACAGAGTAATCATAAGTTTCAATATTTATATACATGCTGATATATTTAAGAAATAAATCATGATTGGGAGTTGTTTATCGTACAATAAAACACTTCAGGGAGAATAAACCATGAGGGGTGCATGGTTTATACTCCCTGCAGTGTTTTATTTCTTATATGAGTTATGAACATTATGTACAACCTCTTTAAGGATGATGATGAAATATACAAGCTCTCAATATGTTTACCTGTATGTTAATCATGATGACTCCCTTAATAGAATCTGACCTCGCACAAAGGGGTATTTCCTGCATATTCTCACAATCCTCGCGTCAATTACCTGTACCTTTTCTCCCAATAACGATTGTCATGTCTCTCCTACTTTTGGATGCGATTGTGTTCGGCCATCACGTTCATCACGTTGCCCAGCTGCATCTATGAGGAAGAACTCACCTGATGTTCCCCTCACCTAACATTGTCCAATATACAACGTCATCAGGATGCAAGCTCATGTTTTATTTACACAGTAGGACTAATGTACAAAGACTTGCCACATGTGAATTGTACAGTCATCAAAAATTGAATGACCGAGAAATGAATATGATGCATACAAGATCAGATTTTATGCATTGATGATAAAACATATGAGATGTATGACAGTATCAAGTCAGTTTGGGTAAGTTGTTTTTTTCATCTACAGGGTCCCCCTATCACGTTGACATCATCGACAGCAACAGCGTTACCATGAGCGGTGAGGGACTACACACAGCCCAGGTGTACAAGGAGACGTGGTTTAACCTTGACCTTCATGGCATGGATGAGAATGACCTTGAAGTTCATATCACCAGTGAGTAGAACAAAGAGGAATAATCTTTGCTTTGTTACTGTCTTTATAACTAAAACTGTGAGATAATATCAGTTATTGTTAACCTATTTTTGGTCACTAAAATAGGCACAACGAAATGACTTTTCTTTATGCGTGCATTATGTAGCAGGACGTGGAGTCATTCCACAGATGACATCCTTACCTTGTCAGCTTGCTGACGGGGTTAACCTCTTTGGTCATGTGGACAAGACGTCCGACCTCTGATCAGAAGGTCTTTGGTTCAATCTCATTAAAATCAGATCTTAGTTTTCCTACCCCTAAACAAAGATCTGACGACATCTCATTACGGGTCATGTCAGAACGACCTTTCGCTAATTTTGACCGACCAATGAAATGACTGACAAGTAATCAACATTTGCCAATCATAAGACAGCTTTCTCGAGCTTTACGACACTAGTTTCAAACTCAGGCGACAACGCTTCAAAACATTTTTTAAAGTATTCTCGATTAAAAATGTTAAAACTGATACGAAGAACATTCTGGAATGGTTTATAGATGGCCTAGATTGTATGGATATAATCTTAAAACCCGTAACTGTCGTTCGGAATACCCCGTGTTAGATATATCATGGTTGCATGATTAGAAAACACATTCCGACTGTCACTTTCATGATTTGGTAAGCGACGCTCTGATTGGTTGGATGAAAGGTCGTTCTGACGTGACTCGTAATGGGATGTCCTCAGATCTTTGTTTAGCGGTAGCGAAAACTAAGATCTGATTTTAATGAGATTGGTCCTTAGTTCGAATCCCATCACGGGACTCGGAAATTTTATGGCCGCTACAATTACATAACTGAAATCTCCAATCGGCAGTTATTGGGAAGGAAATCTACTCCTTTGGGCCAGCGGCTCATTGAAAATTATGTGTATGGGCCACAAGTGAGCAAAACTCAGTTTCTGTCAAAAATATTCTGAACAGCATAGTTAAATAGATACAAACACAATTGAGTCCTTTTTATTGTCATAAACTCTTTATTTACCAAGTCACATTTAGTGTTTAATTTTTCAGTATTTCCTTGTGTACACCCTTTCCCCCAAATTAATGCTGTGTAGAGTGGGGTGTGCATTATACACACCAGAATGAGTTCGATTCCCCAGTTTGTTACAAAGTGTGAAGCCCATTTCTGAAGTCCCCCACCATGATATGACTGGATTACTGACACAGGCAGTTTACATAATTTATGCAACAGTGTGGCCTAATTGCACTTAGGAAAATATTTTGAAACAGCTTGTACATGATACTGAAAATAGTAGGATCTCTGTGAATATTTGTGTGTTGTGTGACAGGTCCCTCGGGCTCGGAGATCCCATGCCGCCTCAGTAAGAAGGGCCATGTGTGTCGGGCGGAGTACACTCCCCTGGAGGTGGGGCAGCACATGATTGATGTGTACTTTGCTGGCACTCGACTCCAAGGCAGTCCCTTCGTCAGCCAGGCATACGACCCAAGTCTTGTGCGCATCACGGACGTAGATAAGACAGCCAAGAAGGAAAGGGAGATTGCATTCACAGGTGAGTCAGTTTTCTTTATTGATGCAATAAGGATTTATATTACTGGTCAAAATATTTCCAAATGTTGATGCTTGAACGGTTACCAGACAGGTGGGCAGGCAGGAGGGCAGGCAGGCAGGCAGGCAGGCAGGCAGGCAGCGTTGTTTCGGACACTGGCCATGGATGGACTGAAAGCCATGTGTTGGTTGTGTCCTGTGAACACTTAAACTACTATACTGCAGTTTGAGCCATAAACTGTGGAGTCAACGAGCCAGAACATGAAGTTTCTTATTATCTTCAGTACATTTTAGTCTCAGTGTACAGACTAGTATAAAACTCTGATTACACTAGACCAAACCACATTTTGTTAGACTATAAGCCAGCAGCATAAAACTGATCCAACACAGTCACCACTCAGTTGATGATAAGAAAGAGGGAGTTCATACATTAAAGTTCAACAAAGCTGCTGACATGAAGGATTTGGCACAGCACCGTTTCCAACAAATGCAAGATACATTTGCCAAGTCAGAGCTGTATCATCCATAAATAGAAAAAACCAAAAAGAATTTTAAAAGTCGAGGTTAGGCTAAAAAAATAATAGTCTTAGATCTCAGACACCTCCCGCATCATCATGAAGACCGCCACATGTTTCATTTTTATTTACATTTTCTAAAAATAAAAATAATCTTTAAATATTCCACGTCTCGACCCGGGCAGTAAAATGCTACAATACTTAAGGACAACATAATTTCACCGAAATTATTGTAAACAATATTTGGTTTGTTCTTTGAAAGGCATTTAGAAGTGATACACATAAGGAAGAGAATATATGAATGTCAACTTCTTTATTATGAGGAACACAGCGTTTCGGAGTATATGCTTACTCCTCCATCAGCATATACTCCGAAACGTTGTGTTCCTCATAATAAAGAAGTTGACATCCATATATTCTCTTCCTTAAAATATGGTTACATACTAGCTTGATCAACCAAAGAAACAAACAAACCACTGCCTGCACTATATTTTCAAAACCCATCTCCTGAGAACCAATTCTTTTATTTCTTTTAAGCCTTAGATATGAATATGATATGTTGACAGTAATCCAAATGTGTGGAAATATTGACAAGTGAATGCAACATTCACATTGTTTTTTTCTGTCCTCTCATTCATCATCACTTTCTAATGTATTCTGGTCTGTGATGTTTGTAGTCGATGCGTCGGCAGCTGGGGTGGGAGACCTTGATGCTGTAGTGACCCACCATGGACGCAGCATCCACACCTACCGTGAGACCATCGGCGACGGCCGCTACAGATACACCTTCACACCTACTGAAGTGGGCCACTATGATGTCAATGTCAAGTTTAACGATGAACAGATTCCGGGTGAGAACAAGTTATTGTCTCAATCAGAGAGCCTCAATCTCTGATTGCTGAATTAGAACCAATAGGCAATTTTGCAAATAATTCCAGTTCACTGATCTTCGAAAAATATTCTGAATATATTCTGTAATTTTCTACTTTCCAGGTTGTCCTGTGGTTGTGAACGTGGAAGAACAAGTGCCGACCTTCATCACCATCAACTTCCGCGGTGTTGAGGCGCTCAACGTGCGTGACCGCAATCACTTCATCCTCCACATGGACGGACACCATGTTGACTCCGATGCATTGCAGACACGCATCAAAGGTTGCCATGGAAATAAAATGATTGGCATGGCAATGGCATGATGGAAGACTGATGGGAAAAAAATATGTGTTACAGCTTGATATGATTTCTGCCATAGATGAAATTTGCATGCAAGGGACATGGTGCTTTGTACATTTAGATACGTGTCTGATTGTTATGGCTCCTCGTCGGAGACGACGCCCTACTTTGTTGAAATGCATGCCAGTATTTCTATGTATTCTGTGATTGGTATCAATACTTCAACTTGAAACCTTTCTTTTCAGATCTTAGCTGTATTATTTAATCTTCAGAAGTATATATACCAATGGCTTGTTGGCACTGTGGTATTGGTGGCTGTGTATGTCTGATATTGACAATGAAATTGATTGCAATGTACATATCCTGCTGTGAAATCTACATGTTATTTGTCTGGGGCTTGGCAGTACCTGGAGTGTGATCGAGCGGTAGATGGTTGCCTGTTGACCGCTGGTCAGTCACAAAACCAGTAGCATCCTAGAAATGCTTTTCTTTTGCTTTCATTTCGCATTATCATCTTAAAATATCCAAGTCTTTAGATAATGTAGTTTATGGATCGATTTTCTCTAAATAGTTTTTTAGGTATACTTTTGGTGCAATTTCAAGTAATTGCTATTAATCAGTGTGTTTTATCGTTAATAACAATCTTAACTGTCAGTCTAGCTATTCTTGTCTATTTTGCCTCATGCTGTCCGCCTGTAAAGTTTATCCCTGATGTCTCCTCAGATTTCCCCATTTGTCATCCTGCTTCTAATCCATCAGTCTCATTGTCCCATGTATTGTCAAACAGAGGTGACATGTGAATGAACTGGCTATCTATGTTTTGTGTTTAGCTCCGAGTGGAGAACTTGTTCCTGCAAATCTTGTGCGCCAGTCTGATGGGGACTACAAAGTGGAATGGACCCCAAATATGGCAGGTAAGCGAAAACTTTGTTTTCGTTTGTTTGTTGTTGAGCGCCTCACTCAACAATATTCAAGCTATATGACGGCGGTCTGTAAATGATCGAGTCTGGACCAGACAATCCAGTGATTGACATCATGAGCATCGATCCACGCAATTGGGATACGATGACATGCATCAACCAAGTCAGCGAGCCTGACCACCCGATCCCGTTTGTCGCCTCTTGCGACAAGAATAGTCAACTATTCCGGATCATCACTGGCTGCTAAAACTTTGTGTTAGCGGGGATTTAGTTATACATATAGAGTCCTCGTTAGCTTTGGTTGAAAATGTAAACCCTTTAGTGAACTCAAAACTCATGAGAGCCAAAGCCCTGAAGACTTTTTTCAAGTTTACTTAGGCCAGGCTTTTTTTATTTTTAGGATTACAGATTTTTCAGCCCAAAGACTAGGGTTGGAGCAAGGGAAAAAAAACAAACCAAAAAACCCAGCCAGATGCATTTTTTTTATAATGCAGAATGGCTCTGGCATATTTTATGAACATATTGTGGCACAAAAGACCGCCATTTGTGAGGATAAAGCCCCTTGTAATGATAAAAAATCTACCCCTTACAACACAGACAATTGTCAAGGGAGGCTATTCATGTTCGATCAACAAAGATCAATAATGTATCTCTTTACCGGTGTACAATGGTAAATTCATATGTTTTTACTAAAAGGTGATGATAACAAATAAAATAACTGACTATGCAGCTATCGGCGGGGGAAAATAAATGGAAATCTGACTTTTTCTTATTTTCTCAAAAATTAGAGTCGGCGGGTCCATAATCTGAAAAATATAAAACACCTGAATAAACTTATGAACAAACTCATGACCTTTTAGGTCGGGGGTATATAGTTATACCAAGGTTCCCCCGTCCGTCCGTCCATTCGAAAACTTTGTTCGTGCGATTTCTCTTAAACTATTCAGTGGATTCATCTCAAACTTAGTACATATAATCTGTGTCATATGGAGGGGTGCAGTCAAAAGAAAAAAATTGTTTTTATTAATTTTCCATTTTTTTATGAATTTTTCAAACCCTAACCCTATCCCAGCTATTCAATTTGAAACTACTGACACACTAGGCAGGTTTGGGGTATTAGTGAGCCACGCTCACTTTTGCCCTTGTTTTTATATATATCAACTCTATGCACTTACTCAGCGTTCACCTGATGAAGAAGCAAGAAGTAGCCCTGAAACATCGTGACAAAGAATAAAAGTCGTTGCTATCCACAAAAACTGTGATGTATTAAGACAGTGTTCAACATGTTGGAACCGGGGAATCTATACACCAAATAATTACAATACTGACCAGAGTTTTGCCTTTGCTAAGTGAAGAGTGACCCGAAATATTGTGCTGTTTTCCTTCAGAGGTATTAATACCATGTTAAATTTGCAGGCAGACATTCTGTTGACGTGCTGTTTGCCGGCCAGCAGATTCAGGGGAGTCCGTTCTTCATTAACGTGTTTGACATCAACAAGATCAGGGTGGACAACTTCTACAATGGTGGTCTGGAGGAGACGGCTGGGTTCAATGGTGAGTGACCATCCGGGGTGCAGCCTCATCTCTCTCACAGTGATACCTGCTGGCTGACCTGATGGTTACTGATTATTCTGATAACCCCTGATTTGTCAGCACAGACTGAGCCTTGGTTGCCTAGGTATACCCTTGATTGTGGTGCACACCAGACCGATGTGGTGTTGCCTAGCAGTGTATTGCTGACTGTGCAAAACATTATTTATCACTACTCACCTTGGATACTGGGTTTATGTGTTTATTCAGACATGTGTCTCTCAAGTTCCTGATGTTTTAGGATAATTCTAATATCTCAATCTGTGATGTTTTGTTTCAATGTTATGGGAGAAGTTCTTTTATAATGATGAAACTATGTGTTCAATTGACAATATTGTCTATGTGTAAAAGTCCAAATTGATTTAGAAGAAACTTGGTAATTTCATGGACATACTACAGAGTGTAACTTAGATCAAGTTTACAGTTGTTTTCATTGCCTGTTTCTGCTCCTCCACAGTTGACTGCAGTCAGGCTGGGAAGGCTGACCAGAGCATCTGGGTGGTCAGTCCGTCCGGCCGCAATGTTCCCGTGGACATCCAGGAGAACAGGCCAGCGGAGTATGCGGTCAGCTACGTCCCACACGAGGTTGGCAGACACAAGGTGCACTTGACGTATGGCGCCATGGAACATCCAGGTCAGTGCTACACTCACTCCACATAGAGATATAGTGAACAGCGGGGGTTGTGACATCTGCAGATGATGTCTTGACTTGGCCACCCTCCTGGCTAGGGATCTGACAGATGAAAACATTGACTTGAGTACCTGAGGCTCACAACCAGACATGCACTTGAGTGCCATTTTGTCTCTTTTCTTAGCGACCGCCTCCGTGGTCTAGTGGTAGAGCATCCGCCCGGAGAGCGGAAGGTCCGGGGTTTGATCCCAGGCCGCGTCATACCAAAAGATGTTAAAAGATGGTACTTGTTGTTACCCTGTCTGGCGCTCGGCATTAAGGGCCTAAATCAAGGACAGTATACTGTGTCTGAGTGGGGTATTCATGCTAAACTGCGGCATGGTATCTCAGTGGGCTAGCATTATCAATCGGCATCAGTTCGGACTAGTACAAGCAGCCACACACACACACACAAACACATGCATGCACGTCGCTATATAAGTGCAATAATCTTAGACGCGACGTTAAACCCCATTTCATCTCACCTCAACTCTCTTCTTAGCACCATCTTGTCTTCCATGTCGGCAACATGCATGTTAGAGAAGTGGAGATGTGAGTTAACTCCCTTGGTTAGGACTCAGGTCCACCTAGTGCTTGGGTATTCAATGACCGGACAGTGCCCTATAATACAGACAGGGCGACCTCATTGCTCACGTGGACACAGTGTCTGACTTTGGATCTTAAGGATCATTGTTTGAATCTCAGCACTGTACACTGAACCCCACCTACTGCTGAGATTTCCATATAGTGGTCAAATAACAAAGATCCCCTCCTCTGCAGCCTGGCGTTGATGGGGTAACAGCCTCTCTAGCAGTTGGGAGTCTTTAACACTTAGGATAGTACCGCGTCAGCTTACTGTAAGTTGGGAGGATCATGTTCTTAATCAAGAACCTGATTGCAAGGGTCCTCCTCAAAATTTGTTTCCTCTTGCACATCTGAACCTTTGCAGTGTCTTAGGGGGTGGTCGGGTAGCCTAGTGGTGTAAGCGTTTGCTCGTCATGCCAAAGACCCGGGTTCCATTCCTGACATGGGTACAATGTGTGAAGCCCAATTCTGGTGTCCCCCGCCGTGATATTGCTGGAATATTGCTAAAAGCGGCGTAAAACCATACTCACTCACTCCAGTGTCCCAGTGCTTGCTGACGAGAGTACTGATGTGGAAGAATTTTGTGTTACATATAATTCCAAGGTCGTTTGTGAATTTGGCAGCTATTGTCCATGCTTACTTTGTATGGCATCATGTTGAAGTGAAGGACAAATGACATTTAAAGGTGCAGGATGGTTTCCAGTTGTTTTTCAAGTTGTTTATATTTGGTTTGGGAAAACAAACAGCATATTCATCAGCTTGCCATGTGTGAACAAGAAACTAAATATGTTGTTTATACAAAACAAGAAAGTGCGTATAAGAAGAGCTGATTGCAGTTTCCTGTGTTTGATTCTCATGTAAACATGCAACCGCAACCCTAACATATTATATTTTATATATAGAACTGTGTGTACAACCAGTGAAAGTGCAAAGCATGAGTTTCCTTCCAAGGATGTTTCTGCTTAAGAATGTTTTCTGCAAACATGTTCACCTCTGTCTCTATGGTAGACTTATGTTCCTGCAGAGGAAACAGATCAACAAGTGAAGTGTTCATAGGCATTTACCTCATTGGGGCATGCTTGGCCCAGTTATCAAAGTCACCAACATTCCCTGTGCAGAGTTGTGTCCTTTAGTCATGCCAGGATCCGATGATTGTGGGTTGAATCCTGCATGAATCTGTTTGTCAGAACAATACCTGTGCCAGTAGTGTCACCAAAGTGGCTGGTGTGTAGGGCATGCAACTCTTTAGGTTTTCCTTTAACATTGACACGCTGTGATACAACTAAAGTACTGTTCAATGTTGGATGAGTCCCAATGTATGTCCCGGGTACTTGACCAGGTCTCAAGAGTTGGGTACATAACGTCGGTTTGGAATTGTTTTCCCGTAGTGCTGGCAAGTATTATTTAGATACACTGAAGTCGGCTGAAGTTTTATCTTTACTCAAAAGTATAAATGTTGGAAACAATGGGTGCATAAGTCAGAAAAACATGCAAACATATGTGACTATGTGTATTTAAACAATATATCATGTGACTAACCACGGTCCTGGTAGTCCTGTTGAATCAAGTAATATGCCCACACTTTGTATCATTTCACGCAATGTTATTGCTGTGGTCGGGGGCTAGAGTCCCAGCTTTGTCTCATGTTTTACCAAAATGGTATTAATCTGAAACCTTCACGTCTTCCCATCTAACTCACCATAAAAGTCCAGTTTCCACCCTTGCTGAACTAGACTGGAATTATGGAGCTATATTTTGGCTGGACTGACGAGTCCATGCATAGTCCAATCAAAATTCAGATATCGACATCCGGTTCATAAACAATGTTGCAACTGCCATGCCGAATTTGTTCAATTGTAGGATTTGCAGAGCATGTGTATCGACAAACGGACATCAACAGATGTTTTCCAAATCTTGACATGTTTTTTATCAAGGTGCTCATGTGATGTGATGCACTTCATGAGATAAAAACCTGTTTTATTACAATAAAGATCTTAAATACTGATGAGATGGCCTGTACTAGCCACTGCTATTTTGTTTGAATGAGATTATGATGAGAGGTAGAATCTGATTGGTTAGTAGGGGGGACATAGAAGGGACATAACTCGTAATAAGTGGTGCTATGATCAAGCCCAGAAATTCCAGCCTAGTTCAGCAAGGGTGGGAACAGGACTTTTAAAGGCAGTTAACTCCTTTGTCTCTGCATCACTTCAGGCTATTCAATCAAAATCACGTTAAAATGCCCTGATGGAACTGAAATCATTTTGGTGACTTGGTTAATGACTTGTTAATGTACCTTGACAGCGTAGGTCATTGCCCACACTATCAATCACTTATTGTCTTGTCCGGACTTGGTTATTTACAGACTGCCGTCATACAGCTTGAATATTGCTGAGTGCGGTGTTAAACAACAAACCCACACACCAATTTACATGCACTCACTGTTTTTTGTGGAAGGCAGTCAAATCATTGTTGACCCATGTCCTATTTTCTTTCCATACATTTGATAAGAGTCCCCAGATACTTGAATTTTCAACATTAGTGTCAAGGGAGGGAGTTCTTATGCAAGTATCAAAAGTTTGATCTGATACTGCGGCTGTATTCTGTGCCATCTCTATTCAAGGTGTATTTATGAAGCAAATGGAGATTTGTTTGATGATGGGGTTTATGGCTAGTTATGAGTGTTTGTTTAGTTTATTTTCTGTCCAAAAGCTATCAATAATCCATCACAGCTTTAATATATTGTCTTGTATTGATGGTATAATTTGTTTTCAGTGTATGGTCATCAGGCCATGGACACTGATAGTTCTGTCAATTGTTACACCAATTAATATCAGACATTATTGCTCCTTTGTCAGCTGATATGTGGACTGTGCTCTTTATACCAGGAAAGCAATTTTAATGAAACAGTGTACACTATCGTTAACCTCCAGCTGTATTTAAGGCCAATGGCAATATGACAAGATTGTTTCTTTTTCCATGGTTAACTTGTACAACTTTTTGTAAAAACCTTCACATTCATGCTTTTTATTCTGACCTCTGTACATGTTGTTTTCCAAAGCCCTTAAGTCAAACATACAAAGATGTCATCAGCATGGGGTTTTTTGCTGCCCGATTCTTAATGCAGTTTGTGCGTCTCAAGTCAAATCTAAACTTTGGTAGAGGCATTATTTGCGACAGAATGTAACTTTGTTTAAACTGAATTTCTAGCTGAGCCCAGCATAAGCATCAGTGTAAAGGGCAGATGTCGGCAGTGATGTACTTTACAGTCAACCAGGTCTCCCAAAGAAATCTCCTGTTTAAAAGTAGATTCCATAAGAATGAAAATAATTTGCCCCTTTAATGACTTCTCAACGGTCATCCAAAAGAGTCTTTTGAACATGTTGTTCTCAAACTGAAAGAATAGAGTTTGTCCTGTTTCATACAAACCTTTGTGGTCTTTGAAAAGTTGAGATGAATCACATTTGTGAAATCTGGCCTGCAACAAAAAGAGCAAATTTTGAACTTTACTGTCATTGAAACATTCCTGGGTAAAGCACTGGGTTAGATGTTTTAGTCTGAGAGTAGGTTGAGACATTCTTAATTAGCCGTCGTAGTATGAGTCACTTTGTCAGGCCGGCAGTGTTTGCTATTGGGGAGTGTGGAAAGATTTACACCTTAAAATAAACATTGGGCACATTCATGTTTACTAGGGAGGGATGGGTTGATTGGCCTTAAACATGTCTTTCTTCATAATAACTCATTTAATTCAAGGGGACAATTAGCATATCTTGGTGCCTTGAGTGAATATTTGTAACTGTTCTCTGAGAATTTGAAGCTGAAATTTTTGTATGCTTTTCGATGGAAATGATGGGATTTTTAAGACCGTCTTACTTCATCATTCCCAACACGTAGAAGTAGATGCTTTGAGTGTTATGGATGAAGATGAGGGTGATGTAGATCACATACTGATACTGTGAAGTGCTTCCAACATTTGGAGAGTTTAACAAGATGGCTTTGTATTCTGAGATTTACTGAGGGCAATTTGAATACTTTCAGTGTGGTTTAGAAAACATATAGTTCTGAAAGGAATGCATCTGCAAGGAGTTTGTCAGTTGAAAATGTGCCTTTCTGAGATATATGTTTAGTTTTTTTTGTGTTACATATGAAAATTATGTTGTTTTTGGATGCACTTGTACTTTCTATTGGTGTCAATATTACTATTCTCTTTTATATGTCAAGATGTTTTTTTCTTAAAATCTTAGCACCTGAAACATTAACATATTCAGAAAGACAGATGTGAACATCAGCAGTTTGGATGGTATTCAAATCAATGTTCCTCGTCCTTTGCTGATGCATTTCCTTTCATGATCAGGCCTGATAAGATGAGGCATGAAAAGAAATTCAGATTCTTTTCAGCCTTCCTTCTCTCTCCTCCCAGATTCCCCCTCCACTAAGAAAAATTTTAATAAAATATTTATTTTTGTGCAATTTTTTCACAACCCTCTTATCCTGTGTTTTTTTCATAACACTGACTTTATTCTGTCTATAGCCCTGTCACTATCCATGTAACCAGTGAATAATGTCAAAAAAAGAAAAGTTCTCAAACACAATTTGGAAATGGAAACTGTCTATTTGGGAATATTAAGGAATTTCATGGGAGTTTAGTCTGTTGCTGCATTTCAGTGGGGTTGTCTACAGTGGTAAGTGTGACAATATTGGAAGTTCAGTCACAAGCTGGACTATTTACGCTAGTTGACCTCGAGGTCAGCCACGAACGGCAGATTCTGGACAGGGATGTCATCCCAGCTCTCTAAAGTAAATTAAGTTTCTCCGCAAGTGACATTTACTTGGTAGACTTAACAGCATGGTTCAAGTTCTTAACCCAACACGTGCATCAGGCGATACAGTATAAACCAGGCACTCCTTTCTCCAGCGAAAGGTTACAACCATCATTGAAGGTGTAACACGGCCCACGTCTGGGCTTTTCACCTTGAGACTCGCAAATCCATTTTCGGTCAGTTTTTTTGCAAGCACGTTTCACTGGCAACTGGTTGTAATTGTGTTGTTTTTTCATCTGTTTGGCCGTTTGTTTACAAAGATCAAAGAATCTTATAGTTTGACTTTAGAAAGAGGAGAGTGCAGGCTCTAAAATTGCTTGTATTATTATCAGTTAAGTTTGGTTTTGGAATGGCTAAGATGGATTTGTACAGACTTTTTTGAAGTTTTGGTCCCTGTCTTGAAGCTGATTTCCTTTGATGTTGGTGGTGAATTTATGAGTGGGGCCCGTATTGTTTCTAACTGTTGTGTCTTGCTTCTTTAATTCTTGATATCTGTCAATGGTGGTCATAGGTAGAAAGTTTTAAATTCTTTGCTTCTTAAGTTTGAAATACATTAAGGAGATCAAATTAGTTGAGGAAATACTATAAATATGTTAGCTAAAATAATTATGTGAATTTGCTATTTAAAAATATCAAAATAATTCGGACATTTATGATTTTCCTCCCTAAGACTCCCAGGTGTCTGGTAATTTCATGTAAGCCGTTGAACCTGCATCTATTAGAGGCCCGGCTTCTATTCTGTTTACTGTATATTGCTGTGTATAAGGCAAGTTTTTCGTACATCAAATTAGGGGGCTTTCAAGGGGGGTCGTCATATACACAGGGTTGAAGAGTTTTGATGTTTTTTCCCCAAACACAGACATAACTGTGAGCGTGTAACACTGGAAACTTGGGCTGGGACGAATCCAAATTTACTACCCGGGTACCCGCCCCCCTATTACCCGACCCTACCCGGGTACCCGCTGTAGGTCATAAGAGATAGGTGCAAATGTCCGATTGGGAATAGTTTGACCCTAGCCCTGGCGAAATACATGTATAAAACGATCTGGTCATGTATACACTGAAGTTGACTGAAGTTTTATCATTATTTAAACATATAAAGTAGTAGTGAGACATTGAGGTGCAGTAGTGAGACATTGAGGTGTAGTAGTGAGACATTCAGGTGTAGTGAGATATTAAGGTGTAGTAGTGAGACATTCAGGTGTAGTGAGATATTAAGGTGTAGTAGTGAGACATTCAGGTGTAGTAGTGAGATATTGAGGTGTAGTTGTGAGACATTCAGGTGTAGTGAGATATTGAGGTGTAGTAGTGAGACATTCAGGTGTAGTTGTGAGATATTGAGGTGTAGTAGTGAGACATTCAGGTGTAGTTGTGAGATATTGAGGTGTAGTAGTGAGACATTCAGGTGTAGTTGTGAGATATTAAGGTGTAGTAGTGAGACATTCAGGTGTAGTTGTGAGATATTGAGGTGTAGTAGTGAGACATTCAGGTGTAGTTGTGAGATATTGAGGTGTAGTAGTGAGACATTCAGGTGTAGTTGTGAGATATTAAGGTGTAGTAGTGAGACATTCAGGTGTAGTTGTGAGATATTGAGGTGTAGTAGTGAGACATTCAGGTGTAGTGAGATATTAAGGTGTAGTAGTGAGACATTCAGGTGTAGTGAGATATTAAGGTGTAGTAGTGAGACATTCAGGTGTAGTTGTGAGATATTGAGGTGTAGTAGTGAGACATTCAGGTGTAGTGAGATACTGAGGTGTAGTAGTGAGACATTCAGGTGTAGTTGTGAGATATTAAGGTGTAGTAGTGAGACATTCAGGTGTAGTTGTGAGATATTAAGGTGTAGTAGTGAGACATTCAGGTGTAGTTGTGAGATATTGAGGTGTAGTAGTGAGACATTCAGGTGTAGTGAGATATTGAGGTGTAGTAGTGAGACATTCAGGTGTAGTGAGATATTGAGGTGTAGTAGTGAGACATTGAGGTGTAGTAGTGAGACATTGAGGTGTAGTAGTGAGACATTCAGATGTAGTTGTGAGATATTCAGGTGTAGTGAGATATTGAGGTGAAGTAGTGAGACATTCAGGTGTAGTGAGACATTCAGTTGTAGTTGTGAGATATTGAGGTGTAGTAGTGAGACATTTAGGTGTAGTTGTGAGATATTGAGGTGTAGTAGTGAGACACTGAGGTGTAGTAGTGAGACATTGAGTTGTAGTAGTGAGACATTCAGATGTAGTTGTGAGATATTCAGGTGTAGTGAGATATTGAGGTGAAGTAGTGAGACATTCAGATGTAGTGAGATATTGAGGTGTAGTAGTGAGACATTGAGTTGTAGTAGTGAGACATTGAGGTGTAGTAGTGAGACATTCAGTTGTAGTGAGACATTCAGGTGTAGTGAGACATTGAGGTGTAGTAGTGAGACATTCAGTTGTAGTGAGACATTCAGGTGTAGTGAGACATTGAGTTGTAGTTGTGAGATATTCAGGTGTAGTGAGATATTGAGGTGAAGTAGTGAGACATTCAGGTGTAGTAGTGAGACATTGAGGTGTAGTAGTGAGACATTCAGGTGTAGTAGTGAGACATTGAGTTGTAGTAGTGAGACATTGAGGTGTAGTAGTGAGACATTGAGATGTAGTTGTGAGATATTCAGGTGTAGTGAGATATTGAGGTGAAGTAGTGAGACATTCAGGTGAAGTAGTGAGACATTGAAGTAGTGAGACATTCAGGTGTAGTAGTGAGACATTCAGGTGTAGTAGTGAGACATTGAGTTGTAGTAGTGAGACATTGAGGTGTAGTAGTGAGACATTCAGATGTAGTTGTGAGATATTCAGGTGTAGTGAGACATTAAGGTTTAGAGCAGTAATGAGGCCTTTCAATCCTGGAACATACAGGTGTGGATTTCACTAATGACCCTGGTGTCCATATTGACATGCAGTTGACATGGATACACTGACACAGTGCAAACACACTGGCAGTGGAGATCCTGTTCAGAGATGGAGTGTCAAAGGCAAATAATTACATTGGTTTAAATAGACCAGTTTGTCTTACACTTTCAGAAATAATTTATATCCATTTTTATCATTAGAAAGTTAAATGTGTAGTTATAACTTTCTTTTACCCTGGGATTCGGATTCGATGTTTTCCATTTTGTTTTCAGAAGGATCTAATGTAGTAATTTAGATATCTGGATGTCCAGTAGATTATGATGACTGATCATGACAAACAATAAGTAGATCAATAATAAAAGGGAATATTGTTAATATGTTATATAGTTACATAAGTAATTCATAAGGCAAAATAATAATTTAAAAATTGTCAGTGTTCAATTAATTATCCTTTCTGAAACAGCACAAAAAAAGGTATTAGAAAAATACAATAAAAATCTTTTGCCAATATTGACGTAATTATGTATTGTCAGTTGGGTTAAGGATGATATACCGATCTACTTTATTAGCAAACACTGTATTTGATTTTCATTCTTTTCTTCTGCAATATTTAGTGCAGGACCTTCCAATGACAAAGTATTCTCCTGTGGTAACTAAGAAATGTATCTTTGTGGCTTGGAAAAATATGCAAATATTATTGAGATGGCTTTGAAAATAGTAGTTTTCAGGCCAGGTAATATTTCATTATCATCAGAATGTTATTTCTTTCACAAGGACTTCCAAGAAGAATGTTGTCAAGTAGATTTCTCTATCTGTGTCCACCAGTGTTCAAGTCATCAGCATACCTGAGTCTCTTAGCAAGTGTCAACACTTTGCTCGTGGAACAGGTTTGGAATACTTATTGATTGTGCTGACGCAGTTTGTGCGCCATACAGGAAAACTGCTTCCATTTTCACCTGATATCTCAGTATGTCGTCGATTTCAGCACTTTTGATACCACCAGTAATCGATGCACTGGCAATGAAATTATTTCTTTTATGACATGCCCTGGAGACTTTTAACGTTGAGGGTGATTTGTGTTATTTTTGTTCCATTGTCCATAATCAAGAAGAAATTGAGGGTTTTGAAAACGTTTTTGTCTTGAATGGACCAGATGGCAGGTGGAGGTAGTTGCTTGTTGGGCTGTGGAGTAATTGTGTGGGTTTACCTGCTTTTTGTTCAATATTTGATGATTTGCTGTATTTGAATAAAATGTTGCCATGACAATAGAATTGATGCATGAGCTAGGGTAGTTGTTTGAATTATAGATTATGTTTTGAACGAAGGTAATATGTTTGACCTATATCATTGTCAGGGTGAGTTAGCTGAGTGTGGGTCTTTTCATGCATTATGAGTGGATGTCTTATTTAGTGTCATATTAAATGAAACAACAGAAAATATGAATATTGGTATCATTGTAGATGTTGAGCAGGAATCAAGAATAACTGAGATGTGAAAAATTATGATATATGAAATAGACATTTCTTTGCCGATATTGACGTCTCATTTTTCTCATTGAAATGGACACATAATGGCTGCTTGATAGACCAGTAATGCATTTGTGATACCTGTGCAGAAATAAATTGCAAATTGACTACTGATAAAATAACACACCAGTGTTGAGGGTTTGCCTTGAAATTGACTGGGGACAAGTGCTATACATATCAACAATCAACACAGATCTCCACAGATTAACAATACTGGTTCCATGTTAGACTCAGCCAGCGATTGTCACACATGACTAGCCGTGAGACTAGTTGAGTCGGTCCTCGCTACCCTGTGTCAACAGTCGTGTGTGGGTTGGCCGATCAGCTGAATGAGGAACACTCGCATGGAACAGTACAGCGGTGGTCCCTCCAGGGTCGTACCATCAGGAACGCCCGGGAAAGTTTTTTACGTGCTTCTGTTTTCTGTGCTGCTCCTCCTCTCGAAAAGGAAATAACTGTCACCAAGTTTCTTGAGTTTGTACTAGTTGTTAATTGCACGTACATGACATGGATAATGAGGATGTTTCTCAAGGGTGATTGTTCCGTGGTTGAACTGCATGGGGAAAGTACACTCAGGTGCTGTGTCGACTGATGCAGGTGTTCTTGAAATGGACACACCTGAGTGATATTGACAACTGTTTGGATGACCCTTGTTGGTGATTTTGGTCTCTAACAGCTGGCATTTTATGAAATATACATCTGTTTGCAGTTTGGTGAGAATATTGGATTTACACATCGTTCGATTGTGGGATAAATTCTGCAAAGGTTTGACTTTTACTCGATGATGAAAGGTTGGAAGACATTTCAATTTCTGGTGCCCTAGTTACTGGAGTGTGTTGACAGTTAGATGATATTGTTGTGAATTAATGTGAACAAATGCTTTGGAAATCTGACTGAGGTTGGATAAACTTGTATGATTGACTGGACATTAGCCTTCGTGATTGTCAAAGACAGCCGTAGAGCAGTGTGTGGTTCAGTGACATGTGTTCTGTCCAAGGCATTGACTGGTGTACATTTCAGTAATAGACACAGCTTCAAGACAATCAACGTTGATCTCATGAAATGTACAAGATGGCCACTTTGTGATTGTGATTTCTAGTTATCTGGTAGGCCCCGTTTTCTGCTTACAGTATAAGCCAGGATTATATCTGGGGCTTGTTTAAAAGTTTAAGTAAGTATGAGATTATATGCTGTACATGGCATTGTGAGTTACTGATTGTTTTGAAATCTACTTTAACAAAATCAATCATGTTGGAGCAAAGTGAAATAAGTAGTGGTCAGGTTGTCACGGAAATGAGAACTGTTGTTACAGAAACAGTTTCTGTTAATGGAACAAATGGAGAGACGGGATACAACTCTGAAAACAGCGGACAGGAAGAAGTCCATGAATCACCCCGCCGGACATATTCGGAATCGGATATTTTATATGCCACTGCAGATGATAGACAAGTCAAGGCAGATGATTTGTATCCATTTCCAATATTTTTTAAAAGATCAAAGAAGGACCCTGGATCAAAACTTCATGATGCTTTGATTGAAGAATTGTCCTCAGTCCTCCAGAAGCGTAAGATCACAAAGCGTAACTCAGGATTATGGGAAGTAGATGAAGAATCAAAGGAGACAAAATATAAGAGCATTCGAGAACAGAGGCAACAGTCTCGATCTGTTGAAAATATCAGTGTCTTTGCAAATAAAGAATTGCTAGCAAAATTAGAAAGTCACTTTGCCCGTAATCTGCAGAGTCAGAGAGAAGCCAGTGAACCTGCCCCCCGAACACCGAATGGACAGTCCCCTGCAACACCAGTACCTGTTTATACACCCCCGGGACAGATTCCTCCACCCCCACCACCTCCCTGTGCTCCGGGACAAATTCCTCCACCCCCACCCCTTCCTTTTGGGACCCCAGGACAGAGTCCTGCACCCCTGCCTCCTGGAGGCCCAAGCCAAACCCCTGCATCTACCTCGGGGCACCAGACTAAGGGTGTGTCCGTGAATGGAATAGTGTATAATGGGGTGGATGTTAGGATGAGCAGTTCCAACGACGCATATCACGGTGTCACAGTTACTAATAAGGAAACTGGGGAACAAAGGAAAGGTTATTCAAGGAAGTCTTACGGAGCGTCCGAACGGGATTGGGACAATGGATCTAGTTCCTCTGATTCCCACCATCATAATAGTGATATACTGAGAAATAGAAATGTGCGGATTTCGAAATCGAAGGAGATCAGTTTCGGTGGGGAGGAAAGTGACAGCGACAATGGGGGATATAACTATAGGTCTTACACCCTTGGTGGACGAGGTCAGCGACCTTCATATGGTCATGACAGTGGTCAGGTAAGGTCACAGACTCTTGACCGGAGCTATAAGCATGTGACAAAAATAAATGTACAAAATGGTCACTTCACAGGTGGAAATCAAATATTGCATGAGGTGGAGCCAAATGAGATAAGTAGTCTTGATCGACGAAATGTACATGTACACAACGGCGTCAATATCGAAATTGAGAAGTCAAGAACTTTGGGGAGAGACCGATCTGGACCAACGTATAGCTCTTTTGTGGAGAAAGATGGCCGAATTGAACGGCATACATCATTTAATGCCAATTCCAAAGTGACAGTAGTTGAAAGACGGGACCGCAGAAATGGCGGTCAAGGGAATGTGTCATCACCCATGTCATTTCTTATCAAGAGGAATGACTCGTCTGAACATGAGACTGACCACACAACATGGGCAACAACTGTAGATCAAAGCCGTAGATCACAGAGTTCAGACAATCTTGATAGATCTGGATCATGGACCACACTGGTTGATCACTCAGCAAAGACAACTAAACAATCTGGTGTCCATCATATCCAATCTCAGAGAGTGGAAGATATATTCCACCCTGTGCTTGAAACTCGAAAAAGTTCACCTGAACGAAGGTTGATCCCTTCCACTTCGATCTGTCACAAGAATAATGATACGGAGGTGTACATATCGGCAGAGGGGAGCAACCAACAAAAGATGTATGTGGTGAAACTCCCCACCTCACAACCTCTGTCTCCCCCAGTCAGGTCACCGGTCAGAGCTGCCCATAGTAGTCCTGGTAAGTTTCATATCATCAGGTCACCGGTCAGAGCTGCCCATAGTAGTCCTGGTAAGTTTCATATCATCAGGTCACCGGTCAGAGCTGCCCATAGTAGTCCTGGTATGTTTCATGTCATCAGGTCACCGGTCAGAGCTGCCCATAGTAGTCCTGGTAAGTTTCATATCATCAGGTCACCGGTTAGAGCTGCCCATAGTAGTCCTGGTATGTTTCATATCACCGGGTCACCGGTCAGAGCTGCCCATAGTAGTCCTGGTAAGTTTCATATCATCAGTTCACCGGTCAGAGCTGCCCATAGTAGTCCTGGTAAGTTTCATATCATCGGGTCACCGGTCAGAGCTGCCCATAGTAGTCCTGGTAAGTTTCGTATCATCGGTTCACCGGTCAGAGCTGTCCATAGTAGTCCTGGTAAGTTTCATATCATCGGGTCACCGGTCAGAGCTGCCCATAGTAGTCCTGGTAAGTTTCACATCATCGGGTCACCGGTCAGAGCTGCCCATAGTAGTCCTGGTAAGTTTCATATCATCGGGTCACCGGTCAGAGCTGCCCATAGTAGTCCTGGTAAGTTTCACATCATCGGGTCACCGGTTAGAGCTGCCCTTGGTAGTCCTGGTAAGTTTCATATCATCGGGTCACCGGTCAGAGCTGCCCATAGTAGTCCTGGTAAGTTTCACATCATCGGGTCACCGGTCAGAGCTGCCCATAGTAGTCCTGGTAAGTTTCATATCATCGGGTCACCGGTCAGAGCTGCCCATAGTAGTCCTGGTAAGTTTCACATCATCGGGTCACCAGTTAGAGCTGCCCTTGGTAGTCCTGGTAAGTTTCATATCATTGTGTCACCGGTCAGAGCTGCCCATAGTAGTCCTGGTAAGTTTCATAACATCGGGTCACCGGTCAGAGCTGCCCATAGTAGTCCTGGTAAGTTTCATAACATCAGGTCACCGGTCAGAGCTGCCCATAGTAGTCCTGGTAAGTCTCACATCATCGGGTCACCGGTCAGAGCTGCCCATAGTAGTCCTGGTAAGTTTCACATCATTGGGTCACCAGTCAGTTGCCCATAGTAGTCCTGGTAAGTTTCATAACATCAGGTCACCGGTCAGAGCTGCCCATAGTAGTCCTGGTAAGTCTCACATCATCGGGTCACCGGTCAGAGCTGCCCATAGTAGTCCTGGTAAGTTTCACATCATCGGGTCACCGGTCAGAGCTGCCCTTGGTAGTCCTGGTAAGTCTCATATCATTGTGTCACCGGTCAGAGCTGCCCATAGTAGTCCTGGTAAGTTTCACATCATCAGGTCACCAGTCAGTTGCCCATAGTTGTCCTGGTAAGTTTCATAACATCAGGTCACCGGTCAGAGCTGCCCATAGTAGTCCTGGTAAGTTTCACATCATCAGGTCACCAGTCAGTTGCCCATAGTTGTCCTGGTAAGTTTCATAACATCGGGTCACCGGTCAGTACTGGTGGTTCCGCCTACACTGTGCTTGTTTGAGATATGTTATAAGAATGAACATTGGTTGTCCAGAATGGCTGCTAAGTGGGCATATCGTGTCCACGTGGAGTAACACTATTTTTGGTTTACTGGGGTTATTTCATTTTTCATGGACAGGTTCCACCTTTTGCTGAGGAGGTCATGCGTACATCTCAGCAGTGATACTAGATAACTGTAGATACACAATTGGTTGAACTTGTTAGAAATGGAAAGCAGCTAACAGTCAGGCAGTGTGAGGCGGGGTGGCTAGTAGTAAGAAAGCAGGGACAATGAGTATAAATACCGTATTCGGCGTAATAAGCACCCAAGGCGCTCTCAAAATTAGATATAAGGGGCTCTTATTAGAATGGTATTTTGGTGGTGAAAAAACAGAGTTGAAGGATAAATTTTGTGGTTTATGCTGACAGCCTGAAAATGTTTGTATACGACAGATATACTTTTCCAGAATTTAATTGCCCATAATTAAGGGTGCATATAACACAAGAAATAAATAAGTCTTGTGTACATTGTTTAATCGGAAGGGGTGCTAATTGGAATTGTTCACTAGCCAATATATTAACAAATATCGCTGTGGGCGCTTATTAGAGCGGGCGCTTATTACATTGAATACGGTAATGAATTTATTTTATGATGAATAGGCTTCAGTGTGTTTACAGAGGCATAAACATAAAAAAAGCAGTGTGCAAACTGTGTGAATAACCACTGTGCATACTGCAGATTTATAACATAAGCACCCCGAACCACCATCAATGCAAAAACATCTTGAAGTCGATTTTTATTAAAAAACACATAAACAATGATTACTTCGCAGACAGCTTATTAAATCATTGACAGCAAAACAACAGCTATAGACAGCATACGAAATCAGTGACTTGTTAAGTGCAATAATGCAGTACTAGCCCCACCCATTTCTTATCAGCCAATCAGGAAACAGTAGTCCTTTAATGAGCATGGTCAAAATTGCATGGTTATCCAATCTAAAGCCACAGAATTACTTGCATTTATTTATTATGGCCTAATGACCATTTTAGTGAGCATGATGTCGTGTAGAAACTTCGTCCAATTGTGCCAGGGAAGACTTGATGAATGAAACTTAAGCAAGTGGTTGCCCCAGCAGCTTGTTGACAATTAGCTTGCATAATAGGTAGAAATGGGTAGAAATCCTACGTGACTAACGGTTGCTATGATACAGAGAGACATGTCTGCTGAAAACAGAGTTTGATGTTGACCTTTAAAAAAGTATGGACTCATTATTGGCTGTTTGTTTACAAGCTCTGGGATTAAAGGCCACTGGGAATTAATGGAACATTGATGTGTTTGGTTGGCCTGGACGTGTTGTTCATTGGGGACCTGTTTTCTGTGTCAGCAGTGGATAATTATCACATTACATGACGTGTATCTCTGAAACCACATAAAACTACGTACCTCCTTCTGAACATGGCTGAACCAGCTGTTCACTGTAATACACTAGTTCATGCATTTATCTGCAAAGGTTTGATTATCTGGAAAGTTGCAATTGAGGAAAATGGGTTGACCTGTTATGATGTTTTTCTAGGTATTTTGGCTGTGGAACAGTTGATTAGCACTTTATTTGTTTATTATTAGATTGATTGTTATTACTGAATACCATATTGAAAAAATCCAGAAGTAGATTTTTGAGAAATGACTTATTACATTGCTCCATGTTTATTTAAAGAATTTATGACATCCTTCTGTTACGGTACTGATGTGAACATGACCCTCAATGTCCAAACATTTGTGATGTACACATTACTCTGTCAATATCCAAACATTTGTGATGTGTACATTGCCTTTTAACGTTATGTGTATCCTTCAGTGTAAACCTTCCAAGAGGATAAGTGTGTAAACAAAGCAGTCAGCCAATATCATCCAGTGTTATTCCCCTTACAGTGTTGAAATGGACAACACTGCTATCACGTATATTTCACCATGATTATCTGACAGCTTGTCATGTCTCAACTGATAATAACAACCAAGTTGTATCCTTGATATTTACATTTCAAAACATGACCCTTTTGAAAAGATATTTTTCCTGAAAGCTGTTTTAATGTAACGGGCCATGTGAGGGTATGTTTGCCAACTGACCGAAGCTGCCCGCTTCTGGTATTAATCTCTCAGCACACAGAAGGTGATAGGTTGCAAACTACGTGTGTAGATTTCGTTCTGGAATGTTGAGTGATTTCGATAATTGAAGCAAAGGTCAGAGGGATCATTTGGTGACCAGTTTTAGGTCACATGTAAATCGTTTGATGTTTTCACGTCAGGATCGGAGACGTTACTTTCAATTAAGAATATCCCCTAACAATCAGAGCTTAATCAAGGAAACAATTTGTCAAATTGGTGTGAGTCAATTTATTCAGTTGATGAAAGTGATAACCATTTTCTTGATCAGTTTTGAAAATTTGGGTATGTCATTTTTGTAATAGAGATTAAAATAATTAGGATTGTCATTAAATCTGCAAACTCTGATACGGAAGATTGCAAAATGTATGTTGAATCTGCACACGCTTTATTTGTCATTAAACACACGAAAATATGAGATTTTGAATGCTATGTGTGCTGAATGCTTTGTGTTATGCTTCACTGTTGCCATGATTTGTCCTGTGACCAATTTAAATAGAAATAACTGGCATTAGGCTTCCAGAAACAAGCAAATAGTTTTGTATTTAATAATATTAATAAGTTAAGATAGATTTGCTTCCAAAAAATTCCCAATTTGGAAAACATTTGAATGACGCTGGAGACTGACATTCTTGTCCCTGTAGAACCCCCATCAGCTCTACGGTCTAATATCAGCATAACTCTTGTAGAAAACTAAAAATAACTTGATACATTTTACTCAGTGTCATTGAAATGTTTTTTTGTGCATACGCATTATTGAATTGATGTAAATACTGAGATGTAATCTCATGATTATAAACTGTTCACCTCATCTGTAGTACAGCTGTTAAAAGACACAACTCTGCATGCTTCACTGAAAAGCAAGATGACACAGAGCTCCAGATAAGCTGGGTATCTGCGTAAAATAAGCATCAGAAATGCAGAAATATGCAGTAAAATAAAATCTAAGCGTATCAAATACGCAACGAACATTACAGATACGCTACAAAAATTAAACTTGCGTGTATCATCAAAATATTCTGAAGTAACCCTGCGTATTCGATTAGCAAATCAGCAACTTATTTTGAAATTATAAACGGGCATTCGTCAACCTTGCCAAACTCCACGATGACAGTTACATCATGATCATTTGCCATCACACTTTCTTGTGGAAGTATCGTGGTATTTTTGAGTCGTATAAAGCTCTCGAACCCACACGAAACCAGTTTGCAGGGACTAGATGAATAGTGTTTTTAAATATTTAACTTAAATACCCACATGTGTAAAAACTAGTGGGTAACAGAAATTTGAATACCCAGATCAAATTACTGATACCCAATGATTTTAAAATGCATGGGTAAAATACCCACAACACCAAAAGCTTATCTGGAGCTCTGTGACATTCCACTGTTGCATCAAAAGTAATAAAGTAATGAAGTTTTTATTTTGATTCTGTTGCAAGTACTATAGAAATGAAGCTAAATACAGCACAAGTATTCAGAACATACATAAATATACCTAATTAACACTAATGTATACCCAGAGTGTTAGTCTCCGTTTGGGTGACGTCATCCCTGGCATTTGTACAGCAGCTAGCGTCAGTGGAATGTCGCTGTATATATATGTACCTGTGTGGAAGTCAGATTACAACAAGCAGCTGATTTTACTGATAAACTTGGGTGGGTTAGTTGTATGGCCTCAATTTCTGGTCATGTGTTGTATGTTTGAACAAAATGGGCCACTGTGCCGCTGTTGCCTTTGGGTGGTGAGGTAGCCTTGGGGTGGTGGGGTAGCCTTGGGGTGGTCGGGTAGCCTTGGGGCGGTGGGTAGTCGTGGGGTGGTGGGGTAGCCTTGGGGCGGTTGGGTAGCCTTGGGGCGGTGGGGTAGCCTTGGGGTGGTGGGGTAGCCTTGGGGCGGTTGGGTAGCCTTGGGGCGGTGGGGTAGCCTTGGGGCGGTTGGGTAGCCTTGGGGTGGTGGGGTAGCCTTGGGGTGGTCGGGTAGCCTTGGGGCGGTGGGTAGCCGTGGGGTGGTGGGGTAGCCTTGGGGCGGTTGGGTAGCCTTGGGGCGGTGGGGTAGCCGTGGGGTGGTGGGGTAGCCTTGGGGCGGTTGGGTAGCCTTGGGGCGGTGGGGTAGCCTTGGGGCGGTTGGGTAGCCTTGGTGTGGTGGGGTAGCCTTGGGGCGGTTGGGTAGCCTTGGGGCGGTTGGGTAGCCTTGGTGTGGTGGGGTAGCCTTGGGGTGGTGGGGTAGCCTTGGGGCGGTGGGTAGCCTTGGGGTGGTGGGGTAGCCTTGGGGTGGTGGGGTAGCCTTGGGGTGGTGGGGTAGCCTTGGGGCGGTGGGTAGCCTTGGGGTGGTGGGGTAGCCTTGTGGCGGTGGGGTAGCCTTGGGGCGGTGGGGTAGCCATGGGGTGGTGGGGTAGCCTTGGGGCGGTCGGGTAGCCTTGGGTTTTTGGGTAGCCTTGGGGTGGTGGGGTAGCCTTGGTGTGGTGGGGTAGCCTTGTGGCGGTGGGGTAGCCGTGGGGTGGTGGGGTAGCCTTGGGGTGGTGGGGTAGCCTTGGTGTGGTGGGGTAGCCTTGGGGCGGTTGGGTAGCCTTGGGGCGGTTGGGTAGCCTTGGGGCGGTTGGGTAGCCGTGGGGTGGTGGGGTAGCCTTGGGGTGGTGGGGTAGCCTTGGGGTGGTGGGGTAGCCTTGGGGTGGTGGGGTAGCCTTGTGATAAAGTGTCTGCTCGTCACGCCGAAGGCCCGGGTTCAATTCCCCACATGGGTACATTGTGTGAAGCCCATTTCTGGAGTCCCCTGTCATGATATTGCTGAAATATTGCTAAAAGCTGTGAAAGCACAACTCACTCACTCACTTCTCTGTTGGCATCAATTCAATTTCTATCCAAAATATTTTGAAATAATAATTTATGAAAGAGATAGTTAAATAAGTATATGTTCACATTGGAAATGATTAGGCACCTCTTACGATTTATTTCCATGAAAAATAGCAATTTAAAGAAAATATGTCCTTTACTTTTGTGAAACACTGACATATTTATATTAAAATACAGAAACCAAGGTGAATTATGTAATGATGTATTTGGTAACTATTTCATGGAAATAGTCGACTGCATCCTCTGGTCCTATGCATCATCACCCACTCCTGACCCCCTAGAGGAAGTGAACAGTGTTCATGGTCCAAGTGTTGGAGAGGGAGAGAAGGAGAGAGATTATGCAAGCCTGTGCTTAACTTTATCCAAGGTGTGTGTGAGAGAGAGAGAGAAATTACGCAATCATTTACTTAACTTTATTCATTTATTCAAGGTGTGTGTGTGTGTGTGTGGGGGGGGGGGGGGGGGGGGGGGATTATGCAAGCCTAGCTGTGCTTAACTTTATTCAGTGTGTGTGTGTGTGAGAGAGAGAGAGAGAGGTATTATACTGATTTTACGAAACAAGTGTCAGAATTATTTCCTGAAATCAGACACACATGTGAGTGTAATAATTTCTTTAGTACCCATTATATCTTAATCCTTTTGAAATCCCCTTTAGAAAAATGCACTGATCACAACCGCCAAAGATGTGAATGACATCAACAATGCCCTCCAGAGGATGAAAACAATATTTGCACAAGTGCACATATGATCTTAATGAGCTCGGTTATTTCTAACCCTATGGGTAATAAATAAAGTGTATTGTACATTGGTAGTATTTGTCAAATGCTGGGTAAATATGTCAATCAAAATCATAAATAAATATATAATCAAATATATTATACTTACTTTATCAGCTATTTATAGAAATTGCACATGCCTAGAATAATAATAACCTCCACTTTAAAATACAACAAAAATGCTGGTAGTTAAATTTATTTTTGTATGATTGCTTTTCGAATAGTTGCTTTCTATAAAGTGTTGAGGCATTTGAAGAAAAACAAGTTGATTATGCAATAGCAATGTCATGTATAAGTCAAATCCCTTGTGAAGAATGTCTGCAAGTGCCATCCTGACTTCTCTGAAGTGGATTTACTTGGAACAGGAGTCTGCAATTCCTGGCAGTATTTATGTCACCATCCTTGGACAAATCAATATGTGGTACAACCAGTAGTTTTGTTGGCTTTGTCTCGGCATATTTGAGTCGGGTGAGTGGTTTTTCTGCATTTAACAAATCGATCACACATCAATATTTCAAGGAAGTGTGCCATGACAGTGTGAATTCCTTTCCAGTTACATCAATGATTGCCTGCTTGTAGATAATACTCCCGCATCTTGCACTGGGAACCTGGGGCTGTATTCCTGGGTACAGGAGAGTTTGATGTTGGGGTATTTGAACAGGGCAAGCGTAGGGAGAGTGGTCGACGTTCTGTAATGATAGTGTGTGGTAACTATGTCGTATAAGCAGTAGTCTCATTGGGCAGATGTTCATGACAGCTAGACACCTTGGCAGGCAGACACCTAGGCAGGCAGACACCTTGGCAGGCAGACACCTTGACAGGCAGACAACTAGGCAGGCAGACACCAAGGCAGGCAGACACCTTGGCAGACAGACACCTAGGCAGGCAGACACCTAGGCAGGCAGACAACTAGGCAGACAGACACCTTGACAGGAAGACATCTAGGCAGGCAGACATCTAGGCAGACAGACACCTAGGCAGGCAGACAACTAGGCAGGCAGACACTTAGGCAGGCAGACAACTAGGCAGGCAGACACCTAGGCAGACAGACATCTAGGCAGGCAGACACCTTGACAGGAAGACACCTAGGCAGGCAGACACCTAGGCAGGCAGACACCTAGGCAGGCAGACACCTTGGCAGGCAGACACCTTGGCAGGCAGACACCTAGGCAGGCAGACACCTTGACAGAAAGACACCTAGACAGGCAGACACCTTGACAGGCAGACACCTAGGCAGGCAGACACCTAGGCTGCTGACATACAGTTCCCATGAAATGAAAAAATATTTTGTTTAGGCTTCATCAAATTCCATTGTGTTCTGTCGTCATTCATTTTCTAATGGACATTGTGAATTACCTTATACAGATGGCTTCTATCTGAATGTCACAGAGATCAAAACTCCAAACAGGAGCAGTACAGCTAAAAGAAAATTATTATTGAATTTATGAAGAAGAATATTCTTATTTATTTCGTGAATTAAGAAACTACTTTTTGTTTTATTTTATAATTATTTTCTTTATAAGATGTTTTTTTTTTAACCATCTAAGAAAATATTTGTTCATGTTTTCCTTGAAATGAGAATTGTTTTACATATGATTGTTTTGTTTATTTTTTTTTACAATATTAGGAAGAAACATGCAAAAATATACTTTTTTTGTGTTACTACACTGAACAAACATCTTGAGATTTATGCAAACAAGAACAAATTTGTGGAAATGTATGTTTACATAGCATGTGTTAGTGCAAACAATATGCCTTTATGAATTTCATGTATGTATGCATGCTTATCAAGAGAAGAAAATGTATTTACAAATGCTTGATGGTGATATTCTGCACACAGTGAGCCCACAGTTCATTGTAAGGGGTTTAGAGTGTTCTGTACACTGCCTACACAGCAGCACAATCACATGTGATGGTCATGTTGACACTGGACTAGGTTGGAGTGTTTTGAAATTTAAAAACACAGGTTATCAAAAAGTCTTAATAATTCCAGATATGTTTTGAGTGTTCAACTACAGTGAACTACGGTTATAACACACTCAAAGGGACCACTAATTTTAGTTAAAAAACCCTGTAGTTCGTTATAAGCATATGTACAGCATATATAAAGCAAATGTCCGGGACTAAAAAATAAGTTTGTTATATCGGTCAGTTCGTTATAAGCTTGTTCATTATAAACGTAGTTTACAGAAGTTGATAATACTTTTGGAGAGATGGTGAATTTTTTGTTTAAATAGGGGTAATACCATATTCTTGTGTTGCTCTTTGTCCAGTGGTCAGCAGGCAGTCCTGGAAAACAACAAATGAATGTAATGGTAGATGGCCTCAATGACTTTGTACAAAGCTGACAGAACAGTATTGTATTCAAGACATGCAGTGACCCTTGTCAGCCCTCTAGGAAAGTACTGAAGAAAACTGTTTATCAAAGTCCTGTGTTTGAAAATGTTTGACTGTCAGAGTTTGTAAAGAAATATATATGAGATATATTTCATTCTTAACATGTAGCTATCGTGATGCATATTTATTGTGACGTGACTATCATGATGCATATTTATTGTGACGTGACTATCATGATGCATATTTATTGTGACGTGACTATCATGATGCATATTTATTGTGACGTGACTATCATGATGCATATTTGTTGTGACGTGACTATCGTGATGCATATTTATTGTGACGTGACTATCATGATGCATATTTATTGTGACGTGACTATCATGATGCATATTTATTGTGACGTGACTATCATGATGCATATTTATTGTGACGTGACTATCGTGATGCATATTTGTTGTGACGTGACTATCATGATGCATATTTATTGTGACGTGACTATCGTGATGCATATTTATTGTGACGTGACTATCATGATGCATATTTATTGTGACGTGACTATCGTGATGCATATTTATTGTGACGTGACTATCGGGATGCATATTTGTTGTGACGTGACTATCATGATGCATATTTATTGTGACGTGACTATTGTGATGCATATTTGTTGTGACGTGACTATTGTGATGCATATTTGTTGTGACGTGACTATCATGATGCATATTTGTTGTGACGTGACTATTGTGATGCATATTTGTTGTGACGTGACTATCATGATGCATATTTGTTGTGACGTGAATATCGTGATGCATATTTATTGTGACGTGAATATCGTGATGCATATTTATTGTGACGTGACTATCATGATGCATATTTATTGTGACGTGACTATCGTGATGCATATTTATTGTGACGTGACTATCGGGATGCATATTTGTTGTGACGTGACTATCATGATGCATATTTATTGTGACGTGACTATCATGATGCATATTTGTTGTGACGTGACTATCGTGATGCATATTTGTTGTGACGTGACTATCATGATGCATATTTGTTGTGACGTGACTATTGTGATGCATATTTGTTGTGACGTGACTATCATGATGCATATTTGTTGTGACGTGACTATCGTGATGCATATTTATTGTGACGTGACTATCATGATGCATATTTGTTGTGACGTGAATATCGTGATGCATATTTGTTGTGACGTGACTATGTGATGCATATTTGTTGTGACGTGACTATGTGATGCATATTTATTGTGACGTTACTTGTGATGCATAATTATTGTGATGTGACCATCGTGATGCATATTTATTGTAACACAATGTTGGCAGACTGCTGGTTAATACTGGCCTGTAGTCGACACATAACAAATGGCCTGTGGGCTGTTGGTGAGCGCTTTCCTTGTGGAATAATGGAGTAAGGCCTCATTACTTTCCCCAAACTTGGACAAAGCTGACCTCTCAAGGTCACAGAAATACATGGAAATTGATATAGTATACAAACATATATGTATATGAGATTTATTACCTGTTCAGGTAATGTCATATAGATGACATGCTTCAAAGGTTATACACAGTCCTGGTGTAAGGCTTTTGTTGAAGTAAATCAAACCTGCTCTAATAAGTCCGGGCAAGCATGAAATTTAATCAATATGTTGCAGAGTTAATCTGGTGATACTGAGACAACCCTTCTGATATATACAAAGAGACTTCATTTAGGCCACATAGTCTGTATAATGAACAAAATTAACTTCATGTTTACTACTGAAGGTTACAGAAAATAACATGTTGTTGTGATCTATATTTCCTTTGTGGTCAGGTTGTAAATACTGCAACAAGTCTTCCGGGGCAATCTTGTCCTGAACCAGAAATACTGAATGCACTGAAAAAAATTGGAAAATTATTTGTTTGAATCTTTTTAAAGGAATAAATTACATGTTATGAAGAAGTCACTGAAAAAAAACACTCCAACATAAATTCTAGACCGAGTCTAGGTTTATCTAGGATGGAGTTTCATAACCGAATATTTGTTATTTTTATTTCAAATTAGTCTTAATATCTCTGATGAAGCAAATGGGTACCCATATTCATACCCATTGGTAGAAGCTGAAGTTAATCAACCTACTGTTGATTGTTTATTTGATCTGGGTGTAATGAATGTCGAGATGAGGATGGTAGCACATGTACAGTGAGGGTAGTTGCATCTCTTGTACGTGGATGTTTTCAATTGTATAAGGAATATTGTTTCTGATTGTCATTTCTTCCTTATTCTGGGAAATAACTAATGTTTCCCAAATCCTCCTTTAGTTGTATATTAAATTTGGATAAAAGCAGATTTTAGGATTGATTTGTATGGCAAGAACATGGACCGGATTTTGACAAAGGACTTTTGTTTCCAGATTGGCAGTCTTTAGATGGTTCAAATTGGCAGACATAAATCATGTTTTAAACATTTTGCTAAAAATGTTGGTCAGTGAGTTGTGAGGAGCACTAGAACCAGACTGAGTTCCGTCTTCAAGATTTACTTTGGTCAAATGTTTCACGTTAGGGTCATTGTCTAAACTGACCCGTTCCAGTGACAGGGCACGGGTGGCCCAGTCGTCTAAGGTGCCGTGATTCGCTGTGCAGAGTTGGGTCCCTTGGGCACGCCAGAAACCTATGATTCTGGGTTCGAATCCCGGTTGCCTTGATTATGTTTCTAGGTTTGTCAGCACCATACCCCATACTCGTGGATTTCACCAAAGTGGTAAACGTCTGAGACCTGCATCACTTCGGGCTTTTTTCCCACATTAAACTGACAAGCCGTGATATAACTGGAATACTGTTAAAAGAGGCGTTAAACCCAACTCACACACTCACATTCCAGTGACTCCCTGATCCTAGAGGTAACATGTGCCTTTGTGTTCCAGGAAGTCCATTCACCCAGGAGATCGGGGAGGGAGCTCTGGCTACTGCCCACGGAGATGGGCTGTACCGTGGCGAGGAGGACAAGCCTGCTACCTTCTTCGTGGAGGCTGGCGGGATTACTGGCGAACCCACCATACAAGTCGATGGTAAGTACAGCAGACAGTGTCACATGTTTTACATATGTGGAAATCGTCATGGTGAATTAAAGTGCACATATATACTGAGAAAATAAATACTTGAAGACCAAATAATCACTAGAAGACCAAATAAACAACTGTCTGAAATTCCAGGGTTCCATTATACGTAAAGCATTAAATTGCAATGATTCAGCTTTCTACATTAAATATCAAACATCATTTTTTAATTCAGTTTTTAACTTTTTTACATTTCTTGCCATTATTGTGCCATTATTGAAAGACTGACAAATGATATTGATTCTCTAAGGTTTTAATAATTTCATGTGAAAAACTTGTTTTCATGTGTAAAAGTGACAGTGTATTATATTTTGTCTTTGTTCTGTTTTCCTAAAAGCAGATTACTAATCAGTTGTTTTTGCTGAAGTACCTGTCGCTGAGTGCCAAGAATTAATTCATGCCTGATTATGTTGTGTTTCTAAAGACAGTTATGGTATGGGGATGTGTCTTTTATGGTCACGTTGGAATAATCTAATTGCCAGGATGATATCACATCTGTGTCATTCCCATGGAAACTGGGAAGCTTCTTCTGTAAAGAATTAGGAATACATAATAATCAGGCATAGCTTGCAAATATGAATTAAACAAATTGATCACAAAAACTCTTCTTCAGGAATGTATTTTATTTTGGTGTCCTTGCAAATTATTTCCTCTGTTTATGATACTTATATATACTTATATATACTTATATATACTTATACCATATATATGACAGGAAACACGGCGAAGTTTAGTCGTCAGCTGTACGGGTGCACATTGCATGCTCATCTCATGAAACTAATGATGATGGATTTCACTTTTACCATGTAGATTACGCTTCAGTAGAAGACATCAGAGCTATATCCCTACAGGCTGAGGCTGTTGGTATGTTTTTACACAGGCACTTAGATGTGCAGACCAAAACCTTGCTTGGGCACCATGTCTGGCTATTGTGTTGGTTGAGGGACATTCATTGCTTCATCTTCCTGCCCATGCACAAGTTGCTGTACTTGTTACGTGACATACATTGCGCGTCTTTGCTGATCTGCTTTGCATTACCTCTCACATTTCTTTGATTCCAGGTCCTGAATATTCTTGTTCATCATGTCTGTTGACGCTGTTTTGTTTCTCATGTTACATTAGACCTTTGCTGTTTTCAGTGCAGTATTATGGTCCATAGGCACTTGATCATACTTGTTGTAACAGGCAGCTGAACTGGGTATTGGTTGGACATTAGGGCTGTGTATGAATATTTACTTGGATGGGTGACCTCCAGGAAAGATTGTGTCTCGGTGTTGACCTGACCATGTCATCAGTACCCTGATAGTGTCCAGATCAATGCCCACAATGTCCAGGTCGCTGAACATGGGCCTTCATCTACTACAGTACTACTAGCAACTTGCTTACTGCAGTTGTATATTGTGTTACTCTGTATAATTTCTCCTCCTGTTTGTTGTTCATATGTGATACAAGATGCCATGTGCACTTAATATCAGCTGACACACATCTTGTTCAATTGAGATGTCTCTGTCATGCCTGTCCCAGGGGTGGATCAGTGTCATTCCTGTCCGAGGGGTGGATCAGTGTCATTCCTGTCTCTGGGGTGGATCAGTGTCATACCTGTCCCAGGGGTGGATCAGTGTCATGCCTGTCCTTGGGGTGGATCAATGTCATGCTTGTCCCAGGGGTGGATCAGTATCATGCCTGACCTTGGGGTGGATCAGAGTCATGCCTGTCCCAGGGGTGGATCAGTGTCATGCTTGTCCCAGGGGTGGATCAGTGTCATGCCTGTCTTTGGGGTGGATCAGTGTCATGCCTGTCCCAGGGGTGGATCAGTGTCATGCTTGTCCCAGGGGTGGATCAGTGTCATGCCTGTCCCTGGGGTGGATCAGTGTCATGCCCGTCCCAGGGGTGGATCAGTGTCATGCCCGTCCTCGGGGTGGATCAGTGTCATGCCTGTCCCAGGGGTGGATCAGTGTCATTCCTGTCCCTCGGGTGGATCAGTGTCATTCTTGTCCCAGGGGTCTATCAGTGTCATGCCCGTCCATGGGGTGGATCAGTGTCATGCCTGTCCTTGGGGTGGTTCAGTGTCATGCTTGTCCCAGGGGTGGATCAGTGTCATGCCTGTCCCGGGGGTGGATCATTGTCGTTCCTTTCCATGTTCTGGATCAGTGTAGTTTCTTTCCATGTTCTGGATCAGTGTCGTTCCTTTCCATGTTCTGGATCAGTGCTGTTCCTTTCCATGTTCTGGATCAGTGTCGTTCCTATCCATGTTCTGGATCAGTGTCGTTCCTATCCATGTCCTGGATCAGTGTCGTTCCTATCCATGTTCTGGATCAGTGTTATTCCTATCCATGTTCTGGATCAGTGTTATTCCTATCCATGTGCTGGATCAGTGTCGTTCCTATCCATGTTCTGGATCAGTGTCGTTCCTATCCATGTTCTGGATCAGGGTTATTCCTATCCATGTTCTGGATCAGTGTTATTCCTATCCATGTTCTTGATCAGTGTCATATGTAGCTAGCTGTACTTTTGCTGAATATTGTGAAAAATAGCTCGAGTCATCAGCCAACCATCTATAACTGTTTTTTTACACTCCTTTGACCATATACCACAAGTCTCATGATACAGTTTCTCTATCCAATCACCTGCAGTAGGAAAGTGCCAATGTTCATTCACCCAAGACATTTATGGGGACATGAAAATACAGTATGATGGAGTCAATGAAAAAATGTTAATATTTATCATTAAGTTTGTTTTTGCACTCATCCTTTGAGGTTAGGACTGGGTAAATATGTAAGAACATTCCTTGTGTACCAGCAGGCAGTGTAGAGGAAGCGGCTGACATGCACATCAGTCAATCATCTGTGACGAGAACTAGCGTCACAGCTGTACATTCTCACTACGACGAAGGGGACATGATGAGGCAGTATCAAGTTGACGAGGCTGGCAATGAAATTGAGGGTGGTAGGGACAAGATGTACAGGAGAAGTGATGCAGTGGATGGGGACAGTATGAGGCAGTATCAAGTTGACGAGGCTGGCTTTGAAATTGGGGATGGTGGGGACAAGATGTACAGGAGAAGTGATGCAGTGGATGGGGACAGTATGAGGCAGTATGAAATTGACGAGGATGGCTTTGAAATTGAGGGTGGTGGGGACAAGATGTACAGGAAGAGTCAAGTTGAGGATGATGTGGAAACAACGTCGATGATTGTCAAAATGGAAGAGGAAGGGGATTTACAAGCTGCTGTGTCGTCAATCACAGCCGTCCGAACATCTGTTGTAATGGTGGAGGGTAAGATGATGAAACTGCTGCTGGTCCTAGATGTGAGGCTGTGAAATAGACACATGTAGGTGGCGCCACTAACGACGTGTTGCTTGTTGTGATGTACAGACCTAGGCCAAACAAACATCACAAAGCTTTGGTAGATATCAGAGTCTTTACCTTTCAACCCACCTGCATATTTCATCAGTGTTTTTTTCAGCTTTTAGAAAGTGACTGTTTTTTATATTTTATTTCATTGTCCGTGTGCATTATTTTCAGGGTAAGGATCAGGGACATGCAGTGATACAATGATTAATTATGTATAATATTTATCGTTTTGAACATTATCTTATTTATCTTTGAATTTCCTTTGGAATCATTTGAAGGTTCACTACAGAGTACATCATCTTTTTCCGTACTACGTCAAAATATATTCACACAAACCCTAAAATTAATGAGAGATCTGAAATGCATAAATTAAAAATTTGTCATAAAATTTAACAAAAAGTATGCAAATAGTGGTTTGATCACATAGAGTAACACCTACTGGCTATTCATTTTAGACATTAGTGTTGGAGCTGAAATTAATCATCTTATTCGCAATAAAACTTTGACAGGGAGTAATACCCTTGTTAGCCGTAAGCCACGTGAGTTGTAGCTATTAATGATTCATTAGTTACACAATTCAGCACTTTTGTGTCATTATCTCCTGGGAAGCATATCAGAAATTGATATTGCAATGTGTACTGACATTTAGTTGCACAGAGAGAGAAGCATGCTATAAACAAGCTATTATTGATTGGCTCGGTGGTAGCTGTCCTGTGGGTACATGAAGAGGGTAGTGGAATCTGTGTCCACAAACTTCAGCAACCTAGTGATAACCGAGCAGTTGTTATCATGTATATTTCATGAGGTATCAATTTACCTGCCACTGTAGAAATCCTACCTTCCCTTTGTTCTGAGTTTTGATGACAGACATAAACGTCAGACAGGCAGCTTGGTGGACTGTTTTTGGAAAATATGTGTAACATTGAAATGTACATTTGACGGAAGGAAACAGACATTCTCTCAGGAAGGTTAGTGGTACCGATCTGGTTGATAAAGGGAACGGTGTTACATTGAAATGTACATTTGACGGAAGGAAACAGACGTTCTGTCAGGAAGGTAGTGGTACTGATCTGGTTGATTAAGGGAAATTTGTCACTTCGAAATGTGTATTTGACGGAATGAAACAGACGTTCTGTCAGGAAGGTAGTGGTACTGATCTGGTTGATTAAGGAAAATTTGTCACTTCGAAATGTTCATTGGACAACTGTGAAATCAGATCTGTGGGTCATTATAGCCTTCTAGAAACAGATTTAACAGATTAGATAGTTTATTTTTTCCATCATTTTTCAATAGTTTTCAGCTGATGAGTGTCACTGTAGTCTTTGTTTTTTCCACACTAAATATCTTCTAAGGTTAGTTAGTTGTGATGTAAACTTCTCTCTCTCTCTCTTCCAGATGTACATTTGCAGTTGTGTATTTCTTTTTCAGCTACTAATTGTAAATTTTCCTTTAGTTTGAGAAGAACTTGTCTTTTTGTAGATTTAACAATTTTCCTTCATGTACATATATTGTTAACATTCCCTCGCTCATATTTCATTTGTTGTTTGCAATTGTGTTGTTGTATTGTTACTTGACAAGACAATGTTCCAACATTGAAATGAGCAAGGGAGTGAAATGAATGTGTTATCTTGTCATAACTTATCCATATCTTGTCCATGATGTTTGGTGCATTTGGAAGTTTATTGTATTCTTCATACAGATCTAAACATGCGTTGAGGACATGTTTTTCAAATCACTCCAGAAAAATGTGATTTATTCAAGATGAAAAATTATAATTTGTAGATATAATTTTCAGTAAATTATTCTGTGAAATTGACATGAAATGCACAAGGTTTGTGACACTTTGCAGTGTCAAGGATATAGATATCGACAAGATAGCCACAGCTTTTAGACTGACACAATCTTGCTGGCTTTCACTTCACCAAGTCTTCATGCCAACTGGCTCTCCCTGCTTTCAGGCCCTAACTCTATAGCTAAGTGTAGCATAGACCCCCAGCCAGGAGGCCGATTTGTCGTCACCTACGTCCCTGTGGAGACGGGGCTGTTTGATATTACTGTCAAGTGGAACGGGCGGGATATTCATGGTAACATAAATCATATAATATATACAGTGGTGGTCGGCAGGTTATCACTGGTGGATGATTTTGTTTAAGTTTGATGTGTTAAAAAATTCACCACCGACCACAGTTGAAATTTTGAAAATTATATTTTGTGTGTTAGTTTTGATGATGTTTTTGAAATATGCTTAAATATAATTTCTTTCTTTTTTGTCAGAATACTTTAGTTTATCAGGATCATCTTTTTAGATTTTACAATTATTGAACTGAACAACACAAGTTTTTATGTTTAAATGGTTCATTTTATGATAGAACTGTTATGTGGTATAATTAGATGATTGATTGAACGTATGTATTTTACAGAACTTGTGCTCATCGGTATCAGGGGGATAAGGGGGATAACTCTTGTCACTGTTATAATGAAACTGACATGTTTGAAGCACTTTCTTTGTCACAAGACTTAACTCTCTGCACTCTCAAATGAGTTTGTTTGAATAATTCACCTTGTGCCATTCAATGTGTCTTTGTCTTTGCAATGAGCTGTGTAGAATAGATTTCATTGCACTTCTCTCAGAATCTTTGTCTGTGCTAAGGAAATAGTTATTCTATTGGAACTTGTTAACATACGCTTATCTGAAAGTAACAGATTTTTAAGAGAATTTTAATTTACTTCATCTGGAATTAGTCGATTTTATTTATTTTTTTGTAGTTGAGTTGTTTTTTTTCATATTTGTTATTTGTAGAGTGCTAAAACTAGCAATAGTTTATAGAAAATAAAAATGTTTTCCTTGTGTGTATTTATTGAAAGAATTCAGCTCTAGGGGCATACATGTGTTGGATGTTTTCCGTTTCTATTTACAATACAAAAATCTGTTTTTGAAAATAAGTTTTATTCACTTGATCCTTTATATGAAAATTGTATTTGTCTGTGTTTGGATGTTATCAGTGTAATCATGCTGATGCCAAAAACCTACCACCTTGAGATTTCAACATGAAGAACGCAACCCAGCACCTTGTCAAAATAAATGAATAAATTACATACCAAAAGATAAAAGTTGACAATGTTTCATATATTTGTGACAGATTAATACTGAACTAATATTTGATTTTCAATCACTGTGATTCATTTCAGCCCTCCCCTTTGTTTCAACCATAATCAACAAATTATCCATATTGTAGGTAGCCCATTCCACCCTCGTATCGTTGATGCACGCAAGGTGCGAGTGATTGGCGGCTGGCAGCACTATATGGACTCGAACGAACGTATCCACCTGGTGGTTGGAGAGGAGAAACACATCCCATTTGAGACGGCCGAGGCAGGACCAGGTGATAATTAATTGAAGCTTACAAAGAAACAACTTAACAATTTAATGCTCTACATGACGTCAGAGATGCGAAACATCATCGACAGCTGTTCGTGTCAGGTCATTTATTCTCTATGGGTATAATTCTGCTTCACTGTCATGCTTCAATTTGTGACCGGGGATTTATAAGGTGACGAAATTCACAAATTGTGTGATAAAGTATTATCTTATTTAATCTTATCTTAAGCGAAGCAATGTGGAATATTATGGTTTTGTTATTTAGTGAGATAGATGACAATAACAGTTATATTGTATATTGTAGGTAAATTAATTTTTGTAAATCAGAAGACCAAGTTAATAATTAACATTCTAACATGAACTACCTTATTTCAGGCAAGTTGACAGCGGAGGTGCGAGGTCCTAGCGGGTCCATCGTGCCGTGCACTGTGGACGACAGCTACAACGGCAAAAGCACCGTCATCTTCACCCCTAGAGAAGAAGGTGGGCCTACGTCTACTATTCTGTGTGATAGCATTTGATGGGGAAACAGGGGGCGCGAGGTGTGGCTGTATGTTAGCATTTGATGGGGAAACAGGGGGCGCGAGGTGTGGCTGTATGTTACATTTCATGGGAAAACAGAGGGTGTGAGGTGTGGCTGTATGTTAGCACTTAATGGGGAAACACGGGGCATGAGGTGTGGCTGTATGTTAGCTAGCATTTGATAGGGAAACAGAGGGCGTGAGGTGTGGCTGTATGTCAGCATTTGATGGGGAAACACGGGGCATGAGGTGTGGCTGTATGTTACATTTGATGGGGAAAGAGGGAGCGTGAGGTATGGCTGTATGTTAGCATTTGATGGGGAAACAGGGGGCGTGAGGTGTGGCTGTATGTTAGCATTTGATGGGAAAACAGGGGGCGTGAGGTGTGGCTGTATGTTAGCATTTGATGGGGAAAGAGGGGGCGTGAGGTGTGGCTGTATGTTAGCATTTGATGGGGAAAGAGGGGGCGTGAGGTATGGCTGTATGTCAGCATTTGATGGGAAAACAGAGGGCGTGAGGTGTGGCTGTATGTCAGCATTTGATGGGAAAACAGAGGGCGTGAGGTGTGGCTGTATGTCAGCATTTGATGGGGAAACAGGGCGTGAGGTGTGGCTGTATGTCAGCATTTGATGGGGAAAGAGGGGGGGTGAGGTGTGGCTGTATGTCAGCATTTGATGGGGAAAGAGGGGGTGTGAGGTGTGGCTGTATGTTAGCATTTGATGGGGACATGTTTGTGGAGGCAGTGAGGTGTGGCTGTATGTCAGTATCTGATGGGGACATGTTTGTGGAGGCAGTGAGGTGTGGCTGTATGTCAGCATCTGATGGGGAAAGAGGGGGTGTGAGGTGTGGCTGTATGTTAGCATTTGATGGGGAAACAGGGGGTGTGAGGTGTGGCTGTATGTCAGCATTTGATGGGGAAACAGGGGGTGTGAGGTGTGGCTGTATGTTAGCATTTGATGGGAAAACAGAGGGCGTGAGGTGTGGCTGTATGTTAGCATTTGATGGGGAAACAGGGGGCGTGAGGTGTGGCTGTATGTCAGCATCTGATGGGGACATGTTTGTGGAGGCAGTGAGGTGTGGCTGTATGTTAGCATCTGATGGGGACTTGTTTGTGGAGGCAGTGAGGTGTGGCTGTATGTCAGCATCTGATGGGGACATGTTTGTGGAGGCAGTGAGGTGTGGCTGTATGTCAGTATCTGATGGGGACATGTTTGTGGAGGCAGTGAGGTGTGGCTGTATGTCAGCATCTGATGGGGACATGTTTGTGGAGGCAGTGAGGTGTGGCTGTATGTCAGTATCTGATGGCATGTTTGTGGGGTCCTTGAGGTATAGCCTATATACTTTTGTACCATGTTTATTATTCAGTTCTGCTTGACAACAGCCTAAGGATATATACCGAAGCATCACGATTACACTATGATAAGGGAATCATTAACCATAAATTATGTCAACTTTGTAGGCTATAGTAGTTGAAGCATTGGCTCCTCATGCCAAAGGCTTCCAATTCTTCACATGGGTACAATGTGTAAAGCCTATGTGTCTGGAATGTTGCTAATAGTGACATAAAATCTAACTCAGTCATTGATTTTTTGTGAGGTAGCTGAGGTTGGCTATAGAACAATTCACCTTTCTATGACCACCATCACATTTATCTAAAAAGTTGAAGATTGATAATAGTCATGTGGCAAACTTTCAGGCAACCAGACGTTTTGAAACTTTTGAGTTGTTTTACAGAACAAATAACAATCAGTGTCCTATCAAATTTCAGAGCTAAAACTGTGGTTATGATACACAGACGAGCAATGAATACATCGATTGAGATGATTAGACCATAACACCCCTTCATTTAACATCTGTGATTCAGGTCATCATAACATCCACCTGAACTGGTCGGACCACCCTCTGTCCGGTTCTGCATTCTCCGCCTATGCTACTGGGGGCTTCCATGACATCACCAAGATCATCCTCTCTGGCCGGGGACTGAAGGAGGCTACAGTCCGAGAGGAGGCCGAGTTCTTCATTGATGGCTCCCAGGCTGGCAGAGGTAGGAGGCCATCACAGTACCGTATTTTCTTGAGTATAGTGCACACTTTTTTTCCAAAAAACACAGCTGTGTAGAAGGGGGTGCACATTATACACGAATTAATGAGTTTTGATGTTTTTTCCCCCATGGAAAGACATTACCGTGAGTACGTAACACCGGAAATACCATGTCAACAAATCCATACTGAAGTTCGCAAATTATTCATGTAATTACACTGTCTGGCTATGAAAAGTGTTCTTTGTATATCTGGACTTATATTTGTAACTTATTTCATTAATTTTATTAAAAATTCCTTTTAATATTGTTTTAATTAATTTCGGCGAAATCGTGTGTGAAGCGATCGGAAGATCGCACAACTCACCGTTATTAACAGCAACCATGGTCAGATTACCACTACTGACGCCTTGAAATGAACTTTAGTTGACAGAGAATGGATACATATATCATAAATGCCATACTTTGATTTGTTAAAATTCATATTTGTTTATGTTCGACGATTCTATGTCAACACGTAATTCTCGCGATCACGCGATCACTTGCACAGGAGCCTTGACGGTGACTGGTCAGACTGGTTCCATGTAAAAAATAATCCCCGGCAAAAGCGATCAGCTGCTTTGCTTAGGGTTATTATTAATTTAAATATGTTTAGTAAAAGCTGCATCTAAATTAACAAGATATTGGAATTTATTATTCCTGATTAAAAAAATAGTTTCAGATACAACTTTTACCGATCCTTGCATTAAAATACTGTAAAGTTATATCATTGGGTGTGTCTTTGCCGGACTTTGCTGTCTGGGAGGGAAATACATTTCTGAGCGGGAAAATAAACCCCTTAAACCCCACCATGAAGAAAACAAAACGGACTGCATGTGGATTTCTTATTGGGAGATTATACCCTTTATATCCTGTTATAGATCAAATAGGCACACATTGTTTATGAGTCAATGAAAGTCACATGACACGGCACGAGTTCAGCTCTACTCAGATCAATCGAACAGCTGGTTTCTATATTTAGCAATGGCAGATTGAAACATGTCGGCAGGATAAATCCGTTATAGCAGTATCAGGAGGTGTATATGTGGTTTTATGTGTCCTGCATCCAGTTTTGTACCATCAGCCGGAGTTTACAACTTATAATGTACCTCATGGAGATATGAAAATATATACCTTAATAAATAACAGAAACAATGCCGTGCTAAAGCTCAAGATCAATTGTGTATTAATCTGGCCATTACTAATAAGCCTATCTACACAGAGACAACATTTGGCACTCGTCACTTGTGACAATCTCAAGACCTAGAGCGGAGTTTGATCCCCTTGAAGATGATGTTCTGATCCTTTTTAACTGAAATATGTTTTGGTTTATTATTATTTGTTTTGCAAGGAATTCATGTTTTCAAGTATTGTTTTCTTTGAATCACTCAATGATTTTATTTGTGAATTTAGCAATGGGTGCTATTAGTGGGTTTAATTTCCATGCTTTATTGTGTAATGAATATCAGCTGTGTTGAAATTGTAAGGAGTGTGTACAGATATTGGAAGATGTTATTTATGTGCAGGTGAGCCCCAGGTGCAGCTTACAGGAGTAAGGGCGGAGGTCAACGTCATCACGTCGCCACTTGGCGGCGGCAAGTACAGATGTACTTACATTCCTGTCATCCCCGGAGCGTATCTCCTCCACATCACCTGGAATGGCCGACAGGTCAAGGGGGCTCCATTCAAGGTCAACGTCATTGGTGCTTTCTACCCAAACAAGGTTGCTGTGAGCGGTGAAGGTTTAAAGGGAGGTCTTTTGGGCCGTGACCTTGACATCAGAATTGACACAAGGAAAGCAGGGCCAGGTAAAGAATGGTTTCAGCTTTAAGTCATATTCCAGATTTCTTGATAACTTTATGAGACCAGCTGAGTGACTCAAGATTCATATTTTGGGGTTAGCTCATCATCTGGCTTACAAGGAGATATCTTGTTTGATTTTAAAGAAAAATAACCTCTAGATCTAGGACATCAGAAAAACTCCAATGTCCTGCAATCTGTATTATATCACTACTCACTTCATATGATGCTCTTCATGTATCCAGGTGAGCTAACAGCATTCTGCAGTGGTCCCAACAAGGTGGCCTACTGTGACCTGGAGGACAACAGGGATGGCACCTTCCGTCTCTTAGTCAAGGCTCAGGAACCAGGAAGACATGTTCTGCAGGTCAAATATGGCGGCGAGCATGTTCTAGGTGTGTACACTTTCTGGCGAAGAGTGGCAGTCAGGTCGTTTGTGTTTTGTAACTTTCACTTACTGTTGAAGATTTATTTCAAGAAACACTTTCCCCAGACATTAATTGTATGATGATTGGAATCATATTTGAGGATGCTGGGTTCTTAAGGAGACTTTTATGATCCAGTGTGCAAATATAGAAACTAGGTCAAAGTGTCAATCCTTTGTAAATCCAAGTATTTATTAACAAGATAGTTTTGAATGTGTGATGTTTGTATTACTGTTTTGTTCTCAGGAAGCCCCTTTGTTTTCCGAGTATCTGCACAACCAGATGCCAGCAAAGTGCGTGTGAGTGGGCCCGGCGTGGAACATGGTATCCTAGCAACCTTCCAGTCCCGCTTTATTGTGGAGACCCGTGGCGCTGGTGCCGGACAGCTCATGGTCAGGATCAGAGGACCTAAAGGTATGGACACTTCGTCTCACCAAACTTTATCTCAATTTTATTGCTTTACCCTTATCAATTTTCAATACATATTGTTTGAAAACTGACTGTATATTTTTGTTCAGATTTTAAAAACAAGCATACAGCATTGTTCCTTGTGATTGAGACATTTCCTGAAATAATCTTATAGGGACATAAGTGATTTATATATTTAATTATCGAGATACAGTGAATATGAACTGTTTCATCATTTCAGTGAGCAACTGACCACGAAGACATTAACTCTATAGATGCAATACAAGTTTTGATTTATAGACTCCTGATGAGAACAATAGGTGAAAGAAGCATACATACTTGTAGTCAGTTTCGTCCACTGTCAAATGTAATTGCAAAGTTGAGTACCTTAGCCATGCCAGAATCTATGATACAGGTTCCACTCCCAGATTCCTACTGAACGCGACTGTTTGCCTGTCAGCATCACACCCTTAATCCTGGGTGGCACCAAATGAAAATCTTAAAATCTGCATTACTTACGGCTTTCCTCCTACATAGAGGTGTCATGCGGTGATGCACGCGAACTTTGAAACAGAAATAACATGTTCAATACACAATCATTACAGGGTTTTTTTCAGTAAGGGGAGACAACTGTTTTATGCACTGTATTTCATTTTCCAGGGGCGTTCCAAGTGGAAATGTACAGAGATAGCCAAAAGGATAGGACGATTCTCTGTCGCTTTGATCCAACGGAGACTGGGCTGTATATCATCCATGTGAAGTGGTCAAACGTGGATGTGCCGGGCAGTCCGTTCCAAGTGCACATTGTGGACACTCAGCTAGAGCTGGAGCAAGTCTTGCAAGAACAGTCCTACTCAAGCAACACACTACCCAGCTCACGCAGTTACAGTCAGTGGAGGGAGGAGTTTTAAAAAACTTTAAAAAAAATTCTATATAATTCAAAATTATTTCTGATCAAAAGGAACAAATTAATATCAGCATGGATAACAAATTTAATTTATGATTTAAGTTATATTTGTTTTTCAAATTTTTTTATGAAATGAAATTTTGGAACCACATCTTCATTAGACTATGCAAAGTATATTTTCAGATTGAAATAATCCACCAGGGAAATGTATGAACAAATGTTCGTTACCATGGTATCTAGATCTGAATTCATCATTTCCATGACAAAAATATTTCATATTTGTATTTTTATAATTCAACATATTGTCCTACATCTCATTTGTTCCTTGTTCAATATGTTGTGAATAATGATCAAATGTAATGTATATATGTGTCAGTTTATGAACTGCAAATGACTGTGGTATAGTGTATTTTTCTATTTTCATTGTTTATCTTCAGTGCTGGCAACATCGTCATGTTTTGCATGTACTTAAATGACTCATTGTTGCTGATATCAAGCATGTGATATTTCATACACCACACTTCAATGATGAGATTATAATCTGTACTCATTCCCATTACTGGGTGAAAGGGAAGGCTTCAATATTTTTTATACATTATTTGTTAATTTTCTATTCTTTGTCCACATTTTCTATCATTCATCATGTCATTTGGCTGCAAGAACATTTCCATTAGAAATTTGTCCCTCATACAGCAAAATTTCGTGCAGACTATAGAGAAGTGAAATACACTGTAGTTCAGTGTTGAAATTGATCAGAATTTGTTAGATATAAGCGAGTTGGCCTTATGTGCTGAGGCGATATTGATACAGACTCAATACACAATTTATTAGAAATAAGCGATTTGGCGTTCTGTGCTGAGGCGATATTGATACAGACTTAATACTCGATCATTGAGCAAATACAGTATCATATGTCTGTTGGTAACCCAAGGTGACAATATGTTGCTATGACGGCTGAGACCACCGGATGTAACATCAATGATAATGATGCATAGTCATAATTAACCTGTAATTTGCATATATTACAATCATGTATTCAAGAATTGTACATTGTGGATGAGTGATTGTAGAATAAAACAGATATAGTAGTCAAAAGTATTTATTTGTAACAGATTTATTTCTTGTACAATGTTAAAGCTCTGGATGACTAGTCTAAGCATAGATGTAAATGAGATTGTTTTGTACATAACATAGGCACTCTGTCACTACTGCTACAACTATGATATCAAATATTTTTCATAATTTAGAGGATGATTCAGTTGCTTCAAAATATAATGAAATCAATTCTCTTGTGATACACACTTTTCTTTCAAGTCTGATATCGTATATTGGTGATAATTTGCTTTATTATTGACTGTTCCGTAGGCATGGTTTTTATATCAGCATAATTGTGTCATTAATCTTTGATATTATATAGCAGACAAAGCATACAGTGCTAGAGGTCTTATAAATACTTGACACAGAATGGTTGTATGTTATGCTAGGCATGGCTGTATCTGTCATAATCAATAAACTATAATTCATATAAGCATGTGTTGTATTTTATTACGACATACGCACCTGCTGTGGTTTACTATAAAGACAAAAGCTGCTTTTTTTTTATCACTTGCTTGATAACCGTGTTAGAACCTACACCAAAACGTGGCTCCTACTTGTAATAAAGAGGTTGCCGTTCCATAAATCTTATCCTTACTAAAAATGTTTTCATACAGTGTGTTTACTGCTATCTATCCTTCCGTTTTTGTACAGATATTATTTAAAAAAGTAAGAAGCAAAAGGCACCCCGACCTCGTTGCAAGAACACCTCTCACACACGATACATATAAAATTCTACCCAAGAACCCCCATGCTGCAACTGAACAGTGGCAAAATCCTGCTACCCGCTAATTTATGAGACTGACAAAGTCTACTATCTTCGTTCTCTTTATCAATACATACCTGTGAAATCCAATGTACAGTTGTACAGCTTGAACATGCTTAGGGAGGGGTCTCTAAACAATTCTTGAAAAAAACCAACAACTATGCTTAAGACTGTTGAAAAAAGGGAATTACCTGCAACAAACAAGTGTTATTCTTTAAAATAAATCAGGCTCATAGCTTTAAAAAACACTGGTTCTGCAGCTGAAGCTGAAACATAACTAATCTCAATGCAAAATCTCAGGCCCCCTCCACCAGAATACAAGATAGCCAATCCCTTATGTTATTAATATATATCATCTTCCTTGCCCTTATTAAGTAAATGCCAATATTAAGTGAATGCCCCTATTAAGTGAATGCCAATATTAAGTGAATGCCCCTATTAAGTGAATGCCAATATTAAGTGAATGCCCCTATTAAGTGAATGCCCTTATCAAGTGAATTTGAATAATGAATACGTTGTGACATTGCAGAGCAAATCCAGTCATTTAAGGGGAAAGATGACTTGTTGGAATAAACATCTTAAGTCTGACATTTCTGCATCAGTTGATCAGTAACCTAGCCATGTGTGGATTCGAACTACTTGTTATTGAGAGCAAAATAGCAGCAAATTAAAAAATACAACATCCTCCGAACTTGATTCGTATTTCTGTGCTCACACTGAGAGTGGTGTTGGCATGTTCAGGTCGACACAATATTTGAAAATATCAGCGCAGATAATTAAACAAACACTACTGTTGGTATTCTAACTGTTTTTTCCCACACAGCACAACACATGGGAATAGAGAAACAAAATATTCAGTGAACTTTGTAACATTTCTGTACACACGTCACATGTACCCTGGTACATTCTATGTCCGCTTCAATCACTTTCATTCCATTTCTTCACCGACATCAAATGTGGCAATGTGGTGGCACAACTGCAATACTTTCAGCACAACACTATTCATGTGGGGATTTGAAACAATTATATTACAGAGAAGAAACGGACCATGTCAACAAATTCATGATTTGTAACAACTTTTGATGAATTTGTGCACTCAGTTGTTTGTTGTGCCATTTCCCAGAAATGTAGGAAATGTGTGATAAAATGATCGATTACTGCAGATTAATAATCATAACAATACTCATGTGAGGATGCAAAATGTTTCTAATACACCACAGAAACCAGTCAAGTAGAAAAACAACATATTTAGCTAACCTTGTTACATTCTTGTACACAACAAACAACACATAGACAGGTAACGTCTATGTCCGCCTCAATCAATACAATCACATTACATTTGAGAGTTTAAATAAATATGTCACACTTACAAGTTTACACAATGTCTTGTTTATTTTATTTCCTATGTGAGGGCGTTATAAATAAGTGACTTCTTGGAGTCAGTCATGGTGATGTCCACCCCGCTGACCACCTTCATGTTGACTGTTGAGTGATCTGGCCGCCCAACACTAAACATGGGGAGAAGAGACTCCCTCCACTCAACATCCAACTTGGCCAAAACAATCTCCCTGTCGAGATCGATGAAGGCGAGTCTCCCCCTCCCCACATCCAGCACAACGCCATAGTGGAGGGTGGCCTGTGTGCCGGGTGTGTCAGACATTGTGTTTCTGTAACACTTCCCCCGCTCCCCCTGCTGACACACCCAGGTACAGATACTCCCCCGGTGTGTGCCACAGCTCCCTACACTGACACACCAGGAGCGGCGCTGTGCAAAAACATACACCCCACTGTCCACCTGGCTCTCCTCCCCCACACCCAGCTCCAGGACAGGCCACCATCCATCACCCTCCACACCCACCCTGGAGTGGGTCTCCCAGTATCGTGGTGTGTGTGGGACAGGGGTGACATTAGAGGGGGGTGGAGGAAGGGGGATGGGGGTGGAACTACAGGTGCCGCGGTATGTCCGTAACCTGCCGCTGTCTCTGTGTCGTGTGGCGGGCGGCGAGTTGACCAGCTCATCGTCTGTAGTTACGTGGCACCAGTCTGTGTTGGCTCGAGCAGCGTCCAGTTGTAGTTTAGGACCTGGAAATATACATTTTGTTTACAGTTTGCCAAATTTCCTGACTCCAGATAACAAATTAGTCATTTTATTGTGAACCTCGTTTCAAAACACCGCACTGAACGACCAGGCTGCCATTTTCATGTCTGTTCATAATTAGTGTGGCTAAAATACGAATAGTTTCACTGTAAAAATACTTGTATGGGTTTTTCATGCATTTTTGTATGGATTGACAATGAAATAAATTCTGCATAAAACATTTTGTCAGAAAGTGTTAGTTAAGTTGGTCTGCTGTCAGTAGTCAGAAATAGACACTTGCTGCCGGAAAACGCATAGGTATCTACATTATTTCACGATAAAACTATTATTGTTACTATTCTAAACTCTTCTTGTACAATACAATAAACAATAAGATGGAAAAAGCTGTTGTTTGACGATATTTTTACACTTGAGTGTTCAACAGACACAGTGTGAACAGGTAACTTCTACGTCCGCTTCAGTCACTGGCCACAGTTTCAGCACACTCGTTGGGCGGGAGGATGTCGCGTTATGTGTTGTGACTGGGCCATGTATTTGTGAATTATTAAACACATTTCATAGTTTTATGATGTATTTTTCAAATTGAACAGTTTTTCATACATCTCTACACAGTTCGTTACATATTCCTCAACAAAAAGACACTGATACTGACCATGGAAGACTACGATAATTACTATAGATATTTAACATGTTCGTCAATGGGTCAACCTACAGCTTAATTAATGAAACATCCAACATGCTTATTTCATTGTAAATGGCTGAACTGCTGTCCCCTAACTTAATCCATATTCACATTCAACTCATTCAAGTTACTTATAATGGTATATACTTTCACCCTTAAATATTGATGAAGCGTTTTCAGTCTGAATTCTCTTCACTAAATAGTATTATCTTTTTCTCGGGGTAGGTAAAATGAGTCATTATATGAGGGTATATCGTTACATATTTTTACTGCCTAAGCATATTATTCATTGCAGCGTATCAACATCTTTACAAGCTCTTGTTGCAAGTGTCAGCTTCCATTGTACAGTTAACATTGACATTAAACAGTCTGACACTGGGAATGACAGGCGTCAGTGCGACATCACGGCAGGACCGGACCATTGAAGTTCAAGTTAGGTTATTTTTGTCGTAAGAGGCGATTAACGGGATCGGGTGGTCAGGCTCGCTGACTTGGTCGATGCATGTCATCATATCCCAATTGCGTGGATCGATGCTCATATTTTCAATCACTGGATTGTCTGACTCGATTATTTACAGACCGCTGTCATATAGCTGGAATATTGCCGAGTGCGGCATTAAACAACAAACAAACAAAATCAGCTATATATATGAGTAAGTGAGATAAACATTAACCTCGCATCGGCATTATTTCAGCCATATAGCGACCTATATATATGAGTGGCACTTTACCTTAACTGAAATGTTAATATGATAAACTTGTGTTGTGATCTTCCTGGATGACAAATCGTGTTGTAATTTAACCCCGAGCCTGAGGTAACCTTATCTACCTTTTAACGATTTTGAATTTGACTTGTCGCCATACACAGAGCTACGGGCTGTTCAACATTTCTAATTCGGAACAAACCACTAACAACCCTGCCATATTGTACATGAATCGTAGTGTCAAGGAAACTGAAACACTATTCGCTTCTAAAACCACTTGGCTTCAAATATTTATATACTTATTGGGTTGGAATCATCGAGGGGATATGGATGATTGGCTGAGCGCAATGGCAGACAACAAATGTTTCCCCTTTGTTAAACAAGTAGATAGATTTTTGCACAATCTAAAATATATACTCGTATTTGAAGGGAAGTGTATCATGATCAGGAAGTGAATCATGTTGACTTTTAATTTGCCGTTACATCAGGACGCATGCACTTTGTTCGCGCATATAAAGCGCGGTGTCGACGACGGGGCACTTTTCAGGTGCACCAGGTTTATGTTGGCTCGTGGGACACCCTGTATTCCAGCAGGTGTTGTATCAGGTTAGCTACTTTGCTCTGGCGATATAGAAGCTAACCCCGGCCCACTTGCTCTCGAAGAGGTTCAAAACACTATCCTCGATGAGATTCACGCCGCCACATCTGAGCTTCGTTCAGTCAAAACAGATCTTAGTAGTGAAATTAGTTCAGTCAAGTCGGACGTCCAGACACTATCAGCCAAGTGTGGACAGATCGAAAGTCAACTAGCCTCTACTCAGTCGGACTTGAACGCTCTCCAACAGACGAACAGTATCATGTATGACGACAAGGATAAGGTCGACAGGATACGGAACAAGATGTCAGATGTCGACGATGAACTCGATAGGCTGTGGGCGTTCTGCCGTAGGGATAATGTTATTTTCTATGGAGTGCCAGAAACGCCAGAAAAGACACCCTTATAATGTAAAGAAATGATCATTTTACTTCTCGATGACAGCATAAAGACTAAGACGTTAGAGAAATCTGACCTTATCCGTGCTCACTGCCTTGGGATCCAGCGTGGCAATCCGTGATCTATGGGACTGGTGATAAAGTCGAGACTTTAAAAGCCAGGCCTGTAATGAAGGAGGGTGGTTTTGGGGCCTCTAACTATCTCACATTTCGCCAACGTGACCGCCTTTAGGAACTCGCAAGAAGAGGATTAAAAGGGTATTTCAAGCAAGAGGAACTGATAACAGTACGAAACCAACGTGAGACGGAACAGGCACCCAGCACATCGGAGACGGGATCATTGACCTCACGGCGTCCGTTCGTACGTGCCAGTCACCGACAGCACTTCAACCAGCCAGGACAGCGACCAAAGCCTTTTTCCACAGGAGCTATTTCCAGACGACACCGGTGAAATTGACAACACAAGTTCATGTGTGAAATTCAAAACGTCTCAAAAGAATCCACATTGCTTTGTATATTGACATGTAACATGAATGGACTTTCAAGTAAACTTTCAGATCGTGGCTTTCTAAATTATTCACAAACATTTGACATGCTAGCAAGATAGCAAGATATGCTATATACCTATCTTTTAAATCGTTTACACCCAGTGCCTTGTCCTGTGTTTAAAGGGTGGACAACATCAATACACCCGGTACCTTATCCTGTGTGTAAAGGGTGGACAACATCAATACACGCAGTACCTTGTCCTGTGTGTAAAGGGTGGGCAATATCAATACACCAAGTACCTTGTGTTTTGTGTAAATGGCGGAAAACATCAATACACCCAGTACCTTGTCCTGTGTGTAATAGTTGGACAACATCAATACACTCAGTACCTTGTCCTGTGTGTAAGGGGTGGACAACATCAATACACTCAGTACCGTGTCCTGTGTTTAAAGGATGGACAACACAAATACGCCCATACCTTATTTTGTGTGTAAAGGGTGGACAACATCAATACACCCAGTGCCTTGTTCTGAGTGTAAAGGCTGTACAACACCAATACACCCAGTACCTTCTCCTGTGTTTAAAGTGCGGACAACATCAATACAGCCAGTACCTTGTGTTGTGTGTAAAGGGTTGACACCGTCAATACACCCAGTACCTTGTCCTGTGTAGTAAATGGTGGACACCGTCAATACACCCAGTACCTTGTCCTGTGTGTAAAGGGCAGACAACATCAACACACCCAGTACCTTGTCCTGTGTGTAAAGGGTGGAAAAAAACATAACACCCTGTACCTTGTCCTGTGTGTAAAGGGTGGACAACATCAATACACCCAGTACCTTGCTCTGTGTAGCAAATGGTGGACACCGACAATACACCTAGTACCTTGTCCTGTGTGTAAAGGGCGGACAACATCAAAACAGCCAGTACCTTTTGTTGTGTGTAAAGGGTGGACAACATTAATACACCCAGTACCTTGTTCTGTGTTTAAATGACGGATAACATCAATACAGTCAGTACAGTGTCCTGTGTTTTAAGGGTGGACAACATCAATACACCCATACCTTGCCCTGTGTAGTAAATGATGGACACCATCAATACACCCAGTACCGTGTCCTGTGTGTAAAGGGTGGGCAACATCAATACACCCAGTACCTTGTCCTGTGTGTAAAGGGTGGGCAAGATCAATACACCCAGTACCTTGTCCTGTGTGTAAAGGGTGGACACCATCAATACACCCAGTACCTTGTGTTGTGTGAAAAGGGTGGACAACATCAAAGCACCCAGTACCTTGTCCTGTGTGTAAAGGGTGGACATCATCAATACACCCAGTACCTTGTTCTGTGTAGTAAATGGTGGACACCATCAATACACCCAGTACCTTGTCCTGTGTGTAAACGGTGGACAACATCAATACACGAAGTACCTTGTGTTGTGTGTAAAGGGTGGACATCATGAATAAACGAAGTACATTGTTCTGTGTAGTAAATGGTGGACACCATCAATACACCTAGTACCTTGTCCTGTGTGTAAAGGGTGGACAACATCAATACACCCAATACATTGTCCTGTGTGTAAAGGGTGGGCAATATCAATACACCCAGTACCATGTCCTGTGTGTAAAGGGTGGGCAATATCAATATACCCAGTACCTTACCCTGCCTGTGTGTGAAGGGTGGAAAACACCAAACCACCCAGTGCCATGTCCTGTGTGTAAAGGGTGGGCAATATCAATACACCCAGGACCTTGTCCTGTGTGTAAAGAGTGGGCAATATCAATACACCCAATACCTTGTCCTGTGTGTAAAGGGTGGACAACATCAATACACCCATTACCTTGTCCTCTGTGTAAAGGGTGGACAACATCAATACACCCATTACCTTGTGGTTTGTGTAAAGGTTGGACACCATCAACACACCAAGTACCTTCTCCTGTGTTTAAAGTGCGGTCAACACCAATACACCCAGTACCTTTTATTGTGTGTAAAGGGTGGACACCATCAATACACCCAGTACCTTGTGTTGTGTGTAAAGGGTGGACAATATCAATACATGAAGTACCTTGTTCTGTGTGTAAAGGGTGGACAACATCAATACACCCAGTACCTTGTCTTGTGTGTAAAGGGTGGACATCATCAATACACGAAATACCTTGTTCTGTGTAGTAAATGGTGGACACCATCAATACACCCAGTACCTTGTCCTGTGTGTTAAGGGTGGAAAACACCAAACCACCCAGTGCCTTGTCCTGTGTGTAAAGGGTGGACACCATCAATACACGAAGGACCTTGTCCTGTTTGTAAAGGGTGGGCAATATCAATACACCCTGTACCTTGTGCTGTGTGTAAATGGTGGGCAATATCAATACACCCAGTACCTTGTCCTGTGTGTAAAGGGTGGACAACATCAATACACCCAGTACCTTTGTTGTGTGTAAAGGGTGGACAACATTAATACACCCATTACATTGTGGTTTGTATAAAGGGTGCACACCATCAATACACCAGGTACCTTGTCCTGTTTTTAAAGTGCGGAGAAAATTAATACACCCAGAACTTTGTTCTGTGTGTAAAGGGTGGACACCATTAATACACCCAGTACCTTGTCCCGAGTTTAAAGTGCGGAAAACACCAATACACCCAGTACCTTGTCCTGTATTTAAAGTGCGGACAACATCAATACACCCAGTACCTTGTGTTGTGTGTAAATGGTGGACATCATCAATACACGAAGTACTTTGTTGCTGTGTAGTAAATGGTGGACACTATCAAAACACCCAGTACCTTGTCCTGTTTGTTAATGGTGGAAAACACCAAACCACCCGGTACCTTGTCCTGTGTGTAAAGGGTGGACACCATCAATACACCCAGTACCTTGTCCTGTGTGTAAAGGGTGGACACCATCAATACACCCATTGCCTTGTCCTGTGTGTAAAGGGTGGACAACATCAATACACGAAATACCTTGTTCTGTGTAGTAAATTGTGGACACCATCAATACACCCAGTACATTGTCCTGTGTGTTAATGGTGGAAAACACCAAACCACAAAGTGCCTTGTCCTGTGTGTAAATGGTGGACAACATCAATACACGCAGTACCTTGTCCTGTGTGTAAAGTACGGTCAACACCAATACACCCAGTACCTTTTATTGTGTTTAAAGTGCAGACAACATCAATACACCCAGTACCTTGTGTTGTGTGTAAAGGGTGGACATCATCAATACACGAAGTACTTTGTTGCTGTGTAGTAAATGGTGGACACTATCAATACACCCAGTACCTTGTCCTGTGTGTTAATGGAGGAAAAAACCAAACCACCCAGTACCTTGTCCTGTGTGTAAAGGGTGGACACCATCAATACACCCAGTACCTTGTCCTGTGTGTAAAGGGTGGACACCATCAATACACGAAGTACCTCGAGGTACTTAATGGTGGACACCATCAATAAACCCAATACCTCGTCCTGTGTGTAAACGTTGGACAACATCAATACACCCAGTACCTCGTCCTGTGTGTAAAGGGTGGACACCATCAATACACCTAGTACCTTGTGTTGTGTGTAAAGGGTGGAAAACACAAAAACACCCAGTACCTTGTCCTGTTTGTAAAGGGTGGATAACATCAATACACCCAGTACCTTGTGCTGTGTGTAAAGGGTGGACACCTTCAATACACCCAGTACCTTGTCCTGTGTGTAAAGGGTGGACAACATCAATACACCCATTACATTGTGGTTTGTGTAAAGGGTGGACACCATCAATACACCCAGTACATTGTCCTGTGTTTAAAGTGCGGACAACACCAATACACCCAGTACCTTGTCCTGTATTTAAAGTGCGGACAACATCAATACACCCAGTACCTTGTGTTGTGTGTAAAGGGTGGACATCATCATTACACGAAGTACTTTGTTGCTGTGTAGTAAAGGGTGGACACCATCAATACACCCAGTACCTTGTCCTGTGTGTTAATGGTGGAAAACACCAAACCACCCAGTACCTTGTCCTGTGTGTAAAGGGTGGACACCATCAATACACCCAGTACCTTGTCCTTTGTGTAAAGGGTGGACAACATCAATACACCCAGTACCTTGTGCTGTGTGTAAAGGGTAGACATCATCAATACACGAAATACCTTGTTCTGTGTAGTAAATTGTGGACACCATCAATACACCCAGTACATTGTCCTGTGTGTTAATGGTGGAAAACACCAAACCACCAAGTGCCTTGTCCTGTGTGTAAAGGGTGGACAACATCAATACACCCAGTACCTTGTCCTTTGTGTAAAGGGTGGACATCATCAATACACGAAATACCTTGTTCTGTGTAGTAAATTGTGGACACCATCAATACACCCAGTACATTGTCCTGTGTGTTAATGGTGGAAAACACCAAACCACCAAGTGCCTTGTCCTGTGTGTAAATGGTGGACAACATCAATACACCCAGTACCTTGTCCTGTGTGTAAAGGGTGGACAACATCAATACACCCGGTTTCTTGTTTTGTGTGTAAAGGGTGGACAACATCAATACACCAAAATCCTTGTGGTTTGTGTAAAGGGTGGACATCATCAATACACCCAGTACCTTGTCCTGTCTGTAAAGGTCGGACAACACCATTACGCCCAGTAGCATGCCCTATGTTTAAGGAGCGGACACCATCGCTACAGTAAGATGTCCTTTGTTAAGATGGTAGACAACATGACGACATACAGCAGCATATCGTACAACAATTAAACACAAAGCGCAATAACAGAGTCGAAGGGTTTCATCAGCGCCCAGTACAGCATCCTGTTGTTCAACGTTATGAAAAAGCGCTTCACCCAGTAACCTGTCCTGGTTGTGAAGGGCGCGAGCGGCGCTATATAGAGTGTGGACACGGTCCAGCACGCATCTGATTGTACTCACACTGCAGAATCACTGGTGTCCTCGTTCCTGTTTCCAGAGTGTAGGTTTTAATCCCCACACCTGCAAAATATATCCGAGATAAAAGAACAAAAATAAATGTGCTCATATTCATTTCAACATCAATAGTACGTTTGATGTTTTCAAGATCGAAGGTTCTCCACTTTTGTACACAACAAAATATCCACCAAGACAGATCCAGGCCCCTTTAATATCTGTGGCGTTTTAAGGGAAGACCACAGTTCAACAAAATTTCATCTTCAACTGCTGTACATATTATTAATGGGTATTGATAATGTATCAGATCTTTAACTATTAAGTGTATCGCAACAGCATTTCAAAATGAAAAAAAATAAATCTGTTAGAATTTGAATTATTAAACCAAACAATTATGAAAAAGCCATCCTCAGACCAGTCCGAACTATTTTTATGCAAATCAGAAGGATGTTTGAGTTATGTGCTTCTCTATATGAGTGGATATTAGTGGTTACATTGTTTTCTATTGTTATTAATTTCAAGGCAATACAAGATTATCTTACCAAAACGCGTTAACGGTGTTGGATCGTCAGCTACCACCAGCATCTTCAGTATAAAAGAGAAGAAAACAATTAATTATGGCTATTCACGAAGAAGGCTTATTTACTTCTGACATACAGGAATCAGTTCAATAATTTATACAAACAATTACGAACATGATATGTATCCAGTCAGTCGTAAATAATATTAATACCGATCTAAGAAACAACGAGACGTATGTATACACATCTGTGCCGACTGAGAAGTACTTACGTGTTTGTGTGCGTTCTCCAAATCAGTTACCTGTCTGTCGTCTGTTTGAGTGCCTTTATCTGCAAAATAAATATGTTGTTGATTCACGAGTTGTTGTTAGAGATGTAGAGATAAAATATAAGAATCCAATCTTAAAGTGACATTAAACAAATGTCAACATAAACACTAACAAGTCTTTAAATGTGGACTCATTGTTTGTTTACTGACGAAACTTCAATCAGAAAAAAACTCGTTATAAAACAAAGAGTAAGAAGTAAATACCTGCAATTGTTTGTTCGTCAGCTGCTGATCCATCTTCATTGACAGACCCGAAGGCAGAAATGTAGGATTTCAATTTCTCCAGGCCCCCTGTGTTGAAACTGGCTGCAGATGCACTGTGTGTCTCTGGTGGAACTGATCTGAGATGCGTCTTCGCTGTGTCTTGTATCGAACACTCCAGCGTGATAAAGTCAGAGTTTGAAGCATATCTGAGCACTGTACTGATGTAGTCTGAGGTCCACTTGCATCTTTTACTCTCGCCTTCAGAGGTAACTTGTACAGTGTGCAGCTTTGACAGTTCCTGCTTCGTCTGATTCTCCAGATCTATGACCAGCTCCTTCTCTCTTTGATCTAGTTGTGTCCTCAGACAATGGAAAGTGTGGTGGATGGCCTCCTTAAGAGCACTACTTGTATTCTTTGTGGCATTTACGACTTTGCTGACGCTCTTCAAATATGCTTGGTGACAAGTATGATGTGCAGTCACATTCCTCCCATGTTGTTCTATTCGTCCTTTTGCAGCATCAGCAGTCACTTTTAAATCCTCAACGTCGTGCTCTGCATGCTCGCCAATCCTGCATTTAGCACAGATCGAAATGTTGCAGTTTTTGTCAAACAATTCAAGAGGGTAAGGATTGTGAAGTTGACAAACAGGCTCAGCATGCATGCCTCTTGACTCTGTATCCCCAAAGGTTTCAACAACATGTCGCCTGGTAGCCTTAAAACCATTGTGCAAGTTCTGGCAGTATTCACAGAGGAACTCCTCACACTCCTGACACCAACACACAGCCTGGTTCCCGTCATCTTCATGTGTACAGAGAAGCTCTGTGGGGCGATGTTTGACTGTCAGGTGGATTATTTCCTTCTGTCTGACTGCATCCTTCTGGAGACGTGTGTCTGTGAGGTTGACCCCCCTCTGACATGTAGAGCATGATATCACACCACCAGCTGCAGATGTCACACACGTCTCACACACAGCGTGTAGACAGGGCAATAAGTAGGGGAATGGACCTTTCAGGGTAAACTGCTGCTGACAGACAGAACACTTCGGGAAGGTGTCCATTCTGGAACAGAGAATATAATTGGCTCTGTTCCTACTGCAATATAGCACTTCACCACATTACTTCAATACCATTATACGCATAGGCTATCAAGAATGGTATAGTGAACTTTACATCACATTAAAGAATGCAACGAGAAAGCAATCTATACTGTTTCTTAAAGATAATACCCCTGAAAAAACCCATCTAAGATTAAGTTTGTCATTATTTTAATTAAATACCGGCAATTTGTATGTTTCTTATAAATGTCAGACAGACAGTATTTCAGTATGAAGACCACCGGCCCATAATACATATTACATTATCAGGAAAGGTTGAAGCGCACGTAAAATGTTTACACTTTACCATACAACACTGAAATTCTAAGTTCATTAAAATATTTGAGAAAATAGCACAGTTTTGTTTGGTCATTTTCGTTTTTGTTACTAAAGATATGCATAAGATTGTTTTGGAATTCTACGTACACGAGTAATTTAAGTATATCTTACATCATTTTACCATTTACAAACAAGCAAAAAACATGGCTTTTATCTTCAATAGACAGCATGGATATAAGAGTTTTATGTCCCTTTGAGGTTAAACAAAGTTGAACCTTGGTCCAAGAGAGAGCCAAGGAGTGAACACTATGCCTTATGAAATAACTTCTATCTGTTTACCTTTCACATACCATTTTTCGTAACTTCTTAAAGGACCCGTATGTCTAAAGGCAATTATAGCAACTGTTAGTTATATTTCGACTAACCCTCATACCAGTTTGTCTGCAGAACACATCTCGGCCATTTAACCTCCTCTGTAACTGTAGTAATCATTATCCACTCACATTTATACATTTTTCGTCATTAAGTTTGGTGAAACTGCAAGAAGCTTATTAATAAAGATTATAAAAATATGTGGGATAAGGATACAACCTTCGCGGGTACCCATACATGTTTATAGATGTTTATTGTTCAAATTTTTTCTTAGACTGCCTTTCTCATTCTGGTGACACTAGATGTCCACAGGGGATGGTGTCTACTGTATTCCTTATTATTTGGTAAATGCTCTAGCAAAAGTTAAGGTATTTGGTCCCTCTGATGTATGCATATTTGATAACTGGCGATATTGACCTCGAAAGGCCGCCAATCAGACTGTATTAGTCATATGAATCAGCTGTTTTTCCATTTACGGTGACCATGTGATGTACACATTTGGGAAACTAATTGAATTTTGCATATATTTGTGAGTATTGAATCGGTCAAAATGAAAAACGCACTACATTGAAGAGAAATATTTCTTACCATAGGACGAAAGGAGGAGGTGATGCCGATTTTGTCATAGCCATGGATGTATAGGTTATGACAATTATACACTGATATTTTCAGAAGTTCAAATATAAACATTTTTAGTGATGAAGACGAGCAGATAAGGACAAAAGGGATGACTTCAAGCTTACCCTACGTTGTCCAACCGTGTCTCCTGCTCCTTGTTCTACTTAAAGCGGACACTATTAATCCACCCGTCCCTCCTGCTCCATGTTCCGCCAGTTTATTACCGCATTTTCTCCACCCGTATCTCCTGTCATTTGATCTACCTACAGCAGACACTCTGTAGTCCACCCGTATCTCCTGTCATTTGATCTACCTACAGCAGACACTCTTTAGTCCACCCGTATCTCCTGTCATTTGATCTACCTACATCAGACACTATGTACTCCACTCGTATCTCCTGCCCCTTGTCTCATCTAACAGTATACACTATTAAATCCACTCGTATCTCCTGCCACTTGCTCTACCTACCATTATACACTACATACTTCAGCCGTGTCTCCTGTCATTTCATCTACCTAGAGCAGACACTGTGTACTCCAACCGTATCTCCTGCCTCTTGTCTCATCTAACAGTATACACTATTAAATCCACTCGTATCTCCTGTCATTCCATCTACCTAGAACAGACACTGTGTACTCCAACCGTATCTCCTGCCACTTGTCCTACCTACCATTGTACACTGTATACTCCAGCCGTGTCTCCTGTCATTTGATCTACCTAGAGCAGACACTGTGTACTCAAACCGTATCTCCTGTCACTTGCTCTACCTACCATTATACACTATATACTCCAGCCGTATCTCTTGCGACTTGCTCTACCTAACAGTATATCACACTATTTAGTACACACCTATCTCCTGCCCTTGTTCTATCTACCAGTATACAGTATATACTCCACCCGTATCTCCCGCCCTTGTTCCATCTAACATTACATACTATATAAACCTCCCGTATCTCCTGCCCTTGTTCCATCTAACAGTACACACTATATAAACCTCCCGTATCTCCTGCCCTTGTTCCATCTAACAGTACACACTATATACTCCACCCGTATCTCCCGCCCTTGTTCCATCTAACAGTACTTACTATATAAACCTCCCGTATCTCCTGCCCTTGTTCCATCTAACAGTACACACTATATAAACCTCCCGTATCTCCTGCCCTTGTTCCATCTAACATGAAACACTATAGAAACCTCCCGTATCTCCTGCCCTTGTTCCATCTAACAGTACATACTATGTAAACGTCCCGTATCTCCTGCCCTTGTTCCATCTAACAGTACACACTATATACTCCACCCGTATATCCTGCCCTTGTTCCATCTAACAGTACACACTATATACTCCATCCGTATCTCCTGCCCTTGTTCCTTCTAACAGTACACACTATATACTCCACCTGTATCTCCTGCCCTTGTTCCATTTAACAGTACACACTATATACTCCACCCGTATCTCCTGTCCTTGGTCCTTCTAACAGTACACAATATATACTCCACCCGTATCTCCTGCCCTTGTTCCTTCTAACAGTGCACACTATATAAACCTCCCGTATCTCCGGTCTTGTTCTACCTACGCCATACCTATTTATCCCACTCGCACGACCCAGTGTTTATTGTGCCTACAGCATAAACTACTTACCCCACCCGTAGCTCCTGCCCTTGTTCTATCTAACAGTACATACTATATACTCCACCCGTATCTCCGGTCTTGTTCTACCTACGCCATACCTATTTATCCCACTCGCAAAACCCAGTGTTTGTTGTGCCTACAGCATAAACTACTTACCCCACCCGTATCTCCTGCCCTTGTTCCATCTAACAGTACATACTATATACTCCAGCCGTTTCTCCTGCCCTTGTTCCTTCTAACAGTACACACTATATAAACCTCCCGTATCTCCGGTCTTGTTCTACCTACGCCATACCTGTTAATCCCACTCGCAAAACCCAGTGTTTATTGTGCCTACAGCATAAACTACTTACCCCACCCGTAGCTCCTGCCCTTGTTCCATCTAACAGTACATACTATATACTCCACCCGTATCTCCGGTCTTGTTCTACCTACGCCATGCCTATTTATCCCACTCGCAAAACCCAGTGTTTGTTGTGCCTACAGCATAAACTACTTACCCCACCCGTATGTCCTGCCCTTGTTCCATCTAACAGTACATACTATATAAACCTCCTGTATCTCCTGCCCTTGTTCCATCTAACAGTACATACCATATAAACCTCCCGTATCTCCTGCCCTTGTTCCATCTAACAGTACATACTATATACTCCACCCGTATCTCCCGCCCTTGTTCCATCTAACAGTACATACTATATAAACCTCCTGTATCTCCTGACCTTGTTCCATCTAACAGTACACACTATATAAACCTCCCGTATCTCCTGCCCTTGTTCCATCTAACAGTACATACCATATAAACCTCCCGTATCTCCTGTCCTTGTTCCTTCTAACAGTACATACTATATACTCCACCCGTATCTCCGGTCTTGTTCTACCTACGCCATACCTATTTATCCCACTCGAATGACCCAGTGTTTGTTGTGCATACAGCATAAACTACTTATCCCACCCGTATCTCCTGCACCTTGATCTACATACACGAATACCCACAGTCCCCGGATGAAATGATCCGTCTCACTTAGTCATGACAAAGTTAAATCCCTAAAAATAGCCTGTCCTGCACGTAGTTTGGCTGCCTTAACGTATGCTTTCAAGCAATGCAGTTGATAATATAGTACACTTCAAGGTCAACTGTAGTCAAGTCACCAAAAGTAGCTTTCAGGTTGATCCTCGTGGAGAAAACAGCTATCGAACCTTAATACATGTATTCGACAATTAACACACTGTTTGACTCTAGGTAGAGTTGTTTGATTAAGTGGTATATTATATGTATCGTGCACAATGCACTACGAGGTATGGCGTCTGAATTGTGAAAGAGGGCTTACCTGATATCCCCGACTCTCAATTGTGTAACGTTAACCAAAGACCAACGTTGACAAGATATGATCTACTATATTAACAGATGTATTTCGCTGATTTACACTGACAATATAGCTTTATAAAGACATCTTTACTCGTATATGTCGAGACAATTCAGGACACACCTACCTGTTGGTTCGGCTTCCTCGTAATGCAGGTCACTTCCGGGTCGGACGTTTATGCGCGAGTTTTATCATAATTGACTTGTGCAGGAGCATGTTACATAACGCGTTAACATGGATGGAGTACAAAGTGAGTTATTGGATGTAATCATTAGTAGTTCATGTACGTTTCATTGAGACCTAGTGAGTGAGTGAATTGAGTTTAGCGCCGCTTTTAACAGTATTCAAGTAATATCACGACGTGCCAGCTTAATATGGGAGGAAAGCCCGAAGTGATGCAGGTCCCAGACGTTTACCACTTCGGTGAAACCCACGAGCACGGGTATGGTGTTGACAAACCTAGAAACATAATAGGGGCGAACCGGGATTCGAACCCACAATCATAGGTTTCTGGTGTGCCCAACGGACGCATCTATGCCCAGCGAATTGGGGTGCCTTAGACGACTGAGCCACCCGAGCCCCCTCATTGAGATGTAAATTCAGTGGTATTACTGTTTTACCATGACGGGTCCATGTGGTGTGGGAAGAGAGTCAAGTATGGCAGTGGTCCACTATGTTGAAATAGTCCGAGCAGGATATGGTGCACATATGTAATCGCAATAAGAACTGATATCATAGGGATAAACGTAACTGGAGTGTAGAGCGTGTGAATAAAATAATCCTTGTCTGGTACAGCAGAGTCCGCTGGGACAGACGGGAACACATGGCGCAGGTCAGAGTAGAGAAGTGAAACAGGACATCTTTGTGGTCACTGATGCGTCAATGTTTATTCCTAATACTGGATATTTGCCATCCCACAGGACACTCGACTGAGATAGCCTCTATTTACCTGTTCTCTGTGGATATATGGGTCTTTCAATGGAGAATGAACACTGCTGTTTGCGCCTTCCTGCAATCTCCTTATGAAGAGACGTGTGAACTCAAAATTGGTGACGCGTATCAGTCAACGCTGAAGGACATGATGTCTCCTCATAAACTCCCCTTCTACCTTGCTGTAGTAAACATAAACGTACCGGTGTTATATTTGGTAGAATATGATAGTGCTGCAATGTCAGAATTATTACAAAAATGTGTGCTGCTGCAAAAATGGTTTACTTCGATGTCTATTTACAGTGAGCAATAGATCCATGGCATATGTTTTCCTTAGATATCAATCTACAGTGTACTATAGATCCATTGCATAAGTTTTCCTTAGATCTCAATCTACTATACACTATATCCATGACATATGTTTTCCTTAGATCTCAACCTAAAGTAAACAATAGATCCATTACATATGTTTTCCTTTTATTGCTATCTACAGTATACACTAGATCCATGACATATGTTTCCTTAGATCTCAAACTACAGTATACACTATATACGTTACATATGTTTTCCTTAGATCTCAATCTACAGTATACACTAGATCCATGACATATGTTTTCCTTAGATCTCAAACTACACTGTGCACTAGATCCATTACAAATGTTTCCCTTAGACCTCTATCTACAGTATACACTAGATCCATTACATATGTTTGCCTTAGATCTCAAACTACAGAGTACACTAGATCCATTACATATGTTTTCCACAGACCTCAAACTACAGTGTACACTATATCCATGCCATATGTTTTCCTTAGATCTCTATCTACAGTATATACTAGATCCATTACATATGTTTTCCTTATATCTCAATCTACAGTATAGACTATACCCATGACATATGTTTTCCTTAGATCTCAGGGGGCACGGGTGGCCCAGTCGTCTAGAGCGCCGCGATTCGCTGTGCACGTCCCTTGGGCACGCCAGAAACCTATGATTGTGGGTTCGAATCCCGGTTCGCCCCGATTATGTTTCTAGGTTTGACAGCACCATACCCGTGCTCGTGGGCTCAACCGAACTGGTAAACATCTAAGACCTGCATCACTTCTGGCTTTCCTCCCACATTAAGCTGACACGCCGCGATATAACTGAAATAGTGTTAAAATTGGCGTTAAACCCAACTCACTCACTCACTCACTCACACTCCTTAGATCTCTAACTACACTAGATCCATGACATATGTTTTCCTTAGATCTCAACCTACAGTAAACAATAGATCCATTACATATGTTTTCCTTTTATTACTATCTACAGTATACACTAGATCCATGACATATTTTTCCTTAGATCTCAAACTACAGTATACACTAGATCCATTACATATGTTTTCCTTATATCTCTATCTACAGTGTACGCTATATCCATGACATATGTTTTCCTTAGATATCTATCTACAGTGTACACTGTATCCATTACATAAGTTTTCCTTAGATCTCAAGCTACAGTATACACTATATCCATTACATATGTTTTCCTTAGATCTCTATCTACAGTATACAATAGATCCAGTACATATGTTTTCCTTAGATCTCAAGCTACAGTGTACACTAGATCCACAAAATATGTTTTCCTTGGATCTCAATCTACAGTATACACTTAATCATGACATATGTTTTCCTTAGATCTCAATCTACAGTGTACGCTATATCCATGACATATGTTTTCCTTAGATCTCAATCTACAGTCTACAAAAGATCCATGACATATGTTTTCCTTAGATCTCAATCTACAGTATACACTAGATCCTTGGCATATGTGTTCCAAAAACAAAAACTCAGCCAACCTTTACTCGTTGATCTGGGTGGCGAGTTTTCTGTCTAGCCGACAGAAGGATTTTCCGGACAGCAAAAAGCCGGCCTCGAGGCGAACGAGTCTTAGTGACAGAAATTGAGGTTTGCCTCACCACTTCCAGGCGTTGCTGAAGGGCAAGATGAACCGTCTCAAAGAGGGGTTCGAGCGAGCTGGTTAAATGAAGTATACATTAGTAGGCTTGGTACGTTAATTGTCACATACTGCAATATGACAAAACCATGCAAATATGAAGATGCTAAAAGCGATTTTGTTTGTTTTTAAACTTATATTTTGACAAATAAATCAACAAATACATAAACTATAGTGAGTGTCTAATGAATATAGCGTATAACATAATTGGGAAGAATTTCATAGCGTTTTAATCTCACCTCTCTGTACATGTTGCGGTGTCTCCTCTACTTTGGGGACCGCTTGCCACCTGCCTCATACTGCACTTGTAGTGTCGCGTTGGTCTTCTGTTGAATCTTCGGGGATTTAACAAACTCAGACTATAGTATTCTTCAGACGTCTGTGTCAGCTATTTTATAGCTTCATATTATTGTTCTTGATATTGCTTATAGTACAATAGTTATTGTCAGATTTAATATACGAAATTTATCACATTTGATACGAAATTCACATTTACATGAAATAAAGGAACAAACTCTATTTGTGAATCTCATCATACACTACAATTTACACTACAACTGAAACATTTTGTTAAAGTACATAATCATAAAAGGTTGCCTTGAGCTCTCATTCACTGTCAGTAATTGGGTGAGACAGATCTTCATCAAGAACTGCAAAGACTTCCATGCATGTTTGGTGCTGTTCAATCTTTGCATGAAACCTACTATGCACAATATTTTCCCCTCCACAATGGGAAGTAATAATACTGCAGATCTTCTGATGCGTTTTAAATGATGCAAGTGATGATCAGTATGAACATCCTTATTCACTGATATGTTTTTTACTTCAATCTGTCATCGCTTGATCACTCTGTTCCCACCATTGGTGGCTTACCTACTGCACTTGGTTCACAAAACGTCCCCTCCTATTATAAAAGCATATGTACTCTCTCAAAGGATGCCACAGTTCGTTCTGGAGACACTTGCTGTATTTTTTAAAAGCCGAAAGATCGCTCTCGTGAGACGCTCCCATTAAAATAGACGTAGCCCAGAGTATGGTTTGACCAACACACCAGTAAATTCTACTCACTTAATGAGTAACAGCGGCCAGAAGGTTCGAATTTACTATCCTGCCTGGTAGACTGCACGAAGCAGCAGTGAAGAGATGGGGTATCCTATGTAGAGGGCAATGTCTGAGTAACTCTCCATTCCTTAAATATAATAGAACCGAGGGCCCCATATAATCCTTAAAAGCTAAACAAATAATACGACTGGTTACTTATGAATGTTCTTATTGGAAGCAATTGGGTTAACCTTTGACAAAAATATAATCAGCTAAACATATTTATATATCCTTGTTCAGGTCTATATTTCCTGCAATCCCCGTCATGTACATACAGCGAGCAAGCGATTGATAAAGTGCTACGTTACGACCCCACGAAATTATGAAGAGCCGTGTATCATGCATTGTACATATAAGCTCGCGACAGAGCTTGGTGCACGTTGTTAATGGATTTTTTCATGACTGTCAAAATTAAGAACTTTATAGCCTGATAGCATGTTCTCAATAAAAGGTCAACATGCACAAGAATACACACACAAATGGATTCAAATAACATGTAGTCATATTTTACTATAAACGGTAACAGTCGATCATACAACCATATCATATATCAGTGAATGTATCAATATGTATCAAGAATGTATTAATATTTCAGATTATAAGATGATGGCAATTTTTGCAAGTATGTTTTTAAGGTGGTAAAGTGTCTTTTGGTCGTCAGTTTAAATCGCATAATCAGGCCGCACGTAAGATCCAGAATAATATATCTCGCTAGAGAAAGTAGGAAATACTATATCTGCCATTGTTGCTATTTTGAAATAGAGTGGCAGTGAAAAAACTGTACTTGTTCGTGTTTTCCGATTCAGTACTCTCAACAAAATATAGCAAAGCATTTGTATGAATTTTAAGGGAATGTGATTTCTATGTACATACCTCTAAAAACCGCCGTCCACCATTGGACAGGAAACAAGAGGACAGATACATCTTCATCCCCGCGTCCTTAGATATACCCATGCATGTCATAGAGCCGAATGAACCATTCAACACAGTGATCGGTCATGAGGTAAAGCTATCAAAGTCGACATCCAGAAAATGTGCTAAACAGTAATAAACACCTCAGAGTGTGATGTATGCAGACACCACCAGCTCATTTTGTGCAAATCTTCCTTTAACAACATAGAAGTATTCAGAGATACTTCGAAACAAAACCTACTCACGTTTAATCATAAACCCAATTTATAAGTTTGGCACATCTCACGTTAAATCAAAGGATGAAAAAACAATTTGAATTAATTGACGATGCGCTAATATACGATATAACAAACTAACAGCCATTGTTACTGTAGTGAAGAGTACATGCCGCTTTCAGCAATGTTCCAGCAATTTCACTGTGGAAATAGGCTTCACACATTGAAACAACGTGAGTTATAGGACCCGGGCCTTTAGGTGTGCAAAGAGAAGGCTTAAAAGAGCGGGGCGGTCGGGTAGCCTAGTGGTTAAAGCGTTCGCCCGTCACGCCGAAGACCCGGGTTCGATTCCCCACATGGGTACAATGAATGAAGCCCTTATAAGGTGTCCCCGCCGTGATATCGCTGGAATATTGCTAACAGCGGCGTTAAACCATACTCACTCACTCACTCCCATAAAGGAGCACAAAACTACACCAATGGCCCTTAGACTCTGAGTACTAGAATGTGTTGATGTATGAAGTGTAGAGTCTGAATGAAGTATAAGAATAAGGATAAGGATAAGTTCTATTTAATACTGAAAGGCCGCAGGATTCTGTTTTCGGGGATTGTTGAAGATATGTTTAACAGGTCATATTCTAACTTACTTGGCATGATAAATGAACATTGATAGTTTTTTAGAGTATCTTTATCAGTTGTTGACATGATCGATATAATTTTCTGTTGAGTGGGATATACATGAAAGGACAGTTCTATATCTATATTTCTTAGATGGTCGTATTTTTGACTTACAGTGACTAAACTCATCTAAACTCATCTTCAATCACATTTAAACCACATTGCTCATATATTTTCAATTCTCTGACTCTGTGTCTATGTCTGCCTACTTCGATCTGAGTCTATGAGAGCTGCATCATAATTGTGCTAAACGTATTCTAAATCTTTTAAAATTGATATCAAACGAATAGTATTCTGGGGAAATAGTTGTCTAAAGAAGCTTGTCATATTTGCATTTTTCTCAACATAAAACATGCGATGACCATTTTTGTAAGTAAATTGTAGATTGTATAGTGTAGTGTGTATAATGTAGACTTTATGGTGCATGATGTAGGGTGTATAGAGCATAGTGTAGAGTTGAGAGAGTACTGTGAAGAGAGAGTGAATAGTATAGAACGTAGAGCGTCGTGTGCATGCCATACACTGTAGAGCGCTCATATTATACCGCGTATGGTGTGTATTTTACAAAGTGTCGAGCGAAGATTGTGTAGTGTACTGTGTGTAAGGTATAATGTAGACTGTATGATGTTTGATGTAGGGTGAATAGAGTATAGTGTAGAGTTTAGAGAGTATAGTGTAGTTTGCAGGGAGTATAGTGTTCAGAGCAGAATGCAGAATTTGTAGAGTGTGGAGCGTTGTGTTTATAGTGTATAGTGTAGAGGATAGAAAGTGTATGTGCTGTGTGTAGTGTAGAGTGAGGAGCGTGAAGTGTGTTGTGTAGTTTGTATGGTGTGGAGCGTAGTGCTTATGGTGTATAGTGTAGAGGATAGAGAGTGCTGTGTGTAGTGTAGAGCGTGTAGTGTATAGTGTAGTTTGTATGGCGTAGGCCGTAGAGAGTAGGATGTTGCATGTAGAGTATAAAGTATAGAGTTTAAAGTGTAGAGAGTAGAGCGTGGAGTGTAGAGAGCATATAATGTACAGAGTACAGTTGATTGTTTTGTAACGACACTCCGTCTATATGACGGCGGCCTGTAAATAATCGAATCTGGACCAGACAAGCCAGAGGTTGCTATTACGAGACGTTGTAGGGGTACGAGGACACACTGTCAACCAAGTCACCTATTTGATCCATTTGGTTGCTGGGGACCTACTTTAACACACAATCTCAACAGGGGTAAAGGGTACAGATTACAGTTTCATGTGAAGAGCTTATGGTATGTAGTGTAGATTGTAGATCATAGGGTATTTTCAACTGTCATTCTTTACGATTGCCATTATTTGATTTTGGCGACACGAAATGGTAACAAGGGATTGTGCATAACTTAGAGTTCATTCATGTGTGCCAAGATTGGTAAATATCCCCCCAAAACCGGGTACCCCTATTACCGTAGGCGTATCTCCTTTCCTCTATATAATACTAACTAGACTCTCACAGGACTCAAAACTGCATGCGAACATATTGGGCGGTTTAGCCATTGCAATAGCATTGTGCAATATTAAATTGCGATACAAATGCAATGATAGTACTGCTATAATTCTGCTAGCATACACTAATTCCCTGCTGAATTGTTTGATAGGCATTACTTAGAAGTTGACAAAGTAGACACAATTTATTGTAAAGGCGACGTTTCGGTATATATCCTGATACCGTTGTTAAGCTATGTACCTTGCTTGTCTACTGCTGGATCAACAAAATTCATACACTCCACAGTAAACATCCATCATAGTGTTCGTGGTGTTCATATCATGCTACACATATAATGCTGTTCTTATCAAGTGAGTGAGTGAGTTGTGTTTAACGCCGCTTTTAACATTATTCAAGTTATATCACGCCGTGTCAGCTTAATGTGGGAGGAAAGCCCGAAGTGATGCAGGTCTCTGACGTTTAACACTTCGGTGACACGAGCACGCGTCTGGTGCTCACAAACCTAGAAACACAATCAGGGCAAACCAGGATTCGAACCCATAATCATAGGTTTCTTGCGTGCCCAAGGGACGCAACACTGCAAAGCGAATCGCGGCGACTTAGACGACTGGGCCATCCATGCCCACTGTTCTTATCAAGACATGCTTTTCATGACTTAGAACTAAGAGTACAAAATTGTGAGTGAATGAGTGAATGAGTTGGGTTTAACGTATTCCAGTTATATCACGGTGTGCCAGCTTATGTGGGAGGAAAGCCAGCCGTTTTTTGAAACTTGCAGTTTATACTGTTTCCTTTGTTGATATGTTGTATATGTCAAACTCCGAATTTGTTTAGGGGGAAATAATGACCATTTATCACTAAATACGTGTGCAAGAGAGTTACTAATAGGGTTGTTGAAACAATATTCATAATATGATAATATGAAATACTTTTCCTATCACATCCCGAACAGCGAATTTACAAATACGTCGAAATATATTGATTGTTTTGAAGTTAATCTGATAGCAGATTATGTAGCGTTTATTCTGTTTCAGTATACAGTCAGGCGTAGCAGGCCATCCAGTTGTATTCGGAATCGCGGAGTTGTGTGTAGCTGCCTTTTTGTACCGTAACGGTAATTCCGGACTTTGTGACGTTCGTTATGGTGACGTTAACGTTGTAGTTCGAACTGCTGCTGTGGATGATGTCCATCTGTGTGAAGCTGTACATGATGCTGGGGACGTCGTAGAAGGGGTGAGAATAACGTAGTGCAGACTTCTGGGGCAAACCGCTGTGTACGTCACCAAACCCAGAATCACCTGAGGTAGAAGTCGGTTAATTATGATGTTGGGTGTGTCAGCGAATACCTTCATCAGCACAGATGGACCTGACAGATGTTGATGCAACCATCAGCTGGTTTGTTGTGATTAGGATTCCATTCTAGGATATACATTCATGTATATGATAATACTATTAACATGTTTCATCAAGAGTGGAAATCAACACTTGAAAATATACTCAACAACAAGAGTTCCCGTGACGCCAATATTTTAGCGTATTTTTCAAACAAGTAATGTTTGGTTTTTAATATTGTATTACATGTATGGAATCAAGTCACAAAAACGCAACTGCTACAAAAAATCATGCATTCCATGCAAAAGTTGACTTTTATGCAAGCCCCATGCATATCACTACACAAAAATGGGTATAAAAACATGTGCGTTAACGGGATTCCATATGCATTGTTTAGCTTCGTGCTGACAACAACCACTCAGAAAAACAACAAAATTACACAATTATTCAACATAACGAAATGCCACGCCTGTCCGAAAATGAGCGTCTGTGAGCCATTGGTATGCTTGAAGCAGGATCGAGTCAACGTGATGTTGCAAGAAAATTTAGCGTCCACAGAAACACCATTTGATGTTTATGGCAACGTTGGCAACAGACGAATGCAGTCAGAGACCATCCTCGGAGTGGCAGGCCACGCGTAACCAATAATCGACAAGACAACTGGATTCGAACAACACACCTACGAAATCGATTCCAGCCAGCAACAGTGACTGCAAGAAGCATCCTTGGCCTTCGACGAATATCTTCACAAACCGTACCTCGCCGCCTCAGATGTGCATGGTTTGTTGCCAGAAGACGCTACGCTGGACGGCTATGCAGTGGGGACAAGTTCTATTCACTGACGAGTCTCGTGTTCACCTCAGGCACAGTGATAGGATTACAGCAAGCCAGAGGATCCGTTTGATATTGGTAGAGGGAAATCTCAATGGACAGCGCTACCGCGACGAAATCATCGGCCCTGTTGTTCTACCGTTTTTGCGTCGTCATGGCCCAGGCATTTCAACATGATAACGCCCGGCCTCATACTGCTCGACTTGTTCAGGATTCTCCTCAACAAAACAACGTGAATGTCATCCCCTGGCCGGCTCGCTCCCATGATCTCTCAGCAATCGAGAAAATGTGGGATGAGATGGATCGGCACCTTCGACGTCAACCACGTGTTCCAGAGACACTCCAGGAACTTCGAAACATGCTCCAGCAGATATGGACAGATATCCCACAGGACTTTGTGCGGCGCCTGGTCCATTCCATGAGAGGAAGATGTGTTGCTTGCATCGCAACCAGAGGTGGACACACATGCTATTGATTTGGAAATTGACATTTTGGCATGTTCATGTTTTTTTTATGAAATCACGCATTTTCTGAAGTCAGTTTGGCAAATTAAACCATTTGAACACTTACAGGAGTCTTTTATCTTTTGCAAACCGAAATTGTTTCAGATTTGGTAAAAAACATAACTTTGCATTGATTCTTATTCAATGACACAGGAACTTTTGTTGTTCAGTATAGTTAACAATTATATAAGGAATATTAACGGATGCTCTATCCATAAAAAAAACCTTTTCTTACTTCAGTTATAAAAGTACGTTTTACGCCCATGTAAACTTTTGTCTCCTACATTTACATGTAGATAAGTCTGAGAATGGTTTGACTGTGCCTCGTATCAAGCCTGTATGCTTACAGCCCAATAGCCTTTGTAAGCTTTTTGAAAAAAATATCCTCGTAAAAATAGAAACGTTGACATCCCTAAATGCTTGTAATTTTCCCTATATATTGAAGTTTGGATGGATCATGGTGCTGTCATGTTGCTATTTACCCTCATTAAATGTGCACAGAGTTGTATTAACTGGGGATCATGTGTGTACACAACATTTCTAGATAACGAGAAAGCCTGTAATCGAATATGGCATTTCTGGTCTCTTCGTAAAATTTCACTCATCTTGGAATAAGAGGTAAAACGTGCTGTCTGTTACATCACTTTTATACGTCCATGTATACGTGTGTTCCGTGTAGGACGAGGAATCTCATGTATTTGTTGTTACTCCTGTCCATGTTCTGGATCAGTGTCATATGTAACTAGCTGTACTTTTTCTGAATATTGTGAACAAAAACCCTTGGGTCATTAGCCAACCATCTTTAACTGTTTCTTATACACCTTTGATCATATACCACAAGTATCATGATACAGTTCTGGATCAATGTTATTCCTATCCATATTCCGGATCAATGTTATTCCTATCCATATTCCGGATCAATGTTATTCCTATCCATATTCTGGATCAGTGTTATTCCTATCCATGTTCTGGGTCAGCGTTATTCCTATCCATGTTCTGGGTCAGTTTTATTCCTATCCATATTCTGGATCAGTATTATTCCTATCCATGTTCATGGTCAGTATTATTCCTATCCATGTTCTGTGTCAGTATTATTCCTATCCTTGTCAATCATCTGTGACGAGAACTGGTGTACATTCTCACTACGACGAAGGGGACATGATGAGGCAGTATCAAGTTGACGAGGCTGGCAATTAAATTGGGGATAGTAGGGACAAGATGTACAGGAGAAGTGATGCAGTGGATGGGGACAGTATGAGGCAGTATCAAGTTGACGAGGCTGGCAATGAAATTAGGGATAGTAGGGACAAGATGTACAGGAGAAGTGATGCAGTGGATGGGGACAGTATTAGGCAGTATCAAGTTGACGAGGCTGGCTTTGAAATTGAGGGTGGTAGGGACAAGATGTACAGGAGAAGCGATGCAGTGGATGGGGACAGTATGAGGCAGTATCAAGTTGACGAGGCTGGCTTTGAAATTGAGGGTGGTAGGGACAAGATGTACAGGAGAAGTGATGCAGTGGATGGGGACAGTATGAGGCAGTATCAAGTTGACGAGGATGGCTTTGAAATTGAGGGTGGTGGGGACAAGATGTACAGGAAGAGTCAAGTTGAGGATGATGTGGAAACAACGTCGATGATTGTCAAAATGGAAGAGGAAGGGGATTTACAAGCTGCTGTGTCGTCAATCACAGCCGTCCGAACATCTGTTGTAATGGTGGAGGGTAAGATGATGAAACTGCTGCTGGTCCTAGATGTGAGGCTGTGAAATAGACACATGTAGGTGCCGCCACTAACGACGTTTTGCTTGTTGTGATGTACAGACCTAGGCCAAATAAACATCACAAAGCTTTGGTAGATATCAGAGTCTTTACCTTTCAACCCACCTGCATATTTCATCAGTGTTTTTTTCAGCTTTTAGAAAGTGACTGTTTTTTATATTTTATTTCATTGTCCGTGTGCATTATTTTCAGGGTAAGGATCAGGGACATGCAGTGATACACATTAATTATGTATAATATTTATCGTTTTGAACATTATCTTATTTATCTTTGAATTTCCTTTGGAATCATTTGAAGGTTCACTACAGAGTACATCATCTTTTTCCGTACTACATCAAAATATATTCAGACAAACCTTAAATTAATGAGAGATCTGAAATGCATAAATTAAAAATTTGTCATAAAATTTAACAAAAAGTATGCAAATAGTGGTTTGATCACATAGAGTAACACTTACTGGCTATTAGACATTAGCGTTGGAGCTGAAATTAATCATCTTATTCGCAATAAAACTTTGACAGGGAGTAATACCCTTGTAGCCGTAAGCCACATGAGTTGTAGCTATTAATGATTCATTAGTTACACAATTCAGCACTTTTGTGTCATTTTCTCCTGGGAAACATATCAGAAATTGATATTGCAATACTGACATTTAGTTGCACAGATTGAGAAGCATGCTATAAACAAGCTATTATTGATTGGCTCGGTGGTAGCTGTCCTGTGGGTACATGAAGAGGGTAGTGGAATCTGTGTCCACAAACTTCAGCAACCTAGTGATAACCGAGCAGTTGTTATCATGTATATTTCATGAGGTATCAATTTACCTGCCACTGTAGAAATCCTACCTTCCCTTTGTTCTGAGTTTTGATGACAGACATAAACGTCAGACAGGCAGCTTGGTGGACTGTTTTTGGAAAATATGTGTAACATTGAAATGTACATTTGACGGAAGGAAACAGACGTTCTGTCAGGAAGGTTAGTGGTACTGATCTGGTTGATAAAGGGAACGGTGTTACATTGAAATGTACATTTGACGGAAGGAAACAGACGTTCTGTCAGGAAGGTTAGTGGTACTGATCTGGTTGATGAAGGGAACGGCGTTACATTGAAATGCACATTTGACGGAAGGAAACAGACGTTCTGTCAGGAAGGTAGTGGTACTGATCTGGTTGATAAAGGGAACGATGTTACATTGAAATGTACATTTGACAAAGGAAACTGACGTTCTGTCAGGAAGGTTAGTGGTACCGAGCTGGTTGATAAAGGGAACGGTGTTACATTGAAATGTACACTTGACAAAGGAAACAGAAGTTCTGTCAGGAAGGTTAGTGGTACCGATCTGGTTGATAAAGGGAACGGTGTTACATTGAAATGTACATTTGACGGAAGGAAACAGAAGTTCTGTCAGGAAGGTAGTGGTACTGATCCGGTTGATAAAGGGAACGGTGTTACATTGAAATGTACATTTGACGGAATGAAACAGACGTTTTGTCAGTAAGGTAGTGGGACTGATCTGGTTGATAAAGGGAACGATGTTACATTGAAATGTATATTTGACGGAAGCAAACAGACGTTCTGTCAGGAAGGTAATGGTACTGATCTGGTTGATAAAGGGAACGGTGTTACATCGAAACGTACATTTGACGGAAGGAAACAGACATTCTTTGTCAGGAAGGTAGTGGTACTGATCTGTTTTTTTAGGGAAATTTTTCACTTCGAAATGTACATTGGACAACTGTGAAATCGGATCAGTGGGTCCTTATAGTCTTCCGGAAACAGATTTAACAGATTAGATAGTTTATATTTTCCATCATTTGACAATAGTTTTCAGCTGATGAGTGTCACTTAAGTCTTTGTTTTTTCCACACTAAATATCTTCTAAGGTTAGTTAGTTGTGATGTAAACTTCTCTCTCTCTCTTCCAGATATACATTTGCAGTTGTGTATTTCTTTTTCAGCTACTAATTGTAAATTTTCCTTTAGTTTGAGAAGAACTTGTCTTTTTGTAGATTTAACAATTTTCCTTCATGTACATATATTGTTAACATTCCCTCGCTCGTATTTCGTTTGTTGTTTGTAATTGTGTTTTTGTATTGTTATTTGACAAGACTATGTTCCAACATTGAAATGAGCAAGGGAGTGAAATGAATGTGTTATCTTGTCATAACTTGTCCATATCTTGTTCATGATGTTTGGTGCATTTGGAAGTTTATTGTATTCTTCATACAGATCTAAACATGCGTTGAGGACATGTTTTTCAAATCACTCCAGAAAGATGTGATTTATTCAAGATGACATATTATAATTTGTAGATATAATTTTCAGTAAATTATTCTGTGAAATGGACATGAAATGCACAAGGTTTGTGACACTTTGCAGTGTCAAGGATATAGATATTGACAAGATAGCCACAGCTTTTAGACTGACACAATCTTGCTGGCTTTCACTTCACCAGGTCTTCATGCCAACTGGCTCTCCCTGCTTTCAGGCCCTAACTCTATAGCTAAGTGTAGCATAGACCCCCAGCCAGGAGGCCGATTTGTCGTCACCTACGTCCCTGTGGAGACGGGGCTGTTTGATATTACTGTCAAGTGGAACGGGCGGGATATTCATGGTAACATAAATCATACAATATACAGTGGTGGTCGGCAGGTTATCAGTGGTGGATGATTTTGTTTAAGTTTGATGTGTTAAAAAATTCTCCACAGACCACAGTTGAAATTTTGAAGATTAAATTGTGTGTGTTAGTTTTGATGATGTTTTTGAAATATGCTTAAGTATAATTTCTTTCTTTTTTTGTCAGAATACTTTAGTTTATCAGGATCATCTTTTTAGATTTTACAATTATTGAACTGAACAACACAAGTTTTTATGTTTCAATGGTTCATTTTATGATAGAACTCTTTTGTCGTATAATTAGATGATTGATTGAATGTATGTATTTTACAGAACTTGTGCTCATTGGTATCAGGGGGATAAGGGGGATAACTCTTGTCACTGTTATAATGAAACTGACATGTTTGAAGCACTTTCTTTGTCACAAGACTTAACTCTCTGCACTCTCAAATGAGTTTGTTTGAATAATTCACCTTGTGCCATTCAATGTGTCTTTGTCTTTGCAATGAGCTGTGTAGAATAGATTTCATTGCACTTCTCTCAGAATCTTTGTCTGTGTTAAGGAAATAGTTATTCTACTGGAACTTGTTAACATACACTTATCTGAAAGTAACAGTTTTTTAAGAGAATTTTAATTTATTTCATCTGGAATTAGTCGATTTTATTTATTTTTTTGTAGTTGAGTTGGTTTTTTCATATTTGATATTTGTAGAGTGCTAAAACTAGCAATAGTTTATAGAAAATAAAAATGTTTTCCTTGTGTGTATTTATTGAAAGATTTCAGCTCTAGTGGCATACATGTGTTGAATGTTTTCCGTTTCTATTTACAATACAAAAATCTGTTTTTGAAAATAAGTTTTATGCACTTGCTCCTTTATATGAAAATTGTATTTGTCTGTGTTTGGATGTCATTCAGTGTAATCATGCTGATGCCAAAAACCTACCACCTTGAGATTTCAACATGAAGAACGCAACCCAGCACCTTGTCAAAATAAATGAATATATTACATACCAAAAGATAAAAGTTGACAATTTTTCATATATTTGTGACAGATCAATACTGAACTAATATTTGATTTTCAATCACCGATATTTCATGTCAGCCCTCCCCTTTGTTTCAACCATAATCAACAAATTATCCATATTGTATGTAGCCCATTCCACCCTCGTATCGTTGATGCACGCAAGGTCCGAGTGATTGGCGGCTGGCAGCACTATATGGACTCGAACGAACGTATCCACCTGGTGGTTGGAGAGGAGAAACACATCCCATTTGAGACGGCCGAGGTAGGACCAGGTGAAGCTTACAAAGAAACAATTTAACATATTAACGCTCTATATGACGTCAGAGATGCGAAACATCATCGACGGCTGTTTGTGTCAGGTCATTTATTCTCTATGGGTATAATTCTGCTTCACTGTCATGCTTCAATTTGTGACTGGGGATTTATTAGGTGACGAAATTCACAAATTGTGTGATAAAGTATTATCTTATTTTATCTTATCTTAAGGGGAAGCAATGTGGAATATTTTTGTTTTGTTATTTAGTGAGATAGATGACAATAACAGTTATATTGTATACTGTAGGTAAATTAATTTTTGTAAATCAGAAGACCAAGTTAATAATTAACATTCTAACATGAACTACCTCATTTCAAGCAAGGTGACAGCGGAGGTGCGAGGTCCTAGCGGGTCCATCGTGCCGTGCACTGTGGACGACAGCTACAACGGCAAAAGCACCGTCATCTTCACCCCTAGAGAAGAAGGTGGGCCTACGTCCACTGTTCTGTGTGATAGCATTTGATGGAGAAACAGGGGGCGTGAGGTGTGGCTGTATGTTAGCATTTGATGGGGAAACAGGGGGCGTGAGGTGTGGTTGTATGTTAGCATTTGATGGGGAAACAGGGGGCGTGAGGTGTGGCTGTATGTTAGCATTTGATGGGGAAACAGGGGGCGTGAGAGGTGTGGCTGTATGTTAGCATTTGAGTGGGAAAGAGGGGGCGTGAGGTGTGGCTGTATGTTAGCATTTGATGGGAAAACAGAGGGCGTGAGTTGTGGCTGTATGTTAGCATTTGATGGGGAAACAGGGGGCGTGAGGTGTGGCTGTATGTTAGCATTTGATGGGGAAACGGGGTGTGAGGTGTGGCTGGATGTTAGTATTTGATGGGGAAAGAGGGTCTTGAGGTGTGGCTGTATGTTAGCATTTGATGGGGAAACAGGGCGTGAGGTGTGGCTGTATGTTACATTTGATGGGGAAAGAGGGGGCGTGAGGTGTGGCTGTATGTCAGCATCTGATGGGGACCTGTTTGTGGAGGCAGTGAGGTGTGGCTGTATGTCAGCATCTGATGAGGACATGTTTGTGGGGTCCTTGAAGTATAGCCTATATACTTTTGTACCATGTACATTATTCAGTTCTGCTTGACAACAGCCTAAGGATATATACCGAAGCATCACGATTACAAAATGATAAGGGAATCATTAACCATAAATTATGTCAACTTTGTAGGCTATAGTAGTTGAAGTATTGGCTCCTCATGCCAAAGGCTTCCAATTCTTCACATGGGTACAATGTGTAAAGCCTATGTGGCTGGAATGTTGCTAATAGTGACATAAAATCTAACTCAGTCATTGAATTTTTGTGAGGTAGCTGAGGTTGGCTACAGAACAATTCACCTTTCTATGACCACCATCACAATTATCTAAAAGGTTGAAGATTGATAATAGTCATGTGGCAAACTTTCAGGCAACCAGACGTTTTGAAACTTTTGAGTTGTTTTACAGAACAAATAACAATCAGTGTCCTATCAAATTTCAGAGCTAAAACTGTGGTTATGATACACAGACGAGCAATGAATACATCGATTGTACTGATTAGACCATAACACCCCTTCATTTAACATCTGTGATTCAGGTCATCATAACATCCACCTGAACTGGTCGGACCATCCTCTGTCCGGTTCTGCATTCTCCGCCTATGCTACTGGGGGCTTCCATGACATCACCAAGATCATTCTCTCTGGCCGGGGACTGAAGGAGGCTACAGTCCGAGAGGAGGCCGAGTTCTTCATTGATGGCTCCCAAGCTGGCAGAGGTAGGAGGCCATCACAGTACCGTATTTTCTTGAGTATAGTGCGCACTTTTTTTCCAAAAAACACAGCTGTGCACATTATACACGAATTAATGAGTTTTGATGTTTTTTTCCCCCATGGAAAGACATTACCGTGAGCACGTAACACCAGAAATACCATGTCAACAAATCCATACTGAAGTTCGCAAATTATTTCATGTAATTACACTGTCTGGCTATGAAAAGTGTTCTTTGTATATCTGGACTTATATTTGTAAATTATTTCATTAATTTTATTTAAGATTCCTTTTAATATTGTTTTCATTAATTTCGGCGAAATCGTGTGTGAAGCGATCGGAAGATCGCACAACTCACCGTTATTAACAGCAACCACGGTCAGATTACCGCTATTGACGCCTTGAAACGAACTTTAGTTGACAGAGAATGGATACATATATCATAAATGCCATACTTTGATTCGTTAAAAGTCATATTTGTTTTTGTTCGACGATTCTATGTCAACACGTAATTCTCGCGATCACGCGATCACTTGCACAGGAGCCTTGACGGTGACTGGTCAGACTGGTTACATGTAAAAAATAATCCCCGGCAATAGCGATCAGCTGCTTTGCTTAGGGTTATTATTAATTTATAAATATGTTTAGTAAAAGCTGCATCTAAATTAACAAGATATTGGAATTTATTATTCCTGATTACAAAAATAATTTCAGATACAACAATTTATTATTCCTGAATACAAAAATAATGTCAGATACAACTTGCATTAAAATACTGTAAAGTTATATCGTTGGGTGTGTCTTTGCCGGACTTCGCTGTCTGGGAGGGAAATACACATCTGAGCGGGAAAATAAACCCCTTAAACCCCACCATGAAGAAAACAAAACAGACTGCACGTGGATTTCTGATTGGGAGATTATATCCCTTATATCCTGACTCAGAGCAAATAGCCGCACATTGTTGATGAGTCAATGAAAGTCACATGACACGGCACGAGTTCAGCTCTACTCAGATCAATCGAACAGCTGGTTTCTATATTTAGCAATGGCAGAATGAAACATGTCGGCAGGATAAATCCGTTATAGCAGTATCAGGAGGTGTATATGTGGTTTTATGTGTCCTGTATCCAGTTTTGTACCATGCATCAGCCGGAGGCTTCAACTTATAATGTACCTCATGCAGATATGAGTATATATACCTTAATAAATAACTGAAACAATGCCGCGCTAAAGCTCAAGATCAATTGTGTATTAATCTAGCCATTAATAATAGCCTATCTACACAGAGACAACATTTGGCACTCATCACTTGTGACAATCTCAAGGCCTAGAGCGGAGTTTGATCCCCTTGAAGATGATGTTCGCATCCTTTTTAACTGAAATATGTTTTAGTTTATTATCATATGTTTTTCAAGGAATTCATGTTTTCAAGTATTGTTTTCTTTGAATCACTCAATGATTTTATTTGTGAATTTAGCAATGGGTGTTATTAGTGGGTTTACTTTCCATGCTTTATTGTGTAATGAATATCAGCTGTGTTGAAATTGTAAGGAGTGTGTCCAGATATTGGAAGATGTTATTTATATGCAGGTGAGCCCCAGGTGCAGCTTACAGGAGTAAGAGCGGAGGTCAACGTCATCACGTCGCCACTTGGCGGCGGCAAGTACAGATGTACTTACATTCCTGTCATCCCCGGAGCGTATCTCCTCCACATCACCTGGAATGGCCGACAGGTCAAGGGGGCTCCATTCAAGGTCAACGTCATTGGTGCTTTCTACCCAAACAAGGTCGTTGTGAGCGGTGAAGGTTTAAAGGGAGGTCTTTTGGGCCGTGACCTTGACATCAGGATTGACACAAGGAAAGCAGGGCCAGGTAAAGAATGATTTCAGCGTTGAGTCGTATTCCAGATTTCTTGATAACTTTTTGAGACCAGCTGAGTGATTCAAGATTCATATTTTGGGGGTAGTTCATTATCTGGCTTACAAGGAGATATCTTGTTAGATTTTGAAGAAAAATAACCTCCAGATCTAGGACATCAGAAAAACTCCCAATGTCCTGCAATCCGTATTATATCACTACTCACTTCATATGATGCTCTTCATGTATCCAGGTGAGCTAACAGCATTCTGCAGTGGTCCCAACAAGGTGGCCTACTGTGACCTCGAGGACAACAGGGATGGCACCTTCCGTCTCTTAGTCAAGGCTCAGGAACCAGGAAGACATGTTCTGCAGGTCAAATATGGCGGCGAGCATGTTCTAGGTGTGTACACTTTCTGGCGAGGAGTGGCAGTCGGGTTGTTTGTGTTTTGTGACTCTCACTTACTGATAAAGATTTATTTCAAGAAACGCTTTCCCCAGACATTAATTGTATGATCTTAAGTGTCAATCCTATGACTATTTGTACAGTTTCCATTGTAAATCCAAGTATTTATTAACAAGATAGTTTTGAATGTGTGATGTTTGTATTACTGATTTGTTCTCAGGAAGCCCTTTGTTTTCCGAGTATCTGCACAACCAGATGCCAGCAAAGTGCGCGTGAGTGGGCCCGGCGTGGAGCATGGTATCCTAGCAACCTTCCAGTCCCGCTTTATTGTGGAGACCCGCGGCGCTGGTGCCGGACAGCTCATGGTCAGGATCAGAGGACCTAAAAGTATGGACACTTCGTCTCACCAAACTTTATCTCAATTTTATTGCTTTACCCATATCAATTTTCAATAGATATTGTTTGAAAACTGACTGTATATTTTTGTTCAGATTTTAAAAACAAGCATACAGCATTGTTCCTTGTGATTGAGACATTTCCTGACATAATCTTATAGGGACATAAGTGAGTTATACATTTAATTATCGAGATACAGTGAATATGAACTGTTTCATCATTTCAGTCAGTCAACATTTAAGTGAGCAACTGACCAAGAAGACATTAACTCTAGAGATACAATAAAAGTTTTGATTTATATGCTCCTGATGAAAAGAACAATAGGTGAAAGAAGCATACACACTTGTAGTCAGTTTCATCCACTGTCAAATGTATTTGCAAAGTTGTGTACCTTAGGCATGCCAGAATCTATGATACAGGCTCCACTCCCAGATTCCTACTGAACACGACTGTTTGCCTGTCAGCATCACACCCTTAATCGTGGGCGGGGGCGGTCGGGTAGCCTAGTGGTTAAAGCGTTTGCTCGTCACGCCAAAGACTGGGGTTCGATACCCGACATGGGTACAATGTGTGAAGCCCATTTCTGGTGTCCCCCGCCGTGATATTGCTGGAATATTGCTAAAAGCGGCGTAAAACCATACTCAGTCAGTCAATCAGTAATCGTGTGTGGCACCAAATGAAAATCTTAAAATCTACATTACTTACAGCATTCCTCCTACATATAGGTGTCATGCCGTGATGCAGGTGAAATACTAATAAAACAGGCATTAAACTCGCGAACTTTGAAACAGAAATAACAGGTTCAATACACAATCATTACAGGGTATTTTTCTGTAATGAGAGACAACTGTTTTATGCACTGTATTTCATTTTCCAGGGGCGTTCCAAGTGGAAATGTACAGAGATAGCCAAAAGGATAGGACGATTCTCTGTCGCTTTGATCCAACGGAGACTGGGCTGTATATCATCCATGTTCAATTCAATTCAATTCTTTATTGTATGAAAGGCCACAGGCCCATATACAACGGAGTTACATAACATATTTTATAAAATACAAAGTCAAGGTAACAATTCACTTAGTAACAAAAAAGCATTATGTATGTACAAAGCCAGTTGATGTTGTGTTATAAGATCCTTGCAAGACAGTAATGAAGACAATCTTTAAGCATTAAAATGAGATAGAGACCACTGCGGTAAGTACTTGTCTCTTAGATTTTCGTATATAGGGCAAATAAACATGAAATGGTATTCATCTTCGACAACAATGTCACAAAATGGGCATAATCGTATCGATTTTTCAATAGATGAAAATCTCCCTGTGTTAATTTTTAGATCATTCAGGCCAAGTCTGAAACGAATAAGGGTGTTACGAGAATTCCTGTACCGTAAATTTGATAAATAGGATTATACCTTCAGCTTGCAAATTGGTAACATACAACAAAGAAAAATATGGCTGTGGGTGAAAATGGCACAGTTTGTTAAATGCGAGTTGGTGGCGACACCCAAGGAGGGAGGGGTCCCCAACTGCCTGAGCACCATGGTGATGGGCACATCAGACTGAGGAAAGCTAACTTAAGAGGGTAACCATGCATAAGCAGCTACCTTTTAAACCATTAACCTAGGTGCCCATTACATAACGTAGGGATTGGTCTTATCAGGGTAACCATCAATAAGCCCCAACCCTAACTAGCACATAAAACCAGGGGTTCAAACTGCAAGGGTAACCATAGCAATGAACTCCCCATACTGAATAATACATGCCCAAGAGGGTAACCATACTGGGCCTTATTTGTAATCTAACTAACCTAAAGTCCCTCCCTCCGAGTATGCCGCCACAGAACGTGTACCTACACGGTCATCGCCACCAAGTTGCACTGGTTAAAGTGCAGCAGAAGGAATAGCCTGAAAAAGTGCTTCTTGTAATTCATGAACGAAAATAGAATTGCCAATCTCTGACAGATGAATGTCATCCTCCCTATACAAACCAGAATCTCTAGCCACAATATCATGTCTGACAAAAAGCCCCTTAAGCTTTGTTACTGTCTCAATTGCTTTCCTGTTTACCCGCTTCCTCTTCCTCTCGATTGCCGCAAGTGATTCTGCACCTCTCCATGCTCTCCGAGGAAACATCTCTGACCAAATTAACTGCACATTTGGTAACAAGTCTGTGATTGTGTGCATGTCCTGCTCTATGTCTCTACGCTTCTCATAGTGACTAAATCATTGGATCCCAGATGTATTACCAATGTATCTGGTGATTGGAGGTATTGCAATTTTTTCTTAAGCAATGGAAGCAAGCCTGACCAATGCATACCTCTGATGCCAAACCATGTGATATTAGCAGAATCTAAACGCAGGTTCTTTCCAAGGTGTAGTTTGAGTGCCTGTCGGTGTGACCAGTAGACGTAAGAGGATCCAATAATCCATACCCCTGAAATAACTTAGATGAGGTTAGAGGAAGCATGCGTATGAAAGATACTATTGACTACTAGTTTATTAAGCCTATTCTTATGTAAGTTCTGTATGCCATTGACTTCCACCTACCCCATTCCTGTATGATTTGGTAGGGGATACCATTCACTGCTGCAGATGTAGCTGCTCCTATTCTAAATGAATGAGATTTGTAGGATGAGCAAGATAGGTTTATGAATGACAGTGCTCTTTTAAGTACTGCATTAAACTGGTACTTTGAAACTGGTTTGCTATCTATATGGATAAACAGACTGGTGTCAGGGGAAGTTGAAGGCCTTGCTATCAAATATTGATGGAGTGTCACTGCTGGACAATCAAACTTGGCAGGATGTGAAGGTATCCTCAAACAGCACTTGGCTCCAAGCTGATCAGTCTTTGACAGGCGAATACACACAACAAGCTGATCCTTGGTGAGTCGTATGTCAGATAGTAATAATCCCTTAGATTTACCTGGATCAACCTCGGTGCAAACTAATTCGCTGACCCGGAGAAAAGCGTGAAACGCCATAGTGAACATGCTCTTGAAAAGCTTGCTTTCATATACAGATGAACACACATAGTCCAATGCTCTAAGAAGATTTCTCAGGACAGGAAGTGTTATTGGGTGACGTATGTCCTGCCGTGGATTAGAATTCTTCATTCCGGTAAGTATTTTCTTGATAATGAAGTTGTCTGTTGTATCCAACATTGCATTCAGTTTATGCTGCCTACTGATTGCTGCTATGTGTTGCAAAGCTGTTGCTGGTGATCTCTTATTTAAAGACAGATAACCAATATACTGTACAAGGTGTCCAAAAGGTACTGGCCAGATGTCTTGTAGAAGATGCAAATGACGGAAGTTTTCTAAAGACTTTAAAGCTACTTGGTAGGCTCTTATTGTGTTAGTTGCCAATGACAATTCTAACAGTCTCTTAGCTTCTTGTCCAAAGTCTCCCATAAAGTGGCTGGAATCTCTGTAGGATATGGATCTGCATGCGGTACCATGCGCCTGAAATGCTGCAAATGTATGCGAGATAGAGCGTCGGCAAGCTTGTTATTGCAACCTGGTATAAATGTGGCTTTAATTATCAGATTGAGGTGTAAGCACTTTAAGGTTAACCATCTGACCAAGACCATGACTCTCTTAGATTTTGATGACATCTTATTTAGTATTGCAACTACTGCTTGGTTGTCAGAATTAAAAATAACCTTTTTGTTTGCTAATAAGGCTCCCCATATGCAAATTGACACCAGTATAGGAAAATACTCTAAAAATGTAATGTCCCTCGTTATTCCTGATTTTATCCATTCCTCCGGCCAGATTCCATATGTCCACTTCCCTCCAAAGTAAGCCCCAAAACCTCTGCCTCCACCGCCGGCACTGTCGGTGAACAACCGTAGTTGATTGTTGCCAATCCAAAATTGCTCTGGAAATATAGCCACTCCATTATGGTCAGACAGGAATGATAACCGTGTACACAAATCTTCCTTTATCCCTTTCGTCATGCGTAACCGGTAATTACCTCTTGATAGCCCACTTATAGAATCTATGAGTCTGCGAATAAAAGGACGACCAATTGGAATGGCTCTGCAAATAAAATTAAGTAGGCCAATGAGTGACTGCATTTTTTTAACTGTTGTTTTCCTGAGAGACAAAAGTTCAGTAATTGTTGATATACAATGGTCAATCTTGTCCTTTGGTATTCTGGCCTGTTGTAGTACTGTGTCAATTTCTATACCAAGGAATGTTAAGCATGTGCAAGGCCATACCGTCTTCTCTTCTGCCGTTGGTATTCCCAGGGTTTTACAAATGTGTAGGAATGCATCCAAAGCTTTTTTACAGTAATTTGTATTTGTTGGGCCCCCAAACAAAAAATCATCTAGATAATGAAGCATGTTACCACTTTGAAGTCTTTGTTCCACCGCCCATTGCAGAAATGTGGCAAATTTTTCAAACAATGCACAACTGATCTTACAACCCATAGGTAGACACATATCTATGTAAAATTTTCCATCAAAATGTATACCTAAAAGATTAAATTCGCTTTTTGCAATTGGACTGAGACGGAATGCATTCCTAATGTCTGCCTTAGCTAGCAGAGCTCCAGGTCCTAACACTTGGACCATGTTGACGGCATCGTCAAATGAGCTGTATGAAACTGATGACAAATTGTCATTGATGAAATCATTAACTGATGCACCCTGAGGGTGAGATAAATGTTGAATCATTCTGAAGTCACCTGATTCCTTTTTGGGTACTAAGCCTAGGGGAAATTTTCAGGTTTGATATAGGTGGAAAATTAAAAGGCCCAGCTATCCGACCCAATGTGATTTCTTTCTGTAGCTTATCTTGCACGATCTCAGGATAGTCACAACAAGAGCGCAAATTTTGACAATAGGCAGACTGTCTGGGTTCTGTATACTGTAGCGTGAAACCAAAGGTGAATCCATCAAGAAGTTCTTTTCGGGCTTTTACATCTGGGTAGCTTGCTAATAATTCAGTGAGAGGTTGCAAATTGATGGGAGTTGGCCCTAATTCTGGCAAAATTACCTCCTGTAGGCTTTTTGCTGCCGGTCCCCCTGGTTCTCACTCTGAGGTTCTGCAGGCATTTTGCACAACTTGGCAGGGTGAGATTGTCCACAATTGATACATGAATGCATATACTTGCACTGGGTTCTCTTACAATTTCCATCATTGTAGTCGAAACATGGTGGTCTGTTGTAATTGGGTCGCCTTGCAAATGAAGAGCTGGTTGTTATTGAATATGTTGGTGTTGGTGTTGGCATAGTTGACGGCATGACGAACATAAGCCAGAGCTCACTGTTTATTTCACCCCAGTTAGTGAGCGGAAACTTCTCCATACGTAGGCGAAACTGACGGTCATATGCTTTCCATCCCAATCCCCTAAATCGTGATGCTGCCATACGAATTATGCTGATGTACTTGAGCAACTGCTGGTATTTTGTGAAAAACTTCTCCAGATATATGCTTGCAAAAATTAGAAAAGCATCTGTCCAGGCTGAGATTGAATCAATACTCTGTAATCCTCGTTTGATAACCTGAATGGCTCCTTGATCATTAATTCCTAGAGGTGTGGGTCCAGCTGTATCCTCATTTGTAGCAGATCCCTTCAGTAAAATGTGCAATTCAACAAATTCATGCCTCCAAATCCTATCTTTGACACACTGCTGTACAGTTATTCCTAGCGTGTCTTGTGCCAGTGTAATGGGTTCTACCCCATCATGTGTGATAGGCTGAATACTGCCGACAGGTTGACCTAATTCAGAAGCGGGTGTAACCAGAATCTGAGAATGCATAGTGGGTGCAGATATATTAGGTCTTTTACCCTGTGTGACGTGTGCTGTAGTGTTTGTGCCTACCATGTCTACATTACTATGAAACAAGTCAATTGTAGGAATGTGCTCACCGTGTCTAATGGTCCCACTGTCAGACGTACTTGGTGAAGGAGCCCCGCTGGGCTTTCCCGCCGTTGGCGCCATGCTGTCTGACGGCCCGACGATCGGCCTAATGTCCTCAGACTGTTTGCTGTGTTTTGCCGTTAGGTCTGCCCGTTCCTCCACACGTCGCCTCTTCTTACCCGCTCCCCTTGTCTTCATAGCCTTGTAACGAACTGTTACTGGACTACCACCCCTTTTAGTCTTGCGCGGCATGCTAGAATCTTCTAAATAGTTCTCTCTCAATTTGAAACGTGTTGCTTGGTCGGCTGTTGGTTCGGAAAAGCAATGACTTGAATTGGCGACTTGAACTTTCATAAATATCTGAATGCCATTTCTGATGAAACATGTCAATGGCACGCATGCGAAAGTACTTAATGAAAGCATTTGCATTACCAATTGTCTGGGACAGCCAAATGAAACCAAAGCCATATGTAAAAAGCAATGTACGAATACAAGAAGCCCATGTGTTCTTTCCAAGATTGTCGAGGTGTACGAGCATGTTGTAGGCTTTCTTGGGTAAACGGTGTTCAGGCATTATTATTATTTTACACCAATACTTCAAACAACGAGTGTAAGATCCAATGTACAATGGGAATCTCCCGCATTCTCCATAAACCATATTACTTGGTGTTGACATACCAACATTCAAAAACTTTTTACAAGCGAGGAGATGAACCTTTTCAATTGTATAGAACTCTTTACAACCCCATATCTCAGACCCGTATAGTAAAATAGGTTGTATTTGAGAATCAAATAATTTAAAATACATTTTTGGAGAAATAACTCCGAGCTTAGACATAACAAAGTGGACTTGTAACAGAGCTTTCTTTGCTCTGTTTGTGAGATTAATTACTGACTTATTCAGATTCAGTGTATGGGTAAACAATATGCCAAGGTATTTGTATTCATGCACAACATTAATACATGTACCTTTAAAAAACCATTTCTCTCTTGTGGCCACTCGACCACCTCTACGAAATATAACAATATTTGTTTTATCAAGATTAACACTAAGTTTCCATTTATCTGAATATTCCGAAAGTATGTTAAGCTGCGTCTGTAGACCAATAATAGTATTAGACATCAAAATCACATCATCTGCAAAAAGTAGCATGAAAAGTTCTATTATATCAGGGGAGAGCTGGACACCATGTCTACCAGACTGTATGATATCAACATATAACTCATTTATAAAAAATGAGAAAAGTATAGGACTTAAAACACATCCTTGACGTAAACCTATCGGACAATCAAAAAAGTCACTCTTAATATCACCACAGCGACACATGATTTTACATTTGCATACATTGATTTAATAATGACAAGCATTTTGCCTCCTAAACCCTTATTTTTCAAACACCTCCACAAATAAGCTCTATTTACAGAATCAAATGCCTTTTTAAAATCAACAAAGGCCACATACAACTTACGTTTCCTGTACGATAAATATTTCTCAATGACTGCATACAAAGTAAATATGTGGTCAAAAGTAGAATAGTCCTTTCTAAATCCCGCTTGTGTTTCAGGGATCAAATCTCTCATATTTGACCTCTGTGTTAATCTATTATTGATGATAGATGTAAATGCTTTACTAAGGATACTCGTGAGAGATATACCCCGATAATTGTCAGGATTGTTTACGTTTCCATTCTTGAATAACGGAATAATAATAGATTTTGACCAGACAGAAGGAAAAATACCTGTATCAAAAATCCGATTGAAACATTTAACCAGAAAAGGCATAGTATCAGGTAGTGAGTACTTGAGCATTTCAGCTATAACACAATCAGTACCAGCAGATTTACCTGTTTTAAGGTGGGATATAGCATTAAATATTTCCGTTTCCGTGATAGGCGATTCCAACAGAAGCATGTCAACATCACTAAGAATTTCACTGACGCCATCATCATCACGTTCAAAGCATTCATTGTCTACCAAATATATCGAATCATCTTTTGAGAATAACTTCTTGAAATGATGTAACCATTCAGTTTGGGATATAGATCCTTTGGGGGGAGGATGTCTCTGAAGAGAACGTATAGTATTCCAAAATAATTTCGGACTGTGTAAAGTGCTGTTTAGTCGGACTAGCCGTGACAATTTAAGATCATATTTGAACTTTCTACAAAAGGTTTTATACACATTTCTCAGTTTACAGTAGCGTTGTCGGTTGTATTCACTGCGACAGCACCTATACCTTCTGAGAGCCTTCCTGGATTCAGATCTTGCTGCCCTACATGCTATATTCAACTTTGGTTTATCGTGTTTATTTTCACCATATTTGATCTGTTTCCTCATACAGGACGCCGAGTCTAGAACATACTGTACCAAATATGTAATCCCCTCCTCTACATTAGCTTCAATTTTATCCATCAAGGAATTTTCATGAATATCCAAGGACCATCTAAGTGCTGTGATAAAAATGCTTTTCTTCGATTCGTTCCATGAAAATGTACTGTTCATAGAGACATCATCCTCACAGTCTAAACTATGTATGGCACGATTGCTACAAGGAAACATGCAGGATAACTCAAGAGGGAAATGGTCTGAATCTGATCGATCACCAACATTTAACATATCTACATACTGGAAAAAATCAGCAGATGCAATAAAATAATCAACAACACTAGAACCAGTATCTCCTACAAAAGTAAACTCGCCTGCACTATCACCATGTGAAGTGGTCAAACGTGGATGTGGATGTGCCGGGCAGTCCGTTCCAAGTGCACATTGTGGACACTCAGCTAGAGCTGGAACAAGTCTTGCAAGAACAGTCCTACTCAAGCAACACACTACCCAGCTCATGCAGTTACAGTCAGTGGAGGGAGGAGTTTTAAAAAACTTTAAAAAAAATTCTGTATAATTTAAAATGATTTCTGATCAAAAGGAACAAATTAATATCAGCATAGATAACAAATTTAATTTATGATTTAAGTTATATTTGTTTTTCAAAACAAAAATATTTGAATAATTTTATGAAATGAAAATTTAGGGACCACATCTTCATTCGACTAAGCAATGTATATTTTCAGATTGAAATAATCCACCAGGGAAATGTAGGAACAAATGTTCGTTACCATGGTATCTAGATCTGAATTTATCATTTCCATGACAAAAATATTTCATATTTGTATTTTTATAATTCAACATATTGCTCTACATCTCGTTTGTTCCTTGTTCAGTATGTTGTGAATAATGATCAAATGTAATGTACATATGTGTCAGTTTATGATTCCATTGTTTATCTTCAGTGCTGGCAACATCGTCATGTTTTGCATGTACTTAAATGACTCATTGTTGCTGATATCAAGCATGTGATATTTCATACACCACACTTCAATGATGAGATTATAATCTGTACTCATTCCCATTACTGGGTGAAAGGGAAGGCTTCAATATCTTTTTATACATTATTTCTTGATTTTCTATTCTTTTCCACATTTTCTATCATTCATCATGTCATTTGGCTGCAAGAACATTTCCATTAGAAATTTGTCCCTCATACAGCAAAATTTCGTGCAGACTATAGAGAAGTGAAATACACTGTAGTTCAGTGTTGAAATTGATCAGAATTTGTTAGATATAAGCGAGTTGGCCTTATGTGCTGAAGCGATATTGATACAGACTTAATACACAATTTATTAGAAATAAGCGATTTGGCGTTCTGTGCTGAGGCGATATTGATACAGACTTAATACTCGACCATTGAGCAAATACAGTATCATATGTCTGTTGGTAACCAAAGGTGACAATATGTTGCTATGACGGCTGAGACCACCGGGTGTAACATCAATGATAATGATGCATAGTCATAATTAACCTGTAATTTGCATGTATTACAATCATGTATTCAAGAATTGTACATTGTGGATGAGTGATTGTAGAATAAAACAGATATAGTAGCCACAAGTATTTATTTGTAACAGATTTATTTCTTGTACAATGTTAAAGCTCTGGACGACTAGTCTAAGCATAGATGTAAATGAGATTGTTTTGTACATAACATAGGCACTCTGTCACTACTGCTACAACTATGATATCAAATATTTTTCATATTTTAGAGGATGATTCAGTTGCTTCAAAATATAATAAAATCAATTCTCTTGTGATACACAATTTTCTTTCAAGTCTGATATCGTATATTGGTGATAATTTGCTTTATTATTGACTGTTCCGTAGGCATGGTTTTTATATCAGCATAATTGTGTCATTAATCTTTGATATTATATAGCAGACAAAGCATACAGTGCTAGAGGTCTTATAAATACTTGACACAGAATGGTTGTATGTTATGCTAGGCAAGGCTGCATCTGTCATAATCAATAAACTATAATTCATAAAAGCATGTGTTGTATTTTATTACGACATCAGCACCTGCTGTGGTTTACTATAAAGACAAAAGTTGCGTTTGTTTGATCACTTGCTTGATAACCTTGTTAGAAGCTACACCAGAACGTGGCTCCTAATTGTAATAAAGAGGTTGTTCCATAAATCTTATCCTCACTAAAAATGTTTTCATACTATTTACTGCCACTATCCTTCCATTTTTGTACAGATATTAATCAAAGAGTAAGAAGCAAAAGGCACCCTGACCTCGTTATGAGAACACCTCTCACACACAATGCATATAAAATTCTACCTGAGAACCCCCATGCTGCAACTGAACAGTGGCAAAATCCTGCTACCCAGGCAAAAGGGAATTGCCTGCTACAAAAATAACATTGTGGCAAAGCATTATTCTTTAAAAAAATCATAACACATAACATAACACATAACTAATCTCGATGCAAAATCTCACGCCCTCTCCACCAGAATACAGAATGGTCGATCCCTTATGTTATTAACATAAATCATCTTCCTTGCCCTTATCATTATAAGTGAATGCCCCTATTAAGTGAATGCCCTTATTAAGTCAATGCCCTTATCAAGTGAATGCCCCCATTAAGTGAATGCCCTTATTAAGTGAATGCCCCTATCAAGTGAATGTGAATAATGAATTTGTTGTAACATTGCAGAGCAAATTCAGTCATTTAATTTAACTAGTCATGTGTGGATTCGAAATACTTGTCATAGACAGCAAAATAGCAGCAAATTAAAAAATACAACATTCTCCGAACTTGTTTCGTATTTCTGTGCTCACACTGAGAGTGGTGTTAGCATGTTCATGTCGACACAATATTTGAAAATATCAGCGCAGATAATTAAACAAACACTACTGTTGGTATTCTAACTGTTTTCCCCTTACAGCAAACACATGAGAATAGAGAAACAAAATATTCAGTGACCTTTGTAACATTTCTGTATACACGTCACATGTACCCTGGTACATTCTATGTCCGCTTCAATCACTTTCATCCCATTTCTTCACCGACATCAAATGAGGCAATGTGGCGGCACAACTGCAATACTTTCAGCACAACACTATTCATGTGGGGATTTGAAACAATTATATTACAGAGAAGAAACGGACCATGTAAACAAATTCATGATTTGAAACAACTTTTGATCAATTTGTGCACTCAGTTGATTGTTGTGCCATTTCCCAGAAATGTAGGAAATGTGTGATAAACTGATCGATTACCGCATATTAATAATCATAGCAATACTCATGTGAGGATGCAAAATGTTTCTAATACACAACAGAAACCATTCAAGTAGAAAACAACACATTCAGCTAACCTTGTTACATTCTTGTACATAACAAACAACACATAGACAGGTAACTTCTATGTCCGCCTCAATCAATACACTCACATTACTTTTGACAGTTTAAATAAATATGTCACAATTACAAGTTTACACAATGTCATGTTTATTTTATTTCCTATGTGAGGGCGTTATAAATAAGTGACTTCTTGGAGTCAGTCATGGTGATGTCCGACCCGCTGACCACCTTCATGTTGACTGTGAAGTCACCTGGCGACCCAACACTAAACATGGGGAGAAGAGACTCCCTCCACTCGACATCTAACTTGGCCAAAACAATCTCCCTGTCGAGATCGATGAAGGCGAGTCTCCCCCTCCCCACATCCAGCACACCGCCATAGTGGAGGGTGGCCTGTGTGCCGGGTGTGGCAGACATTGTGTTACTGTAACACTCCCCCCGCTCCCCCGGCTGACACACCCAGGTACAGAGACCCCCCAAGTGTCTGCCACATCTCCCTACACCGACACACCAGAAGCGGCGCTGTAGAGAAACACACAACCCACTGTCCACCTGGCTCTCCTCCCCCACACCCATTTCCAGGAGCACAGGCCACCCCAACCATTCACCCACCACACCCACCCTGGAGTGGGTCTCCCAGTATCGTGGTGTGTGTTGGGCAGGGGTGACATTAGATGGGGGTGGAGGAAGGGGGATGGGGGTGGAACTACAGGTGCCGCGGTATCTCCGTAACCTGCAGCTGTGTCTGTGTCGTTTGGCGGGCCGCGAGTTGACCAGCTCACCGTCTGTAGTTACGTGGCAGTGGTCTGTGTTGGCTCGAGCAGCGTCCAGTTGTAGTTTAGGACCTGGAAATAAACATTTAGTTTACAGTTTAACAAATTTCCTGACTTCCGATAACTAATTAGACATTATATTGTGAACCTCGTTTCAATGTTTACAAAACACCGCATTGAACGATCGGCTGCCATTTTCATGTCTGTTCATAATTAGTGTGGCTAAGATACGAATAGTTTCACTGTAAAAGTATTTGTATGGGTATTTAAAATGTTTTTCATGCATTTTTGTATGGACTGACAATGAAATAAATTCTGCATAAAACATTTTGTCAGAAACTGTTAGCTAAGCTGGTCTGCTGTCAGTAGTCAGAAATAGACACTTGCTGCCGGAAAACGCATACGTATCTTCATTATTTCACGATAAAACTATCAATGTTACTATTCTAAACTCTTCTTGTACTATACAGTAAACAATAAGATAGAAAACCAATTTTAATTCAATTCAATTTTATCGATCAAGGAATTTTCATGAATATCCAAGGACCATCTAAGTGCTGTGATAAAAATGCTTTTCTTCGATTCGTTCCATGAAAATGTACTGTTCATAGAGACATCATCCTCACAGTCTAAACTATGTATGGCACGATTGCTACAAGGAAACATGCAGGATAACTCAAGAGGGAAATGGTCTGAATCTGATCGATCACCAACATTTAACATATCTACATACTGGAAAAAATCAGCAGATGCAATAAAATAATCAACAACACTAGAACCAGTATCTCCTACAAAAGTAAACTCGCCTGCACTATCACCATGTGAAGTGGTCAAACGTGGATGTGGATGTGCCGGGCAGTCCGTTCCAAGTGCACATTGTGGACACTCAGCTAGAGCTGGAACAAGTCTTGCAAGAACAGTCCTACTCAAGCAACACACTACCCAGCTCATGCAGTTACAGTCAGTGGAGGGAGGAGTTTTAAAAAACTTTAAAAAAAATTCTGTATAATTTAAAATGATTTCTGATCAAAAGGAACAAATTAATATCAGCATAGATAACAAATTTAATTTATGATTTAAGTTATATTTGTTTTTCAAAACAAAAATATTTGAATAATTTTATGAAATGAAAATTTAGGGACCACATCTTCATTCGACTATGCAATGTATATTTTCAGATTGAAATAATCCACCAGGGAAATGTAGGAACAAATGTTCGTTACCATGGTATCTAGATCTGAATTTATCATTTCCATGACAAAAATATTTCATATTTGTATTTTTATAATTCAACATATTGCTCTACATCTCGTTTGTTCCTTGTTCAGTATGTTGTGAATAATGATCAAATGTAATGTACATATGTGTCAGTTTATGATTCCATTGTTTATCTTCAGTGCTGGCAACATCGTCATGTTTTGCATGTACTTAAATGACTCATTGTTGCTGATATCAAGCATGTGATATTTCATACACCACACTTCAATGATGAGATTATAATCTGTACTCATTCCCATTACTGGGTGAAAGGGAAGGCTTCAATATCTTTTTATACATTATTTCTTGATTTTCTATTCTTTTCCACATTTTCTATCATTCATCATGTCATTTGGCTGCAAGAACATTTCCATTAGAAATTTGTCCCTCATACAGCAAAATTTCGTGCAGACTATAGAGAAGTGAAATACACTGTAGTTCAGTGTTGAAATTGATCAGAATTTGTTAGATATAAGCGAGTTGGCCTTATGTGCTGAAGCGATATTGATACAGACTTAATACACAATTTATTAGAAATAAGCGATTTGGCGTTCTGTGCTGAGGCGATATTGATACAGACTTAATACTCGATCATTGAGCAAATACAGTATCATATGTCTGTTGGTAACCAAAGGTGACAATATGTTGCTATGACGGCTGAGACCACCGGGTGTAACATCAATGATAATGATGCATAGTCATAATTAACCTGTAATTTGCATGTATTACAATCATGTATTCAAGAATTGTACATTGTGGATGAGTGATTGTAGAATAAAACAGATATAGTAGCCACAAGTATTTATTTGTAACAGATTTATTTCTTGTACAATGTTAAAGCTCTGGACGACTAGTCTAAGCATAGATGTAAATGAGATTGTTTTGTACATAACATAGGCACTCTGTCACTACTGCTACAACTATGATATCAAATATTTTTCATATTTTAGAGGATGATTCAGTTGCTTCAAAATATAATAAAATCAATTCTCTTGTGATACACAATTTTCTTTCAAGTCTGATATCGTATATTGGTGATAATTTGCTTTATTATTGACTGTTCCGTAGGCATGGTTTTTATATCAGCATAATTGTGTCATTAATCTTTGATATTATATAGCAGACAAAGCATACAGTGCTAGAGGTCTTATAAATACTTGACACAGAATGGTTGTATGTTATGCTAGGCAAGGCTGCATCTGTCATAATCAATAAACTATAATTCATAAAAGCATGTGTTGTATTTTATTACGACATCAGCACCTGCTGTGGTTTACTATAAAGACAAAAGTTGCGTTTGTTTGATCACTTGCTTGATAACCTTGTTAGAAGCTACACCAGAACGTGGCTCCTAATTGTAATAAAGAGGTTGTTCCATAAATCTTATCCTCACTAAAAATGTTTTCATACTATTTACTGCCACTATCCTTCCATTTTTGTACAGATATTAATCAAAGAGTAAGAAGCAAAAGGCACCCTGACCTCGTTATGAGAACACCTCTCACACACAATGCATATAAAATTCTACCTGAGAACCCCCATGCTGCAACTGAACAGTGGCAAAATCCTGCTACCCAGGCAAAAGGGAATTGCCTGCTACAAAAATAACATTGTGGCAAAGCATTATTCTTTAAAAAAATCATAACACATAACATAACACATAACTAATCTCGATGCAAAATCTCACGCCCTCTCCACCAGAATACAGAATGGTCGATCCCTTATGTTATTAACATAAATCATCTTCCTTGCCCTTATCATTATAAGTGAATGCCCCTATTAAGTGAATGCCCTTATTAAGTCAATGCCCTTATCAAGTGAGTGCCCCCATTAAGTGAGTGCCCTTATTAAGTGAATGCCCTTATCAAGTGAATGCCCCCATTAAGTGAATGCCCTTATTAAGTGAATGCCCCTATCAAGTGAATGTGAATAATGAATTTGTTGTAACATTGCAGAGCAAATTCAGTCATTTAATTTAACTAGTCATGTGTGGATTCGAAATACTTGTCATAGACAGCAAAATAGCAGCAAATTAAAAAATACAACATTCTCCGAACTTGTTTCGTATTTCTGTGCTCACACTGAGAGTGGTGGTAGCATGTTCATGTCGACACAATATTTGAAAATATCAGCGCAGATAATTAAACAAACACTACTGTTGGTATTCTAACTGTTTTCCCCTTACAGCAAACACATGAGAATAGAGAAACAAAATATTCAGTGACCTTTGTAACATTTCTGTATACACGTCACATGTACCCTGGTACATTCTATGTCCGCTTCAATCACTTTCATCCCATTTCTTCACCGACATCAAATGAGGCAATGTGGCGGCACAACTGCAATACTTTCAGCACAACACTATTCATGTGGGGATTTGAAACAATTATATTACAGAGAAGAAACGGACCATGTAAACAAATTCATGATTTGAAACAACTTTTGATCAATTTGTGCACTCAGTTGATTGTTGTGCCATTTCCCAGAAATGTAGGAAATGTGTGATAAACTGATCGATTACCGCATATTAATAATCATAGCAATACTCATGTGAGGATGCAAAATGTTTCTAATACACAACAGAAACCATTCAAGTAGAAAACAACACATTCAGCTAACCTTGTTACATTCTTGTACATAACAAACAACACATAGACAGGTAACTTCTATGTCCGCCTCAATCAATACACTCACATTACTTTTGACAGTTTAAATAAATATGTCACAATTACAAGTTTACACAATGTCATGTTTATTTTATTTCCTATGTGAGGGCGTTATAAATAAGTGACTTCTTGGAGTCAGTCATGGTGATGTCCGACCCGCTGACCACCTTCATGTTGACTGTGAAGTCACCTGGCGACCCAACACTAAACATGGGGAGAAGAGACTCCCTCCACTCGACATCTAACTTGGCCAAAACAATCTCCCTGTCGAGATCGATGAAGGCGAGTCTCCCCCTCCCCACATCCAGCACACCGCCATAGTGGAGGGTGGCCTGTGTGCCGGGTGTGGCAGACATTGTGTTACTGTAACACTCCCCCCGCTCCCCCGGCTGACACACCCAGGTACAGAGACCCCCCAAGTGTCTGCCACATCTCCCTACACCGACACACCAGAAGCGGCGCTGTAGAGAAACACACAACCCACTGTCCACCTGGCTCTCCTCCCCCACACCCATTTCCAGGAGCACAGGCCACCCCAACCATTCACCCACCACACCCACCCTGGAGTGGGTCTCCCAGTATCGTGGTGTGTGTTGGGCAGGGGTGACATTAGATGGGGGTGGAGGAAGGGGGATGGGGGTGGAACTACAGGTGCCGCGGTATCTCCGTAACCTGCAGCTGTATCTGTGTCGTTTGGCGGGCCGCGAGTTGACCAGCTCACCGTCTGTAGTTACGTGGCAGTGGTCTGTGTTGGCTCGAGCAGCGTCCAGTTGTAGTTTAGGACCTGGAAATAAACATTTAGTTTACAGTTTAACAAATTTCCTGACTTCCGATAACTAATTAGACATTATATTGTGAACCTCGTTTCAATGTTTACAAAACACCGCATTGAACGATCGGCTGCCATTTTCATGTCTGTTCATAATTAGTGTGGCTAAGATACGAATAGTTTCACTGTAAAAGTATTTGTATGGGTATTTAAAATGTTTTTCATGCATTTTTGTATGGACTGACAATGAAATAAATTCTGCATAAAACATTTTGTCAGAAACTGTTAGCTAAGCTGGTCTGCTGTCAGTAGTCAGAAATAGACACTTGCTGCCGGAAAACGCATACGTATCTTCATTATTTCACGATAAAACTATCATTGTTACTATTCTAAACTCTTCTTGTACAATACAGTAAACAATAAGATAGAAAACCCTGTTGTTTGACGATATTTTTACACTTGAGTGTTCAACATACACTGTGTGAACAGGTAACTTCTACGTCCGCTTTAATCACTGGCCACAGTTTCAGCACACTCGCTGGGCGGGAGGATGTCGCGCCATGTGTTGTGACTGGGTCATGTATTTGTGAATTATTTAACACATTGCATAGTTTTATGATGTATTTTTCAAATTGAACAGTTTTTTCATACATCTCTACACAGTACGTTACATATTCCTCAACAAAAAGACATTGATACTGACCATGGATGACTGTACGATCATCACTACAGATATTTAACATGTTCGTCAATGGGTCAACCTACAGCTTAATTAATGAAACATCCAACATGCTTATTTCATTGTAAATGGCTGAACTGCTGTCCACTAACTTAATATTCAACTCATTCAAGTTACTTATAATGGTATAAACTTTCACCCTTAAATATTGATGAAGCGTTTTCAGTCTGAATTCTCTTCACTAAATTGTATTATCTGCTTCTCGGGGTAGGTAAAATGACTCATTATATGAGGGTATATCGTTACATATTTTACTGCCTAAGCATATTATTCATTGCAGCGTATCAACATCTTTACAAGCTCTTGTTGCAAGTGTCAGCTTTCATCGTACCGTTAACATTGACATTAAACAGTCTGACACTGGGAATGACAGGGATCAGTGCGACATCACGGCAGGACCGGACCAGTGATGTTCAAGTTAGGTTATGCTTATCGTAAGAGGCGACTAACGGATCTTGTGGACAGGCTCGCTGACTTGGTTGATGCATGTCATCGTTTCCCAATTGCGTGGATTGATGCTCATATTTTCAATCACTGAATTTTCTGACTCGATTATTTACAGACCGCTGTCACATAGCTGGAATATTGCCGAGTGCGGCATTAAACAACAAACAAACAAAATCAGCTATTTTTAAGAGTTAGTGAGATAAAAAATAACCTCGCATCGGCATTATTTCAGCCATATAGCGACCTATATATATGAGTGGCACTTTACCTAAACTGAAATGTTAATATGATAAACTTGTGTTGTGATCTTCCTGGATGACAAATCGTGTTGTAATTTCACCCCGAGCTGAGGTAACATTATCTACCTTTTAACGATTTTGAATTTGACTTGTCGCCCTTGACAGAGCTACGGGCTGTTTAACATTTCTTATTCGGAACAAACCACTAACAACCCTGCCATAATGTACATGAATCGTAGTGTCAAGAAAACTGAAACACTATTCGCTTCTAAAACCACTTGGCTTCAAATATTTATATACTTATTGGGTTGGAATCATCGAGGGGATATGGATGTTTGGCTGAGCGCAATGGCAGGCAATACATCTTTACCGTTTCCACATCAACAAGTAGATAGACTTTTGCACAATCTAAAATATATACTCGTATTTGAAGGGAAGTGTCTCATGATGAAGAAGTGAATCATGTTAACTTTGAATTTGCCGTTACATCAGGACGCATGCACTTTGCTGGCGCATATAAAGCGCGGTGTCGACGACGGGGCACTTTTCAGGTGCACCAGGTTTATGTTGGCTCGTGGGACACCCTGTATTCCAGCAGGTGTTGTATCAGGTTAGCTGCTTTGCTCTGGTGATATAGAAGCTAACCCGGGCCAACCTACTCGTGAAGAGGTCCAAGGCACTATCCTCGAAGAGATTCAGGCTGTCAAATCTGACCTTTGTACTGATCAAATCGGATCTTAGTAGTCAAATTGGCTGAGTCAAGTCGGACGTCCAGACACTATCAGCCAAGTGTGGACAGATCGAAAGTCAACTAGCCTCTACTCAGTCGGACTTAAACGCTATCCAACAGACGAACAGTATGACGACAAACAGTCGACAGGATACAGAACAAGATGTCAGATGTCGACGATGAACTCGATAGGCTGTGGGCGTTCTGCAGTAGAGATAATGTTATTTTCTATGGAGTGCCAGAAACGCCAGAAAAGGCACCCTTATAATGTAAAGAAATGATGATTTTACTTCTCGATGACAGCATAAAGACTAAGACGTTAAAGAAATCTGACGTTATCCGTGCTCACCGCCTTGGGATCCAGCGTGGCAATCCGTGAGCTATCGGTCTGGAGATAAAGTCGAGACTTTAAAAGCCAGGCCTGTAATGAAGGAGGGTGGTTTTGGCGCCTCTATCCATCTCACCTTGTCCTGTGTTTAAAGTGCGGACAACATCAATCAACCCAGTACCTTGTTCTGTGTATAAAGGGTGGACAACATCAATATATCCAGTACCTTGTCCTGTGTTTAAAGTGCGGACAACATCAATAAACCCAGTACCTTGACCTGTGTTTAAAGTCCGGACAACATCAATACACATAGTACTTTGTATTGTGTGTAAAGGGTGGACTACATCAATACACCCAGTACCTTGTCCTTTGTGTAAAGGGGGGACAATATCAATACACCCAGTACCTTGTCCTGTGTGTAAAGGGTAGAAAACATCAATACACCCAGTACCTTGTCCTACGTGTAAAGGGTGGAAAACACCCAAACACCCAGTACCTTGTCCTGTGTTTAAAGGTGGACAACATCAATACACTCACTACCTTCTCCTGTGTTTAAAGTGCGGACAAGATCAATACACAAAGTACCTTGAGTTGCGTGTAAAGGGTGGACAACATCGATACACCCAGTACCTTGTCCTGTGTTTAAAGGGTGGACAACATCAATACACTCACTACCTTCTCCTGTGTTTAAAGTGCGGACAAGATCAATACACAAAGTACCTTGTGTTGCTTGTATAGGGTGGACAACATCGATACACCCAGTACTTTGTCCTGTGTGTAAAGGGTGGACAACATCAATACACCCAGTACCTTGTCCTGTGTGTAAAGGGTAGAAAACATCAATACACCCAGTACCTTGTCCTCTGTGCATAGGGCGGACCACATCAATACACCCAGTACCTTGTCCTGTATGTTATAGTTGGACAACATCAATACACACAGTACCTTGTCCTGTGTGTAAAAGGCGGACAACATCAATACACTCAGTAACATGTCCTGTGTTTAAAGGATGGGCAACACCAATACGCCCATACCTTTTGTTGTGTGTAAAGGGTGGACAACATCAATACACCCAGTGCCTTGTCCTGTGTGTAAAGGGTGTACAACACCAAAACATCCTGTACCTTCTCCTGTGTTTAAAGTGCGGACAACAGCAATACGCCCAGTACTTTGTCCTGTGTGTAAAGGGTGGACAACATCAATACAGCCAGTACCTTGTCTTGTGTGTAAAGGATAGACAACATCAAAACACCCAGTACTTTGTCCTGTCTGTAAAGGGTAGACAACACCAATACGCCCAGTGTCTTGTCCTGTGTGTAAAGGGCGGACAACATCAATACACACAGTACTTTGTCCTGTGTGTAAAGGGCGGACAACACCAGTACACCCAGTCCTTGTCCTTTGTTTAAAGTGCGGACAACATCAATACACGTAACCTTGTGTCCTCTGTGTAAAGGGTGGACACCATCAATACACCTACTACCTTGCTCTGTGTAGTAAATGGTGTGCACCGTCAATACAACCAGTCCCTTGTCCTGTGTGTAAAGGGTGGACAACATCAATACACCATGTACTTTGTTCTGTGTGTAAATGGCGGATAACATCAAAACACCCAATACCTTGTCCTGTGTGTAAAGGGTGGACAACACCAATACGCCCAGTACTTTGTCCTGTGTGTAAAGGGCGGACAACATCAAAACCCCCAGTACCTTGTCCTGTGTTTTCAGGTTGGACAACATCAATACACCGTGTACTTTGTTCTGTGTGTAAATGGCAGACAACATCGAAACACCCAATACCTTGTCCTGTGTGTAAAGGGTGGACAACACCAATACGCCCAGTACTTTGTCCTGTGTGTAAAGGGTGGACAATATCAATACACCCAGTACCTTGTGTTTTGTGTAAATGGCGGAAAACATCAATACACCCAGTACCTTGTCCTGTGTGTAAAGGGTAAACAACACCAATACACCCAGTACCATGTCCTCTGTGTATAGGGCGGACAACATAAATACTTCTGTACCGTGTCCTGTGTTTAAAGGATGGACATCACCAATACACCCATACCTTCTCTAGTGTGTAAAGGGTGGACAACATCAATACACCCAGTACCTTGTCCTGTGTGTAAAGGGGGGACAACACAAATACACCCAGTACCTTGTCCTGTGTGTAAAGTGTGGACAACATCAATACACCCAGTACCTTGTGTTGTGTGTTAAGGGTAGACACCATCAATACACCTAGTACCTTGCTCTGTGTAGTACATTGTGTGTAAAGGGTGGAAAACACCATAACACCCTGTACCTTGTCCTGTGTGTAAAGGGTGGACAACACAAATACGCCCTGTACTTTGTCCTGTGTGTAAAGGGCGGACAACATCAATACACCCAGTACCCTGTCCAGTGTTTTAAGGGTTAACAACATCAATACACCTATACTATGTGTTGCGTGTAAAGGGCGGACAACATCAATACACACAGTACCTTGTCCTGTGTGTAAAGGGTGGACAACACCAGTACACCCAGTCCTTGTCCTTTGTTTAAAGTGCGGAGAACATCAATACACCCAGTACCTTGTGTTGTGTGTAAAGGGTGGACACCATCAATACACCCAGTACTCTGTCCTGTGTGTAAAGGGCGGACAACATCAATACACCCAGCACCTTCTCTTGTGTGTAAAGGGTGGACAACATCAATACACCCTGCACCTTCTCTTGTGTGTAAAGGGTGGACAACATCAATACACCCAGTACTTTGTCGATTGTGTAAAGGGTGGAAAACACTAAAGCACCCTGTACCTGGTCCTGTTTGTAAAGGATGGGCAACACCAATACACCCAGTACCATCTCTTGTGTGTAAAGGGTGGACAACATCAATACACCCAGTACCTTGTCCTGTGAGTAAAGGGTGGACAACATCAATACACCCAGTACCTTGCCCTGTGTGTAAAGGGTGGACAACATCAATACACCCAGTACATTGTCCTGCGTGTAAAGGGTGGACAACATCAATGCACCCAGTACCTTGTCGATTGTGTAAAGGGTGGACAACATCAATACATCCAGTACCTTCTCCTGTGTGTAAAGGGAGAACAATATCAATACACCAAGTACCTTGTCCCGTGTTCAAAGGGTGGACAACACCAATGCACCAGGTACCTTGTCCTGTCTGTAAAAGGTGGACAACATCAATACACTCAGTACCTTGTGTTGTGTGTAAAGGGTGGACAACATCAATACACCCAGTACATTGTGTTGTGTGTAAAGGGTGGACGACACCAATACACACAGTACCATGCCCTTTGTTTAAAGAGCGAACACCATCGTTGCAGTAAGATATCCTGTGTTAAGATGGTAGACAACATGACGACATACAGCAGTATATCGTACTACAATTATACACAAAGCACAATAACTGAGTCGAAGGGTTTCATCAGCGCACAGTACAGCATCCTGTTGTTCAACAGTATGAAAAAGCGCTTCACCCAGTAACCTGTCCTGGTTGTGAAGGGCGCGAACGGCGCTATATAGAGTGTGGAACACGGTCCGGCACGCATCTGATTGTACTCACACTGCAGAATCACTGGTGTCCTCGTTCCTGTTTCCAGAGTGTAGGTTTTAATCCCCGCATCTGCAAAATATATCCGAGATAAAAGAACAAAAATAAATGTGCTCATATTTATTTAAATATTGATAGTACGTTTGATGCTTTCAAGATCGAAGGTTCTCCACTTTTGTACACAACAAAATATCCGCCAAGGCAGATCCAGGCCCCTTTAATATCTATGGTGTTGTAAGGGAAGACCACAGTTCAACACAGTTTCATCTTCAACTGCTGTACATTACTAATGGGTATTGGAAATGTATCAGATCTTTAACCATTAAGTGTATCGCAACAGCATTTCAAAATGAAAGAAATAAATCTGTTAGAATTTGAATTATTAAACCAAACAATTATGAAAAAGCTTATACAGTCATCTTCAGACCAGTCAGAACTATTTTTATGCGAATTATAAGGATGTTTGAGCTAAATTATGTGCTTTCTATATGAATGGATATTCATAGTTACATTGTTTTCTATTGTTACTAATTTCAAAGCAATACAAGATTATCTTACCAAAACGTATTAACGGTGTTGGATCGTCAGCTACCACCAGCATCTTCAGTATAAAAGAGAGAAAACAATTAATTTGTGGCTATTCACGATGAAGGCTTATTTAATTCTGACATACAGGAATCAGTTCAATAATTTATACAAACAATTACGAACATGATACGTATCCAGTCAGTCGTAAATAATATTAATACCGATCTAAGAAACAACGAGACGTATGTACACTCATCTTTACCGACTGAGAAGTACTTACGTGTTTGTGTGCCTTCTCCAAATCAGTTACCTGTCTGTCGTCTGTTTGAGTGCCTTTATCTGTAAAATAAATATGTTGTTGATTCACGAGTTGTTGTTAGAGATGTAGAGATAAAACATCAGAATCCAATCTTAAAGTGACATTAAACAAAATGTCAACATAAACACTAACAAATCTTTAAATGTGTACTCATTGTTTGTTTACTGACAAAGCTTCAATCCGAAAAACTTGTTATACAGATATATCGTCAGAGTATGAAGTACGTACCTGTAAGTGTATGTGCCTGGGCTGCTGATCCATCTTCATTGACAGACCCGAAGTCAGAAATGTAGGATTTCAATTTCTCCAGGCCCCCTGTGTTGAAACTTGCTGCAGATGCACTGTGTGTCTCTGGTGGAACTGATCTGAGATGCGTCTTCGCTGTGTCTTGTATCGACCTCTCCAGTGAGAGAAAGTCAGAGTTTGAAGCATACTTGAGCACTGTCCTGATGTAGTCTGAAGTCCACTTGCATCTTTCACTCTCGCTTTCAGAGGTAACTTGTACAATGTGAAGCTTTGACAGTTCCTGCTTCGTCTGATTCTCCAGATCTGTGACCAGCTCCTTCTCTCTTTGATCAAGTTGTGTCCTCAGAGAATGGAAAGTGTGGTGGATGGCCTCCTTAAGAGCACTACTTGTATTCTTTGTGTCATTTACGACTTTGCTGACGCTCTTCAAATATGCTTGGTGACAAGTATGATATGCAGTCACATTCTTCCCATGTTGTTCTATCCGTCCTTTTGCAGCATCAGCAGACACGTTTAAATCCTCAACGTCGTGCTCGGCATGCTCGCCAATCCTGCATTTAAAACAGATCGAAATGTTGCAGTTTTTGTCAAAATATTCAAGAGGGTAAGGATTGTGAAGTTGACAAACAGGTTCAGCATGCATGCCTCTGGATTCTGTATCCCCAAAGGTTTCAACAACATGTCGCCTGGTAGCCTTAAAGCTATTGTGGATGTTCTGGCAGTATTCGCAGAGGAACTCTTCACACTCCTGACACCAGCACACAGCCTGGTTGCCGTCATCTTCATGTGTACATAGGAGGTCTGTTGGACGATGTTTGACTGTCAGGTGAAATATTTCCTTCTGTCTGACTGCATCCTTCTGGAGGCTTGTGTCTGTGAGGTTGACCTCCCTCTGACATGTAGAACATGATATCACACCACCAGCTGCAGATGTCACACACGTCTCACACACAGCGTGTAGACAGGGCAGTAAGTAGGGGATGGGTCCTTTTAAAGTAAACTGTTTTTTACAGCCATCACATTTCGGGAAACGATCCATTCTGAAACATATATATTTGTAAAATAATATATCTTACAACATACATCTAAGAAAAACAACTTCTGTCTCTTCTTAAGTAGAGGACCAGCGAAGACCCGGGTTGTGAATAGGTCTTCAGCAATCCACGCTTAACGTAAGATGCGTCTAACGGGATCGGGTGGTCATTCTTGGTTACTTTCTTTGGTGGTTGATACACGTCATCGTATCCCAATTGCGTAGATCGATGCTCATAATGTCAATCATGTGCACTGGATTGCCTGGTCCAGACTCGGTTATTTCCAAACCATAGTCATATAGCTGTATTGTTGGTGAGTGCAGCGTCAAACAACAAACAAACAAACAAACAAACAAACAAACAAACAAACAAACTTAAGTCAAGTATCTTTATACTCCTTGAACTATTTTGAATTGATGATGGACTGTGCTCCATGATTTCAATACCCTTTTCAATCTAGGTCTCGACATCGCCAATAGAACTATGTATAACATTTAGACTTAATCAATTCCTGATTCATATATATTTACCTAACGCATAAGTGACAACTTGCAAGCACAACTCTTATTTAAGCCGAGACCTGAAGGACGGAAGTAATTGCGTTGATTTCAGTGTGAGTGGGATTGAATTCCTTCCTTGTGACCCTTGTCCTTTGTTTTGCAAAAGCGAGTAGATTCAAAAAGAGGTGAGATGAGTTTAACGTCGCGTTCAAGATTATTGCACTTCCATAGCGTCGTGTGTGTGTGTGTGTGTGTGCGTGTGCGTGCGTGCGTGCGTTCGTGCGCGCGAGCGTATCGAGCCCATGACGCTCTATCCACTACACGGCGTAGGCGGTCTATATTGAGGAGAAATATTGATTGAACATAATTGTGAAGCTGGTTTCGACAAAATCATGATACGGGCGTGTTAACACATACATAATATAGATATATACCAACAACTCCACATACCAACATATCATGTGAACATGGCTTGCTCAGTAAGGCACTGACATTTTCTGTGTACAGTTTCCCCCGACATAGCGTTAATGGATAGATTTAGATCATCAATTTAAATACTGTGTTTAGGGGCTCATGTTGCTATCACAATGTGCGCAATCGGCTGAGAGTTACAGGAGTACAAAGTGACTCTGACTTGACCGCGACCACCTTCACTGAGAAGAGACGTCAAATTGAAGTCCACTAACTAGTAAATGCTGTTAGTAAACATACTAAAAGTTCTGTGAGGATTTTGAGTTAAACTTAAAATGAAGAAGAAATATGCGCTTGTGCAATGAAAATGTATACTATATTTATTACACAGTGTTTCAGTAACATGTTTTATGCTTTCCATATGACTCATGTAACTACTTCATAAAGTATAAAGATGAATTAATGCTCTGAACAGCTTATAGCCTACACAGATCATTACAACGTTATTTTACGTGAGCGCGGATTCAATTTCTGAGTAAACGTACTTACCCGCATACGGTGTCTGCGCCAACTGCCTTGGCGAAGCTACCGATGGTCCGTCATTATATACTGTAGCCTGTGACAAAGTCCACGCGATAAAACAATCGAGTCCCGGCAAAGGAGGTCTGCACTGATTGTCTGATGTTTGTGGAACATATGGTATGATTTAGCCACACATACTTCACATACCTAACCGTAAATAAGATTGTTTCATATGAGAAATGCAATGTATATTAACCAGTTATAGATGTAAAATTATGACAGAATTCATTGATTCTTCATGTAGACTTAGCACCAGCTTTATGCTGGAACTTTGTGGTGTAAGTAATCTGTAATATGATGCATTAAATTCTTAGATTATTAAACATAAGCAGTTGTGTTAACGCATTTATATATGAGAAGTGCTACACGACTGACATGGCAAGTGCGTGAGTTTTGAACAGTATTGTAATTATATCATGGCTTGACAGCATTAAAAGAGAGAGGAAATCTCATTGTGATTAAAGTATAAGATGTTTGTATTCTGTTAAACCCATGAGCACGGGTACAGTGCGGAAGAAACATTAACCTAGAAACATCATCAGGGCTAATCTGATATTCGCATCCCCAACTGCAGGTTTCAGGCAGGCTTAACTGACGCTACTCTGCACAGCGAATTTTGGTACCTCAGACTACTTGATCACCCGTTGCCACATCAGTGTGCGACAATTACGAAGGGATATAGACAGAGATATAAAAACAACTGTGGTCATTCATGGTTATCAGTTGTGTATTGAGACTGTCATGCTGTCAGCACATGACGTTGACTCATCGTTATTCCTCAGCCTATTAAGATAACAACCTGTGCATAATCACTTGTGCAGTATCAGTCTTAAAATCGGTTATAATAATAATTATAATAATAATAATAGTACTACTACTACTACTACTACTAATAATAATAATAATAACGTCAATGTGTGATTTTGCATCAAAATGTAAATATGAGATGTAGATTATGCAATGAATTTAATGAGACTGTCCAACACATTGTCAGTGGATGCCCCGCTTTGGCACAAACACAGTATCTTAAGCCTCGATCCTTTTATTACCTTCGCCATGACTGTGGTTTTGACACAGAGGTCCATCCATGGTACGGCCCGCAATATGGAGAGGCCGTCATGGAAAATGATAACCTGATCTTGTCTTTTTCATAAATCCAATGAAATCATTCATATCATTGAATTGTCTTTCTCCTTTGACACTAATGTGATTGACAAAATTGAGGAAAAACCTGGCAAATATCCGGACCTCGCTTTCGAAATGTCACGCCTGAATCCAAAGTTCCAAGTTGTCCGACTCCCCATTTTTCTCGGTGCCTTAGGCTTGGTACCTCCCAGTCAGTTTACTGACATTGAGTACCAGGGTTTTCTACCTGTAATACAACCCTTCTGACAATCTGGGTAATGCAGAAGGCTGGAGTGCTGGGGAGTCTTCACATTTTCCGAAAAGTTCTTGGTTGGTTTGACTAGGCAGCGCTACCTGGGAAAAGTCCCATTGTTGTCTGGATTGCGTGTAGAGGGGTCAAGGGCCCTGAGCAGATGATGAGCCTAACCAGCAAGACTGTGCCAGCATCACCCAAACCTTTTTTGCTGCATTTTTTTATTTTAATCGGTATATAAAAAAAAATTGTAAAAAGGAAATTCATATCTTATAGAGTATATTTGTAAGGTTAAAAGATAAATTTGTGTCTTATAGCAATAGTTATCTATTTACGATAACGGTGCTAGTGTCCACATGCAACCCACATAAAAATCACCTATTAGTTTGGGTCGGTGACGTGTATGATAGCATGGCGTCGCTGTAGCTAGGATGATGCTTAAAATATCATTTATTGAGAACCATCAAAAAGTATATAGAGGGCTGACAACTGCAACTGTTTGATTTCTTATTTTTCAGAGCCTTAAAAGGTACAACCTGATCATGAAATACATGTTGAAACTAAAGATAAGATTAGTGTGATTTCTATACTAAAATCATATGTTATTGATATACATCATTTATTCATTGTTAACGCGAGAGAGAGAACGATGGCAGCAATATCTCGTGTGCCTGTAAATAATCGAGTTTGGGCCAGACTAACAAGTGGTTGATGTCATGAGCAGGGTATCACGCCGTCAGGAAACAGTGGCAGTGACCACCCGATCAAAGTTAGTCATCTCTCATAACACGCCTCTGCTTGTCTGAAGAGGCGTCTAACGGGATCGGGTGGTCAGGCACGGTGACTCGGTTGATGCATGTCATCGTATCCCAGTTGCGTTGATCGATGCTCATGATGTCAGTCACTGGATTGTCTGGTCCAGACTCGATTATTTACTCGATTATATATTGCTGAGTTGCGGCGTTAAACGACAAACAAACGAACAAACAAACTCACAACAAGCAAGAGCGTGAAGGGGGCCCTTCTATATCACTGACGAGTACATAGTACATTGGATATTCAGATTGCACAACCACGTTGCAGCGGCAAGCAATGTTAAGGCGAGTGTCAAACTGATATGAATTAGTTTGAGTTTCATATATACAATGTATAAACAATTACTGGCGATGTGTTATTATGAATTAAATATTATTGCTTACTATTGCCTCGTATCGTGCCATCATCGTACATACATTTTAAATGACATCAAAATATATCAAGGTACTTATTTCGGTTCCAGGATCTTACAAATCATAATATATCACTGCCAGAGAACAACCAGTGTTGATTATCCACCGAAACAAAATCAGCAGTGAAAATCACATGAATGGACAAGCGAAAATCAGTGATGACACCGGGCGAAAAGGTTAAGCACGTGCAGCCCCATCCAATTTGTCTAAAAAGTAAGTGTCTACATGCTGCCTGTCGCCGGAAACAGGTACTCATGCCAAACAACGGTGGCATGTAAACAAATCAGACAACCAAGCGATTGCCCAGAACACCCAGAGACATTACAGCGCATCCAAACACCCTTCAACATACTTTCTTTGAGGGTAAGGGAATTAAAGATTCTTCTTTGATTATGATCCGTAGTTTGGCAGCTCCATAAACGTGCCGCACCGCACCGCGGCGTCAACCTCAACTCACTCACTTACTCCAGCAATGATAGATATAACCTGTTTATTTGCAACCGGTATTTTGATGCAAATACAATTCGTAATTTGATTCATTGGCAGATTTTGTAGATTATTGACATTTGTAACATTTATAAGAGTATTTCTGTTACATCACGGCGTGCCGGCATGATGTTGGAGGAAAGGCTGTGGTGCAGGTCTCAGACATTTAGACATTAGGGACAAACCTGGAAACATAATCAGGGCGACTCTTGGGATCGAACCAACGGTCATAATTTCATGGGACACATCTCTGCACATCGTATTGCAGTGCATCCAACGCATATCTATGTAGCACACATATACTTAGTCATGTGCTATTATCTCAGTTGAGTATATAGACTATCTTGTTATCAGTCTCGTGAGGATGAATCACAGTGTAAGAGTAACCTATTTAGATTGCATCCTATGTCAAATTACTTTTGATTTTGATTTGTGCAAATTGTGTTGATGTTATATATATGTTGTTAAAACAGCGATTCTGGCGTCTGCATTTAAGCCGGATGTAGAACACGTAATAACATATGATAACCCATTCAACAAAAAGTTTTCATCCGTTCTTATTGGAAATCATGTGATAGAATTTTGTGACATTTAACTCATGTTGCTCAGTGCTTAATGCAACTTAGAAAAAATAATTAAATCTATTTTCTTCACGTTTCATACAGTGTACATGTACTGTTACTGCAGTTGTATGTATGTGTATACTTTGGAAACGTTGGCCGTCTCGTCCATAATACACAAACAATTCACCAACAATATATGTCCTTTGTACATTAAATGCATTACTATCAATATCAATTCTCAACATATGCTATTAATTCACATCATAGTGTTTTTCCATCTATTGTTTTTTCACATTGAATCCATGCATGTTGAGTATTACAAATTACATGATATTTATAACCTTTACTTAAATATTTGGATCATATATGAGCAGTTATCTGTTGTCAAAGCAAGCATATCAGTATCTGCATACAAAAAATAATCGGTGTGAACCTGGATTCGAACCCATGGCCACAGGTTTCCGGCACGCTCAAGGGACGCAACTCTGCACAGCAATTTGTGAGCACACGGTTTTAGGCAACAGCGACCATTGTTGATGTCAAGGGAAAACGTCATGCAGTGGTCGGTGGAAATGTTCACTTGAATGTGCCTACTGGTATCGTTAATAAGTTTGTGTAAAATTAAGTCAAACCTTTATGGTTTGTTTGTTTATTGTTTAACGCCGCACTCAGCAATACTCCCACTATATGACGGCGGTTCAAACCTTTAAGTGTCGATGTATTTACTTTGTCTCTTTTAGTTAGAATGGATCTTGTTTGTTAAATATGTTTTGTAAAATATAAATGACCAAAAAATAGGCAATCTGCTGTACGGTAAATCATGTGATATGCTCTGTTGATGGAAATAACAATAAGTTTTTTCTTGTGAAAGGAGAATATCCTTTTTGCGTGCTTATATAATACATAATTGGTACTTGTTCAATGCCTTGCACAACTCTACTGAAAATTTGGTTTGATTCAGACAGCTACATAACGTGTATAGGAAGGTACTTCAGTTGTATATATGAACTGTGTATTGAGATTGCCATGTTATCAGGCACGTGACGTTCACTCATCTAAGACAAACATTGAATACTTGGGACCTAATCTGCTGTGCAGTTGCCCTTGGGTTACTACAACATGGAGATGTCAATCATGTCACGGCGGCGACTAAACTGATATCAGTTCCCGACAAAACTATTTCCATAATCCTCAGAAATAACAGTTAGAAGCAGTCTATTGTTCGATACCTTCCGCATGTGTTTATGAGTCACTATTACAAGTCAAACTGAATGCAAAGGGAAGTGTGGGGACGGTAAGGTAGCCCAGTTGATGAAGCGTTCATTCGTCACGTCGAAGACCTGGATTGATTTCCGCATGGTTACAATGTGTGAAACACATTGATGATGTCCCAAAGCGTGATAATGCTGGAATATTCATATATACACATATTATTAGTTGAAAAAGGAATTGCATCGGACATAATTTTAGCCCTTGATGCGTCAAATTTGAAAGTGTCCTCAACATGTCCGCCATGTACCATTTTGAAAGCTTTAGTAAGACCTTTAATAACAGAAACCAAAACAAACCATTGAGCATGAGCCGTATGATGCTGTTTGAAATTATCGAAGAACGTGCATTCCCGAAGATGTTAAGTTAAGACACCAAAAGGTGAAGTGGTTGGGATTTTAAAGGAAAAGTATTGGGAAGTTGAAGTCATCCCTCTTTTCCTAGTCTTGTGGAGTTTCGAGACTCACAATCTGTTTTGAAATCATGTACTTTGTACATGCCTGTCGGTGGTGTAGAATGTTTTATTAGTCGTTATTTATCATCATGGTGATATTGGATGGGTAGATATCAAGATCTAAAAATACATGATCATTGTATTACGGGTACTCGGAGGTAAGGTTTATTGTAATGCATCGATATACTGTCCAGAATAGGCTCCGCAGATTTGTCTATGGGCGTAGTGAACATTATTAACATATTACATATGTAACCTACAACACTTTAAATATCAGACAGTGTCAGCTAAATCGTCTTATATATTTTAGTTTGTTCGTTTACTATGTTATTTATGAAACGAACGTGCATGACATGTTCAATACCTTAACATTTCCATGTGCACATAAAGAAAGGCCACTGACTCCAACAATGTATTTCTACATTCCAAGTGGAGATGTCCGAGATACCAACACTGAAAGGACGATTCTCTGTCCCTTTGATCCAACACAGACTGATCTGTACATCATCTACGTGAAGTAGTTACACATAGATGAACCGGGATCAATTTGTACAAAGTACATAGACACTCGGACAGTCTAGCAAGAACAGTCCTTCTCAAGCAACACACTCACCAGCTCACGTAGCTACAGTCAATGGAGTGAGGAGATTCAAATGAATTATTTTTTAAAGTCAAATCTAAAATGAATTCTATATAAAAAATAATTCATTACAGCACCACTAGCACAATTTATTTAGTATTTATTCTCGGGCTTTGAATTTTGTGTCCAGAAATCAAGCATTCCAATGTACTTGTATCAGCATGAAATTGCAATAGTTCAGGTTTGCAATTATATACATCAAGGGATATTTTTGTATCATCGTTTTACACTGTGGTGACATAATTTGCCATGAATGAAAGACTGTCACGGGGCTGTCTCAAATGATCAGGGATGTAATTAAACAAGAATGAAGTAATAATGAAAACGTGGTAATAGGTTCAACAGTGTATCAATAAAAGCTAATTGTACTAAAAGATGACAGTAAAAGATCAGATAAACCAAATCTGAGGTGAAAAAGGTCCCTGATTAAGTACATCGGTGCAAATACCAAAGTGGCTCAGCTCAGCAACTGTATTACAGTGATAAAATGGGTGTAGCTAAAGCTACACTTTGACAAGATGCCGACCAGATACGTAGACAGCCAATCGAGTCGGCTGCAACCAATTAACACCTCAATCAACTACACACAAAACTACACACCCTAATGAGTGAATAACCTCAGCTGTGTCAAACAACGTGAAATACCACACAGAGGTCTTATCTTAACCAAGTTTCATTCTGTCAAAACATTGGATTTTTCAAAATTGTGAACCACTATCCTGCATGACAAACTCATTGAAAAAATTCATTCCTTGATCCATGGGGCTTTTGATAAAAAAAGTGGTGGCCACAGAGACAGTTACGTATCTATATTCAGAGGCTGTGTGGCTGTATGTTAGCATCTGATGTGGACATGTTTGTGGGGGCGGTGAGGTGCAGCTGTATGTTAGCATCTGATGGAGACATGTTTCTGTGGGCAGTTAGGTGTGACTGTATGTTAGCATCTGATGGGGACATGTTTGTGGGGGCGATGAGGTGTGACTGTGCGTTAGCATCTGATGGGAACATGTTTCTGTATGCCGTGAGGCGTGGCTGAATGTGAGCATTTGATGGGGACATGTTTTTGGGAGCCGTGAGGTGTGGCTGTATGTCAGCATCTGATGGGGACATGTTTCTGTGGGCCGTGAGGTGTAGCTGTATGTTAGCATCTGAAGGGGACATGTTTGTGGGGGCCGTGAGTTGTGGCTGTATGTCAGCACTTGATAGGGACATGTTTCTGTATGCAGTGAGGTGTGGCTGTCAGCATCTGATGGGAACATGTTTCTGTAGGCCGTGAACTGTGGCTGTATGTCAGCATCAGATGTGAGGTGTCGTTGTATGTAGTATCAGCACGTGTATATATAGAGAATACTACACTCATTCTCGTTAGATACCATTTTTATGAAACGAGTGGACTTTCTATGGTATCTGACGGAGTGAACGCGAGGTCAGATACCATAGAAAGTTCACGAGTTTCGTAAAAATGGTATCTAACGTGACTGAGTGTGGTATTTTATTTATTACCCACGTTAAATATATATTTAAGTGTAAATACATAACAACGTTCGTTGACAGACCAAACTGAAACCGGTTGCAAAATCTGGTTGCGCATGAATATTGATATATAACCAAATATGGGCATTGTTGACATGTTTATGCATACGCATTAACAACATGCGACTGCTGTTCTGTTTGCAAACAAACCAGCACCGACGCTCAAGATCCTTTTGCAAGAAAGTCTTCAACTTATGTTAATTCAAGCGCCATGTTGTTAGTACGCAGGTCACCGATAAGAAAATTTGAAATGTCACATTAGCGCCGCGCTTTGAATATCAGACCAACAGTCACACGCATCACACTGCCGGGGTCCTGTCTGTGCAATCAAAATAGTTCGGTTTCCTTGACCTATCAGCTGAATTTATATCATGTCAGTACCATTTTGGAAGAGGGAGATCAGACTGTTCGCCAAAGAAATTCATGTTAACTGTACCACCCTATATACTGAAGACGTGAAAATCAACAAACTCAAATCTGCTTGCATGTCAGTGACAGCTTCGAACGATCGAAGGGCAAGGTCGGCACCGGAATAAGAAAAGACAACCGCGATCCACTCACAGCGTTTTACGCTAGAGATAGGGAATGTTACTGTTCACATTTGGGATGTTTGGGGCCACAAAATCAGAAGTCAAGCACACTTCCACGGAGTTGTCGAATGATTTGTATCGGAACTGTAAACTTTAAGTGATCTTGTCGTGCTCGTTCATTCATGAACAACACCTCCCGAAACAGCCCCACAAAATACGCTTCAAAGGGGACACCGATGGCACAACCGGATCATCCCAAGTAAGTCTAGATATCTGTCCAGATAGTTGAAACAGACTTCATTTCACCACGCTTATCCTTTTACGTTAAATCAAATTGAAAGTTGCGAAAATGGTCGGGTGCGTCACGCTCAAGGGGCGCGCTCGATCGGAAGTCGTACATTGTAAATCGATTTATAGATCTAGCTCGATTATATGCCTGTAGGAGCTCTATGCATAACGAATTTGATGCGTGTGACTATCTTGTTTGGTTTAATAAAGTGTTTGTAAATATCTCTCCTTCTCATGAATTTCTTCAGTTCTGCCTTGTAATCGCAAAATGAATGACGGCTCGCGATTTTTTATGAATGAAAAAAGTAGTCCCCGTGTGACAGAGGTCACGGTTATGTAATCAAAACGAATAAAACAAGGTCAACCTTGTACGACACACGTGTGACATACGGATTTAGTATCTTACCACCTGTATCTTCACCACGTGGGTAATAAGTAGCTTTATGTGTCCTGCATCCAGTTTTGTGCCATCAGCCGGAGGCTACAACTTATAATGTACCTCATGGAGATATGAACATATATACCTTAATAAATAACTGAAACAATGCCGGGCTAAAGCTCAAGATCAATTGTGTATTAATCTGGCCATTACTAATAAACCTATCTACACGGTGACAATCTCAAGACCTAGAGCGGAGTTTGATCCCCTTGAAGATGATGTTCTGATCCTTTTAACTGAAATATGTTTTGGTATATTATTATATGTTTTTCAAGGAATTCATGTTTTCAAGTATTGTTTTCTTTGAATCACTGAATGATTTTATTTGTGAATTTAGCAATGGGTGTTATTAGTGGGTTTAATTTCCATGCTTTATTGGGTAATGAATATCAGCTGTGTTGGAATTGTAAGGAGTGTGTACAGATATTGGACGATGTTATTTAAATGCAGATGAGCCCCAGGTGCAGCTTACAGGAGTGAGGGCAGAGGTCAACGTCATCACGTCGCCACTTGGCGGGGGCAAGTACAGATGTACTTACATTCCTGTCATCCCTGGAGCGTATCTCCTCCACATCACCTGGAATGGCCGACAGGTCAAGGGGGCTCCATTCAAGGTCAACGTCATTGGTGCTTTCTACCCAAACAAGGTTGCTGTGAGCGGTGAAGGTTTAAAGGGAGGTCTTTTGGGCCGTGACCTTGACATCAGAATTGACACAAGGAAAGCAGGGCCAGGTAAAGAATGGTTTCAGCTTTAAGTCATATTCCAGATTTCTTGATAACTTTATGAGACCAGCTGAGTGACTCAAGATTCATATTTTGGGGGTAGCTCATCATCTGGCTTACAAGGAGATATCTTGTTTGATTTTAAAGAAAAATAACCTCTAGATGTAGGACATCAGAAAAACACCAATGTCCAGCAATCTGTATTATATCACTACTCACTTCATATGATGCTCTTCATGTATCCAGGTGAGCTAACAGCATTCTGCAGTGGTCCCAACAAGGTGGCCTACTGTGACCTCGAGGACAACAGGGATGGCACCTTCCGTCTCTTAGTCAAGGCTCAGGAACCAGGAAGACATGTTCTGCAGGTCAAATATGGCGGCGAGCATGTTCTAGGTGTGTACACTTTCTGGCGAGGAGTGGCAGTCGGGTTGTTTGTGTTTTGTGACTTTCACTTACTGTTGAAGATTTATTTCAAGAAACACTTTCCCAAGACATTAATTGTATGATGATTGGAATCATATTTGAGGATGCTGGGTTCTTAAGGAGACTTCTATGATCCAGTGTGCAAATATAGAAACTAGGTCAAAGTGTCAATCCTTTGTAAATCCAAATATTTATTAACAAGATAGTTTTGAATGTGTGATGTTTGTATTACTAATTTGTTCTCAGGAAGCCCCTTTGTTTTCCGAGTATCTGCACAACCAGATGCCAGCAAAGTGCGTGTGAGTGGGCCCGGCGTGGAGCATGGTATCCTAGCAACCTTCCAGTCCTCCCAGTTATTGTGGAAACCCGCGTCGCAGGTGCCGGACAGCTCATGGTCAGGATTAGAGGACCTAAAGGTATAGACACTTCGTCTCACCAAACTTTATCTCAATTTTATTGCTTTACCCTTATCAATTTTCAAAAGATATTGTTTGAAAACTAACTGTATATTTTTGTTCAGATTTTAAAAACAAGCATACAGCATTGTTCCTTGTGATTGAGGCATTTCCTGAAATAATCTTATAGGGACATTAGTGAGTTGTATATTAAATTATCGAGATACAGTGAATATGAACTGTTTCATCATTTCAGTCAGTCAACATTTTAGTGAGCAACTGACCAAGAAGACATTAACTCTATAGATACAATAAAAGTTTTGATTTATATACTCCTGATGAAAAGAACAATAGGTGAAAGAAGCATACATACTTGTAGTCAGTTTCGTCCACTGTCAAATGTAGTTGCAAAGTTGAGTACCTTAGACATGCCAGAATCCTACTGAACACGACTGTTTGCCTGTCAGCATCACACCCTTGATCGTGGGTGGCACCAAATGTAAATCTTAAAATCTGCATTACTTACATCTGTCCTCCTACACATAGGTGTCATGACGTGATGCAGGTAAAATACTAATAAAACAGGCATTAAACAGGCGAACTTTGAAACAGAAAAAAACAGGTTCAATACACATTCATTACAGGTTTTTTTCAGTAAGGGGAGACAACTGTTTTATGCACTGTATTTCATTTTCCAGGGGCGTTCCAAGTGGAAATGTACAGAGATAGCCAAAAGGATAGGACGATTCTCTGTCGCTTTGATCCAACGGAGTCTGGGCTGTATATCATCCATGTGAAGTGGTCAAACGTGGATGTGCCGGGCAGTCCGTTCCAAGTGCACATTGTGGACACTCAGCTGGAGTGAGTGAGTGAGTGAGTGAGTGAGTATGGTTTTACGCCGCTTTTAGCAATATTCCAGCAATATCACGGCGGGGGACACCAGAAATGGGCTTCACACATTGTGCCCATGTCGGGATTCGAACCCGGGTCTTCGGCGTGACGAGCGAACGCTTTAACCACTAGGCTACCCGACCGCCCCACACTCAGCTGGAGCTGGAACAAGTCTTGCAAGAACAGTCCTACTCAAGCAACACACTACCCAGCTCATGCAGTTACAGTCAGTGGAGGGAATTTTAAAAAATTCTATATAATTCAAAATTATTTCTGATCAAAAGGAACAAATTAATATCAGCATAGATAACAAATTTAATTTATGATTTAAGTTATATTTGTTTTTAAAAAAAAGTTTATGAAATGAAATTTTGGAACCACATCTTCATTAGACTATGCAAAGTATATTTTCAGATTGAAATAATCCACCAGGGAAATGTATGAACAAATGTTTGTTACCATGGTATCTAGATCTGAATTTATCATTTCCATGACAAAAATATTTGATATTGGTATTTTTATAATTCAACATATTGTTCTACATCTCATTTGTTCCCTGTTCAGTATGTTGTGAATAATGATCAAATGTAATGTATATATGTGTCAGTTTATGAACTGCAAATGACTGTGGTATAGTGTATTTTTCTATTTTCATTGTTTATCTTCAGTGCTGGCAACATCGTCATGTTTTGCATGTACTTAAATGACTCATTGTTGCTGATATCAAGCATGTGATATTTCATACACCACACTTCAATGATGAGATTATAATCTGTACTCATTCCCATTACTGGGTGAAAGGGAAGGCTTCAATATCTTTTATACATTATTTCTTAATTTTCTATTCTTTGTCCACATTTTCTATCATTCATCATGTCATTTGGCTGCAAGAACCATTCCATTAGAAATTTGTCCCTCATAGAGCAAAATTTCGTGCAGACTATAGAGAAGTGAAATACACTGTAGTTTAGTGTTGAATTTGATCAGAATTTGTTAGAAATAAGCGAGTTGGCCTTATGTGCTGAGGCAATATTGATACAGACTCAATAACAATTTATTAGAAATAAGCGATTTGGCGTTCTGTGCTGAGGCGATATTGATACAGACTTAATACTCGATCATTGAGCAAATACAGTATCATATGTCTGTTGGTAACCAAAGGTGACAATATGTTGCTGTGACGGCTGAGACCACCGGATGTAACATCAATGATAATGATGCATAGTCATAATTAACCTGTAATTTGCATATATTACAATCATGTATTCAAGAATTGTACATTGTGGATGAGTGATTGTAGAATAAAACAGATATAGTAGCCAAAAGTATTTATTTGTAACAGATTTATTTCTTGTACAATGTTAAAGCTCTGGATGACTAGTCTAAGCATAGATGTAAATGAGATTGTTTTGTACATAACACAGGCATTTGTCACTTCTGCTACAATATCAAATATTTATCATAATTTAGAGGATGATTCAGTTGCTTTAAAATATAATGAAATCAATTCTCTTGTGATACACACTTTTCTTTCAAGTCTGATATTGTATATTTGTGATAATTTGCTTTATTATTGACTGTTCCGTTGGCATGGTTTTTATATCAGCATAATTGTGTCATTAATCTTTGATATTATATAGCAGACTAAGCATACAGTGCTAGAGGTCTTATAAATACTTGACACAGAATGGTTGTATGTTATGCTAGGCATGGCTGTATCTGTCATAATCAATAAACTATAATTCATATAAGCATGTGTTGTATTTTATTACGACATACGCACCTGCTGTGGTTTACTATAAAGACAAAAGCTGCTTTTTTTATCACTTGCTTGATAACCGTGTTAGAACCTACACCAAAACGTGGCACCTAATTGTAATAAAGAGGTTGTTGTTCCATATATATATCTTATCCTTACAAAAAATGTTTTCATACAGTGTGTTTACAGCTATCTATCCTTCCGTTTTTGTAGAGATATTATTTAAAAAAGTAAGAAGCAAAAGGCGCCCTGACATCGTTACGAGAACACCTCTCACACACAATGCATATAAAATTCTACCCGAGAACCCCCATGCTGCAACTGAACACCGGCAAAATCCCGCTACCCGCTAATTTATGAGACTGACAAAGTCTACAATCTTCGTTCTCTTTATCAATACATACCTGTGAAATCCAATGTACAGATGCTTAAGGAGGGGTCTCTTAAAATTCTTGAAAAAAAACCAAACTATGCTTAAGACTGTTGAAAAAAGGGAATTGCCTGCAACAAAAATAACACTGTTGCAAAGTGTTATTCTTTAAAAAAATCAGGCTCATAGCTTTAAAAACACACTGGTTCTGCAGCTGAAGCTGAAACATATCTAATCTCGATGCAAAATCCCAGGCCCCCTCCACCCGAATACAAAATGGCCAATCCCTTATGTTATTTATATAAATCATCTTCCTTGCCCTTATCAAGTGAATGCCCCTATTAAGTGAGTGCCCTTATTAAGTGAATGCCCTTATCAAGTGAATACCCCTATTAAGTGAATGCCCTTATCAAGTGAGTGCCCTTATCAAGTGAATGCCCTTATCAAGTGAATGCCCCTATTAAGTGAATGCCCTTATCAAGTGAATGTGAATAATGAATTTGTTGTGACATTGCAGAGCAAATTCAGTCATTTAAGGGGAAAGATGATGTGTTGGAATAAACATCTTAAGTCTGACATTTCTGCTTCAGTTGATCAGTAAACTAGTCATGTGTGGATTCGAACTACTTGTTATTGAGAGCAAAATAGCAGCAAATTATAAAATACAACATCCTGCGAACTTGATTCGTATTTCTGGGCTCACACTGAGAGGTGTTGGCATGTTCATGTCGACACAATATTTGAAAATATCAGCGCAGATAATTAAACAAACACTACTGTGAGTATTCTAAATGTATTTCCCTTACAGCAAACACATGAGAATAGAGGAACAAAATATTCAGTGAACTTTGTAACATTTCTGTACACACATCACATGTACACTGGTACATTCTATGTCCGCTTCAATCACTTTCATCCCATTTCTTCACCGACATCAAATGTGGCAATGTGGCGGCACAACTGCAATACTTTCAGCACAACACTATTCATGTAGGGGTTTAAAACAATGATATTACAGAGAAGAAACGGACCATGTCAACAAATTCATGATTTGTAACAACTTTTGATGAATCTGTGCACTCAGTTGTTTGTTGTGCCATTTCCCAGAAATGATCGATTACCGCAGATTAATAATCATAACAATACTCATGTGAGGATGCAAAATGTTTCTAATACACAACAGAAACCAGTCAAGTACAAAACAACACATTTAGCTAACCTTGTTACATTCTTGTACATAACAAACAACACAGACAGGTAACTTCTATGTCCGCCTCAATCAATACAATCACATTACATTTGACAGTTTAAATAAATATGTCACACTTACAAGTTTACACAATGTCATGTTTATTTTATTTCCTATGTGAGGGCGTTATATATAAGTGACTTCTTGGAGTCAGTCATGGTGATGTCCACCCCGCTGACCACCTTCATGTTGACTGTGTAGTCATCAGACTCCCCAACACCAAACATGGGGAGAAGAGACTCCCTCCACTCAACATCCAACTTGGCCAAAACAATCTCCCTGTTGAGATCTATAAAGCCGAGTCTCCCCCTCCCCACATCCAGCACAACACCATAGTGGAGGGTGGCCTGTGTGCCGCGTGTGTCAGACATTGTGTTTCTGTAACACTCCCCCTCCTCCCCCTGCTGACACACCCTGGTACAGAGACTCCCCTGGTGTCTGCCACATCTCCTTACACCGACACACCAGGAGCAGCGCTGTGCAAAAACATACCAGTCACTGTCCACCTGGCTCTCCTCCCCCACACCCATCTCCAGGACAAGCCACCCCAACCATCCCTCCACCACACCCACCCTGGGGTGGGTCTCCCAGTATCGTGCAGTGTGTGGGGCAGGGCTGACATTAGAGGGGGCTGGAGGAAGGGGGATGGGGGTGGAACTACAGGTGCCACGGTATGTCTGTAACCTGCCGCTGTCTCTGTGTCGTGTGGCGGGCGGCGAGTTGACCAGCTCACCGTCTGTAGTTACGTGGCAGTAGTCTGTGTTGGCTCGAGCAGCGTTCAGTTGTAGTTTAGGACCTGGAAATATACATTTTGTTTACAGTTTCCCAAATTTCCTGACTTCAGATAACAAATTTGTCATTTTTTTGTGAACCTCGTTTCAATGTTTACAAAACACCGCACTGAAGGATCGGCTGCCATTTCCATGTCTATTCATAATTAGTGTGGCTAAAATATGAATAGTTTCAATGTAAAAGTATTTGTATGGGTATTTAAAATGTTTTTCATGCATTTTTGTATGGACTGACAATGAAATAAATTCTGCATAAAACATTTTGTCAGAAACTGTTAGCTAAGCTGTTCTACTGTCAGTAGTCAGAAATAGACACTTGCTGCCGGAAAACGCATAGGTATCTTCATTATTTCACGATAAAACTATTATTGTTACTATTCTAAACTCTTCTTGTACAATACAGTGAACAATAAGACAGAAAACCCTGTTGTTTCACGATATTATTACACTTGAGTGTTCAACAGACACTGTGTGAACAGGTAACTTCTACGTCCGCTTCAATAACTGGCCACAGTTTCAGCACACTCGCTGGACGGGAGGATGTCGCGTCATGTGTTGTGACTGGCCATGTATTTGTGAATTATTTAACACATTTCATAGTTTTATGATGAATTTTTCAAATTGAACAGTTTTTCATACATCTCTACACAGTTCGTTACATATTCCTCAACAAAAAGACACTGATACTGACCATGGAAGACTGTACGATAATTACTATAGATATTTAACATGTTCGTCAATGGGTCAACCTACAGCTTAATTAATGAAACATCCAACATGCTTATTTCATTGCAAATGGCTGAACTGCTGGCCCCCTAACTTAATCCATATTCATATTCAACTCATTCAAGTTACTTATAATGGTATATACTTTCACCCTTAAATATTGATGAAGCGTTTTCAGTCTGAATTCTCTTTACTAAATTGTATTATCTTTTTCTCGGGGTAGGTAAAATGGCTTATCATATGAGGGTATATCGTTACATATTTTTACTGCCTAAGCATATTATTCATTGCAGCGTTTCAACATCTTTACAAGCTCTTGTTGCAAGTGTCAGCTTCCATCGTACCGTTAACATTGACATTAAACAGTCTGACACTGGGAATGACAGGCGTGAGTGCGATATTACGGCAGGACCGGACCAGTGATGTTCAAGTTAGGTTATGTTCGTCGTAAGAGGCGATTAACGGGATCGGGTGATCAGGCTCGCTGACTTGGTTGATGCATGTCATCGTATCCCAATTGCGTGGATCGATGCTCATATTTTCAATCACTGGATTGTCTGACTTGATTATTTACAGACCGCTGTCATATAGCTGGAATATTGCCGAGTGCGACATTAAACAACAAACAAAATCAAGTTAAGTAACACGATATAAGTTAACCTCGCATCGGCATTATTTCAGCTGTATAGGGACCTATATATATGAGTGGCACTTTGTATATATAAGTGACACTTTTCCTTAACTGAAATGTTAATATGATAAACTTGTGTTGTGATCTTCCTGGATGACAAATCGCGTTGTAATTTAACCCCGAGCCTGAGGTAACCTTACCTACCTTTTAACGATTTTGAATTTCACTTGTCGCCCTACACCTAGCTACGGGCTGTTCAACAGGGACATTTCTTATTCGGAACAAACCACTAACAACCCTGCCATAATGTACATGAATCGTAGTGTCAAGAAAACTGAAACACAATTCGCTTCTAAAACCACTTGGCTTCAAATATTTATATACTTATTGGGTTGGAATCATCGAGGGGATATGGATGATTGGCTGAGCGCAATGGCAGACAACAAATGTTTACCATTCGTTGGCCTTTACTTTGTTAAACAAGTAGATAGATTTTTGCACAATCTAAAATATATACTCGTATTTGAAGGGAAGTGTCTCATGATCAGGAAGTGAATCATGTTAACATGGAATTTGCCGTTACATCAGGACGCATGCACTTTGCTGGCGCATATAAAGCGCGGTGTCGACGACGGGACACTTTTCAGGTGCACCAGGTTTATGTTGGCTCGTGGGACACCCTGTATTCCAGCAGGTGTTGTATCAGGTAAGCTACTTTGCTCTGGCGATATAGAAGCTAACCCAGGCCCACCTACTCGTGAAGAGGTTCAAAGCACTATCCTCGAAGAGATTCAGGCTGACAAATCTGAGCTTTGTACTGTCAAATCGGATCTTAATAGTCAAATTGGTTCAGTAAAGTCGGACGTCCAGACACTATCAACCAAGTGTGGACAGATCGAAAGTCAACTAGCCTCTACTCAGTCGGACTTGAACGCTCTCCAACAGACGAACAGTATCATGTATGACGACGTTGGTAATGCCCACAGGATACAGAACAAGATGTCAGATGTCGACGATGAACTCGATAGGCTGTGGGCGTTCTGCCGCAGAGATAATGTTATTTTCTATGGAGTGCCAGAAACGCCAGAAAAGACATCCTTATAATGTAAAGAAATGATGATTTTACTTCTCAATGACAGCATAAAGACTAACACGTTAGAGAAATCTGACGTTATCCGTGCTCACCGCCTTGGGATCCAGCGTGGCAATCCGTGAACTATCGGTCTGGTGATAAAGTCGAGACTTTAAAAGCCAGGGTGCCATTGTACAAAGCGATCTTAGCGCTAGGGTGATCGTAACTCTCATACCTTAACATTGACTTACGATAGTCGTAGCGACAAGGTTGTTTTGTACAACGACACCCAGGCCTGTAATGAAGGAGGGTGGTTTTGGGGCCTCTAACTATCTCACATTTCGCCAACGTGACCGCCTTTAGTAAATCGCAAGAAGAGGATTAAAAGGGTATTTTAAGCAAGAGGGACTGATAACAGTACGAAACCAACGTGAGACGGAACAGGCACCCAGCACATCGGAGACGGGATCATTGACCTCACGGCTTCCGTTCGTACGTGCCAGTCACTGACAGCACTTAAACCAGCCAGGATAGCGACCAAAGCCTTTTTCCACAGGAGCTATTTCCAGACGACACCGGTAAAATTGACAAGACAAGTTCATGTGTGAAATTCAAAACGTCTCAAAAGAATCCTCATTTCTTTGTATATTGACATGTAACATGAATGGACTTTCCAGTAAACTTTCAGATCGTGGCTTTCTAAATTATTCAGAAACATTTGACATGCCAGCAAGATAGCAAGATATGCTATGTACCGATCTTTTAAATCGTTTACACCCAGTACCTTGTCCTGTGTTTAAAGGGTGGAAAACATCAATACACCCAGTAATTTGTCCTGTGTGTAAAGAGTGGACAACATCAATACACACAGTACCTTGTGTTTTGTGTAAAGGTCGGCCAACATCAATACACCAAGTATCTTGTCCTGTGTTTAAAGTGCGGACAACATCAATACACACAGTACCTTGTCCTGTGTGTAATAGTTGGACAACATCAATACACACAGTACCTTGTGTTTTGTGTAAAGGTCGGCCAACACCAATACACCCAGTACCTTGTCCTTTGTTTAAAGTGCGGACAACATCAATACACACAGTACCTTGTCCTGTGTGTAATAGTTGGACAACATCAAAACACCCAGTCCTTTGTGTAAACGGTGGACAATATCAATCCACCTAATACCTTATCCTATGTGTAAAGGGAGAACATCAATACACCCAGTACCTTCTCCTGTGTTTAAAGTGCGGACAACATCAATACACCAAGTACCTTATGTTGCGTGTAAAGGGTGGACAACATCGATACACCCAGTACTTTGTAAAGTGTGTAAAGGGTGGACAACATCAATACACCCAGTACCTTGTGTTTTGTGAATAGGGCTGACAACATCAATACACCCAGTACTTTGTCCTGTGTGTTATATTTGGACAACATCAATACACCCAGTACCTTGTCCTGTGTGTAAAGGGTGGAAAACATCAATACACCTAATACTTTGTCCTGCCTGTAAAGGGCGGACAACATCAATACACTCAGTACCTTGTCTTGTGTGTAATAGTTCGACAACATCAATACACCCAGTACCTTGTCCTGTGTGTAAAGGGTGGACAACATCAATTCACCCAGTACCTTGTCCTGTGTGTAATAGTTGGACAACATCAATACACCCAATACCTTGTCCTGTGTGTAAAGGGCGGACAACATCAATACACTCAGCACCGTGTCCTCTGTGTAAAGGGTGGACAACACCAATACACCCAGTACCTTCTCCTGTGTTTAAAGTGCGGGCAACATCAATACACAAAGTACCTTGTGTTGTGTTTCAAGGGTGGACAACATCAATACACCTAGAACCTTGCTCTGTGTAGTAAATGGTGGACACCGTCAATACACCCAGTACCTTCTCCTGTGTGTAAAGGGCGGACAAAATCAATACACCCAGTACCTTGTCCTGTGTGTAAAGGGTGGAAAATATCAATACACCCAGTACCTTGTCTTGCGCGTAAAGTGTGGATAATATCAATACACCCAGTTCCTTGTCCTGTGTGTAAAGGGTGGACACAACCAATACACCCAGTACCTTGTCCTGTGTGTAAGGGGTGGACAACACCAAAACACCCAGTACCTTGTCCTGTCTGTAAAGGGTGGACAACATCAATACACCCAGTACCTTGTCCTGTTAGTAAAGGTCGGACGACACCAATACACACAGTACCTTGCCCTGTGTTTAAAGAGCGAACACCATCGCTGCAGTCAGATGTCCTTTGTTAAGATGATAGACAACATGACGACATACAGCAGCATATCGTACTACAATTATACACAAAGCACAATAACAGAGTCGAAGGGTTTCATCAGCGCCCCGTACAGCATCCTGTTGTTCAACGTTATGAAAAAGCGCTTCACCCAGTAACCTGTCCTGGTTGTGAAGGGCGCGAACGGCGCTATATAGAGTGTGGAACACGGTCCAGCACGTATCTGATTGTACTCACACTGCAGAATCACTGGTGTCCTCGTTCCTGTTTCCAGTGTGTAGGTTTTAATCCCCGCATCTGCAAAATATATCCGAGATAAAAGACCAAAAATAAATGTGCTCATATTTATTTAAACATTGATAGTACGTTTGATGTTTTTAAGATCGAAGATTTCCACTTCTGTACACAACAAAATATCCACCAAGACAGATCGAGGCCCCTTTAATATCTGTGGCGTTTTAAGGGAAGACCACAGTTCAACACAGTTTCATCTTCAACTGCTGTACATTAGTAATGGGTATTGGTAATCTATCAGATCTTTAACAATTATGTGTATCGCAATAGCATTTCAAAATGAAAGAAATAAATCTGTTAGAATTTGAATTATTAAACCAAACAATTATGAAAACGCTTATACTGTCATCTTCAGACCAGTCAGGACTATTTTTATGCAAATTATAAGGATGTTTGAGTTATGAGCTTCTCTATATGAAGGGATATTCATAGTTACATTGTTTTCTATTGTTATTAATTTCAAGGCAGTACAAGATTATCTTACCAAAAGGTGTTAACGGTGTTGGATCGTCAGCTACCTCCAGCATCTTCAGTATAAAAGAGAAGAAAACAAATAATGTGTCGCTCTTCACGAAGAAGGTTTATTTACTTCTAACATACAGGAATCAGTTCAATATAAACTAGTGTCCAAAAGAAATGATACCAACTTATTTTCAAAATTTGTTTTTTACTAAGTGAATTGTCTAGTATGAAAATATGCCAATTCGTATTGCACATCCCAAACACAGCATAGTCGATAAAAAATACCGGGAACACGTGATCACACGTGAAAAAAACGTAAATTTCGTGAAAGTGACATTTCCCTCTCTAGCATGTTCCGCACGTGCATAAAAACTGTATCAAACGGCTGATCAGACACGTTGATATCACAGCAACAAAAAGAACACAAGATATGCCACGTTTGACAGCCATCGAGAGAGAGAGAACCGTTGGAATGGTCCAACAAGGAGCGTCACACGTCGACGTCGCCAGAAGGTTGGGCTGCGCACGCATCATTATCACCAGGTTGATGCAGCGGTTACGTCAGACAGGTCAGACGTCAGACTGGCCAAGGAGTGGAAGACCACGAGTAACCACGCCCCGTGAAGATCGTTACATCCGGGTATTACACCTGAGGAACCGCACCGTAACAGTGACGTCCACGGCGGCTACAGCACTGGGACACAGGATCAGTCGACAGACCGTCTACAGGAGACTACGGCAGTATGGTATCCGGCCACGTCATCCCTACCGCTCCTGACGCCTCGACACCGGAACAACAGACTGATCTGGGCCAGGCGAGTTCGACGTTGGCAACGGCGGGACTGGGCACGTGTTATGTTCTCTGATGAGAGCAGATTCCTCATCTTCAGAAACGATGGACGGCAGCTTGTATACCGACGATTTGGTGAACGTTTGGCGCCTAACTGTATCCAACAGGTCCGGCCGTTTGGAGGTGGAGGGTTAATGGTTTAGGGTGGCATATGTGGTGACGTCAAAACGATGCTTGTCGTAATTCGTGGAAACCTGAATGCACAGCGTTATCTTGATGACATCCTACGGCCTGTTGTGGTGCCCTTTATTCAGCAACAGCCTCCTGGACTCCTTTTCCAACATGACAATGCAAGGCCAACGTACAGGTTTTGCCATGGCCCGCATGTTCACCGAACATGAATCCCATCGAGCACTTATGGGACCACCTCGATCGGCAAATCCGACGTCGCCCTGTGCCTCCAGTCAACGTCCAGGACTTGGAACGATGTCTCCTCGAGGAATGGCAACGCATCACTCCCAACGTCATCAGACGTTTGACGTCATCAGACGTAGGCGTGTTCTGGCATGTATTGATGCTCACGGTGGACATACCCGCTACTGACTTGACTTTGAGACGTGTGGTGTGACATTTCCCGTTGTTTCTGTGATCAGTGCTCTAACGAATTGTTCATTTTTCGACCCCACCCATCTTTAAAGGCTTGTCATATTGGTTGTACAGATTTTATTGAAATGAACTTTTTGTACAGATGTTGTGAAAGGATTTCTTAAAAGCATAACACCAATCCTAAACTTCTGCATTGTTTAGTTTTTCTTTTATGTCGTTGCAAACAGGTGGTATCGTTTCTTTTGGACACTAGTTTACAAACAATTACGAAGTTGATATGTATCCAGTCAGTCGTAAATAATATTATTGCCGATCTAAGAAATAATGAGACGTATGTACACACATCTTTACCGACTGAGAAGTACTTACGTGTTTGTGTGCGTTCTCCAAATCAGTTACCTGTCTGTCGTCTGTTTGAGTGCCTTTATCTGTAAAATAAATATGTTGTTGATTCACGAGTTGTTGTTAGAGATGTAGAAATATAAAATCAGAATCTAATCGTAAAGTTACATTAAACAAAATGTCAAGATAAACATTAATAAATCTTTAAATGTGTACTCTTTGTTTGTTTACTGACAAAGCTTCAATCAGAAAAACTTGTTATACAAAGATATATCGTCAGAGTATGAAGTAAGTACCTGCAAGTGTATGTGATCCATCTTCATTGACAGACCCGAAGTCAGAAATGTAGGATTTCAATTTCTCCAGGCCCCCTGTGTTGAACCTGGCTGCAGATGCACTGTGTGTCTCTGGTGAAACTGATCTCTGATGCGTCTTCGCTCTGTCTTGTATCGAACACTCCAGTGTGAGAAAGTCAGAGTTTGAAGCATATCTGAGCACTGTCCTGATGTAGTCTGAGGTCCACTTGCATCTTTCCCTCTCGCCTTCAGAGGTAACTTGTACAGTGTGCAGCTTTGACAGTTCCTGCTTCGTCTGATTCTCCAGATTTATGACCAGCTCCTTCTCTCTTTGATCAAGTTTTGTCCTCAGAGAATGGAAAGTGTGGCGGATGGCCTCCTTAAGAGCACTACTTGTATTCTTTGTGTCATTTACGACTTTGCTGACGCTCTTCAAATATGCTTGGTGACAAGTATGATGTGCAGTCACATTCTTCCCATGTTGTTCTATCCGTCCCTTTGCAGCATCAGCAGACACGTTTAAATCCTCAACGTCGTGCTCGGCATGCTCGCCAAGCCTGCATTTAAAACAGATCGAAATGTTGCAGTTTTTGTCAAAATACTCAAGAGGGTAAGGATTGTGAAGTTGACAAACAGGTTCAGCATGCACGCCTCTGGATTCTGTATCCCCAAAGGTTTCAACAACATGGCGCCTGGTAGCCTTAAAGCTATTGTGCATGTTCTGGCAGTATTCGCAGAGGAACTCTTCACACTCCTGACACCAGCACACAGCCTGGTTGCCGTCATCTTCATGTGTACATAGGAGGTCTGTTGGACGATGTTTGACTGTCAGGTGAAATATTTCCTTCTGTCTGACTGCGTCCTTCTGGAGACTTGTGTCTGTGAGGTTGACCTCCCTCTGACATTTAGAGCATGATATCACTCCACCAGCTGCAGATGTCACACACGTCTCACACACAGCGTGTAGACAGGGCAGTAAGTAGGGGATGGGTCCTTTTAAAGTAAACTGTTTTTTACAGCCATCACATTTCGGGAAATGATCCATTCTGAAACATATATATTTGTAAAATAATATATCTTACAACATACATCTAAGAAAAACAACTTCTGCCTCTTCTTAAGTAGAGGACCAGCGAAGACCCGGGTTGTGAATAGGTCTTCAGCAATCCACGCTTAACGTAAGATGCGTCTAACAGGATCGGGTGGTCATTCTTGGTTACTTTCTTTGGTGGTTCATACACGTCATCGTATCCCAATTGCGTAGATCGATGCTCATAATGTCAATCATGTGCACTGGATTGCCTGGTCCAGACTCGATTATTTCCAAACCATAGTCATATAGCTGTATTGTTGGTGAGTGCAGCGTCAAACAACAAACAAACAAACAAACAAACAAACAAACAAACAAACAAACAAACAAACAAACTTAAGTCAAGTATCTTTATAATCCTTGAACTATTTTGAATTGATGATGGACTGTGCTCCATGATTTAAATACCCTTTTCAATCTAGGTCTCGACATCGCCAATAGAACCGTGTATAACATTTAGACTTTGTTCCAGAATGATTATGGTAGTCATTAATTGCTGATTCATATATATTTACCTAACGCATAAGTAACAACTTGCAAGCACAACTCTTATTTAAGCCGAGACCTGAAGGACGGAAGTAATTGCGTTGATTTCAGTGTGAGTGGGATTGAATTCCTTCCTTGTGACCCTTGTCCTTTGTGTTGCAAAAGCGAGTAGGTTCAAAAAGAAGTGAGATGAGTTTAACGTCGCGTTCAAGATTATTGCAGTCCCATAGCGTCGTGTGTGTGTGTGTGCGTGTGTGTGTGTGTGTGTGCGTGCGTGCGTGCGTGCGCGCGTGCGTATCGAACCCATGACGCTCTATCCACTACACGGCGTAGGCGGTCTATATTGAGGAGAAATATTGATTGAACATAATTGTGAAGCTGGTTTCGACAAAATCATGATACGGGCGTGTTAACACATACATAATATAGATATATACCAACAACTCCACATACCAACATATCATGTGAACATGGCTCGCTCAGTAAGGCACTAACATTTGCTGTGTACAGTTTCCCCCGACATAGCGTTAATGGATAGATTTAGATCATCAATTTAAAGGCTGTGTTTAGGGGCTCATGTTGCTATCACAATGTGCGCAATCGGCTGAGAGTTACAGGAGTACAAAGTGACTCTGACTTGACCGCGACCACCTTCACTGAGAGGAGACGTCAAATTGAAGTCCACTAACTAGTAAATGCCGTTAGTAAACATACAAAAAGTTCTGTGAGGATTTTGAGTTAAACTTAAAATGAAGAAGAATATGCGCTTGTGCAATGAAAATGTATACTATATTTATTACACAGTGTTTCAGTAACATGTTTTATGCTTTCCATATGACTCATGTAACTACTTCATAAAGTATAAAGATGAATTAATGCTCTGAACAGCTTATAGCCTACACAGATCATTACAACGTTATTTTACGTGAGCGCGGATTCAATTTCTGAGTAAACTTACTTACCCGCATACGGTGTCTGCGCCAACTGCCTTGGCAAAGCTACCGATGGTACGTCATTATATACTGTAGCCTGTGACAAAGTCCACGCGATAAAACAATCGAGTCCCGGCAAAGGAGGTCTACACTGATTGTCTGATGTTTACGGAACATATGGTATGATTTAGCCACACATACTTCACATACCTAACCGTAAAAAAGATTGTTTCATATGAGAAATGCAATGTATATTAACCAGTTATAGATGTAAAATTATGACAGAATTCATTGATTCTTCATGTAGACTTAGCACCAGCTTTATGCTGGAATTTTGTGGTGTAAGTAATCTGTAATATGATGCATTAAATTCTTAGATTATTAAACATAAGCAGTTGTGTTAACGCATTTATATATGAGAAGTGCTACACGACTATCTTTGCAAGTGCGTGAGTTTTGAACAGTATTGTAATTATATCATGGCTTGACAGCATTAAAAGAGAGAGGAAATCTCATTGTGGTTAAAGTATAAGATGTTTGTATTCTGTTAAACCCATGAGCACGTGTACAGTGCGGAAGAAACATTAACCTAGAAACATCAGGGCTAATCTGATATTCGCATCCCCTACCGCAGGTTTCTGGCAGGCTTAACTGACGCTACTCTGCACAGCGAATTTTGGTACCTAAGACTACTTGATCACCCGTTGCCACATCAGTGTGCGACAATTACGAAGGGATATAGACAGAGATATAAAAACAACTGTGGTCATTCATGGTTATCAGTTGTTTATTGAGACTGTCATGCTGTCAGCACATGGCGTTGACTCATCGTTATTCCTCAGCCTATTAAGATAACAACCTGTGCATAATCACTTGTGCAGTATCAGTCTAAAAATCGGTTATAATAATTATAATAATAATAATAACGTCAATGTGTGATTTTGCATCAAAATGTAAATATGAGATGTAGATTATGCAATGAATTTAATGAGACTGTCCAACACATTGTCAGTGGATGCCCCGCTTTGGCACAAACACAGTATCTTAAGCCTCGATCCTTTTATTACCTTCGCCATTTCTGTGGTTTTGACACAGAGGTCCATCCATGGTACGACCCGCAATATGGAGAGGCCGTCATGGAAAATGATAACCTGATCTTTTTCATAAATCCAATGAAATCATTCATATCATTGAATTGTCTTTCTCCTTTGACACTAATGTGATTGACAAAATTGAGGAAAAACCTGGCAAATATCCGGACCTCGCTTTCGAAATGTCACGCTTGAATCCAAAGTTCCAAGTTGTCCGACTCCCCATTTTTCTCGGTGCCTTAGGCTTGGTACCTCCCAATCTATTGACTGACATTGAGTACCCGAGTTTTCTACCTGTAATACAACCCTTCTAACAATCTGGGTAATGCAGAAGGTTGGAGTGTTGGGGAGTCTTCACATTTTCCGAAAAGTTCTTGGTGGGTTTGACTAGGCAGCGCTACCTGGGAAAAGTCCCATCGTTGTCTGGATTGCGTGTAGAGGGGTCAAGGGCCCTGAGCAGATGATGAGCCTAACCAGCAAGACTGTGCCAGGATCACCCAAACCTTTTTTGCTGCATTTTTTATTTTAATCTGTATATAATTATAATAATAATAAAAATAATTGTAAAAAGGAAATTCATTCTTATAGAGTATATTTGTAAGGTTAAAAGATAAATTTGTGTCTTATAGCAATAGTTATCTATTTACGATAACGGTGCTAGTGTCCACATGCAACCCACATAAAATTCACCTATTAGTTTGGGTCGGTGACGTGTATGATAGCATGGCGTCGCTGTAGCTAGGATGATGCTTAAAATATCATTTATTGACAACCATCAAAAAGTGTATAGAGGGCTGACAACTGCAACTGTTTGATTTCTTATTTTTCAGAGCCTTAAAAGGTACAACCTGATCATGACATACATGTTGAAACTAAAGATAAGATTAGTGAGATTTCTATACTTAAATCATATGTTATTGATATACATCATTTATTCATTGTTAACGCGAGAGAGAGCACGATGGCAGCAATATCTCGTGTGCCTGTAAATAATCGAGTTTTGGCCAGACTAACAAGTGGTTGATGTCATGAGCAGGGTATCAAGCCGTCAGGAAACAGTGGCAGTGACCACCCGATAGTTAGTCATCTCTCATAACACGCCTCTGCTTGTCTGAAGAGGCGTGTAACGGGATCGGGTGGTCAGGCACGCTGACTTGGTTGATGCATGTCATCGTATCCCAGTTGCGTTGATCGATGCTCATGATGTCAGTCACTGGATTGTCTGGTCCAGACTCGATTATTTACTCGATTATATATTGCTGAGTTGCGGCGTTAAACAACAAACACACAACAAGCAAGAGAGTGATGGGGCCCCGTCTATATCACTGACGAGTACATAGTACATTGGATATTCAGACTGTACAACCACGTTGCAGCAGCAAGCAATGTTAAATGAGCACTCTGACATGATCTCATCTACCTTGATAAATGTAACGATGTCATTTAAAGTATGTGTGTTGTGCCAAGGTGTTGTGCAGGGAAAATATGTGGGGAAATATTAATAGACATGGGGGTGGTTAAACCGAGCTAAGATTTCAGATTAAATGCACACTGGTTCGTTTTCCGAAGTATTGAGTCTTACTCTTAAAACGTGGCTCATTATTTGCCTGTGATGATGATGTATGGACAGGTAGCTCGATCTTAAACGACACCAAGAGAGCATTGCACGTTTTCGAGGATAAGGATTGTAACATTGCTCTATGCCCATCGATGATGTGGAGTCTTACCCTTCACCAGCGACTTGTTACTATCATGTGGCGATACAGGATGGACTGATAACTCGCCATGCAGTGATGATGAATATGTCTGCTCAAACGTGCATTTCTGGTTACCTGTATATTTTGTATTATAATTGATTTAAGGAATCATCTAAAGCTTTATATAGTAATTATTTGTTTTTGGTTAAAATGCATCATGTTTGATAGAACAGGAATTAACGAAATTACATGAAGGATATTCGTAGGTTACACCTTAAGCTTTTGTACGTTAAATATCAGGTGAAATTGAAGCGGAACAAGGTAATGTATAGAAGTGTCATCGAGGAAATAAATATAATAATTATGTTTGTTCTTGTCATCGCTGTATTACATAATGACTCGACCTCAAATTGTTACGACGCTAGATCACCCCAACACACGGCGACAAACCATTTTTTATTAATTATTCAACAGATTATGCCTAAATACACACACACACACACACATATATATATAACCTAGAAGATGGATCACTTATAAGTAGTAGGGTGTTATTTCACCACAACGGCAACACATCGTCTAGAATGATGCTGACATACAGTTCACGGCATAGGGGCACAGTCACATATTTTAACCATCCGATTCTCAACAGTTGGTTTTCAGACAAAAATGTCCTACATGGGACCTAATCCTGGAATTCCCCCAACGTCACGCCTAACTGGGAGGCGTCACATATTTACTAGGCGAGTGTCAAACTGATATGAATTAGTTTGAGTTTCATATATACCATGTATAAACAATTACTGTCGATGTGTTATTATGAATTAAATATCATTGCTTACTATTGCCGTGTATCGTGCCATCATCGTACATACATTTTAAATGACATCAAAATATATCAAGGTACTTGTTTCGGTTCCAGGATGTTACAAATCATAATATATCACTGCCAGAGAACAACCAGTGTTGATTATCCACCGAAACAAAAACAGCAGTGAAAATCACATGAAGGGACAAGCGAAAATCAGTGATGACACCGGGCGAAAAGGTTAAGCACGTGCAGCCCCATCCAATTTGCTTAAAAAGTAAGTGTCTACATGCTGCCTGTCGCCGGAAACAGGTACTCATGCCAAACAACGGTGGCATGTAAACAAATCAGACAATCAAGCGATTGCCAAGAACACCCAGAGACATTACAGCGCATCCAAACACCCTTCAACATACTTTCTTTGAGGGTAAGGGAATTAAAGATTCTTCTTTGATTATGATCCGTAGTTTCGCAGATCCATAAACGTGACGTACCGCACCGCGGCGTCAACCTCAACTCACTCACTTACTCCAGCAATGATAGATATAACCTGTTTATTTGCAACTGGTATTTTCATGCAAATGCAATTCGTAATTTGATTCATTGGCAGATTTTGTAGATTATTGACATTTGTAGACATTTATAAGAGTATTTCTGTTACATCACGGCGTGCCGGCATGATGTGGGAGGAAAGGCTGTGGTGTAGGTCTCAGACATTTAGACATTAGGGACAAACCTAGAAACATAATCAGGGCGACTCTTGGGATCGAACAAACGGTCATAATTTCATGGGACACATCTCTGCACATCGTATTGCAGTGCATCCAACGCATATCTATGTAGCACACATATACTTAGTCATGTGTTATTATCTCAGTTGAGTATATAGACTATCTTGTTATCAGTCTCGTGAGGATGAATCACAGTGTAAGAGTAACCTATTTAGATTGCATCCTATGTCAAATTATTTTTGATTTTGATTTGTGCAAATTGTGTTGATGTTATATATATGTTGTTAAAACAGCGATTCTGGCGTCTGCATTTAAGTCGGATGTAGAACACGTAATAACATATGATAACCCATTCAACAAAATGTTTTCATCCGTTTTTATTGGAAATCATGTGATAGAATTTGGTGTCATTTAACCATGTTGCTCAGTGCTTAATGCATCTTAAAAAAATAATTAAATCTATTATCTTCACCTTTCAAACAGTGTACATGTACCGTTACTTGCAGTTGTATGTATGATTATATTTTTGAAACGTTGGCCATCTCGTCCATAATACACAAATAATTCACCAACAATATATGTCCTTTGTACATTAAATGCATTACTATAAATATCACTTCTCAACAAATGCAATTAATTCACATCATAGTTTTTTTCGATCTATTGTTTTTTTCACATTGAATCCATGCATGTTGAGTGTTACAAATTACATGATATTTATAACCTTTACTTAAATATTTGTTGATCATATATGAGCAGTTATCTGTTGTCAAAACAAGCATGTCAGTATCTGCATACAAAACATAATCGGGGTGAACCTGGATTCGAACCCAAGGCCACAGGTTTCCGGCACGCTCAAGGGACGCAACTCTGCACAGCAACTTGTGCGCTCACGGTTTTAGGCAACAGCGACCATTGTTGATGTCAAGGGAAAACGTCATGCAGTGGTCGGTGGAAATGTTCACTTGAATGTGCCTACTTGTATCGTTAATAAGTTTGTGTAAAATGAAGTCAAACCTTTATGTTTTGTTTGTTTATTGTTTAACGCCACACTCAGCAATATTCCCGCTATATGACGGCGGTTCAAACCTTTAAGTGTCGATGTATTTACTTTGTCTCTTTTAGTTAGAATGGATCTTGTTTGTTAAATATTTTTTGTAAATTATAAATGATACAAAAATAGGCAATCTGCTGTACGGTAAATCATGTGATATGCTCTGTTGATGGAAATAACAATAAGTTTTTTTTGTGAAAGGAGAATATCCTTTTTGCGTGCTTATATAATACATAATTTGTACTTGTTCAATGCCTTGCACAACTCTACTGAAAATTTGGTTTGATTCAGACAGCTACATAACGTGTATAGGAAGGTACTTCAGTTGTATATATGAACTGTGTATTGAGATTGCCATGTTATCAGGCACGTGATGTTCACTCGTCTAAGACAAACATCGGATACGTTGGACCTAATCTGCCGTGCAGTTGCCCTTGGGTTACTTCCAACAGGGAGATGTCAATCATGTCACGGCGACGACTAAACTGATATCAGTTCCCGACAAAACTATTTCCATAATCATCAGAAATAACAGTTAAAAGCAGTCTATTGTTCGATACCTTTCGCATGTGTTTATGAGTCACTATTACAAGTCAAACTGAATGCAAAGGGAAGTGTGGGGACGGTAGGGTAGCCCAGTTGATGAAGCGTCCATTCGTCACGCCGAAGACCTGGATTGATTTCCGCATGGTCACAATGTGTGAAACCCATTGCTGGTGTCCCAAAGCGTGATAATGCTGGAATATTCATATATACACATTGTTATAACACACCCACATATTATTAGTTAAAAATAGGAATTGCATCGGACATAATTTTAGCCCTTGATGTGTCAAATTTGAAAGTGTCCTCAACATGTCCGCCATATACCATTTTGGAAGCTTTAGTAAGACCTTTAATCACGGAAACCAAAACAAACCATTGAGCATTGAGTCGTATGATGCTGTTTGAAATTATCGAAGAAAGTGCATTCTCGAAGATGTAAAGTTTAGAGACCAAAAGGTGAAGCGGTCGGGATTTAAAGGAAAAGTATTGGGAAGTTGAAGTCATCCCTCTTTTCATAGTTTTGTGGAGTTTTGAGACTCACAATCTGTTTTGAAATCATGTACTTTGTACATACCTGTCGGTGGTGCAGAGTGTTTTATTAGTCGTTATTTATCAACATGTGGTGATTTTGGATGGGTAGATAACAAGATCTGAAAATACGTGATCAGTGTATCACACGTACTCGGAGGTAAGGTTTATTACAATGCCTCGCTATACTGTCCCGAATAGGCTCCGCAGATTTGTCTATAGGCGTATTAAACATGCATTATTATCATATTACATATGTAACCTACCACACTTAAAATATCAGACAGTGTCTGCTTAATCGTCTTATATATTTCGGTTTGTTCGTTTGCTATGTTATTTATGAAACGAACGTGCATGACATGTTCAATACCTTAACATTTCCATGTACACATAAAGGAAGGCCATTGACTTCTACACTGTATTTCTATTTTCAGTGACGTTCCAAGTGGAGATACCAACACATATAGGACGATTCCAGTCCCTTAGATCCAACACAGACTGATCTGTACATCTTCCACGTGAAGTAGTTACACATAGATGAACCGGGATCAATTTGTACAAAGTAGACACTCAGACAGTCTAGCAAGAATAGTCCTTCTCAAGCAACACACTAACCAGCTCACGTAGCTACAGTCAGTGGAGTGAGGAGATTCAAATGAAATATTTTTTAAAGTCAAATCTAAAATGAATTCTAATAAAAAAAAAATTCATAACAACACCACTAGCACAATTTATTTAGTATTTATTCTCGGGCTTTGAATTTTGTGCCCAGAAATCAGGTATTCCAATGTACTTGGATCAGCATGAAATTGCAATAGTTTTGCAATTATATACATGTGCATCAAGGGATATTTTTGTATCATCGTTTTACACTTTGGTGACATAATTTGCCATGAATGAAAGACTGTCACGGGGCTGTGTCAAATGATCAAGGATGTAATTAAACAAGAATGAAGTAATAATAAAAATGTGGTAATAGGTTCACAGATGTATTAATAAAAGCTAATTGTACTAAAAGATGACAGTAAAGGATCAGATAAACCCAATCTGGGGTGACAGAGGTCCCTGATTAATTACATGGGTGCAAATATTAAAGTGGCTCAGCTAAGCAACTGTATTAGAGTAATAAAATGGGTGTAGCTGAAGCTACACTTTGACAAGATAGCGACCAGATACATAGACAGCCAACTGAGTCGGCTGCAACCAATTAACACCTCAATCAACTACACACAACTACACACCCTAATGAGTGAATAACCTCAGCTGTGTCAAATAACGTGAAATACCACAAAGAGGCCTTATCTTATTAATCAGGTCCATTCTGTCAAAGCATTGTATTTTTCAAAATTGTACACCGATATTTCACATGCCAAACTGATAACCTTCATTCCTTGATCCATGGGGCTTATCTTAAAAAAGTGGTGGCCACAGACACAGATACGTATCTATATTCAGAAGGTGTGTGGCTGTATGTTAGCATCTGATGGGGACATGTTTCTGTATGGCGTGAGGTGCAGCTGTATGTTAGCATCTGATGGGGACATGTTTCTGTGGGGGCAGTGATCTGTGGTTGTATGTCAGCATCTGATGGGGACATGTTTCTGTGGGCCGTGAGGTGTGGCTGTATATTAGCATCTAATGAGGATATGTTTGTGGGGGGCAGTGAGGTGTGGCTGTATGTTAGCATCTGATGGGGATATGTTTGTGGGGGGTAGTGAGGTGTGGCTGTATGTTAGCATCTGATGAGGATATGTTTGTGGGGGGTAGTGAGGTGTGGCTGTATGTTAACATATGATGGGGACATGTTTGTTGGGGCCGTGAGGTGTGGCTGTATGTCAGCATCTGATTGGGACATGTTTGTGGGGGCGGTGAGGTGTGGCTGTATGTCAGCATCTGATTGGGACATGTTTTTTAGGGGCAGTGAGGTGTGGCTGTATCTTAACACATGATGGGGACATGTTTGTTGGGGCCGTGAGGTGTGGTTGTATGTCAGCATCTGATGGGGTGATGTTTGTAGGGGCGTGAGATACAGGTGTATGTTAGCATTTGATAGGCATATGTTTCTGTGGGCCATGAGGTGTGGCTGTACGTTAGCATTTGATGGGGATATGTTTCTGTGGGCCGTGAAGTGTGGCTGTGTTTTAGCATCTGATGGGGACATGTTTGTTTGGGCTGTGAAGTGTGGCTGTATGTAAGCATCTGATGGGGACATGTTTCTGTGGGCCGTGAAGTGTGGCTGTATGTAAGCATTTGATGGGGACATGTTTGTTTGGGCTGTGAAGTGTGGCTGTATGTAAGCATCTGATGGGGATATGTTTCTGTGGGCCGTGAAGTGTGGCTGTATGTAAGCATCTGATGGGGACATGTTTGTTTGGGCTGTGAAGTGTGGCTGTATGTAAGCATTTGATGGGGATATGTTTCTGTGGGCCGTGAAGTGTGGCTGTGTTTTAGCATCTGATGGGGACATGTTTGTTTGGGCTGTGAAGTGTGGCTGTATGTAAGCATCTGATGAGGATATGTTTGTGGGGGTCGTGAGGTGTATATAATTGTGTACCATGTTCATTATTCAATTCTCCTTGACAACAGCCTAAGGATATATATCGAAGCATCACGATTACAATATGATAAAGGAGTCATTATCCATAAATTATGTCAACTTTGTAGGCTATAGTAGTTGAAGCATTGGCGCCTCATGCCAAAGGCTTCCAATTCTTCTCGGGCTTTGAATTTTGTGCCCAGAAATCAGGTATTCCAATGTACTTGGATCAGCATGAAATTGCAATAGTTTTGCAATTATATACATGTGCATCAAGGGATATTTTTGTATCATCGTTTTACACTTTGGTGACATAATTTGCCATGAATGAAAGACTGTCACGGGGCTGTGTCAAATGATCAAGGATGTAATTAAACAAGAATGAAGTAATAATAAAAATGTGGTAATAGGTTCACAGATGTATTAATAAAAGCTAATTGTACTAAAAGATGACAGTAAAGGATCAGATAAACCCAATCTGGGGTGACAGAGGTCCCTGATTAATTACATGGGTGCAAATATTAAAGTGGCTCAGCTAAGCAACTGTATTAGAGTAATAAAATGGGTGTAGCTGAAGCTACACTTTGACAAGATAGCGACCAGATACATAGACAGCCAACTGAGTCGGCTGCAACCAATTAACACCTCAATCAACTACACACAACTACACACCCTAATGAGTGAATAACCTCAGCTGTGTCAAATAACGTGAAATACCACAAAGAGGCCTTATCTTATTAATCAGGTCCATTCTGTCAAAGCATTGTATTTTTCAAAATTGTACACCGATATTTCACATGCCAAACTGATAACCTTCATTCCTTGATCCATGGGGCTTATCTTAAAAAAGTGGTGGCCACAGACACAGATACGTATCTATATTCAGAAGGTGTGTGGCTGTATGTTAGCATCTGATGGGGACATGTTTCTGTATGGCGTGAGGTGCAGCTGTATGTTAGCATCTGATGGGGACATGTTTCTGTGGGGGCAGTGATCTGTGGTTGTATGTCAGCATCTGATGGGGACATGTTTCTGTGGGCCGTGAGGTGTGGCTGTATATTAGCATCTAATGAGGATATGTTTGTGGGGGGCAGTGAGGTGTGGCTGTATGTTAGCATCTGATGGGGATATGTTTGTGGGGGGTAGTGAGGTGTGGCTGTATGTTAGCATCTGATGAGGATATGTTTGTGGGGGGTAGTGAGGTGTGGCTGTATGTTAACATATGATGGGGACATGTTTGTTGGGGCCGTGAGGTGTGGCTGTATGTCAGCATCTGATTGGGACATGTTTGTGGGGGCGGTGAGGTGTGGCTGTATGTCAGCATCTGATTGGGACATGTTTTTTAGGGGCAGTGAGGTGTGGCTGTATCTTAACACATGATGGGGACATGTTTGTTGGGGCCGTGAGGTGTGGTTGTATGTCAGCATCTGATGGGGTGATGTTTGTAGGGGCGTGAGATACAGGTGTATGTTAGCATTTGATAGGCATATGTTTCTGTGGGCCATGAGGTGTGGCTGTACGTTAGCATTTGATGGGGATATGTTTCTGTGGGCCGTGAAGTGTGGCTGTGTTTTAGCATCTGATGGGGACATGTTTGTTTGGGCTGTGAAGTGTGGCTGTATGTAAGCATCTGATGGGGACATGTTTCTGTGGGCCGTGAAGTGTGGCTGTATGTAAGCATTTGATGGGGACATGTTTGTTTGGGCTGTGAAGTGTGGCTGTATGTAAGCATCTGATGGGGATATGTTTCTGTGGGCCGTGAAGTGTGGCTGTATGTAAGCATCTGATGGGGACATGTTTGTTTGGGCTGTGAAGTGTGGCTGTATGTAAGCATTTGATGGGGATATGTTTCTGTGGGCCGTGAAGTGTGGCTGTGTTTTAGCATCTGATGGGGACATGTTTGTTTGGGCTGTGAAGTGTGGCTGTATGTAAGCATCTGATGAGGATATGTTTGTGGGGGTCGTGAGGTGTATATAATTGTGTACCATGTTCATTATTCAATTCTCCTTGACAACAGCCTAAGGATATATATCGAAGCATCACGATTACAATATGATAAAGGAGTCATTATCCATAAATTATGTCAACTTTGTAGGCTATAGTAGTTGAAGCATTGGCGCCTCATGCCAAAGGCTTCCAATTCTTCTCGGGCTTTGAATTTTGTGCCCAGAAATCAGGTATTCCAATGTACTTGGATCAGCATGAAATTGCAATAGTTTTGCAATTATATACATGTGCATCAAGGGATATTTTTGTATCATCGTTTTACACTTTGGTGACATAATTTGCCATGAATGAAAGACTGTCACGGGGCTGTGTCAAATGATCAAGGATGTAATTAAACAAGAATGAAGTAATAATAAAAATGTGGTAATAGGTTCACAGATGTATTAATAAAAGCTAATTGTACTAAAAGATGACAGTAAAGGATCAGATAAACCCAATCTGGGGTGACAGAGGTCCCTGATTAATTACATGGGTGCAAATATTAAAGTGGCTCAGCTAAGCAACTGTATTAGAGTAATAAAATGGGTGTAGCTGAAGCTACACTTTGACAAGATAGCGACCAGATACATAGACAGCCAACTGAGTCGGCTGCAACCAATTAACACCTCAATCAACTACACACAACTACACACCCTAATGAGTGAATAACCTCAGCTGTGTCAAATAACGTGAAATACCACAAAGAGGCCTTATCTTATTAATCAGGTCCATTCTGTCAAAGCATTGTATTTTTCAAAATTGTACACCGATATTTCACATGCCAAACTGATAACCTTCATTCCTTGATCCATGGGGCTTATCTTAAAAAAGTGGTGGCCACAGACACAGATACGTATCTATATTCAGAAGGTGTGTGGCTGTATGTTAGCATCTGATGGGGACATGTTTCTGTATGGCGTGAGGTGCAGCTGTATGTTAGCATCTGATGGGGACATGTTTCTGTGGGGGCAGTGATCTGTGGTTGTATGTCAGCATCTGATGGGGACATGTTTCTGTGGGCCGTGAGGTGTGGCTGTATATTAGCATCTAATGAGGATATGTTTGTGGGGGGCAGTGAGGTGTGGCTGTATGTTAGCATCTGATGGGGATATGTTTGTGGGGGGTAGTGAGGTGTGGCTGTATGTTAGCATCTGATGAGGATATGTTTGTGGGGGGTAGTGAGGTGTGGCTGTATGTTAACATATGATGGGGACATGTTTGTTGGGGCCGTGAGGTGTGGCTGTATGTCAGCATCTGATTGGGACATGTTTGTGGGGGCGGTGAGGTGTGGCTGTATGTCAGCATCTGATTGGGACATGTTTTTTAGGGGCAGTGAGGTGTGGCTGTATCTTAACACATGATGGGGACATGTTTGTTGGGGCCGTGAGGTGTGGTTGTATGTCAGCATCTGATGGGGTGATGTTTGTAGGGGCGTGAGATACAGGTGTATGTTAGCATTTGATAGGCATATGTTTCTGTGGGCCATGAGGTGTGGCTGTACGTTAGCATTTGATGGGGATATGTTTCTGTGGGCCGTGAAGTGTGGCTGTGTTTTAGCATCTGATGGGGACATGTTTGTTTGGGCTGTGAAGTGTGGCTGTATGTAAGCATCTGATGGGGACATGTTTCTGTGGGCCGTGAAGTGTGGCTGTATGTAAGCATTTGATGGGGACATGTTTGTTTGGGCTGTGAAGTGTGGCTGTATGTAAGCATCTGATGGGGATATGTTTCTGTGGGCCGTGAAGTGTGGCTGTATGTAAGCATCTGATGGGGACATGTTTGTTTGGGCTGTGAAGTGTGGCTGTATGTAAGCATTTGATGGGGATATGTTTCTGTGGGCCGTGAAGTGTGGCTGTGTTTTAGCATCTGATGGGGACATGTTTGTTTGGGCTGTGAAGTGTGGCTGTATGTAAGCATCTGATGAGGATATGTTTGTGGGGGTCGTGAGGTGTATATAATTGTGTACCATGTTCATTATTCAATTCTCCTTGACAACAGCCTAAGGATATATATCGAAGCATCACGATTACAATATGATAAAGGAGTCATTATCCATAAATTATGTCAACTTTGTAGGCTATAGTAGTTGAAGCATTGGCGCCTCATGCCAAAGGCTTCCAATTCTTCACATGGGTACAATGTGTAAAGCCCATGTGGCTGGAATGTTGCTAATAGTGACATAAAATCTAACTCAGTCATTGATTTTTTGTGAGGTAGTTGAGGTAGTCTATAGAACCAGTTCTATGACCACCATCACATTTATCTAAAAGGTTGAAGATTGATAATAGTCATTTGGCAAACTTTCAGGCAACCAGAGTTGTTTTACAGAACAAATAACAATCATTGTCCTATCAAATTTCAGAGCTAAAACTGTGGTTATGATACACAGACTAGCAATGAATACATCGATTGAGATGATTAGACCATAACACCCCTTCATTTAACATCTGTGATTCAGGTCATCATTACATCCACCTGAACTGGTCGGACCATCCTCTGTCCGGTTCTGCATTCTCCGACTATGCTACTGGGGGCTTCCATGACATCACCAAGATCATCCTCTCTGGCCGGGGACTGAAGGAGGCTACAGTCCGAGAGGAGGCCGAGTTCTTCATTGATGGCTCCCAGGCTGGCAGAGGTAGGAGGCCATCAAAGTAATCTTATTTATCTTACCTCCATGTAACAATGTTGAGATCTGATTGGTTCATGTGATCTTGATAAAATACCATGTAAACCGTCTGGGAGGGAAATAAATTTCTGAGCGGGAAAATAAACCCCTTAAACCTCACCATGAAGAAAACAAAACAGACTGCATGTGGATTTCCTATTGGGAGATTATACCCCTTATATCCTGCCTCAGAGCAAATAGCCACACGTTGTTTATCAGTCAATGAAAGTCACATGACACGGCACGAGTTCAGCTCTACTCAGATCAATCGAACAGCTGGTTTCTATATTTAGCAATGGCAGATTGAAACATGTCGGCATGACAAATCCGTTGTGGCAGTATCAGGAGGTGTATATGTGGTTTTATGTGTCCTGCATCCAGTTTTGTACCATCAGCCGGAGTTTACAACTTATAATGTACCTCATGGAGATATGAGCATATATACCTTAATAAATAACTGAAACAATGCCGGGCTAAAGCTCAAGATCAATTGTGTATTAATCTGGCCATTACTAATAAGCCTGTCTACACAGAGACAACGTTTGGCACTCGTCACTTGTGACAATCTCAAGACCTAGAGCGGAGTTTGATCCCCTTGAAGATGATGTTCTGATCCTTTTTAACTGAAATATGTTTCAGTTTATTATCATATGTTTTCAAGTATTGTTTTCTTTGAATCAATGATTTTATTTGTGAATTTAGCAAAGGGTGTAATTAGTGGGTTTACTTTCCATGCTTTTTTGTGTAATGAATATCAGCTGTGTTGAAATTGTCAGGAGTGTGTACAGGTATTGGAAGATGTTATTTATATGCAGGTGAGCCCCAGGTGCAGCTTACAGGAGTAAGAGCGGAGGTCAACGTCATCACGTCACCACTTGGCGGCGGCAAGTACAGATGTACTTACATTCCTGTCATCCCTGGAGCGTATCTCCTCCACATCACCTGGAATGGCCGACAGGTCAAGGGGGCTCCATTCAAGGTCAACGTCATTGGTGCTTTCTACCCAAACAAGGTTGCTGTGAGTGGTGAAGGTTTAAAGGGAGGTCTTTTGGGCCGTGACCTTGACATCAGAATTGACACAAGGAAAGCAGGGCCAGGTAAAGAATGGTTTCAGCTTTAAGTCATATTCCAGATTTCTTGATAACTTTATGAGACCAGCTGAGTGACTCAAGATTCATATTTTGGGGTTAGCTCATCATCTGGCTTACAAGGAGATATCTTGTTTGATTTTAAAGAAAAATAACCTCTAGATTTAGGACATCAGAAAAACTGCAATGTCCTGCAATCTGTATTATATCACTACTCACATCATATGATGCTCTTCATGTATCCAGGTGAGCTAACAGCATTCTGCAGTGGTCCCAACAAGGTGGCCTACTGTGACCTGGAGGACAACAGGGATGGCACCTTCCGTCTCTTAGTCAAGGCTCAGGAACCAGGAAGACATGTTCTGCAGGTCAAATATGGCGGCGAGCATGTTCTAGGTGTGTACACTTTCTGGCGAAGAGTGGCAGTCGTGTCGTTTGTGTTTTGTATTTTTCACTTACTGTTGAAGATTTATTTCAAGAAACACTTTCCCAAGACATTAATTGTATGATGACTGGAATCATATTTAAGGATGGTGGGTTCTTAAGGACACTTTTATGATCCAGTGTGCAAATATAGGAACTAGGTCAAAGTGTCAATCCTTTGTAAATCCAAGTATTTATTAACAAGATAGTTTTGAATGTGTGATGTTTGTATTACTGATTTGTTCTCAGGAAGCCCCTTTGTTTTCCGAGTATCTGCACAACCAGATGCCAGCAAAGTGCGTGTGAGTGGGCCCGGCGTGGAGCATGGTATCCTAGCAACCTTCCAGTCCCGCTTTATTGTGGAGACCCGCGGCGCTGGTGCCGGACAGCTCATGGTCAGGATTAGAGGACCTAAAGGTATAGACACTTCGTCTCACCAAACTTTATCTCAATTTTATTGCTTTACCCTTGAAAACTGACTGTATATCTTTGTTCAGATTTTAAAAACAAGCATACAGCATTGTTCCTTGTGATTGAGACATTTCCTGAAATAATCTTATAGGGACATTTGTGATTTATATTTTTAATTATCGAGATACAGTGAACATGAACTGTTTCATCATTTCAGTCAGTCAACATTTTAGTGAGCAACTGACCAAGAAGACATTAACTCTAGAGATACAATAAAAGTTTTGATTTATATACTCCTGATGAAAAGAACAATAGGTGAAAGAAGCATACATACTTGTAGTCAGTTTCGTCCACTGTCAAATGTAGTTGCAAAGTTTAGTACCTTAGCCATGCCAGAATCTATGATACAGGTTCCACTCCCAGATTCCTACTGAACGCGACTGTTTGCCTGTCAGCATCACACCCTTAATCGTGGGTGGCACCAAATGAAAATCTTAAAATCTGCATTACTTACGGCTTTCCTCCTACATAGAGGTGTCATGCGGTGATGCACGCGAACTTTGAAACAGAAATAACATGTTCAATACACAATCATGACAGGGTTTTTTTCAGTAATGGGAGACAACTGTTTTATGCATTGTATTTCCTTTTCAAGGGGCGTTCCAAGTGGAAATGTACAGAGATAGCCAAAAGGACAGTCCGTTCCAAGTGCACATTGTGGACACTCGCTAGAGCTGGAACAAGTCTTGCAAGAACAGTCCTACTCAAGCAACACACTACCCAGTTACAGCCAGTGGAGGGAGGAGTTTTAAAAAACTTTAAAAAAAATTCTATATAATTCAAAATGATTTCTGATCAAAAGAAACAAATTAATATCAGCATGGATAACAAATTTAATTTATGATTTAAGTTATATTTGTTTTTCAAAACAAAAGTTTTTAATTTTTTTATGAAATGAAATTTTGGAACCACATCTTTATTAGACTATGCAAAGTATATTTTCAGATTGAAATAATCCACCAGGGAAATGTATGAACAAAAGTTCGTTACCATGGTATCTAGATCTGAATTTATCATTTCCATGACAAAAATATTTGATATTGGTATTTTTATAATTCAACATATTGTTCTACATCTCGTTTGTTCCTTGTTCAATATGTTGTGAATAATGATCAAATGTAATGTATATATGTGTCAGTTTATGAACTGCAAATGACTGTGGTATAGTGTATTTTTCTATTTCAGTTGTTTATCTTCAGTGCTGGCAACATCGTCATGTTTTGCATGTACTTAAATGACTCATTGTTGCTGATATCAAGCATGTGATATTTCATACACCACACTTCAATGATGAGATTATAATCTGTACTCATTCCAATTACTGGGTGAAAGGGAAGGCTTCAATATCTTTTATACATTATTTGTTAATTTTCTATTCTTTGTCCACATTTTCTATCATTCATCATGTCATTTGGCTGCAAGAACATTTCCATTAGAAATTTGTCCCTCATAGAGCAAAATTTCGTGCAGACTATAGAGAAGTGAAATCCACTGTAGTTCAGTGTTGAAATTGATCAGAATTTGTTAGATATAAGCGAGTTGGCCTTATGTGCTATGATATCAAATATTTATCATAATTTAGAGGATGATTCAGTTGCTTCAAAATTTAATGAAATCAATTCATTTGTGATACACACTTTACTTTCAAGTCTGATATCGTATATTGGTGATAATTTGCCTTATTATTGACTGTTCCGTAGGCATGGTTTTTATATCAGCATATTTATGTCATTAATCTTTGATATTATATAGCAGACTAAGCATACAGTGCTAGAGGTCTTATAAATACTTGACACAGAATGGTTGTATGTTATGCTAGGCATGGCTGTATCTGTCATAATCAATAAACTATAATTCATATAAGCATGTGTTGTATTTTATTACGACATAAGCACCTGCTGTGGTTTACTACAAAGACAAGCGTTTGTTTGATCACTTGCTTGATAACCTTGTTAGAAGCTACACCAAAACGACGCTCCTAATTGTAATAAAGAGGTTGTTGTTCCATAAATCTTATCCTTACTAAAAATGTTTTCATACAGTGTGTTTACTGCTACCTATCCTTCCGTTTTTGTACAGATACTATTTAAAGAGTAAGAAGCAAAAGCACCCCGACCTCGTTGCGAGAACACCTCTCACATACATTGCATATAAAATTCTACCCGAGAACCCCCATGCTGCAACTGAACAGTGGTAAAATCCTGCTACCCGCTAATTTATGAGACTGATAAAGTCTACTATCTTCGTTCTCTTTATCAATACATACCTGTGAAATCCAATGTACAGTTTTACAGCTTGAACATGCCTAGGGAGGGGTCTCTAAAAATTCTTGAAAAAACAACAAACTATGCTTAAGACTGTTGAAAAAAAGGAATTACCTGCAACAAAAATAACATTGTTGCAAAGTGTTATTCTTGAAAAAAATCAGGCTCATACCTTTAAAAAACACCCTGGTTCTGCAGCTGAAGCTGAAACATAACTAATCTCAATGCAAAATCCCAGGCCCCCCTCCACCAGAATACAAAATGGCAGATCCCTTATGTTATTAATATAAATCATCTTCCTTGCCCTTATTAATTGAATGCCCCTATTAAGTGAGTGCCCTTATTAAGTGAATGCCCTTATCAAGTGAATGCCCCTTTTAAGTCAATGCCCTTATTCAGTCAATGCCCTTATTAAGTGAATGCCTTTATCAAGTGAATGCCCCTTTTAAGTCAATGCCCTTATCAAGTGAATTTGAATAATGAATTCGTTGTGACATTGCAGAGCAAATCCAGTCATTTAAGGGGAAAGATGACTTGTTGGAATAAACATCTTAAGTCTGACATTTCTGCATCAGTTGATCAGTAGACTAGCCATGTGTGGATTCGAAATACTTGTTATTTAGAGCAAAATAGCAGCAAATTATAAAATAAAACATCCTCCGAACTTGATTCGTATTTCTGTGCTCACACTGAGAGTGGTGTTAGCATGTTCAGGTCGACACAATATTTGAAAATATAAGCGCAGATAATTAAACAAACACTACTGTGAGTATTCTAAATGTTTTTCTCACACAGCACGACACATGAGAATAGAGAAACAAAGTATTCAGTGAACTTTGTAACATTTCTGTACACACATCACATGTACACAGGTACATTCTATGTCCGCTTCAATCACTTTCATCCCATTTCTTCACTGACATCAAATGTGGCAATGTGGCAGCACAACTGCAATACTTTCAGCACAACACTATTCATGTGGGGATTTAAAACAATCATATTACAGAGAAGAAACGAAACATGACAACAAATTCATGATTTGAAACAACTTTTGATGAATTTGTGCACTCAGTTGTTTGTTGTGCCATTTCCCAGAAATGTAGGAAATGTGTGATAAACTGATCGATTACCGCAGATTAATAATCATAACAATACTCATGTGAGGATGCAAAATGTTTCTAATACACCACAAAAACTAGTCAAGTAGAAAACAACACACTTAGCTAACCTTGTTACATTCTTGTACACAACAAACAACACATAGACAGGTAACTTCTATGTCCGCCTCAATCAATACAATCACACTACTTTTGACAGTAAAAATAAATATATCACACTTACAAGTTTACACAATGTCATTTATATTTTATTTCCTATGTGAGGGCTCTATAAATAAGTGACTTCTTGTAGTCAGTCATGGTGATGTCCACCCCGCTGACCACCTTCATGCTGACTGTGTAGAAACCTGGCCGCCCAACACCAAATATGGGGAGAAGAGACTCCCTCCACTCAACATCCAACTTGGCCAAAACAATCTCCCTGTCGAGATCGATGAAGGCGAGTCTCCCCCTCCCCACATCCAGCACAACGCCATAGTCGAGGGTGGCCTGTGTGCCGCATGTGTCAGACATTGTTTCACTGTAACACTCCCACCGCTCCCCATCCTCCCCCGGATAACACACCCAGGTACAGATACTCCCTTCGTGTGTGACACAGCTCCATACACGGACACACCAGGAGCGGCGCTGTCCACAAACATAAAACCCACTGTCCACCTGGTTCTCCTCCCCCACACCCATCTCCAGGACAGGCAACCCAGACCATCCAAACACCACACCCACACTGGAGTGGGTCTCCCAGTATCGTGGTGTGTGTGGGGCAGGGGTGACATTAGAGGGGGTTAGAGGAAAGGGGATGGGGGTGGAACTACAGGTGCCACGGTATGTCTGTAACCTGCCGCTGTCGCTGTGCCGTGTGGCGGGCGGCGAGTTGACCAGCTCACCGTCTGTTGTTACGTGGAACGAGTCTGTGTTGGCTCGAGCAGCGTCCAGTTGTAGTTTAGGACCTGGAAATATACATTTTGTTTACAGTTTACCAAATGTTCTGACTGCAGTTAACAAATTAGTCATTTTATTGTGAACCTCGTTTCAATGTTTACAAAACACCGCGCTGAACGACCAGGCTGCGATGTTCATGTCTGTTTATAATTAGTGTGGCTAAAATACGAATAGTTTCGCTGTGGAGATACTTGTATGGGTATTTAAAATGATTTTCATGCATTTTTGTATGGATTGACAATGAAATAAATTCTGCATGAAACATTTTGTCAGAAACTGTTAGTTAAGTTGGTCTGCTGTCAGTAGTCAGAAATAGACACTTGCTGCCGGAAAATGCATAGGTATCTTCATTATTTCACGATAAAACTATTATTGTTACTATTCTAAACTCTTCTTGTACAATACAGTAAACAATAAGATAGAAAAAGCTGTTGTTTGACGATATTTTTACACGTGAGGACGGGAGGTTGTCGCGTCATATGTTGTGACTTGGCCATGTATTTCTGAATTATTTAACACATTGCATAGTTTTATGATGTATTTTTCAAATTGAACAGTTTTTCATACATCTCTACACAGTTCGTTACATATTCCTCAACAAAAAGACATTGATACTGACCATGGATGACTGTACGATCATCACTATAGATATTTGACATGTTCGTCAATGGGTCAATCTACAGCTTAATTAATGAAACATCCAACATGCTTATTTCATTGTAAATGGCTGAACTGCTGTCCACTAACTAAATCCATATTCATATTCAACTCATTCAAGTTACTTATAATGGTATAAACTTTCACCCTTAAATATTGATGAAGCGTTTTCAGTCTGAATTCTCTTCACTAAATTGTATGGACAAAACATGTATTCAGAAACATTTGACATGCTAGCAAGATAGCAAGAAATGCTATGTACCGATGTTTTAAATCGTTTACACCCGGTACCTTGTCCTGTATGTAAAGGGTGGACAACATCAATACACCCAGTACCTTGTCCTATGTGTAAAGGGTGGAAAACATCAATGCACCCAGTACATTGTCCTATGTGTAAAGGGTGGACAACATCAATAAAACCAGTACTTTGTCCTGTGTGTAAAGGGTGGACAACAACAATACACCCAGTACCTTGTGTTTTGTGTAAATGGCAGAAAACATCAATACACCCAGTTCCTTGTCCTGTGTGAAAGGGTAGGCAATATCAATACACTCAGTACCTTGTCCTCTGTGTATAGGGCGGACAACATCAATACAACAAGTACCGTGTCCTGTGTTTTAAAGGTGGACAACATCAATACACTCAGTGCCCAGTCCTGTGTGTAAAGGGCGGACAACATCAATACACTCAGTACCTTGTCCTGTGTTTAAAGGATCGACAACACCAATACGCCCATACCTTATATTGTGTGTAAAGGGTGGACAACACCAATACACCCAGTCCTTGTCCTGTGTTTAAAGTGCGGACAACATCAATACACCCAGTACCTTGTGTTGTGTGTAAAGGGTGGACAACATCAATACACCTGGTACCTTGTCCTGTGTGTAAAGGGCGGACAACATCAATACAACCAGTACCTTTCCTGTGTGTAAAAGGTGGACATCACCATAACACCCTGTACCTTGTCCTGTGTGTAAAGGGCGGTCGACATCAATACACCCAGTACCGTGTCCTGTGTTTTAAGGGTGGACAACATCAATACCCCCATACCTTATGTTGTGTGTAAAGGGTGGACAACATCAATACACCCAGTGCCTTGTCCTGTGTGTAAAGGGTGGACAACATCAATACACCCAGTACATTGTCCTATGTGTAAAGGGTGGACAACATCAATAAAACCAGTACTTTGTCCTGTGTGTAAAGGGTGGACAACAACAATACACCCAGTACCTTGTGTTTTGTGTAAATGGCAGAAAACATCAATACACCCAGTTCCTTGTCCTGTGTGAAAGGGTAGGCAATATCAATACACCCAGTACCTTGTCCTCTGTGTATAGGGCGGACAACATCAATACAACAAGTACCGTGTCCTGTGTTTTAAAGGTGGACAACATCAATACACTCAGTGCCCAGTCCTGTGTGTAAAGGGCGGACAACATCAATACACTCAGTACCTTGTCCTGTGTTTAAAGGATCGACAACACCAATACGCCCATACCTTATATTGTGTGTAAAGGGTGGACAACACCAATACACCCAGTCCTTGTCCTGTGTTTAAAGTGCGGACAACATCAATACACCCAGTACCTTGTGTTGTGTGTAAAGGGTGGACAACATCAATACACCTGGTACCTTGTCCTGTGTGTAAAGGGCGGACAACATCAATACAACCAGTACCTTTCCTGTGTGTAAAAGGTGGACATCACCATAACACCCTGTACCTTGTCCTGTGTGTAAAGGGCGGTCGACATCAATACACCCAGTACCGTGTCCTGTGTTTTAAGGGTGGACAACATCAATACCCCCATACCTTATGTTGTGTGTAAAGGGTGGACAACATCAATACACCCAGTGCCTTGTCCTGTGTGTAAAGGGTGGACAACATCAATACACCCAGTACATTGTCCTATGTGTAAAGGGTGGACAACATCAATAAAACCAGTACTTTGTCCTGTGTGTAAAGGGTGGACAACAACAATACACCCAGTACCTTGTGTTTTGTGTAAATGGCAGAAAACATCAATACACCCAGTTCCTTGTCCTGTGTGAAAGGGTAGGCAATATCAATACACCCAGTACCTTGTCCTCTGTGTATAGGGCGGACAACATCAATACAACAAGTACCGTGTCCTGTGTTTTAAAGGTGGACAACATCAATACACTCAGTGCCCTGTCCTGTGTGTAAAGGGCGGACAACATCAATACACTCAGTACCTTGTCCTGTGTTTAAAGGATCGACAACACCAATACGCCCATACCTTATGTTGTGTGTAAAGGGTGGACAACACCAATACAGCCAGTACCTTCTCATGTGTTTAAAGTGCTGACAACATCAATACACCCTGTACCTTGTGTTGTGTGTAAAGGGTGGACAACATCAATACACCTAGTACCTTGTGTTGTGTGTAAAGGGTGGACAACATCAATACACCTAGAACCTTGTGTTGTGTGTAAAGGGTGGACAACATCAATACACCTAGAACCTTGTGTTGTGTGTAAAGGGTGGACAACATCAATACACCTAGAACCTTGTGTTGTGTGTAAAGGGTGGACAACATCAATACACCTAGAACCTTATGTTGTGTGTAAAGGGCGGACACCGTCAATACACCCAGTACCTTGTGTTGTGTGTAAAGGGTGGACAACATCAATACACCTAGAACCTTGTGTTGTGTGTAAAGGGCGGACACCGTCAATACACCCAGTACCTTGTGTTGTGTGTAAAGGGTGGACAACATCAATACACTCAGTACCTTGTGTTGTGTGTAAAGGGTGAACAACATCAATACACCTAGAACCTTGTGTTGTGTGTAAAGGGTGGACAACATCAATACACCTAGAACCTTGTGTTGTGTGTAAAGGGTGGACAACATCAATACACCCAGTACCTTTTGTTGTGTGTAAAGGGTGGACAACATCAATACACCTAGAACCTTGTGTTGTGTGTAAAGGGTGGACAACATCAATACACCTAGAACTTTGTGTTGTGTGTAAAGGGCGGACACTGTCAATACACCCAGTACCTTGTGTTGTGTGTAAAGGGCGGACAACATCAATACACTCAGTACCTTGTCCTGTGTGTAAAGGTCGGACAATACCAATACACCCAGTACCTTGCCCTGTGTTTAAAGAGCGGACACCATCGCTGCAGTAAGATGTCCTTTTTTTAAGATGGTAGACAACATGACGACATACAGCAGCATATCGTACTACAATAATACAAAAAGCACAATAACTGAGTCGAAGGGTTTCATCAGCGCCCCGTACAGCATCCTGTTGTTCAACGTTATGAAAAAGCGCTTCACCCAGTAACCTGTCCTGGTTGTGAAGGGCGCGAACGGCGCTATATAGAGTGGAACACGGTCCAGCACGCATCTGATTGTACTCACACTGCAGAAGCACTGGTGTCCTCGTTCCTGTTTCCAGAGTGTAGGTTTTAATCCCCGCATCTGCAAAATATATCCGAGATAAAAGAACAAAAATATATGTGCTCATATTCATTTAAACATTAATAGTACGTTTGATGTTTTCAAGATCGAAAGTTCTCCACTTTTGTACACAACAAAATATCCATCCAGGCCCCTTTAATATCTATGGTGTTTTAAGGGAAGACCACAGTTCAACACAGTTTCATCTTCAGCTGCTGTACATTACTAATGGATAATGATAATGTATCAGATCTTTAACCATTAAGTGTATCGCAACAGCATTTCAAAATGAAAAAAATAAATCTGCTAGAATTTGAATATTAAACCAAACAATTATGAAAAAGCTGATACAGTCATCTTCAGACCAGTCAGAACTATTTTTATGCAAATTATAAGGATGTTTGAGTTATGTGCTTCTCTATATGAGGGGATATTCAAAGTTACATTGTTTTCTATTGTTATTAATTTCAAGGCAATACAAGATTATCTTACCAAAACGTGTAAACGGTGTTGGATCGTCAGCTACCACCAGCATCTTCAGTATAAAAGAGAAGAAAACAATTAATTTGTGGCTATTCACGAAGAAGGCTTATTTACTTCTGACATACAGGAATCAGTTCAATATACAAACAATTACGAACATGATATGTATCCTGTCAGTCGTAAATAATATTAACACCGATCTAAGAAACAACGAGACGTATGTACACACATCTTTACCGACTGAGAAGTACTTACGTGTTTGTGTGCGTTCTCCAAATCAGTTACTTGTCTGTCGTCTGTTTGAGTGCCTTTATCTGCAAAATAAATATGTTGTTGATTCACGAGTTGTTGTTAGAGATGTAGAAATATAAAATCAGAATCCAATCTTAAAGTGACATTAAACAAAATGTCAACATAAACACTAACAAGTCTTTAAATGTGTACTCCTTGTTTGTTTACTGACAAAACTTCAATCAGAAAAAAACTTGTTATAAAACAAAGAGTAAGAAGTAAATACCTGCAATTGTTTGTTCGTCAGCAGCTGATCCATCTTCATTGACAGACCCGAAGTCAGAAATGTAGGATTTCAATTTCTCCAGGCCCCCTGTGTTGAAACTGGCTGCAGATGCACTGTGAGTCTCTGGTGGAACTGATCTGAGATGCGTCTTCACTGTGTCTTGTATCGAACACTCCAGCGTGAAAAAGTCAGAGATTGAGGCATATCTGAGCACTGTACTGATGTAGTCTGAGGTCCACTTGCATCTTTTACTCTCGCCTTCAGAGGTAACTTGTACAGTGTGCAGCTTTGAAAGTTCCTGCTTCGTCTGATTCTCCAGATCTATGACCAGCTCCTTCTCTCTTTGATCAAGTTTTGTCCTCAGAGAATGGAAAGTGTGGTGGATGGCCTCCTTAAGAGCACTACTTGTATTCTTTGTGTCATTTACGACTTTGCTGACGCTCTTCAAATATGCTTGGTGACAAGTATGATGTGCAGTCACGTTCTTCCCATGTTGTTCTATTCGTCCTTTTGCAGCATCAGCAGCCACTTTTAAATCCTCAACGTTGTGCTCTGCATGCTCGCCAATCCTGCATTTAGCACAGATCGAAATGTTGCAGTTTTTGTCAAACAATACAAGAGGGTAAGGATTGTGAAGTTGACAAACAGGTTCAGCATGGATGCCTCTGGATTCTGTATCCCCAAAGGTTTCAACAACATGTCGCCTGGTAGCCTTAAAGCTATTGTGGATGTTCTGGCAGTATTCGCAGAGGAACTCTTCACACTCCTGACACCAGCACACAGCCTGGTTGCCGTCATCTTCATGTGTACAGAGGAGGTCTGTGGGACTATGTTTGACTGTCAGGTGGAATATTTCCTTCTGTCTGACTGCATCTTTCTGGAGACGTGTGTCTGTGAGGTTGACCTCCCTCTGACATGTAGAGCATGATATCACTCCACCAGCTGCAGATGTCACACACGTCTCACACACAGCGTGTAGACAAGGCAGTAAGTAGGGGACTGGACCTTTTAAGGGTAAACTGCAGCTGACAGACAGAACACTTCGGGAAGGTGTCCATTCTGAAGCAAAGAATATCATTGGCTCTCTTCCTACTGGAATATAGCACTTCACCACATTACTTCAATACCATTATACGCATAGGCTATCAAGAATGGTATAGTGAACTTTACAACACATTAAAGAATGCAACGAGAAAGCAATCTATAATAACCCTGACAAAACCCATCTAAGATTAAGTTTGTTATTTTTTTAATTAAATAAGGGCAATTTATATGTTTCTTATAAATGTCAGACAGACAGTATTTCAGTATGAAGACCACCGGCCAATAATACATATTACATTATCAGGAAAGGTTGAAGCACACGTAAAATGTTTACACTTTAGTGTAACACTGGAATTCTAAGTTCATTAAAATACTTTAGAAATTAGCACAGATTTGTTTGGTCATTTTCGTTTTTGTTACTAAAGATATGTATTAGACTGTATTGAAATTCTACGTACATAACGAGTAATTTAAGTATTTCTTACATCTTTATATCATTTACAAACAAACAAAAAATATGGATTTTATCTTTAATAGATAGCATAGATATAAGAGTTTTATCTCCCTTTGAGGTTAAACAAAGTTGAACCTTGGTCCAAGAGAGAGCCAAGGAGTGAACACTATGCCTAATGAAGTAACTTCTATCTGTTTACCTTTCACATACCATTTTTCGTAACTTCTTAAAGGACCGGTATGTCTAAAGACAATTATAGTTACTTATATTTCGACTAACCCTCATACCAGTTTGTCTGCAGAATACATCTCAGCCATCTAACCTCCTCTGTAACTGTAGTAATCATTATCCACTCACATTTATACATTTTTCGCCATTAATGTTGGTGAAACTGTAAGAAGCTTATTAATAAAGATTATAAAAATATGTGGGATAAGGATACAACCTCGGCAGGTATCCATACATGTTTATAGATGTTTATTGTTCAAATATTTTATTAGACTGCCTTTCTCATTCTGGTGATACTAGACGTCCACAGGGAATGGAGCCTACTGTATTCCTTATTATTTGGTAAATGCTCTAGCAAAAAATAAGGTATTTGGTCCCTGTGATGTATGCATATTTGATAACTGGCGATATTGACCTCGAAAGGCCGCCAATCAGACTGTATTAGTCATATGAATCAGCTGTTTCCATTTATGGTGACCATGTGATGTACACATTTGGGAAACTAATGGAATTTTGCATATATTTGTGAGTGTTGAATCGGTCAAAATGAAAAACGTACTACATTGAAGAGAAATATTTCTTAACATTGGACCAAAGGAGGAGGTGATGCCGATTTTGTCCTAGCCATGGATGTATAGGTTATGACAATCATACACTGATATTTTCAGAAGTTCAAATAGAAACATCTTTAGTGAGGATAAAGGGGATGACTTCAAGCTTACACTACGTTGTCCTACCGTGTCTCCTGCTCCTTGTTCTATTTAAAGCAGACATTATTAATCCACCCGTCCCTCCTGCTCCCTGTTCCGCCTAACCGTTTATTACACTATTTCCTCCACCCGTATCTCCTGTCATTTGATGTACCTACAGCAGATACTGTGTACTCCACTCGTATCTCCTGTCATTTGATCTGTCTAGCTGTGTACTCCAACCGTATCTCCTGTCATTTGATCTACCTCTAGCAGACACTGTGTACTCCAACCGTATCTCCTGCTCCTTGTCTCATTTAACAGTATACACTATTAAATCCACTCGTATCTCCTGTCATTTCATCTACCTACAGCAGACACTGTGTGCTCCACTCGTATCTCCTGCCACTTGCTCTACCTAACAGTATATCACACTATTTAGTACATCCGTATCTCCTGCCCCTTGTTCTACCTACCAGTACACAATATATACTCCACCCGTATCTCCTGCCCTTTTTCCATCTAACAGTACACACTATATACTCCACCCGTATCTCCTGCCCTTGTTCCGTCTAACAGTACACACTATATACTCCACCCGTATCTCCTGCCCTTGTTCCATCTAACAGTACACACTATATACTCCACCCGTTTCTCCTGCCCTTGTTCCATCTAACAGTACACACTATATACTCCACCCGTTTCTCCTGCCCTTGTTTCATCTAACAGTACATACTATATAAACCTCCCGTATCTCCTGCCCTTGTTCCATCTAACAGTACATACTATATACTCCACCCGTATCTCCTGCCCTTGTTCCATCTAACAGTACACACTATATACTCTACCCGTATCTCCTACCCTTGTTCCATCTAACAGTACACACTATATAAACCTCCCGTATCTCCGGCCTTGTTCCATCTAACAGTACACACTATATAAACCTCCCGTATCTCCGGTCTTGTTCTACCTACGCCATACCTATTTACCCCACTCGCACGACCCAGTGTTTGTTGTGCCTACAGCATAAACTACTTACCCCACCCGTATCTCCTGCACCTTGATCTACATACACGAATACCCACAGTCCCCGGATGAAATGATCCGTCTCACTTAGTTATGACACAGTTAAATCCCTAGAAATAGCCTGTCCTGCACGTAGTTTGGCTGCCTTAACGTATGCATTCAAGCAATGCAGTCGATAATATAGCACACTTCAAGGTCAACTGTAGTCAAGTCACCACAAGTAGCTTTCAGATTGATCCTCGTGGGGAAAACAGCTATCGAACCTTAATACATGTATTTGACAATTAACACACTGTTTGGCTCTAGGTAGAGTTGTTTGATTAAGTGGTATATTATATGTATCGTGCACAATGCACTACGAGATATGGCGTCTGAATTGTGAAAGGGGGCTTACCTGATATCCCCGACTCTCAATTGTGTAACGTTAAATATAGATCAACGTTGACAAGATATGATCTACTATATCAACGGATGTATTTCTCTGATTTCACTGACAATATAGCTTTATCGAGACATCTTTACTCATATATGTCGCCTGCATTACTCACCTTCCTGTTTGTTCGGCTTCGTCGCAATACAGATCACTTCCGGGTCAGACGTTTATGCGCGAGTTTTATCATAATTGACTTGTGCTGGAGTATGTTACCTAATGCGTTTACATGGATGGAGTACAAAGTGAGTTATTGGATGTAATCATTAGTTGTTCATGTACGTTTCATTGAGACCTAGTGAGTGAGTGAGTTGGGTTTAACGCCGCTTTTAACAGTATTCATTAATATCACGACGTGTCAGCTTAATATGGGAGGAAAGCCCGAAGTGGTGCAGGTCTCAGACGTTTACCACTTCGGTGAAACCCACGAGCAAGGGTATGGTGTCGACAAACCTAGAAACATAATCGGGGCGAACCGGGATTCGAACCCACATCAAAGGATGAAAAAACCCAATTTGAATTGATTTGACAATGTGCTCTTATATGATAAAACAAATTAACAACCATTCTTACTGTAGTGAAGAGTACATGCCGCTTTCAGCAATGTTCCAGCAATTTCACTGTGGAAATAGGCTTCACACATTGAAACAACGTGAGGTATAGGACCCGGGCCTTTAGGTGTGCGAAGACAAGGCTTACAAGAGCACCAGGCTACACCAATGCCCCTTAGGCACCAGGCCCATAGTACAATTCTGTTTTCGGGGATGGTTGAAGATATGTTTATCAGGTCATAATATAATTAACTTGGCATGATAAATGAACATTGATAGTTTTTTTAGAGTATCTTTATCACTTGTTGACATGATCGATATAATTTTCTGTTGAGTGGGATATACATTAAAGGGCTGTTTTATATCTATACTTCTTAGATGGTCGTTTTTAGACGGACTTACAGAGAATGAAACTCATCTTCAATCACATTTAAACCACATTGCTAACACATTCTCAATTCTCTGGCTCTGTGTCCATGTCTGCCTACTTCGATCTGAGTCTATGAGAGCTGCATCTTAAATGTGCAGAACTTATTTTAAATCTTTTAAAATTGATATCAAACGAATAGTATTCTGGGGAAATAGTTATCTTAAGAAGCTTGTCATATTTGCATTTTTCTGAATTTAAAACATGCGATGACCATTTTGGTAAGTAAATTGTAGATTGTATAGCATAGTGCGTGTGGAGTATAATGTAGACTGTATGGTGCATGATGTAGGGTGTATGGAGCATAGTTTAGAATTTAGAGAGTACTGTGTGGAGAGAGTGTATAGTATAGAGTGTAGAGCGTCGTGTGCATGCCATATACTGCGCTCATATTATACCGCGTATGGTGTGTAGTTTACAAAGTGTCGAGCGACGATTGTGTAGTGCAGTGTGTGTAAGGTATAATGTAGACTAATGATTTTTTATGTAGGGTGAAGAGAGTATAGTGTAGAGCTTAGAGATTTTAGTGTAGTGAGCATGGAGTGTAGTGTCTCAGACCTTTACCACTTCGGTGAAATAGACGAGCACGGGTATGGTGCTGACAAACCTAGAAACATAATCAGGGCGAACCGGGATTCGAACCCATAATCATAGGTTTCTGGCGTGCCCAAGGGACGCTTCACTGCAAAGCGAATCTCGGCGACTTAGACGACTCGGCCATACGCGCCCACTTTTCTTATCAAAACAATGTCATGCTTTTCATGACAAAGAACTAGGAACACAAAAGCTGTGAGTGAGTGAGTGAATGAGTTGGGTTTAACGTATTCCAGTTATACAATGTAGGTGTGCTAGCTTATATGGGAGAAAAGCCAGCCGTTTTTTGAAACTTTCAATTTCTATTGTTTCCTTTGTTGATATGTTGTATATGTCAAACTCCGAATTTGGTTAGGGTGAAATAATGGCCATTCATCAATAAATACGTGCGCAAGAGAGTTACTAATAGGGTTGTTGAAACAATATTCATAATATGATAATATGAAATACTTTTCCTATCATATCCCGAACAGCGATTTTGAAAGTTTGAAGCTTACAAATACGTCTAAATATATTGATTGTTTTGAAGTTAATCTGATAGCAGATTATGTAGCTTTTATTCTGTTTCAGTATACAGTCAGGCGTAGCAGGCCATCCAGTTGTATTCGGAATCGCGGAGTTGTGTGTAGCTGCCTTTCTGTACCGTAACGGTCACTCCGGACTTTGTGACGTTCGTTACGGTGACGTTAACGTTGTAGTTCGAACTGCTGCTGTGGATGATGTCCATGTGTGTGAGGCTGTACATGATGCTGGGGACGTCGTAGAAGGGGTGAGAATAACGTAGTGCAGACGTCTGGGGCAACCCGCTATGGACGTCACCAAACCCAGAATCACCTGAGGAAGAAGTCGGTTAATTATGATGTTTGGTGTGTCACCTATTTGATCCATGTGCATCTCAGGAGTTGATGCAACCATCAGATGGTTTGTTGTGATTAGGATTCCATTATAGGATATGCATTCATGTATATGGATTATACATGCTCTGTTAATATGTTCCATCAAAAGTGGTAATCAACACTTGAAAATAGTTAAAAAATATATATCAAATATAAACGTATGCTCTATCCATAAAAACCTTCTTGCTTTAGTTATGAATGTACGTCTTACGTCCATGTAAACTTCAGTCTCCTACATGTACATGTGGATAAGTCTGAGAATTGTTTGACTGTGCCTAATATCAAGCCTGTATGCTTACACCCCATGAGCCTTAATAAAATCTTGGAGAAAGTTATCCAAAAAATAGAAACGTTGACATCCCGAAATGCCTGTAGGTTTCCCGATATGTTGCAGTTTGGCTTTAGGAAGGAGCACTGCGCTGTCATGTTGCTATTTACCCTTATTGAATGTGTACAGAGTTTTGTTAACAGGGGATCATGTATATACATAACATTTCTAGATAGATAAAGTCTTTGATCGAATGTGGCATTTCTATCATCTTGGTATTAGAGGTAAAATGTGCTCTCTGTTACATCACTTTTATACGTCTATGTATGCGTGTGTTAAGCATAGGACGAGCAATCGCATGTATTTGTTGTTAGACAAGGTATAGGTCAGGGTAGAGTTATCTCAGCCTGGCTTTTTCCTGTGTACGTAAATGACCTCAAAACATAGCTTCGCCAGTTAGATACTGGATTATGTATATATAACTTTAGTTTACAATGTGTGTTACTTGCTGATTATGCTACACTTATCGGCTACAGCCCTAACGGTCTGCAAACATGTTTAGATAAGTTTTTAAATACGCATTCAAATGGCGATTAACTTAAAATGCATCGAACAGTATAATTGTTGTGTTTCATGAAAAGTTTAAAGTATTTATTGTGTGCGCATGCTTATCATTTTGGAGATTATGACCTACTTTTGTTTGATAATGTAAAATATGCAGGTATTGTTCTTCAAAGTAATATTTCTTTTTAATTATATATTTGAAGAGAACTGTACACAAGCGAGGCGTATTATTAGTTCAGTACGCAAGTATTAACATTTGGATAAGAATGATTTTAACAAGTTTCCATGGCTGTGAATTACCACCCCCTCTACATGGTAAATATCTTGAAATAGCTGAAAGCACCCAGCGTTACTTTGCCAGGATTATACAAGGTTTGAACAAATGTTCCCCCACTGATGCCACTATTGCTAATCTAGGACTTTGGAGAATGGTTGGCTGTGAAGATAAATGAAGACTACAGCTGCTGGGGCGTCTCTGTAAACCAGTCGTGTCTCTCGTTTTGTAAAACCCTTTTCTGCGCATCTACCTCACTCTATTATTTTCGTAACAGTAATTCACACAGTTTATATAAAGTATTGCTTTTAATTGAATATGACATATAACCTATTTCATCATGTATTTCACTACGTTTGCACAGGGAATTCCCCGCGAAGACTCAGTGGAGAAATATTGTATTAAATGAAATAACTAACCACGAGGAAGAAGTATGGAAATATAAACTATCATCTAGCGCTGACCTTTTCGATCTTCGAAAATAATTGAGAGAAGAAATACATTATGTAATAAGGATTGGATCCTGAAGCAAAATACCCGAGGAATGTACACGATGTAATACTTTTGGTGATGACTATTATCACCATGCCACCTTAAACTGTGAATGTGTACTTTCAGAGAGAGAGAGAGAGAGAGAGAGAGAGAGAGAGAGAGAGAGAGAGAGAGAGAGAGAGAGAGAGATTTCTTTCTTTTAATTGATCTTAATGTTGAAATGTGTGTGAAAATAGAAATGAAGGAAGACCATCCTATGTTCGCATTCTTTCTTGGTGAAGATAACAATGACGTTGATGAAATAACGTGGCATTTTACTGTTGTAGAATTCTCTAAGTATTTATATAACACAAAACATATCCTGAACAACTTGTGGTAATATTTTCTCTCACCATTTTGCTCACAGTTTATAGCCTGTATATATGCAGTACATTGTTACCACGTTTGTGATATATATGTTTAATTATTTTGTTACATAATTATTTAATTACATAATTTTGATGTTTTAAGAATCTTCGGAATTATCTGGAGGAAATCCATCCATCCATCCATCCATCCATCCATCCATCCATTTATTCAACGATTGTTCTTACGTCTATGTAAACTTCAGTCGCCTTCTACATCTACATGTAGGTAAGTCTGAGAATTGTTGGACTGTGCCTCGTATCAAACCTGTATACTTACACCCCATTAGCTCTATCTTCTCCGCTTTCTGTGTCAGCCCTGCGAGGAAAGAAAAGAAGAGACACAGCCATGAAAACGACATAACGTAGACGATTGGGCGTTGCAACTGATATTGGGTCCGTCATGCTATCGTGTATGAAGGGGACGTATAGAGCTGCCTCAACAAATCACAGTATCTATTACACCTTATCGACAACGTTGACTGATGCTGGTGATAGTACATAGGAATAATGTTTATTCCTTTGATCTATTGTGGATATGTAATAGCAATAATATATAATGACTAATAATTTAACTGTACGATAAAATAGACATTAATAGAATCGAGCTAAATTACTTTTGGGCATCATCTCATGATAGTAGATGCTTGTTAGGGCCTGAAATCTTATAGCTAGATCACGACATATTTCGTTTCTTCATCATGGGCAGTTAAATGATCTTTATTAATAACTTAGAGTAAGGAGTACAGGGTAATTTACAGGTTATGAAAGAAAATATGACACGTGTTTAATTAAGGAGGCTAAGCTGAAACGTGGCTTTCAGTGATCTGTTGAAGAATCTCGTCTCGCCGGTATCCTGGTAGTAAATGTGGACTCGCGCCAGCCATACTGGTGCATCACCATCATCACAGACGTGTACTACACAGCGGTTGTAGCCAACCATTTAGTCCTCTCTTTGCGAAGAATCTATACATTACCAAAATCCCCACTTTGAATAGTCTTTACAGTTATGTCATACCTTGAAACGTCTTCAGAAGGACGTCCCTCCCCGACATCAGATTGTTGGTGGTGTTGTGCATGTCGTCGAGAGATGACGTCAGATTGTGTATGACGTCATGTGTGACAGAGAGGCCTTGGTCACAATCATCTGCCAGAGCTGACAGGTTCACCCTTGTTTCTGTTGTAGTATCTGTGTACCCCTGCAGCCTCTGCAGCCGTTGCTTTGTTGAACTGATGACACCGGTGATGTTCTGAATGCAGACAGCGATGGTTCAGGTATACGTAGATCGCATTATAACTTAAGGGGGCACGGGTGGCCCAGTCGTTTTAGGCGCCGCGATTCGCTGTGCAGAGTTGCGTCCCTTGGCCACGCCAGAAAACTGTGATTGTGGGTTCGAATCCTGGTTTGCCCCGATTATGTTTCTAGGTTTGTCAGCCCCATACCCGTGCTCGTGGTAAACGTCTGAGACCTGCATCATTTTTTCGGGCTTTCCTACCACATTAAGCTGACACGCCGTGATATAACTGCAATACTGTTGAACGCAGCGTTAAGCCCAACTCACTCACTCACTATTATAACTTAAAGTGGTTTTAGGCCGATTTTAGCAATATTCCAGCAATATCACGGCAGGGGACACCAGAAATGGGCTTCACATATTGTACCCATGTCGGGAATGGAACCCGGGTCTTTGGCGTGACGAGCGAACCGCCCCTATTATAACTTAAAAACGTGTATGCTATTCATTTTGATGTATGACAATAAATTTCACCAAAGGACAATTATTTCCCTGGCCATAAAAGGCAATAAAAAACAGGACATTCCGAACACTGATTTTAAAGAGAATATATTTACAGGGGTTAAACGTGTGTGTGTGTGTGTGTGTGTGTGTGTGTGTGTGTGTGTGTGTGTGTGTGTGTGTGTGTGTGTGTGTGTGTGTGTGTGTGTGTGTGTGTGTGTGTGAGTGTGTGTGAATGTGTGTGTGTGTTTTCTGCTTGTACTAGTTCGGACTTATGCCGATTTCATAGTGCCAGAACACGAAGAAACCATGACGCAGTTAAACATGAATATCCCACTCAGACACAATATACTGTCAGAGTCAGAGCCAGTCCTTGTTTTATCACCTTAGTGCCGAGCACCAGACAGGGTAACAACAAGTACCATCTTTAAAGTGTCGTGGAGTGACGCGGCCGGGGATCGAACCCTCGACCTATCGCTCTCCGCGGAGTTTGCTTTCTATTGTCTGATCACTAGGTTAGACAATAATGTCGTGTCACATGTGTCGAACCCCAGATTAGACGACTTATTTCTCTTGTCCCCAGGAGTTTGAAACAACAGGGTTCGACTACACGTGTTCACAGCCAGAAACAACCAATCTATATTAGGGAATCTAAGGGAATCATTCAGTTGCGTGATGACACTTAACGCGTTCAAATTCATGGCCCATACTGTGAACTTACAATATGTATGGTGCGTGCCGTAGTAGAAATAAAACCGGTGAAGATTCGGGTAGAGAATAGATCTTCAGCAGCCAATGCGTGCCGTAAGAGACGACTAAGTTTATCGTAAAAGGCGACTACGCTTGTCGTAAGAGGCGACAAACGGGATCGGGTGATCAGGGTCGCTGACCTTGTTGATGGATGTCATTGTATCCCAATTGCGTAGATCGATGCTCATGATGCCAGTCACTGGATTGTCTGGTCAAGACACAATTATTTACAGACCGCCGTCATATAGCTGGAATAATGTTAAGTGCGGCGTGAAACAATAAACAAACAAACGTAAAAATAAACGGCCAGTTCTAGATTGGGAGAATGTGGTAGACATGTTTTTGCAAACCATATACAACTTTTAAATATTTGAATAGAATTCTATCTATTCTATATCTGTATGATGTAATAAAATATATCCATGGTAAATGTTTGTCCAAAATAGGAGAATAATGTGAATGAGTAACACAATTCAACCAACCTTTACTCGTACATGCAGGTGGCGAGTTCTCTGTGTGATCAACGCAATGCTTTCCCGGGGAGTCACGACGGATGAATTGACGTCCAAGAAGGCGGCCTCGAGTTGCACGACTCGTGACGACAGAGACCTTCCCGTTTGTTTCACCACTTCCAGACGTTGACGAAGGACAGGCAACTCTTTAAGGAACAGCATGAACCCATCCAGGCTCAGCTGAAAAGATGGGTCCATAGTGGACGGGAGGGACTGCACGGTCATCACCCCAAGAGACACAAATACGAGGATGTAGAGGTTCATCTGTAAAACGGAATGGTATACTGAAGGTACACGAAATATAAGATAATATGTCATTCGTGTGGGAATTCGCCATCTGTGTTCAGCTTTTGCAATATTGACACAGATAGCTGCATAATGAGGGCATAGCATGTGCGTGGGTGGTACATGTAATTGACAGTATCAAAGTGTTATGTCGTTAGTTGCAATCGATGTATACAATCCATGTATTTTCTTAATTTGTTTTAGAGACTCACCATTTAATTGCATATCTGGGATAAAGCCAAAGACAATCATTTTTTTTTTTTTAACACAGCTGATTGTCTGCAGAACTGAGGGCTATCTTAAGGTGACCCACATGATAAGATTAAACTCAACATTCAGTCTGTCCCAAGAAGTCTGAAGAACTTGCGTAAGACACAATGGATAGTTTCATGTTTATTAAGATATTTCTTATGTGTTTAAATATCGGAATTCCAAGTTCCGCCCAAAGTCGATTTCCCACGTTAGGAACTTCAACCGTTAAAACGACTGTACAGACAACCTTGGACCCACTTCTTATGAGCGGCATGGGCGGGTTCCTGCAAATGATTCAGGAATTCGGGTCTCTGCGGGCACAGGTAGAGCAGCAGGAAGAGACCAACAAACTCCTCCAGGGCACGGTGACCAGGCTAGAGGCGCTGCTGAAGCAGGTCAACAACACGGCAGTGCAGGAGACAGACTACCTCAAACAGGGATCCATGGTAGGTGGTATGATGACGCGTACGCTATAGGTAGGTCTGTGGTGATATGCCACTCCCAGGTCACTTACGTGTAGACCCACCACCTCTAACAGGGGCCCTTGTAGGTGGTTGAATGATGCGTACGCTATAGGTAGGTCTGTGGTGATATGCCACTCCCAGGTCACTTACGTGGAGACCCACCACCTCTAACAGGGGCCCATGTAGGTGGTTGGATGGGACATACACTATAGGTAGGTCTGTGGTGATACGCCACTCACAGGCCACTTATGTGGAGACCCACCACCTCTAACAGGGGCCCATGTAGGTGGTTGAATGATGCGTACGCTATAGGTAGGTCTGTGGTGATATGACACTCACGGGTCACTTTCACGGAGACCCACCACCTCTAACAGGGGCCCTTGTAGGTGGTATGATAACGCGTACGCTATAGGTAGGTCTGTGGTGATATGCCTCTCCCAGGTCACTTATGTGGAGACCCACCACTTCTAACAGGGGCCCATGTATGTGTTTGGATGATACGTACGCTATATGTAGGTCTTTGGTGATATGCTACTCACAGGTCGCTTACAAGGAGACCCACCACCTCTAACAGGGGCCCATGTATGTGTTTGGATGATGCGTACGCTATAGGTAGGTCTGTGGTGATACGCCACTGACAGGTCACTTACAAGGAGACCCACCACCTCTAACAGGGGCCAACGTAGGTGGTTGGACGTGACATATGCTATAGCAAGGATAGAGAGTGCCGAAATTCTCAAACAGGAGTCCAGGGTAGCTGGTGTGATGACATATGGTACGTGGTTGTTGATATCGTTACAGGTCACATGCATAAATGCAAGGTGTTCCATGAATCTATATAAAAAACGTTTGGGTTGTGAACTTCTGGCAGCATCACGTCCTATTAAGTATTATCGTGCTACATTCAATCGAACACTTAAGCTTTTGTTCCTTTTTACATATACACAACTCAAGCAGCACCTAGTGATGTGTTCTCTGACCAAATGTTAAAATATATGCAAAGTTAACTTATTATCAGCAAAAAGACGCTTTCAAAATAAAAGTTCAGACAGAAACAATTCCACAGTTTATTAAAATCATACAAGGTGTACCCAGTGTAAACTTAAAAAAACGTCCTGACTTCATCACACACCGTCTCCGTTAGTATGTGTACATTTATGTCTATGTAACGTATGGGACGAAAGAGTTTTGAATTGGTCGTAGTTTATACATATCCGCTTCGTTTATATCAATGTCAATGAAAACATAAAATTGACAGTTTGCCTGGTAAGTACAAGTTCAAGGAATGTCAGGAGAAAGAAGCCCAATTAGCGTATTGTAAAGCGCCCATGGGTCCGCATGTGCACTAATCACACGTTGAAGGGTAACAGCTTTGTCTTCCTTCACATAATGATTGGTGAATATGAATGAAGTCATTCAAGAACCAAAAAAGTTGTATCTTATGGTATCTTGATGTGTGTCTTGGCCGCCGTTTATGTTCATTAATGACGGGCCCATGAAGATCCGGGGTAGAATAGGTCTTCAGTAACCCATGCTTGCCGTAAGATTCCGGACTCGGACTGGTCCGGACTCAATTAGTTAATGACCGCCGTCATAAAGCTGGAATATTGCTGAGTGCGGCGTTAAACAACAAACAAACCAGCCAACCATTATTAATGACCACCGACTGTTGCAGACAATTTGACATATAATTAGAATGTGTAGCCTTGGGAAAGCATGTAACTAAAGCGGTTAGTTCCACTATAAAATAAGGAAGCGGTAATGATTGAACATTGTTTTCAGGTGCAGCAAGAGATCTCAACTCTGCTGCAAACAACAACGTTCATCGAGGCGGAGATGACGAATGCTGTGACGACTGCAACAATGTTGGAGATGGAAATGATGAAAGTTGAGAAGTCTCTGGATGACGTCACCGACTGCCATGACACATTCAAAGCGAGGCTGGACAACATGACTTCATCACTGGTTGACGCGACTGACGAGACAAACCTTCTTTCCTTCAACTCTGAGATGTTGAATCAAACAATGGAGGAACTCAACAAGGACATTATGGAGCTGACCAGTAAAAGCGACGGTACTTGGAATTTATATCTCTAATTATCTCAAAGCAAAACTCCCTTACTTATAAGTGGACATCGAACCACCATTTCACAAACGACAAAGGCGTAGGCTTTATGTAACAGTGAACTGTACTAGTTTTACTCAAACTAAATGTTTGTGTTGGAGCGGGTGAGTGAGTTTGGTTTAAAGCTGCTTTTAACAGTATTCCCGTAATATCACCGACGAGTCAGTTTAAAGTGGGAGGAGAGCACGATGTGATGCAGGTTTCAGACGTTTAGCACATTGGTGAAACCTGCCAGCACAGGTATGGCGCTGAAAATCCTAAAAACATCACTGGGGCGAACCGGTATTCGATGTGATCATACACACGTAGTTTTGAAAATATGAAATATAATAGTTTGATCTAGAATGGTGTTAAAGCTTGCAGCTACTTCATTTATTCAAACTTTATTCGAAGTATCAAGGTTGTGCCCATAATATGCAGGGAAATACGTCATTATATTCATCTGAAATATCATGTTTATCGCTAATTATCCATTGTTTGTATCGAATAATAGATACATATTAATTATAAATAGTCCCGTCGGACTTTCTTGTGTTTCAAATTTGCAGACACTGGTTACTCGTGTAGCATCTTGTGTGGAACAACCTTGCAAAGTCGCGTCAACTTCTTCGTGGATGTCCATATAATGTTTATTTACCAAACGTTCTGATCTACATACGTTCTGTTCGAACATAATCTCAGTGTTGTTAAAACTACAGGTACAGCAGTTCTACGACTAATAATCGTCATATTTTCTCATCATTGATTGACTGTTCGCGAAAAAAGTGATAACACTATATGTTCGCGACAATGCGAGCGTATGCTGTGCCCCTGTTGCGCCTGTCACAAACACATGCAAATACAAGTCAATTGTTAACCTAGACAAACACGGTAAGATATAGTACAAGTCAAAATCGGAATTGCATCACACATAAATTTTGTCAGTGAACATATCTACCATAAAACCTTTTGAAAACTTTGCTACGACTTTGAATGTTGTAACACTGATCAAACAACCTTTGGGCAAGAGTCGGATGGGTCTTACATGACACTTTCTGAATACAGAATATAATAATGCAGCAAAGAGGGTTTGGGTGATCCTGGCACAGTCAGGCTGGTTAGGCTCATGACCCTTGCTCTCTCTACACGCAAGTCCAGAGAGCGAATGGGACTTCTCCCAGGAAGCGCTGCCTTGTCAAACCCACCCAGAACTTTTCGGAGAATGTGAAGACTCCCCATCACTGCAGCCTTCTGCATTACCAAGATTGTCAGAAGGTCTGTATTCCTGGTAGAAAACACGGGTACTCTCCCAATGTCAGTCAACAGATTGGGGGGTACCAAACCTAAGGCACCGAGAACAATGGGGAGTCGGAAAACTTGGTACTTGGGATGCAAGCGTGACTTTTCGAAAGCAAGGTTTGCATATTTGCCATGTTTTTCCTGAATCTTGTCAATAACATTAGTGTCAAAAGGGACTGAAAATTCAATGTTATAAGTGACTGGTCCTGAGCAGCAAACAGATAGCCTTCTGTTTCACTTATCAGGCCAGCTGACCTCATCCAAGCGGAGGACTCTGCAGGGCTCTTCTCGGCACACTGCACATAAACTCGATGCAGTGGTAGTTTAGATAGCCTCTCCTTGAAAAAATCTGGGCCGATTTGATATGGCACTTCGCTTGGTTGACACTCATGTTTGTACCATCCAGCAGTACAGAACCATCAACAAAATCAACACTGACATCGAGAATATATCCAACATCATTGGCTCGGAAATTGTGGAATGCCTTGTTTTCATCATGAGTCGTGACTTGCTTCACAAGAGGATCATACAATTCTATCACGAAGAGTCTCAGCGTTAATCAACCCACACCCTCCCATTATAATTGGCAAATATAAGCGATTGAGGAAAGAGCGAGGGTGGTGGGATCTATTGTCTGACATGATTCTTCGCGTGAGGTTCCTGTTTCGTCCAATCAACAACACCAAAAGAATACGAAAGGATGGGTCCGGCATATGTATTTGTGGCTTTAACTTTATTGCGAGCCTTCAGCTCTGAACTCCCGAATTTCCTAAGTCTGCATTTGTATTCTGACCGAAGTTTGTCTTTGACATTCTGGACATTGTCTCTAACCTGCATCCTTAAATACGTATAGGCCTGACCTTCCACCAGATGCTCAATACCTCCTCCCCCAAGTAAACAGACTGACCCTCCCTCTTCTACCTTGCCTCGTTTCAGATTATTATTATCAGTATCATGTTTATTTGAATTTCAGACTTGAAAGTATCAACGAGCAAACTGGACAGCATCGCTTGTGAGTAGCATGCGATAAAAAGTATACCTATTGTACAGGTAGCTGTTTTACTCCTGTGGTGAACGTAAAACAATAACCGGCACTTTATTTTGTTAATTTTTGAAAACAGTAAGACAATATTTAAAAGATGTATCAATAAATGTTATGATTGACCACGTGATATTGGAGCATGTAAAGGTACAATTGGCTACTTATTTATAACAATGTTTCAGGCCAATCAGGAAGACTTTTCTTCAGAGGTAGCAGCAGCTACCTTATCTCAAGTTTAAGGTATGCTCAGTGGCCGGAAAGCCAAAGTGTTCACTTCAGCAAGCAGTTCATCCGATCACCGACTATTTCATACGGCGTTGTTGGTATGGAAGCGGACAAAGACTATGACGTCAAATTCAACCTGACCATCAATGACGTCAGGAGCTCCGGGTTTGAACTACAGTGTAACGCAAATGGAAAAGGCGAGCTTGTAAAGTTAGATGTACAATGGATTGCGTGCCTTGTGTAGCGAGAGCCACGATCTTACACATTGTGAATAAAAGTTCCCCAAAATGTGATGAATATTTTTCATAGTTGACGTACTCTTTTAACTAATGTCTGATGTATGATGTTTGAAGTAGATCAAACAAAGAAGAGTTTTTTTGTGTCGACCGATCATGTTTTGTTTGTTTGTTTGTTTGTTTTTAACGCCGCACTCCCAAAAATATAAGGCGGTCTGTAAATAATCGAGTCTGGACCAGACAATTCAGTGACTGTTATCATGAGCATCGATCTACGATATTGGGATAAGATGACATGCATCAACCAATACAGCAAGCCCTGACCACCTGATCCCGTTAGCGCCTGTTACGGCAAGCATGGGTTGCTGGAGACCTTTTCTTCGGATCGTGAACACCAAGCAAAATATGACCAAAAAACTGCCTCCTTGTCAATAAAACTTCGAGAACGCCCATTTGGAGAATGTGATCATATTACCATAAAAACATAACTGGTGTATTGTTAACACAACTTAACAATAATTATGAAGAAATAATAAATGTCACAAAGGCAGGATTGAAATGAAGATATTTGATCCGTTTTGTGTGCTCAATTTTTATCGTTTCTGCATGGATTATGTGTGCTGCACTTTACCTTAATTGTCCAGACATATTAAACTTGAACCGGTTACCTTAGCCTTTCGTGTATTAATTCCGAAGAAAGTACCCTCCAGTGATCTCTCGAGGAGACTGTCAAATCAATTACAGAGCCTGATCAAACGGTGCCGCAGTCATCACGATGTCCGCTGATGTACATATCACTGGCAGAGATGTATATTTCACGTGTCTATTTCTGCCACAAATGGACAAAATTCATGGCCTTCGGGTCACTCGGCGAGACTTCAAAGACGCTCTCTGGCCTTTCTCAGCTTTACCACACGAAGGAGCGTGCGTTAAGCTACATTTTCAAATTATTTCTCAATCAGAAAGATTAACTGCGTTCATCGATGACGCTTGAAATCAAAGGTGAATGAAAAAAAGAATAAAAATTAATAACGAGAATTTTATGGCATGAATGTCAAGGGAAGATCAGTAACATTTCTTCATATGTGTCTAGTAGATAATACGACTTTGAACATTTAAACGGAAGTATTTGAATACTTCATTAGATTTCATTCTGCTGACATCGATTTCATACAAAGTATAGAAGTGTGTACGCATGCGACATTTCATCAGCGAACACTTTTTGCTATATGCTGATAGTAATCAAACGATTAATAGGTATTTGTATCCTAATCACCGTCAGAGGCAACCAGAATGTCATTGTCAATCGAATCATTTTTTGGCGATTTTTTTCAATATTACTTTGATATAATGAATCATGTTTCGCTGACGTGAAGAGGCAGTAAAATCTATAGATTCTCTCAACGAAGAACGCACTTGTCGCCAGGTTGATTTTGCGAAAATGTTAGTCAGCAGTAATATCAGTACAAGGGTGAGTGGGTCGGGTTTGAGGCCCCTTTGAATAGTATTTCAATTAATATCAACTTAATGTGAGGTCTTAAATGGAGCAGGCATTAGACGTTAAACATACGGCCACAGATGTGGTGCTAACAAACCTAGTAACATTATCAGAACGAATCTGAGATCGAACCCACAAGCATAGGTTTCTGGCACACCTAAGGGACGCAACTCTGCACAGCTAATTGCGGTGCCTTGGACAACTGGGTCAACCATGCACCATCGGTATAAGAGCAGGAAAAACAGTATGATATAACAGTTAAATCGTACAGATCCCGAGGAAATGTTTTAGATCTACCTGATGGTTCTCTAACTGGTGAATGAAGCTCCGTATTCATAACCGCCGGTCTGTCTATCTGCATATCCCTGTATGACCAATGTCAATAATTCCCAATCCCAAACTACAATAATCTTACGTAGTTGATGTCAGTGATCTCTTGTATGGATTGAACATGACTCTTTTCATCTACTTCGTTTACCGATAATTATTATCGCACGCCCAACAAAGTTGGCGGGGGATATAGAAACGGGCTCCGTCCGTCCGTCCGTCCGTACGTCCGTCCGTCCGTCACGTTTCGTTTCCGGAGCATAACTCATAAACCGTTCAATACTTTTTTCATCAAACTTTGCAGGTCTGTCAGGTATATGCTGAACTGGTGTCTTTTGCTATTTAGAAATTTCAGAATTTTTTATTTTTTACGTTTCCATGGCAACTGCAAAATAATTTAATTTCAAATCAAACGTCTTGCTTGAATTGTTTCTTTGAGTGAACAGTGAATGTGTTATTCACGTTATATCGATCTACGTTTGGTATTTTATTATTTTCTTTAATAACCTTAAACCAATAAAAAAAACCAAAAACACCCATATAACGCGTTGGGTCACTTGTTTACCCTGTATTCAATTATCAAGATAATGTCTTTTCATAAGTGCACGTTTCGTGTACCCGCAGACCATCGTTCGCACGCCTGTATATACGTACACACATGTATGTTTAGTGTGTTTATGTTTTAGTTTCAACAAAGAAAGTAAATGCGCTGTCGTGTCACTGGATTGTCTGGTTCATCACTTGATTGTCTGGTCAAGGCTTTATTGTTTACGGGCAGGCGTCGTGCGGCTGTGCGGCGTCGGCCAATAAACAAACATATACTTTTTATGTAAATATTGTGCGGCGGGGGTTGTTGAATCTGTCTGCGCATGTGTGGAAATGCGTGTGTGCGTATATATATATATATATATATATATATATATATATATATATATATATATATATATATACACATATATATATATATATATATATATATATATATATATATATATATATGTATGAAAATATAAAACGTAAAACGTAAAACGTCAAAGTGAGGAAAACAATCTCTATTATCTTGCGAAAACAGATTCCTTTGGGCGTAAAGGCAAATCACATCAAAACTAGAGTCATACTATTTTCTAATACATCCATCTTTGTTCTAGATGCGTGACTGGTTTTATAACTGTCTAAACTTGAATCCAAGTAAATGTTTTCGCACAGGGAACAGTGTAAATGTTTTTATAAATCAATGTGTGATGTGTTCCTTTTGTCTGGCTTGAGTTGTATTTCATTGTAAGATTAGAATAGAGTGACATACTCGTAATGAAATCATGTGAGTCATCGGAGACGTGTACTTGTTTTGTTTGCAATGAACATTTGAGACGATCAATACCACTTACAATTATTAATATTTTTTTGTTACGATTTATGTTATATACACAACAACCTGTCAATCAACATGCACAACAGCAGTACATCTCTATAGTGAAATTGACCAGACGCCTGCAATTGACATGCAATTAACACCGCACCTCCTTCGCACACATCGATTAATAGAGAATTGCTCGGATATGCACGCAAATACACATCGCGTGTCGACGGCAGATAAATGGAGATAAATATTTGCTAACTTAAGATCGAATTTCGCTCAATCTCTATCCCTCTATGCCCGGCTTTCAAAAGCGTACTGTCAAAGGCATATTGTCTGCTGACACTATAGATTATATGTCAAACGCAGATTCACAGCAAATATTTTTGCATCCTGATAACACACATGCATGTTATTTGAACATCGATTACTTCGTAACTTTTGCAGATCTACACTTTGAAATTTTTCATGAAATTATTTTGTTAGGGTTTGAAGAAATATCGAGTGATGGAAATAATATGCATTTTATTAAACGGATTTCTAATAAATACCATATCACAATAATTTATCGTTTTTTATTTCCTGTAACAAACTCATTGGAGTGACCAGGACAGGGATCAAACTGGTACCAGGGTGTCCTTTTTAGTGATCTATATCTATTTGTGATGATTGGAATATTGCTGGGATATTGCTAAAAACGGCGTAAAACAATACTCTCCTTCACTCATTTATATAAATACGTGAACACTTATGAAGGTATTCAGGGGACGATGTGCTTATAAACCGTGTAAATGTATTTAAATGTCATTATTTTATTGATCAAAGTTGGTTAGAGATGCGATCTGGAACAATACGTTAGCCCCGGTAGAAAAAAAGTTGAACACACGCTGCAATCTTTCAAGCCTATTACGACAGGCATTTAGTCGCCTCTTACGGTAAGCATATGCATGGGTTGGTGAAGACCTATTTTAATCCTCATCTTCACGGATAGTAATATTCATAAAAAACGTTTTGGTCAGGGATTTAATTTAATCACTGACATGTTTATGGATTGCATAAATTGACTGATTTTTTAAATATTATGACCAGTGATTTGATAAAATCCCTGCAATACTCTTGAATGTTCAATGACATTTTGTTCAGTTTATCCCATACTGTGTGCACAAATAATGGATGACGAAAACAAATGTAGTTCAAATTATTCTATCTGAATCACCTCTTGTCAATATGTAACAAATGTTATATGTAGGGTAACACTTTCTTCGCAAAGTACACATTCTAGTACTTTTTGGGGTTGCGTCCCATCCGGGATTCGAACCCACACTGGCAGCACAATCAGCGATCTAAAGGTCAGCGATCTTTACGTAGAAATATACTCGCACGCAAAAGAAATGCAAGTCGAGTATGCAGTAGATATGTTATTTATTTTTAACAGTTAAGACAGTGTGTGGTGATAGGGGTAAAGCGAGGCTATGTAGATAATGTGTGTGGTGATAGGGGTAAAGCGATGTTATGTAGATACTGTGTGTGGTGATAGGGGTAAAGCGAGGCTATGTAGATACTGTGTGTGTGGTGATAAGGGTAAAGCGAGGTTATGTAGAAACTGTGTATGCAGTGATAGGGGTAAAGCGAGGTTATGTAGATACTGTGTGTGTATTGATATGGGGTAAAGCTAGGTTATGTAGATACTGTGTATGCAGTGATAGGGGTAAAGCGAGGTTATGTAGAAACTGTGTATGCAGTGATAGGGGTAAAGCGATGTTATGTAGAAACTGTGTGTGCAGTGATAGGGGTAAAGCGATGTTATGTAGATACTGTGTATGCAGTGATAGGGGTAAAGCGAGGTTATGTAGAAACTGTGTGTGCAGTGATAGGGGTAAAGCGATGTTATGTAGATACTGTGTGTGTAGTGATAGGGGTAAAGCGATGTTATGTAGATACTGTGTATGCAGTGATAGGGGTAAAGCTAGGTTATGTAGATACTGTGTGTAGTGATAGTGGTAGAGCGAGGTTATGTAGATACTGTGTGTAGTGATAGGGGTAAAGCGAGGTTATGTAGATACTGTGTGTGTAGTGATAGGGGTAAAGCGAGGTTATGTAGATAATGTGTGTGGTGATAGGGGTAAAGCGATGTTATGTAGATACTGTGTGTAGTGATAGGGGTAAAGCGAGGTTATGTAGATACTGTGTGTGCAGTGATAGGGGTAAAGCGAGGTTACGTAGATACTGTGTATGCAGTGATAGGGGTAAAGCGATGTTATGTAGATACTGTCTTTGGTGATAGGGGTAAAGCGAGGTTATGTAGATACTGTGTGTGTAGTGATAGGGGTAAAGCGAGGTTATGTAGAAACTGTGTATGCAGTGATAGGGGTAAAGCGAGGTTATGTAGATACTGTGTGTGCAGTGATAGGGGTAAAGCGAGGTTATGTAGATACTGTGTGTGCAGTGATAGGGGTAAAGCGAGGTTATGTAGATACTGTGTATGCAGTGATAGGGGTAAAGCGAGGCTATGTAGATACTGTGTGTGTGGTGATAAGGGTAAAGCGAGGTTATGTAGAAAATGTGTGTAGTGATAGGGGTAAAGCGAGGTTATGTAGATGCTTTGTGAGCAGTGATAGGGGTAAGCAAGGTTTAGATGCCGAAGACCCGGGTTCCATTCCGGACATGGGTACAATGTGTGAAGCCCATTTCTGGTGTCCCCCGCCGTGATATTGCTGGAATATTGCGAAAAACGGCGTAAAACCATACTCACTCACTCACTCTGCACATGGCAGAGATATGTGACAGTTATAAGGAAGTGTGCCTCATAACGGTGAGATCTGAACGACATCTCCAAGTAGGAGAAATAACATTTTATGTTTTCTTCTCAACATGAAGTGTTTAGTTTCAAACAGCAAACTTTGAAAACTTTTTTAATGCTTGTATGGAGCTCCCTCTCGGATATGGCGACATATTGTGGTGAACTCTCCGAGAAGCAATGTTTTTAATTGATACATGATATAGTACACAAAATAAAATGTTACGTGAGTCTATCGTTATTGCCAGGTGATAGGCATAAGGATTTCGCCGGCAGATACATTGGCGAAAAGAGGCCGAGAACAACACAAAACCAAACACATTGCTTCATGACAGCTCGTGAATCAGACATTATGCTTGGAGGTAATATAAAACAGTGAGTTGTATTTGAGATGGAATCGTTTACATTTTTTTCAAGTTTGCTGACGAGATGATGTTTTATTCCTTCAACGTTATGAACAGAAAGTAGTTTACTTTAAAATTATCCTCCAATACAGTCACCATATAGCAACCACTGTTGCAGTTAGATGCATTGCTCTGGTGTGTTGAAGAAATCCTAAGGGTGATAGTCTTTAATACTTAATTAGGATGACGTAAGATTGTTGAACCATCTGGCTTGATGTAGATCAACACGAAGACTCAATACAAGTCTTATAGTACGGTGTTACATGACATATTAAAATATTTTTTTTAAATCATGAGTGACGTTTTGTTTTTTGGTGTTTTTGTTTTGTTTTTTTAGGGTTTTTTTTTTGGGGGGGGGTTGTTCTGTAGTCGCCTTTTACGACAAACATGGGTTGCTGAAGACCTATTCTACCCCGGATCTGACGGAGTGAGTGTGTATTGCATTACCACGCTTTTTACAATATTCCAGCAATATCACGGAATGGACTCCTGAAATGGGCTTCACACTATGTGCCCATGTGGAGAAACCTTCGGCGTGACCAGCGAACACTTTCACCATAAGGCTAACCCGCCGCTCATTTGAAGACTGGTGTATATCCAAGTGTTGAAGAATTAGTTTTGTCTAACAATAGGGTACTGTCAGTCTGTCATGCAGATCCGGAAACAAATATACCCAATACAGCCCATGCAAGTCTATAGCGATTGACAAGTTAAGAGTATTGCAGCATCTGAAAAATGAAGAAAGTCTCTGTGCGCTTTTTTTATTATGTTTTATTAGTATAATTTTACAACGTTTTTTGTGTGTCTGAGATGTGTCCATTTCAGAGACTAGCGTTATTATACTGTACACTGAGCCTGTCACTTTATGCAGGATTGAATGAAGAAAGAAATACATTCTTCTCTCCCACTTAGCCATTACACATGGTATTACTGAAGGATGACGCGGAATGTCTGCCATCTGTATTTTCTCACATGTAGTAGTGATCCACATCTCTCAAACATTGCATTTAAACAACATTGTTTCATTGAATGTATACTATATGGGTTTCATGCACAAGCCAATTCTAACGCCTCTTCTGGGACTTTTTTTCCGACTCTGACATTTGTTTACAAAGGCAACGCTTGGAGAGGACCACATTATGCCTCGACATACGATACTGTTTTGATTCCTGGCCTACACGAATATTCTAATGTTTACATCAATCAAAGTAAAGTCATCTTCAGAACAAAGTACGAAGACACATCGATTTAATTTCATTTAATCGCGATGTAGGGTTCATCTGACAGATTGCTAGTGTATTACTGGAACTTAAAGAAACAACGATAATCACAAATGTAATGATAGCTTTCTGGTCTTATCGTATACTGTATCAATGTAGCGGATATCATGTCAAAATGAATAACGCTAAAATGCTCAGTCATGCATTTTCTGGGAATAGGCGTCATTTGTTTTCATCTTGGTACTGCGTTTTATTGAAATGGATATTTGTTCAGTTTAGCTGAGAAGAAACATGTTGCTGCCTTTACTCAGTAACGTAATTATATATGACAACCACATATGTATCAATAATCGTGGTTCTCCATTTCAGCGGAGGCGAAACATGCTGCTTCAGCATGACAAAACCACTGGTGATCATGCAGTTTCTTGGGTTTCTGTCAGCAAACACATGTGTCGGGATTATCGGGAGATACATCGCTTGGAAATTGCGGATTGTGAAACGAATTAAAGCATCCTCGGTCTGACGACATATACAACACCTGGTTCTTGTACAAAGGGGGCATTTGGTTGATGGTTGATACCTGCGTATCAGGTCATGTGTGGCAGTAATATACATAGAGGTTATCACGCTTGTGTGTTTGGGGATGGTAAATATCCTGAATTAGGAATAGAGATTGGCGAGCTAAATACATAGTGTCTATTCAAAATACAGGATATTTACCATCCCCAAACACACAAGCGTGATAACCTCATTATCATATAATGTCATTCTATAATTCTGTGCTTGAAAATCGCTTTCCCTCTCTCACAAACATTACCTAAACATTGCGAGTTTTTCTGGAATGCATGCATTAATATTTATTACGTCACAGGGTATGTGATATATCAGTCGTACAGTGACAGTAGCCAATATAGTTCCAACTGAAATCTGTTTTTTATACAGTGGCGAAGCAACATATACGCAAAACAACAATTGTTTTTACTTGCCTTTCGCGGCAATCCGTCGGTCTGTCCGCTGGAGTAACTGCCCTTTGTCAAAGGGAGGCTACTCTAACCCTAGTCTATTTGACGTCACGGCCACGTTCAGAAGTTGTTCGAATTCGGTCTGTCCTGTCATAACCTTAAGAAGTGCTATCGGATGTACACACAGCGACACAACGAAACAAGGTAACAATTCAAACATATTTCGGCCAAATCTAGCTATTTCAATTTGTGGAAAAGGTTTCAAGCCTCAGAGGTCTACGAACACAGATATGGCTACTGATCCCGCTTGGCTAGGCCTAGTGCCCTCGCAAAATTGTTTCGAAATTTATATCTCCAAAGTTGCCCAAACTTATAAAATGCATCAGCGACGTTACAGTTAGACACTCATTTTAAGTAGATTAGACTGTTCTTTTGATACTGATAGCAATTATCTATGTAGTTTATCCAGATTCCCGATGGTTAATTCTAACTCGATTGCCGAATGACAAGGGCGACGCCATGTTTGTTTTTAAACACTGAAAGTAGTCCCTACTTGACCTTTGATATTTGCATCTCTATCCGCATATGACCCCAACGGATATCGTTTTTATCCGTAGGCTTTATCCTGCCGAGAAACCTACCCATAATATGATAAATAATAATGACATACCAATGGATATTTGTATCTGATGACCCATGCTTAAGTTAGATAACCATGTCATTGTGATATGCAAAACAAATATAGTGGTTGTCTATCCTGTGGTCTGTATTTGGAAGTCAAAGGTTTGACGAGACAGAGACTGCGAGAGAGATTCTAAAACAATATATTCTTCTATGTAAACTCGTATGTACAATTTTTGTTATAAAACAGGGCTTATGAGGCAGGTGATTAGGGTCAACAGACATGATTAAATATACTTAAGCAGCTAAAATGACCCAATGTAAATGGAAAGAGTATAATAAAACTTTGGATATTTAGTAAGCCATGTCACATTAGCGTATAATGAGTGAGTGAGTGGGATTTAACGCCGCTTTGAACAGTATTCCAGTTATTTCACGGCGTGTCAGCAGATTAAACAGTCTGGGATGAAAGCCCGAAGTTACCCCTCTGGTGACACCCACGAGCACGGGTATGGTGCCCCAAAACAACAACAAGAAACATAATCGGGGCGAACCGGGGTTCGAACGCTCGAACATAAGTTTCTGGCGTGCCCAAATGCCGAGAGTTCTAATTTTCTTTACAGGCATACAAGCAAGTGACTGTTTCAATGTTCTTTTCCTGTCGGAATACAGAAAGGTTAGAACTAATCTCAGGTAGAAATATCATTTGATATCGAACGGTGAACAACAGCAGGTTTTAAGAGTGACACTGTGTAAACGTGCCTTCTTATAGTATTAAAGTTGTCACTGTTTGTCCTGTCCAGCTGCAAGACTAATTGATTAGAAACTTATTTTTTAGCATTCCTTCTTTGGCATTTGCGCATTACACACACCAGACAAATGTGTCAGCAGCTGGGACTACGTATCTCGAGGGAAAGATGACCTCTAACTGTACTGTTTGGAAGCAGAGTTAACCGAGAAAACTTGAAGCTTAAGGGAACAAGGGCAATGAAGAAAATAAGATTTGTCAATTTCACAATCAGATTGTTTCACCGAGGTAACATTAATATATATGTATTGTTTTAGGCCTACCTTTAGAATATCAGCTAAGATGTTTGGTTTTTTTGTTGTTGAACGTGTGGCGTGGCGTGGCGTGGTCTGGCGTGGCGTTGCGTGGCGTGGCGTGGCGTGGGGTGGCGTGGGGTGGTAATGGTGTAACGAAATCCGACTGGTGATATTTGCCTGTCTGCAAACTTTGGACCTTCGCCCAGGGGGGGGGGGGGGGGGCGGCGAGGTGACTGCTGATTTGGTTTGGGACCGTGTTGCCACATACATCCAATTTCGGATTATGGAGAGTTACCTCCCTTGGTGACTATAAAGGCGTAAGGATTCATTGGTTACGATACTCCTGCCCAGAAGACGTCGCGCAACAGCCTAATATTTCGAGCCGAATGTAAGGTAATTATTGCGTCAGTCACGATCAGTCTAACTTCTTTTCCCCCCACTTTGTTAGGGTGGGCAGAGATTTTGTCAACTTTGTTTGTGCCATAATCCGAGCCCACGTGGTTGTTCGCCCAGGCTGTAAATGCTCGTGTCTCGTTTATGGTAATACGTTTGGTAACTACGTACAGCTTCGTGGCTCATTGAACTGTGGGTGCCTGTGTACACCGCCACCGGTGAGGGAAATTGCCTACATATGTCGCATTTAGGGTATGAATTGTATAAAAAGGTGCGACGTGCTCTCTGTGAAGAGGGACATTTGTTTTCTTTTCCACGTAGTCGGCGTGAATTGCTGCATGTCTATGTGTCGCATTTATGATGTGAATTGTATAAATGGTCGCGAAGTGCTTCCTGTGAAGAGCGGCAATGTTGTAGATTACGAGTTTTTTGGCGAGACTTGTTAATTGTCTATGTGAAACATTGTGGTATGTGAATAAACCCATGTGTGCTTTTATTCGTCTGATATTCTGGACATTTTAGGTGGGTTTGAAACAGAACCACTGCCATGCACTTGCCTGGTCAGAATACTGGGACCGTAAGCTCTGGTATCGTCCAGTGATACTACAAAACAAAGCTCACAATAGACACAACCCTGCTGGAAATGTGACATTCACATCGCAAGCATTGAACACAAGGTAACATGGGATCATTGGTAACTTTATATTCCTTACTTGAGACTACCATTGTAGATCGCTAGGGAAGGTTTGCTTATGTCTATATGTCATTGTTTCTTCATGCATCATATGAAGGCTGTTTTATCTACATGGTATGATGTCAGAAGAGGAAAACAAGGCGCTCACTGACAACGGTTCTAATGCTCAGTTACTGTCATCACTGATTACATGGGAGTAGAGGGTTACAACATACATGCCTCGATGTATGATTGCGTTCAGATATAATTACCAGTAGGAGAGGTATGTCCAATCTCAAATATTTACAACCTGTAGGGCAAATATACCGATGGACAGAACAAAGAAAACGGGTGTAAAGGGATGCACTTGTCTCATATTCTCCCATTCCACCCATTGGGAAAGCTGCATCTGTCTACAGTTTGTTGTCTTTTTTATATGTTTTGTGTTCAGTAGCAACCTTTCAACTGATGAATTCGTTAACGTTCCATCTTCTTGTCCCGCAGCTTATGTAAATCTGACATACAGTCAACTGCAAAAGGCCCACACAATCAAAGTGCTAATAAGGTCAATTTAACAACATGTTTATGTGTTAGATTTGGTACGATATATCTACCCGTTTGCTATACTCGAGTTGACTGTATGCTCGAGATGACTGTATACGCGACTTGACACTCGGGTTGACTGTATATACTCGAGGTGACTGTATACTCGAGTTGCCTTGTACACTCGGGTTGACTGTATACTCGAGGTGACTGTATATTCAGGTTATTGTATACTGGGGTTGACTGTTGGATCAAGTTGACAGTTTGAGTTGACTGTATTATCAAGTTAAATGTATATTCGAGGTGATTGTATACTCGAGGTGACTGTACACTCAGGTTGACTGTATACTCGAGTTCACGATATACTCGAGTTGACTGTATACTCGAGTTGACTGTATACTCAAGTTGACAGATTAAGTTGATTGTATACTCAAGGTAGTTGTGCATTTCTGAATATTTGTGAAGTGAACGATCGGTAGAAGTCAACATTCTGGTCCCCTAACCAACCCTCCACAGCAGCAGTTAGCTCATCGTCATCTTCAAATCTCCGGCCCCGGAGGTGTTTTTTCAGCCTGGGAAAGAGGTGGAAGTCACTGGGGGCTCGGTCTGGAGAATATGGTGGGTGAGGGAGGAGTTCGTAGCCACATTCTTGCATAGCTGTCATTGCAACACGGCTCGTGTGGACTGGTGCGTTGCCCTGGTGAAGCAGAATCCCAAGACGGATTTTTCCACGGCGTTTCACCTTGGATTGGCGCACCTGCTTGGCGTAATACTCCCCATTCATTGTGGTGCCATTGGGCAGGTAGTCGATGTGAATCACTCCTTTGCTGTCCCAGAAGATGGTCATCATAACCTTCTTGGTGGATCTGGTGGCTTTGAACTTCTTTGTCTTTGGAGAAGTGGCGTGTTTCCATTCCTTCGAGTTGTACCGAGTTAGCAAGGCTCCACTTGATAGCTTCATGTCATCTGTAAGCATTCTCGGGACCCATCTGGCACACACTTTGGGCATGTGGAGTTTGCCATGAATTATATTATGTATGGATCCATATGATAGGGCTGTTGTTTCTTCTAGCTCATGGAGCGTGATACGGCGGTTTTCCATCACTAGTTTGTTTTCAGGGCTGGTACTGGTTGATGGCCCTCCGGACCGGGCATCATCTTCTAAGCTCTCTCTGCCACGCTGAAATTCCTTCACCCACCGTTTGATAGTTGCAGACGATGGGGAAGACTCTCCATAAACTGCAGTCAATCGCTCTTCCACCTGTTTGGCAGATTGACCCTCTAGGACAAGGAACTTTATCACCGCGACTGTTTGTTTACGACCAAGTAAGGTTAAGCACCTGATATATCAAGTCGCAGCTATCATGAAATCTTGCCTGAGGCATATGTTCTCAATCCACCAAATTCTATTTCCATAATTCATGCGATTTTAATTTTTTTAATCCACATCGTTAACATTTATAGTATATTCCTACATTCGATGTATTTCCATGTTATTTGGATTCTGCGTTGGGTAATGTCTTAATGTCAAATTCAGATTTTCTTTTGGATTTTGAGTACCAGTATTCACTGGCGACAATCTAGTGTTACATTACCAGTTCATATACTTGTAGGTTATACTAGAATTGAACAACATGTAAAGTATGACTGCAGCAATATCATTTGACATCAGTCTGAATAATAATACAAAATCGACTGGGTTTCGGATGTCCGTTGGTATGTTGTTCAGTTTATGAGAGTATTTATGTCAAAATCAGCAAAAGAAGTGCGCTCAAATATCTTCCGAACCACATTAAGACTAAACATGTTATTTAGATATATTTGAACATTACTCACTTTGTGAACACTTCACATAGAATGTCAGAACAGTAAACTATTTAATGCTGTTTTTGAGTGTTTGTTTTGTTGATTTGTTTTTGTTGTGTTTTTACTGAATGTTTCAGGATGCTGTGCTCAAGTTTCTAGATGCTATGTTACAGTTCCGGGCTACTTGGGTGAAGTTTCAAGATACATGGGAGGAGGTTTCAAGATGATCTTCAAGTTTCAAGATAATTAACTGACACGTTCTCACCAAATGAACTAACAAAATATGTACACCGAATAAATGTATTCCCATGTAGCTCATTATCTTGAAAGTTCAATTTATTATCTTAATATTTCAGGATCATTGCCTTGTAACTTCAACTTAGGTGTCCTGAGGTTTCAACTAGGTAGCTTGAAATTCCAAGCCAAAGATAAGGGAGCAGATGACCCTAAAAGGCTTCCATACTTTACGATTTGTGGACTCGCGTGTATTCAAGGCCAGTTATTCTCCTGCACTGACTCTCGAATGTACAGCTAATCTTCTCGAAAATCATAATGTCCAATCCCTGATGTGGATTCCGGGTTAGAGTTTATCCTCTGCAGCTATGCTTGTCGTACGAGGCGACTTAATAGAGAGCTAGTCAGGCCCCGTGACTTGGTGAATAACGATTTAACGTACCCCAACGGGGTGGATCGTTGCTCGTACTATCAACCATTGAAAAGTCTTGTTTACCACTCAACTACTGACAGATGGTTCTCTTAGATGTGGAATATGGCTGAGTGTGAACAACAAACAAGCGTATAATAATATATAGACATCCTTAAGCATAAACACTTTGAATATATATGACACCTATCCACTCAAGGTTATTTTGAAGTCAGTTAGTCGTTATTTATCAATCATTTCTGTCTGCAATAGACTCCCGTACTTCATACCCCTCAACCTTTAAAAGTGATCTATGATTAACTGTTGAATGTGTTTCACTATTCATATTTATAAGAATAATAAAGTAAATATGAATAAGACGTTGTTGTTTCATATCAGCATTATCCAGGTCAATCATACCACTTTGACTTTGAGCAGTAGAAATGGCTGCCGTAGCTAACATATTGCTTCTTGGGATAACCTAGTGGTTAAAGCGTCCGCTTGTCACGCCGAAGGCCCGGGTTCGATTCCCCACATTGGAACAATGTATGAAGCCCATTTCTGCTGTCCCCCGCCGTGATATTGCTGGAATATTGCTAAAAGCGGCGTAAGGTACTCACTCACTCACTCTCGCTCACTAATGCAACTCCTTTTTTTTATTTCTGTATAACATAGCTAGACACTTGCCTTCCTTTCAAACACAAACGATGTTCACCAAGTTATGAGAACCAAAATGAGTCCCAGTTAGACATTTATGCTATAATATACCCCACGGTACTGTCGAATAATGACCTGAGAAACAGCATCTGATTACACCCAGAAACCTCTCTCCGGGAGCATATTATGTTTCTCTCCATGAGCATATTATTTGTCATGGGCATACCTTGCCCAGTCCTCCGAAGGCGCCATAATCAAACTAAACTCTCACACTAATTAACTCTTGCATTCTGCAACTATATTGTGGCGTGCTTATTGCCAGTGCTTATTGCCAGTGCCTTGCAAAAACGTAGATACTTCTGTTGCATGGCTCGAGGTCTTTGTCAGTGACTGGTGTGGTATTTGGCGAATGAATAAAGTACAAAGAGAACGCAGAATCGATATAAACCTATTCTGTCCCGACCAGCAGTCATTCAAAGTCCACCTGCCCTACATGACAAGTTTATAATGTTCCTTCTGACAAGGCCTCAAATAACCTAACCATAATGTAAGCATCACTGCGTACATTGCTCAATCACAAAACTTGGTGTAATTAACTTATCAAATTATGTCAGATATAAGGTGACAGTATTATACTTGATGAAGACGGCTTCAAAACCCAGGCATGAGTACCTAACACCGTCTCATTGATCATGTCTTTGCGTCTTCTGGAAATTGTCACAACGGATGCAAAGGAGACAGAGTAGTGTCATGTTTGTCAAGAACAGAAAAGCATAGATCGTCGGTCTGGGAACACATAATGAAAGGACAATGATGCCGACATGATTATAACGTTCTTCATGACCAAATCACCAGTGAGCGGACTTCCTATACTGAACAAATTGGTAATTGCCAAAAGCGTATCAGAGCTGATGATGTGCGCCAATAAGGTGATATTGAACGTCAGGTGGCAGCACGATATAACACGATCAACGAGGCTATTATTGGGATATCAGACCACTGGTGCAGATACTGAGAGCCTAATCGTCCTAGCTTAAAAACGTAGTGGAAGGGTAGACATCTTTTCTTCTCTCTGTTTCTGTCAATGTATTTCAAATATATACCGACTGGTTCGAATTCTGTCGTTTCATCTCATCTCAGGCATGTTCTATGGATGAGAGGTCAGGAGAAACAGCCGGCCATGGCAGTACAGCAATGTTTTGCTGCCTCAAAAAGTCTGTTACAACCGGGGCGGTCGGGTAGCCTATTGGTTAAAGCGATCGCTTGTCACGCTGAAGACCCGGGTTTGTTCCCGACATGGGTACAATGCATGTGTGAAACCCATTTCTGGTGTCCCCCGCCGTGATATTTCTGGAATATTGCAAAAAGCGGCGTAAAACCATACCCACTCTCTCTGTTACAACCCGTGCGGTCATTTTCCTGCAGCGACGTGACTCATCTGTGAACAGTATACTGTCCTTGTCTTGTCTTCTGAACCTGTCTTCACCAAGCTGAGTGTTCCTCACAGTGATGTGGAAGCAAAAGTTGGCGTTTCGCTGGATGTCGGATTTTGTGCTCCCTCAGATCAACCGGTTCTAGCACTAATAGGCCTCAACCAAGGACTTGCCATAGCTGTTCTGTGGCAGTAAGGTTTCGATTCCATAGATGCACCAACCGAATATGGTTGTCTTTTTGACGTGACGTCATACGTAATCGACCGGTTAGGATTGCCGCCGGGGGGCACGGGTGGCTCAGTCGTCTAAGGCGCCGCGATTCGCTGAGCAGAGTTGCGTCCTTTGGACACGCCAGAAACATATGATTGTTGGTTCGAATCCCGGTTCGTCCCGATTATGTTCTAGGTTTGTCAGCACCATACCCGTGCTCATTGGTTTCATCGAAGTGATAAACGTCTGAGACCTGCATCACTTCGGGCTTTCCTCACACATTAAACTGACACGCTGTGATATAACTGGAAAAAAAGTTAAAAGCGGCGTTAAACACAACTCACACACTATGATTGTTGCCGTGTTGTAGATAACGTCTCCAAAGAGATGATATTGTGTTTCGATGAACATAAAAATGTCTGGTAACTTCGTTTTACGCCAGACCTGTTCGTAACATTACCACGGCGCATTGAAGTTGATTTTTAGCAAGCCGTGGCATTGCGTAAACACTATTTAAGTTAAGCAAAGTTTTTTTATGAGCACCTGAGAGCTTACCAATCATTGTGTGCAGTTCACATCGTGTATGAGAATACTGCTCCCAACAGACATTGAAACGTTCAACATGCACGTTCAAATTAGGAATCACAACCTTAAAGCCAAGGTGTCTTCGTATATGTGTAGGGAAAGATGCATTATTTAATATAAGAATAAATTGATTTGTATTGACCAGTCACTCTTTCCCTTAGAACATAAAATTTCACGGTAGCTTTTCAGACATAACTGAGTGTGAGATGAGTGGAGGTTAGGTCTAATTTCGAGCGCCAAACATAGTTACAAGTACCACCTTTTAATACGTTTGTCATGCCTAAATCAATGTACATACTCACATAAGAACATACTCTTCAACAGCCCATGCTTGCCGTAAAAAGCAACTATGCTTGGCGTAAGAGGCGACTGACGGGATCGGATGCTCAGGCTGAATCACTTGATTATCTGATCCAGATTCGATTATTTAAAAACAGTCGTCATGTAGCCGGAATATTGGCGTTAAATAATAAACAAGCATCACAAACATTGATAAACATAATTTGTTCAAAGACCGTTGGACTGATGACCAGATTAACTTCAGTTATTGCAGGATATTACAGCGATGGCCCACCTCCCTGAGGAAGGTGGGCTATGTTGAAAGAATGACAAAGACGCAACAGTGGATTTAATGGCCGAGGGTGTGGAGGTTCTAAAGGGCTACCCCAATTTAGCAATGGAATAAATAGTATTTATGTGGCGACTTGAGTCGCCAAACATATTTGTTAATATATAATTAATGGTTAAGGCCCAAATGGCGGAAATGTCACAACCCGACCACAGCTGCGGGTCTAAATGGGAGCGAACGCCGCCAGGCCAAATTTAATTGTTAATATATACTTAATGCTACGGCCCAAATGACGGAAACGACGCAACCCGACCACAGCTGCGGGTCTAAATGGGAGCGAACGCCGCCAGGCCAAATTTAATTGTTAATATATACTTAATGCTACGGCCCAAATGACGGAAACGACGCAACCCGACCAACGCTGCGGGTCTAAATGGGAGCGAACGCCGCCAGGCCCAGCTATGTGGCAACTTGCGTTGCCAAATATAATTGTTACTAGATTCCCGAGTGAAAACCCGGGAAAGACTGGGTTCCAACTGGTAAGAAGGTAACCCAGTCTGGGTTCCCGCTGGAAAGCAGGTAACCGGAAACCCTAATTAGTATATATATCAATATAAATTATGATGATATAGGAGGTAGCCCAGAAGAACCACGCCACTCCACGACTTGTTTTATTCACATTGTCAAGATATGTACAATATTAGAGAGATATATAATTAGATATGTACAATTTGTTGTGCCTGGTACCTGTCATAGACAATAAAATTGATGTACAATGGAAATGAGATAGATGGAGGCAAACAGGGCGGGCGGGTGGGAAAGCGGAGAGCGACAATGCGATGTACCACGGATTGACAGCTGTGCGAAAGTGAAGAGTAGAGACGGTTACGTAATGAAAAAACAGTGATTACGTCACCACGAGATGGTTACGTAACTTCCGAGGACACGCGCGTGCGATGACGTAGCAGGAAGTAAGTAAAATTGTAAACATAAGATGATATACCTGCAATAAAAACATTTAGTCGCTAGTACTAAATGTAATTATTGCAGGATATTACAGCGATGGCCCACCTCCCTGAGGAAGGTGGGCTATGTTGAAAGAATGACAAAGACGCAACAGTGGATTTAATGGCCGAGGGTGTGGAGGTTCTAAAGGGCTACCCCAATTTAGCAATGGAATAAATAGTATTTATGTGGCGACTTGAGTCGCCAAACATATTTGTTAATATATAATTAATGGTTAAGGCCCAAATGGCGGAAATGTCACAACCCGACCACAGCTGCGGGTCTAAATGGGAGCGAACGCCGCCAGGCCAAATTTAATTGTTAATATATACTTAATGCTACGGCCCAAATGACGGAAACGACGCAACCCGACCACAGCTGCGGGTCTAAATGGGAGCGAACGCCGCCAGGCCAAATTTAATTGTTAATATATACTTAATGCTACGGCCCAAATGACGGAAACGACGCAACCCGACCAACGCTGCGGGTCTAAATGGGAGCGAACGCCGCCAGGCCCAGCTATGTGGCAACTTGCGTTGCCAAATATAATTGTTACTAGATTCCCGAGTGAAAACCCGGGAAAGACTGGGTTCCAACTGGTAAGAAGGTAACCCAGTCTGGGTTCCCGCTGGAAAGCAGGTAACCGGAAACCCTAATTAGTATATCAATATAAATTATGATGATATAGGAGGTAGCCCAGAAGAACCACGCCACTTAGCACCAAAGTGCTACCCCACACCCCACGGCCGCGGATGATGATACGCGTGCCCGCCATGATTGCCTCATAAGAAAGATGTCTTACCTTTATATTTACTTACTTGAAAATTTGGACCAAGGCATGATCGATATCCTTTACGAAAGCTACTATCCCTTTACAACTAAGGTGGATTCCCTCCCACTGGAACCAGGACCGGTCAGTGGCCACTATTCTAGGATGGGGGATAAATGAGAACTTAGGAAGGTCGCGGAGACGATTGGCTAACCGCCTATTGAGCTTAGATCTACTCTTTTCCACCTTACGTGGGTCGCGTGCGGAATGCCAATACCTTCGTTGTAGGATACCAGAAAAACAGACATGGGTGTTTGGTAGGTGTGCCTGGATCCGCATGATTGACGTCTCCATATCTATGAGGAGCTGGCTGGTCTTCGTGGAGCCCAAGTCATTGGATCCCAAGTGTATTACGACAGCTGAAGGACTGCGCCGCGTTGCCTCCACCTGAGCGTCGATCACCCTGTCCAGGTCGTTCCACCGCAGTCCGCCCCTTGCCAACCACAAAATCTTTTTGTGGGGCACCAGCTCCGGGCGCTGTGGGGACAGCTGTTGCCTCGCCCTTGTCATAAAGCTTGAGCCCACCATCCAGACTGGAACAAATGTACTATAGTAGCATTTGGCAGTTATTAGTTATTTGCCTTTAGTTCTTGTTAACTAACATGAATAATTATGTCACAGGAAGACGTATATACGACTGATAGCATTCTGACTTCCACCTGCCATATTGCTGGATGAGATGTGGTGGTACCCCATTGATAGCTGCCGTTGTTGCTGCCCCGATTCGGAAAGAGTGGGAAGAATAACTTTCAGTACCTATTGAGCTGAGGGCCAAGGCCTTTTTTAGGACCGCTTGGAACTGATACCTGGTTAGCGGTGAATGGTCAAAGTGGATAAATGCTTGGGCGGGGCCAGATGGGCGTACCTTTAAGTATGCCTTAAGGGCAGCCACTGGGCAGGGTGATTTACCTGGTGTCGGCTCTATACCCACTGAATTGCCGTACCCATGTTGGTCACCTTTGGAGTGTGGAAGGTGGATCGTAGCTTTCTCCGGTTCGCCTGATATACTTACGTTATTGATGGAGCAGCCTGGCTGTGACATCTTAGTTTGAACTAGTTCACTTACTCTAAAGAAGCCAAAGAAGGCTATACAATAGACAGCTCTGAAAAGGCATACCTCGTATGACGAAGAACAAACCTGTGTGAGATTGTTGATGACCACCTTCAACAGATCCAGAGTAATAGGTTTCCTTGTGTCCTGGCGCCCTCTTGACTTGTACATACCTGTTATTAGTTTAGTAACCAGGAAATGATTGGTACAGTCTTCCATACCTTTAAATTTATGGTTGGCGGATATACCAGCGATATATGTTTTTACTGTGTTGGGAGAATGGTTGGTGACTGACAAATGAGCAATAAAGTTTACGACCTGATCTAGGGGGACTGGCCACGTTTCTGGAAGCTGATGCACCGATCTGAACTGCTTCAGCGCGTTGATGCCTGTCCTGTAAGTCGACCAGGTATTTTCAGACAGTGACTGTAGTAGAAGCCTGTCAACTTCTTGCTTCAGATGTGCCATATGTTGTCTGGAACCGGCGTTGGCGCAGGTTCTGCTTCCGGTGCTACTGCCCGGAAACGATTGAACTGAAACCTCGAGAGTGCATCGGCTATAACATTGGAATTAGTTGCAATGTATTTTGACTTAAACAAAATGTTATAGTTAAGACAAAGGAGGATGAGGCGGCGGAGAAGATTCATCACCCGAGGGGCTTTGGTTGATTGCTTGTTGATGATTGCCACCACTGCCTGGTTGTCACAGTAGAACAGTATTTTCTTGTTCATCAGCTGTGTTCCCCATAGTTGAATGGCGCAGACGATGGGAAACAGCTCCAGAAAGGTCATGTCAAGTGTTGTCCCATCCTTAACCCAATGGTCAGGCCATCTACCGCAGAACCATCTGCCCTGAAGGTAGGCCCCAAAACCTATGCTCCCTGCTGCATCTGTGTAAAGCTGAAGGTGAGAGTTGTCCACCCACAGCTTGTCCTGAAATACTGATACACCATTAAAGTTCGTGAGAAATGTAAGCCACATTTGAAGATCCTGTTTTACCCATTCTGTGATTCGAATATGATGGAAAGGTTGCTTACCTTGGCAGAGGAGGTCGATGAGTCTTCGACAGAATGCTCTACCCATTGGGATGGCCCTACACACAAAATTGAGCTTACCAATGAGTGACTGTAATTCTTTCTTTGTTGCCTTAGAGTTTGATGTGGCGAGTATGTGCTGAATTTGGGCTGTGATTTCACTGATCTTACCTTCCGGTATTCTCACCTGCATAGCTAGCGTGTCTATTTCGAGGCCCAGAAATGTAAGTTGAGACACTGGACCTACTGTTTTATCCTGGGCGATGGGAATACCAAGATGAGTTAGCATTTCTAATGCAGACTGCAAATAGGATTGGCATTGTGTTGTGCCCTGCTGTCCCCCCGTCAGAAAGTCATCAAGGTAATGCATAATCGGTATTGCTGGGATACGCTGACTTATGCACCATTGGAGAAATGAGCTGAAGGTCTCAAAAATAGCACATGATATCGAGCATCCAAATGGTAAGCATTTATCAAAGTAAAATTTACCTTCGAATTGGATACCCAGCAGTTCGAAATCATCCGGGTGCACTGGTATAATTCTGAATGCTGACTTGATGTCGAACTTTGCAAGCAGTGCTCCCTTTCCCAAGTGTTGCACCATCTGTACAGCTTCGTCGAACTTGGCATAAGAGACTGAACATGCTTGCGGATCTATGTGGTCATTAATTGACCCTCCTTTTGGATAAGACAGATGATGAATTAGACGGAAATCATCGACTTTCTCACCTTGGCATTGTTGTGATTCTGCCTGTTTCTTTGGGATTAGACCTACAGGGGATACTTGCAAGTTAACAAAGGGGATAGTGCTAAACGGTCCTGCCATTCTGTTAAGATCCAGTTCTTTTTTAAGCTTTTGTCTAACTATGTCCCTCCTATCTTTATGGGTTGCGGATTGTAAATTACCGTTAGCCGACTATGGCGTGTCCCTTGGAACTCGAGTTGGAAACCAACTGTAAAACCATCGAGCAAATATTGCGCATCCTCTGCGTTTAACTGAGAATAACGACACAACCATGGTGTTAACTTATCTAGTTTGACGGGAGTAGGAGCCAAAGACCTTACCTCTAGTTCCTCTGGTTGACTGCCTTGGGCCATTAAAGCGTGGGCTTGAGCCATTAAAGCGTGAGCTTGAGCTATTGATTGAGAGTGGGGGTCGTGTGACCCCCTGTCCTCGAAAGCAGGTCGACGCCCCGTGAGCTGTTTCGCCGCACTTACTGCATATGTGGGAGTACGCGCAGCTGTACTTTTTACACCCATGAGGTTTGTTGAATGCGTAGCATAGGTTAAGTACAGGGTCTGAAACACTTGAAGCCGTCAGCTGACCGAATGTACCACCTACCTGTTGACGCCCCGACTGCGGGATCATGTATTTTAGCCATAGCTCACCGTCAAGTTTGTCCCATTGTCGTAGAGGGTCTCTAGCCATCCTATGTCGGAATTGCTGGTCGTATAGACACCAGGCATCCGGTCCACATCTAAGTGCCGCTGAACGGATTGTTTCCATGTACGATAATAGGCTTTGCACTATCCGTAGGCTGAAATGTTTGGCAAGGTATATGTTCATGTAAATATGGAAAGCGGATGTCCAGCTTCCCAGTGTTATTTTCCTCGTTGGCGCTTTGACAGGTTTAAATAGTACCTTACCTGCAGTATCTGTGACCATAGTTAGCGCTTCGCTGTCCTCGGTGCCCGCGTCGTTGGGTAGAAGTGTCCCGATGTCCACATACTCACCTCGCCATACCTTTTCCCTGGTTTGTTGTTTAACGTGTGCATCGATAAACTCTGAGTTGAAGACGAGGGATTCCCCCGACGGACGATTTTCATTGGCTAACGTGTTCGGTAGTGACACGTCACCGTGAGCCTCGATCTGAAAAGGCGGGTTAACCCCACCTGGACCGCACGCATCGAGAGAAAGCGCGGGAATGTCAGCACTGTCGGTGCTACGTTGTTGGCCCAAGTTATTGGCCCCCGATTGCCCCAAGAGCGCCCAGATTTGTTGCAGCTGCTGCGCTACTGATGCGGTTTGATTATTATGCAAAACGTGATCAGTTTGTTTGGGCACGGGCGCAGTGGAAGCCAAAATACCAGATGGTATTGACACACGATTATTTATGGAATATTGTAACTCACCGTCCGCTGTAGCGCTTGGCTCGATGGTGATCCCGTTCACCTCTCTTGGGGGTGGGGTGACAACTCGTGCCTGTTTGGCCCCCCTGGCCAAGCGATGGTTGATGTCGGCTCTTCTTTTCGCGGGCATGATCTATCAGCGGTTTTGATAGGAGTATGATTAAACGTCAGCGAAGCTATAAGATAGGTCTATCGGCGGTTGCGAGAAAGGTATGACTAAACGTCAGCGAATGTAGTATTGAAAGATGAGATAAAACGTAGAAAGCGGAGAGCGACAATGCGATGTACCACGGATTGACAGCTGTGCGAAAGTGAAGAGTAGAGACGGTTACGTAATGAAAAAACAGTGATTACGTCACCACGAGATGGTTACGTAACTTCCGAGGACACGCGCGTGCGATGACGTAGCAGGAAGTAAGTAAAATTGTAAACATAAGATGATATACCTGCAATAAAAACATTTAGTCGCTAGTACTAAATGTAATTATTGTATTTGCAGTTGGTATAGGCCACAATCTTCATGCCATGGTTGTAAACTGCAAATTGTTGTTGATGGAAACAAATAGACTCTGAACCTTTCGGAGATCAGTTTCAATAGCTTGGTTTGTTATCAAAATTAGATATTCATCTGGTCATTTAACTTAATTTCAATAATAACTTTGTCCAAGAATATGTACATGACTATATTATTATGCTTACAGTTGCATTTCTCAAGTTTAAGTTGTTAAGCTGCACGTTTGGTGTCCTGTATTCATTGATGATTTTCAGGTTGATCTGAAGTCTAAACTCACGAAGAGAAAAGCAGATGTTCATCCTTATCATCTAAACCTCGGCTATTTGTTTCACATGTCGATATGTGTAACAGTAACGGTATTACAGGTGTGATATTTTTTTCATATCATTATCATATACGACCTTTTACTTGTTAGGACGATATACTCACACATGTCACACACACACACACACACACACACACACACACACACACACACACACACACACACACACACACACACACACACACACACACACACACACACTGACTCCGGGACGACCAGTTCTACACCTAAATTCCGAGCGCCAGGCACGGTAACAACAAGTACTATCTTAAAATGTTTTTGTTAACATTGTATTTTTGAGAAATTAAACATTCTACATGTAACAATCGTAAGCAAATGAAAAATATAGTGTTCATATCATATCGTCATTTTGGAAGAAAATCATTTAAAGTATATTTTCCATAATATCTTTTTTACTACTGCTATTTGTAAGCCCAGTACAAACTGTTCTTCGTTGTACTCAACTTTTTAAATCAAACATATCCCTGTATGTGTTATATCCCCGAGTGTTGAAATGATAGATGCTGATATTCTTCGTATTGACATTTATTGCTTCCTTTTATTGTTATTTAAAACCTATGTCTGCCGTCAAGTGTTCGCATTTTCACCCAAGAAGTGTCAATACGACTATTAAGAGGTGACTTATGACGTGTCAACTTAGTTTGTTCCCTTTCAGGATATCCATAAATCGGTAATTATGCGTAGGCATTCCTTCTTTGGAAATCACAAGTGATTGTTTCATGAGGTATAGACAATAATGTACAAAAACACGGTGGTTTACAACCATTTCTATTTCAAAGTCATGTGTAAATATATGAAAGGACATCTGATTGACTCCCATGTTTTTTACATAAACTATAAGTTTGTAAAAAAACGGGGAAAATAGCTGTTATACTGAAGTACTGTCAGTCTGTACAGTACTTCAGTTATACAACAACATGACAGCTGAATGTGGTAGGAACGTGTAACGCCACATAGCACGTGTATGAAATCCTCAGTTACGGGTATGGAATAGAGACACCAGTGATTATAATAGAGAAAACTATCATATATAACCTGCAGTTTTGTTTGCATGGTGTGACTCGAGACCTTTCTATCTGGGCAATGCTGTAAGTGATGCCAATTTTCCTGTATATTGTTGTATTCTCGAATAATAACATGTAAAGATGAATCAAATTTGGAATCTGTGTGTCGACTGTCAGATACCAGCGTGAGTGTCGGAATCTTTCATAAATCAACATTACTCTAAGTATACCTGCGACTTCCAGTGTTTTCATTTACCTTTGCTCTTACCACAAGATCACTTTATGATCCTACACATATCAATACAATTTCCCTATATACATTTGTTCGAGTCACATGTTCTATCACATATATACTGAACCGCAAAAGAAACGTCACCCCAAGTAACATTGCACGAAAAGGTAAAGATTTTGGTAATTTTTGTCAAAGTTACTAAAATTTAAAATTACCTTGTCCAGAAAAATTAAATTTGATGATAAAAAAACAAAGCAGATGACAATAAAACCGATCGCCCAAACGCATCACGGCAACGGCCATGGTAACCCGATGCACGTGAGTTCCGTGCAAATCGAAATGCACATGCGTTCCCCCATTTCTTGCCCTTTAAAATTTCACCTAGATCGGATAACATTCATTTGATATTGAATTGCTACCACATGCCAAGATTGACAAGAAATCAGTGACACCAAGCGCTTGGACGACTGCAAGCTGGACAAACCGCCCGGCAAGTAGCCCATGTATTTCAAGTCCACGTAAGGACCATATACAGGCTCCAGAAACGTTACCAGACCACCAACACCACAGATGACAGGCCACGTAGTGGAAGACCAAGGGTCACCACCCGACATCAGGATCGTCAGATAGTGCGGCACCGTCTTCAAGATCGCTTTGTTACTGCTACGGAAACTGCTCGACAGACCATGGGGACACGCCAGCGACACATTAGTGCGGATACCGTGCTTCGACGATTGACGAGCAGGCATCTCCAATGTCACAGGCCACAATGGGGACCCATTCTGACACAACGTCATCGCCGGGACCGTCTTCAGTGGGCATCACAGCAACAGCATTGGCGCCACCAGCAGTGGAGAAGAGTCCTCTTCTCAGATGAGAGCCGTTTCTATATCTCAACAGCAGATAGCAGAGAGAGAGTCTGACGACGACGTGGGGAACGTTATTCGGATGCTTGTGTTGTGAGACTCGTGGGGTGTGCCGAGCATCATGGTGTGGGGTGGAATTGGTCTTGCACAGAGGGTCGTCCCTGTGGTCCTGGGAGAGGCAATGGTGTCACAGCAGCTCGGTACATTGATCAAGTCTTCAGACCACACGCCATACCTCATACCTCGTCGCCGCAGCCACGAGATTCAGCATGATGACGCCCGTGCCCACACTGCGAGAGCAACAAGAGACTTCCTCCAGCAGAATGGCATCAGAACCATGCAGTGGCTGCCCTCAGTCCCGATTTAAATCCCATTGACGAGATTCAAAAACGGCTGACTGACGTCCGTCCGACAAGTGCAGCTGAATTGCGTCAGGCGTTCCTCAGAGTGTGGGCTCAAGTTCCTGTGGCCTTCATCAACCGCCTCATCCATTCCATGTATCGACGTTGCACGGCAGCCATCAATGCACATGGCGGACACACGAGATAGTGACTTGTGATGCCATTTTCCCAGAGACTAGTGTTGTATTTCACTTTAAGAACGTTAGACACTTTCATTTCAACCTTGATGATCAGTTTTCATCTTTTTAATATGTTTCAAATTATGTTTACAGTGTTTGGACAAATAAGGTTTCTCATATATCTATCCATGGTGACGATTCTTTTGCGGTTCAGTATATATGTAATTTACTGTATATTTCTCATACGGAATACACGATGAGACCATAATATTATTATCCATATTAAGGGCATATATTTTTTTATAATTACATGTACATTAATAGCATAATATAAAAAGGTGACTGCTAACATAATAAAACGAATATGTTTGGGGACTGAAAGTATCTTTTGTGGATTAGTTCCAAAGTATTTCTAGTATTTATTTTCATCTTTCGATGTCACGAAATAACTGAAGGATAATTACATAATTGATATGCCAAGAGAGTAAATTTCATATAAACAGTCATCTGAGCAATTAGACCGAAAGACATTGTCCTGACAGGCTTAAAACAAGATGAAATCCAAGGCTTATTCATCAGTGTCATTATTTGCAATGCACCCATCCGGATATTGTATCTCAAATGCGACATTTGAATCCCTGAGTCTATGTCCTTTTCATATCTTCATACGGCAGAGATATTTGACAATAGTTGTACCTCATTATGATGAGAGATCTGGTGTCAGCGTGTGACTGATCCATGAACAGAAAATCCTGTACTTTGGTGTTCTGGATTCCAAAAGCATGTATTGATATGCTATTATATATTAAGTTACCTCTAGGATGTGGCGAGATATATATGTAAACATCGATCACCTTAATAAAAAGAGGAGGTGTTGCGTTACCTTTACAACCTATGGTCGATTTATACAGTGCTTGTGTAGGCGACATTATCTCCTCAAGAGTAAGCTTATTCTATTAACAAATCGGAACGAAAGGTAGCAACGAAACAAATATTCGATGAACTTGAGGGACAAAAGAGAACAGGTAACTGTGATACTGGTCTTGGAATTTGTAAAACAAAGCGGTTTGAAATCAGAATCATATGAAATAAACTAAGCATGTCTTGTGCATGAGGGTGGGAACCTCTTTCTACACATAAAAGTGGCTTACACTTCTAACTGCGCCATAAATTGTTTTCAGACAATTTTAGGTAGTTTTTCGTATCTATGAACCAAGACTTTCTAAGAGTTTAAATGATAATGTAGTGATTATGCGTCCCATCACTGAGTGTGTGTGAACCTTGTATGTAAGATAGCATGTACGGACTTTTGGTCTGATGTGCCGGAGTTAAATGTACATTTTTACGTCTCTTAGCCATGCCAGGGTTCGCATAAAATTCGTTCGAATCCCTGATATGATCTTTGGGTTACAAAGCGTGGTAAATGTCAAATGCCGCGTTAAGCTCAACTCGCTCACTCACTTATGACAACTTGTAAGTAGTAATCCTAGAATGCCCACTGTGCCTACATGAACATTTAGATGGTCAATCAAAATCAAATCAGTATCAAGAGTCATTGATTCAGAAGAGACCTGATCATTTCATTCCTCCCAGCAGAGTACGGTATTGCTGACAGAAAGTATTTAATCGAAACTGTCACATTGGATTGATAAATGGCATTCATAGTATGGTTTTGAGAACGTGTACAGTACCCATGTAACTTACCCTCCACGGCAGCTAACTAGCTAAGTTGTATGTCAAAGAGAGTAAGTAAGACGAAACTTCCTGCTTCCTTTCCCGATTATCACAGGTACTTCAGACAATAATAGAAATGTTTTATCTTAGATCGAATGTTAGCTTAGACGTAACTTGCTGGTGGTACATTAAAACAACATTTGTATTTATATTGAGAATAGATGCAACTGGGATAACTGCAAGGTACAGAATTTATGGTTTGTTTCAAGTTGCATTAACCTTCAGTACGCAACAGCATCTTGGAATTGAAGAGTCCAAATCGATACAAATATTGTATTTGAAGGCGATTTTTTGCAACAAATGCAACAAACGGATTACAACAAATGGAATGAAATTGTATATCATCACAACTCAGTTTCGTAACAGAAAACAAATGCACGAGGTAATGAGAATGGCAGAACCTCACTATGTCGATTTGATTCAAAACTTGACAAACTCGGAAGAAACTACGATCATTTTGCGTACTTCACAAAGTTCAAGTACTCACTGTGTCAGCATAGTCGTTCTGTCAGAATTCATATTTTCACCAGGAAGCCATTTCGTTTGATACCAAACAAACCATTTCATAATTGAAAAAAAAATGATATCAGCTACGTTTAAAACTGACACTTTGAACGCGATCCTTCGTGGAGTTTAAAGGTTGTCAATGTTTGTGGTGTGCAGCTGCAAGGAAATTTTATTTGATTTTGCAATTTTAATTTGTTGCCTCTTTGAAATTTCCATGTCCACCCAGCAAGCAAACGAGAGAGCAGGTGGGATATGTGTATCATAAGGGGGAAATATGATGAATATGAACAAATATGTAATGATGTTATCGTTTACGTTTGAGTTAATCGATTAAATAATGACATTTCGTACAAAAATGAGTTTCTCAAAAAATGCTATATTCAGTCACTCAGAAAAGAATAATTGCTGCTATAAAATCTTTTCATCCCCATTTTTGCACACCGTCCTGTCATGTTTGGAAACAATGAAAATTATGGCAACTTCAGTCGAGGCCTTTGATAATGGACAAAAATATGCTGGACTCTGATACATCTTATGCTGTACAAATACAAATATAAAACGACTATTGAAAAAAGAAAGGTTTTTTAGCCTTATTGAAACATGGAATTTCTTGTTGCAGATAGTTTTGTGAATGAGAAAGTAAACTAAATGAAAGGACATCAGCAGGGACTGTAAAGTTCTGTTCAGAGTCGTACAAAGGTCTGGGATGTCCTGCACTACTGACTGTCAAGAAGAACTGCAGTAGATTCCATAAGCACAGGAAAATGTCCTCTTGAAATAAGTTCGTGAAGAATAATAACGACTTTTTGAAAGTGCCATTCTTAAAGTTTCTTCGCGGTTAATATGACCAACGGCAGAAAAAAGACCATGAGGACACTTTCGGCATCCATGACTAAGACACGCTTGTGTCGCCGTCAACGACATAAATACTTTTGTTTCGGAAGGATGACTTTTAGTATCCTTTTCGATCTCACGCGTCAGTATTTGTTGTGTCATCAGCCAGAACAATATAATTGCAGTTCCTCTTCTTTAACAGTCTCTCAGACAAGTTCGATTGTACACACAGCAGCAATAAGTGGCAGTAATTGAACTATGTTCTCTCATAACATGCAAGCATGAGACGTTGCAGAAAGACACTCCATCTAGACGTGTGTTATTTCACGTCTATGGGTTTCAAACAATTAGGTTTCTTAAAATTGTTTTTAAGCACATGTCTTCCTTAGGCTCACTTATCCAGACAAAAGTGGAATTAACAAACAGGTGAAATTCTAAAGTGATTGATGTGACAGCTTGTTGCGAGAAAGGGTCGTTTTCATGAACGTTATTGGTATTAGGCTACCTACAAATTGAAGGGAAGTGAATACCACAAACAACCATCCTTTGTAGACCTATTGCCTAAAGGTAAAACACAATGTTCGATGATATTGCCTTTACCATTGCCAATACGTCACGACTTTTTATATACGTCCCTCCATCACCCCGAATACACGGGACTAATATTTTGAGTAGTGACGTGGATGGAACGAGGTCATTTATAACATCTAAATCAAATAAGCCTTACTCGGTGCACGAACCCTGCCTTATGACCCAGAATCTTTGACACACAGATGATTAGAAGGTCATATAAATATGATATGGCCGTTAATCTGCAATTTATACTCTCTTGACACTGGGAAGTTCTTGCTTAAATGAGTGGGTCTGGAGATGAGTGAGTGAGTGAGTATGGTTTTACACTGCTTTTAACAGTATTCCAGCAATATCACGGCGGGGGACACCAGAAAAGGGCTTCACACATTGTACCCATGTCGGGAATCGAACCCGGATCTTCGGCTTGACGAGCGAACGCTTTAACCACGAGGCTATTCGACCACCCCTCTCCCTGGAGGGACATGTAGCTGGTGCCATAACTTCAAACCGGAGATTCTCTACAAATATATTCATACGTATGTTTATTCTTGATAGTATATTTACATCCCGAAACACTCAAGTCTGATAACTTCCTAATGCTATGATGACATTCGTATTGTCGGAAAACGTTTTCTCATCTCTAACAGCGGTCACTTTCGCCCTGATTATGTTTTTATGTTTATCAGCAGCACACCAGCGCTCTCAGGTTTCAAGTGGTTAGCGTGTGAGACCTGCATCACTTTGGACTTTCCTTTAAAATTAAGCTGACACGCCGTGATATAACTGAATACTGTTCAAACCTACTTTAAACCTAAATCACTCAATTACTAACCTCACTCGCTCTCGCATTCAGAGAGCAGGTGGTATCATTACGATGCCATATAGACAAACAAAAACTGTCTGTACATTGTACTGACACACACAAAACAAAGGATAAGGATTGTTTCTATCGGTGTTGTGAAGTTAACACTACGAATACCAGAAAGTGGCAAGAAGGCGTTCACACTGAAACATGCATTGAACTTGTGGATTCTTTGCCGTTGAGATTTATGGTTAAGGGGGAAATATGCTGAATTTAATAAATGAGTTTCTCAAAAATGCTATGTTCAGAAAAGTATATTTGCCACTAGAAAATCTTTTCACACACACCCACCATCCCATTTTGGCACATCGTTACAAGTCATTAATGTCAGGTTCAGGAACATTCACAATTATGGCGTCTTGAGTCGAGGTCTCTGATAATAGACTAGGACAAAAATGCTCCGCATTCATAAATCTCATGCTGGACAAAAACGTGTTTTGAAAAAAGGTACAAGCGTGGGTTGCTGACGAACAGCCCATGTTTGTGGTAAGGTGCGACTCATGGGGTCGGGTGGTCATGCATGTCATCGTATCCCAATTGCGTGGATCGATGCTAATGATGTTAATCACTGGATAGTCAGGTCCACGTTCGACTATTTACAGACCGCCGTCATATAGCTGAAATGATAATATATATATATATATATATATATATATATATATATATATATATATATATATATATATATATATAATGTGGCGCTTTAAGCATACATTTGTGGTGTGGAATTTGACATGTTATAAATACGCTTCATCATCATCTTTGTTGTTGAGTGCGTCGTCATACAACTAACATCAACAAGAACAACGGCGACTTCATGCTTTTAACCTAGTGTAACTAAGCCCGGTAGACTAGCGACCTATATCTGTATTGTGGGTAACTCGATTGTGTAAAATGAGGTGAACGCACAGCGTTACTTTCAAACTTTGAAATCCTTTGAGACATGTCTTAATAAAATATTTTACAGCTGACGCCAGGCTTTTGAAAACGTGCTTGGTAACTCTTCCAAAGCGTTACTTTCTTATAAACTTTGAAATCACAGACTTTGTGTGAGACATGTCCTTATAAAACATTTTCAGCTGACTCCAGGCCTTTGAAAACGCTCATGGTAACTGCTACTTAGCCATACCTTCTATCGATACTCACTATTAGTTGGTATTAACGTTTCATATTAAATGACAGAGGCTAAAAGTATCTTTTTGTCTGTCAACGTGTCTCGTATTTATCGCTATGCACCCCGGCTTTATTTCCTACCTGGCTCGGCAAAGTCCGGTGGTCGTCGTGCAGTGACGTCATTACATTCAAAGTTAAGAAATGTAGTGGCCCGACGATTTCATTCTGCTGTGATTTAATGACACACTCATACCATGTATTGACTTGATGTATGTTATCTCGTATGTGTTTGCTACCTTAGTCTTATATTGAAAATATTTTAGTAACAATGACTTTCAAACATTAGGGGAATGTGTATGTCCACTCCGATATTTCGCATGTATTTATGATCATTTTTGCCACCTCAATAATTGCACATAGCTTGTAAATCTTTACTGATACCGTTGGATAGCTCATGTTTAGCGCTCTACGTTGGTACTTATAGCTCCAGTATAGGTACACATGTATTGTAGTTAGTTTGCTATTCGTTTTTCGCCCATGTTTAGAAACACAGTTTCGCTAAACACACCAATCTGTTGTATTCCCGGGCCGTCCTGGAGAGATTGTCCACTCAGAGGTCCGCACGCAGCGTATTTATACTTCTGACAGGATCTTGCGTCTTTACCGGCTAGGACTCGTTAGGCACCTTTAAAGGGTCAAGTATGAATCTCAGGTTTCTTAAGTAAGTGGTTACAAGACACCTTGAAACCTACTCTGGTTGTATTGAGCTAAGTTTAGTTAATAGAGTTTGTAATATTCAGTTTTGCTAGTAATCCCTGGATAACCAACCTTCCCGTGATTATCTAGCTTTTGGGAAGTTTAGTATTTCCTTATTCAGTCAAAGTGACTGAATCTTCAGTCGATCAGACTAGTTTGATATTCAAACATACTCGTCTATTTTGTAGTATAAGTTATTTATTTTAGGGATAGGCCCTCTGTGTTTATTTCCCGTTATTTAACCTATCCGAGGCTATTCACTCATTTGAGTGTTGAGTTAAGTGACTCCGACGTTATTGGTTGTCTACGCAAGTGGTTGGTATCTTGTCAAAGTGTTGTTTAACACGCTCTCATTTTATTACTGTAATACAGTTGCTAAGCTAAGCTGCTTGTGTATTTGCTCTGATGTAATCAAGCAGTGGTCTTTGTCAGCGCCGATTGGGTTTATCTTATATCTTTTATTGTCATCTATTGGTACAATGAGTTGTAAGTAATTTACTTGTTAATCTCTTACCACGTTTTCATTATTTCTTTATTCTTGTTTAATGACACCCCTGATAATTGGAGCACAGCTCCGTGACATTGTCCTAGTCCCACAAACTTTATTTATAATCCTTCAAAACCACCATTCGCCTCTAAATATTTGCAAATGCCAGTTTTCCTGAGAACGTACACGTTAATTTGTAATTGAGTCACGTACTGATTCCAAACCTTGCCTCGGTGAATTGGAAAAATCAACAGTAGGTATATTTTATTGTTAATCTAGATAACGTCCACATTGTTAAGCCATCAAATTATATGTGTATTTCAAAAAGCCCTTTTATTGTTATATTGTTTGACATTTGAACTCGGAAGCTGACACAATTGTAAGTTTTAAGCAAAGATAAACGTACAAATTAACATTACAAATCTAAATAAGTGCATGCACAGTTCAGACTAAACAGGTCTAAATGTTCAGTAGGATTAATTGAACGGCAGCTGTCAGGCATAAACATGGGCGTTTAAATGCATCCTTTCTCCACCAACGCATCATCACCCAAAGACCCCTTCCACACGACGTCTGTACTTCCAAATTCTCATCGAAGTAGTTAATTCTTCCTACGCACCATCACTGTGTGATTTGATCAATAGTTGTTGGTGCCTATAGTCTTCTTCACAAAGGCATTATGGTTAATGTTTCTGTTATCACACCGTAAATGTTTGCCAGCATGCCAGACCAAATCAAGAAAACACAGACATGGAATGAAGTCAGAGATGCCTTGCAGAATACACACCCTCCGACGTATCTTGTCCTTTACATTTAGATGGCATCAGTGAACTGAATTAAATATTAGGTTTTACCTTAAAAGAAGAAACATATATAAACCAATCCAAAGTCTACATAAACGCAGATACTCATATTCGATGTGTTTTATTTCGCTCAAAACGTCAAAAGCGATTTCTAGTCTTTTAAACGATAATTCACCATATTAAATTCTGATACATCAAGTTGAATAACTTCGGAGCTGATATAGATGTCGAGATGATGTCGAGTTGACGACTTTCACCATCATCACATACATATCGAACAGTAGGAAAAAATCGTTAATAGCGAAACCTCATTATTCCGGAAACCTCTTCGCTCGTATCCATGATTCCTTATTCTGAAGGATGATGTCGCTAGGAACCTCGCTGTCGGGATTAATAACGTTTGGTTCAGGATAAACAAAATATTCAGATCTCTATTTATATACAGTGTTCCGCCCAATCTACCTTTGATCGAAATAAGAGTGATTGTAGAGGGGATTGACTTGAAACTAATGTGAACAAATTTTGAAACTGATATTAATAAGTGGTCAATAAGTTTAGTTGTTACTTATTTTTATACATGCATTCATGCGTGTTCTCACTATCATTCTTGAGAGTGTCAAAGCAATATTAAATATAAATACAAAACAACTTATCAACGAAAGCAGATGTGAGTAATGGCTTCTGACAAGAACTATGAGGACTATATTAATATTTTCTTACTGTCAGATAGCGTCGCTCACAATTGTAAATCTAAGAAATTTATGCTTTTGACGTATGTTTTCTTGAAACGTCTGCTGTCATTAACAACATCGTTTATTCAATCAGAAACTTCGCTTGACAGGAATTGAAGCGTTGTGTCATGAAGAGGTCACCCAGGCGAACGGTATTAGACGTTACAGAAATAAGCATGTCCTGTTCTTCTCAACATGGAGGCTCTCGAAATGCTCGGTTCAATACTTTGAAATAATATTTTATTTACAATTTTCACACATGCTTACAATTCCCATCTGCTACTGGTGACATAGGCTTGCTTCGGTTTGACAATATGATGACTTTTCACAGAAGAAATGGTTTCAAATGTGTTCATTGTGGCGTGGGAAGAGGATAACATATAGTTTATTCTACACAACTAAACTGTGGTGACATGAAGTCGCATTGGTGGAATAACGGAGATAATGCTTGCAATAAGTGTGACACTCAAGACGTCGAGTTGGAGCGTCATATAAGAAGTGTCGCCAATGGGAGTTTTGTACATGTTTTAAAACAATCATGACGACTTCAGCAATATTTCATTGCTGGAACATTGAAGGCACTTTCATTGTGAAAGGTGATATCTGGCTACTCTTGTCTTGACTGTTGACAAAATCCTCGCCAATTTCTCGCCACACAACCCCATCCCCGACACCCTTTCCCCGAATCACGAAAATTAAATGGGCTGCCAAAATCAAACTGACCTCATTCTAGCTTTGTTTGAGTGTTTAATGTTTAACGCGGTTCTCAGCAATATTCTAGCTATGCACATGCACACTGTGTTGTCGGGGTGACGTCCGATGATACTTGATCAGCATTACGAGTGGACGTCACTCTCTGTTTCACTCCATCAAGAAACTGACTTTGCCGTCTTGGACTATCACATAAATGTGAACAACACGAACTTGTAGCTGACTGTTATCTCTGGCCATGTGATAGCCCACATTATAATTGACGATTAGTCAGGCAACCATGATGAAAAACTATGGAAGGTTCTTCTCTGCTTGTTGTAGCTTTTTTGCTTGCCAACTTGAAAGTCACTGTCGTTATTTATATACTCATAAATTTATACGAGGACGTAAGTGTATGCCACGATCAAAACATGGTTTCATTGATTCTGTGACATCAATAGCAATGTTGTCTGGGAACAAGGTACTATCGTTAAGTCACTTGTTTTTTATCTGTATAGCAAAATACCTGCATCAATTATTGTTGGATTAGTTGAGCTCGAAAAACATTCGAACAGCGCGTGATCACACAATGTTTTAATCCAAGAGAATTCAGTTACAAAATGCATGCAGTCTAATGACATTTACAAGTACAATGTACGTGCACCTCGCAACTAGTGATGCTACCTTCCGCGCATCTCATCAGAGCTGTGTAATTCACATACAGACTAATCATAACAAGATATACTTTATTTAAATGTCAGACGGAATCATAATTGCAATTTGTTGAAGTACATTTGAAATTATAAACTGAGAACCATTGGAGTAAGTGAGTGAGTGATTTGGATTTAACGCCGCTTGGATGTGGGAGGAAAGCCTGAAGTAATGCAGGTCTTAGACATTACTGAAACATCGCCAGCGACACAGGAGGATAAGCTTATCGTTTCTACCAGGTTGCTTTGTGGACGTTTTGTAATCGGAACTTAAGTCGTTGTTCTTGGTGTTTGACATATCCACTTTTAAACATGACATAGTATTATTGGAAATGTGCAGTTACGCATACATGGAGGTGGTACGCGAACTGTGAACATCTTGTCATGTTTGATCACTTAATGAGGGATATGATGGTTCACAATGTTGATGCTAACTTTGAAGGAGCATGTGGATGTGTGGGTCTGTCACTGGATTATCGATTAACCCCTAGTTTGGGAAACTAACCAGTTGACATCACCCCTCTCCCAGTGTTTCCATTAGAGTGATTGAGTGAGCTGGGTTTAACGCCGCTTTTAGTGACTGGGTTTAACAGTATTCCAGTGTCAGCTTAATGTGGGAGAAAAGTCCGAAGTGCTGCAAACCTAGAAACAAACCTAGAAACATAATTAGGAAGAACTGGGATACGAACACACAATCATAGGTTTTTGGCGTGCCAAAGGGACGCAAACTCTGCACAGCGAATCGCGGCGCCTTAGAAGATTGGGCCACCCGTGCCGCCCATGATGATTGGAACAATATTATCTTACTGCATTAACGTGCAATATTTAGTATTGTTTTTTTTATAATTCAATGGACACTTATCAAGTATGGTATTGTATCTAGTAAATATAACCATTTTCAGTTACAACTATGGTGATGTAAACTCAAATGGTTTACATTTCACTGGTTTCCTGTGATTACATCACGTTTGTTTTAACAAGCTCTGTTTAAATGTCACTCCACCTTGCCTTCTTTGTTTCCATATTCTAATTTGGATAACATTTTCCCCAACAAACATAAATAAAAGAGGTTTTCTAATGTTTGGAGTATTTCATTTAACATTAGCATAGATAGATAGACCAGACAATCCAGTGATTAACATCATAGCATCGATCCACGCAATTGTTGTTTGTTTGTTTGTTGTTTAACGCCGCACTCCGCAATATTCCAGTTATCTGTCGGCGGTCTGTAAAATAATCGAGCCTGGACCAGACAATCCAGTGATTGATCAATAATACCCGCCCACAAGTTGCTGCTGTTGTAAGAAACATTTTGAGGCATCACAACATTGCTGTTATGTTTCTCCAGATTTCTTCCCTATAGAACATGTCTGGGATGAGATAAAACGACGCCTACGACAGAACCATAACCAGCCGCTAACGCAGGCTCAGTTGGGCCAATCTTTGGTTGACATTCGGAACAACCTCAGGCTGTTTTCAATTATTTAGTGTCTTCAATGCGCCGCCACCTATATAAACGCAAATGGTGGTCACACCCGATATTGACATTGTTTATAGACACCTCCCTTCCAGGAGACATGCTGTTACCATGTAAGGGGTTTGGCAATGAATGTATTATTATAAAACATTGACCAGGCATATGATTAAATATTATTTATAAGATTTACAGCATTTTATATGAAGCACGGTTACCTTTTTCCGTTTGTATACATTGTTGTTATTTTTTATTGTTATTTGTGAGATGTAATTATAATAGCGTCCATGTGAATATGAATAGCAGTTTGTACATTTGCTGTCGTGGGAAATACATGTGTTTAACAACGCGCTGGTAAATGAATGGAAATTGTTTTATTTCTTTGGAAGGAAGCTGCTTTCTGACTGGAAGGGGTGATACAACATTTGTGATGGCGTGTTTGCCTTTGCATTCCAGCTTGTTAGTTTGTGTTCTAGATGCAGGAAGAACCAATATTGGTATAATAAACTAGCAATCACCTCAGAATATGTGTAAGTATCAGTACTCAGAAGTCAATGACCGTGTTTGTCAACGATGTGGAAACAGTGAACCCTGTAAACTTGGCACATTGTTTTCATAATTTTATTGTTTTGATGAATTTATCAACATTTTACAGACCCCCCAATACAATACGGATTGAGCTATCATTGATCTCTGTATATATAATCTATGCCACAATCTATCAAAGAGGAACATATACTGATCTTGTATAGTATTGGTTTACTTCATTTCGCTGTACGACCCTTCATCGTCCACAGGTCCGTCGATTGTGGATCCCAACCCCGTATTCGCCGAGACGAAAAAAGGTTCACAGTTAAAGGATCGTGAATGCTGGTCATTTGACCACATTGAGTCGAATTATACCTACGATGTATATTACAGGTTACAGGTTACAGGTTACAGGTTACGTGGCTGAATTGTTGTATTGCTTTGAAACTCACTGTTGTGTCGTAAAGATGATATTATTTGAATTGAAAATGATGTCTGAAGTAATGAAGTAAAGAAACACAAATAATAATACCATCAATGTCCATTCATAATTTTAAAGCATTACTGATTTTAGGACGCTTTTAAGGAATTACCTGGGGCATGGGTGGCCCAGTCGTCTAAGGCCTCGCTATTCGCTGTGCAGAGTTGCGTCCCTTGGACACGCCAGAATCATATGATTGTGAATTCGAATCCTAGTTCGCCCTAATTATGTTTCTAGGTTTGTCAGCCCCATACCCGGTCTCGTGAGTTTCAAAGAAGTGGTCAACGTCTGAGACCTGCATCACTTCGGGCTTTCCTCCCACATTAAGCTGACACTCTGCGATATAACTGGATTACTGTTAAAAGAGGCGTTATACCCAACTCACTCACTCACTTTAGGAATTACATGCGTTGAAGAACTGTTTGCTTTATGATGTTGATGCTATGTAACCATCGATGCAATGGATAATTGTCATCTTTGTACAGTGATCCTATCCCATCGGCTTCGTTACCATATTGTTATCTTTGTACTTCAATCCTATGTCACTGGCTTTATCATTATGTTGTTGTCTTTGTACATTCATCCCAACTTGTTTTGTGTAAACATTATGATATATGTATAGTACTTTATGCACTTACAAAAGCATGCATCTGATGAAGAAGCAAGAAGTAGCTCTGAAACGTCGTACAAAGAATAAATATAGTTGCTACCCATCAAAAAGTGTCATGTATTCATGTTCTCCTAACTTCTATATGCCTATCAAATATTCCAATGGTCATGTCATTTAACACCATTTATAATTTACTGTCGAACCTTTAAAACGAGTTTCATTTTGTTTAGATTCCCATTTGCAGCTGCAAGAATCCCTACAACATATGATGTACTAATCAGTTGTTCGTGGTAGTCCCTTACTCTGATTAAAACATATTATCTTTTATTCTTTGTGTTCCGGATGTCACCTGATACCAGCAGCTTCATAAGTCATTGCGATGGAGGGTATCAAAAGAATGCACCTGATACCACTAGATTATAAATCATTGCGATGGTGGGTATCAAAAGAATGCACTTGATACCACCAGCTTCATAAGTCATTGCGATGGAGAGTATCAAAAGAATGCACTTGATACCACCAGCTTCATAAGTCATTGCGATGGAGGGTATCAAAAGAATGCACCTGATACCACTAGATTATAAATCATTGCGATGGAGAGTATCAAAAGAATGCACTTGATACCACCAGCTTCATAAGTCATTGCGATGGAGAGTATCAAAAGAATGCACCTGATACCACCAGCTTGATAAGTCATTGCGATGGAGAGTATCAAAAGAATGCACTTGATACCACCAGCTTCATAAGTCATTGCGATGGAGAGTATCAAAAGAATGCACCTGATACCAGCAGCTTCATAAGTCATTGCGATGGAGGGTATCAAAAGAATGCACCTGATACCACCAGCTTTATAAGTCATTGCGATGGAGAGTATCAAAAGAATGCACCTGATACCACCAGCTTTATGAATCATTGCGATGGAGAGTATCAAAAGAATGCACCTGATACCACCAGCTTTATAAGTCATTGCGATGGAGAGTATCAAAAGAATGCACTTGATACCACCAGCTTCATAAGTCATTGCGATGGAGGGTATCAAAAGAATGCACCTGATACCACTAGATTATAAATCATTGCGATGGAGAGTATCAAAAGAATGCACTTGATACCACCAGCTTCATAAGTCATTGCGATGGAGAGTATCAAAAGAATGCACCTGATACCACCAGCTTGATAAGTCATTGCGATGGAGAGTATCAAAAGAATGCACTTGATACCACCAGCTTCATAAGTCATTGCGATGGAGAGTATCAAAAGAATGCACCTGATACCACCAGCTTTATAAGTCATTGCGATGGAGAGTATCAAAAGAATGCACCTGATACCACCAGCTTTATAAGTCATTGCGATGGAGAGTATCAAAAGAATGCACCTGATACCACCAGCTTTATGAATCATTGCGATGGAGAGTATCAAAAGAATGCACCTGATACCACCAGCTTTATAAGTCATTGCGATGGAGAGTATCAAAAGAATGCACCTGATACCACTAGCTTTATAAATCATTTCGATGGAGGGTATTAAAAGAATGCACCTGATACCATCAGCTTTATAAGTCATTGCGATGGAGGGTATTAAAAGAATGCACCTGATACCACCAGCTTTTTAAGTCATTGCGATGGAGAGTATCACAAGAATGCACCTGATACCACTAGCTTTATAAATCATTGCGATGGAGTGTATAAAAAGAATGCACTTGATATTACAAGCTTTAAAAAATCATTGCGATGGAGGGTATCAAACGAATGCACCTGATGCCAACAGCTTTATAAATTATTGCGATGGAGGGTCTCAAAAGATTGCACCTGATACCACCAGCATTATGAATCATTGCGATGGAGGGTAAAAAAAATGCACTTGATACCACCAGCTTTATAAACCATTGCGATGGAGGGTATCAAAAGAATGCACCTGATACCACAAACTTTATAAATCATTGCGATGGAGGGTATTAAAAGGATGCTCCTGATACTACCAGCTTTATAAATTATTGCGATGGAGAGTATCAAAAAATGAACTTGATATACACCTCTCTTACACCTCTCCAAATTTTATTCAGCTCTTACATGTACAGCGAGCACCGGCTAATGGGGGCCTACTCAGATGCCACAGGGTTCCTGTTTTGTCCTAAGACATACACTATTAAGTTTGTTGTACGATTACCTGGACTGTTTTCGAATGTAAAACTAGGCAGAGTAATCCCATCTTTTACGTACAGACAAGTATTGCCATTTTGTGTCACATAACCGCTAAACGAAATCTCCCATGCATGTCTTGTAGGCGGTAATCAATTTCAGTTGTCAATTCACCTTTAACATTTAAATCTTGCCTCCATGTAGACAGCATTTTATGAATGTATATTTTATTACAACATATCTAATACGTCTAGCCAGTTAGCCATAACGTTTACAGGATTCAGCCATCGATTAAAAAACCCCGAGTCAATTCCATTGCAAACAGCACCGCGTTGGTGAAACGTACAGGCGGATGATTACATCAGATAATACTATAAAGGGTAGCCGACATTAGTAGACCCCCTGTCATTGGTAAAACCACACGATGCGCGGAAAACGACAGCCATAATTGTGATCTTGACTTGAGTATACGAACGCTATCGATATACGTCAACTTTCGAGCCACATTCCATTGAACTAACTAGTCCCGAGAGTAAATTGTCTAACTGTAAATTTCCGAGATAGGTCTTAAGGCAGAGGTGTCAGTTTCATGTCTGACTCAAGCGTTTGACAGACGTGGATGTCTATGTACATGTATGCTGTTTTACTTCTGAGACGAATCTTGATGTTGGTGTCCCACATACTCGGATGCGTATTCAAATGTCAGAGCAATACAATTAAAACCAAAGGTGTATGTATTCTCGTATATGCCACGTTAGAATGTGAGTGATCGTTGTTTCATGCCGCTGTCAGCAAAGATACAGCTCTATCACAGTAGCGTAAATAATCCAGGTTCGGAATAGCTACCTCAGTAGAGATCGAGTGCAATGACACACTATGCGGCTGATGACACATTGTGACGATCCGATTCTCATTTTTCTCTTAAAGTGTGTCATATGAACAGATTAAACACAATGAAATCAACAAAGCCGTTTAATTCCTAAAAGTATATCAATCAGGTATATTGCTTTGTTGCACATATATATAACACATATATGCCACACATCGTAAAATTTAACCTGTAAATCGTTATTTTATCGCTTATTGTCTACCGCAGACTAAAAATGTATGTTTTATGCAAAATGTGTTAAGTATCTGTGATTTAAGATTCTGTGAAAAAAAGAGTGCTCAACTTCTTGCATGATATTTTGACAGCACCATCTTCATCAGCCACAATATACCATCATTTCTCAATCCATAACGGCGACTTTATCAGAATACTGGAAACTACAAAAACGTTTTTATAACCATTGTATTATATTTACCTGTTCGAAGGACCAGACAGTTTTTTCCACAACTAAACGTAAAATATGTCTTCAACGTTCGTCTGGCCCTATTTTTTGTAGACAAAGGGTGCGACATTTCATTTTTGATTTTTTTACAAATCATGCCAAAGAAACAGTCGCCACCATATGATATGCAAATGTTGAATCGATAGCATTTCTGACACAGCGTTGCGTTAAGCATTGCCAGACTGTCTTCATCTGGAAGTGGGTTCATGACCTACATGCATCTGCTTCTTTGATGTCTATCAGTTAATGATGCTTAATCTGTATACTCCTTGCTCACAGATACTGTTCCTTCGGCTGTATGGACACTGGGCTATGTAAGATGTTAAAATATGTTTCTGGCTAAAGACCAACGTTGGATATTTCCGAACACGACAACTTACCTCTTTTATTTTGTCAAACGAACTCTTGTTTTGTTGTGTCATGGCAAGAAGAAATCAGACTGTTTAATTTGTTTTAAAGAACAGATTGCGTTCAATTATACTTGGAGGCAACTGCGATGACCATTGTTGTGTTTTTTTGGTAATCCGTCGTTAGCCGAGTGAATTGTATCTCATTACTACCAGGAGCAGTTTCACGCGAGTTCGAGTCCCACATTTATCCTGATAATGATGGTTGATGGTTCAGCATATAATGAATGGGTTTCTATAAAACAACGAGACTCTAAAGCTACATTGTATATCGCGGTGGTCTATGATCTTGAATTATCGATACCAGAACGATTAGTATCAGGCTGTTGTCATATACAAATAGCAACGGTATAAAATTATTGTTCGTCCTAGGGAGTGAGTGAGTGAGTGAGTATGGTTTTACGCCGCTTTTGGCAATATTCCAGCAATATCACGGCGGGGGACACCAGAAATGGGCTTCACACATTGTACCCATGTCGGAAATCGAACCCGGGTCTTCGGCGTGACGAGCGAACGCTTTAACCACTAGGCTACCCGACCGCCCCCGTCCTAGGGAGAATGAGGCATGTCTCCAAGAATTACAGGATGTGTTCAATCAAACCATAAATCAATAAAATCGTGTGTAAGATTTGATAACACTTTTTAAAATATATTTTAATGTTCACGTGGTGTCCGTGGAGGACGTCTTTGTTTTTTTATATTTTTATTAATGAGGAATTATCCAGGAATCCAGTTGAATCCTCACCTGACGCTATTGTTTCGTTTGTTATTAGCATATGATACTATCCCAATTTCAGATACTATTGGGGTTTGCGGAAGCGAATTCACGCTTTGAAGAAATATTGCATTTATTATGATTTAGATGTTAATTTTGATAAAGATATAGTTATCATTATTATCATTATAGTTTTCAAAAATGTAGGATGTCTATCACAAATGGAAAAAAATGATTTTACAATGGTACTCTCGTTGTCCAGACTCTTAAAATGCAGCTTTACGAGGAGAAAGCTTTGAAGAAAATATGTTAGGTAGACCTGTATATTTGACAAAACAATAACCCCAATATAGTCTGCAGTTACTTTTAGAACAACCATTCACATCAATTGTATGTCTATTAAGAAATTTAAAGCATATGTTTTTGACATAACATGCATAATAAAACTGGAAGATATATATGTTAATATACCAAAAAAAGATCGAATATGTAAATGTTGTAATTACGGTAATATTGAGGATGGAAATCACTTCCTACAATTGCAGCTTGTTAGTGGTAATCCTTAAATTGGCACCTTTACCAACTTGAATAATAAAACACTTTGGTCAATCAAATACAATTCAGTATGGAGAGTCATTAATTCAGAAGAGACCGGATTATATTCTCACTAGCGAAGCAAGGTTTTGCGGGACAGCAGATAAAATGTATTTGATTGAAACAGTCTCATTTTTTGACGAATGACAGTCAATACTGTGGTGCTGTGTTAAGCAATTGTACACAATCTATTGGCTTCACACATTGTACCCATGTGGGGAATCGAACCTGGGTCTTCGCCGTGACAGGCGAACGCTATAATCACAAGTCTACCCCACCACCATGATTACTGCAAGGGGTGGGATATATATTGACATAGGTTTGTTTCAAAAATGCATTTCAACTTTAATACTTAACAACAACTTCGAATTGAAATAATCAAATCGGTATACACCTTTAATTTTAAACCGATGAAATGAAAGATTGTAACTAATGGATTGAAACTGTATATCAGCACAACGAACACAAATGCACGGGTTGATGGAAATGGCAGAATATCAGTATTTCGATTTGATTCAAAACTTGACAAACTCCGAACACACTAGGACCACATAGTGTTTAACAGAAAGTTCATATCCTTGTCTGTGTCAGCACTGTCGACGCGTCAGAATTCAGGAAAAACGTAATAATCATTTCAGGAAGCCATTGCTTCTGATATCAAACAATTCACTCCATAAATGAATGAAAGTATGAGATCGTGGATATCAACAGAGTGGCACTCTAAACACGACCCTTAATGTTTGTGGTGTTTTCACCTTTATGAAAGTGTTTTCTGGCGGTAGCTGGGGGTAAATATGACCAACAAGTGAAACACAAATCTTCACTCCACATAATGTGTGAAGTACGGATACGTTTGAGTCAACACATAGCCTTATGAAATCAATAATCATCATGTGGTTTGTAATATTTATAATATGTCTGGGCCAAGTCTAAAAACATATGCAACGCTCCATGCTGCTGCGGAACGTTCCAATAACAATCACACAAACTTATTTAATGTTGCCTCCTATAAAATAAACTACATAACATATTGTTTGACAGAGGAAATTTCACTTGTTGATAAAATGCTTCACGTTTTTATGTGAATAGACAAATAAATATATGCATGCATAAACGGATGAAGGAATAATGAACGAACGATCGAGCAAATAAACCAATGAACGGACCTGGCTATTATCAGAGGAATTCTGAGCATTTACAGATCTGGGGAAGACCACCAGTAGATTACTAACTCGCAGTTGAATTTTGGACACTGTGCCCTTGGTTATTTCACTGATATGAATGAGATACATGAGACATGTCATGATGAAAACATTTTGTTGCTGACTCCAGGATTTTGAAAACGCGCATGGTAACTGCTGGGTCGCCATGCCTTAACTGCTAGGGGGATCAAATATCTTACTTTCCTAGCCAAAAATTTGAATATCACAGACTTTATTCATTCCCTTCAATCGACTCTTATATTTGCAGCTGCTAGAGAACCTACATGCTAATCGCCAATGAACCATGCTCTGATTCTAAACAGTGCCTCGGAGAATCTGTGAAATCAATATTAGTTACATGTGATTGTTAACGTAGATGAAATCAACATAGTTAAGCCATCTGGTTGGATGTGGATTTCAAATTGCACACATTTTCAATTGTTTGAACAACCGCTTTATAATTAGATCCACAAGAACTTAACAACATCTCAAAAGTATAAATTGCAATAAATATATTCATCATGCACTGTTCAGAATAAACACAACGGGATAGATACACAGGTTTCAAGGTTCAGCTGTTTTAAATACACCCTTCCTCCATCACCACATCATCCCTAAAGACCTCGACCACACGACACCTATAACATACAAACCCTCATCTAAGACAGTTAATTCTTCAAACGCACCACCACGGTGTCACTTGATCAATAGTTGCTGGTGCCAGTGGGACTTCCTCACAACAAAGTTGTCTTTAATGTTTCTATAACTCTGTGTACATATGTTGACCCACATCCTTGAGGAAAAACACCAACATACAGATTAGAATTGATTTGTATGAAGGTGCATTGCAGAGCACACACCTTCCGATGTATCTCGTTTGGAATTATATATCAAATCACATATTATCAGTGTTGGGGAACTAAATTCTAGAAAAAAGATGAAAAATAGAATCCACTCTCATGCCTAGAAACAACTGTTCGTAACATCCGAAGTGCGGTATTTACCTTAAACGTCGACAGTCACAGAGGGGCTTAGAGCAAAAATAAATGAAATAATTCTGTTATATCAAATTTACATAGTATAGAGCTGATGTAGATGTCGAGATGATGTGGACGACATTCGCTTTACATGTCCTGAGTCTTTTCGAACTATAGAAAGTATAAAATTATAGAAACCCAACTTCCAGGCTTGTAAGTATGTGATAGGACGTTATGAAGTATCCATGATAAGCTTATTCTGGAGGACTTGGAACCTCGCCGTCCGGATTCACAGGTTAAGGTACATGATGATAAAACGCTTATTCAGATGTTCATACCATCCAAAAAAATCAGAGTGATTGCAGAGGGGAGACACGGGGGATCACTGTGAACAAATTTAGAAATTGACATTAATGAAATGATTAGATATTATCTGCATGCTTTTATGCACAATGAAAAACAATTTCTCAACGAAAATATATATATATATACATATATATATATATATATATATATATATATATATATATATATATATATATATATATATATATATATATATATATATATATATTAATTGAGCTTTTGACTGTCAAGTGGTCATGCTCACAATTGTAAAACACAATGACATTTATGATTTTGAGATAGGTTTTCTTCAAAAGTCAGCCGTCAACCTAAGGTACATTTATTGTGAAAGGTGACACCTGGCTACCCTTGTCTGATTGCAGAGGGGAGACACGGGGGATCACTGTGAACAAATTTAGAAATTGACATTAATGAAATGATTAGATATTATCTGCATGCTTTTATGCACAATGAAAAACAATTTCTCAACGAAAATATATATATATATATATATATATATATATATATATATATATATATATATATATATATATATATATATATATATATATATATATTAATTGAGCTTTTGACTGTCAAGTGGTCATGCTCACAATTGTAAAACACAATGACATTTATGATTTTGAGATAGGTTTTCTTCAAAAGTCAGCCGTCAACCTAAGGTACATTTATTGTGAAAGGTGACACCTGGCTACCCTTGTCTTGATAGTGGAGAAAGATGCCGCTAGTCTAGAACTGGGGTAAAACCATTTTTCAAAATGATCCAAGAGCACTCTCCCTCGGAATATCAAATGGCCAGCCCCCAAATCGAAGTGACCTAATTCCATGTCCATGGCACGATGTGTTCGGTTTAACGCCGCTGGGAACAGTATTCCAGTTGATGTGGGAGGAAAGCCCAAAGTGATGAAGGTCTAAGACGTTTACCACTTTGGCGAAACCCTCAATATCGGGTATGGTGCGGACAAACCCAGAAACATATGGGGGCGAACCGTGATTCGAGCCCACGATCCTAAGTTTCTGGGGTTCTCAATAATTTATACACAGTTGATAGTAGCGCCACAGATGACTGGGTCACCCGTGCCTCCGTGTGTGCAGAGGTAACGTCCGATAATAACTGATAAGAGTTTTAGTCAATCGAGATACTTACTTTACCGCACGACCATAAATGTTAACAACACGATCTTGTTGCTGGCTATTATCTCCGGCGAAGTGAGAGCGTGCTTGATAATTGTGATTTAGTCAGGCAACGACGCCAAAACTATTAAAAGCTTCTTGTCCGCTGGTTGTAGCTTCTTACTTCCCAACTTGAATGTCACTGTCGTTATTTATATATTCATGAACGTATTCATGGACGTAAGTGCATGTCATGATAAAAACATGTATTCATTGAGATCAAGAGCAATGCTATTACTTGTTTTTTATATGTATAGTAAAAACATCTGCATCGATTATTATTGGTTTAGGTGAACTCGAAAACGTTTGAACAGCGCATGATCACACAATGTTTTATTCCAAAAGAATTCAGATAAAAAAATGTGTATAGTCTAATGACTTTTAGATGGACGAGGGCTGGTAAAAAAGTTATAAGCCTGACAATCAAAAACCAACAATTGTGAAAGTGTTTTTAATCATATTTTTCAACATAATATCCCTGCTTTGCAATACGCTTCTCGTGTTGATAGCGGAGCTTTTCAATTCCAGTCAGTGATCTGAAACCACCCTGAAAAACCCATTCACGGTAATTTGAGGTCATCGTTGTTGTCATAGCGCTTTTCATGAAGGTGTTCTTTCAGTTTAGAAAACAGGTCGAAATCTGGCGATTATGAAGGGTGAGGAAGGTCTTCGAACCCACATTGTCGCACAGCAGCTTTTTACAAGTCGAGATGTGTGAGAAGAGACATTGTCATGAAGTAGAACTCCAGCAATCAGCATTCCTCGTCGCTTTTCTTTGATAGAATCTCTCAGGCCATGCAGCTAATCAGCATAGTAGACACTTGTAATCGTTTTTTGACTTTCAAGGTAATCAACAAGGATCACACCCTTTGCATCCCCAAATACAGTGGTCATTACTTTCTTCATCGATCTTAAAGGCTTGAACTTCTTTGGTGCCGGAGTAGTGTAATGGTGGAATTCCATGGATTGACGTTTCGACTCGGGATCATAGTGGTAGATCCATGTTTCATTACATGATGTCATAGACATATGTCTGTCCACTGTGAACTTGAGTCAGTTGATCAAATTGAGCAAATCGTCATCATTTGCTTTTGGTGTTAACCTCATTTTCTGTAAGTAAAACTAAACTAATTAAGATTTGTCCTTTTTCCCAAAAATACAACACACCCCTGCTTATTTAAATGACTTGTCACGACGAGACAATTTGGTAGACTGTCTCATTTTGTGGTGGATATACCTCTTTAGTTATAATGAATTCCATGGTCGTGGAAAGCTATTATGTATTACTCTTGGAACTGTGTGGACATTTGCTGTAAAGGACAATGGACACCACCATGGGCTGTTAAATGAATGGAAATTGTCTTATTTGTGGAAGGGGCGATACAAAATATATTATGGCATATTTTCCGTTACATTCCAGCATGTTAGATCGTGCGCTGGTTACAGACAGAGCCCAAACCGTTAATTTAGACTACCAATCATCGCAGAACATGTGGTAGTATATGATATTTGCGCCACAAATCGCTGTACGATCCTTAGTCTTCCAAATGTCAGCCGATTGTGGGTCTCAGTCCCGTATTCGCTCATCGCCAGTAGAGGCCTGTTACGTTGTTGTTATTATCAGTTGTGATGGTAATGCTATCTGCGTCGCCTCGGACCGCCATCTTGTATCTACCTACCCATGTTGTAGTGCTCGTGTCAGGGCAATAAAATGCTTGATTGCCACCCCCTTGAACACCTTGTCACTGGTTAGTGTCTCCCCAAATCCTTACCCATCATATCTCCCGCAAGTGTTGACTTTTCACGTATATATGTGACTATCCAGGCATTCAAATATTGGGCGAATCTGACAAGTGTTCTAATAATCACGTTATCTTTATGGCTCAAATACACCGTGCTTCTAAGAAGTGGTGTCTGTCGAAAACAGAAACTGAAAATTTTCGATAATTGGAGGCAGGATTTTTTATGTTATATATATTCTGTCGCTCGCCCCAAACATTGCACCATATGCAGTCGATGGCGTCATGTGGTTGAAACGTTCTAGAAACGAACCTTCACGTAGATTCCAATGTGAATGGGAGAATATTCCCAGGGAACGGACGCACACTGCCGAACAGAAAGTAAACATGCTTACTATTGGTTCAACTTGCAAACTATTGACCTTGAATTTCCAGAAACACAATAGTAGAAAACAGCACTTCTATTTGTTAACATTTGGCAGGTAATCTGCTTCATTTCGGAAATCAATCCAAATGGGGTCATTTCTTGACTTGTGTGACATTCACCTCCAGCCCGATGAGCGTCCAGAAGATTTATATCAGCAATCATCGGCATTCAAAGATGACATCATTATGGCGCAGATATTGAACCCCTACCCTGGAAAACCATACTGTTCTGCTTTGGTTGCAACTCATTCACATAAACCTTCCAGAACTTGTTAAGAAGAAGTATAGCTCTGAACGTCGTTCAAAGACTTTAGCATCAAGAAACCCCACAATTTCGCAAGCCCTGTCATCGCTTCTTGATGAAATACATGCCTCAGAGGAATCATGTGTCATGCGTACAGCAGCAGCAAGATTTGATCAACGTCAGAGTCAAGTCCCTGTGCAACGTGGTAGAAACCAGGTTAAAAGAACATGACCCCCTGTGCAAAGCTGAAGGGTGCAATCACACTCATTTCCTGAGCATGTGCACCTTTTAACTAGGGTCGGGTTGCAAATAACTGGCTAAAGCACGGCAAATTGCTGTCATATTGAATGATAATGATGATCAACAACCGGATGAGCCAAAAGCTGCAATAGACTTTATGGTCAATTCCATTATACCAGACAAGGATGCAAAGTGTACTTCGACTCTCCATGTTCAGGTCAATCTCGACTTATTACCGTTTTCCTTGATGAGAATGTAGTCAATGTAACTCTTGACAGTGGTGCTACAGGCGATATGTTACATCATTCCATTGCTAAAGCCCTAGGATTAGAAATAGCCAAAAGTTACCAAACCAAGAGATGATCGCAAGGTTCATTCTAAAGGTCTGGTGGTCAAAACCTGGATGAAGACATATTAGCCGGAATTCCATTTATGGAGACAAATGACTTACCAATATGGCCAGCCAAGCAGACTATCATACTGAGTGATGGTACAATCTACTGATAAGCAGCAGCCTCTCCACAGACCTGACAACACATACACTAAGCTTATATGTTACGGGCCCCAAAAGCTCCCTCCACTGCATGGCCTGCTGAATTTATCGAGGTCTTCCTTCCAGAACATCTTGTACAAGAACCCCGCAGAGACTTCCTACCTCACACAAGTAATCTGTGGCCTATTCCAACAAACCATTGAATTCCAAACCAATTCCAAATATGAATCCCAAACCTTACTAAGGAACCACAATATCTGAAAAGAATTTTAGCCTAATCCAGCAGGTTGCTGTTGTGCATAACTCCTGCACTCACCACATTGTCCACAAAGTTGTATCTACGTCTCCCAACTCCCGATCTATCAGTGCTAATGTAGATCCAGAGAATGTGTTTCCAGTCGAGTACACAGCCAAGTTCATATCACTGTTGTATGACGTTGTGTTTACCCACCCAACTGAGGGTCACAATGATGCATCTAGTCCATTCAAAGCAACCGTAAATATAGGCCCTGTTCAACCGCCTTTAAGAAAAGGTAGAATGCTACAGTATTCCAAATCTAAATTTGTGAAACTGCAACAACAGTTTGATGAACTGGAGCAGAATGGAGTATTTGTTCGTCCAGAGAATGCTGGTTGCACCATAGAATATCTCAATGCTTCCTTCTTTCTGAAGACAAACAGCGGGGATTACAGCCTTTGCTGTGGTGGGCCAATGTAGTACACTTCAACCTTCATTGACGCCTAGTGTTGACTGCATTTGGCGACAAATGCCTAATGGAAACTCATCATTATCATGGACCTAACAAAAGTATTTTACTAGATCCCTCTTTACGTGAAGCCTATGAAGTACTGCAGAGTCTACTCGACGTTCAAGGGAGTTAGGGCATACACAAGATGTGCTATGGGAATGCCCATATCAAACACTGCTCTTGAAGAGTTAATGTGTCGTGTTTTGAGCGACCAGTGGCAGGATAGCCACATTGCTAAGCTAGTTGATGATATTTATATTGGTGGAAATGACTTGGACACTCAAACTTTACTAAGCTAGCTGATGATATTTATATTGGTGGAAATGACTTGGACACTTAAACTTCACTAATGTGTTGGCAGCTTTGAACAAAAACAACCTTCGTCTTTCACCCTCCAAAACAATAATTTGTCCTGTACATGTGTCCGCAGGTATTCTTGGTTGGATATGGAGGCAAGGGACTACTATTAATGTTGAAATTAATGAGGCTCCAAACGACATAAATGCGAAGTTTCATTAATGCGAACAAAGACAACTGGAAGTTTTCGCATTCTATTCATGCTCGCGTTAATTTCAAGATTTACAGACTGCATGCAATTCCTCACAGAGTGTCGACACTGACTTCATGTTCCCTGATGGAGACAGTGACAGGATTGAGATCATTCATTGGGGCTATTAAGGTGTTGCTAGTGTTATATCCCAGTGTTCCCATCTGCTCGCACATCCTTCATGAAGGTGATGGGGGCCAGGTATCACAGGACAAAATACCTTGGTCAGAGGAACTAGTGCACTCCTTTCACAGAGCCCAAAAGGCAGTTGAGTCGAGAAGGGTCATCACTCTACCCAGACCAAGCGATCAACTGTGGATAGTCACAGATGGATTCGAAAAACAACATGGACTTGGTGCTACTCTGTAAGTGATGCGCGAATGCGATTTACTTTTGGCAGGTTTCATCAGTGCCAAACTGGACAGTAGACCAGTGACATGGATTCCGTGTCAAATAGAAACCTTTTCTATTCCTGTGGCAACTAGGCAGTCCTTACGTTATTCAGTCTCAAAACAAGGCGTGTATTTTGACTGACAGCAAGCCATGTTGAGAAGAATTGTCAAACAGCCCAAGGGTATCCACATTCCAGTCCACCGTTTGTAGATATCAAGCTTCAGTGCGTCATCTTAAGGGCTCAGCCAATATTTCATCGGACTTTGCAAGTTGAAATGCTACGGAATGCAATGAACCATTTTGAAACGTTTGTTTATTTGTAAATCAATTTGAAGAGGCCAAATTTCTCAACATCAATGTTCAGGAGGTGATTCAGAAGGCTGTGAAGTTACCATACACGAGCCACGATACTTGGCACACAATACATTTCGGAGTGTTGATACTTAAGAGAACGAGAGCCATGAAAAGTTGCGGAACGCACAGAATGAACTCCCTGAATTCACCAGGATAGACCAAGGACTCTCATACGTGTTGACCCAGCCCATGGGTTCCAGGTCATGGGTTCCAACTTATTGAGGATCAACATGCCAAGCGTTGTGCAAACTATCCCATATAGTGAACACTCAATGTCCAAGTGGGCGTCAGATATATCATTCTCTGTTGGGGATATTGTGTATCTCTATTCTGATGGTTTTAAATCTGCAAATACTTGGTTGTATAGATTGGTCGTCCCTTGGATGTATAGACTGGTCGTCCATGGTCATATTCGCAAGTTTGTTGGCACCCAGTTACCCGGGACTTCCTATCATGTGATACTTGCTGAATGCTACAAAGTGCCAGACCAAGTGGTAGTCGGAAAACGACAGCCCTAGTTGTGATCTTGACTGGAGCAAACGAACGCTCTCGATATAAATGAACTTTCGAGCCACATTTCATTGAACTAACTAGCTCAAAGAGTAAATTTCCGAGACAGGTCTCGGGGCAGAGGTGTCAGTTTCATGTCTGATTCAAGCGTTTGACTGACGTGGATGTCTATGTACATGCATGCTAGCTGTTTTACTTCTGAGACGAATCTTAATGTTGATTTCTCACATAATCGGATGTGTATTCAAATGTCAGAATAATACAATTAAGAAGTTGGAACTTATGTATGGTGTATGCGTACTCCTATATGCCTTGTCGTGAGGTGAATGAACGTTGTCAGCGACGTTAATTACAGTTATATCATAGTGGCTTAAATAAGGTTTTACACAGGAACACCAGTTGAATGTTGTCGGGGTACAAGAGCACACTATGCGGCTGGTGAGACATTGTGACCATCCGATTCTCATTTTATTCTTACGATGCGTCAATGTGAACAAAATAAAATAAAAGCAACAGAGTTAAAAAAATTCGTAAAATTCCTAAAACTATATCAATCATATTTCCAGGTTGAAACAACACATATATTCCATTCATAGTAGTATTGAACCATTAAAGAGTTAAAGATGCCTGTCCAATGACCAGTCGTTATTTTATCGTGGATTGTGGAATTGTATTTTCTTAAAAGCATGCAGAGTGAAAATGTAATTAGAATCTGTGCAGCAAGTGCGTTCCATGCAAAATACAAAACGTATCTTTGTGATTCGGAACAGTATATTTCCGGGGCATTACCATACTGGAGCACGATATACGTTCGAAATATGAAATATGCTCTACTTACCCTCGCATTGGGTTTGACAGCACCGTCTTCATCATTCGAGAATATACTGTCACTTCCCGATCCAAAACTTTGAGTTAACAAAACGAGCTGTTGTCTTTTCCAACTATAAACATGTATCTATTTGCCTTTTCGGATGGACAGACAGGCTTGTCCTCAAACCAAAAGCGATATTTTTCTTCAACGTTACAAATAATGCCAAATTCTATATTTCAAGTTGTTTGTTTTGGCAATAAAACATTCGTCTGCTCATGCCATGAAAAATGTGGATTTGAAAGCATTTCTGACACAACTCAATTGTCTTAATCAAGGAGTGAGTTCACAACCCATCTGCTTTTTAATGTCTATAATTTGGCGTTGATTGATGTCCATCACTCCAAGCTCACAGGAACTGTTCCGTCAGCTGCATCGACACAGTGTTATCTAACATGTTTAAATTATGTTTCTTGTTAAAAGACAAGTCATCCATCCACAGAAATCCATCAGCTTGATGTAATGAATAGATTGTGTTCAACCACAATTGATCATGCCCACTGTTGTACTTTTTGATAATTTGTTGTTGGCCCAGTGATTTGTATCTCATTACTGCCAGGAGTATGATGTTTAGTGGTGCGTAATACGAATTACGTTCAATAAAACAGTAATCATCTCAAGCTACATTGTACGGTCCGTCAGTAATCGAGTCCAGGATGATTATTTTCAGGCCGTTGTCAGATACAAGTACACAACATACACTTCTACTCGTTGAAGACTTCTATTGTGTATTCCTTATTTCAGTAAATGTAGGGCATAAGCTATTGTTTGTTACATTTCTTGAAAATTGCTTGCAAGTAATAGCATCCGGACATGTATATCATAGTAGTCATGTACACAATTCTTTATGAATGTCATTGTGTTTTTCCTGTTCGTTTCAAAACAAACCCCCAAAAATCAAATGAGCATTATTAGTAGCAATGAAATGCAAAGATAGATATGTTTATTCTTGTAATTGATGTTGGTGCATAATCTTCTTCAAAAGTAGTCTTTATCTTTGATATTTATGCGCTTCAGGAAATCACTTTTGATAAACTGCATGTCGTTATGACTTCAATACAGTATATTTCCGTCGGAAATGAATTTGTAAAAAAATCCTGACTGACGATACTTTGTAAAGCAACTGAAACTATCACTCTTTTACAAAACGGTATTTATATGGAACTGACCAAATTACCAACTGATGTGATGAGAAATAATATTAGTATGTACTGTCGGCTGCCAAATGTTCAAGCAATCATCTCTCACAAGAAGTAATTCCTAAATCTGATCAGTTATCGACAAGCCTTTAACAGTGAAACAAACATAAGTATTTTCAAAGCCTGTCAATCACTGGTGAAATCGGACACTATTGCTTCCACGCACGTGTTCTCTTCCACTTGCCGTTGATCTTATGACAGCAAATCTAATCCTCTCATCAAAAGGGGTGTCGAAACCTCGACTGCATCTTGTCAAAGTTTGTTCAACATCATACGTCCGCTAATAAAATCATCTCTGGTTTAATCAACCTTTTCACCGGGGAGATATATTAGGGTGAAGTTTTGTCAGAGGATTTGAAGGATACATTTTCTCTGTATCAGCTTTGGCGTCGAGGCGTGTTATGTTGTTATCAATAATTGTGATGCTGAAAATAACTGTCGGTGTGTATTTTGATGTTAAAAATATTTATGTGTGTGAAATGAATCAGCAAGTTCATGCAGGAGTTAAATCTATAGGAGAGTATTAAAAAGAATGTACAGCTGACAGAAAGAGAAATGAGCTAGAAACAAATAATGACATATTCAAGAAATAGCAATGTTACTTTTAAAAACAACTGTATAAACATAGCTTGTGGCAGCCCTATAGAGCTGCACGTCGTACACTCATATGATCCATGTTTGTCTTTTTTTCCTTTTTTTATCCTAAGCTGGGTCGCTGGAATTTTGCTAGTCGTCCCAGGTACAATTTGCTATCGTACCCTCAACACGACGAAAGTGTATTATTCGCACGTGCACATATATCTATTTATATATCTCCATACTGGGCGGGAACAGCTGGGCCTACTGCATGAACTAACATCCAACGGAGTGAGTGATTGAGCTTATTTGGATTAACACAGCTTAGTAGTTAAGTTATACTATGGTCTTTCAGATTTTGAGATTTACGTTTATCATGATCAGGGGCGTTGTGTTGTTGTGTTGATATACAGAGGATCGTAGTTATAGCGGATCCTGGCACGACGAATGGGCGCAACTCAGTTCAACGATGATCAGTTGGTGAGTGTCTACATTAATTGTCATCTGGCTATAACCATATCGTACATTTACAAGAGCGGCAGGATATCTCCGACCTCAAGATACACATGGTATTTGTTTTATTTCTTAAATTAGTAATTTCTTGTACATCTGCAAAATAAATATCACTTGAATATTTCACACAGTCCAGGAATATATTTCTCAATGTCAACGACAAGAATAGAAAATATTTCGATTGTCATCTCGGTCAGGTTCACAAATCTAATAAATCTAAATATCTATTTAAGTGTGTTCACCATTAAATGTACTTGAGATATTTCACAATCCTAACCAAGAAACCATTTAGCATTTCGAATTTCAGTAAAAGTGCTTTGAAGGTTGCAATTGTACACAAACTATTTGTTTTCATTATGAAAACAAATTTATTTTACTTTAAAAGGCTTCAATTTAGAAAAACATGGCATGTCTCGTTTCCATATTAACTATATCAATATTGTCAGGAATCGTAGACAAGTAGTTCCTCCCACAATGAAAGCTCTAGTTGATAGTTGACCTTTCTGTCAAACCGCTTTCATCTCACTTGACTTGATATTTAAAAAAAGTTAAAACACTCAGTCAGGAAGATCGTAATTCAATTACTTGGCGCTTTGTAGTGACAATGAAGCCAAATTGGGTTTGATCGTGATCAAAATTGATACTGGAGCTAATATAATTTTTTTTACAAAAATGTACATTTGAAACCTCGTGAAGCAGCGCTCGGTACAACAGTAAAATAAGAGTTACCTAATCTACAGTTAGACGACTATACCTCAAATTTCAAAACACAGTAGGTTAAGGGGGTTCAGGGGTTAAGCATTGCCTTAAAGAAGAATTCAACGAATATGTTGGCGGTAATGTCAAAGTTTGCGGTAATAGAATTGACGTGTATGTATGTATGTATGTATGTATGTATGTATGTATGTTTGTATGTGGTTTTTTTTATTTTTGTATGTTTGTTGTTGAAAAGTCACACTCAGCAATATAAGAGCTTTGTGATGACGGCCTGTTTATAACCGAGTCTGGACCAGACAATCCAGTGATTGATATTGTGGGCATCCATCCACGCCGTCGGTGTATGTTGACATGGAATACACTAAGCAAGCGATCAATTAAGTCTCCTCGACCAGCATAGCCCCCTGGGAATCAGTCATAGCCAGGAATCCCTACGGTTAGGTGACTCAAATAGAAGATCCATGTTGAAGTATAGGGCAATCGCAGCACCTCCACTATCTGTGTTGAAGTATATAACATAGACCGTATCTCCCCTATATGTGTTGATATATAGGACTCCACTCTCTGTGTACGTCGTATCTCGGACTGTCTGTGTTGACGTGTAGCGCAATAACATTACATCTAGATAATGTCCCACACATACGTCTCCCAAACACCATCGATGAATCTTCCAAAAAACCCACAACAACAGTTTTATCATGATTTATGAGATGGTCTAGCACGAGTAAATCTTGGCGTTCTGTATTGCTAAAAAAACTTACTATTGTGTCGTAAAACTGATGTTATTGAATTGAAAATATGGTAGCCTGAAGTAATGGAGTCAAGAAACCCAATAAACATATTGACAATGTCCATCTGTCATCAACGCCTCTGAGGCAATATACTGAACCGCAAAGGAAACGTCACTCCGATGCAAAGATTCAAAGACGATTTCAAAAGAGGATGAACACAATTTAAGAAGTAGGAGTAAGATAAAACGTTACAATTATGATCACGACATGTTAACGCCTGATATCAAATGTTCTTTTTAACCAAATCACTAGAACCGATAAAGACATGAGGACCCATTTTATCCATATTTGCTTCACTTTTTGGCCATTAAGTTTATTTTTGTTAGGGCATACCTCCCCAAAATGCATATATACTTCAATGGGACGCTTTCATGAACTATGTTCATGAAGTTGTGTTTCTCTTTCGATGCAGTATAGGTTAAACAGTTGTATTGAAAATTTGATTGTTTTAAGAGTGCCATGGTATGTATTACAGAATGAATGAATAACTACGCATACATGTATTTCAATGTTGATCCTTTAAGACGAGATGCAGTTCAGTTGAGACTCCAAGTTGCAGCTGCTAGAGACCTGTGAAAATCCGGGTTAGAATTGCTCTTTAGCATCTCATGCTTGTCATCAGAGGCGACTAACAGGATCGGGTGACCAGGCTCGCTCACTTGGTTGATGCATGCCATCGTATCCCAATTGCGCATATGGATCGATGCGCATTATATTAATCACTGGATTGTCTGGGCCAGACTCGAATATTTACAGACCTTCGTAATATAGCTGAAAGTTTTTTCTGAGTGTGCTTAAAACAACAAACAAATATCAAAATATACGGCTGCAAATATTTCTACATCATAAGATGTGCTAATTGTTCATGGTAGCCCCTAATCCTAACAAAAAACAACATCATTAATTTGTATTGATATTTTCTGTATTTGACCTGATATTACAGTTTTATTAATCATTGTGGCGTAGGGTATCAAAGAATTTTATGAAGGGTGTCAAAAGTTTAACAGTTAGTTTTATGGGTGTGTGGGCTACATTTCAGAACCTAAAGGCATACCGTTTTTGTATCCTATCCTAAACATTCAAACATCTTATAGTGCACAGAGTAATCCGAGGACCAAGTCCCCAAATAGTTCCTATTTTGTCCAAAGAAGTACACTATTGCGTGTGTTATGTTCTGACACAAATACGCTAATTGGTATTGACACATTGTGAAATTGACATAATTACCTGAACCCTTTTCGAATTCAAAACTTGGATGAGTCTTTTTCCTACATACAAGAAGTGCTATTTTATGTCACATTACCGCAACACGAAATTGCCCCATGCATGTCCAGTACGAGGTAATCAAATTCTGTTGTCAGTTTCAGTAATTCACCTTTAACATTTAAATCTTGCCTCCATGTAGACAACGTTTTATGAATGTATATTTTATTACAACATATCTAATACGTCTAGCCAGTTAGCCATAATGTTTACAGGATTCAGCCATCAATTAAAAAAACCCCGAGTCAATTCCATTGCAAACAGCACCGCGTTGGTGAAACGTACAGGCGGATGATTACATCAGATAATTCTATAAAGGGTAGCCGACATTAGTGGACCCCCTGTCATTGGTAAAACCACACGATCCGCGGAAAACGACAGCCATAATTGTGATCTTGACTTGAGTAAACGAACGCTATTTATATATGTGAACTTTTGAGCCACATTCCATTGAACTAACTAGCCCCGAGAGTAAATTGTCTAACTGTAAATTTCCGAGATAGGTCTTAAGGCAGAGGTGTCGGTTTCTTGTCTCACTCAAGAGTTTGACTGACATGGATGTCTATGTACATGCATGCTATTTTACTTCTGAGACGAATCTTGATGATGATGTCCCACATACTCGGATGTGATCTCAAATGTCAGAATAGCACAATACAGAAGTTTGAATTTAAACATAAAGTGTATGCATGCTACTTAAGCCACGTCTCGAGGTGAGTGAACGTTGTTTGACCTGTATCACAGTTGCTCACAAATGATACGACATTTTATTTGCAAGTTGTTTATTTTGGGCAATAAAACACCCTATGATATGAGTGAGTGAGTATGGTTTTACGCCGCTTTTAGCAATATTCCAGGAATATCACGGCGGGGGACACCAGAAATGGGCTCCACACATTGTACCCATGCCGGGAATCTAACCCGGGTCTTTGGCGGGACGAGCGAACGCTTTAACCACTACGCTACCCGACCGCCCCCCCCCCCCCCCCCCCCCCCCCCCATGATATGAAGAATGTTAAGAGCCACAGCGATGCATTCAGCATCACTTATATACGATATATATGTATCATTTTTAAAGGCTTATGAACAAATTAATCACAATTACATCAACTAAATTCTTTAAATCATATTATATCTATAATATTTCTTGGTTGAAACAATACATATAGTCCACACACAGTAGCATTATAATTCTAATGCAGGACTAAAAATTCTTTTCCATGAAAGATTGTTATATGATTGCGTGTTGTAGAATGATGGTTTGATAAATATACTGCAGAGAGAATGTGTAATTTGAATCTATGTAACACGTGCGTCTCATGCAAAATACAGAATTAATACAAGTTTCTCTGTGATTTAAGATAGTCAATTCGGGCAGTATATTTCTGATGCATTACGATATTGGAGCACGAACAAAACCTTGCTCGACTTTTACTAACATTGGGTTTGACTGCACCATCCTCAACACCGTATAATATATATAATAATAATATACTGTCACTTTCCGACCCAAAAACGACGATTTTATTGTCACTGGGGTAGCAAAACGAGCTGTTGTCGTTCTCAACCATATATTTATTTACCTTTTCGAAGGGAGAGACAGTTTTTCCTCAAATCAAACGCGATATATTTCTTCAACGTGGGTGAGACGCTTTATTCTGTATCCACAAGCGATACGACATTTCTTTTTTTCAAGTTGTTTATTTTGGGCAATAAAAGATCCTATGATATGAAGAATGTTAAGAGCCACAGCGTTGCATTCAGCATCATTCGACCGTCTTTATCTTGAAGTGAGTTCACAACCCTTCTGCTTCTTTTATGTATATCAGTTTGTGTTGCTTGATCTCTATCGCTCCTAGCTCACAGGAACTATTTCTCAGCTGTATTGGCACAGGGTTTTCGAACATATATTTCTAGTTAAAAGACCTACGTTGGATATTTCCGAAAAAGTGATCTGTGAGTAGAAATCCGTCAGCTTGAATTAATGAACAGATTGTGTTCAACCACACTTGATCATGACCATTGTTGTGTTTTTATTGGTAAGTTGTTGTTGTCCCAGTGATTTTATCGCATCACTGCCAGGAACTGTTTCTTGTTATTTCGAATCCCAGATATAACCCGATCCTGATGTTTAAGGATGCATAATACGAATGGGTTTCAACAAATAGTAAGCATCTCAAGCTACATTGTTCATTTTGGTGGTCCATCAAATGTCGAGACCAGGACCATTATTTCCAGGTCGTTTTTATATATTAAATTGGATGTTGCTGACTGTCGTTTCAGAAGAAGAAGATTATATAAATATTATGTGTTCCGAATTGCCAGACAGATAATACCCAAACATACCTGTCACAAACACACAATAACCCAGCTGATCGCCTACCAGTCACGAATGTCTCCTGAGCACATACAAACGTACGTTGTTCAGACAGTATATAAAACGTATCAGAATAAAAGTACACGACATACACTTCTTCTCGCAGAAGACGCCCGCAGAGTTTTACTCTTTTCAGTAAATAACATAAAGAATAAACTATTGTCTATGACATTTCTTGAAAACTGCTGGCAAGTAACTATATAAGGATATGTATATCATAGGAGACACCACACAATTTTTTTATGAATGTCGTGTTGTACCCATGCCGGCATTTGAGCATTATTAGTGGCCATGAAATACAAAGATGTATATGTTAATTATTGTAATTGATGTTGGTAATTATCTTCTTCAAAAGCAGTCTTTACCTTTGATATTTATGGGCTTCAGGGAATCACTTTTGATTAATTGTACATTTGTATGTCGTAATGACTTCAATACGGTATATTTCCGTCTGAAATGAATTTGTAAAAGCATCCTTACTGAGGATGATTAGTTGCTTTGTAAAGCAACTGAAACCATCACTCTTTTGCAAAACTGTACTTATTTGAAACTGACACCGTTGTGGTTGTAAAACAAATTTTGAACCCAAGAATACCGAATTACAAATTGATTTGCTGAGAAATGACATTAGTATGTACTGTCGGCTGCCAAATGTTCAAGCAATCTTCTCTCACAAGAAGTAATTCCTAAATCTGATCAGTTATCGACAAGCCTTTAACAGTGAAACAAACATAAGTATTTACAAAGCCTGTCAATCACTGGTGAAATCGGACACTGTTGCTTCCACGCACGTGTTCTCCTCCACTTGCCGTTGATCTCATGACAGCAAATCTAATCCTCTCATCAAAAGGGGTGTCGAAACCTCGACTGCATCTTGTCAAAGTTTGTTCAACATCATACGTCCGCTAATAAAATCATCTCTGGTTTAATCAACCTTTTCACCGGGGAGATATATTAGGGTGAAGTTTTGTCAGAGGATTTGAAGGATACATTTTCTCCGTGTCAGCTTTGGCGGCGATGCGTGTTATGTTGTTATCAATAATTGTGATGCTGAAAATAACTGTCGGTGTGTATTTTGATGTTAAAAATAATTATGTGTGTGAAATGAATCAGCAAGTTCATGCAGGAGTTAAATCTATAGGAGTGTATTAAAAAGAATGTACAGCTGACAGAAAGAGAAATGAGCTAGAAACAAATAATGACTTATTCAAGAAATAGCAATGTTACTTTTAAAAACAACTGTATAAACATAGCTTGTGGCAGCGCTATAGAGCTGCACGTCGTACTCTCAAATAATCCATGTTTGTCTTTTTTGTTGTTGCATTTTTTATCGTTAGCTGGGTCCGAGGTATAATTTGCCATCGTACCCTCAACACAACAATAGTGTATTATTCGCACGTGCACATATATCTATCTATATATCTCCAAACTGGACAAGAACAGCTTCCAACGGAGTGAGTGATCGAGCTTATTTGGATTAACACAGCTTAGTAGTTTAGTCATACTATGGTCTTTCAGATTTTAAGATTTACGTTTATCATGATCAGGGGTGTTGTGTTGTTGTGTTGATATACAGAGGATCGTAGTTATAGCGGATCCTGGCACGACGAATGGGCGCAACTCAGTTCAACGATGATCAGTTGGTGAGTGTCTACATTAATTGTCATCTGGCTATAACCATATCGTACATTTACAAGAGCGGCAGGATATCTCCGACCTCAAGATACACATGGTATTTGTTTTATTTCTTAAATTAGTAATTTCTTGTACATCTGCAAAATTAAATATCACTTGATTATTTCACACAGTCCAAGAATACTTTTCTCAATGTCAACGACAAGAATAGAAAATATTTCGATCGTCATCTCGGTCAGGTTCACAAATCTGATATATCTAAATATCTATTTAAGTGTGTTCACCATTATATGTACTTGAGATATTTCACAATCCTAACCAAGAAACCATTTAGCATTTCGAATTTCAGTAAAAGTGCTTTGAAGGTTGCAATTGTACACAAAATATTTGTTTTCTTTATGAAAACAAATTTATTTTACTTTAAAAAGGCTACAATTTAGAAAAACATGGCGTGTCTCGTTTCCATATTAACTTTATCAATATTGTCAGGAATCGTAGACACGTAGTTCCTCCCACAATGAAAGCTCCAGTTGATAGTTGACCTTTCTGTCAAACCGCTTCTATCTCACTTGACTTGAGATTTAAAAAAAGTTAAAACTCTCAGTCAGGAAGATCGTAATTCAATTACTTGGCTCTTTGTAGTGACAATGAAGCCAAATTGGGTTTGATCGTGATCAAAATTGATACTGGAGCTAATTTAAAAAAAACAAAAAACAACGTACATTTGAAACCTCACGAAGCAGCGCTCGGTACAACAGTAAAATAAGAGGTACCTACATGTAATCTACAGTTAGACGACTATACCTCAAATTTCAAAACACAGTAGGTTAAGGGGGTACAGGGGTTCAGCATTGCCTTAAAGCAAAATTCAACGAACATGTGGGCCGTAATGTCTAAGTTTGCGGTAATAGATTTGACACGTGTGTGTGTCTGTATGTATGTATGTATGTATGTATGTATGTATGTATGTATGTATGTATGTATGTATGTATGTATGTATGTGTTTATTTATTTTTGTATGTTTGTTGTTGAAAAGTCACACTCAGCAATATAAGAGCTTTGTGATGACGGCCTGTTTATAACCGAGTCTGGACCAGACAATCCAGTGATTGATATTGTGGGCTTCCATCAACGCCGTCGGTGTATGTTGACATGGAATACACTAAGCAAGCGATCAATTAAGTCTCCTCGACCAGCATAGGCTCCTGGGAATCAGTCATAGCCAGGAATCCCTATGGTAAGGTGACTCAAATAAAAAATCCATGTTGAAGTATAGGACATACACAGCACCTCCGCTATCTGTGTTGAAGTATATAACATAGACCGTAGCTCCCCTATATGTGTTGAGATATAGGACTCCACTCTCTGTGTACGTCGTATCTCGGACTGTCTGTGTTGACGTGAAGGGCAATAACATTACATCTAGATAATGTCCCCCACATACGTTTCCCAGACACCATTTATGATTAATCGTCCAAAAAAACCCCACAACAACAGTTTTATCATGATTTATGAGATGGTCTAGCACGAGTAAATCTTGGCGTTCTGTATTGCTAAAAAAACTTACTATTGTGTCGTAAAACTGATGTTATTGAATTGAAAATATGGTAGCCTGAAGTAATGGAGTCAAGAAACCCAATAAACATATTGACAATGTCCATCTGTCATCAACGCCTCTGAGGCAATATACTGAACCGCAAAGGAAACGTCACTCCGATGCAAAGATTCAAAGACGATTTCAAAAGAGGATGAACACAATTTGAGAAGTAGGAGTAAGATAAAACGTTACAGTTATGATCACGACATGTCAACGCCTGATATCAAATGTTCTTTTTAACCAAATTACTAGAACCGATAAAGACATGAGGACCCATTTTATCCATATTTGCTTCACTTTTTGTCCGTTAAGTTTACATTTGTTAGGGCATACCTCCCCAAAATGCATATATACTTCAATGGGAAGCTTTCATGAATTATTTTTATGAAGTTGTGTTTCTTTTTCGATGCAGTATAGGTTAAACAGTTGTATTGAAAACCTGATTGTTTTAAGAGTGTCATGGAATGTATAACAGAATGAATGAATAAATAGGCATACATATATTTCAATGTTGATCCTTTAAGACGAGATGCAGTTCAGTTTAGAGTCCCAGTTGCAGCTTCTAGAGACCTGTGAAAATCCGGGTTAGAATTGCTCTTTAGCAACCAATGCTTGTCGTCAGAGGCGACTAACAGGATCGGGTGATCAGGCTCGCTGACTTGGTTCATGCATGTCATCGTATCCCAATTGTACATGTGGATCGATGCGCATTATATCAATCACTGGATTGTCTGGGCCAGACTGGAATATTATTTATAGATCGCCGTCATTCAGCTGAAAGTTTTCAACAAACAAATGTAAAAAAATGCGGCTGCTAGAACTTCTACATCATCAGATGTGCTAATTGTTTGTGGCAGCCCCTAATCCTGACAAAAACAACATCTTATATTCGTATTGATAGTTTCTGTATTTGACCTGATATAACAGTTTTATTAATCAATGTGGCGTAGGGTATCAAAGAATTTTGTGAAGCGTGTCAATATTTGAACAGTTAGTTTTATGGGTGTGTGGGCTACATTTCAGAACCTAAAGGAAAACGGTTTTTATATCCTATACTGAACATCATACTGCACAGGGTAATCCGAGGACCAAGTCCCCAAATAGTTCCTATTTTGTCCAAAGAAATACGCTATTGCATGCGTTATGTTCTGACACGAACACGCTAGCTGGTATTGACAAATTGTGAAATAGACATAATTACCTGAACCCTTTTCGAATTCAAAACTTGGATGAGTCTTTTTCCTACATACAAGAAGTGCTATTTTATGTCACATTACCGCAACACGAAATTGCCCCATGCATGTCCAGTACGAGGTAATCAAATTCAGTTGTCAATTTCAGTAATTCACCTTTAACATTTAAATCTTGCCTCCATGTAGACAACATTTTATGAATGTATATTTTATTACAACATATCTAATACGTCTAGCCAGTTAGCCATAATGTTTACAGGATTCAGCCATCGATTAAAAAAACCCGAGTCAATTCCATTGCAAACAGCACCGCGTTGGTGAAACGTACAGGCGGATGATTACATCAGATAATTCTATAAAGGGTAGCCGACATTAGTGGACCCCCTGTCATTGGTAAAACCACACGATCCGCGGAAAACGACAGCCATAATTGTGATCTTGACTTGAGTATACGAACGCTATTTATATATGTGAACTTTTGAGCCACATTCCACTGAACTAACTAGCCCAGAGAGTAAATTGTCTAACTGTAAATTTCCGAGATAGGCTAGGTCTCGGGGCAGAGGCGTCGGTTTCATGTCTAAATCAAGAGTTTGACTGACATGGATGTCTATGTACATGCATGCTTTTTTACTTCTGAGACGAATCTCGATGATGATGTCCCACATACTCGGATGTGCTCTCAAATGTCAGAAAAGCACAATTCAGAAGTTTGAATTTATACATAAAGTGTATGCATGCTACTTAAGCCACGTCTCGAGGTGAGTGAACGTTGTTTGACCTGTATCACAGTTGCTCACAAATGATACGACATTTTATTTGCAAGTTGTTTATTTTGGGCAATAAAACACCCTATGATATGAGTGAGTGAGTATGGTTTTACGCTGCTTTTAGCAATATTCCAGGAATATCACGGCGGGGGACACCAGAAATGGGCTCCACACATTGTACCCATGCCGGGAATCCAACCCGGGTCTTTGGCGGGACGAGCGAACGCTTTAACCACTAGGCTACCCGACCCCCCCCCCCCCCCCCCCCCTCCCCTATGATATGAAGAATGTTAAGAGCCACAGCGATGCATTCAGCATCACTTATATACGATATATATGTATCATTTTTAAAGGCTCATGAACAAATTAAACACAATCACATCAATTAAATTCTTTAAATCATATTATATCTATAATATTTCTTGGTTGAAACAATACATATAGTCCGCACACAGTAGCATTATAATTCTAATGCAGGACTAAAAATTCTTTTCCATGAAAGATTGTTATATGATTGCGTGTTGTAGAATGATGTTTTGATAAATATACTGCAGAGAGAATATGTCATTTGAATCTATGCAACACGTGCGTTTCATGCAAAATACAGATTTAATACAAGTTTCTCTGTGATTTAAGATAGACAATTCGGGCAGTATATTTCCGATGCATTACGATATTGGAACACCAACAAAACCTTGCTCGTCTTTTACTAGCATTGGGTTTGACTGCACCATCCTCAACACCGTATAATATATATAATAATATTATACTATCACTTTCCGATCCAAAACGACGATTTTATAGTCATTGGGGTAGCAAAACGAGCTGTTGTCGTTCTCAACCATATATTTATTTACCTTTTCGAAGGGAGGGACAGTTTTTCCTCAAATCAAAAGCGATATATTTCTTCAACGTGGGTCTGACGCTTTATTTTGTATCCACAAATGATACGACATTTCATTTTCAAGTTGTTTATTTTGGGCAATAAAACACCCTATCACATGACGATCGTTAAGAGCCACAGCGTTGCATTCAGCATCATTCGACCGTCTTTATCTTGAAGTGAGTTTACAACCCTTCTGCTTCTTTTATGTCTATCAGTTTGTGTTGCTTGATCTCTATCGCTCCTAGCTCACAGGAAGTATTTCTCAGCTGTTTTGGCACAGGGTTATCGAACATGTTAAAATATATTTCTAGTTAAAAGACCTACGTTGGATATTTCCGAAAAAGCAAGTGATCCATGAAAGTACACGACATACACTTCCTCTCGCCGCAGACGCCCGCGGAGTTTTACTCTTTTCAGTAAATAACATAAAGAATAAACTATTGTCTGTGACATTTCTTGAAAACTGCTGGCAAGTAACTATATAAGGATATGTATATCATAGGAGACACCACACACTTTTTTATGAATGTCGTGTTGTTCCTTTTCATTCCAAAAACAAATGATACTTTGAGATCACTTATATACGATATATGTCGACTTCCGATACTTTATAATATTTGAGCATTATTTGTAGCCATGAAATACAAAGATGTATATGTTAATCATTGTAATTGATGTTGGTAATAATCTTCTTCAAAAGCAGTCTTTACCTTTGATATTTATGGGCTTCAGGAAATCACTTTTGATTAATTGTATGTCGTAATGACTTCAATACAGTATATTTCCGTCTGAAATGAATTTGTAAAAACATCCTTACTGACGTTGATTAGTTGCTTTGTAAAGCAACTGAAACCATCACTCTTTTGCAAAACTGTACTTATTTGAAACTGACACCGTTGTGATAGTTAAACAAATTTTGAACCCAAGAATACCGAATTACAAATTGATTTGCTGAGAAATAATATTAGTATGTACTGTCGGCTGCCAAATGTTCAAGCAATCTTCTCTCACATCTCATCTTCCTAAATCTGATTAGTTATCGACAAGCATTTAACAGTGAAACAAACATAAGTATTTACAAAGCCTGTCAATAACTGGTGAAGTCGGACACTGTTGCTTTCACGCACGTGTTCTACTCCACTTGCCGTTGATCTCATGACAGCAAATCTAATCCTCTCATCAAAAGAGGCGTCGAAACCTCGACTGCATCTTGTCAAAGTTTGTTCAACATCATACGTCCGCTAATAAAATCATCTCTGGTTTAATCAACCTTTTCACCGGGGAGATATATTAGGGTGAAGTTTTGTCAGAGGATTTGAAGGATACATTTTCTCCGTATCAGCTTTGGTGTCGAGGCTTGTTATGTTGTTATCAATAATTGTGATGCTGAAAATAACTGTTGGAGTGTAGTTTGATGTTAAAAATAATTATCAGAGTGAGATGAATCCAAAAGTTCATGCAGGAGTTAAATCACTGGGAGAGTATTAAAAAGAGTGTACAGCTGATAGAATGAGGAGGGAGCTAAACGCATATTAAGACTTATTCACGAAATATCAAGGTTACATTTAAAAACAAATCTATATGAATATAGGTTGTAGTATCACGACAGAGCTCAACGTCATACCATGAAATTAGTCGTTAAAAGAAAGAATCCTTTTTAGACGTGTTTTAACATCATGACCCGCGAGAATTTGCGCAACTTACCACGTGCATCTTGGCATCTCATTCCCGGAACACGGCGATAGCGTGGGATTTACGAGTGAGTGGGTTTTAATCAAGATATTAGATTTGCTGACTAATTTAGTTGTACCAGGGACTTTCAGATTTTGAAGCTGATTTACCTTTATCAAGATCACAAGTGTTGAGGTGATAGACAAACAACATGATGCAGATATCAGGGTTTAGAAGCTTCGACAAGCAAATCCTGGCATGACAAATGGACACGATTCGATTTAGCGAACTGTGGCGCCCTTCGACACCACCAGGCCACCTATGTCAAGTTTCAGTTGGTGAGTATCTTTTGTTTGTTTGTTTGTTGTTTAATCCTGCACTCAGCAATATTCAAGCTATACAACGGCAGCCAGAAACAACCAGTCTGTTGTCAACAGCAGCTGAAAAGCCTCGCCGCTCCGACTGATTGAGCATGTTGTATTGTTTGCTTTGAATCAATGGCTCGGCTTGGTTGTCCAAGTCTGCATAATTGACAGAAATAAAATGCCAAAAAGTATTTATTGCGAAAAAGATGAATATAGGCGAACTCCGGACGCAGCCGTACACATCCACGTATCAGACAGACGTTTTAGCTCGGATCATGTGCAGTTACGGGATGACAATAATTACGATGGGTATTCCCAAGATCAGGAAAATACATGAAACATCATGATCACGTGGGTGGTTGTCTGGCTGATGGTTGTGGTTGACCAGGGCCCACTTGCACAAAGCTATCTTAGCGCTAAGATGATCGTAACTCCCATACTTTAACATAGGCATGTGATAGTCTTAGTGCTAAGATCGCATTGTGCAAGTTGGACCAGGTGATCATGACATGTGCAGTTTGTTTGTTGTTTAACGACGCACTCAGAAATATTCCAGCTGTCTGTGGTCTGTAATAGTAGTGAAGACCAGACAACCCAGTGATTGACATCATGAGCATCGATCCACGCAATTGCGATACGATGACATGCATCAACCAAGTCAGCGAGGCTGACCACCGGATCCCGTTATTCGCCTCTTACGACAAGCATAGTCGCCTGTTACAGCAAGCATGGGTCGCTGAAAACCTATTCTAACCCGGATCTTTACGGGTCTGATGAGTATCTATATACTATGTATACATATTGTATGTTTACGAGACCGCCCAGATATAACCGACGTCAAGAGCATCTGTTTTATTTCTTGAATTAGTTATTTCAAGAACGCCTGCATAATCAATAACACGTGATTTTTCACACATTTTAAGAATACATTTTTAAATGTCAATGATAAGAAAAGAAAAACAGCCTTGGTATATCAAGCTCCATCCCGGTTAAGTTTTAAAATCTAATAAATTTAAAATTCTATTCAAGTTTGTTCACCATTCTATGTACTTGGGCTATTTCACAATCCTAACCAAGAAACCATTTAGCTTTAAAATTTCAATAAAAGTGCTTTGAAGTTTGTAATTTTAAACGAACTTTGAAAACGCATTATGCTTTAAAAGGCACCTGTTTAGGAAATAATGTCATGTCTCGTTTCCATATCAACTGTATCAATAATGTCGGGATTCGTAGACGAGTAGTCCCTCGCGCAAGAAAAACCATAGTTGATAGTTGACCTTTCTGTCAAACCGCTTTCATCTCACTTTACTAAAGATTTAAAAAGTTAAAACACTCAGTCAGGAAGATCGTAATTCAATTACTTGGCTCTTTGTAGTGACAATGAAGCCAAATTGGGTTTGACCGTGATCAATACTATTTATCATAATTGATCATAATATGTACTGACCATACTTTAACGCTTTCTTTATCTTTGGGGGCGGTGGGGTAGCCAAGTGGTTAAAGCGTTCGCTCATAACGACGAATATCTGTGTTCGATTCCCCGCATGGGAACAATACAAAGCCCATTTCTTGTGTCTTCGCCGTGAAATTCCTGGAATATTGCTAAAAGCGGCGTAAAATTCTACTCTCTCACTCACTCACCTCTTCATCCTTTCTGTTTGACGCCATGGGAATTCCGACATGATATGAGGATCGGTGGCCACATTGTGTAGCTGGTGGATCATAATATTTATGTATATCAACGTCACCGATGTTCCCGCTACAATGAACGACTGAAGTGCTTGGTCCAGACTGCATTATTTTCAGGTCTTTCCGATGTTGTTGAATATTACTGCGACGTTCAGTCACCCATGACATGCCGACCAGCGTTGGTTTCGGTCTTCGTCTTAAACAGAATTGAGCGTACAAGCGGGCCGAAAGGTTTATGTTTGCGGTAACAGAATGGACCGGCGGTTGAAGGGGTGTCATCTGGGGATCTGGTCACCTCCAGTAGGAATGTAGGACATACATAGTACCTCGAGTAGCAGTGTTGAAGTGTTCACATATGTATCGTCCCTATCATCAGTGTTGACGTGAGGACATATGTATCATCCCTATCATCAGTGTTGAAGTGAGGACATATGTATCATCCCTATCATCAGTGTTGAAGTGTGGACATTTGTATCATCCCTCTGATCAGTGTTGAAGTGTGAACATATGTATCGTCCCTATCATCAGTGTTGAAGTGAGGACATATGTATCATCCCTATCATCAGTTTTGAAGTGAGGACATATGTATCATCCCTATCATCAGTGTTGACGTGTGGACATATGTATCATCCCTCTGATCAGTGTTGAAGTGTGGACATATGTATCGTCCCTATCATCAGTGTTGACGTGAGGACATATGTATCATCCCTATCATCAGTGTTGACGTGTGGACATATGTATCATCCCTATCATCAGTGTTGACCTGTGGACATATGTATTGTCCCTATCATCAGTGTTGACGTGTGGACATATGTATCGTCCCTATCATCAGTGTTGAAGTGAGGACATATGTATCACCTCGATGATCAGGGTTTAAATTATAGGATATTTGTATCTCCTCTACTAGCTGTGGTGAAATATACGACTTACTTTCCGCATCGACTACATGTGTTAAAGTTAAGGACGTACGTAGTGCTTCGACGAGCTGTGAAGAATAGGGAATACGTATCACATCGACTAGTTGTGTGGAAGTATAGGGCATACGTATCACATCGACCAGCTGTGTGGAAGTATATGACATATGTATCACATCGACTAGATGTGTGGAAGTATATGACATATGTATCACATCGACTAGATGTGTGGAAGTATATGACATACGTATCCCATCGACTAGATGTGTGGAAGTATAGGGCATACGTATTTCATCGATCAGCTGTGTTGAAGTATAAGACATACGTATCACGCGAAATGGCGAGCATATCCTGAACCACCAGTGGCACCCGTCACAAACACATGCAAGGGCAAGTCAATTGGTCGCCTGAAAAATAACACAGGAACATATGTTGGTCCACGTTCTGTAAATAGATACATTCAGCAACAAAACATCCCCAGAAATGCCAATGTCAGTGAGTCCTGACCTTTCCCTTAAAGACCCTTTCCGGGACTTGACCGGGAGACGTGTAAATGCCATCGCTACCTTAGTCGAACGGGGCCAAGAGGGTTTGTCAAGACTCCTCAAATTGTCATTGGGATATTGATTCGGACCATGTCACGCAGTATAAAAGAATATTTGACCAATCGATGGGGCATGTCATATTAATGATCAAGTCATCTCAAGCGTTCATCCTTGGTTGTTTGAACCCTTACACCAGCAACATATTTTGATGATTGTCATATCACACATAGTCTTTCCTTTTTCTTATCCATCATCACCATCACTCGATACCTCTTTGTATTCTTCCAATCATCTGAAATGTTCGAATATCCTCTTCTGTTTGGAGAGTATAGATTAGTTTCGACCGGCTTTGTGACCACTCACGCCGATCAGACGAACACAGATCTTACATTACATTGGTTACATTAGTTACACTGGTTACATTGAACGGTTTTATCCGCCTTCCATTATCCGGAGCAAGATTTCAGTAAGCGTCATACAACTCTTGATCAGAAGTTGTTTGATCAAGGTTACAACATTCAAGGCCTCAGTAAGGCTTTCAAAATGTGGAGGACATTTCCAAACTTGACGCATCAGTGACAAAAATGATGTCCGAAGCAATTACCTATTTTGACATGTACAATATGTTCCTCTGCTTTTTCAGGGGAAAACCGCATCATTTGTTTGTGACGTGTGCCACCGGTGAGTCAGGATACGATCACCTTTCCGCGAACACCTGGTATCATCACTTTTTGATAGTGATTCATAAACACATGCTCATGATATAGTCGGAGTCGTAAAACGACTCTATTTTGGCAGGTGATTGTTTGTGAATTAGGAAATGATTTTGTCGGTTTTAATATTTATACAGGTACCTCAATTCTATGTACACATGTAGTCAAGGTGATACGTATGTCCATTACTTCAACACATGTAGTCAATGTGATACGTATGTCCATTACTTCAACACATGTAGTCAAGGTGATACATATGTCCATTACTTCAACACATGTAGTCAAGGTGATACGTATGCCCATTACTTCAACACATGTAGTCGAGGTGATACGTATGTCAGATACCTCAACACATGTAGTCAAGGTGATACGTATGTCCATTACTTCAACACATGTAGTCAAGGTGATACGTATGTCCATTACCTCAACACATGTAGTCAAGGTGATACGTATGTCCATTACTTCAACACATGTAGTCGAGGTGATACGTATGTCCATTACTTCAACACATGTAGTCGAGGTGATACGTATGTCAGATACCTCAACACATGTAGTCAAGGTGATACGTATGTCCATTACTTCAACACATGTAGTCAAGGTGATACGTATGTCCATTACTTCAACACATGTAGTCAAGGTGATACGTATGTCCATTACTTCAACACATGTAGTCAAGGTGATACGTATGTCAGATACCTCAACACATGTAGTCAAGGTGATACGTATGTCCATTACTTCAACACATGTAGTCAAGGTGATACGTATGTCCATTACCTCAACACATGTAGTCAAGGTGATACGTATGTCCATTACTTCAACACATGTAGTCAAGGTGATACGTATGTCCATTACTTCAACACATGTAGTCAAGGTGATACATATGTCCATTACTTCAACACATGTAGTCAAGGTGATACGTACGTCCATTACCTCAACACATGTAGTCAAGGTGATACGTATGTCCATTACTTCAACACATGTAGTCAAGGTGATACATATGTCCATTACTTCAACACATGTAGTCAAGGTGATACGTATGTCCATTACTTCAACACATGTAGTCAAGGTGATACGTATGTCCATTACTTCAACATATGTAGTCAAGGTGATACGTATGTCCTATACTTCAACACAACTAGTGGAGGTGACACACGTGTGTCTTTTATTGCAACACCAGTTCGACTATATATATCGTACAATCAGAGGCTTTGTCCATTTAGTTTACAACATGCACACATAGTCGCCGAGCAGGCAGATTAGCACGATGAGGACGATTTCTAATGGTCAGTAACTCGAACTCCGGTAGCACGGCGCAAGTGAACAATGATTTCATTGGCTCGATTTCTTAAAGCCTAGTCTCTGATTAATCGATCCTTGACTTGTATTGATGACCTGTGCAGTGTGCGGACCCGATCATTAACTGTTTGTGTCTGTTCCAGAAACCTGTTCAAAGTCTGTAAATTACAGAAGGAGACACATTAAACATATTGGCTTTCTCTCACTGAGTTTTACCAGTAAGAGTGAGTGAGTGAGTGAGTGAGTATGGTTTTACGCCGCTTTTAGCAATATTCTTGCAATATCACTGCGGGGGACACCAGAAATGGGCTTCACACATTATACCCATGTCGGGAATCGAACCCGGGTCTTTCGGCGTGATGAGCGAACGCTTTAACCACTAGGCTACCCGACCGCCCCTATACCAGTTAGAAGCATACAAATAGGAGTTCATCACGTTGTAGACAACGCAATCCCAACCACATGACAAATATTGCACTAACGTAGAGTACAGAGTTTACGTGAAACTGTGGATAATGAAAATCAACGATACTAATGGCTCAGAGCAAGTTGGTGACCTTGACCTCAAATCCAAGAATGACCCCTACCCACGTGCACGGAGGAACTGCATGGTCCACGTGCAATGTTTCGGGCGCGTTGGAACGGTTGGGTTTTGGTTCCGAAACCGTTCTAGCTCTGGCACTTTTCAAAGTTGATCTTTGTTTTTGACGACTGGTCCTGCTATTTATATTTCATGATCTCTACATTTATTTTGGAGAGTGTATGTGGTAAAATTCTTTGCTTCATAGTTCCTGCCAATACCGGTCCAGTATCCAAGGAGACTGTTTTTCCTCCATAACGACCACCATCCTGATCTCTGAAACCCATGCCATTACATCGACAACCTACCTGCTGTTACAAGGACATGTCACACCATGTCAACGTGTCGGGTTATACTGCCGCATCTGTGAGCCACACAATACCTAAATTAATTATAGCTCTCAATTTAAATCTCTCCATCCTCTGTTGAACATAAACACACCAAACCAGAACCCACTTCCCTTCCCCACTGCTCCCGGTCTTGTCGTCATTCCACAATACCAAAATGTCCACCGTCCATTAAGCTTTCCAGCTCATCATCCGGCACATCAGCAAGCCATGTTCGCCGTTCTGCTGGTACTAATCTGATTGCTGAGCAGCGAGCTTACATGGCACTGATGTCAAAGATAATGGCTTCGTCTTTCTTCACTAGCCATGCGAAACGAAAACCTTGATATTTGCTACCAAACTGACGTGTCTAGGTTATGTCGAGAGCATGTATTTGTCCACAGACATTGAACCGTTGAGTGCTGTTGGATGTTCGATGGTTGTGTCTGGAGTAGTCTCCCTTGGGACGTGTGGCACGAAGCGTTGTGTTGGGCGAGGTGATTCGCTTCATCAATTGGCTTGCCGTGGATGAGTGTCGCACACGGGTATAAGTTCTCGTCCTGCTTCAGTACGGGCAGACTCTTTATGATTGTCCACTTAACTATTTAACTTATGTACATTCACATGTACCTAATCACGACATTTATTGATTTATGTACAACTGCCCTGCTTTCATCATAGAATGGAGACATACTGCACTTGGTAATGAAGTATAGAATGCATATGTCTAGCCAATTAATTTTCGCTATTACATCTACCTATGTGTATGTATATGTGTCTAGTCACGTTGTATACGTATTATTCATTGATTAATTGGAAATGGCATCTAAAGCTCTGACATACTTCTGCACTTGTAGAAGCAGTCAGTCTCTAATATGGATGCAATGGGAGAGTCACGTGGTAAATGCGTTGGCGCAACATGCAAAAGACTTGGCTATAATTTCCCAGATGGCTAAATATGAAAGTCTCTTCTTGATACCCCTCCCTCTTAAATCCTAAAATTCATCTGTATAAGGATGTACCTGGTCATAAAATATTCCTCAAAAACCTCTGTATTAGGATGTCCCTGGCCACTAAATATTCCTCAAATACCTAAGTATAAGGATGAACCTGGTCGCTAAATTCCTCAAATACCTGGGTATAAGGATGTCCCTGGCCACTAAATCCCACAAATACCTAGGTATAAGGATGTCCCTGGTTACTAATTTCCTCAAATACCGCAGTATAAGGATGTACCTGGTCCCTAAATATCCCTCAAATACCTAGGTATAAGTATGTACCTGGTCACTAAAATCCTCAAATTCCTCTGTATAAGGGTGTACCTGGTCACTAAATCCCTCAAATACCTCTGTATAAGGATGTACTTAATCACTTAATTCCTCAGCAATCCCTGTATAAAGATGTAGCTGTTCACTAAATCCCTCAAATACCTCTGTATAAAGATGTAGCTGGTCACTAAATCCCTCAAATACCTCTGTATAAGGATCTACCTGTTCACTAAATCCCTCAAATACCTAGGTATAAAGATATACCTGTTCACTAAATTCCTCAAATACCACTGTAAAACGATGTACCTGTTCACTTAATCCCTCAAATATCTCTGTATAAGGATGTACCTGGTCACTTAATCCCTCAAATACCTCTGTATAAGGATGTCCCTGGTCACTAAATCCCTCATTTACCTCTGTATAAGGATCTAGCTGTTCACTAAATCCCTCAAATACCTCTGTATAAGGATATCCCTGGTCACTAACTCCCTCAAATACCTCTGTATAAGGATCTACCTTTTTACTAAATCCCTCAAATACCTCTGTATAAGAATGTCCCTGGTCACTAAATCCCTCAAATACCTCTGTATAAGGATCTACCTGGCCACTAAATCCCTCAAATACATCTGTATAAGGATCTACCTGGCCACTAAATCCCTCAAATACCTCTGTATTAGGATCTACCTGGTCACTAAATCCCTCAAATACCTCTGTATAAAGATGTCCCTGGTCACTAAATCCCTCAAATACTTCTGTATAAAGATCTACCTGGTCACTAAATCCCTCAAATACCTCTGTATTAGGATCTACCTCAAATACCTCTGTTGATGCACCTCCAACAGATTTGAGCCTCTTTCAGTTATGCTATAAAACATCATATCTTTTGCAGTTTGATAAATGGACTTCCTTTTAAGTTGTGATACAAGTTTTCACACGGAGAAGGATAGAGGCAGTTAGAACTGTCTGTTTAACCAGTTGTACATAAGTCATAATTCAACTGACAGCATGAGTAGGGTAATTTTCTCGACAATATATTGTACTTCCTTAAACCACAGGAAAAAAATAACACTAACACACACTATATCAATTCCTCGTTCGAGACTGAAACATTCATGCGAATCCTTCTTTCCTCTCATTAAAAGCTTGTAATTGTGCTTTTGTAACAACCTTCAAATGTTGTATCTCAAATCAACATTCATTTGCGCTATCCTATATTTGGTATGGCAAAAGAAAACGTAACATTATTTTCACTTTTATTCGGGAATTTACACATAGCGTAGGAGGATTCGGGCATTTCATGTAAGATAGTGGTCCCAAACATATCGCCATTGTTACAGGCGCCTAAACGCAGGAAAGGCAAACTGCAGATCACAAATGTGCAAATTCGTCAAAACGCATCCAGGTGCAAAGCAGGTGCTCATACAGTATTTTGAACACAGGGCCTATACACCTGCAGCAAACAGCCAACACATGCCGCAACTGAGTGAATCAGAGAGAAACAAAGCTATCGGTCACTTGGAAACGGATGCATCCAGGTCGCCCGTGGCCTCGGCGTTTCACGCTTTCCCAAGCACCATTACGAGATTATGAAATCGTTACCAACACATTACGTTCCAGGTCCAGTGGACCACGTGTGACCACCATAGCACAAAACTGCTACATCCGGATTTATCGACTATGGAAAAGGACCAACACGGTATATTCTTCAAAATCCGTATACCAGGTTTGCGTAAGACATCGGCCTGGACGGCGAGGAACAGCGTCGACTACGAATGTCATTGGTGTCATGCTCTACACTTAGGGTATGGTTTAACCTTCGCAGGAGAAGTGTTCAGTGACGAGTCACGGTTTTTGCTACGTCGTGAAGAATGTTGATGCTGGATGTATGAGTGAAAAGACGTCGACGTGAACGTTTCGCGTCAAACAGTTTCGACGGAGGTAGAGTAAAGATGGAGGCGGGAGTTTGGCACAGTGGACAAACCTGGTTGACGTTCAGCAAAACTGACATGTCGTTGCTCATTTTATCGACCACTGTTTTGCCTGGACCATATACTTAATGGCTTACAGTCCGCAACATTCACAACCCATCACAGCTATACTATGACTGATTGGGTCGATAACAACATTCATTTACTCGATTCCCCAGAAGTATTTGTAATGCAATCGTTGATGTTTCAACTCGACCAAACGTCCATTCTGCCTGTCTGAAAAGGTCGTAAAAGTTCATTCACTCACTCACTCGTGCGTCTGTTCGTTTGATCCCAGTTTTATCAAACAATAATGTTGATATATTCTTGACGTAATCGGCAGTTAGTTTCACACAAAAAACACAAAACCTCGTCGTAATTTTCCATCCATGAGCGCAAGCGGCCTGAATCAATAGAACCTCACGGGAGACGAGACGTTATGTAATTGAAAGCAGGATATACAAAATCCAATTTCTAAATGTACCACATTCACTTCAAGGTGCATCGTAAGCCAACAAAACGCTCTAATTGACTGGTAACCCACCATAAACATTGAAAACATTCCTTAGTGCGCTAAGAGTTCTTTGATTAAAATGGACGACTAACGCGAGCTAGCTGTGGCATTTTTACGAGTAGGCCGGAGTGCCGCCAGGGGCATAAAATTAATGTGTGTCAACGGATGACACGAATTCCTTTCCCTTGTTTGAAATATACATCATCTTAGAATACCAATAAAACACAGGGAACAAGCAATCAACATGGAAAAGCTGGCTATTCACATGGGAATGCTTGCCATCGACATTGAGATCCTGGCTATTGACATGGTCGTGGGTGACAAGATCAGAAATAAAATCTGAGAGTGAATAAAACGTATGTCGCTTGGTTAGTGGCAATGATTTGACCTTTTAGTTACATGTTATAATCAAACGTTTGTATTCGTGAAAATTTCAATCTGATTTTCCCATCGACAGTTTTTTCGTCCCCATGTGATCCGGATTGCGAACTGACATTTAGTTTTTATCCGCTTAAAACCAAAATGTGCAAGAGTGGCTTTAAACGCGAGATACAGCCCCGAACGTCATCCACTAAGACATTTATTCCCGCTATTTTGCGGATGAATTTGAATCGTAATTACTGCGTGAACTGATCAATTTTAAAATTACGATTCAGCGTCTAACTTTCAAAGGATAACCTTGTTAGAAAGCTCTATTAGAAAGGACGTAAGCTATTTTGATACATCTGTTATGCGGCAGATGGTCTGGAACACTCCTTCAAGTTCTCCTCCTTTGGTAGCCATGTTTTTCTGCGTTTGATCTGTCGCGATTTATTTTGTTTGCAAAGACGGTGCTCCAATAACAAAGGGACCATTATACTTCAATGAAACAGTTACCTTCATTATCAGCCCGTATTTTCCGATAGACGTAACAAAAATAATATTGCTAAGGATAATTCATAGGGAATGTTTTCTCAGAAACATACTTGAAAAGAGAGGCGTATTTACCCATATTAAATGCTTAAAGTGTTTTTCACATACATCAAGTTTCTGCTAATTATGAAACGCCCAATTCTATTAGAAAAGCCCTTTCTTTTAAAATATTAGTGACACTCGAAAGAGTTATTTTGTCCCGGTGGCCACTTACATTCGTTAATTTCGCTTTGATACACAGTAATAGTGTAACGGTCAGAAGAACCGCCCAACTGGCAGCTACACAGATTAGCCCTTCATTGCGAACGCTTGAATCAGGGCTTTACTGCTGTCACGTCAGCCATCATTTGGCCAGCGCTGTCTCATATGTGTAACATGCTGATCAAAGTTAAACTAGCACCAGAATAGGATAACGACTTTCACTGATCTTTTTGTTAACTAGCTGGGTTAGTTGACAGCAATTATAGCTGATACTTGTGATATGTGAACGTCTTTCATCACACAGCGGGAATAAGCTCCTTGTATTGTGTTAATATTTACCAGTGTTAGGTGTGTGTGTGTGTGTGTATGTGTGTGTGTATGTGTGTGTATGTGTGTGTTTGTGTGTGTGTGTGTGTGTGTGTGTGTGTGTGTGTGTGTGTGTGTGTGTGTGTGTGTGTGTGTGTGTGTGTGTGTGTGTGTGTGTGAGAGAGTGTGTGTGTGTGTGAGAGAGAGAGTGTGTGTGTGTGTTTAACGTCGGACTCAGCAATATGCCAGCTATATGCCAGCCCGAAATTGATATTATTAGGAAACGCCCTGCACAGTCTGGCTACGGTAATACGCGAGTCACCGAGCTCGTCAACCCGTGCACAGATCTTGCTGATGGTTGACGCGGTGCGCAGGCCCCATTTTGAGCAACACTTAACATGTAAAACTTACAACACTATTCTTTGATGGTTAGCTTTCAAAACAAATAACAAGACTATCAAACGCAAATTGTTTGACATTTGTTTCCGGATTAGTGTGATTAAAACAGGCGATAAAGAAATTGGGGAAAATCAAAGAAATATTAATTTGCATTTACTTTAATTTGTGTAGTATGTGTGTGTGAGTTGGGTTTAACGCCGCTTTTAACATTATTCCAGTTATATCGCGGCGTGTCAGCTTAATGTGGGAGGAAAGCCCGAAGTGATGCAGGTCTCGGACATTTAACACTTCGATGAAACCCACGAGCACGGGTATGGTGCTGACAAACCTAGAAACATAATCGGGGCGAACCGGGATTCGAACCCACGATCATAGGATTCTGGCGTGCCCAAGGGACGCAACTCTGCACAGTGAATTGCGGCGCCTTAGACGACTGGGCCACCCGTACCCCTAATTTGTGTAGTATATTCGGAAAAAAGTCATCCTGGTAAGATTCCACAGTATATGGCTCGCCTATTCGAGTGAGTGAGTGAGTGAGTGAGTATGGTTTTACGCCGCTTTTAGCAATATTCCAGCAATATCACGGCGGGGGACACCACAAATGGGCTTCACACATTGTACCCATGTCGGGAATCGAACCCGGGTCTTCGGCGTGACGAGCGAACGCTTTAACCACTAGGCTACCCGACCGCCCCTCTCGCCTATTCGACACCCATTCAGCTGAATATAACACATTAGGAGTATCAACACAAGTCACTCACGAATTCCGATGGACATGCACGTATAAACATCAGGCCGTGGTATTTTTTGTTTTTCTGATCTCCCGCTGGTCCTAAATTGCCGCCTCGCTAAAATAATCACATTTTTTTTGTGTCCACACATTCTCCCGCCTAGTCGTACATCAGATCGTCGGGAAAAAAATAAACGAATTTCCCGTTTCATAAAAAAACAATTCTTGGTGTATGTTACAAGAAGGATATTCGAAGAAGGGAATACACTCTGCCCATAGCTCGGGTTTTTTGTCATCTTGTGAGCTATCAGCATCCAGCCATCAACCATTGCACTGTGAATACACAGGCGTTTAGTAGAAGCTTATTGATGCCCTTTTTGAATATTCACAATTCCCACATACACTTAACTAGTTTTGAAGTCATATTAATATTCTGTTCATATACACTATAACTTTATTAACTGTATTCTCAACAATAGTAGGTTTTCATTTTCTTTGATCACGGATATGAGAAGATGAGAATGTCACGAGTCGCGGGTATAGACAATTCATATCAGATTATTATCACTGTATTGTTACTGTTATTGAGGTAGGGGAAATGGACGCTTCTCGCTCCTTCTGCCCTCCATCTATATTGGCCTTGATTTCTCAGATAAGCAGAGTAGTTCCGAGCTGTGACTAAGCTCTGTAAGACTGTATGTCGATAACCTGGATTCTCTTCTCTCTAGGACTAGTCAAGAATTCTGTTGTTTCATTTCTGTGAGCAAGATAGGAGATGGACATGTACGTTCGTGGCGGGCGGGTTTGTGGCATATATGATACCGCTTTTGATGCAATACCTGACTGATTTTGGATCTCGACCCAAGTCTCCACAAACTGTATCCTATTCGATGGAAATTGAAAATATTCATATGCACCCGTTCAATTTCTAATACTGATTTCCATATTTAACAAAGTTATTAGATCATAGAACATGTACTCAATGTGTCAAATATCGTACGGCATTATGTCAGGTCGTTAAGGTTATTTGTAATACAACTCCCTGCTGAAGGCCGTGTCCCGCTAAAGTGACTACAGTGCGATACAAAATCCATTTTCCACCTTGCCTCAAGTTACGGCATCATATGTATATAATGTAGCTTCAGTCTGTTGTTATATACACATCACTGACGTTGTATTTTGTGACTTTCCAATTAGGACTGTCTCCTTGGTCTAGTGGTAGAGCGTCCGCCCGGAGAGCAGAAGGTCGCAGGTTCGATTCCAGGCCGCGTCATACCAAAACACGTTAAACGATTGTATTTGTTGTTACTCTGCCTGGCGATCGGCATTAAGGGACGACTCGGAGTTAGTATACTGTGTCTGAGTGGAGTATTCATGTTAAACAGCAACGCGAGCTAACACTATCAAATCAGACGAGTACAAGCTGTCACAAACACATGCAATCACGTTGCTATGCAAGTTCAATAATCTTGGACGCCTCAGGTTTGTAATTAGCAGTCATTGATGACGGGTTACATTACCGTTGTCATTGCTGTCATTGTCGTGGTTTTTTCTTTAATGTCTTTGTCGATCAAAAGTCAGCGGAATATGTTGACTTTCGCGTCTCAGTGGGAAGCGGTGGAACGAATGTCTCAATCTAGCGTCATAGCAATGATAAGTACCGCTGACTTATAATTACCAAAGACTGTGATTTATCGTCATATCTTGTGTCTTTTAGCTAAGCGAGACCCGGTTAAACAGGCCTACCAATAAAAGCGCTAATATGTGTCCAAATAGATCCGGGATCGGGTGGTCTCGCTGACTTGGTTGATGCATGTCATCGATCCCAATTGCGTGGATCGATGCTCATAATATCAATCAGTGGATTGTCTGGTCCAGACTCGATTATTTACAGAATATTGCTAAGTGCGGCGTGAATCAACAAAACAACCAACAACCAACTAAATAGATCGAGATGTGCGTGGTATTTGTCCAATCTGCACAGATTATTTACAGACCGCCGTAATATAGCTGGAATACTGCTGAGTGCGGCGTTAAACAACAAAACAACCAACCAAGTAAATAGATCGAGATGTGCGAGGTATTTGTCCAATCTGCACACAGAACACATGTTGAACATTGTTGAGATATATAAGGCATTATATAGTTCTCACCATGCACTGTTATCTGTGTCCGTTGTAATAGAACCAATTAGGCTCCCGGGAAACGTCGAAACGTTATGATTCTAAAAATGATGGTACTTGGTCGTCATTTTTTCGGAGTGTTTTGATCGTCTCAGAACGAACACAGGAAGTTTGATTTTGAAGTCATGTACATTGTATATTACAGCATGTTGGTCTCCGGTGTCTAGGTACAAACAAAACACATATTTCAATCTTCTTGGACACACCTCACAAAGTTTTTGACTGATAGGTCTGCATAATATGTTTTAACTGTAAGTTAATGAATCAAGGTTGTTTAAACTGGACCCAAACTTTATGTTCTACCCCCACTGCTAGAATAATCAGTGTGGAAGTTTCTCATGAGAAAAGTAATTGTGACCAATATAAACTTCTTTTTACCCTTCTTAAAACACCTCTTCACCCCCCGCCCTACTCCACCTCATCCCTCACACACACACACACACACACACACACACACACACACACACACACACACACACACACACACACACACACACACACACACACACACACACCACGGGGTTTCCCGAATTATCTCACCAATACTCTATTACACATGTCTTTAAAAGTATTTGTTGAATTGATGAATCCTATGCATCTGAACGATGAATTATTCATGACGACTCCGTGCTATCTGACCAATCTTTGACGAAGCATATCCAGACTAATGAGCTGACCAAGAGACTCAATATTCTTCCCAAAAGTAATTACGACTCTTGGACATTGTAATCAATATTGTATCACTAAAGCCACTACAATACCCTACAAAGCCTGCAAATAAGTTTATGATCATGACACGACTTAAAGGCTAAAGAACATGCCTTTGACTTGACCTTCTCCGGGGCTACCAACATACATCACCCTCTTGAATTGGTTTGCAATCAATTTCAATGAATTAACGATACCAACCAACCATAAATCACAACATTCAGAGCAATATCGATTACATGAATGGTTTTATAATAAGTAAATCTGCCAGACGCAGAGGGCCATTCTGTCAATGGGACCTCTATTTGTCATAAAAATACAATTTCGATTGCTCTGAAAATACCAAGTTTATACAACAAGCAACAATTATCGTTGGACAAGCATGTATACATATTTGATTAAAAGTATCATTTAGAAATTCACAACGCCACGCGACTGCTAAACTAGCAATCACAAAGGAAACCGTTGGACTTTAAAGGGACGCCCGGTAAAAAAATGTATTCATTTCGCCTTAATATCAATTCATTTATTCGGTTCGATGTGTTTTACTATAGCAAGCTGTAACCAGGTAGCACATAAAATGCAATGATTCTAACTGGGGCCTTCCCAAGCAAAATATTGTCTTTCAACGGAATTTAACGCTATTTGAATTTGTGCGCGAATTAGGACTAATATTGATGCAACTTCTCTACAAAGCATCAAAGGCAGCATTTGTATAGAATTGTGTTATTTAATTCATTTAGCTCCAAAGCCGACAGAATGTCCGTGAAAATTGATTGGAGACTTGAATTATTCTTTTGCCCGATAAAATCTTTTATTCAACTCCGGAGAGGCTTTGAAAAATCATGGTGGGGACTTCTTTAAAGCCCAGAGCAAATTATAGTTTTCGGGACAGCGACGGAAAAAAAACAGTATTGGTTTTTGCTAGACGTAGTATTTATTGCCATTTGCGTTGAAATAGTGTATACTAGGATCAAGATTTGAGGCACTTTGGGTATCTCTGAAGAATGGAATTATCTCCTGTCATTTTTGCCGACGTTGAAAGAAGACTTCTATTGATTTTCGTCGGTTTCCCATCGTATTACCTAGTAAAATACAAGCACTATCAAGCCAATTCATCGGTATGAAATCAGCCTGAAAACTGATCAAGCGCTGTTTCAGCACGAGACCGGGAAGTTAATTTGCCGTAACTCTGACCATTACAGATAAATTGTATAACGGCAGTATGTAAATTCTCAGACCGTTGACGTTTTTTTTTACTCTTACGTCATTGAGTTGTTATATGGACAGTGAGTTTTGTTTTATCAACAGACAAATAAATGCAACTGTTTATATACATGTCATCCCATGAAAGGCCAGTGCATTGTGGATATGGGACATATTATGGGACAAGTCTTTCTCGGCGTCGTACGTTCTCTGGTACGTCATATTCCTTTAAGTCGTTATTGTCGACTTTGAACTTGGAAGCCATTTTGTCCCACCTCTTTAAAGGTTGCTTCCTCGTCACAGGATGTACATCGATCATCGTCCTACCCCGATAAGCTCCGATACGATGCTACGTTTCATCAGTAAAAGGATATCGAGGTGATGCATCCGACAAACAATGATACTTATCGTCAGCCTATTTTGGATGTTTGAAATATTTTACAAATCACAGAGTGTGGCATCCCCGGAAAAAATAAGTCTCATGCTTTTCATGGCAGTCGACGAGTGAATTTGTATTAACGCCACAGTAATGAGTGGTATGTCGGTTATCTGAAGGTGTGTCAAATTGATGTGGGAGGAAAGCCCCAAGCGAAGCTTGTTCACATTTTTTAGGTGCAACTTTTCCGCAGAATTTGTTTGATAAAAGTTACAGAATTCAATGCCTTAGTAGAAACTTTATCATGGTACTAGCTACTTATATATTTGACGCATTAGTGACCAACATGATAGGCAATTACCTATATTGACTTGTATCACATGCATACACACTATTTTGTCAGGTGAACAATTGAGACTTGCATTGGCATGTGTTTCTGACGGGGGACGCTGGTGGGGTAGGATACGCTCACCTTTCCGAGAGCATCTGGTATAATCACTATTTGATAAGGATAAAAAAACAGATGCTAATTATATAGTCCGGATCGTACAAACGATCACGGGCATATATGGTACTGACAACCCTAAAAACATATCCATAGTGAATCAGGGATTCGAGCCCACGATCGTATGCTTCTGGCGATCCCAAGTCCTGTGACGCTACTAAAGACAATCGGGTGTTCAGATGATTCGTTTATTGTCTGGTAGCTGTAACATGGCTGCAATATTGCCGATTGCGGTGTTAAAAGAACATTCATCCAATCACACAAATAATAGACCCGTGAAGATCCGGGGAAGATTAGGTCTTCAGCAACCCATGGTTGCCGTAAAAGGTGACTACGCTTGTCGTAAAAGGCGACTAACTGGATCAGGTGGTCAGGCCCGCTGACTTGCTTGATGCATGTCATTGATCGATGTTCATGATGTCAATCATTGGATTGTCTGGTCCAGACTGGATTATTTACAGACCGCCGTCATCTAGCTGGATTATTGCCGAGTGCGGCGTAAAACAACATACCAACCGACCAACACACATAATACGTTCATTTATACATGGTGTCTGTAGACACCAGAAAGATAGCTAGATCTCCAGGCATCTACCCACCAACAATGAATCGTCATCAGAATCAATAGTGCATCTTTGCGACACATGAATTCTTCGTATCACCCGACCTTAGCGTAAACTCAAATCAAACCCAAATCAAGAGCACGTGCTTAAATATGAGACCTGGGTGACTGCAATACAAGTTACTCAAAAAACATTGTCTGCTCTGGTCAGGTGCGTTGGCGGTTTTGTTGCAGCCGACAAGATACAGCGGAGACACTGGATGGCGTACACAGAGACCGACTCATTCACTGGGTCCATATGACGGATAGTGTGATCTTCATGTGTGATCCAGGATGGTCTCATCATCTTCTTCTTTGCCTCTGGAAATTTGATTTGTTTGACATACAGGAGAACTATCTATGTTCAAACAAAACTTTAACTCACCTTATGCCTGAATTACAAACCCTTGGAGAATATTTATTCCGAAAGTGCTATTTTATGTCGACATTTTAGGTGAAATATTCCCTGCATCCATCATGCATCACTTGACGCTTCAGTTTCAACATCAAAATCAAAGTTCAGGGGTCTTTAAGAGGCGGGGAAGCATCGCTGCTTTGATAATACTTGATTCTTTGCCATAGAACGGTCTTGAAAATTGCCGCCTCGAAAGATCAATAGTTCAAAGTATGATATTCTCTCATAGTGTTCACATCTGAGTGATATTATTGAATATTTTCTCATCACGGTTCCCCGTGTGTGAAAATCGATCCTGAATGACATAATTTTCCCCCTCTCGTTCCATGGAAGCAGAACATGTTGTCCCTTTTTTATTAATTTAATAAGAACATCAAAATTTACAATAGAACATTGCGACCTACCTCCGACTGTGAGGAAAATCAACTGTTCGGCCCAATCAGTGTTATCACGACATATGACATGTTCTAAAATTTATTTTTCATCGTGATATTAATGTGTGGAGAAATGTCCTTTTATATCTGAATAAATCAGCCTCGCCTTCTTCGTGAGAGAGCGCACGGGCAGCCCGGGCTGGCGAATCCACGCATGTGTCACGTTCGAGAATTTATTTGCGAGAATGGCCACAGAATCAATACACATTATACGTTAAACATCAAAGAGTGTTCTTTCATGACGCCAAAAGATAATCTTTATATATGCTTTGATTTAAGATTTTCTGTTCGATAATTCTAGCAATGAAAACCTTTCACCGTGTCATTAAGTTGCTTCGTGGTGAGACGACCTTCTCCGTTTTATCAACTGGTTCCGTTTACTGACAAATCAAACGCAATTGACGACCGCGGGAGTTCTGGGAATAAATTCAGTTCTGCGCGACAGTGATTTTCCTGACACGTAAAAACATCTTTTTTATAATAGTGTACACAGTTGAGCACAGAGGAGTTCTTTACAACCACTGTGTGTTTCATTTTCTAATTAACGCTACATTCTGCTGCGTCAGCTTTATTACGATGAAGTCTTTGTAAGCGACACAGCGCCTGTAGGAATGAACACGTTAAACGACGCTTTGAACACTTTTCAGTTATATTACGTCGCATCTGCGTAATGTGTGTGCCTACCCACAGCTGATGCAGGCTGTAGCCTACCACTGTAGATATAAGATGTTGTGTGAGTATGGAAAAGGCACTAATAGATCTAGAATGACAACCAAGAGAGTCGAACCAAGAACCAGCGGATACTTCCCTGACTAAGGTTCCTAACTCTGCACATAGTCAAACCTTTAGAACCACGAACGTGTAGTAAGATAATTAATTGCATGGCTAACTCAGGTTTAATTTTATCCTTAAATCTAGAATTGATGAACATAATTTCATTGAGCCAATGTATCCCCTCCCACGGCACACTTTACATTGTCTAGACCTACACTTGAAATAGAAAAAGATAATTATATCTAACCTCTCTTTACAGACCGCCATTGGATACCTTAACCCGAGTTTTGGATGGCTACAGTATACATTTATACAACTGAAGCCGTTGAGAAAACATATTATCTGACCATGTGATGCTTAGTTACATTGGCGATGTTGATCACGTTGTTGTTGGTTATGGTGATTTTGATCACATCAATGACGTTTATCATACTGACTGACCATGTTGGTCACGTTGATTTTGAACTCGTTATGATGATGACGTTGATATGGTCATGTTGATTTTGTTCATAACGTTGACGACGTTGATCACATTGATGGTGATCACGTTGATCACATTGACGACGGTAATAACGTCGATGTTGAGTTAGTCGTAGTTCGAGATAGATAAAGCTGCATCGCCATAGTCGTGAAACATTTGGTACAAGGTTCAGGGACATCTGCTGTACAAGGTTGAGGGACACCTGTGGTACAAGATTTAGGGACACCTGTGTACAAGGTTTAGGAATACCAGTGGTACAAGGTTCAGGGACACCTGTGGTACAAGATTTAGGGATACCAGTGGAACAAGGTTTAAGGACTCCTGTGATACAAGGTCTAGGGATACCTGTGATACAAGGTTTAGGGACACTGTGGTACAAGGTTCAGGGACACGTGTGGTACAATATTTAGGGACACCTGTGGTACAAGGTTGAGGGACACCTGTGGTACAAGGTTCAGGGACACCTGTGGTACAAGGTTCAGGGACACCTGTGGTACAAGATTTAGGGACACCTGTGGTACAAGGTTGAGGGACACCTGTGGTACAAGATTTAGGGACACCTGTGTACAAGGTTTAGGAATACCAGTGGTACAAGGTTCAGGGACACCTGTGGTACAGGATTTAGGTACACATGTGTTACAAGGTTTAGCGACACTTGTAGTACAAGGTTCAGAGACAAATGTGGTACAAGGTTTAGGGACACATGTGGTACAAGGTTCAGGGACACATGTGGTAGAAGGTTTAGGGACACATGGTGTACAAGGTTCAGGGACACCTGAGGTACAAGATTTAGGGATACCTGTGTTACAAGGTTTATGAACACCCGTGGTACAAGGTCTAGGAACACCCGTGGTACGAGGTTTAGGAACACCCGTGGTACAAGGTTAGGGACACCTGTGGTACAAGGTCAGGGACACATATGGTACAAAGTTTAGGGACACCTGTGGTACAAGGTTTAGAAACACCCGTGGTACGAGGTTTAGGAACACCCGTGGTACAAAGTTTAGGGACACCCGTGGTACATGGTTAGGGACACCTGTGGTAAAAAGTTTAGGGACACATGTGGTACAAGGTTTAAAAACACCTGTGGTACTAGGTTTAGGGACACATGTGGTACAAGGTTCAGGGACACCTGAGGTACAGGATTTAGGGATACCTGTGTTACAAGGTTTAGGAACACCCGTGGTACAAGGTTTAGGAACACCCGTGGTACGAGGTTTAGGAACACCCGTGGTACAAGGTTAGGGACACCTGTGGTACAAGGTCAGGGACACATATGGTACAAAGTTTAGGGACACATGTGGTACAAGGTTTAGAAACACCCGTGGTACGAGGTTTAGGAACACCCGTGGTACAAAGTTTAGGGACACCCGTGGTACATGGTTAGGGACACCTGTGGTAAAAAGTTTAGGGACACATGTGGTACAAGGTTTAGAAACACCTGTGGTACTAGGTTTAGGGACACATGTGGTACAAGGTTCAGGGACACCTGTGGTACAGGATTTAGGTACACATGTGTTACAAGGTTTAGCGACACTTGTAGTACAAGGTTCAGAGACAAATGTGGTACAAGGTTTAGGGACACATGTGGTACAAGGTTCAGGGACACATGTGGTACAAGGTATAGGGACACATATGGTACAAGGTTTAGGGACACATGTGGTACAAGGTTCAGGGACACATGTGGTACAAGGTTTAGGGACACATGGTGTACAAGGTTCAGGGACACCTGAGGTACAGGATTTAAGGATACCTGTGTTACAAGGTTTAGGAACACCCGTGGTACAAGGTCTAGGAACACCCGTGGTACGAGGTTTAGGAACACCCGTGGTACAAGGTTAGGGACACCTGTGGTACAAGGTCAGGGACACATATGGTACAAAGTTTAGGGACACCTGTGGTACATGGTTAGGGACACCTGTGGTAAAAAGTTTAGGGACACATGTGGTACAAGGTTTAGAAACACCTGTGGTACTAGGTTTAGGGACACATGTGGTACAAGGTTCAGGGACACCTGAGGTACAAGATTTAGGGATACCTGTGTTACAAGGTTTAGGAACACCCGTGGTACGAGGTTTAGGAACACCCGTGGTACAAGGTCTAGGAACACCCGTGGTACGAGGTTTAGGAACACCCGTGGTACAAGGTTTAGGGACACCGTGGTACAATGTTAGGGACACCTGTGGTAAAAGGTTAAGGGACACCTGTTGTACAAGGGTCAGGGATACCTGTGGTACAAGCAACAATTTACCATGAGGTTTTCCCATCTCCTCAACATTCTAAAGGGATATACAGATATGTTCGAGTAGCAATTATTACATAGGTCCACCTATCTCTCCCAATTTGGGTAATGACGGTGATACTATATATCAGACCAACATCATTAAAGAATACTGATTTGTAATTGTTTTCAGGTTTGACTGGACACAAGGTGTCGAGTGTCCTTTTCATTCATGGTCATCTCAAGCTCTTTGGTCACTGTCCAGACAGTGGTCTGAGCGCCGTCGTTGTAATTAAGCGCAGCCCACGGTCACGTATATTCATTATTAGCACGGCAGTCGATGGCGAACCAAACCCAAGTTTAACCGGAGATGAAGTCAATCTAGTCTTAAATTAGCCCCAGCCGAATACCCATCTCATATCCTCGGCATCACTTAACTAAATGCGCTTGTAATTATACGTTTATGCCTTGAGACATATATCGCTGTACAGACACAATCGATGACTCAACGTCATTTCTGCATTTATAGACAAACTTTCGGGGATAACAGTGTATATTTATATGTCTATTTCCTTTGGACATAAAACCTTCTGGTGGGACAAAAATACGAACATGTATATCGAATGGAAGGTTTTATACAAATTCAAATTCAAACTGCCTCGGGTAACCAGATAACTAAAATAGCTGGCCTTAGGTTTTGAAGCTCACCTGCCACAACTGTACACATATTTTGTTTGTTTGCTAATTTACGTAGGATTTAGTAGTATTCCAACTAAATAACATATCACCAGGCAGACAGGTGAGAGATAGGATCAAGGTCCTACGCCGGGGGATTACGATACCACGTAATCGGCGACGTCAAACCAAATCTGACCGCCAGATCACCATTTTAGTAGTGTATGGACTGGCGACCACTCTTGACACGGCATCCCTACAGGGTAAATGGTTAACATATAAAAGCAGACAAACTTAAATATGATACGGAACAGTACGTATCGATAATATACATGATCCGTCTTTAAAACAGCCAACTCAGCAAATTAAATCACAGCTACTCTTATGAGTAGATGAACATTATAAACACTGACATTTCAAACCTAATGGTATTTTTTGTCGGGACAAAACGTGTATTTCAGTATCACTTCAAACAAGAAGTTCACACAACTCCGTTTATATATAAAATTATGCGAAAGATCTTCCGGTTTCAATACACTACTTCCCCTGCTAATTCAATAAAAAAGATAAAAGCATTCCGCTTCCAGACGCCATGACGAAAACGTTATGAACTCTTCCTGTCGGATAATGTTCCTTCCGTTTTGGGAAAAAATCCAAACAATCTCCAATGCATTAGGACGTACCTTGATTAATATGAACTTTACGATCACATATGGAGACGTCAGCGGAAATGAGGAAATGGATTGAAACGAGATTAATCAATGCATCATACAGATTTATGGTATAAAATATCTGATACTGAGATTACGAAGAAAGTCTTTTCTTTTTGATTGCCATTATGTAGAGGTAGATTTGTTTACGTTAACATACAGGCTGGGGAATGAAATGAATGTGTTCAAGACATTACAGGTCTTTTGAATCTTTTATAATTAAAGTCATGCCGTATTGTGCCTCCAGGTATGTTGGATAAACTAGACGTTTTTGTAACACAGATCTTGAATGGTCTTTCTCAACACTTTACTTTCCAATTTTTAATGTGATCAACAACTGTGTAGGGTCAGGAATAGGATTCAGTTAGGGTATGTATATAAGGGTAGCGTAGGATGGAGTAGGGCAGGTCACGGCAGGATACGATAGGGTAAAAAAGGGTTAGATAACGGTGAGTTGCGACAAGGTTGGTGGCGATAGAAGTAGAGCCGGAAAGGGATGGCGGAAGGGATACAGTCGGGTGAAATAGGGAAGAGATAGGAAATGGCATATGGTGACGGTCCGGTATGGGTAGACGCTAGTGTTGATGATGGGAAAAGGATACATAGTGGTCACTCACAGTGATCCTATGTCAGTACATGCTTCTCCATGCTACAATACCAATGCACATTTTAATAATGGTCTTTTCTGTTCTGGTACCAATGACTGTTCCGTGTGGCCTGCTGTAGTTGCACGTGGTCCTGTGCACAGTAACATGAACAGGTCACAGATCTGATGAAGTTAAGCAACACAGGTCGCGGAGAGTCCTTGGATGGGTGTCCGCGTTTCAACAGCTTGGCTCCTGAGAGCTTCTAAGGCATCGATCCTGCCCCACACTGAAACACGGGTAACATATGTAGTGTCTCCTTGGGCAATACTCCTTGTATACTCCCTATTGAGCTGAAAATGAGTTTTGAGTGCACACTGATGAAGGGACAGGGGCAATAATACCACCTTGAGCATGCCCCTGTGTGGTGTGGAAATATGCCACAACAGAAATGACCTGGATAGAATATTGCCTATTACTGTTTAATATGACGGTACATCAACATGGTCCACTGCAACACTATGATAGTTACGCAGTACCCACATACCGTGTTGCGAGGACCTGTCCCTTTTTCGATCTGTAAGTACATTAGATTCTTCTCTTCAAATATTGAAGCAGTAAACATAGGCAATGTCTACATGGACCGACCGTCCCCTCCTCTCACAGATAAACATCCCCGACACTCTATGTTACGTTCTACTCCGGTTATCTTCTCTAACTGGTAGACGGGTTATGCGATATCTTTGAAGTTAAAAGATGGTAAATACCATCTTCTAAGTCTTTTGTCTGCATAATGGAAAAAATGGCGGGCATTCTATCTTCGCTACTTTCCCGAGGCAACGGAAAACCTTCTCCAAAGTCTTGAAATGTTGATCAAACGTCGGGCTGCTCCGCTTGTCTATCATCATGATTCTCGAGAGTTTGCATGCGGTGATCACAGACCTTCCTCCAAACGTAAAGGCTTGTTATGTGATGTTGGTTTTATTTGTTTAAGTTAGTTGTATTATTTACATGCCAGGCAGTTTAATAGGTGTCTAATATGTATAAATATACAGTGAAACCCCTGTAATCTGGACGGCAGCGTTCCGGCTGACATTGAACGAGTTAACAATTTACAGATTATGGAATCCTGGGAAGGGAGGAATGTCAGACTGTAAATGTGAGTGTGTACCAGCAGAGTGCGTCCGGTAAGTGAGTAGTGTGGATTAGCGGGGTCCGGATTAAAGAGGTTTCATTGTTCTATGGATTTCGTTAACGGGAATATGGTATTCAAGTCGTGCAGCTTTTGGCAATAATACTTATATGTAGGCGTGAGTGTTGTGGATTTCAACGTCACTTTTAATCATATAATATACAAAGTCAAGGCCAGAGAATAACCATTCTAGATTATCCGCTGAAGCAGATTCCAGGCGGAATTGTAATTATATGAATGGATAACTGAGAATCAGTTTTTGCTTTGTTTGCTGTTGTTTAACGCCGCACTCAGCACTATTCCAGCTATATGACGGCTGTCTGTAAATAATTGAGTCTGGACCAGACAATGAAGTGATTGATATCAGGAGCATCGATCTACGCAAATGGGATACGATGACACACATTAAACACGTCAGCGAGCCTGACCACCCGATCCCATTAATCGCCTCTTACAAGCATGGGTTGCTGAAAGCTATTTTCACGGGATCTTCACGGGTCTGCAAGAACATGAACTTAACCAGGTCTTGTTCCCTGACAAATTGCAGAAGCGAATAAACCCAACAAGACGACACAACCAACAACAAGCACAGTCGCCTTTTACGGCAAGCATATGATGACACTTGACATACAACTGAACATGTAGTCATTGAGTTTTAAGCCACTTTGAACTGTTTTTACTTAAGGTGCCTCGGCGTACTAAAGGAGGAAAACTATGCGATATTGAAAAGTTTAACTCCACGAGCAAATGAATTGTACTGACAAATCAAACCCCATGTTCTTTTCATCCTGGCACTCATCCTGGCAGTCCACACAACGTACACTCACCGTACACTCACTTAAACCTCAGACACTACGTGTCCGTCTTCCCTCAGTCAGCTTAGGGGTAAGTTTGATGTAACATACATCTCCGTTTTCGGACTCTGCACCATAGTGGGCACGGGTGTACAGTCAACAAATTATAAGGCGCCGCAATTCTCTTTGAAGAGTTACTTGCCTTAGGCACGACAGATGTTCGTGGGTCCCCAATCCTGGTTCGTTCTGATTGTTTCTTGGGTTGTCAGCATCATACTCTTGGGTTCCCTCTGAGACCTACATCGCTTCGGACTTTCCTCCCACATTAAACGGACACGCCGTGACATAACAGAAAACCGTTCCAAGTGGTATTAAATCCTACTCTATCACTCTCACACTCTATTCAACCAGAAACAAGCTTGGAGTGAGTGAGTGAGTGTGGTTTTACACCGCTTTTAGCAATATTCCAGCAATATCACGGCGGGGGACACCAGAAATGGGCTTCACACATTGCACCCATGTCGGGAATCGAACCCGGGTTTTTGGCGTGTCGAGCGACTGCTTTACCCACTAGGCTACCCGACCGCCCAAAAAAAGCTTGGATAACTGGACAGACACTTTCGTTGAGACGCGTTACACATTCATATTGAACAGTTCACGAATACATTGAAATCCCGTGTGTCCGGGGTTAACCGTTAGAAGATGTATCTTAAGGATTAATAACTCTCCTGATTAACGAATCCTCAATATATACGTCTCCTAACATTACGCGACGGAAAAGTGGCAATATAAGGAGTGTTGTTTCTCTTTTAATATAAATGTTATTCACAATAAATTGAAATGTATAGCAAAAAGATCACCAATCCATTTTACTTAAAGGCCCAAACATCAATATTTCATAATCCGTGTTATTTTGTATAGCCCTCCATTAGAATTCGTGTGGAATGTCAGAAAACTGAAGCCGTTACCTTGCCAACTGATTGACCAGATTTTGCTTTCTCTGGATGAGGAAGATGTGTCCCCTGCTTTGATTGTTGTTTGGCTGATGGTGGTGAACCCAGGACTCAACCATGGTTACAAATCGCTCAACACAGTCAGCTGTGTGTGCTTAAAAACAACGTAAATTCTCACGAGATTTGATGAACCTGGAGCGGTTTAGGATCCTTGGAACCTAGCGTACTGAGACATTTGTCAGGCCCATTTCATCCTCAGAATGTTCTCAACTCTCATGAGAGATGCCAACTGTATTGGCTATGTGGCACAGGGGGCGTTGTCGATCATCCACTATAATATCCTCTATTTTGTCAACATATTCCACAATGGTGGTAGTTTTCTCTCTTCCCCTCTTGGACTCCCGAGATCAAATGTTGCTAGTAAACATTGAATATATTGAATGTAATACATGCAAAAACTCTTAATGGGTGTGGTATTTATATGTAGGCTTAGAATATTTTAGCCACCACTTTACGTTTCGTATTTTGGTGCTAGTCTGCTCTCTGGACAGATGACTGAATAATTTATTTTAGTAACTGTTTTAGTAATGACATGCTTGTTTTACAATTTGGTTTTGTGGTATGATCAACCGAGATTATTGATGCTCTTCTGCGGAGGTTAACGAAGCTAAATATACAGAATGAAAGGGACAAGATCCTTTCCATATTCATAAGACTAAAAGCAGAGTAGGTTGTACGATTCTGACATGTATTACGAGCATGTGTTTATGAATCACTTTCAAGTAGTAATGATACTAGGTGTTAGCGAAACGGTGTGCCTTTCCTGTCCCACGTCTTACCCGTTACACACACATGCAAAGGCAAGGAAAATGTTCACCTGATAAAAAATCTAGGGAACACATGGTGTGTGTGCGGCTTCTTGTACTCGTCCGGAGTAATGCCGATTTTATAGTGCTTGCCCACAGAGATCCATGCCGCAGTTTAACATGAATACCCCACTCAGCGGACCAGTTCTTGTTTTAGACCTTTAATGCGCATATGCCGAGAGCCACGCAGAGTAGAAAAATACCTTTTATTGTCTTTTGGTATTACGCAGCCGGGGATCGAATCCCGAACCTTCCGCTCTCCGGAAAACGCTCTACCGACACACCAGGGATGCGGTCACAACAATACGGACTCCATGACATCGTACAGCGAAATAATGCAACACAATCACCGCCCATTCTTTCATTAGCCAATGAGGAAACCGTTAGTGGCATGAAACATAAACAAATCAAATGCCACGGAAACATTTATAATTTAATAATTTATTTATCTATGAATGATATCGAGTTCTATTCTCATTAACGAACTTGGAGAATATACACGAAATGCGCACTGCCTGTGTCATACCTTAAACCTCTGATAAATGTTAACAGACCAAGAACTTTTGGATGAAACCTTTTTTCTGTTCTGGCAACATGCATATTTTTCTTGGTGTTCAAACTGGGATGCGCGCACACCGTGACCATTCCTGAATGCCTCGTACATTGATGTTTATAAATCACTGCTGAGTTGAGGTTTAGACGCTTCGCCAACGGTTTCAATCGTATCCCAGATGAGAAATCAAATCCCGTTAAAGTTTTCAAAGAATTGTATTTCACTTGAGCGATTTGTGTGATCGATACAGCGTTATGCAGATGGAGATAAGGAGTTATCTCTCCAGCACTGATGCCTTTAAATCCAATAAATGCAACCAAGTTACGTGGACATTTTGAACTCAATTAGTTGGGTTTATTATGTCATTCAAGATTTTATGTGGGGGATTACTTCCGACTGTTAAAGATTGGAACCGTCAACGTTTGTTCCAAGCTGTTATAATGAACACAATACATGTAAGCTTTTGAATATGGCATAGGGTGTTGGAGCTTGTTTTTAGATCACAAAAGTGTAAGGTGTTCTTTGAACTTTCAAGGCTTTTTGCAGGATCACAATTAGAACGAACTTAACACCTGAGCTTGACATATTGAGCCTGACTCAGAATGGTCCTGGATAGAATAGAGTCCCAGCTGCCTATGCTTGCAAGGGGGTAACATGGAACGGATGGACTCGGTGACCATGTTGATTGCATGTCATCTTACCCCGACGGCGTGAAACGGTGCTCATAATGTCAATCATTGATTGGTTTGTCTCGATTACCGTCATATATCGACTATTGCTTATGTTGTGTTGAAAGAAACAGAACTTCCGAATGCGAGGAATTGTCTGTGACCTTCTGAGTCGGATTGCTAATGTATGGGAATGTCTTTCGCTTTCCGAATTTGATAACAAAAACTACGCAAATGCCTGTTGACGATTAATACAGAAAGACAGGTCGTGTCTTGTACGTGGTGAGATTGATTTGGAGAGAACGGGAATGTCGTCTCCAAGAAGTGAGTTAGTGTGTTTGACGCCGCTTTTAGCAATATCCCAGCAATATCACGCTTTCCCAAACAAGGCTACCCCAGCTACCCCTTAAACACGTAAGGACATAAATGCGTAAAACCTAAGCTTTGAACCAGGACGTTAGACACGCCGTCCCTTTCTACGATAGGCCAAGGTCGGTGGGGCAAACCATTTTCCTTCTGAACCTGTAATAATCAGTATCTTTAAAAATCAATTGCATTTGTCAACAGAAACACCTATCCCCGTGATGTACATTTCCGGATAGGCAAGATGGTTTACCTGTCACTCTACCATGACATTAAAGAATGCTTGATTCTGATTGGTGAAAAATTGTTTCCTTTTTGCTACGGAAACCCGTTTTAAATATATAAAGCTTTTTCACACAAAAAAACGTGCGTTTGAATACATCGATAACCTACAAATCGATCCATAAAAAATGGCTGCCGATCGATCACCCATGAGAACTGTAAAGCGTATCGATATTTCTTCCAATTGTCCCGAATACACACCGGGGCAACGGCTCTCGGGAATCGCCTAGCGTCTAATATTGGAAATACGGTAGTTTGATTTTGGATGTTGGCGAAAGAGATGAAACGGGGTTTGACGTCGCGATCAAGATTGTAGCACTTAGATGTAAATTGACGTGCATGCCGAGTTTATAGTGCTAGCGCACTGAAATACCATGCCGCAGTTTATCATGAATACTCCACTCAGACACAGTATACTGATTCTGTGCTGACCTGTCCTTGTTTTATCCCCTTAATGCCGATCGCCAAGCATGCTTACAACAAGTACATGTACATCTTTTAACGTGGAGTGACGCAAGCCAGGGATCGAACCCCTGACCTTCCGCTCTCCGGGCGGACGCTCTACCACTAGACCACGGAGGCCGTCGCTCATATATTCATCTATAGGAGTAATAATATATAATCAGTACCTCAAACAAGTGGTGGTAATTACGACAATAAACTTAAGCTATTGGCCCAAATTTCCGTTTCATGTCAGCGAAAATACACCACTAGAAACAAAGCTATTAATTACACTCGATTCAGTGACACTGTAGCCATAGTACAATGACACTAGAAGGCCGCATAATGTGTATGAAGCTTTGTAACTGATCGGCTGCATGTACATGTGGACCTGTTCTAACTGTGACGTCAAAGTCATGGGACTCGCTTGATCAAGTTGAGGGACAGCTGTGATATCTGAGAGCGTCTTCTTGTGTGATATAACCCTCCAGCTCAAATCAGGTCTGATTAAAAAGAATACCTGCACGTAGAACTGCCATATCAATCGAGTTCCTTTTGAAACCAGATACACTATGACCAGGTGCAGTCTCAGCATGTCATATCGTACAACGACGGGAGGACTGCGTGCGCTTCGGATGACATTGGATCTGGTTCCTTTGGAGAAGCCTTTCTTCACAATTCAGGATCTCAACATTGTTTTTATAAAAATCATTGTTTGAAAATACCATGTCGTGATTAGATAAAAGATACTACGACAGGTTTGATCATGGGGCTGCGTGTATCAAACGTTGCAATGAAAGAGATGCGCCCGATAATTACACTTAGATGTTCGAATTCTGTGACTGTTTTGATAGTTTTTACAGACAAAAATCAATACGATCTCCTGTTTTCATATCTCGTGGGAATGTTATGAGACAGCTCTGGGTATCACTCTGTAAACAGGATTGTCCTTCTTATAATTGTGTGTGCATGTTTTAGATTGTCAGGCTCCATAACAGTGCCTGTACTTTTTTTCCGGTGTGGAGCTAACAAGGGACACGGAAATTATCTGGGGTCGTTGTTCTGTGAGGGATGATGAGAATGTTACGGTACATTAATGTACATTCTACCATGAATTTGGTCAATCAGATGTTTCAAATCACAATAGTGAGTGCGATGTGTTTGACGCCGTTTTGAACAATATTCAAGTTACGGCGTGTCAGCTTAATATGAGAGGAAAGCCCAAAGTGATGTAGGTGTCAGACGTTTACCACTTTGCTGAAGCCCATGAGCACGGATATGGAGCTGACAAACCGAGGAACGTTAACGGGGTGAACATGGATTCGACACACATCAAACACGTCAGCGCGCCTGACCACCCGATCCCGTAAGTCGCCTCTTACAAGCATGGGTTGCTGCAAGCTACTTACACCGGATCTTCATGGGTCTGCAGGAACATGAACTTAACCAGGTCTTGTTCCCTGACAAATTGCATGAGCGAATAAACCCAACAAGACGACACAACCAACCACATGCACAGTCGCCTTTTACGGCAAGCATATGATGACACTTGACATACAACTGAACATGTAGTCATTGACTTTTAAGCCACTTTGAACTGTTTTTACTTAAGGTGCGTCGGCGTACTATAGGAGGAAAAATATGCGATATTGAAAAAGTTTAACTCCACGAGAAAATGAATTGTACTTACAAATCACACATTGCACCCATGTCGGGAATCGAACCCGGGTTTTTGGCGTGTTGAGCGAACGCTTTACCCACTAGGCTACCCGACCGCCCCAAACAAGCTTGGATAACTGGACAGACACTTTCGTTGAGACGCGTTACACATTCATATTGAACAGTTCACGAATACATTGAAATCCCGTGTGTCCGGGGTTAACCGTTAGAAGATGTATCTTAAGGATTAATAACTCTCCTGATTAACGAATCCTCAATATATACGTCTCCTAACATTACGCAACGGAAATGTGGCAATATTAGGAGTGTTGTTTCTCTTTTAATATAAATGTTATTCACAATAAATTGAAATGTATAACGAAAAGATCACCAATCCATTTTACTTAAAGGCCCAAACATCAATATTTCATAATCCGTGTTATTTTGTATAGCCCTCCATTAGAATTCGTGTGGAATGTCAGAAAACTGAAGCCGTTACCTTGCCAACTGATTGACCAGATTTTGCTTTCTCTGGATGAGGAAGATGTGTCCCCTGCTTTGATTGTTGTTTGGCTGATGGTGGTGAACCCAGGACTCAACCATGGTTACAAATCGCTCAACACAGTCAGCTGTGTGTGCTTAAAAACAACGTAAATTCTCACGAGATTTGATGAACCTGGAGCAGTTTAGGATCCTTGGAACCTAGCGTACTGAACATTTGTCAAGCCCATTTCATCCTCAGAATGTTCTCAACTCTCTCATGAGAGATGCCGACTGTATTGGCTATGTGGCACAGGGGGCGTCGTCGATCATCCACTATAATATCCTCTATTTTGTCAACATATTCCACAATGGTGGTAGTTTTCTCTCTTCCCCTCTTGGACTCCCGAGAGCAAATGTTGCTAGTAAGCATTGAATATATTGTATGTGATACATGCAAAAACTCTTAATGGGTGTGGTATTTATATGTAGGCTTAGAATATTTTAGCTAACACTTTACGTTTCGTATATCGGTGTTAGTCTGCTCTCTGGACAGATGACTGAATAATTTATTTTAGTAACTGTTTTAGTAATGACATGCTGTTTTTACAATTTGGTTTTGTGGTATGATCAACCGAGATTATTGATGCTCTTCTGTGGAGGTTACAGAATGAAAGGGACAAAATCCTTTCCATATTCATAAGACTAAAAGCAGAGTAGGCTGTACGATTCTGACATGTATTACGAGCATATGTATATGAATCACTTTCAAGTAGTAATGATACTAGGTGTTAGCGAAACGGTGTGCCTTTCCTGTCCCACGTCTTACCCGTTACACACACATGCAAAGGCAAGGAAAATGTTCAACTGAAAAAAATCTAGGGAACACATGGTGTGTGTGGCTGCTTGTACTCGTCGGGATTAATGTCGATTTTATAGTGCTTGCACACAGAGATCCATGCCGCAGTTTAACATGAATACCCCACTCAGCGGACCAGTTCGTGTTTTAGACCTTTAATGCGCATATGCCGAGCGCCACGCAGAGCAGAAAAGTACATTTTAATGTCTTTTGGTATTACGCGGCCGGGGATCGAATCCCGAACCTTCCGCTCTCCGGGAGAACACTCTACCAACACACCAGGGATGCGGTCAGAACAATACGGACTCCATGACATCGTACAGCGAAATAATGCAACACAATCACCGCCCATTCTTTCATAAGCCAATGAGGAAACTGTTAGTGGCATGAAACATTAGCAAATCAAATGCCACGGAAACATTTATAATTAAATCATTTATTTATCTATGAATAATATCGAGTTCAATTCTCATTAACGAACTTAGAAAATATACACGAAATGCGCATTGCCTGTGTCATACCTTAAACCTCTGATAAATGTTAACAGACCAAGAACTCTTGGATAAAACCTTTGTTCTGTTCTGGCAACATGCATATTTTTCTTGGTGTTCAAACTGGGATGCGCGCACACCGTGACCATTCCTGAATGCCTCGTACATTAATGTTTAAACATCGCTGCTGAGTTGGGGTTTAGACGCTGCGCAAACGGTTTCAATTGTATCCCAGATGAGAAATCAAATCCCGTTAAAGTTTTCAAAGAATTGTATTTCACTTGAGAGATTTGTGTGATCGATACAGCGATATGCAGATGGAGATAAGGAGTTATCTCTCCAGCACTGATGCCTTTAAATCCAATAAATGCAACCAAGTTACGTGGACATTTTGAACTCAATTAGTTGGGTTTATTATGTCATTCAATATTTTATGTGAGGGATTACTTCCGACTGTTAAAGATTGGAACCATCAAAGTTTGTTCCAAGCTGTTATAATGAACACAATACATGTAAGATTTTGAATATGGCATAGGGTGTTGGAGCTTGTTTTTAGATCACAAAAGTGTAAGGTGTTCTTTGAACTTTCAAGGCTTTTTGCAGGATCACAATTAGAACGAACTTTACACCTGAGCTTGACATATTGAGCCTGACTCAGAATGGTCCTGGATAGAATAGAGTCCCAGCAGCCTATGCTTGCAAGGGGGTAACATGGAACGGATGGACTCGGTGACCATGTTGATTGCATGTCATCTTACCCCGACGGCGTGAAACGGTGCTCATAATGTCAATCATTGATTGGTTTGTCTCGATTACCTACAGGTCACCGTCATATATCGACTATTGCTTATGTTGTGTTAAAAAACAGAACTTCCGAATGCAAGGAATTGTCTGTGACCTTCTGAGTCGGATTGCTAATGTATGGGAATGTCTTTCGCCTTCCGAATTTGATAACAAAAACTACGCATATACCTGTTAACGATTAATACAGAATGACAGGTCGTGTCTTGTACGTGCTGAGATTGATTGGGAGTGAACTGGAATGTCTTTCGCCTCCAAGAAGTGAGTTAGTGTGTTTGATGCCGCTTTTAGCAATATCCCAGCAATATCACGCTTTCCCCACAAGACTACCCCACCGCCCTCTTTAACACGTAAGGACGTACGTACTTAAAACCTGAGCTTTGAACCAGAACGTTAGACACGCCGTCCCTTTCTACGATAGGCCAAGGTCGGTAGGGCAAACCATTTTCCTTCTGAGCCTGTCACAAATCAGTATCTTTAAAAACCAATTGCATTTGTCAACAGAAATACCCACCCCCGTGATGTACATTTCCGGATAGGCAAGATTGTTTACCTGTCATTCTACCATGACATTGAAGAATGCTTGATTCTGATTGGTAAAAAAATGGTTTCGTTTTTGCTACGGAAACCCGTTTTAAATATATTAAACTTTTTCACACAAAAAACGTGCGTATGAATACATCGATAACCTACATATCGATCCATAAAAAATGGCTGCCAATCGATCACCCATGAGAACTGTAAAGCGTATCGATATTTCTTCCAATTGTCCCGAATACACACCGGGGCAACGGCTCTCGGGAACTTTATAGACCGCCTAGCATTTAATATTGGAAATACGGTAGTTTGATTTTGGATGTTGGCGATAGAGATGAAACGGGATTTGACGTCGCGATCAAGATTGTAGCACTTAGATGTAAATTGACGTGCATGCCGAGTTTATAGTGCTAGCGCACTGAAATACCATGCCGCAGTTTAACATGAATACTCCACTCAGACACAGTATACTGATTCTGTGCTGACCTGTCCTTGTTTTATCCCCATAATGCCGATCGCCAAGCATGCTTACAACAAGTACATGTACATCTTTTAACGTGGAGTGACGCAAGCCAGGGATCGAACCCCTGACCTTCCGCTCTCCGGGCGGACGCTCTACCACTAGACCACGGAGGCCGTCGCTCATATACTCATCTATAGGAGTAATAATATATAATCAGTACCTCAAATCAAGTGGTGGTAATTACGACAATAAACTAAAGCTATTGGCCGAAATTTCCGTTTCGTGTCAGCAAAAATACACCACTAGAAACAAAGCTATTAGTTACACTCCATTAAGTGACACTGTAGCCATTGTACAATGACACTAGAAGGCCGTATAATGTGTATGAAGCTTTGTAACTGATTCGCTGCATGTACATGTGGACCTGTTCTAACTGTGACGTCAAAGTCATGGGACTCGCCTGATCAAGTGGAGGGAAAGCTGTGATATCTGAGAGCTTCTTCTTTTGTGATATAACTCTCCAGCTCAAATCAGGTTTGATTAAAAAGAATACCTGCACGTAGAACTGCCATATCAATAGAGTCATCTCTGATTCTTCAGCGTTCCTTCTGAAACCAGAGACACTATGACCAGGTGCAGTCTCAGCATGTCATACCGTACAATGACGGGAGGACTGCGTGCGCTTCGGATGACATTGGATCGGGTTCCTTTGGAAAAAAGCCTTTCTTCACTATCAGGATCTCGACTTTGTTTTTATAAAAATCATTGTTTGAAAATACCATGTCGTGATTAGATAAAAGATACTACGACAGGTTTGATCATGGGGCTGCGTGTATCAAACGTTGCAATGAAAGAGATGCACCCGATAATTACACTTAGATGTTCGAATTCTGTGACTGTTTTGATAGTTTTTACAGACAAAAATCAATACGATCTCCTGTTTTCATATCTCGTGGGAATGTTATGAGACAGCTCTGGGTATCACTCTGTAAACAGGATTGTCCTTCTTATAATTGTGTGTGCATGTTTTAGATTGTCAGTCTCCATAACAGTGCCTGTACTTTATTTCCGGTGTGGAGCTAACAAGGGACACGGAAATTATCTGGGGTCGTTGTTCTGTGAGGGATGATAAGAAATTCTACCATGAATTTGGTCAATCAGATGTTTCAAATCACAATAGTGAGTGCGATGTGTTTGACGCCGCTTTAAACAATATTCAGGTTACGGCGTGTCAGCTTAATATGAGAGGAAAGCCCAAAGTGATGTAGGTGTCAGACGTTTACCACTTTGCTGAAGCCCATGAGCACGGATATGGAGCTGACAAACCGAGGAACGTTATTGGGGCGAACATGGATTCGACACACATCAAACACGTCAGCGAGCCTGACCACCCGATCCCGTAAGTCGCCTCTTACAAGCATGGGTTGCTGCAAGCTACTAACACCGGATCTTCACGGGTCTGCAGGAACATGAACTTAACCAGGTCTTGTTCCCCAACAAATTGCATAAGCGAATAAACCCAACAAGACGACACAACCAACCACAAGCACAGTCGCCTTTTACGGCAAGCATATGATGACACTTGACATACAACTGAACATGTAGTCATTGACTTTTAAGCCACTTTGAACTGTTTTTACTTAAGGTGCGTCGGCGTACTATAGGAGGAAAACCATGCGATATTGAAAAGTTTAACTCCACGAGCAAATGAACTGTAACGAAGCTAAATATACAGAATGAAAGGGACAAAATCCTTTCCATATTCATAAGACTAAAAGCAGAGTAGGTTGTACGATTCTGACATTACGAGCATATGTTAATGAATCACTTTCAAGTAGTAATGATACTAGGTTTTAGCGAAACGGTGTGCCTTTCCTGTCCCACGTCTTACCGGTTACACACACATGCAAAGGCAAGGAAAATGTTCAACTGAAAAAAATCTAGGGAACACATGGTGTGTGTGGCTGCGTGTACTCGTCGGGATTAATGTCGATTTTATAGTGCTTGCACACAGAGATCTATGCCGCAGTTTAACATGAATACCCCACTCAGCGGACCAGTTCTTGTTTTAGACCTTTAATGCGCATATGCCGAGCGCCACGCAGAGTAGAAAAGTACATTTTAATGTCTTTTGGTATTACGCGGCCGGGGATCGAATCCCGAACCTCCGCTCTCCGGGAGAACACTCTACCAACACACCAGGGATGCGGTCAGAACAATACGGACTCCATGACATCGTACAGCGAAATAATGCAACACAATCACCGCCCATTCTTTCATAAGCCAATGAGGAAACCGTTAGTGGCGAGAAACATTAGCAAATCAAATGCCACGGAAACATTTATAATTTAATAATTTATTTATCTATGAATAATATCGAGTTCAATTCTCATTAACGAACTTAGAAAATATACACGAAATGCGCATTGCCTGTGTCATACCTTAAACCTCTGATAAATGTTAACAGACCAAGAACTCTTGGATAAAACCTTTGTTCTGTTCTGGCAACATGCACATTTTTCTTGGTGTTAAAACTGGGATCCGCGCACACCGTGACCATTCCTGAATGCCTCGTACATTAATGTTTAAACATCGCTGCTGAGTTGGGGTTTAGACGCTGCGCAAACGGTTTCAATCGTATCCCAGATAAGAAATCAAATCCCGTTAAAGTTTTCAAAGAATTGTATTTCACTTGAGAGATTTGTGTGATCGATACAGCGTTATGCAGATGGAGATAAGGAGTTATCTCTCCAGCACTGATGCCTTTAAATCCAATAAATGCAACCAAGTTACGTGGACATTTTGAACTCAATTAGTTAGGTTTATTATGTCATTCAAGATTTTATGTGGGGGATTACTTCCGACTGTTAAAGATTGGAACCATCAAAGTTTGTTCCAAGCTGTTATAATAAGCACAGTACATGTAAGAGTTTGAATATGGCATAGGGTGTTGGAGCTTGTTTTTAGATCACAAAAATTGTAAGGTGTTCTTTGAACTTTCAAGGCTTTTTGCAGGATCACAATTAGAACGAACTTTACACCTGAGCTTGACATATTGAGCCTGACTCAGAATGGTCCTGGACAGAATAGAGCCCCAGCAGCCTATGCTTGCAAGGGGGTAACATGGAACGGATGGACTCGGTGACCAAGTTGATTGCATGTCATCTTACCCCGACGGCGTGAAACGGTGCTCATAATGTCAATCATTGATTGGTTTGTCTCGATTACCTACAGGTCACCGTCATATATCGACTATTGCTTATGTTGTGTTAAAAAAACAGAACTTCCGAATGCAAGGAATTGTCTGTGACCTTCTGAGTCGGATTGCTAATGTATGGGAATGTCTTTCGCCTTCCGAATTTGATAACAAAAACTACGCATATACCTGTTTACGATTAATACAGAATGACAGGTCGTGTCTTGTACGTGCTGAGATTGATTGTGAGTGAACTGGAATGTCTTTCGCCTCCAAGAAGTGAGTTAGTGTGTTTGACGCTGCTTTTAGCAATATCCCAGCAATATCACGCTTTCCCCACAAGACTACCCCACCGCCCTCTTTAACACATAAGGACGTACGTACTTAAAACCTGAGCTTTGAACCAGAACGTTAGACACGCCGTCCCTTTCTACGATAGGCCAAGGTCGGTAGGGCAAACCATTTTCCTTCTGAGCCTGTCACAAATCAGTATCTTTAAAAACCAATTGCATTTGTCAACAGAAATACCCACCCCAGTGATGTACATTTCCGGATAGGCAAGATGGTTTACCTGTCATTCTACCATGACATTGAAGAATGCTTGATTCTGATTGGTAAAAAAATGGTTTCGTTTTTGCTACGGAAACCCGTTTTAAATATATTAAACTTTTTCACACAAAAAACGTGCGTATGAATACATCGATAACCTACATATCGATCCATAAAAAATGGCTGCCAATCGATCACCCATGAGAACTGTAAAGCGTATCGATATTTCTTCCAATTGTCCCGAATACACACCGGGGCAACGGCTCTCGGGAACTTAATAGACCGCCTAGCATTTAATATTGCAAATACGGTAGTTTGATTTTGGATGTTGGCGAAAGAGATGAAACGGGGTTTGACGTCGCGATCAAGATTGCTGCACTTAGATGTAAATTGACGTGCATGCCGAGTTTATAGTGCTAGCGCACTGAAATACCATGCCGCAGTTTATCATGCATACCCCACTCAGACACAGTATACTGACTCTGTGCTGACCTGTCCTTGTTTTATCCCCTTAATGCCGATCGCCAAGCATGCTTACAACAAGTACATGTACATCTTTTAACGTGGAGTGACGCAAGCCAGGGATCGAACCCCTGACCTTCCGCTCTCCGGGCGGACGATCTACCACTAGACCACGGAGGCCGTCGCTCATATACTCATCTATAGGAGTAATAATATATAATCAGTACCTCAAACAAGTGGTGGTAATTACGACAATAAACTAAAGCTATTGGCCCGAATTTCCGTTTCGTGTCAGCGAAAATACACCACTAGAAACAAAGCTATTAATTACACTCGATTCAGTGACACTGTAGCCATTGTACAATGACACTAGAAGGCCACATAATGTGTATGAAGCTTTGTAACTGATCGGCCACATGCACATGTGGACCTGTTCTAACTGTGACGTCAAAGTCATGGGACTTGCTTGATCAAGTTGAGGGACAGCTGTAATATCTGAGAGCTTCTTCTTGTGTAATATAACTCTCCAGCTCAAATCAGGTTTGATTAAAAAGAATACCTGCACGTAGAACTGCCATATCAATAGAGTTCTTTCTGAAACCAGATACACTATGACCAGGTGCAGTCTCAGCATGTCATACCGTACAATGACGGGAGGACTGCGTGCGCTTCGGATGACATTGGATCTGGTTCCTTTGGAGAAGCCTTTCTTCACAATTCAGGATCTCAACATTGTTTTTATAAAATTCATTGTTTGAAAATACCATGTCGTGATTAGATTAAAGATACTACGACAGGTTTGATCATGGGGCTGCGTGTATCAAACGTTGCAATGAAAGAGATGCACCCGATAATTACACTTAGATGTTCGAATTCTGTGACTGTTTTGATAGTTTTTACAGACAAAAATCAATACGATCTCCTGTTTTCATATCTCGTGGGAATGTTATGAGACAGCTCTGGGTATCACTCTGTAAACAGGATTGTCCTTCTTATAATTGTGTGTGCATGTTTTAGATTGTCAGGCTCCATAACAGTGCCTGTACTTTTATCCGGTGTTGAGCTAACAAGGGACACGGAAATAATCTGGGGTCGTTGTTCTGTGAGGGTTGATGAGAATGTTACGGTACATTAATGTACATTCTACCATGAATTTGGTCAATCAGATGTTTCAAATCACAATAGTGAGTGCGTTGTGTTTGACGCCGCTTTGAACAGTATTCAAGTTACGGCGTGTCAGCTTAATATGAGAGGAAAGCCCAAAGTGATGCAGGTTTCAGATGTTTATCACTTTGCTGAAACCCATGAGACGGATATGGAGCTGACAAACCGAAGAACGTTATTGGGGCGAACATGGATTCGAACCCACGAAGAAAGTTTCCAGAGGGACTAGGAACAGTGAATTCGGATGCCTCGGACTACTGGTGCCATCCGTACCCCCTGAAATGGCAATAACCACCTCTGATTGAAACAGCTGAGTTGACTGTCGCATCGCCGAGGAAACGTATATAGAAATGGCACTTCTTTCTCGTTCAAAGTCCGTTAGCAATTTGAAGTAATGAGTTCTCCACTTGTAGCTACCACAACACCATTAAAGTACATGTTGGGCACAAACATCAATAGACACATGAATGAATTTAAAGTTGTCGGGACAACGGAGCAAAAATGTGACATAATATCGTTTGTTCTACAGTGAACGCTAAGTTAAACATTTACAATCTGACGGCATTCTTATGGCTCCAACTTTACTTTAGCCAGGTAATTTCTACAGGTAACCGAGCTCTACGTTGAGAACACAGCATGTTTATCGGTTAAGTATAACTCATTGCGGTTTAACACTGTCATATCACTACATAGGTATTTCTGTAAGTGTGTCGACTGTTCACAACTGCACATCTGGTTCTTATTAAAAGTGTAAGCTTACACTATACAGTATATATAGATTGTCAGCTTAATTAATTGTTATGATCATTTAAAATAATTAGATTCATTACGTGGGCATGGGTGCACCAGCGGTGTAGTGGGTCACTCTCTCATACAAGGGAATCTCGCTCACCAAAAAACAAGAGTTGAGACATTACGATGGGCAAGGATCCGGTGATGACGGTTCTAACCCCTCCCCCCTAAATTCCGAATACCATCTAATTTGTCACTGTGAGTCTTAATGTTAAACCCCCAATCCCGAATACCATCTAATTTGTCACTGTGAGTCTTATAGTTAAACCCTCAATCCCGAATACAACTTAACCGAAATCTCAAAATGCATTGAGAAAAGGGTAAGATTTGAAGTAATATTATTGAACAAAATATCGAAAATATAAATGTTATGAAGGACAATTTTACATACACTACTACACTCAATATTCAAAATCTGCGTACCAAATACGATTTTATTAGCGCATTGCGTACCACACTGCCGAGTCCGGAATACTTTATAAATATACCCCGAATCCCACGTACCTAAAGGGTGTTGTCTGCCTCTGTGATCATGGGTCCTGTTTACAATAAGTAGTCTTGGTTTGTGGGACCTGTTTAGTATTCTGTTTGTCAGCACCATACCCAAGCTCGATGGTTTCACCCAAGTGGTAACCGTCCAAGACCCGCATCACTTTGGCTTTCTTGAAAAGTTCCTATATAACCGAAATACTATTCAAAGAAAAACTCACCCCCTCGCTCGGTCACACTCTATTCACTAAAGGACCCATTCGATGGAAGCGTTTATTATTTTGTATTCGTCATAGTAACAATATTATTTTTATTTGACCAATGGCTGTCTTATACATACGCTATATATAAGGGAAATAAAGTTGGAGGCCGCTCCCACCCTCCCACGCTCCCACTGATCAATAATATTTCCGTCTGATTTTTGACAACACTCGTTCAGCACATAAGAATAAATGAATGTGTTGAATGTGATGTACTGGCCTAAGCTAGTATAAATAGTACTATTTTCAACATAAATCTTACAATAATCTGGACAAATCAAACTACATGTACATCATTAGAGCACTCGTTTGTCTTACGATTCGTCATGTTTCATTCCCTGGGAACTCATTAATCTTACATATACTCACCGCAAAAAGAAACTCGAATATACATGTTGGTTAATATATGAAGACTTTATCATGTTCAAGAGGTAATAGATTAGTTCGATGCACAAGGAACATACTGGCATGTTGTGTGAACCGACGCTCACGGACGCATCTCATGTGATGTCATAGATCACTGGCACGAGATGCACCATTTGTCTCGTGCAAGATTAGCGTATAAAGTTTGGAAATCACGTGCAGCATATCGTGATAAGGATAAAGACACTCTGCGGTAACATTTGACTGATACTCTTGTCATTAATTAGTACACATTGGGGACATCCCTTCTCAACCTACATACTTCTGTATATGTTTGTATGGTTCGCGTTTTGTTTTTCTTTTGCCGGTGATTATACTTAAATACTCAAAAACCTTTTAACAACGACTCTTGTTGATACATGCTCACAGGACAACACATCTGCTTGAAATAGTAGACTAAGTGGTCATTCTTTTTCCAAATTAAGTGAACTTTGTATCCTATACGCCATTTAGTTCCCTATTTATTAAACATGTACATTATGATCACGTATCTGATCCACCTTCTAACTCGGTGCGTCATCTGGTCACAAGCCATGTTTCTCACTTCTTTAAAGGTGGCTTGAGATGCGCCCCGCCTGATACACACAAACAGCGTGTGTCTACTGAGGTGGCAGGTCCTAATGAACCACGGCGTGTGTCGGTATTGTCGGGGTCCCGGAGGTGGACTAAGTGGGGAACACGTCACAATCAATCCTCCAAATTACGGAAAACTCTAGACTAGATTCAGTCACATTTTACCACAATAAAAGTATAAAACTTAGTAAACGTACGTGATGGGAAAGTCCGGTTGAATAAACAGACCTGGTAATGAGTAAAACTGACTTTAAAAAACCACTACCATTCTCTTGGCATTATATCTATAAAAGTTGGCATGTTTAACATCAATACCAGGATGAAACTGTTCTCTCAGTTAACTTTATCATATATGTACAGCGGCGGCCTGTAATAATAATGGACCACATGCACCAGTGATTGATAGCATGAGCAATGTTTACACGAATGTAACATACACTCTGCGAGGAACTGTCAGTAAAGATCATGTGCTACAGATAAAAGGGTCGGGGATTGAGGGTGGGGGATTGAGGGCGGAGGATTGAGGGTGGGGGACTGAGGGTGGAGGATTGAGGGCGGAGGATTAAGGGTGGGGGATTGAGGGTGGAGGATTGAGGGCGGAGGATTAAGGGTGGGGGATTGAGGGTGGAGGATTGAGGGCGGAGGATTAAGGGTGGGGGATTGAGGGTGGAGGATTAAGGGTGGGGGATTGAGGGTGGAGGATTGAGGGCGGAGGATTAAGGGTGGGGGATTGAGGTTGGATGACTGAGGGTGGGGGATTGAGGGTGGGTGATTGAGGGTGGAGGATTGAGGGTGGAAGATTAAGGGTGGAGGATTGAGGGTGGGGGATTGAGGGTGGGGGATTGAGGGTGGGGGATTGAGGGTGGAGGACTGAGGGTGGGGGATTGAGGGTGGAGGATTGAGGTTGGAGGATTGAGGGTGGGGGATTGAGGGTGGCGGGGACGTATAAAGATTCATGTTGTACATTTGGTGGTCCTGTAACGTATAAATAACACTATAACTATATCATTTGGCGTTTCAGAAAAGACGAGTAAGCAGCAACTGGATTGCATTCCTGAATACATTGTCGACTCGTACTCAACCCAGCGAAGAGTTTTAGCCTGCAAAATCTACTCATATTTCTGCTAGTGGATATTTTAGTGTGCATAATACTAACGTAGCATATACATTTCTGTTTTTGAACACACGTCACTTCTGTTCTTTGGTATGCATGATAGAACGACTACCAAAGGCAAACATGTTTCGGTAGGTATCTGCATCCATCTAACGTGTATGTTAAATGCATCCCTCTTTTCCCAAAGATCGGTGATGCTGTATCCTTGTTTGTCTGCATTGTTACCGATGTTTCTCTTAGATTAAAATTTAATATAATGGACATTCAAACAAATACTGCACTCAAGCAATATATATTAATGTGACACTCATTGGTTAAATCGTCAACGAAAGCAGAGTCACATGAAACTACAATTGAACTGATTCACGATTGTACGACAGGTTGGCCAATATTCATATGATGCAGCTATCGTAAAGTGTGTTTGTTGTTTGAAGCCGCACACAGAAATATGCCAGCTATATGTCGGTGGTCTGTAATAATAATCAGGACCAGACAACCCAGTGATTGACATCATGAGCATCGATCTACGCAACTGGGATACGATGACAGATATCTATGGGTTTCTTCAAGAACTTCCGGCAGACTTGCACAGGACACTTCCATTCGATTCTGCGATTCTGGAGGTTCCGCCATCCTCCTACGCTTGATCTCCTTAAGCCTTTCAATCTTCCCATCAGGATCGTTGGCTTTGCTCTGAAGTTGTAGTGGGTCATACTTAAAGCCAGGTACATGTATGATGCACACCGGCTCTGGATTACTGGGGAAACGTTTTCGTTTAGGTTGAGATGTCGAAGCCATCTTAGAGTTGTTCCCGGTTATATAAGATGTTGGTCTCAGTGACAACAGATCAACCTGAACAAACATTATCACGGTGATGACATTGTTACAGGGTGGGACATTTCCATATATATTTACTTGGTTATTTTGTAAGAGAAACTTAAGTATGTATTTGGAATATCTTTTGTTTCTGTGAATGCATGGTCCCAGTTCATTTTAAGCCATTCATATACGATTTGGACGATTCGCATTTGGAAATTTTCTGTAAATTGGAAACTCAAGTAGTTAAGTTATGCATGAATTAAATGTTAGTAAGTTGATTCGTTTCTTACCTTCGGTGGTGCCCACTGCAAATTCACCTAAACTAGTAGCTGTAATAAAGTATCTGAAACTCAACTTGAAATGACAAAATTTGTCAACATATCAACCCTGCGTCCAGCAAATTGATTAAATTTTGTATATTTACTGAAATAAATATCATTTACATTATGATCGTTTTTTTGCACAGCTTTATGGTTACCATCTCGAATATGTTTCACATAGGTCCACTTCATTCAATGTTCTAAAATCGACTCGAGCATTATACTGTGAACCTCTTGTATGCATAAAAAAGTGAGTGATATCAGAGTTGTCAAGAAGTTTTCTATATGATTGTCCTCAAGTAGAACAATAATCAGCCTACATCAAATTAAGGTGTTTGTATATGGTATATTACACATCGAGGTCGGCGAATAACGCATCAGATGACAAGACAAATCCTGAGCATACATCCAAGCGTTATTCCGATGTAGCTAAGCCGAAAATGCAATATGGGGTATCCTACTCGGATATTATAAGAATACATTTGATCCAAATTTGCAAATGACTTGCAACTGGTAACATCACATGTTAAGAGATGTACTTGAACCTGTGTTGGAAGATTATAGTGGAATCAGGCACACGTTCCTGGAACATATACCGGATTTAAGGTTTCCGCGAGAACAGTGTAGTTTTGTCTGGAAATATGACGTTTGATTTGCCATAGGTCGGTCCATATTTACCCAATACCAATTAATGATACCTCATTGGAGAGGCTCTTATATATGGATTCCAGTGGTATATCACCCTTGATGATAAGTGGATCACTAGTCAGATGACAACCCACAAAGTAATCATACCCCAAAGTGATATACAGCAAAACCGGGCAAAAAAAGGGGTATAGGGAACCATACTTAGAAAGTCTGTAACAACAAGTACGTCCCAACATGGGGGTGATGAGAGGTGTACTCGTGGATCATACTTAGCCTTCGGTCTACTGCGCTTCCTTGGAGAAGTCCCATTCACTGTCTTGGCTGCGTGCAGAGGGGGCAAGGGCCCTGAGCTGATGATGAACCTTTACTAGCCTGACTGTGCCAGGATCAACCAAACAGTCTTTGCAGCTTTTTATTATTTTAATCTATAAATTGTAAATCATAATATTATCACTACAACTGCAGCTGCTACCACTACTCTGAGTAGCTGGGAAACATGAGTGTGATCACGAATGAGTTAATAATAAAATCATAATCAAACGCATTATTTCTCCTCCTGATTCAATACGTAACAGCACAAGATGCAAGTAATTCTTGCTGCACTGAAACATAATGTTTCTTTGAATAATACAATTTAAAAAAGAAGCTATCTCAAATTGTATTCCAGAAATACTGGACCCTGTCTGTAGACAGGTGAAACGTATTTCTGAAGATGTCGTTTACTTGAGTCTCGGGAAGCCGACTAGAGTCCCTTTCTCTACGCAATCTGAGCTAGATCAGTCACCAGAAGATTCTCCGACCAGTTGTCAACAGCAGCTGAAAGGTCTCCCCACTCCGACTGATTGAGCATGTTGTATTGTTTGCATTGAATCAATGGCTCGGCTTGGTTCTCCAAGTCTGCATTCTTGACAGAAATAAAATGCGAAAATTTATTTATTGCGGAAACGATGAAAATAGGCGAACTTCGGACGCAGCCACACACATCCACGTTCCAGACAGACGTTTTAGTTCGGATCATGTGCAGTTACGGGATGACAATAATTACGATGGGTATTTCCAAGATCAGAAAAATACATGAATATCTTTACAAGTTATTCTACTGAAACATCACGTGACTGGTAGGCTTGCTGATGGTTGCGGTTGACCAGGTGACATGTGCAGTTTATTTGTTGCTTAACGACGCACTCAGAAATATTCCAGCTATATGTGATCTGTAACAGTAGTGAAGGCCAGACAACCCAGTGATTGACATCATGAGCATCGATCTACGCAACTAGTATACAATGACATGCTATGACATGACAACCAAGTCAGCGAGGCTGACCACCGGATCCCGTTATTCGCCTCTTACGATAAGCATAAGTTGTTGAAGATCAATTCTCACCCGGATCTCCAGGGGTTCGATAGGAAAGCATAGGTTATGTTTCTGTGCAAAATATGTCATTGTCGTTGTGTTGATATATAGTGCGAGAATGAGTGAATTATGGTTAGTCGCCTATTTTACGGCAGTCATGGGTTGCTGAAGATCTATTCTACCCCGGAGCTTCACGGGCAGACATGTGCAGTATCGCCATTACTACCATCTGTGTCATGTGACAAGACCTTGAGATGCTTTTAATCAAAATATTCTGAGAAACTTACGCGGTTCCAGTAGCGTGTACAGGTGAGTGCCCAGTCTCCCACCCCCGCCCGTCTTAGGCAAACAAAAACAGTTTCATGTGAGCTTTTTCTGTGCCCCGGGAATTGCAAACCGCTTTGTCACAATATGCTCCCTCACTTTCCCCAAAGCTGTATTATCGTTGTACATAATGTTATTAAGACTCTACCGCCTCATTGGTCTAGTGGATAGAGCGTCTGCCGGAGAGCGAAAGGTCGATGGTTCGATTTCCGGCCGTGTCATACCAGATTACGCTAAAAGATGGTTCTTGTTGTTACCCACCTTGGCGATTAGCATTTAGAGGATAGAACGGTATCTCAGTGGGCTAGCACTTCAAAACCGGCATTAGTTCGGACTATTACAAGAAGAAGAAGAAGAAGAAGAAGAAGAATTATCAAGAAATTCACCATTCACTGTATTAGTAGTTAAGACCAGACAACCCAGTGATTGACATCATGAGCATCGATCAACGCAACTAGGATACGAATGACATTCAACGTCATATTGCCAAATTATTGTAGCGATTGTGAAGACTATTTTGAAAAAGTCAACCTGTCAAGTAACTGACCAGACATTACATTGTATACTTTGCGGTCTGAATGCTGGATCTCCTCGGGAAAAACGACCCGGTATCACACAGTAATAGTAGCGCTGTAAAGCCTGGCCAGGATTGCATGGCTGTTGGAGGCAGTGAAATACCAGGATTTCCTGTACAGCTGCAACGCTTGCGCTGCATCGTCTCCTTGTTAAAGGTAGAAATTGTCAACGTAGAATACAGCTTATTTTGCTTCATCAAATTCGCTTCATTTGCTTCCTTTTAAAGCAATATAGAGTATTACTATTAAGACTATTAACTAGTAAAGGATCGATAAACTTGATACCCTATGGGGTGACGGGGATTGGTTTGGCCTGTTCGTTTCTGAAAAGAACATCTGTTCCTGAAAAAGGTGGAAATGAAAATCGAGGGCAAAGAACTATGAAGATAAAATGTAAAATACATCGATATCTGCCAAGAAGTATGGAAACTGCAATATGTAAAGGAGACGGACGTACATGTACATGTATGAAACATGTCCCCCTCGTGCAGCCGTAGATGTACAAGTCTGCTGTTGTGTTCACAAGGAGTTGGGTTCATGATTTATGTTTTAATGTGTGTCTGGAAAGCCCCAAATCACATTTCCTCCACGATCGGGAGTGATACAAGCATACATTTGGCAATTGAAGCATTGGAATGGTTGAGTATTTTGATTAATAATACACACTGAAATATAATTATGGCATTAACAAAATCCCGTAGATAGATTAATACATGGAATGATGGATAGAATCTCATAAACAACCAGCATTGTTGGATGCTTCGAAGTCTGGCGTGTATGGCTGCCGTTATCCTGTTACAATTTATTGGTTAATTCTCTGAAAGAAAAAAAAGCATTAGAAGAATTTGAATTGCAATGCCCATTAAATCTATGGCGTCGTCTTTCGTACGAAAAGAAGCTTCATCCAAACGAAGTGTAGGTTTGTCGACATTTGAAACAGATAACCAGCGCATAATGAAACAAGAAGTTGAAGTCGAAACCATCGCAATGATTATTTCTTTAAATTATTTATTCCAAAGCTTAGCTTTCAAAAACTACAACAGATAACCAAACCTATGTTATAAAAAATCTTTTTAGATATAATGCTGAGAACTAGAGCATTTATTATAAATTACAAATTCTAATTAGAAAGTTCTCGAACACGCATGGGAAACGACAACTAAAACAGGTATACGATTACAAACAAAACCAGGAGATACAAGCCGTTCAGTATACGATCCATGCCTGCCGTACGTCAAAGTAATCTTAGAGTCTCGACTGTCGTAAGCTGTGGAACAGTAACGGAGTTACCTTAATTAGTTCTAAGATCGCTGTGTAGAATGACCCAGACCATTTGTTTCAAACATGACCTACACGATGTGTCTTGCACGGACATCCTACCTGTTGATGACATACCTGCTATCATCATCACAGGTGCCACGCATCTGGTACTATTGGCAAACCCTGGCCGCATGTTGGCACTTACTGAATTCACCTTAGCACTACAAAGGAAGCTGGAGGTGTATACATTATCACTGGGTGTATAAACAGGGGATGGTTCGCATTCTCAACAAGTCTCTGAAGGGATGGCAAACTCTGTAGGGAAGTTCATCAAACCGTTGTTCTGCTCGTCGATTGCCTGATGAAACTTGCGGAGGACAAGAAGGTCAGTGAGACTTCAGGATCTCTAGGGTCGGGATCGGCGCGGCGTGTTATTGACTTAGCTGAATGCTGTCGGCATGCACGACATTGTTTGGCGGGAACGACCTGGCGCGAGCTGAATGAAAACATCACACACGTGGAAATACTTGGCAGATTGGTCGACAGATTGATATTTGCCGGATTAAGGTACACGGCGAGACAGTGATGAGTGCATGCTGAGTGTAGATCTGATGATTGTCGTGTTTGCTTGTGTCATAAAACAGTATTATAATTTTAATATCGTGTTTAATGTATCTTTCGACTAACTAATCAGGTGGAATATTATATTTCTTTTTATCCCCCCGGCATATAATGCGGTGGGATATAGCGAACAGCCAGTCTTTCTGTCCGTCTGTCTGTTTGTCTGTCTGTCTGTCCGTCCGTCAGTCCGTCCTTAATCATTTCCTTTTCCGGGGCAGAACTTGAAAATAATTCAGTGTATTTGATCGAAACTTGGCATATCTATAAGTCACATACTGAAGTTGTGCCTATTGCTATTTAGGAATTTTAGAAAAAAAATTTTTTACGTTTCCATGGTAACAAGTTGGACTTAGGTTCTATAAGGGTGGTGTTCGTTTCCGGAGCGTAACTCAAAAACCATTAAATACTTTCTTACAAAACTTTGCATGTCTACCAGGCACATACTGAACTGGTGCCTTTAGCTATTTAGGAATATTATATATATTTTTTTTATGTTTCCATGGTAACAAGTTGGACTTAGGTTCTATAAGGGTGGTGTTCGTTTCCGGAGCGCAACTCAAAAACCGTCAAATACTTTCTTACAAAACATTGCATGTCTACCAGGCACATACTGAACTGGTGCCTTTTGCTATTTAGGAATTTTTATTTTTTATTTTTTACGTTTCCATGGCAACAAGTTGGATTTAACCCACGAACACATGTATGGTGCTGACAAACCTAAAACCATAATCGGGGCGAACCGGGATTCGAACCCACAATCGTAGGTTTCTGGCATGTCAAAAGAACGCATCTCTGCACAGTGAATTGCGGCGTCTTAGACGAATGGGCCACTCGTTTGCTAAAGCAGCAATTACAACGTCATTCGAAACGAACATGAACCGGACCTTGCAAGTGCAAAACACAACAAAATACAGGGCGTCATGACATTGGGACACTTTTCTAATCCGGATGTGCTGAAACACACTACGTGAATGTCACACATATGAGACCCTCCAGGAGAAAAGGGACCTTATGGGTGTTTGGATGCAATTGTGCTGTGACGTCATAAAGAAAGATGTTTGACGTCAACTTCCTCAGACATTGCATGTGTGCGGACTGTACATCCAAATTTCATTTTCTCGTTTTTTCGTAATGTAATATATACATTTTAACAAAATTTCAGTTAAGCGGACATATTTAAAAATAGCAAACACTACATAAAAAGTTATAAGTCTGAAAATGATTGGTGCTATGCATCTCTGTAACAATAATGAATTTAAGCCAATGTGTTGTATTTTAGTGGTCCTAGAATACCGTGGTTTGAAAATAAAATAAGAAGTCAAAATTTGATTGTGCACCCAAAAGGCCCCTTTTCGCATGGTTGGTCACATATAGTCTAGAAACCACTATTCGCTAGAACATTCTTCGTGGTGCCCTGATCATGAAGATGGTATGAAACTAACGATACCGCATGTTGAAACAACTATATTTGACTAGCTCTCTGTGTATTCTAACAACTGCACGCCTAAGGTGGTGAATCGATTCATATAATTAGAACGGCTGAACAATGTTGCCATGATCACCTGGGTCGAATGAAAACTGTTACCAACATGTTTTGTTCAAGGTTCGTTTCTACATTGACCCCTGTCATCGTATTATTTTACAAAAACAACAATCCATTTCGATTCCATGTTATGTCTTTGTATGGTGCGAGTATCAACGACTCTATTTACCGTCTTTATCAACTTTTGGAGTGCAGTATGTACTGGTGTAATTAGTCCTTCTATAACGTTTGCATATACATGTGTGGCAGATACATTACATCACCCCAGTACCGATATGAATACATTACATACACATCACACTTCAATAATCGAAATTATAAAACTCCGTTGTTCAGACTACCGGAATAACACACATTAGCTAACAAACGCAGAACCATGGAAGAACATCAATTTGTGACAAGCCACGACGTTTGATGCTCATATTAATTCCACCTCCGACTGAAACTTCTTTTGTTCTATAATTTCATTGTTATATAGCTTTTCGAATTTCGAACAAAAATGAATCAAAATCATTAAGTTTTGTAGCATTGTAACGTTATGGTGATTTTATGAAACAGTATGCCGTTTATAATGAAGGGCCATCGTTTGATGTCACCTGAGGCGGAAACACACATGGCATACATCCCTCGCTCCGTATTAGTAGTTAGTTCCGAGCTCATCAAATTCAATGGAAAGGAGATCATTAAAATAGATTCTTTTGAAGAGAGAGTTTACGGTCGACAAGTCCTTCGTGAACTGCGGTGTGTTTCTTTGTAAGAGGTGACATCATTGCTACAGCCAGATAAGTTATTGAAGCACAACTTGTCGGAGTTTGAAGTTTCCGATCACTGTGATTTGTTCAGATGATGAAGCACTTGAAGGATGATTATGTGGTTGGATATTTCTTTACACAGGCTACAAGCTAGAAATTACAGTCTTATCACGACCGCATCTAAATAGTCAAGTACTGCTAAAGCACGGTACATTGTAAGATGACATGCAGAATATCTTCTCAGTATCCTTCCGTTAACCAATCGTGCTACATTTAAGTGCGGTGTTGCTTCCATTCGAATTGAAACCGGGCGATATGAGAACCTACCTGTCGATCAACGTTTCTGCCCTTTATGTAATAACAGTGTGACAGGAAAACGAAGTCCATGTTTTAATGAACTGACTTGTTTATGATGAGTTTCGTTTGAACCTTTTGCAAAATGCTTGCTATTTAAAGTTCACTCATAATTGGAACAAAGTTTGCAGGTAAGCTTCATAATGTCCAGTGACATTCTGTATAAAAATCTAGCCAAAACCTGCTTTTATAATATACAACAAAGTTCATATAGGTTGTACAGTATCTCATAATTCAATACGGAAATGCCTATGCAATAATGATGTACATCGGTGTGACACTATAATACATAAGCTGTATGTATTCCTTTTGCCTCATTTGTCCAATATGAGTTGAAACATGTAAGAGTACTAGTGCCAATGAACTTGCAGCCATGTTTTCTCCAGAAACACAGTAACATATTAGGAACTCCTGTCCAAGCATATAGGGGTAGTTAATCAGTAGTTGCATATTTATCGAATTGTCATACAACTTTAAAGGATTGTTTTTCGCATCGACAAAACTGTCGATTACATGATAAACTAGAAATATCTGGCGCAAACTATTGCAAAAGTTAATGGATACATTTTCCCCAGTTAGATTTGAATTTTGTTTTGTTCAACAACATTTGGAAAAATTGTTTCAGAAACAACAAGTACACAGTCGGGATCGCTGTTTGCTTCTAGGTGTGCAGGGCTAAGACCCGAACAGTTACAGGCTGCCATGATATAGCATAACATTTGTCTCTATACTATTACAATAGGATGTGATCTTGATTTCCAACGCATTTGCAATATACGCAACAGGTTTCAATGAATATATATATAGTTACCTGACTTCATAACATTTAGGAGAATTATGACGTCACAATACCAATAAAAACTGTGTTCAATCTACTCCACTTATCTAATTATTACTATATTGTGCCTGAGAGTTAGAACTTGACTGTGCTTTATATATATATATACAGAATACAGAGAGAGAGAGAGAGAGAGAGAGAAAGAGAGAGAGAGAGAAAGAGAGAGAGAGCGAGAGAGAGAGAAAGAAGAGAGAGAGAGAAAGAGAGAGAGAGAAAGAGAGAGAGAGAGAGAGAGAGAGAGAGAGAGAGAGAGAGAGAGAGAGAGCGAGAATGTCACCCCGAGTGTCTTTTGATATCAAATATATCAACACAGGTTGATAAAAGTGGGAAAAAGGCTTGACAATATTAATAAGACAAAAATGGTGAGATTTTATTTTATCATCCAACATCACTCTTCCAACCTTTTCAGTTTCAAACAGTAATAAGCACTGTTAAGTGTAAAAGGTACAGCAGAGCTATTAGTGGTGTCATTTGATTACCATGACGTCACAATGGTCTGCAAAGCATTGTGATGCAATTTCATTGCAGCAATATCTAGTATATATATATATATATATATATATATATATATATATATATATGAAGTATATATATATATATATTCCCATGCTATCATATATTAATTATGTCAGCAACCTAATTAAGATAACCGACCTACTTACCCATTTGTAATTACGCGTTCTAAACGAGTACCGTATTTAACGCGTTCTTGTCGTAATATTCAAGATGCCAGACAATATCGGGAAACTGTCTGGTTCATGAGTTCTCTGAAGAGGCCACATTTCCGAGATTGCTCCCAAAAGGGGTCAAACATATTTGCAATTAAGTATATTGTACTTGTTGTAGTCACATTACGCTTGTACATTGCCATAAAATAATTTCACGCTGTACACATTTCTGTTGCGTAAAGTCTGAACCACTCTGCATATTTTGTTTGGAGAATACTTTTATCGGAAGGTGTCCCACGTTAGCACAGTTCCCGCAGCGGGATTCTGGTTAAGGATGACTCTCAAGGGAAGGACGAAACCTTCACTCGCTTTGAATAGAATGAGAATCAACTTGGGAATCAACAAAGTGCATGAACACCCGTGATGTACATGTAGGTAGATCCATGAACATCGTGCATTCACATACCAAGTACAATCAACTGATACAGTTGCACTGATTGATCTATTTGAAGTAGATTCGTGTAGCTGTTGCTTAGAGGATTTTTACCTATGTCACATACCTATCCTAAGAACAGTTATGGCGTAACAAAGGTCACCAACTGACCATATGGCATCAAACATGCAATGAAAGTCTTATTGTATGTAGAGCCTTTATTATGGACAGGGGTAGCCGTCGACCAAGGGTGTGAAAGGGGGTTGGTTAAGGGGCCGTAGGTCCCGAGTCCCGTGAGTCGACCGCCACCCCGACCGTGTCTGTTTCTTATACCAGCACAATTATATAGTTTTATACATAATGGTGGGTGCATTTACAGAAATACGTACTACCTTCTGATGCGGAAAATATAAGCAATGATTATTATACAATTTCATTTGAATGGACTTTGATAAATTTACCTGATTGACATTTGTGCTTATCCATCATTTATGAAGCTGAGACTTGGTATGTCGCTTGGGGCGTCAGTCAGCGATCCTTAATTACAATGACGAACACCGTCAGAAAGGGCGGACAGATCACAGGCTGTGACATTTAATTCTTTATTAGTACTTTTTATTGCGTAACGTCAGTGCATATACTGTGATAGACGATAAAGTTTTACTTCAGTGATTTAACTTCTCATATGAATAAAATAAATATTAGCATGTATGTACATTATGAAAACGTATACACGTAAAAGTCGCTGTATGACAGTACAACCAACCTTCCCATAGAATACCTCGTGTGTTGTTCGAGACAAATTGTATACTGTTTAGAACACATGCGAGTAAATAATCGTGCCTTTGAATTAATTTAACGATATTTGCTCATACTAAAAAGAGAAGGCTACCCCAGTGATAAAAGCGTTAAATGTTTACGCCGGAATTCCAGGTTCGATTCCCGACACGTGTACGCCGTGCGACGCCCATTATTGGTTCAATAAGCCGTGTAAAAGGTTGGTATGCTGCCAAAAGAGGCTACAAACTCCCCTACTCACTCATACCAACAGGGCAATTGTCAATATGGGGTTGATCTGGTTGAACACTTGAAATTCGTAATTGTTGAAATGTAGCTGAATAGCTTGTTTTTACGCTCACAGTGCATTTGCGTTTGTTTGTGATATGTGTAAATGGACAGCGTTTCTTAAACATGTGTTTATACACAATCAACCATTTGGCCGAGTGTTCATTTTCGCTCATGTTGGATATTTGCCAACAGAAAACTTTGTGGCCGAAGAGATAGAATGTATTAATATCTTCAAATAAATCACTCCCAAAGTCTGTCACGACCTAACAAACATCTTACTTTATCCATTCATCTTGCAGAAAAAAATAAGTAATACATCATTTCAACACCTACAAACAACAAGTCAGCACATCAACCAATGTCAAATGAATATCTAGCCACTTTTGACCTAAGTCAAACAACCATGACACCGAATTACCTTTCTTTTGCCCTACCCCTTCCACTGCCATCAAGGAGTAGATGAGGGACACGATATCTTTGATGTTAGAGCGAGTAAATGCCGGTCTTTTCCCGTCTGTCTCATAGGAACACGGAGAACATTTATCTTGATACATCGCTAGGACCATGCGAAAAAGTCTGGCACAGTAGCGAAAGTACTGATCAAACACCACTCGATTCTCTTAAGTCGTCAGTTCGATTTTTAATCGTACTTTTCTTCTTTGGGATCAAGAGGGTTCGTTCATTAACAATACAACGTGTCCTTTTGTTTATATTGTACTTCTTTTTTAAAGCTCTAATATTGTTTCGTCAATAGCTAGTCCTTCGGGGCCAAAGTAGATCTGATGGACTACAGCAGGCGTTACCGTAGACATTAGAGTTACGCTAAGGAGGCTTATTGTCTGACGAGGGGAAAACGATCCGTGAATTCTGATAACGCATTGAGTGTATTCGTGTACTGTAGAGAAGTGTATTTCTTCAGGAAGTCGTATCTGAGAACAGGAAGGACCTCACACCAGGCACAGTTGATGAACTCGTTACACCATACAGGGAAGCAAGGAGAGACAAGGAGCTGTCATTATAACATGCATTGTCTGAAGTGTTCGCCCCATCAACGTCAGAAGTGTCAATGTGATGAACACTTATCTGGTCTATAGGAGCACTCAAGAAGTAGTGTCGTATTTCTGAAATGTTGCTGGTGTCCAGGTCGGGACTAAAGATGTACGTCCTATGGAGACAGAATTATATTGTGTATGAATGATACATATGTGTGTTTCAAAACTATGTTGGGGATGTCAGACTGATTCGTGTTTCCAATCATTACCTTCCAAAACAGCCGTCCAAACAAATGCTAAAATGACGACATCAGTTCGTTCTTGACGTTTGGTATCGCTAACCCCATCAAAGGTTCGTGACATTCGCTAGGGTCGAGCAGTAGTGGGCAACATGGCGCTAAGAACGCCGTTACTGTATCTGCACATTTAATAAATGGGAGGTTGATTTATGATGTTCGAGCACAAAGATCATTTGATGAACAGGCACAGGCGGTTGGGTCACAAACCATACATGACCCAAAAATATATATGCAACCGAACGTTTCAAATTTTAACCTTAGATGTTGAACTGTTGTGGACATTTCACCTTATGCTGCGACTATGAATGCGTTCAATATCTAGTCGTTTAAGGTCAGGATGAAATATAGAGCTGCATCTTCGCTTTGGAGAATGTTTGGTGTTATGACCAAAACGTCAGAACAGTTTATTTTTTTGGAGTATATTTGGCTTGTACATAAAATGAAAGTTTATGTACTGTTTAACTTCGGATGAGCTATTCTTTTTGACATACACGCACCACGTCAAATTGATTATAATTTGTCTCATTCGACAAAAATGGGGACACATACCAACCTAAAACGAAAAAGACGTAGAATGAATTTATTTTTATTTAAAGTAGCCAGCACAATGAATGTACATAAAACACAATGAACCAGAATTCCGACTTTTGCCCAATTCATAGTAACGTTATTTGCAACTCAAAGTAAGGCAAAGTGATAATTGTGATATATTTGAGAAAAATACATACTCCATCAATACACAGAGACCTTCGTGACAGAAGACACAAACAGTCAGAAGATTATCGAGTATTTCTTAAGTTTTTTGCTTACAAAAACATCTTGGCACCCCCGGCAAGATTAAACTGCCGACTGCCTTGTCGACATTGATTCATTAAGATTACATGCGCCCTCCCCTCGGATTTAGGAATACTTCCTCTTAGAAGACAATGACCTGTCGATGCCAGGTCGGCACTTGTTGAGCAGAGCAGGTGGGAACTGTACATATATACGAGGGGTGTTCATTAAAGATTTCCCCTAACACTTTAGGGTTATCATAGTTGGTTGAAATTTCACATGTGTAATGATACATGTATCAATGGGTTATGTCTGAATTTGCAGCACCGAACAATTAATCTTACCACTTTAACAGGTGTTATGATCGAGTAGGGTATGACCAGTGGAGCCAGTAGAATACCGAGCAGTGATTAGGTTTTTATATTTGAAAGGTCGCACACCAAAAGAAACTTTCGATGAAATGAAAGAAACTTATGGGGAAGATGCCCCATCATATGACGTTGTTAAACACTGGCATCGCCAGTTCAAGTGTGGTCGGACATATGTGGAAACAGCTGCCATTCCTGGTCGCCCCCATTCAGCCATTGATGAGGACACTATCCATCAAGTGGAGACCACCATTTTGGCAGACCGACGTATAACTGTTCGCCAGTTAGCACAAGATGTCAAGATCAGTGTAGGGTCCGTGGAAAAAATCATCCATGACAATTTGAACATGCATAAGGTGTCTGCACGATGGATTCCCAGGCTGCTCACACCTTTCCAAAAGCAGGAACGAGTCAATTGCTCAAGGGATCTTTTGGACATGTGCCAAAAAAAACCAGGCAAACGTTTTAGACAGACTTATCACACAGGATGAAACACTAAAGTTTAGTCGATGCAATGGAAGCATGTGGAGTCACCACCCCCAAAGAAGGCATGTGTCCAACCCTCTGCCGGGAAGGTCATGCTCACGGTGTTTTGGGACCAGCAAGGAGTAGTGATGATGGATTTCTTGGCAAAGGGTACCACAATTACTGGAGCTTATTATGCTTCACTGCTGCGGAAATTGAGGGACGCTATCAAGCTTAAGAGGCGTGGCATGCTGACCAAGGGTGTCCGTCTCCTGCAAGACAATGCTCCAGTACACTACTCTCATGTTGCCCAGACAGAAGCGCGGTCCTGTGGCTATGAAATCCTTCCACATCCTCCTTACTCTCATGACCTTGCACTATCTGACTTCCACCTCTTTCCAACCACGAAGTCATTTTTGAAGGGAAAACGTTTCACAGATGATGAAACACTGATTTCTGTCAAGTCCTGGTTTAAAACGCAAAATGAGGGCTTTTACAAGCGAGGTCTCCATAGTTGCATAAAACGATGGGAGAAGTGTGTAACTCTTGGTGGTTCCTATGTGGAGAAAGACTTATACCTATGCCAAGTTTCATTCCACTAGGTCCATCGGAAGTGGTTCAGAGGGAAATCTTTAATGAACACCCCTCGTACATAGTCCGCTTACAATCTGACAGCAGAAGACTGACTTTCAAATTGAAATGCAAACATATGTAAGTTTTGGCCTCAATCTCTGAATATTCAGAAATGTGTTTCTCATTACCGTAAATAGTAATAATAAGGATTAAAGCCATGTACAATATTTTCGAATATATGCCGATTAACGCCGATTCTCGTGTACAAGTGTTTATTGATGTATGACATGTCAGGTTTTCCCAAGATATTCGTTTTAGCGTATCTTTAAGATTGCCTTACCAATAAGTCATCATTGTCACTCTGCAATGCTAAACCGGCGTGTGTTTTTAAGCTTCCTTAGATAAGTAGTATGTCATTGACCTACATTGTATCTTTGCTAGTTTTTTTTTAAAGCCTCAAACAGCAATATTCCAGCTATATTGTGGCGGTCTGTAAAGTGTCGGGTCTGGATAAGAATCAAGTGACTGACAGCATGAACATTGATCTACGCATGACATGGGATACGATGACATGCTAGATAGTTGAGTTAATTTGATTTTTGTCGGACTGGTTGATGGGTTATTTTGAGTAGCTTTACACAGATGCTATGCATTCGGATACTCAGGACAGAACCGGATAGCCATTTTTATCAGGTCACCCGAAAGGACTTTTGACTCCCAATCCCAATTCTATGCTACCAGACTGAGTTCAAACAGCTTCGAATACCTGCGACTATTCTTCCCAAATCCCAAAAGGAGGAGGATTGTTGAGTCAGTTCCTTTACAGCCAGCATAGGAGCATTGTCCTCACTAGGGAACAAAGCCAGTATTGGCATTGGTTAGGCCCACGTCCCGTCAGTAAACATAGAAGCAACTGGCGATCCATAAATCCTCGTATAGATCTCCAGTCGTTTTCTTAGCTTCCAGTGGATATCATTTTCTATAAGATGAAAGGTTTCAAATTTCACGGGACAGATGCAGGGTCATGTAACTACAATACACAATTCCTGAATGTTCCCCTTTGTCATGAGTGTGATTATCAGTACGCATATCATTTAGCAATGCCATTCCTCAAGCACGATATAATCTACCGAAATACTTGAAATCCAACTGACTCGATCGTCGAATGGAAACACAGTCGATCCATTTAAGTGCCAATCCCAAGGGCAATATCCAAATGATGCTGGAAAATCACGTGGAAAAAATGTTCCATCGCCTAAGACATTTATTTTACGAGCAGCTGCAACGAAAAAGGATTTATCAAAATGTCACGATTGCCGTGGGATGAAATCAACATGGACATGAAATGAATTGGACGAGAATACGTCTGCCTTGATGTGCGACTTTACTCAACAAGGACGTAAACATGATGTAAAAAAGGGAAAACACAATATAATACAAAACGAATACACTAACTTACGTTGAAGTTTGGGTTAAAGAAATATCAAGAGTTGACGTATACCAGAAACCCAGGAAGCATCCGTTTTTCAGACGACTAACTTGGTACAATAAACATGGTGAACATTTTTAATGTTTTGTTTTACCGATGTTTTATTGCGTGTTTTATCATAGCCAGTGAAATATTGTGTGAAATGGGACACTAATATACCTTTTTGTACCTTCATTCGATGCAACAGTTACCTGTTACGCACAGTAAGTACTAACATCAAGTAGGTCTCTCGACAGGTTCATGATGGCGTTTGATAGTTGCTCATGCTAACGATAAGAAATAGAACCACTGGGAAACATATGAGTATGTTTACCGTCGAAAGGATTAGATTGCCATACATTGGAAGATGTTTAAGAAATTTTGAAAATATACTGAGTCAAATTAAAAACTTCACATTTTTAAAAGAAAATCCCATATATGATATACAACGGACAAATGTATCAGAGAAGGTAATTTTTAATCATTAATGTCCAAAGAAGGATTTTAATTAACGGTGGTAACCATAATTTGTTCCAAGCACCTACGGTATTCGGTAATAACATCAACAGTTTAAATCATAAGTCCCAAGCACGAGAATCTGATGGCACACAAGTTCAGTAGCGTGTATGGCCACCATGTGCGTTGACAACTGCCACACAACGCCTCCGCATGGACCTTGTGATGCTTGTGAACACATGATTAGGAAGACGACGCCATTTTAGCTGCAAAATGGTGCCAAGATCTTGCAAATTCAAACTGAGTCCATGTGCTGCCATAAAAGGCAGAAGTTCTGGTGCCAGTACCTGGTCACGGTAAGCAGCAGCGTTGAGGTTGCCACAGATGACAAGAAGCCTGGAACGTGCATTGCCACAGAAAGCACCCCACACCATGACACTTCCGAATCGAGATCTGTCAACTTCCTGTACACAACACTGGGCGTAACGTTCATGACGGCGCCTCCACACCCTCGCCCTACCATCAGCAAATCCATGGTCCATCGTAAGTGTCGCTGTGCCCACAATTGACGTTGACGTCTGTGTAATTGAGGCCCGCAGTATGGCCGTCGTGCTTGAAGGTGAGCAGTTCTCAGACGGTTTCGAACAGTTTGCGCTCTCAGTCTACCCCTAAACAGTTCATTTCTGGTTGATGTAACCGTCAAAAATCGGTAACGGAGGTGACGTAAGACAATCTGACGATCCTCTGCATGTGACGTCACACGTGGTCGACCTGGCTGAGGGCGATCAGCGGTGGTACCCGTTTGCTGTAGACGCGTCTGTAAATCATAAACAGTCCGTCGACTACAACCCATCGTCCTTGCGACTTCAGCTACGGACGTTTCCGTCTGCAACATGCCGATGGCACGTTCGCGTTGCACATTTGAAAGGCGTGGCATGACAAATGGCCGTAGAGACTTTAGTTTTCTTGTGTTTTTGCTTTTTTTGTTAATGACTGCTGACAAGTATGGCTGAAAGCACGTGCGGTATTATGGCCACGTGACCAGTTTCACGTGAAAACCACTTTTGCCACTTTAGTGCTGTGCACATGATTTTGATCGATTCACCTGCGCAACGGGTGTTATCTGAAGACAATACGTGGCCATTACTGTTTAAATACACAATAAGGGCCCACAATGATAACTGGTCAAAACGTTAAAATTTTAGGATTGTGAAGTTTTTAATTTGGTTCAGTATGTTGCATATGTTGCGTCGTGATAACTTCTATTAACCGACCTGACTGATGTTCAATGACAATCTGGGAAGATCAAATGCCACGTGACCTGGCGTTTACTTTGTGTGCTGGCGAATTTGTGCCTCATTCCGAGATTGTGAGTTGGAATCCAGGACTAGACTCAAAACAAAAATATGTACTACAATTTCTATTGCACTTAGGTGTACTCTCAAATATAACAATTGTTACAGCTGACTACGCTCTAAAAGGCAATGTGCATTCGTATTATAATAAGTCAAACACATTCTTCTGAACAGGTTCTTGAAACACTGAAAGCAGTCTCATATGCAACATTTCTTTAACCAAGTCGTTCCTGTCAGAATTTTGATCAGGCCATTAGTATCCCCGTGCCCTGACTTTCTAGAGACGGTTTTTATTTTTGATTCAGCAATTAGTCATGTCTGGGAGCGAGGTAATGACTCCGGCAATGTGCAGCTGCTCCCATCTCCCCCAGCCAGATTGTCTTTGTATCCAAATCCCTACCATGTTGCTGGAGAAAGCGTGGCTTTCTTTCAAAGCCTGGATCTCTTGTCATTGAACATTCACGTCACTAAAACACATATTAAACGGACAGAAGATGTAGTTGTGACCCAGTAACCGCTCCGCCACGACTTGAATTCGTAATGTGAAAAACACTCATTTAAAAAATGACTTTTCTCCTTGTTCCTTCAGTGGGAGCAACCAGTTCTTTTTTAGAAGTGTGGGGTCAGTTAGTTTTTTCGCAATATCACGGCGTTTTAGCTTAATGACTTAGGACAGTCCAAAATGATGCATGTCTTGTATTATGACATATTTCATGGACCTCACGAGCATGTGTATGGTATTGACAAATCAAGAATTATAATCTGGGATTCCAACCTTCTATACCGTTTTGTTACGCTTACTGTCCAGGAAGTATGCATGTTCCTGGGTGGTTTGTGTACGAAAGATGAACTGACCAAAGTTATCTTTTGCCATTTTTGTGTGAATAACATAGCGTATATAATGTGCTAATACGTTTGTATGCTCTTGATACTTCTCGTTGAACGCATACCCTTGAAGGTTATACGGTTATATATTACCACACTTTACCCATACCCCGTTACAGTGGAAGGCGAAATGAAATGGAGAACACTTTACTTTTGTCAAAATAGCACTTAGTACAACTTCCTTGTTTTCACCTTGTGAATATGGTGACAGTCGAACCTTGTTTGTCTCGAAATCAGATGTGCCTAATTGTGTCGAACTCCCCGTGCATCCTTGGCAAATTCACTGTATTTATCAAAATCTTGACAAGGACGTGTCGAATTCCCTTTGCTCCGTGTCATCATTTCAGTGTTGAACTCAAACAACTTCACTGTTCACTTGTGTATGGCTAGATTAAATCCAGTACGTTTTACAAAGAGTGGAACTGTAGAATTCCCTGACGATGCGTGTATACAATATTTATTTTATCATTTTCCCGAACCAAAAATAGAAAAAAAATTATCAATTCGGTTGATTTCGCCTTATCAGAGTTTGTGCTGTGTAGTAATGCACAATTCTTTCCTGAACAATGTCATCGAAGCACTATTTAGGCTTACAAAGTGTTTTACAAAATAAATGTGGCGAAAGTGTAGAACATGACATAACTCCTGCAGATTCAGGACGAATCATTGAACAAACATTGTATGTATTGAAGTCGTTAAAAAACATTCATGTCTTGTAGTAATGAATAAAAAACTTAACGTCTTGAAGCAGTTAAACAAACTTTGTATGTCTTGAAGCAGTAAAAGAAAACATTGTATGTCTTGAAGCAGTGAAAGAAAACTTAGTATGCCTTGAAGCAGTGAAAGAAAACATTATTCACCTGACACAAAAATCCAGCTTCCCCAATAAAAGTAATGGTGTGTCTTTAATGAGACCCAGACCCTGCGAGATGAACCTACCTTGCTTTCAATGATTCGTCGGTTCACGGAATATGGTGTCAACATATTCATCAGCTTGTTGAATAATTTGCGTAAGCGAAAAGGTAAAATAATCATGTATGAATGCCGCCAATTACATCCAGACAAATGAAACGAATTTGAACGCGAACTCGAAATCTATAATTTTCTTTTTATTTCCATTATATTACTTAATGATATTTTACAGTCAATATTTACATCGGTGGTGGATTTCTAATGTCGGACATGCTAAGTACATTTTAAAAGTAGTTCTAGTGACGTTCACGCACTATGAAAACAGCGAACAGACACACTCATGGAAATTCAAATCATACAAAATATACAGAATATTAGCTTTTTTCTAATGCCAAACCACTTGGCGGAAAAAAACACTACTTCATTCTCATAGTCATTGAACTATATCCAATATGCCATTTTATTTACTGGGGTGACAAGGATTTATAAGAAATGCTTCACTGAATCATAGTCGTAAATCTTCAGTCATAAACTCTACATCAACTACCCACCCATAGCAAATGATGATATGAAAACGGAAACCACAGTCTTTACAAATTCAGTATCCTTGTAGCATTTCCATAGTCGATGGGCAATCACAAAAATTAATAAAACATCTTGAGAACCACATCCGGAGATACTGACGTTTACATAACCCATCGGTGCTTTTTCTAACATTATTTCATCGAATATTTTATCAGCAAAAGGCAAAAGGAATTAAATGAAATGTTTGGTTAATACAAATAAATACAAGACATACTTGCCAAAAAAAGGAGCATTAATATTGAGCACCTGCAATATATTACTTTTGCCAATAACAAAACGACGCCACTCACTAAAACAAAATATTTATAAAACAAGCGACAAAATGAAATGTAAACATAAAAGAAGAATACCATATGATAATAAATATTATCCCAAAAAATTGTGCGTTACGGGTGATAACTAATATTTACTCAATAAATAAATAAATAAATAAATAAATAAATAAAAAAAATATATTAAGACTGACATGCGGGAATTATATATCTAAAAAACGACTAAGCGAAACATTGATAAAAATTCATCTAAAACAGTGAAGAGAGAACCACACAATGTATAGAAATGCAGAGAAGCATATATCTTCCCTTCCTCGTACCGACTTCATATAGACGAAACATAATATGTAGGTGAGGAAAAATGGCTTAATATACATTTGAGCAGGTAAACGAGGGAGAAACGTGAATGCTAACACCACAGTCTATGTACATATCAACAATAACAAACACGCGTAACAATACATGCAACAACCTCCCTGATTTTGTACATTTCATTTCAGTGTGATCAATATCAAACAGAATACGTCAAGTTGCCATCCGTTTTGAACATTTTGTAATGTAACATTGTATGACAACGCGAACATGAATTCAAAGTTTTCAAAGAAGTGCTTAATAAAAAAAGTCTGACATTAAATGGTCAATGAATATATGGGGCAACGTTACTTGCTATGGTAGCACACATAAACTGGAAAGCCTTTGCAGTACTTGGTAGAAATGCCTAACAAAACTGGAGAAGGGAGGTCTGAGCTATGCTGTGGTATGTTAATGTTTGACAGAGAACATGTGTGAGATATAAAAAGAATGTTTCATTAAAGTCCGTACGAGATCCACATGTCATAATCATTCGGAATACAGTACATGAACATGAATGGTAGGTACCGTGTGTGTCTATCGCACACGAAAACACCTTTTCGACATGTTCGATGTTAATCGAAATAATTTCTTAATTTCATTTTGAAATAGATGGGGATATCAAACAATTGATGCTATTTTACACGTGAAATAGAATATGACAAATGTATCACCTTTCAATTTCATTGTGAACATATACGATATACGAGGTCGTGCTGTGGCAAGAGGAGTCATCTCACACTATATAAGTTCTTAAAGAGTAACGATGATACTTCTCAATGTGTTTTGTACATGAAGGCACAAGTTTGGATCATCCTCTGGTCTCATTCATTGTCAATATCAGCCCTTTTGATATCACTCATCCTGAGCAATGCACACTTTAGCAGTTGTCAATATCACAAGTTGACATCTTGACATCTGGTCAATTTCGTCTCTCTAGTCCATATTCTTCCTGTATAGAACACTCTCGGCATTACGTCATCAGTGATCGATATGTAAGAAATCGCATTATATCCATATGCCTAGGGACTGTTTTGTTCGTCTTCACAGCTTCAAGGAGATATCAACATAAGAAATGTCGCTGCACACGTAGCAGATTTACTGAGCACAGACACTCACACTGATCAACTGATCTTGCTCATGACAAATGTACCACACTTATTCGCTTAACATTAAAATATATTTCACAAAAATGGGAAGACATTAATCATAGGTACTGAAATTTAATGATAATGACTAGTTCTAAAAACCACTAAAGATCCATTTGAATAAGTCACCATGTGCATTATCAATCCCGTGGACAAGCAACGATCCCTGCAAAATACATTATTTGAAATACACCCGGGTTTCTAATGCATTAGATATGATACATTAGTTGTGGGAATGGAATGAACTATTTCCACTATATTGTCTTTATCGATCACAATACTCACATGGGTTCATTAACCTGTACATTTGCTAATGTGTGTCTTGTCAAATGAACCTTTGTGAATCGCTTGTGCACAAACTCTCATTATCACTGAATGCAGATCGAGAATTTGTTTGACAAGTTTTGGTAATGCTACTTCTATTATATTATACATCCCAAACACAAAGTAAAGGTTGTGTACTGAATCAAACCAAGTGGACATCAACGGTCAATATTGCTTTCCATTGTTGGGTGGCAGTAAAATACTTCATCAAACATAAAACGAAATCGTAAAACGGCTTTACAAATATCACAATATCATCGTCTCATTTATCAAGTAAGCAATGTGGTGTCATGATTTCATGAACCAAATATCTGTTTTGATACATTGAAAGCTATACAATAATTATAATATAATATAGTTATATCTACACCATGGCGTGGAAGAAATTAATGCTATCGAAAGATAATTTAAAAACATTGCTGCTCTTTGTTCTGGCGATAACGTTTCGAATTCTTATTGATAATAAAACAGGAATACAAATATGTAACAAGCAGCACGTTCCAAAATGTTTATCCGTGTTGAATAATGTTGGTTGATGTAATTATTGCAACCTTCATCTGATATTTTACTGTGTAAATACCAATTACCATGATATGTTACTGTGTAAATACCAATTATCATGATATTTTACTGTGTAAATACCAATAAACATGATATTTTACTGCGTAAATACCAATTGTCATGATTTTTACAGTGTAAATACCAATTATCATGATTTTTACACTGTAAATACCAAGTATCGTGATATTTTACTGTATAAATGCCAATTATCATGACATTTACTGCGTAAATACAAATTACCATGATTTTTACAGTGTAAATACCAATTATCATGATATTTTACTGCGTAAATACCAATCATCATGATTTTTACAGTGTAAATACAAATTATCATATTTTACTGTGTAAATGCCAACTATCATGACATTTGACAGTGTAAATACCAATTATCATGATATTTGACAGTGAATATACCATTTATCATATTTTACTGTGTAAATACCAATTTTCATATTTTACTGTGTAAATACCAATTATCGTGATATTTGATAGTGTATAGACTAATTATGCTGACATTTTACTGTGTAAATACCAATGATCATGATATTTTACTGTGTAAATACAAATTATCATATTTTACTGTGTAAATGCCAATTATCATGACATTTGACAGTGTAAATACCAATTATCATGATATTTGACAGTGTATATACCAATTATCATATTTTACTGTGTAAATACCAATTTTCATATTTTACTGTGTAAATATCAATTATCGTGATATTTGATAGTGTATAGACCAATTATGCTGACATTTTACTGTGTAAATACCAATGATCATATTTTACAGTGTAAATACCAATGATCATGATATTTTACAGTGAAAAGACCAATTATCCTATTTTACTGTGTAAATACCAATAATCATATTTTACTGTGTGAATAACAATTACCACGATATTTTGTGCCTATGGGAATGCAAAGTCAAACGAATCTGAACAGAACGTGATAGTTTGTATATTGATAATTCTGATGGTTTGTAGGTAATGGTAAGGAATCGGTAGCACAACAATTGGATGAAAACCAAACCCACCATGGCACGTAAAACTATCGGGAACCTATGTACTCGAGTAAATATTATAGGTTGCCCTCCATGATGTTTCGTATAAATGCCTGATGCTGTGGGAGGGAACGGTTTGGGTATTTTCGGGTCATAATGAAATTAATGATGTCTTGTTCTTTGTTTGTGATTGTCACACGAATTTGCATGATCTCGCCTCGTTATTGAAATTAGCACCTGTTCCTACAAACCATCGGACCAGCCACACCCTGTACAGGCAATGTCCTTGACGCATAATCTGAAAACAATTCCACTGGCTGACACATACGATGCCCATTCATTCTTGTCAGTCACACTTCAGGCCAGCCATAAGCCTGTGTTTCTTGACACCTGTCCAGTCAATTGCTTCATATTTCTCTATCTACACGATCACTAAACTATAGTAATGGCATTGTTTGAATCATTCATATCCCTCGAATTTGGTTTATTTATCTTTTTATAAATGTGGCCATCATTTTCAGACCGTTGCAGGTGGTCTGGAGTCTTTCCTTTGCCGAAGGTGTTCATTGGTATAGGGTGGCCGTGGGGCATGGCATTGCGGTGCATAGGTGATGTCGACTGTGTGGGTATGGCTGTGTAGGTGTAGCCCGATCCTGGGGGCTGTGGTGGCTTTGTTGCTATTGCTGGTTTCTGGTTATTTTGTGGGCTTGGTTGTGGATGAGCATTTTTGGCAGGAGATTGATGATTAGAAGGATTTGACATGAGACTTACAGTCTCAGGACCTGTGGCATTTCGCACAGTCTTTTCTAATTTTCGGGCCAGCTTAACATCCTCCTGTTCCTCCTCTTCCTCCTCTTGCTTCCTTTTTAACTTTTTTATTCGCTCTCTCTGATAAAACACTCCAGCGAATATCAGAATGTTAAGAAACAAAAGTGAACACCCAACCGCAACGGTTATGCTCAAAGGGACGGAGCTATGAGAAGGATCTGGCTGCCCAGCTGAGGCAGGAACAGCAGTAACGCCATCAGGAGTGCTGTGAAGCACTGTGACAGATTCAGTGGAACCATGTCGTACTCTTGTGTGAATGTTATCTGGATCCTCATCTGTGTATCCATTGTAATAACTAGTAGTAGACCATGTGCCATCGTTGGGCGGTCCCCATGTTGGCGAGATTGGCGGCATTGGTGGTGGAGAGGGGAACACCTTATTAAATGGTGGGACCAATCGCGGAAATTCGTCAAAAGTAGACATGTTGTTGGAGTCCTTCAGAAGGTGTTGAGTTGGATCTGTGCCGGTCTTTGTTGGTTTGTTGATCTTCGGTATTAGATCAAGCCACAGAGCTAACTTCTGAGCTCGATAATGATGCCGAACTGTGGGGCGACGCGCTGGAACAAATGGCATACAGTCAAGGGGAATACAATGCAAGCATGGTTCTAGAATCACGCATGTTAGGGAACTAGATTTTCAACTACCTTCTACATCACTCCAACCAACACTATTCAGTCAAAACCACTGCTAATCAGGTGTGTGGTATTCTAGCACTACTGAATGTATAACTGTGTCATCCTCGAACAATGGGAGAAGAGTAATCTTTGGAACAATATCCATCAGCAAAACTAGGAAAACAAACGGCAAACATCATCCCTAAAATGGAAGAGATATATGATCAAACAAGACTGCTGGTATAAACTTGGAATGTTAACTCTATCATGATAGTACTTTAGAGTTGCCGACGACGAGCAATCAATACTCATCGTGAGGAATGCTCTCATAAACACTCGATCATGACCAGCCAGGTCAAACATTTCCCAAGTGTACCACTACTGATACTTATATACTTATTATTAATGGGGGAAATGGCAGACTACAGTTTTTGTGTGATGGTCGTTTCGTTACTTCAACATTTAGTCTTTGATGTCAAACAATTCAACATCCTTTGGACAAGTAAAACATTGGTCAGTTGGCTGTTCTTATCCCACCTTAGCCAACTATGGATTTCAGAATGGGTCGTACTGTTTTCACGTTCCCATTGCCTTTGTAGTTTCCCCAAATGTATGGAATACATTTCAGTTCCATGTGGTATACTTCTGGAGTTATACAACCGATCCAAATCAGCAACCAACGTAAAGGGCAGTTGTTTCCATAGTTCCATCATGACAATTCCGAGTCCTGACTTATCATGTCCCAACTTAATGGTGATATATGCGGTTTATATCGTATCAGTCTCTCTAACATACCCCAGAACATATTTATGGAACATTCAAACCCATTCTACTCTCATCCCGTCTCAGCTCCAGCAGCCTGTCAACAACCCAATTTCAACCCTTAATTGTGAAAGATTTGTGGGTTTATTGCCGTGGGTGCCCATGTGAATGATTCCTATTTGACGTTATACATTACTGTATTTAAGGGACTAGATGTATTTTTCGAGTTTCGTATCTACTTTCACAAACACTAAGTTGTCAGAGTATATGTGATTGTTAATGTTATTGTTAGCTATTGAACTACATTCTCAAACTCAGAAATGCCAAATAAGGTTGAAACAATCGACGGTTAAAACAGAAAATGTACCTCGGGAATTAAGGCTTACATTTGGATCGTATGATTATCATTGTAAACAAAACATCACACGATTTACCCGAGAAACATTTTCTATGATGCAAGAGGTATAGTTAAAGGAAAGTAGCTTGCTTGTTAATATCATGTGCATGTCATCATCTTATTAATGTGATTCACCGTCATCATCACAATAATAATAATAATAATAATAATCATCATCATCATCATCATCATCATGATAATACCTTGAGTGTAAAATACTGTGCCCACACATAGACGAGAATAGCCGAAGGACAAAATCATACTTCCAGTTCTTGCACAGAAAAATACTCATCGGATACAAATATTGCAATCTACATACTTTAAATAGACTGAAATAGAGATCAGAAAAATATCTGTCATCTGAATTGTATACAAAAAATATCTAACTGCCATGATATATGTTAGCTATATAGGATATCATGTCTATTGTATGGTTTCATGACCACATCGTCAGTTATTTTGAGGGTGTATCGAGTCCACTTAACATTCTAGTGGTATTGCTTGAATTATGTTATTCATAACATTTGCTTTGCCCTTTGACAAGACTAAAACAAATATGTATTGAAGAATTCATTGCTGATATTATAATAAATTTTGATTTGATAAAAACAGACGAAGTACAACATAAGAAATATAAATCTCTCTCAGGAATCGTATCTCCTGATTAAATTGATCCTGTTTATGTACATGAACTTTTATGAAACGATAGATTGTTAATGTCAAAGGACACACAATTATGAAGATGATATGTGTAGATAACTTTATATATATATACATGTATGTCGTGTACTGTTACTAAGTTACTAATAGTCATAGGACACGAAGCAATTCATGTTAACAACAGAAAAGACAAAGCTGGAGAAAGTAAGAACCTGCAAATGTCAAAGGGCTAAACTATACCATTTCATGTGCATGTGGAACGCTTCACGACAATGTATCGTGAATGTTTTCTCTCCAGTTATTGTTACACTGGAGATAGTTTCAATGAAACCATACAAACTAGTCAAACTCGGTGTGATTTACTCTTGTTTTCATGAAGGAAAACCCCCAATAATCACATTCCAGAATCCGTGAGTATTAAAAATACCTAGATTGATTTCTGATGCCTTATCCGGAAATGAATCTTCCCGGACGGGGACACAGTCGTACTTACGTGCGCAGGTGGTACAGTTGTAAAAACGTTTCATTTCAACCATTGAAAGAGATATGATGGAAGTCATAATGACAGAGAAACTGGTCTTAATGAACTGTCCACACAAGTAAAATATTCCCCATGCAAAACAGGGCCTATGCGAAGGGGAAACCCATGCGTAATCGATTAGTACAACTGGGTTCAATACCATGTTAAGATCAATCAAAATAGACTTTAATTATGCTAACCCGGGTCGCTTCCTTCGTTAATGTCGAACCCACCTATTTGGAGGTAATTTTGATCACCAAGCTCAAATTTTGGCCAATCGATGTTTACGAAACGGTTACGTACACGACCGCCGTGAACGGATGTCTGGTTGCGTGGCTCATTTGGATTGCTGAAAAAGAAAAGAAAAGGATTATTCATGAGTCATTTTGTATATATTAACTAGTTACATGTACATGTGCTAGAAACGGGAAGGAAACGTTTCATCAAAACTCTGACGATTCATCAAGAAATGCTACATTGGCCAATTTAAGGTGACTTAAGTATTCCTACTTTAGACATAAAATATGGATAACAAGTTCTTTATACTACCGTGGTTATCCATAAGTTCTTATGTCATATGTCATATGTCCGAACCATGTATTCCTATTTGTACACACCTGCACCAAAGTTCCTGAGTCGTGACAAGAGTAGGGAACTGACAGCCTATCACATGGAGGCACACAAAGTGCTACACTTTATGACCTTTGACGTGTTAGCACAATTTCACAAGGGACATTCTTGTTTTTTATGTCTATACCGGAGTAGGTGTCAATGTGTATTACACGAGTAGTTGATTTAATTTCTATAATCATTTCAAAACTAGCTGTACATGACAAGCACACAGGTAAACAAAACACTATACATATAAGCTGGCGTCTACAGGTCAGTATACTCTGAGTATTGTTTGAGTATGTTTTTGTGGCTCAATATTAATGATACGTCATATTTTTGTAAATCACATTCATTCATAATTATCACTAACGGAGGAGTGCTTAGTACAATTTGTGTACTGTTGAACACTGTTGAGAATGGATACACAACTAAACTGTCTCGGCAGGAAGAGGTGAGGTGATGAGACTACCCAACTCAGACACAGTATACTGACTCCGAGCCGACAAGTCCTTGTTTTAGCCCCTTAATGCCGAGCGCCAGACAGGGTAACAACAAGTACCATCTCATAACGTATGACGCGGCCGAGGATCGAACCCCGGACCTTCCGTTCTTTGGGCGGACGCTCTACCACTAGTCCACGGAGGCGGTCCAGGACAGGAGAAACAGTTGTCAATAGTGAGTGTTTGAAGTCATAAATAAAAAACAACCTATCCTATAATGACAGACAAATATAATACTCAAATACTCAGTATACAAAACAACACACAACTAAATATGCTTCAAAAACATGTAGGGAGAACGAACTGGAAACGTTGGAAAGGTTTCGACCTCCCCGGACTCGAGAGAACATAAATCGAATTCAGTTGAAAACTGGCGAGGAATTCCACAGCTTCATTTCCCGACCAGAGGGGACTGTCAAACACATAATAATGGTACTGAACACAGGACAAAAAATGACATAAATCCAATTGTAAGTGTGCATTAACTATCATCTGTAACCGAAATGGCAGGCTGAACGATACGATATGGACATCATCAAGTTGTCAACAATATTACGTTTACAACATTAATAAGCCACACTAGTCGGTTCAGGGACCTTTGGCATGAACAGGTTAGGCACATCACCACAAGCGTTACCACAGCCCATCAATCAGGCGCAAAGAGTGTAATGTTGATGCGTGTGTGATAACAAATGTGGAAGGTCAAACCATAGACGACAGGACATCGAAGACAATATTCGCTTAAGCCCCTTCCATGGACGAACCAACTTGCATGTACATATACTCCTCACAAGAACACCCGTTTTGTCTTATGACTACAGTTAACTTTTGTTACGGCTGGTTGATATTGAAGCCTTGTAATTGCGGTGTTCTTTAACTTGTTTTGAGTAGTATGAAATACCTAATAAACAGGACAGATATGACATTCAATGGTACTTCATTGTTTTAGAATAATAAGAATGCTTTGGTTTGATCGTCTGTACGTTTTATCATAGGTTTTATAAAGAAGTATATACTATATGGGCTTATCAGCTAATAAGGTTTGAACAAAACAAATAGACTAACATCTGGTCTTTGAAATGAACATATCTTACATAAAACAACAGCTGTTAAATTATCTTAAGAAACTATCATAAAAATGAGCCCAGAAGTTACTGTATAGACTTGTATGGGCTTTCTTTATACATTTGTTTCAGGGTCTGTATTGCAGACTACAAAACAAACTAAATATTCAGATAATCAGAATTAAGGTCAAACGTTATTTCTGAAGGTGGCGGTGTACATACAGAAAACCATTCATTCTAGCAACTGCATCTCAACACAATCAGAGACTGGGAGATAAAATAGATCTCTTAAATCCTGAACGACAGCTAACCTAGTTCCATCGGGGAGTGAAATCACCGGCTAACAACCTTCTACAAGGACGATTATAGTCTGTGCAGTTTGTAGTCACTTAACGCTGTAGCTGTGTATCTATAAGAATAAAGGAAGCTAGCAACTTAGGAGACTTGCAACACAAAGTTTTCTCGGTAATCGATACCAGTAGTCAACATATCTGACAGGAAGATGCCGTTATAATCTGTATTGATTATCACCGATAATGACAAAGAATGAGCATCTGGAACTGAAATACTAAAGTAAATGCTTTTATCTGATATCCCACATACATTCAATTAAACGCGATTGTCAACATAGGAATACTCATATAATCGAGGACAAGTAAGCATTTATAATGGTCTGGCTGATAAAGCAAAGACCTGGCAGTTTGCAATTCTTTTAATACATATGTTGGCAGTTATTACCACGATGAACAGCATTTGCTTTGTAGGATACATGCACGTGACGCTTTAAAGCCTTCTATAGGTATCCACGCTTGGATCCCTCTCACGTGACAGTGCTTCAGATGATGAAAAAGTCAAAATCTGCAAATTTAAGCTCCTTACATTGCTAAATGTAGTGTTCGTCGATAGGCATCTCTCAGATGATGGAGGTTCTAGCAATCTGTGCTGTAGCATCTTAATACCGTGAGGATACGTGAGATGAGGTGACTTGGGTATTAACGTAGCGTTCAAGATTATTTCACTTATATAGCGATGTGCATGCACGCGTTCGTGTGTGTGTGGCTGCTTGTACTTGTCCGGACTAATCCCGAGGTTATAGTGCAGACCAACTAAGATACCAAGCCGCAGTTCAACATGAATACCCCACTCTGACTCCGAACCGACCCCACCCCCACTAAAATGCCGAGCGCCACGAAGGGTAACAAGATAATACCATCTTTTGACGTATTAAGGTATTATGAAGCGCCCGGGGATCGAACCGCCGATTTTCGGCTCTCTGGGCGGACGCTCTACCAGCAGACCACGAAGGCGGTCTCTTTATACGGACATCTGTTAATCTGGACGACTGTGTCGTAAAGCAAACAGTGCTACCGATCAGATTTAACTAAAACATGGTCATAGCAAACATGCAGGTTCGATTCTGGGATGAACATTTGCACCCAGTCCACATGTGCTCCATGAATGAATGAATTCGGTGAAGGGGTAAATGATGCTTAACGCTACTGTCATCAACACTTCAGGCATGTGAATGATAGAGTCTGACCCTCGCAACCTAGTGGTTGAAGGCATTGGCAAATGATTCAAGTCAGTCAACCAATTCACAGAGCCTGTCACACTATGCCCAGTGTAACCGTTTACCACATGTATGCGGTGATGGGACATATTCTCCCCACAGGACTCTAGTTGGAGAAACGAGTCTACATCAACAACATGACACATGGACAAGCGTTACAACAATTCATTCTCACGTCAGAAAATGCAATGCCATTCTTTAAATAAGTGATGTAGATAAAATCTAGGTGTTCATATAAACAGAATGAATACTTAATGATTTAATTTCCAAATATTATACTGTTTGCTTAAAGGGTTTTTTCCTATTCCTATTGTCCAGTTAAAGGTAATAATGTCGAGCACCCTGAGTTTCATTTTAGCCTTGGGGGAATTAAATGTAATTCTTTACCAACGTAAAATAAATATTATCTGCATACACTAAAGCAATGGTTGTCAGCCCGTAAGGACTCCCCACTTCATCCGTGTACGACGATACACTCTCAGTCTGGTAACAATCAAACTATTGCCACATGCATTTCTGAAAGACTTAACTACCCCCCTCAAATCCATATGGGTCTTTGGGGTATTGGTAATTGAGTTACATTATTCATATCGCCATCGAAGAGGATAAAAACGTTTTATAAATAACATTTTTACTTAAAATGTATCCTGTTCCCTTTGGATTGCCAAATTTGGGTGGATGCAGAATCTACATTATTATCTTTCGAACCATCTTTTATCTCCTTAGGACATCACAATTGGTTTTTGATAAAAAACAGATTATATGTCAATATATCGATACAGTCTCTCAAGCCATTCAATGTTAATTACGTATAAGACATTTAGTGTCATACATTTCTCCCGTATCACCCATCTATTGCGCCGTGGCATCAACTGGAATGTGTATTCTTGTTTGCTGTATGTCATTTACAGACATCCAAAACATTAAGCGTCATTTGATACTATTTGCATTTGTTGCAAATATGCAAATAAACATGTCAGACTTGCTAAGATGGCAACAAAGAGGTAAAAAGTGAGATTCCGTAAACATGATAAACAGTGTTCGTGTCTGTTTCCGTGGCAACGCTGTATCAATACATAGATAACGGATGAATAAAAACCGATCAAAAGTGCCATCAGCCGCACACGATTTTATTACACCACTGTAGTGGCTGTTATTTCTTTTTACGCGTGGCAATACGCCATGTTCCTCGGGCAGAAGGTGTTGACCCGGAAGAAAATTGATTGCAGGGTCACCGCTAGAGGTCGTTTGGTCGATGCCGGCTGTAGAATCCTGATGAAATTTGTGGTGCCATCGAACTAAAGTCACAATATCAACTGATTAACATTAGACCTCCACGCCGTCTTGTAGATAGTTACTTTCGTAAGACGCAATTTGCTTCCTGTTTCGCTTTTCCGTGATTAATCACATATATAACCGTCCCTATGTGCATGCATGTATGCATGTTTCAAAGACATTTCTTTTGCACATTCATTCATACACACATGATATTTGCATCTATAAATATATTCGTTTTGGTTTCGAAAAATTGCCTAAGTTTCAGATTGAAAATGATTTAATGGAATGCATTTTTCTTATGGCGAAGAGCAATGTGAAATATTCATCCCAAATGTTCGTATGTTTTGCATTTGATATTTGATATGTAAAATTGTATATAATGGAACAGACAACAGTTTTTCCGGACAGTAAGCCAGTAAAACGCCTGAAGACGTTATCTTATGAAGACGCTCTTTCTCACGTCTTTAATTATTATTCATCCACGCCGTCCTCATTTTATCTCTATCCTGTTCTTCGAAAAGCGGAAAATGCGCGAAAAGAACATAGAGTGTGCCTCGTAAACATCTTTTATGGATTATGATACGCAGTGGGGAAAGATTCATATCGATGGTGCCAAGTATGTTTCAACGCATCTCACGTCTACAGTAACATTTTTACATCTAAGCCCAATCAAAGCGATTATCACACGGGGACAAAGACCATTAACTAGAAATGAAGAAATGCGCTTGGGAGAGAAGAAGAAATAAAAACACTCAGAAAATGGCATTTAAGACTCTTTTGAGAAAGTGTGGAATAGCGAAGCTATTAAAATTGATCACGTTTTTCGAGCGCCTTCTTTGAAGGCATTTGAAGTGGGCCAACAAAAACAACAATTTCCTTTTAATTCTTCTCCATTTCTATCCGATGGATATTTAGGAACAGTAATCTACAACGCCGAAATCTATGAACTGAAATGGAACTGAAATTAACATGGACAGCGGAACGAAGATCAATTCTTTCCAGAAGTCGGCTTGAAATTCTGCTCTTTTCACAATATTTTGAAATTATTATTCAGTGAGATGTTTCAGTAGCTAGGAAGCGATCGTGAAGAAATTGATAACAAGGGTGTTGGACTTTTTACACTGGCTTCAACCGGTTTGATCTTTTTTTATCGTGATGAATATAAACACGGTACACGATTTACATGCTACATCCACATTTTGGAGAGATCTTAATAACATTAATTCTCATTTTTTTCCATTTCGCTTCAAGTTTGTAATTGTGATGGACACGCTTTCAGTTTGGTTTCAATTGAATGTTTATAGTAGGAAAGGTTTGAAAAGGCCAAATACAACGTTTTCTATAACCATTTCCCCCTGGCTTCTGTAGTCCGTGGGGAATGAAAATCTATCGATTGTCACCAAAAAGGACGTATTTATCGAAAATATCAAGACACCCGGTGCTAAAAGACACCTGATCAGAGTACCCACACACTGGGTGAGATGTGTCACATGCCACTTGACCCGTGTCATTTCTTTCACGGCGTGTCACCTCACTATGCAAGACATAAAGTAGGTTTTATACATTATGCACCATGAGGGTGGGGTGAAATCGGGTTTAACGTCGCGTCCAAGATCATTACACTTATATAGCAACGTACATGCACGTTTGTGTGTGTGTGTGTGTGGCTGCTTGTACTAGTTCGGACTAATGCCAATGTTATAATGCTAGCCCACTGAGATAGCATGTTTAACTTGAATACCCGACTCAGTACGCTGAACAGTCCTTGTTTTAGCCTCACAATGCCTAACGCCAGGGAGGGTAACAACTCTTTCATATTTTAACGTCTTATTTTGGTATAGCGCGGATCGAACCCCGGACCTTCCGCTCTCCAAGTCGACCACGGTTTTCACGTTTCTTTGTTTGTTTGTTTAACGCCGCACTCAGCAATATTTCAGCTATATGACGGCGGTCTGTAAATAATCGAGTCTGGACCAGACAATCCAGTGATTGATATCATGAGCATCGATTTGGGACACGATGACATGCGTCAACCAAGTCAGCGAGCCTGACAACCTGATCCCGTTAGTCGCCTCTTACGACAAGCATAGTCGCCTTACACGTATTATTGTACCATGCTGATAAGAAAGCATAATGTTTAGTCAATGAAAGTTTGACTCTCTGGTTTATTTTTGCGAAAGGCGAATGGAGTCTGTTTACTATATTGACCATTTTCACCTGCAATTACAAAAGGTGCAGTTGATCTGTATCAGTGCATCTCAATTTCTGCCTTTACATTGGTAACAGACAAAAACCAAAAATATATCTACTTCTCGTGTTCTTGGTAGTGTTGTCTCAACAAGGAAAGTAGTGTGTTCTTGTCAAGACTTTGGAAGCATTTTGTAATATATTCCTGATAATCTTACTACAACAATGTGCTAAGTAGACGAGGCGCCATGTAATGTACATCTACCATATTAAACTCGTATCCGTTCATTAACAGACTAATACAGACTAATGTGCTTCTTACAGTGCCACTTTTCTTTTTCATGAGAGTGGTCTCAGGAAAGTTGTGTTTACAAATGTCAGATGTTTCAGTTCGATTGATGTTCCGAATAGGTTCAAAGTCATCATAAGCTATTAATCATGTCCCAATACGTCCAACTTGTCGCCTCGGGTGCCGTTACAACCGTTTCTTCTGTTTACACAAGAGGAAAAAATGAGAATTGGGCAACTGTTTTTGGTAATATCTCACTATAAAATCAATACATGTGTAATGACAACGATTTCAGGGTTGAACTTGTACGTAGTTTGTCAAGTTAATGTCACAGTTTCCCCCAAACCGAACACGTACTAGTATAGCCGAATTCATAAAAAAGACACGTTCTTGGCAAATGCTTTGCCTCGTTTAGCTCGCACAGAAAAAAACGAAAAGGTGTATTGGACACATTTTGTTGTTGAAAACAGAATACAATAACACTTAACGCATATATACTCACCCCCCAAAAGAAACGCGAATTATAGACATATATAGAGAAGTATGTACGTTAAGAAGAGATGTTTCCAATGTGTACCAATTACTGACAAAACTAACAATCAGTCAAGTGTTACCACAGAGTGGCATTCTTATTACAGTATGCTGCACGTGATTAATAAGCTAATCCTGCACGAGACAAATGGTGCATCTCGTGTCATGGTTCTGTGACGTCACATGTGATGCGTTCTTGCGTTCAATACCTCTTGAATATGAGTAATTCTTCATATATTAACCAACATTTATGGTTTTCACGTTTCTTTTGACGGTGAGTATATTTACCTAATATTGTATGGCTTCAAAGACGTTTAACCTCCCTGTGACGTAATGATGCAGAAATGAGGTCTGTGTTCACCTCCGGCATCGCGACAGAGGAAGACAACATCATCAACCTACCGCTGCTTTACGTTTCACGTGTTCATCCTCCTTAATGTAAAAAAATGTCCGAGGAAGCGAGGTTAAGGATAAGCGTGAATGCATTTTTTATCGAAGGTTTTCCGTGTGCAATCTAATTCAAATAATAACTTATTTTCATATGAAGACTGCGCTTTTAGCAAAACGAATAAATATCGATATATGGTGGCGCCATGTTTGGGCCTTGGTTAAATCAGAAAAATCACCAGCGTAGAATAAGATTGCAGTGCACAGCATGGGATGAGCTGATAAGAGCTGATAGGAGCTAAGTTATTACGTTGATGCGATAAGGGAAATGTCAAATATTGTCAGTTAGTACTCAATGTTTGGCACAATATACACGGTAGTAGGTAGACTTAAGCGCTATTTGTAGTGCTTGTATGAATTATGGTTTGAACATTGTCAGAATTGATGAAATCGAATGGCAAGTGGCCCATCTATAGGAAATGTGTTTCAGAGATGTAATGAGTTTTGTCGGGTTACCGCCAAGTGGTATTACCAGAAGACGTACTTTATTGCTCCAATATACGCTCAGCGTGCTTGTTTTAGATCTGATTCTATTATTCTAGGTACATATATTTTACTCAATATTTCAGGACCTTGTATATGTATGTATAATTTCTTCTGATGGCATTTCCTTCAACAAATTGATAAATTACATCGTCGTCGCGCACAAATACCGGGTTCGATCCCCAGTGTATCAAGAGGAATGTTTTTACTGAAGATAACTATATATGTAAATCAAAACCTCAACAGTGTAGGAGTAGTCATAACCTCATTCCAAGAACGAACAACAATGTAGACTGTTAACTAATTTGGAGTGGGAATTGATGGGAACATGTACCCACTACACTATCCTTTGAGGGGGAGAGAGTCAATGCTTGCCTTGTCATCAAAGCCACCAAAATTCGCTGACTTTTGTTTCGAACCACAGGCGTGACAGAAACCTATGATAGTAAGTTCGAATCCCAGTTCACCCTGATTGTGTCTCCTGACGTCAGGACCATAACCGTTCTCGCGGGGTTCAACAAAATGAGCTGCATCACTTGGGGCTTTCCTCCCACATCAAGCTGATACATGGTGAGATATGCTGTTAAAAGCGGCGTTAGATCCAACTCACTCACTCACTCCATGATTGTCAGTAGCTCCCTTCAACCTCTTGCAGATCCGAGGTAGAGCAGGTCTTCAGCAACCCACGCTTGCCCTTAAAGGCGACTCTGCTTGTCGAAAGAGGCGACTAATGGGATCGTATTCCAACTGCGTGGATCGATGCTCATGATGTTAATCACTGGATTGTCTGGTCCAGATTCGATTAGTTACAGACCATCGTCATATAACTGGAATATTGTGCGCGGCGTTAAACAACAAATAAACAAACAACCAGTAGTTCCTTTCACAGACAAAAGTATATGGTTTGAAGCGTTGATTCAATATATCAAATGGTCATTCACTATTTTACTTTCCATGTACTCTGTTCGTTTGATTGTGTGTTGTTTAACGCCGCACTCAGCACTATTCCAGCTATATGACGGCGGTCTGTATATAATAGTATCTGGACAGACAATCCAGTGATTGATATCATGAGGGTCGATCTACGCAACTGGCATACGATGACATGCATCAACCAAGTCAGCGAGCCTGACCACCCGATCCGTTAGTCGCCTCTTACGACAAGCATAGTCGCCTTTTACGGCAGGCACGGGTTGCTGAAGATAAATTCTAACGCGGATCGTCACGGGTTTAACGCCAGTATCACGCGGAATACATATACAGTGCATAAACAACTTCTTCAAACATAAAATGGAATACGATGACTTTTAAGGTGCAGCTCGATGGCCGGGTGTCGCCGCCTAACGATGGAAGTCAGGCATCGTTACACATAATCCATATCTATTTGACCCAAGAAACCGGTTCGAAATAACGTAATCGATACTATGACCTTCAGGACACATCTAGTTGATCAATAAGGTCAATTCAGCAACACGGTGTAGACAGGAGTCTCGTAATGGCAATCTCCATAAGTGAAAGTATGTAGAAAAGTCAATCGAATTACTTATCTCTTATATAAAGAAAGGATGAACACTGGATCAGAAGCGTATGAATACTTACAGCCTCTCTGTATTCTCCATCGTCTAATAACTATATCATGATGGAGAGCTTCACGCGAGTCAATAAACAGAGCGTCTACATAGAAACGAATATCAAATAAGTATGACAAATAAAGAGTTAAGTACGTTAAGTGATGTTTCGCGGCTGCAAATATAGGACCAATATCATATCTTACTTCCTGGCAGTATGGAAACCGCCAATGAATATGCATAAACGTCCATCCTTTGTGCATGTTTAAGCATATCACGTTGCGTGGTCTTCGTCTTGTGGGTACCTTTCGTCGCTTTAATTGCAACACTATATACACACCAGGGGCCCCTAGACGCCCCCTCGTATACTCTGTGCCTGACGTCACCACCTTGCATGTGGTCAATAATTCTCTTACCAATACGTTGGATGTTGGCGGAGCAAATGGTTCTGGTAAAAACGAATAAACCTTAGGTCTGAGATGTGTTCCTCCCCAAAAAATCAACATGAAAGGTAAGTTATTAACGAAAAAACAACAACCATTATCTCGCATGTTTCCGAGCGCAACTGTCTTTTTTAAAACTGGGGTTAAGCAGTTTCAGTTGAGCATGTTTCGTAAGAATGTAGGACAATGGTTTTGTTTGTTTGTTTGTTGTTTAACGCCGCACTCAGCAATATTCCAGCTACATGACGGCGGTCTCTAAATAATCGAGTCTGGATCACATAATGCTGTGATTGATATTAGGAGCATCGATCAACGCAAATAGGATACGATGACATGCATCAACCAAGTCAGAGAGCCTGATCACCCGATCCCGATAGTCGCCTACATAATGTAGGGTTTTATCATCGCCGGCAATACACCTACTAGTGCAGTGCGTTTTATACGATGACATGGTTGATCTTCAAAACCCTACAAATGATTGTCAACAACTCGTGAATAAACTTTATTCTGTAAACGTTCCGGGAAAAAGAAAGAAGACAAAACACGAGAATATTTTACAACAGAGGCCACTAAATATGTTTTGGGGGTAGGGGGATGTTTCAAAAAGGAATTCAGCTTTTTATTCGACATCTAACTTTTGAACTGGTCCCTTTTATCAACTCAAATGCCAGGAAATAAAACTGACACAGTGTATGTATAGACAACCAAGTACATGAAACTGATCAAGTAGCAGAAGACATCGTCCGTTTCAACTGTCACTGCTACATTTGACACTTATTAGCTTTCGTAGTTTGTTCGTAATGTGAGGTGACAGATCATGTCTTCAGTAATTGTGATGCGTAAACAACACGTCGTGTTAACATGTTTTATAGACTCAAGAAGATGAACGAGGTCTTGGATTATGTTTTCATCTTAATGTCGTGATTACTGTTAGGTGTATAACTTGAGATTTGAGTATTGATATAGTTCTACATAAGTTAGTTATTATAGGTTTATACGAGCCCTTTAGAATAACATGACCTTTGATTCCACGACACAACACGACACGACTCTTCCGGATTAGGTTTCTTGGTTTAACAGCACAGTCCCTGCTCTTGTTTTTCACCAAAGTTGTAAATCTCCCAGACCCTCACCAATGGCATTTGTGCAACATGAACCTATCACATCGAGTTATAACTGAAATGTTGTATAAATCGGCAGTTCACAAAGTCACATGGTATTTAACATCCGATTCCATCCACATAAAGACATCTAACCCAGTCAAGGAAAACATATCAGAGCGGTGGTGTAAATGAACGCCAGACAGGAAGCCATCACAGGCCAGGTGAGCTAAGACAAAGCCTGTACCCCAAACACCTTGAACAAATAGTCAGTCGTTTGTGCACCGCCATCAGCCTCAAGGCGTACCTCATCGATTTCCAGAAAGAACCATCAAACACTGTATCATGAACTTATCCCATCCCGTGTTATCCCATATTTCTTGGTTTTGTGTTGGAGATACGTTTTCACATGAAATACAGGCACTTCTACAGCATGCACAGACGGTGCGTCTGAAACAGAGAGTTATATGTTGGCCTAGTCATCCATTTCGTTTTTCTTTATCTATAATCATCTAATGTCTGGAGAATGTCGGTAAAGGGTTGTTTTAATGCACTTATCGTGGTCAATAAGAGGCGCTTGCTGTTTTTTGGTAATAATGCACTTTTTACCCCCTGTCCTGTCTTCTCCCAAGAATTATATAGAAAGCTCTAATTCGTAGACTAAATCCACCTATGGAATACCTACAGGGTCTGAAGCTTTGAGGATAAAACCGTTCTTTATGAAGTTAATGGATGGTTTCGAGTCGACCATGACAATTCTTGTTCAACATACTTCATATATTATTTTCCGATATCTTAGGACACATGCAATCAGTTCGTCATGACCGTCTTCACATGAGCAGTAACGATAACTCTGCTCGGTTGCGTTACAGCTAGTGTATATTACGTTATGCACGAATTAATTGGGGGCACACCCCTGTTGTTGCAGAGTTGCGTCCCTTGGGTGTTATGATCGTCACATGGTGCATTCGAATCTACGACCGTCTTAATAATCACCCAGGGTCTGTCAGCACAACACGAGTGACGTCAATCGCAGGCCTGGGTATCACATCCAACGTGATACTGTTCCAAACGGCGTTTAACCAAACTCACTCACACACACCCACATGCCACAAATCTCTACAGAGTGAGTGAGTTGGGTTTAACGCCGTCTTTAACAGTATTCCAGTTATATCAGGTAAGATTTAAGTGGTAGGAAAGCCCAAAATGGATGCATGTCTCAGACGTTTACTACTTTGAGGGAAACCCACGAGCACGGGTATGGTGCTGACAAACATAAACAAACAAACAGGAAACATAATCGGGGCGAATCGGGATTCGAACCCAAGTGCCCAAGGGACGCAACTCTGCACTGCGAATTGCGGCGCATTAGACGAGCTAAACTGCTATTATTTCAAGCATTTCGAATGAGTGATGGGGTTAAGTTTAACGCCGCTTTGAACAGTAGCAGTTACATCAGTGCATTTCGTCGTAATGTTGAAGGAAGGCCCGAAGTGATGCAGGTCTTAGACGTTTACCACTTTCATGAAACCCACGAGCACGGATATGGTGCTGACCTAGAAACATACACGGAGCGAAACTGGATTAAAACCCAGGATGATAGGTTTCTGGCGTGCCCAAAGGACGCAACTCTGCAAAGCGACATTGGGCGTATTGGACTTCTGGTCCACCCGTGCCCACACAAATCTCAACTGATTTCCATAATGTTCCAAATAAGCAGAATTAAATAAGACTATACATAGCACATACAGTATAATGATTTTACATGCCTGGCGGCAACTGTGGATGAGTGAGTGAGTGAGTTGGGTTTAACGCCGCTTTTAACAGTATTCCAGTTATATCGCGGCGTGTTAGCTTGATGTTGGGGGAAAGCCCGAAGTGATGCATGTCTCAGACGTTTACCGTTTCGGTGAAACCCACGAGCACGGGTATGGTGCTGACAAACCTAGAAACATAATTGGGGCGAAACGGGATTCGAACCCACAATCATAGGTTTCTGGCGTGCCTGAGGGACTGCCGTGATTACAGCAGAAACACACCAATCATCAATAACGAAACATAGCAGGAAACATAATGATGACGCCAATAGCATTACGACATTTTCAAAGAACTGTTAAATGTATGATAAACATTTAAAAATCAGGTTCAAACATAAACAGGAACTTTCCTTGCAGCGTATTCGTAAAACCGCATCAATGTCCATTCCATAACTGTTAGTCTTGTCTAAACACATGCGCATGTGTAATGGATTTTTTTCTAATAGAAACATTGGAAAATGACCTGCCTGTTCTGTAGACCAATTATAACATATCCGCACTGAAGGAAGTGTCACCCTCGTGTGTCAATGATGCTCGGTTTTAGTAACATCGTGTCAAAATTTATATATTTGCCCAGCACTATAGACAGACGCTTCTACAATCGTTTTGTTAATTAGTCTGATGCACAAAACACACAAAAACAGAGGGTCATAACAGGTGCATCATATAATGTAATTCATGGGGCTATATCGGGACGTCTTCAACATGAAGATGGGGCTAGTCGCCCTGCCCCGTATACAGAATATAGCGACTTTAGCAGACCCTCGATTGCGCCACGCCGCCATAGTCTCTGTAACCGAGTTAGCGTCATGGGCGCTGCGTACTACCCCACACTGTAGTCCTCAAATAACGAAAACTATCGATCTTCTGTTATTTTAAGTCTGGTAGCAATACCCCGCTCGGAAAACTAGTTTGATTACCAAAATAATATTAGCATTGCCGTGAAGAGAGTATTAAATCTGTTAGAACAAGCCCTAATAAATGTCTCTTCCTAAACAGAGCCAACATCTCATTGACTGAGCATAGCTTTATAGGTAGCCAATAATTGACCATGTCTTCGACAAAGATCCTTCAGAAGATTAGAGTAACTGCTTACAATCAATGCATGGAAACAGCGTTGTTGAGGCGCCTAGTTCCGAGATGGTCAAACGTTTCGACAAACTGCAATCATTTCTTGAGTGCCACCTCGTCAGGCGGAGATTAAATTGGCCTGCGCCGTACGCCATACTGCTTGGAAACGGGTCGCATCTAAGTAGACGTAATGATTTACGACATTGCCTAATGTTCTCGCGCCTTGGCACAGACAAGTCCGCCTCCAAGTGTGCCATAAATTAAGATCCTAATAATGGTAATTGAATCGTTAAGTGGCTTTCTAAATCACGGGCTAAAATCAAATTGAAACTGATGTGAGCTATTGTGTTTTTTTCGTTTTGTCAATAAGAACTAATAAGCGACAAGCACCGTCTCAAGTTGCAAAGATTAGGAGGAACGTTCTGCTTTCGTGACACTGGTCATTTGTGGATTATTCCTCGATGATTGACTTCATAACGACTTTCCGAAAACAAAAGCCTGACTCAAATGGCTCTGCTCCTCAATGCCTTGTGGACTTGGTGACCGGGGTATGCAGGGTTGAACATCATACACACACTGGCATGAATTCACAGTCAGATCGGGCATCACACCTGGACGGAACTGGGCAACCCAAAGAACCTTTTAACCCAGCAACTGCTTTCCGGATGCCTGCTTTTTGCAACAGGGACGTTAAATGGTTTTCCTCATCTCAATATTTATGGCAAAGGGGTAACGGAGTTTGGCTGTTAATCGGAACTGCCAGTGTCCACGTATTTCATTTTGAGAGTGCATGGTTTTAAATGAATGAAGTATGTATAACAGGTACTCAAATGGGATGAGGTAAAGAGCTTTTACGCTGTTGTCGGCTGTACCACTGCAATAAACCTCATACAGAAATGAAGCTTGCCGGGGAAGAACTCACATGACTGTGGTGTGTGTAAAGTTTAAGAAACATGCGCGGGGTCCAGAAGGGGGAACCTGAGCGAAATGCAGTTTTACCATTTTACCATCACTGAGAATCGATGTGAGATATACATTAGTATACCAACTCTCTCTCTCTCTCACTCTCTCTCTCACACATTATATATATATATATATATATATATATATATATATATATATATATATATAATCTATATCTATAAATAAATAAATATATATGTATATATATATACACACACACACACACACACACACAAACACACACCTACACACACACACACAAAGTGAGACAGAGAGAGAGAGAAAATCATCTCTCCAAACATGACCTTCTACCTTTAAAATGGGTACCAATCACATTTAGAGGATGAAATGTAACGGAGTGAAAAGTTATTAACTAAAGTAGTTTCGGTTCTACATCATTTACATTGATGACAACATTTTCACAAACTCTTCTGTATTTGCGCCTTACGCCATTATTTCAATTCTGAGGCCATTACAATTGTTCCCAATCCGATTGCTAATTTTCCTAAAGTAATAATCCTCTTTAGGCTCTTTGCGCAAATATTTTTTTCCAAAAGGCCCATGATTGGAGCACCAATCAGTTTTTTTCGTCACAATCAAATTATCCCTTATGTTTGAAAAGAAACACTTGACGCCAGCCGTGCATCAGTTTCCATGACAACCGAATACTGCATAAAGTTCATGTGTTGTTAAACATCAGTTACGATTCAATTATTGAAAATATGATATTTATTCAGAACATAAAGTTGACAGTTTTATTCGATTCAGTATTAAAGCAACTTGGTAACAGTTACAATTCTTGAGTCAATGAAGAACTTGCATGGATATAAATGCCGCATATTTACTTGCTAAGGCGCATCTCGAATGACAGCCTTTGTAACGGTCCAGTTAGGCATATCTAATACCAATGAAATTCCTTAAGCTGCCATCAGCTTATGAGCACTGGAACAGAGATCTGAGCAAAGCAATCATTTCGTATGATGACAAGGATGTCGTGTTCCGGGCGTTTTGATAGACGTACAATTAGTGTTAGTGTGGATTTTCTCTAACGCCGCACTCACGGATATTCCGGCCTGTAAATAATCAAGTAATGACACAGCAACCAGTGACCGAAATAATGAGCACCGACAGCCGCCATCGATTCTCGATGACACACATCAGATAGGCCATAGAGCGATTCAAGAGATGACATATTAGCTGTTTTTCCGACAAGCATGAGACTATGACACGGAATTCCTAACACGGCGATACTTCATTAACTGTAAAAACACATAAGATGTAGAAAAACATGTACAGTCGGTATCTCCTTGTAATTCCCGTTGGCATTTAAATATCCAGCCAAAGCGAGAGATAGCACTTGCGTTTCACTGAACATCTGTTTAACATGAAAAAATGCTTCGTCAGCACTGTGTATCCGATTTTGAAACGAACAGCTGTACCTGGAAGAGTAACGATCAAATCTTTCGCCTAGCATAAACGTGCTTCCTTTCATTTGCCAGTCACGTTTCTATGGTACAACAACAACAACAACAAAAACAATATTAATAATAGACATTTGTAATGCATGAACATCGCGCTATTATTATTACCCCGGTCAATAGTTCAGTGTGCACTTTAATTTCATTCCCAGTGACTAATTTGAAATTTGCCCAGTCTTCAAATACCTACAACTGAGTCCGATATGACAAAACGGTAAATTCGATTTGGATTCTTTTCAAACGATGTCATTTTTGTTTCTTGAGCAGAAACGCCATGAATCACCACATTCTAAATTACGCTCCAAGTCTACAAATACGCCCAAGGATCCAATGTTGGCGTAACGAAGCCATTTAATGAGGATCAGATGGCCATTATGACTGTTTTGGAGGAACATCATCTGGTTTGTGGGAAAATCATCATTCATATGTGACCTAGTTACATTATATCATTATTTCCTCGACGGTCTGGACTGTTGTTTACATGTACTGACCACCAATGTGTCTGAGACTCACAGATCGATATCCTATTTCAATGCTCTTGACCTGTGTGATATTCAATTAACATACGAAGAGTAGAATTCTTCTGTGGATCGAAATTACCCATTTGGTAACAACAATTTAAAAGGTTTATCGACGATCACATTTAGCTTCCCAGATTAGAATGGATTCACGTAAATAGTATTTGAAAGTGAAATAGAAACAAACAGGATACACAGAGACAAGAGGTGACTTAAAACAACGTCAACTCAATTTTCAATACAATATATTGTAAATATACTACTCTATTATATTAAGATATATGATACAGATATCCCTATCATAAGTTGGGTAACATAATTGTTTCAAAGTATATGTCTTGGTACATATTTCCATGTTCGCTGACTCGGTTAATACATGTCATCGTATCCAAATTGCGTGGATCGATGCTCATGATGTCAATCACTGGATTATCCGGTCCAGACTCGATTATTTGCATACCGCCGTCATATAGCTGGAATATTGTTGAATACGGCGTTAAACAACAATCAAACAACATATTTCCATGCAAATGTTTGTTTGACTAAAATGTCATTGTATAAATCAGACAGCATGGCTTGTATTCTCCTAAGGACGTTGAGAATGTACACCGGTCCGTTAATTGGGGTGAGCTGTATGCATGCTTTGTGTTCGTGGCGTTATGGAAATGTACATATTCTGATCATTCTTATCGTTATGATCATTATAAGGTGCACGTGAGTTCACATGCCACCTGCTGTCTTTGTAATTACTCGCCGCGAATAGCTGCAAAATTGCTGATGCGGCGTTAATCAATATTCACTCACTCACTTTGCAATTACACAACCTAACCCACAATTGTTGAGCATTATTGTATTCCACGTTGCCCTTGACCTATGACCAAACCGCAGAACGTTTCTATTGTGATGACACGAGAGTACAGATAAAGACATAATTTACATACCATTTTCATCAGTAGGAGACTCGTGTTCACTTATCTATTCTAAATATTATGTCTGAGGGTTCATGCATCGTCTCTCTTAAAGCACATGCTGTCTGCATCCGACTCTGTTTGTCGATATTCCCGACACAAGGCGAATATTCCATTTATTTTTCTCTTGACTAAAGTTAGAGGTCGAATTATCTTAACGCGCAATTCACATCAAGAAAATCAATTCATTCCGACATTGGAAATTGAAATCATTCCCAACAGACAAGTGATAATGTGCTTGCAGAACAACTCGAGTGTTATAACCCGAAAGATAAGATGATTATGGAATTGTAATTTTTATTCCTGAAATTACAGACATCTTATCGGTTTATTTTATCTTTGTTTCTGTGTAATAGTGTCAGAGGAGAATCTCGAGTAGGTAGATTATTCAGGGGGAAGGGTGAGTGTGTGTTATAGCAAGGGTTACTTTAGGTGAAAAAATAGATTAGATCTCTGTAAGGGTAACTGTGGAATCGTTAACAATCTATTGTCAATGAGTTCATATATCAGGTCAGAACTTAATCAAACAATTAACTAATTGTTTCCACTGTATTAATTATATCATGTTACATATTGACTCAGATCGTTGCATCGGTCTACCAAATCATCTGTAAATAATTCTACAGAATTTGTTTCTATCACATCCGTCTTTATTAATTAATCAAATCAGATCAATAGTGCCCTTTGGGTAATGTTGGCGATAAAAGTGATAAAAAAGTTGAACATTGTAAACAAAATTATTTAGACAAGCGATTCACATTTGGAATGTTCGCCAATCGATAGTAAATAAATGCGCGTGCAAATCTTTTTGCGACACATCTGCCCCTTTTTACATTCAAGGGTGCTAATCCATCTGTCACCAGTTGCTTGGCAATACAGCAAAATAATTTCTCCTTTTAAAGCACATGTAAAATGGCATTCCGTAGAAACTGAACAGGACAAACAACATTTATTTTCAGGTACATCAATATTTTCTAATATCCATTCAAACACTGCTACATCAATATTGTCTTATATTCATTCAAACACTGCCAGGGTATTCTTGTCTTCAATGTGCGATGGGATTAATATTCTGTATAACAACTATAAAAAGTTTTTTCTTTCTGTATCGGGTTGCTCCTAATAATATTTTCATAATAGATTTTAGAAACAATCACAGTTTTAGTTTCTTAGAACACTCATAAACAGATTTCACAATTGGAAGGTTTGGCTTATTATAAGACATTAAAACATCTAATATTGAGATAAACATACAATGAACAAATCTTCGTTAGTTACTTCGCTGATCAAGGACGAGTTTACATGACGGACATAAGCTAACGTCCACATGAGCTAAATACTATGGATCGTCTGAAGAAATGCCGGATTAATACGTTTACTGGAACAACAATCCAGGGTCCTCCTGTAAATAGAAGAGTCAACTATTAATTACACTCACCCTGTTTTGGCAAAATTCGTCCAATACGTCATAACAGCCTCACTCAGCATCTTCTCTGCGCTGGTGTAAGTGGAGGGAAAGGGAGACAATCCATCAACAATAGGAGCACCAAAAACATATGGCAGTTCATCACCATGGATACCATGTACATCCTGCGAATTCTCTGACTGGGTAGAGTACGTAAATGCATATAGATAAGTGTCTGCTGTTTCGGCATGTTTCTGAGCCGTTTCCATCAATGGAGCAACATATTGCCCGTCACTTAGCAGATCCATAATATTGTTTCTCTTGGAGAGTTTGTCTGATATCCGGTTCCAGTCAGTATAATGGTGATCGAGAATCTCAAATATTTTCTGTCTGTGGTATCGGAACACATTTTGGACATAGGTCCTAATTATTTGCGTTTTTCGGAATTCGGATATCCCCTTTTTGATCTCTTGTTGTTTTAGGTAGGAGTACGCTTCGTTCTTGGTAATGCCAAACATCACCTTGGCTGAAGCGAATTTCATCTTCTTCTCATTAATCATCTCCATCACCTTCTTTGGAAGCACCGACCACCCATCCACAGATGGAGCAAAACACGAATAATACTTCGGTGCCTTGGGAACAGCATTTACAAGTTCCTCGTACGTACGTTCCCTTAGGCATTTGATGAGCTTTTGAGAATCGCCGATGAACCGACTACAGTTGACATTGATGGCAAGTTTTTGGGTGCACCAAACAGGGTCGTAGGACACGGCCCAGGTGCTCAATGCAGAGCCACTTTGAATGATGGCTCTTTGGAAGAACGGACCACGACCCTCTGGAATAGAAATGCTGCAGGTAGACTGCTAGTTCCATGGAATGGCGTAACGGGGCATGTATGCATGCACACTCGGTGAGGGGTTAAGTCTAATCTAATCTAATTTGGGGGAACAAATAATTTTTGGGACATGCGTTCCTTGAAGGTAATGCCAATGATTCATCGTCTGACAGAAGGAACATGTTAGTTTGAGGACACAAGCTTAACTTGTAGTCTTCGAATGCTAACATGAAGCAGGTCTGGCCTAAGATGTAGGAAGGCGTTTGGTTTGGGAAACAAAAGTTGTACTCTGTGATAGGAAATGTCAACGAGTAATCTTTTAACCTACTACTAGAATCTTTTCAGAACACGTATTACAAATTGTGTGAGCTGCAGCAGCATGTTCCTCTCAAATTATTATCACAAGGTAATGTTAGAGTATGGGTCATTTTTTCTGGAGGATCTGCGCTTTTGGACTTGAATTTAGCGTACGAATGTAAGGTACACACTAGCATAATTTGTATAATGTGAAGAATTATGAAAAACATTATGATTTCGAGAACATGGGCAACCTTCTGTTACATATGCTCTGTGGCACTTCTGTTACATATATTCTATGACATACTTTTGTAACATATGCTCTGGGACACTTCTGTTACATACGCTCTGGGACACTGCTGTTACATATCCTCTGTGACACTTCTGTTACATATGCTCTGGGACTGCTGTTACATATCCTCTGGGACAGTGCTGTTACATATGCTCTGTGACACTTATGTTACATATGCTCTCGGACACTGCTGTTACATATGCTCTGTGACACTTCTGTTACATATGCTCTGTGACACTGCTGTTACATACGCTCTTGGACACTGCTGTTACATATGCTCTGTGGCACTTCTGTTACACATGCTCTGGGACACTGCTGTCACATATGCTCTGTGACACTGCTGTTACATATGGTCTGTGACATACTTTTATTACATATGCTCTGGTACACGGCTGTTACATATGCTCTGTGACACTTCTGTTACATATGCTATGGGACACTGCTGTTACATATGCTATGGGACACTGCTGTTACATATGCTCTGTGATACTTTTGTTACATGTGCTCTGGGACATACCTACTTACAGGGATTAAATTAGTTAAAGCAGGTCTGAGAAAGCAGTCTGAAGTGTTTCGTCTAAAATGTTCATAAGACAGAAACGATAATGGCTGAAACACCCTGTTACGTTGGCAACACTATCACCTGCCCAGTTTAATAACACACTACGGTTTTACGCCAGCATGATTCCAAAGCCTTACTCTGTGTCTATTAGCTGTGTCAGTGGAAAAAGGAAAGTACAAGGCTTCACTGTTCAATATCAAATGACATTCAGATTACAAACGATATGATTTTGCTACGAGATCATGTTATGGAATTAAAATATGTTGCTATGTGATGTCGTCCAGCTGTGGTAAAAGCCATACGGACACATCTAGAGGCAACTATGCGACTCAACACCTGCGAATATAATGCCGAACTTTTTTGAGAATCATGGTCAGGTATTAAAACAGGTTTGACGTAAATGCATCCGTCTAATGGTGTTATTTTCCTCATTGTGTGTAATGACGAACAGGCCAGACGTTTGAAAGTGACAGAGAAATAGATGAGATACTGAAAGTGTTCATTTACTCCGTAACGGAAACGGACTTGGGATAATGGGTATACACCAGAGTCGTGGCATTGTCATTGATGTAAGCGTGAGGATGTCAGGACGCTGGTTCCATCAAATATAAACTGTATATTTAATTTGATTGTGATTGATCATAATGTGATATTAGCAAATAACATGATGTTACAAAGTGGACAATGTATTCATCACGACTTGATGCCAGAATATGCCACGTTAGATATACTAAGATATCAGTTAAACCTCTTAAGCATGCTCATGTTAGATCAGACACGCGAATCATAATTCTCCTAAGGATATCATGTCTCTCGAGAGCGAATTACATGTTCATACAGATACCAATTGAGCATAAATAGACGAGAAAATAACATTCACAATAACAGCCTTCAGCATAATACATTTCTATAGACAAGCTCAATATCCAGACTGTCATGTACCGATTTGGATAAAATGTCGTACAACATATACATTGTTCCCTTACAACGTGAATAGAAAAACATGTATATTGTAAGGTGTAAGTGTGTGGTGTGTTTCCCATCAGTATTTTGATTGAAGTAAGTTGCAGCATTGACAATGCAAATGTTATCCTTTTCTTAACAGATGTAGGAATGCTTATGGCTTGGGTGGGATTGGTAACGTCGCTGTGGGATAAAGTATATGTGTCGTCAATCGGATGTTCAGAAGTTTATAATCGAAGTAAACAGGGTTATATATTTCAGACCTTAGCTATTTTGACTTCAATTCTTTTTATTTCAGAGAAATGTATATGGAGTGAGTATGATTTTGCGCCGCTTTTAGCAATCTTTCAGCAATGTCACGGCGGGGGACACTTTGTTCTCATGTGGGGAAACGAACCCGAGTCTTCAGCGTGACGCTTAAACCGCGAGGCTACTCCACCACCCCAAATGTATATAGAAGATAACAGATACATTCCCATACGAACATGCGCGTGTCATGTTTATAAATATTTGGTCAAGAAGGTACCAAGTAGTTGAAGTTAATTCGAACACGCTGCATTTGATTCACCCCTGAGACGAACTGGATTCGGCATATTCTGCGATGATGACGGACACGTCAAAGAATCATCCTAATTTCCAGGATACATTGTTTTTGGTATCACACTAATTCACATTAAGAACGTTGTACATGCAATGTTCTGGGGGTGTACGATCTGGCCCTGTTGGGATTCTAACAAGATTAAATCTGACCACATGGATATAACAAAATGTTAAAACAATCGCAAGTTCAATAGAAAGCTAAGGCAACACTTAGTGAAAATATGTTGGACCTCCGATGGACACGTTACAGTAGTCAGGAATCCGAAACAAATTGTGGGAGACTCTGGAGTCTATGGATTCTGACAGTTTGTCATCATGTGTTACTCTCATCACTTCTTCAGCTCGGAAGGCCACGCACTTTGCTAATTTAGGAGGACGTCAATAGATGAACGATGTTGCAAGAAGCATTGTATGGATTGATGTAGATTAAACGTGGCCGAAACCCGTAGCCTATGGTTTCACTGTATTAATTCACTGATTCTGATGTGTGTTAAAGTTCAAATGGGCCTAAACAAAATAACACATACTCATTTTTTAACGCTAATTGCATGTTATTTGTTACATATGTTTATCTGTATCACTTACATGTATCATAATATAGATTTCACTTTTGATTTTGATGTTCACAAGTACAGAAACTGAATAGTTTGTCGTTTATTTCATTGTACGTTTGTTCGTTTGCTGTTGTACCACCGCACTCAGCAATGTTCCAGCTATATGACGGCGGTCTGTATACAATAGAGTCTGAACCAGATAATCCAATGATTCATACCATGCATATCTATCTACGCAAATGGAATACGATTCCATGCATCCAAAAAGTTAGGCAGCCTGACCACCCGATCCCCTTAGTCGCCCATAAGACAAACATAGCTAGGTGACTGAAGATTAATGCTCAAGTGTTCTTTCGAAAAGCATGGGTTGTGTATCTGTGTAAAAAAAATCACTTTCGTTATTGATATTAATATAAATATTAACATAAAAAATTTACCAAAGTAAACAAATTATAAACTGGATAAGATTATTGATAAGATTTGAGCAGCTAGCCCCAATCTTCATGATGATCGTTACAGGTAACCCAGTAGGATTACGATTTGTAAATGTCACTAACGTTTCATGTTGTTCTGTGTGGCATCGATAACTTCACAATGAAAATATAATGATCTGCATATGTTAATTTCTTTAGGCATCTACTACTGGTAGTAACGCAGCGATAGGTGTCATGTTGCTATTGTGCCTGGAGTTATTGAGCATCTAGGGTTACGTTACCAACACGCACAATACACAAATTATTTGCCTCTGTAGAATACAGAAGAAGAGTCATCAATAACGCGTTGCAGTTAAGTAATCTACATAAACAAGAATAAGTTGTTGTCTTTGACAGGGAAATTGGAAGAACATGAATACATGACACATTTTATGGATAGCATCTTCTTTTTATTCTTTGTCACGACGTTTCAGAGCATTCACCTGATGAAGGAGCAAGAAGTAGCTCTGAAACGTCGTGACACAGAATGAAAGAAGTTACAATCAATAAAATAGTGTCATGAATAATTTATTCCAGAAGAAAATGACCAAAACTAATTTGTCCCCAGACTTTACCCTACAACATTATTTTGATCGCCGGACATGATGGATGTGCTGTGAAAAATTACTGTTCGGCTCCCTCGGTTAAAGAATGTAAAATCGAACATTTTGAAGATTTGACCGAAAACATTCCCTGTCTCGATATATCCAACCCGTTTGATATTTCCGCGAAATATATAGTTTCATATGGAATTATAAACCGATTGTATTCATTACCGTATTGGATTTCAAGTTAGTACAACCAAAGATCATACAATGAATATCTATATTAAAATATTTCACAACTCTATCACAATGACATGCTTATATGGCGAAATGCGTGAAGACGTCTGGTTTTATATCCAAACCAACATGAAAGGTCAATAAAAAACATGCCGCTGCTTATAGTCTTATATGCGTACGTGTTTAGACAATGGTAATTAAATATAGATAAGAAGACCGTAGACGATTTCCCACGTGATTGTCATCTGCCATGCCACGGTACTGAGTACATACATTGTGAGTGAAGAGTGATTGCTACAGTATAACTGTGGAAGACATTCGTCTGAGGCTTACAGGGGCATACAGAGGCATACATCTGTATGTGGTTTCTATGTGTGCGTGCAGACTAAACAACCGTAAAAGCTGAAGCCGTCAAACCGTATCCCACCTGACGCAAATGGCGACAACATCAGCAGGTTGACGAGAGCGGCCCCATGGCCGTGACCAAACAATGTCACCCGCTGAGGATCACCAGTAAAACTGGCTATGTTTTCCCGAAGCCAGTGCAAAGCCTGTGTGATGTCCAGAAGGGCGTAGTTCCCCATTGCAGCCTGGTTTCCTGTCGTCAAGAAACCTGAAATGAAATGAAGGGTTGACATTTGTGGGACAACTAGCTCAGAGCACTGTGGATATATTTACTGATGTCAAGTGAAAAGAAACCTGAAATATGAAGAGTTGTCATTTGTGGGACAACTAGTGAGAGCGCTGTGGACATATTTACTGATGTCAAGTAAAAAGAAACCTGAAATATGAAGAGTTGACATTTGTGGGACAACTAGTGAGAGCGCTGTGGACATGTTTACTGATGTCAAGTAAAAAGAAACCTGAAATATGAAGAGTTGACATTTGTGGGACAACTAGTGAGAGCGCTGTGGACATGTTTACTGATGTCAAGTAAAAAGAAACCCGAAATATGAAGAGTTGACATTTGTGGGACAACCAGTGAGAGCGCTGTGGACATATTTACTGATGTCAAGTAAAGAACGGTATATCTGGTTCATACCGGATGCTACATGGAAGATGTATGATAATACAAATACTTGAAACAACACGTCACTATGCATAGTAAAATAATATCCTTGATACGCGGGGTTAGGCCTGCCTGTAACATGATCGTCGATTCGAATGCCGGTTCACAATGATTATGTTTCCAGTTCCAGTGCTCGTGGCTTTCACCAAAGTAGAAAACGTCTAAGACCTGCGGCAAGGTCCCGCCTTGATTGAACTGGAATACTGTTCGAACGAAACGGATACTGTATAACCCAACTCATCCACTATCATGGATGAGGGGATTATTATTAGGACGATAAGTATTATTATCAGTTTCTTAAATACCACAATACGAAAAATAATGATACCATCAGCTATATATATAACTGTGTCTATTAGCATTTACAATCCGAAGCTGACACACACATTTCACATACATTCGTACATGTCCCATTATAAATAAAGAACACGCGTTGTTGTTATGAACCACCCGTACATAAGGAGAGTAAATGAATCATTCGTCGTCCTGGGAGTCGTTAAGGACATTACACAACACTGCTAAGCAACAGAAATATGAGCAAAATATGGCATCCAAACATAAAAATTATTTACCACCTAATTAATGCCAATGCAGGTTTCTTACTTCATATCTAATTGAGGTTTTCTTTGACAATTTGTCACGTGGGGGCAATAAACCTGTTTTTTGTAAGTTCTACCTTGGTAGTGTGCCAGGACGAGAACATTAACACGGGGAAAACGTGGATGTAATGATGATGTCATGTGTTCTCTACAAGGTTACGCTAACAGTGATATGTGCTTTCGTTTTGTAACTCGTCCAGGTATACTGATGTCGCATGTAACGAATACTCGGTTATAACAAATTACATTTGCAGCCTTAATAGCGCCAAAAAACGTTATTTCCAAGCTGAATAACGAGCTTTGGATATATCGATCTGACCTAACGGACAGAACAGGACGTCGTTGTTCGTCATATCAGGATATTTTGTAACACACATCATTATCCATGTCATAAATTCTTACAAGGTATTTTTTTGTTGTTGCATCAGTATTCAGTCAATTACCGGTATTACGGATACAGTTGAACCCCATTAACTCGAACACATTGAGTTATCCGTAGTGACAATATAAAACGACTTCGAGTTATCCGTAATGACAATGAAAGACTGTAACGACGATGATAACAATCCAAATATTGTATACATATTTAACTGCTTTCAAGTCATTAACGCGATTCCACTGCATATGAATATATTAACCCGCTGTATTTGCACAATATTAAGTTGGCGAGTGATACGGGGAAGAAGCGAAAAAAACATACATGCGCAATACTTGCATCTTCATCAAAAGCAAAAAACTCCGCCCAAAAAAACCTCGATTCTTGATATCACCCAAAGGGTCAAAGACTCCATACATTTCCTTTCTGGGGCTGCCCATACGTCGAGGTCAGACATTCAACACACAGTATCGGAAACGCACTTTAATGTTTTCGCTCAGAGGTACAGCTATCACCTCTACTTTTCCCCCAATAAAACTCGAACCTACGCGAGTCCTGGAATCTATGAATAAAATTGCATCTGCGGGTCTAAGAGCCTTCGGCTATGGACTCTTGTTCGCAGTGCGCGTTTGGCCTTTTCATTTCTTGACTTGGAACTTGCAAACGGTCCAAGGAACGTGCTCAATTGTTTGGCAACATCTTTCCAACCTATCTTTAATACTATTTCCCTTCTTATCTCGACGTCTTCGGCCCGAGGGAAGTGGTTTTATATTCGTCGAGTCCCATCGATAGTTTTCTGGCTCGGACCTTTGTTCCTAAGGCGGAATTATGAAGATATTCCTGGCAATTGTCTCATGAAGACGGTTGGTCTCAGTTCGGTTGCAAAGAAAGCACAAGGATAATTCTGAGCGGATATTTTTCTACCGCTCGAATTCACGAACTGCTCACAACGCTAAACTTTATCAATTATGACCGACTGCGCCAAAGGGCTCTCATAGAAATTGGCTAACCCAGCCCATTTGAACTGTAGTCGTATTTCTCTTGGTTCTGACATTGGCTATTATTCCAAGTAAATCGTTATAACCATTTACGTAAACATTATTTCGGCATATTGTACAAACACTGCTCCAGCAATGCTGGTGAAATTGCCTAAGTGGCATGCCAAGATCAAATCACTCTTGTGTCAGGGCAAAACAGGAAGAGCCTGAGGCACGATATGCAAATGATAAATTCATTCGCATTACATGATGAAAAGCAGAGCTTAAATCAACATGCTGATTAGCGCTTTAGGCAGTGTTCTTTATCTGAATCATTTGTTGAAACACAATTTGTCCTCCGCAGCCTGTCCCTGCTGAAGAAAGACAAGAAGGTATTTTTTTCAGTTACAAGAGGATACAGTCTCCTTACACCGAGGGGGTCTTGACAGATTAATGTATCCGACGTGACGAAGGTAGCTTGTTTGTTTGTTGTTTAACGCCGCAGTCAGCAATATTCCGGCTATATGACGGCGGTCTGTAAATAATCGAGTCTGGACGAGACAATCCAATGATTGACATCATGAGCATCGATCCACGCAATTGGGACGCAGGAAGCCTCCAAAATCTTTTCTAGGTGAACACGTAACAATATGACATTGCAAACCTATCCGTCAGCTATCATCACCTGTTCCTTCATTTCAGGAAATTACGAATTCCTAGATCCTATTGGAAACAGTTCGTTATAATCCACACCATCACCATGATATACCCCCCCCCCCCCCCCCCCTTCACTTAAGTCATTTACACACTACATGTACAAATTTTGCTGGTCACTGTAGGGTCAAATAACGCCATTATATCTTAAGTAACCCAAGTCTGCACTGAAAACAACAGGATGCTTATGTTTCATAGGTGTGGGTAGAAATTTCTTCGTCAAGGGCAGCGGTTAGCTACTTAGCACGGTTAGCACGGGTGGCCCAGTCGTCTAAGGCGCCGCGATTCGCTGTGCAGAGTTGCGTCCCTTGGGCACGCCAGAAACCTATGATCGTGGGTTCGAATCCCGGTTCGCCCGATTATGTTTCTAGGTTCTTCAGCACCATACCCGTGCTCGTGGGTTTCACCGAAGTGGTAAACGTCTGAGACCTGCATCACTTCGGGTTTTCCTCCCACATTAAGCTGACACGCCGTGATATAACTGTGATAGTGTTAAAAGCGGCGTTAAACCCAACTCACTCACTCCACAATGAGGGCGTGGACATGATACACAGAACGCATATCTGTCTGTGTGTGTGTGTGTGTGTGTGTGTGTGTGTGTGTGTGTGTGTGTGTGTGTGAGCTAGTCAGTGTTTACAGTGTCGGTCCACTGAGACATGAACACCCCACTCAGACAGTAAACTCACACTCCGAGCCGACCTGTCCTTCCTCTTCGGACAGACGCTCTATCCGCTACACTACCCTCCATGGTAAAGAGAGCATTTGCAAGTCCTGAATTATGTAGGCAGCACGACTAATTTACCCTAAAAGGTCATCGTGACCTTGATACCCTATTTTTATCATATAACGGACAGCATTATTGATGTCATTAACCGATCCGACAAAAATACAAATGAGATCACCGAGCAAAAAATACTTTGAAATAGCTCACTACAACACTGCAATGCCAAGTTGCTCAATAAACGAATGCCTTTTCGTGACGTTCCTAAAAATGTTATATAGCTCCTGCACCTTGTGATATGTACGCGTGTGTTTTTTTCTGCTGACAAAATGTTCATTAAATGTTTCTTCTAAAGATTGGAACCCGCGTAATTAACTTTAAAATAATATGTATGATGAAGATATATTTTAGGCTCGTGTACATGTATATCCGTATGTCCGTGCGATACATAACAAACTCAAGGACAAAGAAAACATGTATTAATGCTCACCATTTTATGTTCCTGATATATGATATTTACAGGACGAAAGCGAACTAATAATCCATATTTAAGACCAAACACAATATGTCTCCATTAATAAAAGAATCAAATATTATCTATTGCTGTAATTCCCTCTGGGCGTGTAACATATTCCCCGGTGGCTTCAAACGACAAAATATATATGGAGGTAGGAATTTAGTCATGGAAAGTACCTCACTCAACTGTTGCATGTACAAAACAGATATCTCAAGATAACAAACCAAGATAACAAATCACTTACCAAGAACGCCCAGTCTGTAATTGAGGGTGACGACTATGACGTCACCATAACTTGATAAAACACTTCCGTCGTACGCATTTCCGGTTCCGGTTTCATATGACTCTCCATGGACGAACACCATCACTGGCATGGGGTCTGTGTCGTTCCATTCTGAACATAAAAGATATTTCAATAAATTCACGGCTTTTGCATCAGAATTATAATTCACATCAAGAGATCTGCATCAGGTTTACCGCAATGACATCGAACAACAACAAAAAGGATGTACATGAAGGACAAATAAACAAAATCCGTCTTGTAACCGTTAACGGTTTGCTGTGGTGTGTGTGGTGTGTGTGAAACGTGTTACATTTCGTGTGTGACTTTCGCCTACAGTATTGCACCACTAACTGGACCGGGGACCACAGGGACAGCTTTCAACAAATTGAACCATATGGTGCATTGAAACCTTGGTCCTCATCCTGGAGAGGAAAAAACGCTTTCATAACAAGGCTGTTCAAAAAATGCACGGGTTTTGATAAAAGATCTGCGTTAGGTTTATCGCTAGGTTGATAGAACAAAAATTGATGTAATTCATATAGTGTGGGAATGCACGAAAGTGAGCTCCATCTGACGTGGTCAGAGTGATATGTGTTACTACTGCGTGAATTTACCAGTGATTCTTTCGCCTATAGTATTGTGCTTCTACTATGAACGAGAACGGGTGTTTACAAATTGCATCAATATGGTGCATCGAATCCTTGGACCTCATCCTGATGAGCAAACACTTCACCATAAAGGGTATACCAATGTCCCAAAGTTTCCTTTATTCACACTCAAATTGAAGAACGAATGTTTTAAGTGTTCCGAGTCAACACGGCATATGAAACAAATCGCATTAATCGACAGCCAAATGGCACTTTGAGTGTCGATTGGTTAGCCAAGTAGTGCACTCGTTCGCCCGTGACGTTATCCACCATGTTCGAATCCCAAACATACCGTATGGGGTATGTGAGCCTATTCGTGGTGACCACAGCTGGGATAATACCGCAGCAGCACTAACAGAACATCAAACAAACAACTTACACTGCTATTGTTCTCTACTAATTGGGTTTCAAAGTTACAAACCAAAATATATTATTTACGAGAAAAGTCACTTTTCACGTCCCCCGTTATCGTGATATATGGTCGCGTGGTAGTCGAACAGAAGCCACGTGATACTCCTCTTACAAGATGATGCCAATGTTACGTTTTCTCCTTTTATTGAAGCTCACATTTCCTAATTCGGTTGAGCCCTTTAAATGTTAAAAGACAAAATAAATGAGTTCATATCATTGATTTGTAACTAGCGTGCTCGAAACTGTTTGATGTCTCAATCAAAATGAAATCTATAACATGAACAGATATGATTAGTTTGAAAGTATTATGAATAATATCTTGTTATGGTGATGAGAATTTGTTGATGTCTTGGCTTGATAACTATTTTCAACGTCTGAAATGAACAAAAGGGTTAACATTGTACAATTGTGTCACACAAACGTAACACAGACGTTGACATTTGACATTCTCGGAAAAGGGGAATGAGGCGATTACGTCTGTATTCATTAAGTGAGCGAGTGAGTTTGGTTTTACGCCGCTTTGTCAATATTCAAGCAATATCACAGCGGGTGACACCAGAAATGGGCTTCACACATTGTACTCATGAGGGGAATCGAACCCGGGTCTTCGGCGTGACGAGCGGACGCTTCAACCACTAGGCTACAGGTTGAGGGTCAAGCTCCTTCGAGACCAACTCGTGTTATTCCGGGACAAGCCGAATAGCGACTCGTGCCCCTCTCGTGTCCTTTTATGCGACCAGGTTCCGTCTTAGCGCAAACGGGCAAACCCCAAACAATTGTCAACTCGTTGCGTAATGGTTCACATATATTTCCCCACCTATTTTATATATTTCAGATGCAAATTAAAGCACATCGGGACTTGCGGAAGTATACAGTACGATTGAACACATTTAACTGTGTCTTCGGTATATTTTTAGATGAAAGACATATGTAAAATCAAAAATAATTTCTGAGGGATTCTTTGACGAACAACTTGAAATCATACGAGCATTCTGATTGGTTTGTCGTATTTTCATAGATAACATTCATCGATAGGGGGACGAGTCTTCTTGCAGTTTACGGAAAGGGGCGAGTGGTGACGAATGGGTCAAGCCTCGTTACAAATTCAAATGACGTTAGAATCCCTCTTCTTTATCTGAATGTAGTCAATGTCATAATGTATCGAGTAATGTGTTGGGAAGGGCTTAATTTACATGATTACATTTTTGCAAGAGATTGAACAATATTTCAGTCATTTAGCGAACATAAATAGTGCTTACTACACAAATGTCTGTCAGATACCATTTATTTTACGAGTTGTTTCAAAATGTAGATGAGCTTTGAAACAAAAAGCTGTGAGATCAATGGTATCTGATAGGTACGAGTACAGTAATCTGTTTCTTAAACACCCTAAAATCTCACCTTTTGAGCATCGAATCGATGTATTTTATCTATTCTCATGATCGCAGTGGCGCATTAATACACAACACAACCGCAATGAGTGACATCATCCGACGTACTGCTTACTGCTCATAAATAATTTGAACACACACAAAAAAGTTTCCGCCATATCTTAGCAACGCGATGATGATATTGGAAGCTAGATAAGATCAAAGAACACGCTGGATGCCGAGTTAATAATATTCACCTCAAAGAAATTTCCAAATATGTACAAGAATGTTTTTTTTATTATGACATCACTACCAGTGACAAGACTTTGACAAAATTGCGCGTTCACTGACAACAGTACGCATGATTTTCTGAGGATTTACGTTGATTAAGGGGTCGCATATACTAATATATAAATATGTCATGTAAATAATCAGAAACAATCAGACAATCTGCGTACTGTTATTTTTATTTATGTTTTCCAGTGTAAGCAAGAGAAATGTTGAGAAATTACCGTGTCGTTGTGCGTGATTGTGCGTTATTCGTGGCGTCACACAGGACGTAAACTTTTACGATTTCTGTTGAATTTACCTGGTCATTGTAATGTATATTCTAGGCTTATCGGCGACGTTTCAGAGTATGACTGGTGGATTTCATGAAAAACAGATAGATATCTAACCGCGATCACTGATATGCTATTTTCTATATTCGATTCTTCGAGTAAATATCCGATCTTTTCTTTAGATTTCTAAACATGCAGTAAACACTTAACGCCGTGAATGGTGATTTAGTAATGTATAAACAAATGACGAGATTTACGATGTATCAGAGCCACAGATTTTCAGAGGTCACTTTCAGTAATTTTGATTTGCCTGAAATGACAGTGGATGATATCACAGAAAAGTGAATTTCCCTCAGAATTCCAAACTGTGAAGTATATTAGTGTGCCTGGTGTATTTTGAACTTTATTCGACTTCGAAGTAAAGGTTGATGAGGAGGGACATACATGTGGCATCCGGGGTTAATACTCTCAAAACATAATGTTTACCACACGTAGATGAAAATTCGACAGAAGCACGAGTAAATTATCAATGATTATCGACCAGGAACGTAGTCCGTCATCATCTGACCTCGGGTCATCACCATTCAGTCCACAATCACGGGCCTGGAATTCGATCTCACACATGTTTGATACCAGTTATCTCGAATGGGTTTCTGACCACAGGTGTGTGACAAAGAAGATTGTTGTGATTCTTGAATGTCAAAAACATAACCGATCATGGGGTGCTATGCATGTTTTTCTTCTAATTGGGCACATTCAGAAATAGAAGCCATTCATTGATTCGATATGTATATTATTCAATGATGGAAGACAAACTAGTGACCAAAATCACACGTACTATGGTTGCAGTTCTTGCTTGTCTTCAAAGCTTTTAAGTCTATTCAAACTCATTTGAAATTTTGAGCACCTGCATGCACCGACATGCACCGACATGCATGGAATTTACACATGGTTGCAGAGGCAAAGCATTCAATGCATTAAAAATTTGTTTGTTGTTTAACGTCGCACTCAGCACTATTCCAGCTATATGACGGGGGTCTGTAAATAATCGAGTCTGGACCAGACAGTCCAGTGATTGATCCACGATCCACGTACTTACATGTACGAGTATTCTAGTACCCTGACACTGATACAATATTTTGTGTTCCATACCCTTGGGATTCCAAGATATGACAGATACATATGCTTGATGTAATAGCCAACAAATATGTGGTTGTGGTAAACGTGTTTCATGGCAGCCTTGCGCCATTTTACCCCGATCGTGTGGGTCCTTGCTCATTCTATTAACTACTGCTCTACCTTGCTCCGTAATATGAGGGGAGCGTTGCCTGGTGATGAAATGTATGATCGTGAAAAATATCTACGAGACTGTGTTCTACCCTTTGCAACTTCCCCTTAACTCGTCCTGTCCAATATATTATGTTGTAAGCCTCCTGCTGTCAAAATAGACATACCACTTCAGCAAAGGAATGAAAACAAGTCATATGACGATATAAAGAATGGAAATCGAGACACGCAAGAGCCCTTATGTCATCACTTTTATCTAACGGTAACAGTGATACCGTTCCAACAACATAAAAACAGAGAACTTAACGCATTTCGGGTCAGGATAAACAACCTGTGTCCATCAATTGTCAGAGCGTCATGCGTTTGAAAGTCAGAGTCACGCGAGAAAGGGATTTAGGTTTTCTGAATGAGTAAGCCTTGTCTTGATATGATATTTATTTAAACGCTTTTCTCAGAGTTGGAATCAGCGGATCAATACACGTACATCGCTCAAAGCACTATCCTTCAGATTAATGTACAGTTTATTGAATATTGTACTGGTATAATCATAATGAAACATGAATTTTTCGTTTCCTCGAGAATGAAACATTGGCAATTAATATGAAAACTTCTTGTAAAAATACACTTGTTGGATGTTTGGCTTTCAAAGTATTGCTCCAAACCAAGTGAACTATCAACTAAAAATATTTTTCTCAGGAAAATAATTCTCACACACGTCAAGATTCGATGCGCTGCTCGCTTTTGATAAATAAATGAACACTCCAGAAGAATGGTCATCCATGATCATTAAAAAAACGTGAATCATGTTGTTAAATTACTTGTGAAATTTTAGTTTTATTAAAATATTGATATTCGAATAATCTCACGTGTTCAGTTGTATAGTGAATTGTACAGGAACCAATACCCCATGCCAACAGCATGCATGCTATCTAGCATGAAGTTATGAATGAGTAACAAACTCATCAATATCAACATTTCAGTTCTGACAACCTTGTAATAAACCCTTCAGTGATCGGCTAGTTCTCTCTAAACATAGATTTCTATTTTATGCTATGATTGCTTCCTATTAATTTTTCAAACAGAGTGAGAGACAAGTAATACGATGTATATTTCACGTTGATGAAATCTGACACGTCTAATAAAAAATCTCCTTGCTCAATTTCACTCAAAGGTTCCGCGTTTGAAACTTAATCGAGTAAAATCAGTGCTACAAGTGCGTCTGCCGTCTTATTGAACAAACCGTGTGCTAATGATCTTTGAAGGTCAAATCCTTTCTAATCATGGCTAGTCGCGGGACATTTATGCAGATGCAAAGTTGATTTCGAGGATATGTTCATATTTTGAAATGTAAATGTCGATATAGTGTAACGTTATGCATTCAATGAGAAATTTAAATTGTCAAACATTAATCGAGTGATCGTGTATATGAATCTTTGGCCGCCTAATCTCTCACTAGTAATGCAGCCTACATATAATCAAGTCTCGGAGTCTAAAACAGTTATTGAATCATGATCAACCTCTCCTACCCTCGGGGTATGATGGCATGCAATCACGTCGCTATCATAATACTCACGATGTCTCTTCTGAACATAAACACCGACGGCTTTTATATTATGTGTATATTATCACTATCAGAGACATCCATGTAAACGTTTGAACATCGACGTAACGTGGAAATCCTATATGTACATTGGGCGCCATCACCACAGCGGTAGAGTGAACTATAGAAAGGCCTGACGTGCACTGTCTAGATATAGGACACAAGCAGCGATTTGAAGGGGAAATATTAAAATCTTTCATCACATAGGTAACAAGATATTTTCGAACGGTTGGTTTCATGCAGCTTGGCGACGATGAAGTATATATTTATCATCATATCTCTGTACTTACGAACAACAAACCGACTTTAAGCGCTCAAGAGCAATGAGTCTGTCGGTCAATGGATTTCTGAACAAGACTTTGTAGGATGATTAAGACCAAACGACGTTAAGATATGGTTCTTGTTGTTACCCTGCCTGTACATATGTGTTGAAAATATAGACATGAAATGTTACTGTAGCGTCTGATACTAAGCAGATGTTTGTATTAAATTGTGTTATAAACCTAGGGTACATAATTGATATAACTGATCAATATGGACATGTCCTGTTTATAATAACAATAGTCCATATATATTTCGCATATGTCCACACCAAACTGGGGCATGCTCAAAGCGCTATCATTACTCCGGTCACATGATATGTGTGCACTCAATCATTCTCAGCTCCCTGGGGTGTGTACAACTCAAGCTACCTGTTAGGCGCTAGAAGATTAACACCTCACCCTACCGGGTACCCTTTTACTGCTGGGTGAACAGAGGCACATTTCGAACCGAAGTCTAGACACTCTCAGGAGGCAAACTGCCGAAACGCGGTGACCCATGCAAAGACTCCGCGCAACCGACATTGCTTAACTTCACTTAATTTGTGATTTAGTACGATGAATGCTCAGTGTATTATGCTAGTGTATTAATTAAACGCCTAACGATCAGATTATATTTTTGATAACTGTTATCTCCCTAACAGGCCTCGCAAAATACAATGCATCAACATTATTAATATACCATAATCACATGTGAACTTTTTCAGTGCTTCTAAAATATCTTTTCATTGAAAGGAACATGATACGATAGTTTACTAATGAGAGTAAAGATCTTGTATATTTATTTCGCTAAGTGTGTCCGACCAGGAGAAAATGGAGCGTATGTGTGCTACTATATAATTGTGCTGTGACGTCACCAAGAAAAACCTATGACGTCAAGTTACTTCCTTAAAAATTGATAAGGTATGCAGACTGTACACACATTTCCTATTTGCATAGAATGGTTCCAAATGTTTGATGCCATGCATCCCAATATTAAATATGAATAGTAAAAATGAAATATGTAGTCTTGTGGCCCTAAGATATTGTAGCTTCTTAAAAATATATTATGAAATCAAGCTATGTTTTTCACCCATAAGGTCCCTTATCTCAAGGATGGTCACAAGTTGATTAATTTCATTAATCTGTTATCAAACAACATCTAATGATTCATACTAGTGTAGCAAAAGGTTAGTGTCAATCATAAAATGGGTTGCCAGCCACTTGTGCCATCGAAAACACCCAAATTCTTACAATACATGACATATACACAAATTACATAAAAAAGGTTACATGTAGAAATGCTTACACGCTTCTGATTGGTTAAGTTCACTCCATGGAGGTCTTAACAGAAGGGCGTTCAGGAATTCTATATATTCATACAAAATCTGAATAGCACACCACAATGGAATTAACGCGTTGTCTGGGTAGCCTAAATCATTGTGTTGTAGATATGAGCACACATATACAACTAATAAAGATGCCCCTTGTTCGCGTAGTCAATATAATGGAGCGTTTTTACACCTTGTCTGAGACCTACTCTCACAAATTATATCATAAGTATCAGAGAGGGGTTTCTTATTGCTCTATCCTGTTGATGAATAGGGCTTAAGCATGTCAAGAGTGAACAGGATTTCACAACGCAAGTAAACCGTTCTGAACCACCACGGTCTTGACGTAATCACGTCTGAGTTACATCCGTAGACGAGATCTCGCATGTTAAGTAGGTCACGTGCGAGACCACAAGTTGCGCCGGTCAGCTGTTTACCAGAAAAGTAAATATTTCCTCTGATCGATGTAAACACTTGACGACGAACATAACATCATAAATAGCTGCAAGTATGACATTTCAATCTGCAGCAATGATGAAATAGAGGGCAATCCCTTGGCCGAAGTTCCGACATTGATTATCTTAAGTCTCGCAGAGTCTCGCACCATCTCACCGAGGGCAAACGTTAAGTAAAGCTCCCTACAGCGACCAAACATCCCTGCTTAAAGAAGAGCCTGCCTGATCCGATCACAGACAAGATTAAATCGTGAGATGCGCTATTTTTTCTCCTTCACTTCTTGCATCAAAATCTACTTTAAGAATCGATACACCGTGTTAAGGAATCTCCTACGTGAGAAATAAATGTTGAGAAGGTCAAATAAAGAGCAATTAATAAATTAGATACCAGTCATCCGTAAGCTTGAAAGATAAAGATGAAATATGTCTGTTCAATTCCTTTTCTAGGACCAGTTCGAGGCACGTTTATCGTTGTATCAACTACTTTTGGACCACTTAATCATATTATTGATGGTGGACGCCCAAACCTTGAGCAAGTGCTCAAGCAAGAAGCAGTATTCAATGTCCTCTATTGGACGCTGGACAAAATTCTCACATCTCACTCCAAACAGTCGTAAAAGCCCCGTTCAAAGATATTGACTTTTTCAATGTAGCTTCTAGCCACAGAGAGCTCCGAGATCGCGTCAAGCGCAAAATCATGGCACTGCCCATTAAACACAGAGAATCTGAACGAGGGGGATCTATGAGTGAAAATCTCGACTCGACGCTTGACTGAGTGACTGTCAGATGCTATCTCAAAAGCCATAGTGTTTTGTATAGCAAAGTGAATATTGATTGAAATATTTTGCAGTTCACAACTGCAAGAGCATATCTCGTAAATTTCAATATAGTTAAGTCGCCACAGACAGCCAAACCCCACATATCGGACCATACAAGGATTTTTAGTTGTGCCCAAATCAATACTATGGAGATGATAAACGGAAAAAATTGCGGGACATTTCCTGCAAAGATTACTTTATTCTTGGACGCTTGCCCATACTGTCGCAAGTTCCAAGATTGTTTTCTCCCATCAGACTAAATAGCATATATCCACACTGAACGATCAGACTATATGTTGTTAAAATCGACTTCTAGGTCCCTCGTGGCCGACACCACAAGCCTTGATACGTTCGTGAAGGACATTCGATGCTTCAAGGAACACCCGTTTTACCCTTAGCAACATGCGTTCATCCTTTTTGGTCATATTCATCGGGAGAGCTCTATTTCTCGTCGTCACAGAAAAAAAGAAGAAGTGACATACTTCTTCCAAATGATATAAGCTTAAGCCATATCTCCATATCACTGTACCGGAATCCTTTCTATTGAAAATCATGGACAAAGATGCTAAGTAAAGGAAAACGATAAGCAGGTTGTTAAGGTGTTCGATCGTTCTTAGAAAATACGAGATCGTTCCCAAAATTGTAATACGGGTTCGGTGACTTTATTGATTACGTGTCGTTGTACCCGTAGGCGTGAGTAGTTGCAAATTATATCAATCACTCGATTGTCTCGTCCAGAATAAGTGCGGCGTTAATCAACAATCAGAATACAATCTGTGAAGCCCAAACGTTCGTTCTGGTGATGCAACATTGCTAAAAGCGGCGTAAACGTGACGTGCGTCCTTTGTATTGCGAATAATAATACTTCAGTCAATAAAATAGACGTTTTATGTTCACACATACATCCCACCATAAAACCCGTATAAAGACACAGTGTGTGACTGGAAAAGAGATCCAAGCCTATGGGATTCTATAACACTGTCAATTACTGCTAATTGAAGCCAATTGGGGTCTACACTCTCATAACGATAGTTCCACCAGGTCACCTTGCAGCTTCTGTCTGTTTTTACTCAGTCCATTCCCTTCAAATCGATGATGATATTTCACCAGGCGTTCCCTCGACGTCACGGAGATGGACTTCCGAGTTTGTTTGTAGCAGCGTTGATAAACTGATTCACTAAATGACAAAGACAATCTTTTACCTCCACCGTAGCTAGGGACAGTTCATCATCTTGCTTTGAGGAAGCAAAAAACAAATTGATGGGATTAGAGTGGAGGAAGTTTGCTATTGGGCTAGACAACAGCAAGGCACGGACTGTAATATTTAAATGTTTGATTCATTGATTTGAAGGCTTTGTGTTACGATGGAACAGGGCAGAGGCACACAAGGGGCATTTACTTAAAAGGTGAAATTAAAGTGAAGCCCTGAGTTGTCACGTGTTAATCCATTGCATTGAAAAATTCCCTTTATAGTATTTCAGTATAAGGCGAAGACCCGTCCTTAAACTTTGATTCACGTTTTCGTGACCCTGTGTAAAAAAATGTTGAAAGGTCCTTGTCGACTTTTCCTATTTGGCTAATGACAAAGTAAAGTCTGTGGCAAACTGGATGATTAGTTATCGCCTTAAAACTGCTCAGTGTTAATAATGTTGTTTGAGAGTTTGTTGTTTGTTTGCTGGAATCTACAATAGAGTATTGAACTCAATGTATAATAAGCTTTTTTGTCAAACAGTACACATTAACCTTAATTGACTCCATTTTGCATAATTATGGTAAACTGGATCCTTATATTGCACCTGGAAAACAGGTTAGTGATCAGAACGTTTCACCAGATGTGCCCGTCAGTACAACGTACATTGTTATACAAGTACCCAGCAATAGAAACCACCAATCAAAACAACGCACGCTGGAATATAACGAACTAAAAAAAGCAACGTTATCTGTAATACAACGTAAACCGCAATACAACTTATCCTATAATATAACGAACCCAGCAATACAAAGTACTCAGCTAAACAACGTTTTCAGCAATACAACATAGCCAGCAAAACAACGTAGCCTGCAATACAACGAACACTGCAATATAACATATAAACCGAACTCAAGCCACCTCAGTTCAACCACATTCGCCTTTGCAAACACATATTTTCTTCTCCGCGTATCCTTGGAGAACCAAGTTAATTTCAAGCAAAGTAACAGGAAATTGGTTAAAATCTTATAACTAATTCATTGGTCTCGGAGTGAAACCCCCTGAGAAGGCCTTTTGGACATATTATCTGCCTATCAATGTCTTATACGATAGGGGATCATACGATAACCACACAATCGATCCTTAACACTCCAAATGGATATTGGTCGATATGTCATCCCTTGCTGAAATCGCCTTCCATGCATTTGGCAGCATATTTCACTGAGGGATTTTAGGTTTAAGGCAGAAGTTTCAACTAAGATATAGAACACAGGAGCAAGACGACCCATTACAAAAAAGACCGTAAGGGGAAATAGATAAACGAGAAAGAGAAATGTAATCTTTCCCTGATCAATCGGCTCCCTAAGAAATATGAAATAAATTACTTGAGCAAATTTTTGAGTATCTGATTGGAAACGACACGCTGGTTTCCAATTGCAGAGTGAAGAGATAATCCATCTAAGAGTTTCCTAGTACATTATCGGAATGCCAATTAGCAGGTTATACGATAATGTAATGACACCAATGTTCATAACGTCTTCAAGATAACAATTGCGATTTTCCAAGATATACTTTTTGCATCCGTTTGTCTGAGATGGCCTTATATCGACCAACACTTATTTCCGACAGGGTAGGCAGATAATAACTAGTATCACAAAGGTATTATCTCTGATATCTTCCATGGGTAGGTATAGTTATTGTCGAAACATCGCTTTCAATTCATATTAAATCTCTGTGCAATATTGACAAAACATCTGACCTGGATCTTTTGGATCGAAAGTAAAACTTTTCTTTTCCTTCAAAGCGTCTAAATCTGCTGTATGACCGATGTTATCGTTTTCCTAATTTCCTAATTTTTCAAATACATTGTAGGCCAAGAGGTTATCGAATCGTTAACAAAAATATATCTTAAAATGGAAATTCATCAACCTTTTCTATTGTTGTTGGGTCGTGTCAGCTTGGTTCAAAATCGTCAACCCAATATATTACTTTACTGTTAATTGAATTTCCAGTCCAGTGTATGGAGCTAGTCAAGAAGACTACAATAACTAGATTTTACAAGTGTTATTTTTTACGCAGCTACACCGTACAGTGGGGTAAAATGGAGGTGTTTCTCAGGCTTATTTTCAGGAAAATATAGCCCTGCAAAATGTTCGTTTTTGCACATTTGATTCCAATCCTCCCAAAAAACTGGATCTAGGCGTGATATGGGCGCAGGCTTTGGAGCATGGCTTTCATTCAACTGAAGTAGAGACTCCAACACAAATAAGACCATGAATGAATAAATTATCAAATATTGAAATTTCTTCAGGTTATTAGATATTAACATAAATAATGAGAAATAACAAATCCTGTCAGTATCTGCGACCAGAAATGTTATCACTCGTTCATTCATAACATATTTTGGTTAAAACATGGTTCTAATGAACAGGTAACTTGTTGCGGCCTAACGAAATCATGCTGACATTAAAACGAACTTTCGAATGTCACAGCAGCTTATTCGTTTCAACCATTTCTAATTAGGGATTGCCTGCGTATCTGCAATCTACATTAAATATGTTTCTTCTCACCACCTCATAAATCGGCCCGGCCCAACCCTAAACAGGATTTTGGTTCCGGACAAAATATGGTGAGGTGAAATCGTGTTTAACGTCGCGATCCAAATTATCGCACTTATACAGCGCTGTTGCTTTGAAAAAGATCTGGTACGAGAGACAGTTTTTGCTTATCTAATATCTTCCAGAATGCCTTATTAATAAACAAATGACTCGTCATTTGTTAATAGCGTTATGTTCATTTTGTACAACTGTGAATTTATTTTGGAGTAGGATGAACAAAAGGATCATCAACATACGACCAATCTATCATAGGTCATAGGACAAGCTTTGATGTCATGGCGTTGTAGGGACGGTTACCCAACAGTATGTGTTATGGATACCATTACTACTCGTTCTATGAACGGAATTTCAAAGAGTCAGATAGCTTGTTTAATACTTTCAGATTACCATGAACCTCCGATAGGAGCCTGCATCCCACTGACACCCCTCACACAAAAGCACACGGCTTAACAGATTGTAGGTCTTTAGCGTTGCACCCCAGCTGTGAAAGTAGGCTTGTCGGATGTGAATCATATTAGCAACATAAGGAAGGCTATCATACGATAACCTAACAGATAGATGTGCTGGCGTAATTTAATGTATATACTAGGTAGTTAGATACGACGTTTACATGCAACAGGACGCACCGTTATAGAGACATTATTACAAAAGTGGAGACCAATGTGCATTTAATATGTTATCCGTCTTTTGAAAAGACGATGTTGATGGTTATACAAAAATATAGAAAATGAAGCTTATTTGCTGTTATTGGAGTCAGAAAACTTCCTTGCCGGAAGATATATATGATCTTGAAACCACAAATCAAATCGAATTCTCAAATAAAGCCAGGCACAAAGTACATCATTAAAGGCTAGGACGGCTCATTTGATTTTCACCGACAATTATTCCAATTTGTTGTGGAGCTCATCTCGCGCGTTTATCAACCTCGTGTTTTAATGGGAAGGCGAAAACATGACATTTCGTGCAATAAATGCCAATTATTAAGAAACATGGGATGATTTGGAGGCGTAAGAACTTTAAAATAACAATAAAATGTACCGAAGATACTCATTAATGCCATCTTATTAAGAAAAATCATGTCCCTTTAACAAAAGTGAATTAAAGGCTCTGATAAGCGCTGCAAATCATGCTGGATTCACGCTAAAGGGATGAAGCATATGTTAATGATTAAGAGAGTTTGTTGTTGAAATGAACAACACGTGTGGTACAGAGGAAGACATAACATTCGACGGTAGTAATTTTAATCTTATTCTATGTTCATAGTGCAGGGCCTCGGGTTACAATTTCGGAGAAATTGAATTGGGCAGATGTTTTTTGTTAGTCATTCAGGAAATAGGTGTCTAAGAGGGAGCACCTCCCCTTTGTTAAATCGTTATTTATGTTGTAAATATCTCCCGATTGCAATTAGTGTGGATGTATTTATTACACTTTAATGGATTCATTATGGGTAAGTATATAATTGAGAGCATGTGACAGTGCTTATGTATAACGGGAGTGCAGATGAGATTTCAAGAAACAAAAATCTTGACACAATATGTGTGAAAAGTCTCGAATTCAAATCCTCTCCGTCAAACATTATTGGCGTTTTAAGAAGGTGGCTTCATCTTAGCAGCTTATTATAAATGTTACTGTTAAGTTTTTCTTTACATGAAATCTGAAATATTATTTTTCACGATAACAATTCCCAAACTCGCGAATCACCCCGAGAATAAGCCGAAATGGCCTTTTGTGGCAATAGCTTGAGCAAATGCTAAATTCATGAGGAATCCTACCTTTGACGCTAATGGATCAGTTAACTGCAGTTATAAGCAAGGCTCATAAACTTCGATCAGTTTTTTTCGCCTATAAAGATCACTCCTATATGTGCCTACAACGTAGTTTGTCACATTGTCACAATAAAAGCAAGTATTAAATATCGACCACAGGTTAAGTGGGAAACATTGCTCAGTTCTCCTTATCTGGTGAGTTAATACGTGTACATATATCGCTCCCAAAGGTCCCCGTTGACAGTAGTTCATGTCGGCCATTTAAGGCAATATGAATGAGTCTTGATGGTGTCCTACCTTGATACATGACCCATTGTGATTAAATTTGGAATGGAAACCACTTGTGGCAAAGTCATTTGTTTGTCAATCTGAAGGGTTGAATAAAATTTGAATCCTTATGTTGGGACAATGCCTGCAATATATTCTTTTTCTCAATCGCACCATTTTGTCACCAGTGACATGGTTGGTGTAATAAAGTTTTCATTTATTATTGATAGAAAGTAAACTTCAATGTTCCTGGAACATAGTATTCTCTCGTAGTCACGCTACTGTAAAATCGCTCTCGGTGTGTACCTAATGTTACTCACCAGGGTAATTTGAACCTAATACTGTACCTCTGACATCAAAGGCCACAGGCCAACCTGTCATTAGAAACAATAGTTACGTTCAATTTAATTCTTCAGAACGCTATTTACTAAGTTTATTTTTCATACGTGTGTGTAGAATACAGAAATATTCCTACTGTATAACTCTATCATATTACATTTCACACATTCTTAATCATCTTAGCACCGAAATGAAATATGAAAATAATATTATAATTGCTAATTTGACATTAAGTTATTGTGATTCATATCATTTGGTATGTCTTCCTGGCTTCTCAATCGTTTAATAACTTTATTTTGTTTCCAATTAATATCACGTGCGTATTCTCTTCTCCCTTCTTCACATCAGGATCACCTTTCAAATATACAAAAGATTGTCCCAGCAGAGTGCCACTGAAATGCAACCAGTGCTTCTTAAGTCGCCTCTCGTTGTATACAGCTCTAAATCTGATGATCACTCATATCATATTCCTCCTCAAGCACCAGTAAAGCCATGCTCTCGAGTGGTCATTCTGAGTAAAATGGATGAGAGAATTCACGGATGATGCCTATGTTAGAGGCATCGACATATTTAACTGTGATCAGACTGCCCATCTGTCAAAGTTTCCATTTATATGGCACATTAATCTGACCATTTGACAAGCCACGTAGACGCGTCTAGCATGGGAGCCGTAGTCTAACCATATTGAACCAACACGGTCTACTGGAAACACGGCTTTAATGACATGTCTATGTGAGTGTCTTCCAATGTCTGATTACATTCTATAAGGAAATAAGATAACCAAAATAAACACAGTTTTCGTATCAGCATACCTAAAGTGATGCATTTAGAACCTCGATTATCCTATAGCATTTGCCTCAAGCTTCAATAGATTTCAAAATAGGTGGATGTAATGCTGTATAATTGAATAGTGCTCAGGTCCACTAAATCAAGGCACATACTACAGTTCCATAACAATGCAAACTTCGAGTTATCATAATGAAAAATTAGCATTACAAATGTGTTTAGCTTCGTCGGTATGAAAGTGTTTCCTTCTATGTCGTACTTCTTCCACACAGTGGGAAATGTCTACCTGTTTCTTCATCTGGTATGCATGCTACATCAATCCAGTGCATTATCCATTCAGATGATACAGACCGTATAAGCAGATGACAGATGACAATTACCTAAACTGAAGACACTGAATTGCAAACCTATCGTTGTATTTAGCTCTGAATCTGATGACCAGTCATATCTTATCACCCCCACCCAAACAACCAGAGAAGCCATGCTCTCGAGTGGTCATTCTGATACATCTTTACACAAATGAATTGGAGATATTCACAGTTTGAAATATACTTTAACTTATGTTGCCCCATTGCCTTTGAATCGACAACTTTCAGCGCAGAGAAGTTCTTCTCCACACGAAATAACTACCTCAGTAGGAATGTGGGCTAAAAGGTAATTCTTATTCAAATACCTCCTCTCTAATGGCATTGCGTTGGGAACTGCCATTAGAAATGAGGAACTGTCGCGTGTTGATGGAGACCATCATTGAGGCTCAGACGCCTGAATGTGTTGAACTACGGTTGCTGTCTTGCTGAAAGAATTAATGAATGCAAACGCTGTAACACTATGGTTCAAACAACGTCAGATATTTACATAAGTGTGTTTGGTAGGGTAAAACAAGATTTCAGCAGCTTCATGATCAGACCTTATCGAATTTGCATAGCAATGTGGTACTGGATTAAGGATAAACTTCTACATTTCTGTCCAGATCCTCACTGTTCTATGTCTTGAGGATACAGAAGAGAACACTCATCGCATCAGTGTTTTCTCTTACTGGCTGAACTCGTGTCTGTGTAGCCATAAGCTTTAGCTGCAAAGTGTATTAACTTCCTTGTTTGACTTTTCTGTTATTTGCCTAACAGAAACGACTATAACACCAAAATGACTTTGCTACGTGTCCACAAGACCTACACCCATTGTTACAAATATTGTAAGCTACAATAAGACGCGATGTCTTGCCTTGCTTCATTTCTTTGTATGTCTGTCATACGAAGTTCACTCCATTACACCATATTCTTAGTTGGGACAACTAGAGGAGGAATCTCGACGTTGGAAGTTCACACCTTTGGTGTTTAATAACATTTTGTAAATGTAACGACACCATTGAGTCACAGACGCCAGCTGCGGTAATGGGAATCCATTTCCCCTATGACAAATGGCATGTGTTCGTTTCCAAGAATGTCTCAGCTGTTAGTATTGATTCATCAAAAGCAACTGTACCCTATTTTATCTTATTGACATTACAAAACGATACTAACAGTTCATCATCCTTTACCTGGAAAGCCGACCAGCCAGAGGCAACATTCGTCTATTATTTCAAAGCGTAAGCGCCTGTGATTGATTGGAATATGATGGTACTGAGGGTTAGATGCCGTGAGTTATAGATGCTTGTGACTCGATGATGTCGTAATTCAACCCTTCAGGATGTGAAGCGTGTTTGTGAATAGCCACTGTTATCCTTATGATCAAATATCGCAACTCCAAGATACTGCTTAGCATATAAAACGTCAGATATTTGCTTGATAGTAACCATACGTGTTGAACTGCAGAGAAATGGGGGAGGGGTGGGGTGGGGTGGGGGTGTTGTGCAATGTTGGAGGCAGAGTGTACTAAAATGCCCTTTAGGAACTCGTAATGTGTTTAGGAGATTAAACCTACACCAGCATTTCTGCATTCCCTGTCTTTGCATCTGATGTGTGGAACAAACACTCCTACGAGACATCTGTTATGTAGATAATTGACATTTATAGTCTATAAATACCCGCTTACACCAAGCCCTAAATTACTTTTGACTTATACCTAGGGAGTATTACATGGTCAGACAATCAGACATGAACTAAGATGGAGACAGATGCTCCCTAAATAGACCTCGTCTGTCAAGGAGTCAAAATGCACATTGCAAAACAATAAACTTTGCCCTCTGATTGGAGGACGCAGGTGGGTTGAGAGGGGGAGCAGTCATTATCAACATCTCTACGAACTTATTGACGCTGGGGAATCATAAATGACGGTTCTGCTGGCTATAATTTAATCGGGAATTGAGAAAGCTTCACCGGCATTGCCTTTACTGCGGGAACTATTGGCAAGTCCCAAGGGAAAGGAGACAGTTTTGTAACTGCAACAAAATGGGACAAGGAACACTCCGAACATAACAAATATATCGTGTAGCTGTCAAAGGAGTGATAAGAATTATTAAACAGAAATAATATGAGCAATTTACACCTGTCTCCTGTGAAAATAAATCTTCATTCACATTTACATAATGTTGATATTGGCAAACTTGTTATGCGATGTACGTCATGCTTGCACCAAACGGCCGTTATCATACCAAATTGTCAACAGACACTCATTGAATTACATGCGTTATGAAACAGTAACATGTTGATGGGTAGAAGTGCCAGATATTTTGCAATTACTCAAGTTGCATGTAGGATTCATGCTGAAATGAGAGATGGTGATTGAAGACAATTGGATCCGTGGAGAATTACGAATCACTCTGCTGTGCTGGGAAAATAAAAATGTGATGACAGATGAGCTTTTACTGAGTTCCATTCTCAAATTAAATTTGCTGAAAACTTGTAACTGAAATATTCTCATGTAAAGGGTTGGAAGTGGGATAATCCCTGGAAATGAAGCTATCTGAGCTCATGGCGCTCACACGGGACATCAATTATACTGCGATTTACAGGACAAACTTGTACCCCTAGGTAAGAGAACTCCAAATTGCTGTTGCCATAACCTCTGCAAAAATGTTTAACGGTTCAAGCAAGAGTAATCGACTCTTTCCTTGTAGGTGAACAGGACCTGATGAAGATATCAAGGAATTTCATCCAATCAATGCAAAGACAGGATTCAGCACGCAAGTGCTTCCGAGCGGTATAATCCATATTGACTGGCTGTGGATTTGCTGACATCACAGAAGTAAACACAGTTTCTTGTGGCGCCAAAGATTGTTAATGAAAAGCCATGACTAGTAGCAAATTTAGCCGCTGATCTTTAATTTCCGTGGCGTAGATAACGACATTCAATTTAGGATTTTTTCTCTTTAAGAGGCCGATGGTCTAAAGACCTCTAGACATCCTTTATTGATTTGACAATTCAGTCTAGCTCTAGGTGCACATGAAGCATGCAACAGGCTCACTGCGAGAAAGATTTCAGTGGATGTACACCTCGAGAAGCTTTGTGAAAAGAAAACGTATGTCTTTTTTCATAAGCTGTTTGGTAAGCTGAAATTCACAGTGGCCATCATTGTTTCCACTGAGTTTGACAAGTAGTAGAAAGTGTACTGTCATGTTTGAACTTTCAGTGACTGATCTTCTGAAATACTTTAGATCTATAATAGGTGTATGTGTGTCTTTTATCTTGGTTTGCGTTACATGAAAACAAAACCAACTGCCAGTTGGATGAAAACGGATAGTGCGAATTATGCATCATATTGACATGTAAATGACATACACAGAGACACAAACATAGCCTTGAACATAGGATTGGACTCCCCTAACTCCAGACTAATGTGTCATCAAATTTGTGAACACTGCATCTCCATTATGGCTAAACACGTCCTTTAATTCTATGTGAGATGACTGGAATCATACACGTGTACAATATTCCTAAACTTGTTCGTTCATGACCTGAATAGCAACGTTCATTTCAAATGCTTTGTATTTCAAAACAGGATCATTCAACAGCAGAATCGATAACAACAACAGACGCCAATGATTTGTATGGAACATGACTTCAATCGTTATTATTGATTCCATGAAAAGCCGGTGTGGGAGTCCAATAATCAGGCAGAATCAAACTATTCATTAAAAGCTCGGTGATGTAAAAGTGTTTTCGGAAAATACATGAGTTTGAGTAATGGTTTAATTTAGGACGCATAGAAGATGACGTTTATTGGCAGAAGGACTTTGAAAGGCCATGTGGGTTTTGAAAGCAGCTCAAGTACAAACCAGATGGCTTTCAATAAACCGAAAATAAGACTGGTGTCTCATAAATTTGATAATATAACAACATCTTGGGAAGGAGTAAGCTTTAAACAGTTATAATCTGAATTCATATCAAGATATGCAGAATAATCAATAGTGAAATGAGAGAATAAAGACTGTGTGTAGTGTGAAGTTTTGGTTAAACATGTCACGTTTCGGAACAAATTTCACTGCATGTATCTCACGCTTGGTAAGGCTAGATGCTTGAGATTACCAGCAATATTCTTTTGAGGTTTGATACAAGCCCAAAGCAGCTTTCCTTCAATTTGGTAGAATGACGTGAATTTCGATCACGATGTGTGGTGCGATAGTTTGTGAGGCAATGCAACCCTTGAATCCGTTTTCGTAAGAAGATAACCAAACTGTGTTTTCAATGGAGAGCTGGCTTACCCGTATATTTACCAGCGCTAAATTGAAATTGTGTACTGAACGCACAACTTGTCAGTGAAAGAGTAGTTTTTTTTCATTTTCCCATCGTAAACTCTTTGGTATTAGCGAAGACATTGCGCGAAGTCCAAGGATATGAGTAGGTTGTCGATCTGAATCCAGGAACATCGATAATATCTTTAAACTTATACTTTTTTCAACCATTCTACTTTGCCCTCATTCATGACAGACGCTACGTCATGAGCCAACATGAAATGGACCTCCCTGATCATTAGAAATACATACAATGCTTTGTTCTATACAACACGTATCAAATATGACGTTACACCGCTTATTCGTGTGTAAAATATATGATGTACCTTGAACTTGAGATACATGTACACTGTCTATAGTCGATTTCAATCGTGATTTCGGCTCAAAATATATTACCACACATACTTGGAATGTTGTATGACAGCATAGTGCATGTTTGTTGTTTAACGCTGCACTCAGCAATAGTCCAGCTATGTGACGGCGATCTGTAAATAATCGAGATCTGAACCAGACAATCCAGTGATTGACATGCATCAACCAAGTCAGTAAGTCTGACCACCGGGTCCCGTTAGTCGCCTCTTACGACAAGCATGGGTTGCTGAAAACCAATTATAACCCAGCTCGTCACGGGTGATACAGGAAATGTACCTAATCGTACATCTCATTATTATAAACTGCCTAACGACAATAGCTGAGAAGGAAGGACTTTTCTACAAACATAAGCTTCGGCCGGTAATGCGACCGGGAAACCAGCTGTTTCAATCAGAGTTGTTACTGTGATTTGAAACCTCTGATTATAAATTGGATATTTTCAGAATGTATGCCACAATATTCGTTTGACAAACTGATCGGATTGAACAAAGACGCGTGTCATTCTGCGACACCATTTCATCAGCTGTTACTTGTGTTCACATACCCTCTAGTCAGTGAAAGTAGATGATATGATAAGTAATTTCTAAAACGTGTATATGTCAGATGAAAAGTGGCATTGACATCCATTTTAGAGGTCAACTACACCTTTCGTGACAATCCTTCTCTTAGATAGGATGTGGTCCATTTAATCCGTCTCTAACAACAAACACGATTAGTCGTGCTGAGACGGTCTCCATTCTGGTTGCCGTGGAGGCATCGTCGGAAGAGGAGGTGAAGCATATCGTCAAGTCTATCGAAGGACAAAGGTTGAAACTTCAACCCAATTGTAAACATGTCCCTCTCCATATCACTCCAGACGTCTGTGGAGAGTACCAAATATCGAGAAGGGAATGAGTCAATAAAGGCATGTTTCCCTAATGGTCTCAACTTTCCTTACAAGCTAAATGGAATAAATCCTGGAACATTAGCGAGAAATTCTACCCCAATCCCCAAACTCTGTCAAGCCCAATCTACGACTGCTAGGTTAGCTCTCGAATCCAATTTGTTGGAGAACCCTCTGCAGTCACCAACTATCAATAGAAAGATAGCCAGCCCAAGAGAAACAAAGCTTGGACAATTGCCCTATGGGACAGAGTGATAGCTGAAGCCAAATATTTGCTGTTGAAATAGATTCTCAATAGAAACGTAAATGTTTCGGCTGGAGGAATAGATCAAAGCACACGTAGCCGACAGGGTATATTAGCAAAAGCGCACTGAACAAACCTACAATAATTAACACAGGACGAAATGGGAATAGGTAATACCAACGGTTTGACCGACACGGTAATCTTATTGACTTCCTGACTTTGTTCGTTGCTAAATGTTAGCATTTCCGATGCAGCTTTGCTATTGGAGCTGGACAATGAGGCGCAATTGTGGACTAAATCTCTTTTTGTGAGATATATAGATTATGAGTTAACGCAGGTGGTCTTATAAATGTCATGTGTAGAGAAATAGGATTTCTGTGCGATTCATCAAGCCCTTTGGTCAACCATAAGCGATTAATTCGGTTATGATGAACAGATTAAGTTGAAGCAACGAGAACAATCCTATCACCTTATAATATGGGGAATGTTTATTTGGCTGGGAATGCCAGGTGCTGTAGTCAGATATATCTAAATGCGTTAAAGTTGTCCCTGATGTGTTGGACAAACAGTGCAATGAGCAATCATTGGATGCATGATTTGCCCCCCCCCCCCCCCCCCCCCATCTCTCTCTCTCTCTCTCTCTCTCTCTCTCTCTCTATCTCTCGAGTAGCTGCTGCTAGACTGAAGTGAATGTTTGCTATGCCCTTTGATCTGTTTCAATAGCTTCAAGTTTATTAAGGGGATCATTGAAACCTTCACCAATCAATTTCGCCAGCTACCTAAAGACCAGTACTAAAAAGGCAATAAATAGTATTTGAGTGGATATCATTTCTGGAGAGTGTAAGCACATTGAGGTAAGTTCCCCACTTAGCAGCTATCCAGACACACTCCCTTTATGTGCCCAATTTACGTATTTCACAAGAGCACATCCTAGTAAACATCTTCATCTTTAGAGATGCTTCTGACACTTAAGGTGCCAGAAGCTTCGCTAAATGTGGCGTCCATGTGTACACAATAATCTTGAAAGAAGAGTCGAACTTGAAGCCTTTCAAAGAGAGGGATCTTCCGCTGACTGATGGCGCCAAATCAGAACTAATAGCTGGTGGGCGCGTGTTGTCTTGCGAGCAGAGCTGTTTCACTACCACAAGAGCTGTTACAGCTCGGTTTAAAATGATTGGAAAACCCTCCACAGATGTTAGGTAAGGTGGCTCCGAGGTTATGTTTTGACTTTGAAAATAGCTGACATTGATGTATTCGGGATTATATTGTGCTGGCGTATGATGGTTTACAAAGAACAGATTAAGAATAGATAGCCACAAAAAAGATTAGGGTAGAAAAAAAAATTACGTGGAAATCTGCGAGGACTACTTGCAGCTAACGTACCGTTTGGCTAGTAATTACCAATTCCGCTCGGACTCAAGTTTAAAGCCCTAATCTGCGAGATTGAGCCTTTTTAACTTTCATCTTTAAAATTAATGGAGCTGTACAATGGCACTCAGAACATATCCCCTTTCGTTTTATCTATATTCGCTGAGGTGGTTGCCAAAATGAATGTAACTGAACCAGATAACATGGTTGTATCAAATTGTCAAATTTTCTACTTTGGGATAAAAAAGTAATATTTGGGTCTTCAATTACAGTGATGGCTTCTGACATTATTGTCTTGGACGTTTTATCATGCACAAGGCTAATTTCTGGATGAGAAATGAGAATGGCTGATACTTGTTTGAAATTTGGTTTGAAGTGTTAGGTTCAGAAAAAAGGGGTGCAAATAGGCACCAATGCAATGGTCACGAATCCGGGTTTTTTTCTGTGGTCCGCCAATTGAAGTGTTACTTCATAACTTTTTACAACTGGTTATAAATCAGTTATATATAAAAATACTATAATATATTCGGATTTAGATGTATGTGTCAACAAAAAACGAAATTACAAATGATGTGTCTTGCATTAGTCTTCTCATTATACACATTACGGTTAAGTCAACAATTCTAGAAGTGGCATTAGGAAACAGGGATTAGTTCCTTGCCATGTTCACAGCCCCAATCATTAACAGTCAATGCCAATTTGCCTGGTTGTGTCAAGGAAGTAATGCGTTTGAGCACATACAAATATTCATGCTATCTTCTTCTACAACGCACTCGTTGCCAAGGTGTTGATTTCAATTTATGTTCTGCTGCCACCAAGAGGATGTTTGTCTAGGAATAAATATATTTCGCAGGGGGACTATCCTAAATTAGCTTATCTCCAACAATAATGACAGCACTCCTGGGGGAGAAAGGGAAATGGCCAATGCAGTATTCGATTTCTTGTGGCACTAATATTCTCCAGATTGGGAATGTAGGTATCATAACGGAAATACGTTAGTACTGCTAGCATTACCGATCTACGTATATCAGTATAGTTTACCCATAGGTATTCCAGGTCTCGAGAAGGTCCCCGTGTCCCCGGGTAAAAGCCGGCTCAAATGATAAACGGTTAATTACTATGTGCCTAATCGTTCGCCATCTTGCCTCTACTGCGCGGGCCTTCCTCATTCAGTCAACTCTTGGATGGCTTAGTCCCGAGTCGAGTATTTATATGTCATCCTGATACGATATACTGATCACGGCGCAAAATAACATTCACTACAATACTGATGATGTTTGGAAGTTAGGAATATGTTCATGTGCTTCAGCAACAAAGTGGTTAAGTCGCTGCTCTCTCATGCTTCAATAATTCTTAAAAGTAACTCTGATACCACATTACATGTTTAAGGCCATGAATCATACTCAAAGTAGTTTTGAAACTACGTGCTGAAAACGTAAACATGTATTAACAGCTTGCATACACTCATATATCAAATATCAAATGTATATTCCTTATTTCGTACTCTTTATAAAATTCATTCCGTGTCATAAATGGGTTGTTGGTAACATTAACCCAAGACAACTGATGTTGAACTCGTTTACAGTATGATGCCTGGTCCTGCCTTATGACTGTGGAATTTTTGATTGCTCTTAACTAAAATGTCAAAAGCAAGTCCAGATGAAACTAAACCTAAACTTGTTTCGATGATTCAAAACAACAGAGGGGGGAAGGTTCTTTCGAAACAAAAAGCAAAAGATGCAATTGTTCTGAAGACATAACTGATATCATATGAAGAGAATTTGCCATCAACATGCATTCAATCTTCATGTGTCTAGAAATCCTCGTTTCACTGCAGAACTCTCTGAAATGTTAAAACTAAGTACAACGACGAACTTAAAATGTCAACTAAACTTGAAAAGATAGTTTTGAACTGTAACAATGCAAAGAATGCATATGAAATAGACGTACCGATAGCTGAACTCTGGTTATTGATATTTCGTCGTGAATGAGTAAAGATATTCATCTATCTCTACTGTGGTGTTAATATGGGTGTCGAGAGCCTCTTCATAAAAGTAGCTTATGGGTTTGAAACTGGCATGTAATATATAGGCATGTATTTTCATTACATATATTTGAAAATATATGCGTATCATGTATTAGAGCATATGATATGCACAGTAAATGTGTCTCACGCTGAATTCAACATTTTGTTAAAATAATAAACAAACCGAATTGCGAATAATGGAGTTTTGGCCAGCCATACAAGAGTTTGACAGAACCATCTGTGGTCCGTGATGGGATCTCGGCAACACGTGCATTAAACAACCGGGTCACAGGACCCGATTCCGCTTTTAAATCAGCTCTTAAAAGGTGCTGGGGACATATTTTGACACTGGATTCCACACATGGTTATCAGTTCTTCTGAAATCGTCATGCTTCAACCAAACTGCCCTGTTGCACCATTTTAATCGTGTTCACATACCATATAAACTTCCTTTTCAAGTATAGCAGGCTACTTTGTAAAATGTCCATTGTCTCAAGTGTACTTGTGTCTGTAGTGAAATGTTGTTATCAAGACCCTACAGGCAAAATTCTATTTCATAATCACGTCAACTAACTTCATAAGGTGTATCAGTAAACGTTAGTTCGGTTGACGTTGTTCTTGCCCACCTTATGTGATAATACACTGTTACAGAACCTCTTAAGTGAAGCTAGAATATGAATGTCAATAATGTCTACGTAGCATGATATGTCATAAAAGAAAGATTGCTTATCTCACTTCATCTGCCGGCTGAAGCAGAAAGGGTCACCTCTAGTGATCATCGACGCTCGGAGTTAGGCAGCCCCAGTCTAGGAATCTCAGTAATATGGACCAAAATCAATACCTAATTCTGTTTGGGCAGAAATATGCATTAATCACTGTTGTGGGAATATAAGACACTGTAATACACTCTTTGAGGCACGAGACATGGTTCACACATTCTGGAAACAATTCACCGCCGATGCTTCCAACGGCTCGTAATTTCAAGACAATACCATTCTGGAATTACGCGCTTCCTGCAATTACAGAACAGAAGAAGCGAGAAAGGAACAAGCTACAAGTCCACACAATGAATAAATTTGTCCCAAAATTGATCATAGGTGATGATTTATTAGCCAAGCCCTCTCCAATCAAGACAGCAGCCGAGGTGACAAGCACCATTAGCAGCGACTATGTATACGCTGAGTTGAGACTTAGGCCAAAGATTCAATCCTGTATAAATTGTTTTAAATCGAAGCTAGACGTTCTAAATCACCCAAATTGGACATCCAAACATATCTTCTCCATTCCTGCCATGTCCATTATCATCGCGGACCGACCACCAATGGTAGAGTGATAGAATCATATCCCAAGGTCATTTGCCTTCCTGTGTCGTCTTCATGTAGTTCCGGCCTTGCTGTCATCACTAACAATGAGCTGAACTGAAGGGCTAAAGAATTAAGTACCGACCACGATGATAAAATACTGGTTTCCACGTCAGTATCTACAGAGGAGGGCCTTATAGGTAAAATGACCCACACGTGGACACAAGGACTCGATTGATGACTGTGATAATGTATCTAATATGTATGATGGTGAGTGTTGTGGACGTCTTGGTGTGAATGATCACCAATGGACGTACATATATTAAATGTAAATCTACAAACGCTATTTGTCACATGGGTACTAACATTGTGATTTGAACATTGGCATCGTGACCATATCAATGTCTCTCCATAATACCACCCAATATCCAGTGGATCTTGTGTCATATATTAGTAACATTGTTGACATGTTAATCATATCGTGTAATAGAAGTTTCCAACATTTGTTAAGTGCGAACGTTGGTGTCATAGTGTTCCAATATGCTATTTTGATCATATTAGCCTACCGGGGAAGTGATATTTGCCAACTATACATGAAGTGGACAGTCAGACCTTATAGTGATACCCCTTGTGATATGATAACCACACAGCTGTATATAGGTTTATATATTGTGATAAAAGGTCCGCCTCCGTGGTCTAGTAGTAGAGCGTCCGCCCGGAGAGCGGTAGGTCCGGGGTTCGATCCCCGGCTGCGTCATACCAAAAGACGTTAAAAGATGGTACTTGTTGTTACCCTGTCTGGCGCTCGGCATTAAGGGGCTAAACAAGGAAAGGTCGGCTCGGAGTCAGTATACTGTGTCTGAGTGGGGTATTCATGTTAAACTGAAGTATGGTACATGTATCTCAGTGAGCTAGCACCATAAATCGGCATTAGTCGGACTAATACAAGCAGCCACACACATACACAAACACACGTGCATGCACGTCGGTAAACTCAATTTCACCTCACCTTACCTAACCGTCAGAACCATCGTCTATCTTGTGCGAGAGTATTCTTGAAGTAAGTGTTTCTCAATTATGCCATCATATAAAAAAGAGAATATGTCGGTGTTACATAGATGTCCGCTTTGACGTGATGGTCCTGTTAGGTCAATGGTAATCCCGGTTAGTATACATTGAGAAGGAACGACATGATAGGTCGCAAATACAAATTGGCATCATGAAAACAAATGATCTTCCTGTTTATCGGACAATACAATAACTTCAAATATACAACTTGGCAGTACAAATGATAATTTGAGTGTTGGCCGAATGTCTTATTTCACATTAAACCATGGTAGTATATGTCGGGAAGTTCAGGAACATTTCTCTCATTGCAATTTTGAAGTTTATACAAGAACGACAAATACTCTTTATGAACATTTCTAACTACATGAAATTGTACATAAGAACTTTGGGGATTTCTTCTAACTCATAGATATAGGACCAATCAGTTGGCAAGTGCGAATACATTATTGATTTAATAAGAATAGAGATTGCACAAAACATTCTTTGTTGATATTAATACACAATACAGAAGCCACATTTGACCTTTCTTTAATGTGAACGAGGTTGTGAAATGTCTACGTAATGCATCACGATATATCATCCAACTAGTTTATATTCTAGAAAAGAAGTAATTTATCAGAACGTTATTCTACGGGTAAGATGAGAAATATTTGATATTCATACATTTTTCATAATGCCAATTAGCAGTAACAGTAATCCAACCTCCATTTAGCATGTAATATCAGTCAATATTACCATATTACCGAATCAGCTTTATTAATAAAGAATTAATTGAAGCTTAAAATGTGTAGACATGTGTTTAGTTTTCTCTTTTCAGCATCCGTGAATGCCTAAATGTAATTTATACCACACAGACGTTATCACATATTCTGGGTTATAGAATTGGTCAAAGACACAGCTACATGAAGGAACGTTTGGCATGTATTAATCCCAACCGACGCGAAACCTGCTTTCTGGTATTACTGAGGCGTGGAAATCCGCCTCGAGAGAGGTAGACATGTACTCAGCCCTCGAGGCACCTGTTCTCCATTGCGCGTGCGTGTTGAACCACTAACGCGCAACCCGAAACCAGTTACATGTCAAGGTAGTGAAAACGGATCACAGTCCTTCGGTACTTGTCTGTTTCCATTGGATCGAAAATAACATTCCTTCCACTGAAGTCTGTCTTTGCAGTTCCGAAAATAACATGTTTTCACCCCTAATGACCTTACAAACACATCATTTGAGATCTCAGGTCAGCCGTCTTGTTAGAAGGTTTTCAGCCGTGAAGCAGACGAGAATTGCCGCCATTTTGAGCATACACCTTTGCATCGCTGCATCGGTTTTCACTGAGACTCGGTCTCTTGTGTCCTGCTTCACGTCAACATGCGCCGTCAATACGACAATATGTATAATTCATAGTGACAGTTCTTCCTGTCGTGTACGCTTTCTTTGCTCAGACATCCATGTAAATGTTGCGGGTGACACATATTCATCTGAAATAACCAGACAAAGAAGAAGTTTCCTTTCAAATAATGAAATCTTTCAAGACACGGTTGCTGTGTGCATATTTCATGTTACGAAGCACGAGTGGTTCCCAAGAGCGATTATTTATAACAAGTTGAATTCATAGTGAGCGGTCGTGTGTATACGTAGTCATGGTTATGCTATATATATCTATATCTATATATCTATATATCTATATATCTATCTATCTATCTATATATATATATATATATATATATATATAAATATACACTCCTTGTCCGATGTGCAGATGGGTCCAAGGTCATTGAGTGCAATTAAACATATGACGTTCAGATGCCTGCCATACCTTACTTAAAATGCAAAATGGTTTGCACTCAATCGCTCAGACCATTTTATAATACTTTGAAATCTATAATCAGTTAAAGAAAACGGTTGAGAAAATTATTGTCTCCTCATGTTTAACACACAAAACATAATTGTACCCTCGACAAATTGGATTGTCTGAAAAAAATTAATATGTTTTGAAATACTGACTGAAAAAGAGGTTGTCTCACAAAAATGTCAGCCCGCCCACCACCTATTAAATTGCATCATATCTGTGTTGCAAATGTTTGACAAGAAGTGGCTTGTAAAAATAAATTAACAAATTTCAACTCGTACGTTCAGCAATGATCATTTTAACAAGCGTTTGAACTCTCGAGACCAACATATATCACCGATGAAATAAACACTCCCCGAACAGTTATGTTGAAATTAAAACGGTCGATCACTGAAGTTGCTGTCAAGAAACCCCCAGGGAAATGAATATTCAATAGCTCTTTTTGAAAGAAATGTCTTCAATTGAATTTAATGGCGGTATGATAGCCCAAGGTAGTTAGTGTAATGATGTCCAAACACTCGTCGTATATCATTTGTGTAAAGATAGGGAACTACCAATAGAGCATGTTCCCCAATCAATTCACTAAAGATACCTCTTGTCTCTAAGGATCGGCGTGCAAACAACTGTTGGGAATTACTATTGTACAACTGGCGGTAAGGAATGTTGAAACACCCTGACCAAACTGCTTAAATTGTTGGTGCCGCGTGGACATTATTGTGTTTCTACCTAAACAAAGATTTATTGATAATCCCAATGGTCCACGGTGTAGTGTTTCGCTGTAAATTGGTCTGAGGATGTAGTGACATGGGTTTCAATGAGTAATATCGAATATCTATGCAGGAATCGATGCTGGCTTGAACACGGCAGTCAATATGAATGTATGATATTGTAACTGTTGGCAAACATCCGAGTGAATCGACGTGTGACTTGGCAATTGATGCCTGGCAAATCTATAGCAATAATGAACCCCGAATTCTGAGAGGAATCTTGTTGAGGTTGGATGGCATCACGGCTGTCCACTCTTCCGTCCAGTGCTCAATGGCTTCCCCGTACTACTTGTGTCAGTCTAGGACTATTGACAAACTTGTAAATACGCCCGTCACTAACGTTTCAGCGACGTTAAACGTTCAAGGCAGACTCTAAAGAATTTACAGCTTTTGAGAGATGATTAAAGATTATTGACCAAGTTGAAAGGTAGGGAGCTTGATTGAGACCCACTGGGTTCAACAAGGTCCTTGATTTTGCGAGCATGAATGCGGCAAATGACAGCTGACGTGATGGACAATATTTAGATTCAAACGCAAAGGAAATGAAACATTTTAGGATCAAATGGTGAAATACTAGATGTGTTTTATAACACGGTTTAAGATTGGAGCAAATAAACCATTAATACGTGTCTTAGGTTTTGAAAGATGACGATATTTAAGAGCTAGGGGTTAACTTTTAACTGAAACACTTGTTGCTCAGATAAGTAGTCGAATATCTGTTCAGGCTATGGCTCTTATCTGTGAAGAAGGCGGTCGTCTAAGAAATATTTCAAATTCCAATAACTTTTAGAGGAGGGGAGATGTCGAACGTTATTTGGCTATGCCTGTGACGTCGAAGTTTAACGGTGCCTGGAGAGAAACGAAACTTGGTAATCAATATCTGCTCTTTAAACTGTTGCTGTATTTCGAAAAGACTTTATTATTATTGGTAACGCGTTAGCCCATGAATACATTTCACATTTTATAGCCCAGTAATATAATCTGTGGGAAAATACGACGGTATAGACATGTTTCGTAGATTTCAACTGGGAGTCATTCTTTTGTTATAAACTTTCATAATTGGATAGAATTTCTCGTTCCATGTAAATATAGTGTTATTTCGAGCTTTCCCTAAGTAAGAGAAAGTCACTACATGCTCTATAAGAGAAAGTCGTTTTTTGACTGAAATAATGCCGAGGCAACGTTAGCCTTTAACTCACTAACTCGCATAAGAGACAGGCATGAATAATTCATGAACAATTCGAGATATCGCTAATTGGGAGATAGACATGTATTATGATCATATGAAGGTATTCGAGACGCGATGGTACAGAAAGACGCTGGATTTTCTCAGCGGTTTGACGCCGTCACATAATATTTCTGAATGACGTCTCGGTGACTCAGTGGATGATTCTCACCTCAACATAAGAATAGCATGGACCGTTTACGAACACATTACACTCAGAAACTAAAATGCAATGCACGTTCACAAAGAATCCAACCGTAACAATAATCGCACCTGCTCATCAATGGCATTTCGTTAAAACCTCCATGCCAACGTTAACTGCGAGCCTCGAAGGACTAAATTATCAAAAACACATGCAAGACACTTATTAACCTTCAACCAAGCCGTGTTTACAATTCCCCCTCGCATTTCCCCCTTTCTATTATAGTTTTGACAGATACAAAATACAGACCATCTGTTTAAGTATCTTCAAACATAAGCACTAATGATTCCCTTTGCTGAGGAGTTATTTCCCTCGCAGCTGGAGAAGAACATCGCATGTTTCCCCTATGCTGTGAAAGACAGAGCATCTGTAATAGCAAGTCTTAACTCTGTAGAATGGAATATATGTGTACGTAAATAAACTGCTGTGCTTCACACGTGATAAAGGTTTATATGTGCGGTCTGTCGAGGGGATTCAACAAAGCGCTTAAATAAAAACATCCATCTTCCTTTCCCCAATGTCTGTTGTTTTCGGTTCCACATTGGTTACAGTTTTGAAAGAATATCTCACCCATTCCTACATGTGTTATGCATTACAATATGCATTTCCGAACATATTGAACATTATGTTGAACATCACAATGACATGAAATAATACAATAAACCACAAAGAACCATAATTTAGTGGAAACATTCAGTACATGCACAATGGTGAAGTACAGTTTCTGGCTCATCTTCACAAAACATCATACATAGCATTTTTCGTTATCTTCTTGAAATACAAAGACGTTCCGACATAATGCTAGGTTTCCGCACGACGCGTGTGTTCCCTCGCGAACAGGCCACCGAGGGGTAACAGTTGTTTTTTCAAGTCTCACTAATGGTTCTCCCTAGACGATACAGAGCGTCATTTTACGAGGGGACGTGCATCCCCCTCGCAACATAAACTACGGTGAGCGTGCAGTAGATAGCATAGATAGCAGAAGCGGTATTGCTTTAAAGACTGCACGCACAAGATTTCGGTTTCTTTGAGGTAAACAGCATTTGGGGGGACATCTGTCGCTGTCAGTAAATGCCGTATTAGATAGAGGGCATATTATGTTGTTAAGATGATACAAAACGTTGCACAGCGTTAATCTATGTTTGTGGTACACATAGGAAATGGTCGGGTCCACATATCATATTTTACTAGCGAAGCTTGAAGAATTAGCGTCAATGTTGAAAGGTCTCTTGGTTCAAAGACGTTCCACCTTGTTGGGTGCCTTCCGTAACAACAAGCTACACGTTTTGATGTTGGTCATTATCGCAGTTTTCACATTCAGCATAATCGACAGTAGCATAATCCCCATCACTTCCATGGTGAACATATGGCGCACATAATCTAAATAATCGTAATTGAAACGTGTCTCGGGTATTTAACAGCCATAATTGTGACCTTTTACAAATGTCGTTTTCTGTTATATGGACTTAATACGAGTCTATGGGAATACACAGATTGCGAGTAAATGCAACGAGTAGCATAGCACATTCGTCGTAATCTTTGCAAAATGAAAAAAAGGATCTCAAACGATAAAATCAAAGAGACATAATATGTTTAGTGTGATACTCGATGTTGTGAAAGGATGTTTACATTTACAAAGAAAACTGAAAAAGATTTCAACAGGTATTGCACCGGATCAACCATCTGCCGTCAAATTCAAGATGTCTGCCAACTGCATCCGCGGAGAAAAAGATCCGTCAAGAAGGAGTGGATTGCATCTCCGATAAGATGCGAGCGCGTCTTCCAGATGATAGCATCAGAGCTCTGGGACGTGCCTAGTATACAAACAATCCGCATCAAACCTGGAATGCATCGGCGTAAGGTAAAACCTAGTTATGTCTGGTGCTATAGGAACGTCGATTGCTTGTGCTAGGAGCATTGAACAGGACCGGTGACACAGACAGTAGATTATATATCGTGTACGTGCTTAAGTAAGAGTGTAGTCCATGGTATCAGGCTCTTCACGTCGTAGAAAATGAGTTTCTCGGACGATATGTTTTCATGACTTTACCGATTAACGATCCCATTAGGCGACTGATATAAATTACATCGGGAATAGCTGCATTTTCCGCATTTTTTTCTGATGTTCATGACACTCGGCAAACTTGATTACATTCCTCTTGCTACGGGCTTGGGTTATAAAAAAGTTTTAAGTATTTGTTTAGTTACAGTCAGGTGATTAACGGTTTTTTGTAAGTATTAACAAATAGTTTGTAGATTGTAGCCATGATTCGGATTTGGATACTGACTTTATCAACACCGGAGTCTTCGACTTCAAGGAGATTTTTTTCCAAAAGATTCGTATAGTGACAATTTATTTATAATTCAATATTAATTAATACCCAATTATTTGAATATCTTGTAAATGGATGAATGCGTCTGTATTGAGAGTGTTACGTCGTATAACACTTATGCCAATTAGATATGAATTATTTTGTTATATCATTAAACCGTCCTTTATATTCAGTGATGCATAACTGATGTCGAGATTCACTGTATGATTCTAAAACACGTAATGAACAGACAAGACGCAGTTACAACACATGACTCTGGCAACTCTGTCCCTTCTATTCACTGTAAGCAGGCGAGCGAGGATTCGAATTTTAATTCTAGGATAATCATTCTAGTTTTTTCATCGCTCGTGCTTGTTGGTTTTACCAATGTGGTAAACGTCTTTCAAATTACGCCAAGCCGACACGACCTGATATAACTGAAATATGTTTCAAAACGGCGTTAGACACAACTCACTCACTCACTCACGTATTCGTACCCCAGTTCGTTGCTCTCTGATTGAACCAGTGATGTGTCTTGTCCAAACTAGATTATGTTCAGTTCCTCTCCAGTATTGCTTATATATAACAAACAAACACCATTTTCTCCATCGTTATACTAGCACAAGGCACATGATATATCCCTTACAACCAGATGTGTGACAGACAACAGAACTACATGATCCGAACCAATAAAAAAGGCAGTTTTCAAACATCAGATATCTTATTATCGAATTTCTACCTGATGACACCTAAAAACATCAACTGATCTCGGTGGTGGTACATCCGTAAGGATATACCCCCAGGGAAGTTTATATCAAACTTAAAATTCGCAAAATAATCAATGGACAAATCGAAAATGGACTCCAACATCAAACAAGAGTTAATAAAAAAATCTTCCGTTCTCCGTAAGAACAAAACGAACAAAAGGTCTTTGCACCATATGCAATAAACTCACTGGGGCGTGCTCTAACACTGTTACGGTGTTAGCAACGGATGTTGAAGTCCTATGTCTCGTTGTGTCTTCATAGATCTCAGTTCTATTCATATCACCGTTTTCACGGAAATTAGATATTTGATTACCACCAGTCAGAAGCCGTTCTGGCATTCCGGGAGATCGAACATAACCACATAATATTGAATAATCCTTTCAAAATTAGCCAGTCGTATAACAAGCCAGTGGGATTGGACACGCCACCATAAGGAAAAGCAAGACGAGTTGGGATCTTCTCGTTGTTTTTACAATATTGCCTTAAGGAATGTGTTTACAAACTATGAAGATCCAATGAACAATCCAATTTGAAAAATTGCTACAATAGTCTAAATAATGAATAACTTCCGCAAACAGTTGAAAAAGTGCGAAATTAAAGGATAGAAAAAGTATGATTTCGATTGCATGTAAATTGCTCGAATTGCATCAAGGAATGGTTTGATTTTTTGTTTAAATTAAATTTTGTCAATTTCTAAGTACATTATTATGTTATCGTCGGAACTAAATAAGTTCTCCGAAATACACACCTATCATGAAATCTACAATATTCAAAAGCTGAAATAAAGAGCTATAATCCACATTGAACATATCTCCATGCAGAACCTATTTCAATAAGTATGTGATTGATTCGTACACTTAGAAGTAGGATGAATACATGTAGGCATCCGTGAGGGTGAAGAGGAGCTCTTGACAGTGTGATCATCAGAGCATTATTCCAGATGAAATATGATCGTCTTTCATATTGATCAAACTCTGGCAACAACATAAAGTCATCTGGCCCGCAGGGAATATCGGTTGCACAGCGAGTATGGCTTCATCGGTTGTATGTCAATTAGTCATATCTTTTGTTTCATACGGAAAACATATTCAATATTAGGATTAATATTTAATAGCCTCATGTTTGTTTTGTCGTAACATATAAATGATTTAGTAGAGACCGAGACTGTTTTGTTCTTTCCAAAGGATAAAAAGAACAAGTTGACGCAAATGTGTTTCGTATACATGACGATATATCAGTTGCTTGCTCACAAAAGAATATTGGAACGACGGATTTCTATTTGTTGCAAATGTGTACACCAGTTCCATCTGATAAACAGGTTATTGCCAGTAGTATTCAGATCCAACTGTGACAAACGGAATCTCCTAAAAAGGAAGCATCGTTACTTGGGCAGTGATGACTGCCACGAATAGCTTCACCTGTATTGCAGTATGCGCGAGGCTCATTACGTTAGGCGTTAGACAATTCGACACTCTCCAATATATAGATATAAGCATATATTAGACTTTGTAAAAACACATTGAGAAATTCTAGAAAACATACGGTCTTTATCTGTACTACCGTTTATCATGTACAAGATTCGAGCCATATTCACAACAAATGTTGAAATGAAAACCTATTTTTTTTTTATCAAAGGCTGCAAGGGTCATTCTGATCTGATATTGTTATCAAAAGAGCCTCAGAGATGACTTCATCTAAACCTTCTGAGCTTAGATCTTATCTAATAGTTTTCTTATGAAGCAAATTTTCTCTCAAAGAGTTATCAGTTGCATGCCGTGGGTGAAACATGCACTCGGCTATTTTGGCTGCAATGATCCGTCGGCTACAAAGCTGAACAACGTTTGACGTGACGTCAGCTATAGATTCTCCCACGGTATATCCAGCCAGAGTCATCGGGGAACCAACACTGAATAATAGGAAAGCAGACTGTTCCATTCAGCTACCGCAAGGAACAACAATTTTGACGCCATAGGCCATTACTATGCGATCGCTTGTCGGACTTTTTAGTACTAATCGAAGACTGTCAACGTTAGACTTGATACAAACCAGGCACAACTAATCGATCATTATATAATTTTGTCTCACTCTACCACCAAAGTTCGATAAATGCAAAAAAGAGCTTGGTCCCATTGCTCTGATAACGAAGATTAATTGTCGCTGCAAATAACGTAAAAATCGTTACCTTGTTGGAAGAGCCAGCGATACTGGAAGAACCAGGCAGACAAAGTCAATTTCTGTTTGGCGTTTGCTTTCTTGACATAAGGAGATGAGACACTCTGACAGTGTGTTTGAGCATTCTGAGAGACGAGGATTGCGAGTACAGTATCGTGTACGGTGCATACCCAATAGTGGTAGCTGCGTGTTGGTGGTCATGTCTTAGACATTTCTGTTTGGAGTCTACATGACATATCCGTGCATGACGGTACATGGCATCTAGTACTTTACGGCGGTATGTAAAAGTAGGCTATCTGTCAATGAAATCCTTTTTGAAGTAAGTGGAGTACATGACCATTTGACGGTATATGGCACCCAGTACTTTACGGCTGTATAACTGTAAGCGCCACTGTCAATGAAATGTTACAGTATGGTTTGAAGCATGTGGAGCTATATGAAAATTAGACGGTATATGACACCTAGTACTTAACGGCTGTATAACTGTAGGCGCCACTGTCAATGAAATGTTACAGTATGGTTTAGGCGCCACTGTCAATGAAATGTTACAGTATGGTTTGATGTAAGTGAAGCTTTATGACCATTTGACACCTAGTACTTTATAGCAGGGTAACATTACGTCTGTATAACTGTAGGCGCCACTGTCAATGAAATGTTACAGTATGGTTTAGGCGCCATTGTCAATGAAATGTTACAGTGTGGTTGAGGCGCCATTGTCAATGAAATGTTACAGTATGGTTTGATGTAAGTGAAGCTTTATGACCATTTGACACCTAGTACTTTATAGCAGGATAACATTACGGCTGTATAACTGAAGGCGCCACTGTCAATGAAATGTAATTTGACGGTATTCATAGAATGGTTGAGTGAATGTTTTCGCCGCTTTTGGCAATGGTGATACTAAAGGAAGACCGAATAAGGAATATTGGCTTTACATATCCCTCTCAGGTGGGGACTCCAACTCTAGTTTGTGAAATCTGCATGTTACATATCCCTCTCAGGTGGGAACTCCAACTCTAGTTTACATATCCCTCTCAGGTGGGGACTCCAACTCTAGTTTGTGAAATCTGCATGTTACATATCCCTCTCAGGTGGGAACTCCAACTCTAGTTTACATATCCCTCTCAGGTGGGGACTCCAACTCTAGTTTGTGAAATCTGCATGTTACATATCCCTCTCAGGTGGGAACTCCAACTCTAGTTTACATATCCCTCTCAGGTGGGGACTCCAACTCTAGTTTGTGAAATCTGCATGTTACATATCCCTCTCAGGTGGTGACTCCAACTCTAGTTTACATATCCCTCTCAGGTGGGGACTCCAACTTTAGTTTACATATCCCCCTCAGGTGGGGACTCCGACTCTAGTTTGTGAAATCTGCATGTTACATATCCCTCTCAGGTGGGGACTCCAACTCTAGTTTGTGAAATCTGCATGTTACATATCCCTCTCAGGTGGGGACTCCAACTCTAGTTTACATATCCCCCTCAGGTGGGGACTCCAACTCTAGTTTGTGAAATCTGCATGTTACATATCCCTCTCAGGTGGGGACTCCAACTCTAGTTTGTGAAATCTGCATGTTACATATCCCTCTCAGGTGGGGACTCCAACTCTAGTTTGTGAAATCTGCATGTTACATATCCCTCTCAGGTGGGGACTCCAACTCTAGTTTACATATCCCTCTCAGGTGGGGACTCCAACTTTAGTTTACATATCCCCCTCAGGTGGGGACTCCAACTCTAGTTTGTGAAATCTGCATGTTACATATCCCTCTCAGGTGGGAACTCCAACTCTAGTTTACATATCCCTCTCAGGTGGGGACTCCAACTCTAGTTTGTGAAATCTGCATGTTACATATCCCTCTCAGGTGGGGACTCCAACTCTAGTTTGTGAAATCTGCATGTTACATATCCCTCTCAGGTGGGTACTCCAACTCTAGTTTGTGAAATCTGCATGTTACATATCCCTCTCAGGTGGGGACTCCAACTCTAGTTTGTGAAATCTGCATGTTACATATCCCTCTCAGGTGGGGACTCCAACTCTAGTTTACATATCCCTCTCAGGTGGGGACTCCAACTTTAGTTTACATATCCCCCTCAGGTGGGGACTCCAACTCTAGTTTGTGAAATCTGCATGTTACATATCCCTCTCAGGTGGGAACTCCAACTCTAGTTTACATATCCCTCTCAGGTGGGGACTCCAACTCTAGTTTGTGAAATCTGCATGTTACATATCCCTCTCAGGTGGGGACTCCAACTCTAGTTTGTGAAATCTGCATGTTACATATCCCTCTCAGGTGGGGACTCCAACTCTAGTTTGTGAAATCTGCATGTTACATATCCCTCTCAGGTGGGGACTCCAACTCTAGTTTACATATCCCTCTCAGGTGGGGACTCCAACTCTAGTTTGTGAAATCTGCATGTTACATATCCCTCTCAGGTGGGGACTCCAACTCTAGTTTACATATCCCTCTCAGGTGGGGACTCGAACTCTAGTTTGTGAAATCTGCATGTTACATATCCCTCTCAGGTGGGGACTCCAACTTTAGTTTACATATCCCTCTCAGGTGGGGACTCCAACTCTAGTTTGTGAAATCTGCATGTTACATATCCCTCTCAGGTGGGGACTCCAACTTTAGTTTACATATCCCTCTCAGGTGGGGACTCCAACTCTAGTTTACATATCCCTCTCAGGTGGGGACTCCAACTCTAGTTTGTGAAATCTGCATGTTACATATCCCTCTCAGGTGGGGACTCCAACTCTAGTTTGTGAAATCTGCATGTTACATATCCCTCTCAGGTGGGGACTCCAACTCTAGTTTGTGAAATCTGCATGTTACATATCCCTCTCAGGTGGGGACTCCAACTCTAGTTTACATATCCCTCTCAGGGGGGGGGGGGGGGGGGGGACTCCAACTCTAGTTTGTGAAATCTGCATGTTACATATCCCTCTTAGGTGGGGACTCCAACTCTAGTTTACATATCCCTCTCAGGGGGGACTCCAACTCTAGTTTGTGAAATCTGCATGTTACATATCCCTCTCAGGTGGGGACTCCAACTCTAGTTTGTGAAATCTGCATGTTACATATCCCTCTCAGGTGGGGACTCCAACTCTAGTTTACATATCCCTCTCAGGTGGGACTCCAACTCTAGTTTGTGAAATCTGCATTTTATATATCCCTCTCAGGTGGGGACTCGAACTCTAGTTTACATATTCCTCTCAGGGGGGACTCCAACTCTAGTTTGTGAAAACTGTATGTAAATCCACGCCGCCTGGTTATCACAATCATTTGTCAACCTAAACATACCTCCAAAATCTAAGGAAAACATATTGAAGTCAATTTTTAAAATAAAAACTGTAGACAACAACACGAAATCACTGACATCGTTCAGCGCAATAATCCAACACAAGCCCCGCCAATTCTATTATCAGCCAATCAGGAAACAGTAGTCCGTTAGTATGCGTGGTCCTTTTTCGGTCTATGGCAACATAAACGCCAAAAGAAAGGCTTGGTTTGCCAATGAAATCGCAAGCAGTTGCAATTTATTTATCGCCCCAAGTTAGAATACTAATATGTAACGCAAACTCTGAATGAAAGAAGGATAAGCAAAACAAAACCTTCAAGTGAGTGAGTGTTCTGTTCCGAGTGTTTAAATCCATATCACGTGGGGGTCACAAAATGGGCTTCACACATTTTGTACATGATTGTAATCGAAGCATGCCCTTCGTGTGACGAGGGGACGCATTAACCACAAGACTACCCATTCACATGTTTGTCTCTTAAGATAACACTCTAAATTGCAAAGTGGTGTCTGTGCAATACACATCATCACGCCAATACGTCTCTAAAACGGTAAAGCGATTAAACAGGATCAGAAGCGCAATGCGGTTGTTATTCCATTACCTAATAGTGTGGCAGTGTATACATCCACACGCATGAGCGGCAGTATTGTGTATGGAGACAAACCAAGCATTTTGAACCGAGTGTAACGAGCCGAGAGGTCAAAAAGGACAATTGATGTAGACAGTCAGGGGAATAAAATGGTATTTTGAGTACTGATGTACAAAATAATTGGCGAGGCATGATATTGCATTTGGAACAAAATAGGGACCATTTTTGTATAAACAACATCGCCAATCCCATCATGTTATTGAAATACCCGTGAGTTTAAATTGTTGAAATAATTGCATCGTAATGTATTAATTTACCATGAGTACTTGTCAGAACAAATACAAACTGTAAAATCGATGTCTAACCGTGGTTACGAGGCGTGCAATTGGTAAATCATTTATCAAAATACCAAGGTTTTTTTAATTCAAACAAAACATTCGTTTGATGTCAGAATCTGGAGAATGTCTGCGGGTGTGGTGTCTTTTTTAGATTTGACAAATTGTATGGTTTAATCTTCTTTTATTAGCAACTTGTTATCAAGACGAAAAGTTAATTGAGGGCATATTCAGAGTTGGGATCCGACGCTAACAATTATTTGAGAGCAGTGATTGATGCTATTACGGTGGGATAAGGGCATTGAGGGGCTTGAAATCTGTCTGCTATATTGCCCCAATCTTTGATCAATTTACAGTTAGTTTTCAGTCTGGTATTATCAATGTGGCATTGTCTGACATACATGTCAAAGGTCTTGAGAAAGACAAGTCGATCTTTGTGCTGGAAAAACCGTCTTAATTGTACATTGAGTTCGGGAAAACTATATGTCATTATTCTCTGTGACTTTCGAAACCGCTTGGCGCTTAACTGGCATACGCGTGTGTTTGCTTCACCGTAAAGTCTCACATAAACGCCCGAATTAACTTTTTTTTCATGTTTCTCTTGAAATCGTTGTGCCCGAAGCCATGAATTGGCATGAATTGCTCTCAAAGATTTTAGGGCGGTCGGGTAGCCTAGTGGTTAAAGCGTTCGCTCGTCATGCTGAAGACCCGGGTTCGATTCCCGACATGGGTACAATGTGTGAAGCCAATTTCTGGATCAAGGTGTATGATGATATTCATACGACATGGTGCATATCTTTGGTATGCGTGGCCCGCACAGGACTGTTTAAATCATTGGTATATAGATACAGCAATGCTGAATGCGGCGTACAAATAGATGTACTCCTTCTACTCCCTCACTGTCAACGCCCAAGAGAGGTAGGTGAATCAATTGACTTTAACATAGTCATCAATATCACACCTGTGTCATGGCAGTGTGAGGGGAAGTGACCAGACAAATCAGTGATCGATAGTGAGTGAGTGAGAGTTGGTATTAACGCCGCTTTGAACGGCATTCCAGTTATATCACGGCGTGTCAGCTTAATGACGGCGATCGGTAAATAATCGTGTCTTGACCAGAAAATCCAGTGATTTATATCATGAACATCGATAGCAATTAGGTTACGATGACATGCATCAACAAAGCCTGATCACCCGATCCCGTTTGTCGCCTATTACGACAAGCATAGTCGCAGTTTGCGGCAAGCATGGGTTGCCTGTAATGATTTGATAATAAAACTGGAACACAGTTAAGCTGTTTGTCTGAAATTTCAAATGATACAAAAAGCACTGTGATCTCTTTTTGACTTGAGTCATAATATGCCAGTGATTACATGCAAAAGATGTATACACAAGATCTTTTAATGAGGACCGAAAGTTGAAACGCAGTTTGTTTTGTTTTGAATACTAGTATTTTAGATATATAATGACATGTCAGCTGCATTTGTGCAGACAGCACATGTCGTCCATGTTCACCACAACCGTCAAACCAGGGAGCACGGTTTGAATCTGTGATCAGCGGATCCTGTGACGGCGAATTGTCGGGCCACTCGGACCCCGATGTGCAAATGAAACATACGCCACAATATGTGTCTATAGATCGTCCCGCCGTTGTCCAGGGAAAGGGTTCTTGCGTTGTAGACAAAGAATGACAATAGAAGCAGATAGAAACAAACGCATTTTGGAGAGTTCAATGACGCCAAGAATTGACTGACAGCGTGTTATCATTCCCCTAAAAAGTGTTAATCTGTGTTTTCATCGTGACTTTGGACAGTCAACTCCCTTTCAAACTCAATAAAACATCATTAGTTTTCAATACCCCGTGTTGGATCAGGTCCATCATTGGGGTAGCCAACAGCATCAAACAGCAGGGAGACATGTGACAAGTATCGCCAAATCGCCACTTTCGTTGGACAAGACGTATCAGTGTTACTAACCCGTGCCTTACCGATCCATCACACGTGCACGACACGAAATTGCGATTTAAAGTCTAAATAGTGAGACAGATACAACAAGACCTGAGATTGATCACCAAATAAGGAGACGGAAAGGCCCTAAGGAGCGATTAAACAGGATTGCTGCGCAGTGCTGGAGATAGAATGCTGGCCCAGAGATGATATTCGGCACATTGGTAAATATCACATTTGCATGGGCTATGGCTGTGGGAGATTGTCCAGGGCTGGCATGTTCTATGGGAGTACATGTTGGGTTCACAGTGACAATCAAGGAAAGGATGACAAAGTAATACAATAACTCACATTCACCAGAATCCATCTCTTTCAAGTCCGAGTCATCCATAAGTCGGCAATGAATGGTTAATATCTTAACATGTAATTACCGTCATTACCCATGAAGACGTTCAAGATTATATGCGATAATTTTCATTTTTTATTTAAAACTTACACACATATGGATGTTTTCTACAGTTATAGAAAAATGGATCATGGACTGCTGTTTCGTTCTTATATACAGGAAAACATCGATAATCTGGACAATACCATTCCTAATGAAAACATCCGGAATAATTATTTTCCGGATTAACGAGTTAGGGTTAAGTTGCTGCAACTATATGTAGAGGTTCCCAACAGACGTCCGAAAGGCGATGTTTCCGGACTAATTAGTATTCGTTGTACACAAACATGTACTCCTATGTCACTGGTAACCGCATCTAAACGCCATCGTCGAAGGTTCAACTGTTACCACAAAGAACAACATGAAGAGGTCTAGAGTAACTGCTAAGTAGATACAAAGTACTGTATTGGCAAACCATTTGCTCAATCAAAAACTAAACAACAGACGTGAATGCTTCTCTGTAAAATTGTTCCTCTATTTCTTGCAGACAATCATAACAAATAGTCACTTTAACTGCTGCTTTCAAACGTCTAAGTACAACACATGCGACCACTTAAACCACGAAACATGATCACGATAGAGCAGAGTTGTTTCAAATATCTTGGAAGTCAATCAAACGAACTCCTTTCTCCAATATCCGCCGTGAATTATCCAAACATCAACTTCACACCAAGATTCAAAAGGCGTTTCAGATTGCATCAAAATGCATGACAAACCTACAGCCAGTCAGACTGTAAAAGATCCTGAAAGAACTCCTTCGTGCGCTCTGTAATGATTACTTAAAGTGTAAAAAACAAAGAAGCCTGTTTGATTCTGTTGCCTTTAAGCGATGGAAGCAATGGAGAAGAACTAAATCAATACATTGCCTACTCGCCATGCCAAATTCAGGCACTTTGGTTTTCAAGAATTGTTCTTATTTTGTAAAGGGTTTTTATCGGGGTAACACGAATTGCGACAGCTGAAGGAAGGGTCTCTCCTCTTTGAAATATCTCTTTCAGGCAGAGAACTTAGTATTAGATATATGAAGAGGAAGCCTGTTATCAAACAATGACATTGCAACACATCAATCACCTTTGTATCAGGGCTATACTAGTGCTTTTATCTTTGAATAATTAAAGGATGTTTTCTCAATAAATTGCATCGTAGCAAAACATACATGCCTGCAGAGAAGGTTAAACATGTGCTAGGAATTTTAACCTTTTGTGAATCTTTCCCAACAAAGGTGAACCCGTTATTGAAGAATGGGCCAAACATGACGTACCAAAGATGCACATAATTGAACAGCCTATGCGTTTCTTTATCTGATGCTCTACTTTTTTAATACCGCAATACGTTCTTTTGATAACGGACTCTATCAATCAATATATGTACCCCTCGTCATAACACGTTATTTTTATATATCCGGGCGCCGTTCCACATAGCGATCTTAGCGCTACGACTGTCATAAGTCGAAGTGTGGGAGCTACGATTGTCTTAGCGCTAACATTTCTTGGGATTTGTGGAGATGATCATCTGTGTCTTTTGCCGCCCTTACCAATATCACAGCTATGTCATTGCTAACTGTAAATACGCGCTTCTGGACAAGGCAAACCAGTTGTTAATATCATAACAAACATCCCCTTGCCTTTCAGGGTAGTATGACACACAATAAAGAAGGTCACCGAACCTGACCACCGATCCATTTAGTCACCTCTTACGACATGCATCGTTTTCTTTGGCCTATTCTAACCAGGAATTCTCACTGGAGTAATATATGTTGGTGAAGTATTGAAAAACGTATAGATGAACGGTAAGTCGTATAAATGATGAAGGTCAAAACATCTTCTCCGCGTATTTGTGACCCTGCTACGACTGTGCCATTGAAATTTTAATGGCGAATGAGCATGCATCACATCTCAAAATGCATTACCATCATCGCCTCTGTGACGGAGAACAGGCACTTGAGTGTCACCGCTTAGTAACCGTTAGCGTCCTCCGAATTCCATCCTTTACGATCTTGATAGTTATTGATCCCTAATTGACACTTACTCTGACTGTTGATGCAATGATCCAAATGATGTCTCTCTCGTGTCACTCGTTAAAGTTTTATTTAAAAAATTCGAATTTGCAAAATGCAATTATGACGATTTTGCTTCTTGGAAATTAGCGCGCCATTAGCGTAAACTGAGCGTAAAGACTGTAACAGCTCCCTTCTCAATTAACAGAGGGAGTCTGTAACGAAGGAGACAAGATAAGGACCCCGGAATTCAATTCCCCGGAGAGTTTATCCTATAAACTATTTTTACAACATAGGGTTCTAAGAAGGCCTGGGTTGAACTGACAAGGCGTCAGTCGCGGTTCACATGTCCCTTAGGACCGTGCTGTGATCACTTGTTGTCCAGAAATGCTATTGGTAAACCTTTGGAACTGTCATCTGACATTAATGACATGTATCTCTTACATTGATGATTCTGATGGCTAGTGAAACGTACATTGATTTCAGGTACATTTATCAATACAACTGATAATGTGGTCTTCGTAACTTTATTCAGTTTAAAAACTTGAGCGGCAAAACTTTACCGACTGAAAACAGTTTTATTTGTGACAAAATATTTAATTGAGATATTTTTTTCTTGTTTGAGAATGAGATTGTATTCAAATGAAAGAGAGAATGTGTGTCTGTGCGCCTCGTGTAAAGCTACGTGTGATAGTATAAGTATCCCTTGATATTGCTGGAATACAGTTGAAAATGTAACCGCCCAGTCACTCACTCACTCTGATCTTTGCTACCCTGACTTCAGAATAGTCCCTGGCGATCTTCACCATCACATATATTTCGAACACGCCTACCAAAAAATAGTGAGCTCACTCACTCAAACTTATCATTGCTACCCTGACTTCAGAATAGTCCCTTGCGATCTTCAAAATAACAGATATGTCGAAGACGCCTAACAATTAAGCACGAGACACATTTCTTGAACTGTCGCTAAACAAAGCGTATCGCGTATTTTGCCGACTCCTATGGCACCATGTTGCAAGATATGTCAAACACACACAAGTGTACGGACAGCGGTGATGGTATTTATCAAAGCCCACAGCTGATACCATACCATCAGATCGGGTAATTTTGTCATCTTTGCAATAACCTGATCCAATTTGAATTCATGCCAGCAAGCAGAAGTTCCTTAACGAACCATGTCATGTACCTCGGTCGAGCTCATTTCTATCACCAGGCTGACTCAACATTCAGGTCATGTAACAAGGGTTGTATCAGGCGCAGAAGAGTTTGGTAATCAAGTTAGAGCCGCCCCTCGTACTAGGAAAAATTATACAGATCAGATGCACGCTCAATGTCCAACATACTAATGTATTTAGTCGGAACCAATGTCCCTACCATGTCAACAATGTCATGTGTAAAACATCAGGTATAAAACATGTAGCGAGGTCAGGTGAGGTGAGGTGTGGTTTACATTTTTACAAACGTACATGTGTGTGTGTGTGTGTGTGTGTGTGTGTGTGTGTGTGTGTGGATGCTTGTACTAGTTCGGAATCCATCTATGATAGTGCTATCCCCTGTGGAACCGACCAGTCTTTGTTTTTCCCTTTAATGCCGAGTTCCAGGCAGGGAAACCATATTTAAGTACCATATTTTAACGTCTTGTGCTATGACGTATATTAGTATCGGACAGATGTTCTATTCACAAGACCACGGATAGTGTGTATGCCGGGTGCTCACCTGTGTAAATTTGTTTTGAGTATTCTGAAAAAAATATTATTATAGTTTATAGATACTGCCAGGTCGACTACTGTTTACAAAACAGTATAGAATCAAGTACAAGTTTGATACTAAAATGTCCTGGCACCAGCTGATCTCCTATGTCCCCGGACATAAACCAACACGATAAACGGCTACTCAAACGAAAAATGAAACCTAATGATCACTGATAAGGGACTTTAAAAGTCACTTAAATTGAACAAAAAATCGTTTCTATGAGAAAAAATATTGTCTTTCAAACTTTTTGTCATCTCCTAATGCGCTCTGACGTTAATGTGGTCGGCCTCTATGTCAGAGAGTAGGCCAGTCTGTCTCCCGTCTCGTCCAGTGTAACTGCAGGGAAAAAGCTGAGTCTCAGAGTGCCTTCAAGGTCGGCTTCCTTACTTGTAGATTGATTGAATATATATAAACGTTGGCATCTATATTTGTAGAAGAAAATGTCACTGTTCCCAATTGCTGATTGCAAAGAAAGGTTTTGATAGTAATCCAACACTAGAATGATTACTAATTATCCCATGAGGAACTAGGGGGTCGTTAAGTCCAACATTTTTAGCCCTATTTTGTGCTGACATTTTTATAACTCGTAGTTGGCAGTTGTCTCCCAAACCCCGTCCTCATGATTTTAAATGATCTTTCGTTTCAGAATATTTGAGGACATTGAAAACTGTTGTGGCTTTGATTAAACTTGATTAAACTACGAATAACGGTACATGCAGGACTTTACCCTCCTATTATAGTTAAAACCTATCGTTGCATCGTCAATATGTTAGCCATATAACAAACCAGAGCTACCTATTCATCCCATGCAGTTATCGGATTAAAATTTAAAATTAATAATACTGATAGCAGCATGAAACTATAACATCCCATTAAATACTTACATCCGTCGGATATTACGTATTCAAAATATTATGCGATAGTTACATGTGCTTAATCGAGTGTTCTCGTCGCAATATGGCTGAGTAGGGTGTTTTAGATAATTCAGGGTAGATACAACATTTAGTTCTTGTTTGTTTGTTATTCAACTCTGCATTCTGGAATATTCTATACGCTATACGACTGCGGTATGTAAATAATAGCGTCTGTTCCAGACAATCCAGTGATTGATATCATGAGAAACGGTCCATGCAACTTGAATACGATGACATGCATCAACCAAGTCAGCGAGCTTGACCTCCTGATCCCGTTAGTCGCCTCTTACGACAAGCATAGTCTCCTTTTACGACAAGCATGGGTTGCTGAAGACCTCTTCTAACCTGGATCTCGGAACGTATGTAATATGACAGACTGGACAACTGTAATGCCGAACTTGGCTCATTACCATCAGGTAATATTATTTCTTATTCTTGATGGAGGATGATAACAATATGTTGAAGATTACATCGTGTAATATGATCTACTCGAATAACGAAGTAACTGCTTTCCTCACTCGCCGTGACGACATTGCTGAAATAATGCCGATGTGACGTTTAATTTGAAACGCCCGGTCCCGTTAGTCCCCTCTTACATGTACGACTAGCACTGGTTCCTGAAGACCTATTGTAACCCGGATCTTCACGGATCATAACATACAGAGAGACCCACACTCACATTCTTGCATTTAGTTCACTGTTGTATACAGTTCTATTATCATAGTGAGTGGGTATGGTTTTACGCCGCTTTTAGCAATATTGCAGAAATATCACGACAGGGGACACCAGAAATCGGCTTCAAACAATGGCTCTTCGGCGTGATGATCGAACGCTCGTACCACTGGGCTAAACCACCGATGCTTCGTCGTAATGACACCGCCTCCGTGGTCTAGAATGTAGGGCGTCCGCCTGCAGAGCGGAAGGTCGGGGATTCGATTCCCGGACGCGTCATACCAAAAGACGTTAAAAGATGGTGTTAGCTGTTACCATACCTGTCGCCCGACTTTAAGGGTGTAAAACAAGAATTCATAGGCTTGGAGAAAAAAGTCACAATCAGATATTTTGGGTTTGTCCTGTGTGGATGTCTGACACATTGTTTATTTGCATTGATGCATTTTTGTGTTGGGGAAGTAGTATATTCTGGAAACAGTCGTAAATAATAACGACACCTCCTGACTTCAGACTTTGAATCGGAGAGAGGAAGGTCAGGGGTTCGGTCCCAGGCCACGTTAATCCGATAGACATTAAAAGATTGGAGTTATTGACACCCTGCCTGAAGCTTGGCATTAATTAAGGGGCTAAAACAAGGACAGGTCAGCTCAGAGTCAGTATACTGTGTCTGAGTGGGGTATTCATGTTAAACTGAGGCATGGTATCTCAGTGGGCTAGTACTATAAAATGGGCATTACAGAAGTGCAATGACCTTCGACGCCACGTTAAACCCCATTTCACGTCACCTCACCATTGTCATAAGAACAAACTTATCATCTATCAATGCCCATACACTTCTGAGTGCGGCGTTTAACCACAAACAGCATACATTAAGCAGCTGTGTCATTCATGCACGAAATGAGCATTTAATAGGTTGTTACTTCAGATAAAACACTGCTTACAGCGTCACCTAAGGTTGTAGATTATTGCCAGCATCGTAGGGCACTGGCACGTATGCACGTAATGAACTGTAACAGATCCACGCGTTAGAACATGTGAGGACATTAATTTACCCCATCAAAAACAACACGCACCTCGTAAATACACCAACCAACCCTTCCAACTCAAAGAGCACACACACAAATGAAAAGCGCGTTTCAGTAACCAAAACGACTGATGGCAATTCTGGTAGCAAAAGTGTCAACACAGCAAGTGATGTCCATTCAACTTACAGTTTCAATAACATGACTGTCGTTGTTGCACAATACCTAACTCGATCAGATCGGTATTACTATTCTACCAGCGTCTTGCAACATAATGCAGTTTCTCACTCTAGCCTGAAAAAGGCCATAATGAATAGACGCTTCCTAATAAGCAATATTGCTCTAAGGCAAAGGAAAACAACATCAAAGGAGTCACTTGAAGCAGGAGCGACGTCCCCCATCGCAAGTATCAACTATAACCCAAATGAAAGAAACCATTGAAATCCCAATCCGCTGATCAATACAGATGACATAGAACAGATTATTCCATTGGATGATATGAGAAGTTAGTATGTTTCTATGATCAATAAACTTTAATCTGATTGGACAAGCAAACATCACAAGGGAGAGGACATCATCGACGCCATAGTTAGGTGAATCCCATGATGCACTTGGAAAGAATACGGCAGACAGGTCTCGAGACTAGGGACCATTCTTGTATTTCCAAAAATACTTAGGTGATGAATTGTTCCAATACCTCTCCTGTTGGTCCGACGTTTTTACTCCCAGGCGTAAGGGTTTGAATATTTGTTGTCTGAAGGTCGTTGCTTTGACAGGTATTGAATGTTAAGTATGTTTGTAACGTGTTTGGACCAAATAATGCTTCACATATTAAACAAGTACAAGATTTACGACATAGTTTACACCAGTTACAGTTTTCTTAAGGACCTAACCTGACTATACATCATCACCAAATAAGTGTCAATTTCCATACAATTTCACTTATTACAATACATAAATATCCAAAGTATGTGTTAGTCCCATTTGCAATGTACAAACTACCATATCCTTGTATCATATATAAAATATGTCTTCATTTCGATGAAACCTTTTTACTTACTGCGAGGTATACTCACCAAAATAGAAAGGTGCGCTTGGTAACAATATTTCATATTTTCAAACGTACATTTCGCGGATGAAAAGTTTTCCATGATGCACTTCTGTATGAAAATAAAGCCAACCTGTTCTTTTTGACCGATAAACAGTTACAAAATGGTCTTGTTGTCTTTGACAGGGTTAATATCGATGAACTGTGACATATGTAGGATTCTAGGAAACTGAAAATCAGCTTTACGAGCAAGTCGCGGAAATTGTCACAAGTTTCCTGGGCTATTTTTTGTCGTTTTCACAAATCATTCAGTTAGCAAATTGATTTTGGTAAATAGTAATGCCACGAATCAATGTTAATGCGTGAAAAAAACGCTATAGGTAGACTTGAAGTTGGCGAATGACAGGAATGCATGACAAGGTCATTCAGCGTTACACAGAACACTTTGGCCACGACATTGGCAACATGGCACCACGAAAGTTCTACTAACATAAAGGCGGCTCCGCTTCATCACAGCAGGCCAGGATGGCAACATTCGGGACCTTCCCCTTCGAAAAATGACACTCCCTGTAACGTATACTCACAGATTTCTTGTTTACGTCAATATTGGCACAGGTTGTGCGCAACCGTTTCGAGCTTCCGGATTATGATTATATTGGCCTTATTGTACTTTTACGTAAATCGACTTAACCGGCTTACATTAGACAGTAAATATGAGTTGGGGTGACGACATATAGTGTTTAACGTCCAAGATTATTCCACTTATATAGCGGACTAATGCCGATTTATTGTGCTATCCCACTGAGATACCATGCCGCAGTCCATCATGAATACCCCACTCAGACACAGTATGCTGATACAGAGCCGACAATCCTTGTTTTAACCCCTTACTGCCGAGCGCCAGAGAGGGTAACATCTTTTGACGTCTGTTGGTATGACGCGACCGGGTATAGAACCCTTGACCTTCCGCTCTCCGGGTGAAAACTCTACCACTAGACCACGGAGGCGGTCGTCATATCATGAACAGTGTAGCCATTACTGTGCATCACGCATCTAACAGTTTTCTTGAACCTCTTGGGCTGACGAGCCAACATCAGACAAAAATCAATACCATACACAATTCATCGGAAATATGAATAAAGAAACAAAAGAGCATCACATATGATAGTATTTGTAATAGTGGGGCTGCTATTTTAACATTCAGTTTGGCCTTTTGTTATAAAGTCACTTATAATGGATTCCTATGCCTTTCTCAAACAGTTGGTACCCGCAAGGATGGCTTAAAAAATCGTCTCTCTTCCCTATGCCAAAATAGGTAAAATATAATCCAAACGATTGCGTTGCTATCGTAGAAATCATATGCACATATATACGTTCATCATGAGTATCATTATTATTCATAATCATCATGATTGTGGGGATGAGCTCATATTTACGACCGCCACCGTGGTCTAGTGGTAGAGCGAGAGCGGAAGGTCCGGTGTTTGATCCCTGTGGGTTTTTCATATGCGAAACACGACCCTGCGCGGTCGACGAAGACCACCTGATTCATATAGTCAACAAGCATATGGTACTCGGGACCAAATCTACCCTGAACTTCTCACGGCTCGAACCACACTGGATTATGTTTTGTTTGTTTGTTTGTTTGTTTGTTTGTTTGTTTGTTGTTTAACGCAGCCCTCAGCAATATTCCAGCTATATGACAGCGGTCTGAAAATACACCACGTCTGGACCAGACAATCAAGTGAATGATATGAGCATCGATCCACGCAATTCCGATACGATGACATGCATCAACCAAGTCAGCGAGCCTGACCACCTGATCCCGTTAGTTGCCTCTTAGGACAAGCGTAGGTTCTGAAGATCTATTATGATATCATATGTAAATGATATATGACGCAGGGGATTACACTTGAACGCGCGTTCTTGACTGACCTACACACATTTATTGACCTATATCTCTGTGGGTCATTAATAAAATCTTGTAAACACCAACCTGGATCCACGACTAAACATCGCCACCACGAAACGATGTCAGCTAATTTTGGCAAGAGTATAAAGGAAATCTAAAATATATGAATATATTCGGCAGATAAATGAGTGGTTATTTCTGCAATTTTAAGAAGGATTGATTTATTAACAAACAGCCATGTGTACAATCGTTCTATTTATGGCACACGGGTTGACAAATAAATCAACCAAGCTGACCATATTCTGGTCTCAGTGCCCAAAGCAGACTGACCAGCGGGACTGGAATTACGGTTCCTGACATGCGTCTGCATTATTCAGAAAGTGTAGCACCAGCTATTCCAGCCGCGCCGGTTTCCACCATCAACGTCTGTTGGGCCTCAATGCCTTCAATAGAAATACTAGGGTGTGAATGAATATCAGACGTTGAGGAAACTGACTTCTCGATCACCTGTCTCGACTTTGATGGATGGCGAAGCCGATTTCAAACTGTATGTATCTCACTGCTTCCTAAGAAAGGACGATTGTGATTCAAGTTATAAGAGATTCTACCCCTGGAGATCGAATAAGTCATTATAGATAAGGACTTTTTCAGACAGACATGTGTTGCTCTAGATTTCTCTACTAGCCGATACACCTCTTAACGCTCTTGTGATGAAATCCGACTGCGCTTATTGCATCCTGTCGAGAAGGATCTTAAGTGCACACTACCGGAATTACAAGTACAAAATGTCACCTTTTTCGAAATGAGACCCCCAAAAATTGTCTAGACCGAAAGCCATTACATGGATGTGATGATTGTATTTTGTGTTAAAAGCATTGCTTTTTAAATGATTGCTATTGAAATAAATCTATATAAGAAAAAACAGCACAACACTGTACAGCTGTATTATCAGAACGCGATTGTTTGGGAACGGCTCTATATACCGAATGTCTCAATTACACAGTGCATTTAGGAACCATACTGTGATGGCAGTAACGATTAGTGGGCGAGCTTTGAACAGCATATCTCGGCGTGTCAGCGTGTGGGAGGAAAGCCCGAAGTGATGTAGGTCTTAGACGATTACACTTTTGTGGAACACGATGCTGACAAATCTTAAACATAACCAGGGCGAACATGTATTCGAACCTAGATCACAGGTTTCTAGCACGCTTAAGGAACGCAACTCTGCACAGTAACTTGCGTGTCTGGGACGACTTGGCCACCACATTACTGTATGAAGGATTTAAACAATAAATCAAAATATTCAGTGGCTTAACATTTTATCGAATAATCGCTGTTTCAATATCATTGAAAGAAATATATAAAAAATACAAACGCCATTTCAATCAATCAAAACTGCCATCCTAACCACTACACGTTATTTTATCACGGATCATAATAATAAATGCCACTGTCAAAAGTAGAAAGATGGATTACATATTTCGTAAAGAAGTATAGAGAACTTATTCCTTTACATATCATAATTCACAGTTAGAAGCATTATACAAACATTACATATGACCGGGAAGGAATTATCAGCACCACATGGCCAAGGCGCCGCCATGACTAATGACTTAACTATGTTATATGGTTAAAGTAATACATGTATAAACGCCTTCAGATGCCTAGTGGTGACAGGTGAGGAATCCAGTACTTCAGTTACTCGGCTTTGAATAATTGCTGACGTGGGATCTACCTTGTCAGCAGCACTGGTGATTAATGAACGTTGAAACTGATTACAAGATGGACGTGATCATATCTGTCTTCGGTGTTCACACATTTCCAAACATTCACACATAAAGGGCACACGAGGACATACACATATTTCGTGTTATCCGAGGTTGACACAACCGAAAATGGTGAATCAAGAACGAACGTCATGTTTTACCTCGAGACAACCGTAAGTTCGACACATCAAAGTTCGAGACAACGGTGTTTGACTGTAAGTCGTACAGACAATAACAAGGTTTGACCAGCATGCCATATATTCCAGTGTGGTTGCCGAGATGCACTTTCTCTGCACCAATGCTAGAGGTTCAGTATGTGCAATATCAATTTGTTAGCTTGAGAATTGCCCCAGCTGGCTCGTTATGCTTCCCATGGTGGCATTTATAGAAGCGCAATTTAACAGCATGGATGTATTAAATCCCTGCACAATATCCCCTCCAGTGAGAACAAAGTGTTTATTGATCAATAGCTCAAAGATCTCACAATATTGTATCCATTAAGAAAGTTTCATTTCGTACTTAAGTTCTGAAATATTGATACATGGTGAAGTTAACAGTAACATTACTTTCCTTGCATGTATCTGTTCCCTGTGTCCGTTCTGCCAATCTTAGATAACCGAGGCAAGCACACTCCCGTTATTGAGTGAATAATGTTTTATGCACAGCCGTGCACATGCACAGGTTTGTAAAAAAAACTTGACTTTGCAAATCAGTGTCAAATTGCGAACAGCGATGCATGGCGTCGAGAATAATAACACAGACATTTTAACCATCAGATACCCAATTCGCATGACGAGTACGAAGTGTTGTGGGACATTTTTTCCTTGGATTCTCCATGTGGATGCCTGGTCAAAATGCCCACATGCCTACTAAGTTCGCTCCTTGTTCGATTATTTTTCGATACAATCAAAATTGTATTGTATTGTATTCCAGCTCTTCACTATAGCGCATACTGCGAGCTTTAGATAGGTCATGGTGACCCGGGGTCTTCCTCTGGTTATTCCACAGTAGGTTACTCATTGAAGGGACAGTGAGTACACCATCAAAGTGAGATCGATACGCGAATGGAAAACTCCAAAATCAGGTTACGTATTTATCGACGTTTGAACCATCCTGGATTATCCAGGGTATTATATCGCCCTTCTATTACAATAACTATCTTGGTCCCATACGCTTCGAGGATTTCGTTTCAAGTCGGATTCAAATGACATGACGCTGAGGAGCGAGATAAATATACAATCTGTGCTCAGTTAGGGGCCGACCAAATGATATTCTGGGGACTGGAATTCTTTTTAACGAAATGTTTTTCATATTTGTTCAAAGCCAGACATATTTTTTTTATTTAAAGCTATGAGTCTTATATTTCAATAAAATCACCTTGCAACAATGTATTTTTGGTGGCGGGCAATTTCATTTTTTTCAAAGGTCTGAAGCATTTATATTTTTAACAAGAATTTTCAGACAATTTATTTTCTTTGACAAAATTCCAGCGGCCCCCATCCCCTCAACACACACACCATCCAATAAATAGATATGAAACTGTTGGTCCCTTAGTTGTACGAGATTGAGATAGTGACATGACTTCCAAAACGGAATTTAGGCGCTTTCGGTTCAGGGTATTTATCCTAATGGTTCGGAAACATACCCTGGACGATCGGGGATGTCTGTTTTACCGGGATAGGTTAGCCTAAGCGTTCCACTAATGAACCATCATCTTCTTGCATTGGCAAATATATTTCTTATCAAGTGTCATTGACCAACATTTCAATAATATAGAAATGAACAATATATGTTTGTATCTGTTTGATATGTGACAAATACTGAACCTGTTACACTGAATAGAGGTTCATGAAAGGGACACAAACGCTGGCGTCAATCAGTTTGAAACATCCTCGACTAATCGATAATGAATTTTATGAATAGACTGCAAAACACATATCGACCACCATCAATCCACCCCCAACAACACCTTTCATATACGTTAAAGAGAAAATACGTGATTATGTGTTGATAATACGTGAAAACTAATTCTACGAGATAATCATATGACAGTTACATATTTCATCACCGCAGTGCGGGAGTGAAACAGGATCGAGTTGGCGGTCCCAAATACAGTTACCGTGTGGTGAATTGAAGTAAAGGCAACAGTCCTGTCGTAAGCCACGGGAGTAATTATGGGCAAATCTAATTAAGCAACAGCCCAGCTTCGGAACCACAGACGGGCTTCACAAACATGTTTCACGCATGGGATGAAAACGCCATTGATTGCTGGCGATTGTTGCATTATTTGAGCAAATATCACTTTTGATAAGATCATCAAGCTAAACCTATTGATCGGGAGCTGCGGCCATTCCCCACTTCAAGTAGTCACGAGAATTAACATGACTTCCAGTTATCACTAACGAGCTGTCGATGAAATTGTCAGCTGAATTCGCTAGCTGTGCAGAGGAAGGAAAGGCATTGCCTTTGTAACGGTAATTCCCTGTTTGAGTGTCACCGGTGGTAGCTGATGCGGACACAGACGTTCCTGTTTTGTTACCTGTGGAAGAAATTAGCTGCATGCACCGTGTCCTTTTTCAAAGAAAGATTTACGGATACAGGGCTTAACTGTTTCGGGTAAAGACGGATGTTTCGAGAAAGGCATTCTTTTTCTTAATTTGAAGAGTGATTTGGTTATCGAGTTATGGGTATTTTAACATGGTAAGCCTGATTTGTTGTCGCCGTGTCTAATGTCAGCATCCGTTTGTTTTCGAATGTGCATTTTCATTAATTTCTGTTAAGATGTTTCCTAAGCCAACTTTATAATTCTCCCGATGCCATGATTTTTTTTCTGAAGTACGCAGTTTGTATTTAATTGGAATTGCGAAAAAAGACACTAATCACTACAAATGCATTTACCCAAGGGCATTTCTCGTGTATTAAAGCAAAACCCAATAATAGTCATAAAAAAACTCGTTTGAGCAGCAATGGTTAAGAAAATAAATCCCCGCCGATAACACATCCATATAAAACGCCCAAGGTCAGTGGGGAATTCAGCGCACATCTACCAAAGACAGTCGAGCATTAGGGAAGCACTCACTGCTTGAATGATTTGCAAAGATATGTATAGGATCTGTCTGTATACAGCCGATGTTTTTACCATACTGTTCGTTCTTTAATCAATTCGTACCCAGACCAGAAAGATGCGCTAAGAAACACTTCGAAACACTAAGATTTAATTTATCGACGTTTTACGACAACCACAAAGCAATTTCTGCTTTGGTTGCCACCAATGGCGGCGTGAATGTCTCTCGTAGTGACTAGCAGCCTACGGGATGGCAGGCCGACTGAGATAAACACACATTTTCAGCTGTTTGTGTCATTAAGACAGAAAACAATTCTTGCTGACATTTCTAGCATCTGTCAGTGTATTATGCCCTGTACTTGGGTATATCGTCAGCACAAATTCCTGTCTAAAGTACAGTAAGCTCGGTCTCAAATGTTTGTAAGGCGAAATCTAGGAATATCTGAAAAATGAACACGTAGACATCATCTTTAGAACCCCCAACTGTTACCTTTCGATTGCGTTTGTTATTTCCTGTCATATCAATTCAATACAATTACGGAACAGAAAAGAACATTTCTTTGAACCATATTGTTGTAACTTCACCCGGAAAAGCAATGGGCACAATGGTTGCAGTGTAAGTATCAGTATAATTATTTGAAAAAAAATAAATATTTGAGATGAAAACATAACGATAAACAATTCAGTTATCCATTCAACTTCTTACAAGGCTTTTTGAGGTAATGTATCCTTTTGACAGGCATACAACGGTGTTTAAGTCCTTTGTATGCAAGTCGAAGTTGGATAAATCGATACATCTACAGGTGAAGTTTTCATAATATTCCCTCAAAATACGTTGTTCAATCAAAAATGAATAGCATTTTGAGTATTAGACCCTCCTTGCCTTGAACTAAACATAAAACGATTGTTTTAATCTTCGAGAGTCCCATTGACTTCGAGGTGAGTGGAAAATAGTGTTGATAAATACCAAAGCATTGTGCCTTAGACTACCAGGTACTGAAAGCATTGCCGAGCCTCTACAAACGAAAGCGTAGCAGTAGAACGAGATATGTATAGCGCTAATAGCATACACAGACTCTCACCGGGTTACCTTCGAGCGATTCTCAGATAAACCGTTTTTGTATGTTTTGTCTGTATTTTTGGGTGCTTGTACGCAGTTCTTTGACTCACGAGACTACGCTTGTAAATATTTACTCCTTAAAGGCGTCTGGAAGTTTAATGTTCAGAACTGCAAAATCAACACTGTTATTATGTTCAGGAAGACAATTGGATGGTTAGCATCGTATCATGGACTGGTAATTGATTCTGTCATACTACTTTAGTGTCATCTTGAGCAGAAATGGGATAACCCGTGAAGATCCGGGGTAGAGTAGGTCTTAGCAAACCATGCTTGCCGTAAAAGGCGACTATGGATCGGATGGTCAGGCTCATTGACTTGGTTGATGCATGTCATCGTATCCCAATTGCGTGGACTGACGCTCATGATGTCAATCACCGGATTGGTCCACACTCGACCGCCGTCATATAGCTGGAATGTTGACGAGTGCGGCGTTAAACAACAAACAAAGAAAGAAACAAAAGAAGTGGTGAGAAAGTCTTGTAATCAATACCTTTCCATTCTAATTATTGTAAAGTTATTCTTGGCGAGTTTGGTGATGGAAAAACAAGATCAATGATTTTAATCCCTGTGCAGTTGGGAAAAATCCCTCGAATTAATTAGGCCAGGGTTCCAAAGCAGAGTAGGCCACAAGAAACCCATGGTTGACGATAAAGCCAGATCATCAGTAGGTCTCAATGTGTGTCCTCCATGGAAGGACGTGCTGCGTCGCTGCTCATGCTATCAACCACTGGTTTACCTTGTTTTAACTCGTTTTCTTACATGCTGCGGCATTGCTGGAGATTGCATGACACAACTCACGTTGAGAAGAATCCAATCTGCTTGCTGCAATATGAAGTGTGGTATGGATGAATTGACGAGCCACCACAGGTAGGAACTGATTTGAAAGGACTCATACCTGTCCAGAACGAACATTTGAGTGACGTTAAACTTCATCTCCAAAGTATTACCGCATCTGGCGTCTCTCAGTGGCTATCACAAGAGCACATCTGCCGTAAACAAGGCATTAACGCCTGGTAAATATCATTTCATTAAGAAGACAGCTACATCGGTAGATGCTGACAGATGACTGACATGTCTTGGCAAATTGCTAATACCACTCTGACGTACATAACTATCCCTCCAATAAACCACTGCATGGATATGATGCTTATTGAATTTTGTCAGGTTCAGAATATTCCATTGCACCGGTAATTGACGGGATTTATTCTGACAAGGGACTGCACAGTCATATATTCCGTATATGGAATTGTTCATTTCCAACGAACCAATTAGCTTAGATAGCCGAATGTGAAAAGAACATGCACCCAGAAACCAGTTAAAGAGAAGGTGAAATGTTGTGTACATGTTAATTCCAGATGAAACGAAAAAAGAACCGCAATACAATTCCAACTCGAGACCAATGGGCGGTGTTCGTTAATGGTATTCATACCTCAGTCGTGGTCTTCCTAGCAATGGCGTTTTACAGAGTCAGTTCAGACAGGAGTGTTTTATAGTTACTCTGTAATAGAAAGCGTTAAGATGACATTTCCCAACACTGCGACTGATCGAAATATCCATGACACGATCCTGGCAATAAGAACTCCAGAACGACTGACGCCTAATGTATGCATTCTTTGCGTGACATGCAAAACAAGCCGCCCTTAACAAAACGGTTGTAGCACCTCCTTAAGAGGACACGTGTTGAAACCCTGTCTGAAACCCAACTGACAAGCAGCGGTAAGTATGCCACAAAGTCTGTTAATCAACTACTTCTGTGGAAATGGCAGTTTTGAAAAGGGCAATTGCGACTCTCGTCTCTGAAGAGACTTCAGTATATCTAGTAAGTATTATTACCGCTTCTCGTTGTTATCATTGGGAAACAACACAAAGTGTTTTAGCTGCAGCTGTAGATGCCAGCTACAGAGGCTAGCAAGAGGAGAATCACAGTTCATCTGTTCTATAAAACATTCACATCAAAGAATTATCTGACAAGTCTATAGGCATCAGGCATATCTAAAATGTTTTATAGTCAGAAGATGTTCAAATTGTCTTTCCTTTACATGTATGAATAGAAATAGTGCATTATTACTACATTATAAGGGCATTTCAATGTGGAGAAGAGATACTTCATACCATTTCTTGCTTCTATTAATAACAGCAACACGTGAAAATAGAAACTATTTTGGACAAATGGCATCATAAGCGTTCTGAGATTGCCAACCGAGCTACATTTGGCTATATGTGAATGGTTGTCCGCCCTGGGCCCTTATCTGGAGGCATTTGGTTCTATAGGGAATCCCAACCAGCGGCCACATTTCTACTTACTTAATAAACGTCTGAATAATAGCGGAATCCCATTTGATCTTGAAGGTTGACTGAACACAAAGCTCGCGCTAGGGCTTTTGTTAGAAGCGTCTCTCCTAAATAGTATAATCCATACGCTGTTTCGTTTCAGACAGATAACTTTTTTCTGATTGGGCACTATTCGGCAATGAATTAGGAGATGGGTTTTGAAATGTGTCTCTCATTTAGTTCCGCCGGCGTCCATTTATGAAATAACTTGTTGGTGAGTGGTAGCGAGAAGAAAGGTCACGGTCAAAGGCAGTAAATAAACGCGTAATCGCGACTGAATTATATTGTAAACCCTCATTGTGTTTTATGTTCAAACGTGAGCTTAGAAGTGGTGATTTAAAACTTAACCTTCAAATCACATCCAACCTGAAAGAAGTATGGTCTAAAGTAGACGCACACATGAAAAGATAGTTAACGTTTATCTGAATATTCGTCTGGTGCTGTATAACATGTTTTTGAAATTGCTCATATTTAGAACTGCATCTTATTTCATGCCGTTTTCTAAGCATTGGGTGAGGTGAGGTGGTGAAATTGGGTTTAACGTCGCGTCCAAGATTATTGCACTTATATAGCGACGTGCATGCACGTGTGTGTGTGTGTGTGTGTGTGTGTGGCTGCTTGTACTAGAACGGACTGATGCCGATTTATAGTGCTAGCCCACTGAAATACCATGCCGCAGTTTAACATGAATACCCCACTCAGACACAGTATACTGACTCCGAGCCGACCAGTCCTTGCTTTAACCCCTTAATGCCGAGCGCCAGACAGGGTAACAACAAGTACCATCTTTTAACGTCTTTTGGTATGACGTGGCCGGGGATCGAACCCCGGACCTTCTGCTCTCCCACTAGACCACGGAGGCGGTCTCTAAGCATGATCTGCAAGATTGTCCGGGATAGGTATCGAACATGGCATAAACTATAAACATCATGAGTTTGTTTGTTTGTTGTTTAATGCCGCACTCAGCAATATAACAGCTATATAACGGCGATCTGTAATTAATCAAGTCTGAGCCAGGCAATCCAGTGCTTGAAATCATGAGCATCGATCTACGCAGTTTGGAATAGATGACATGCATCAACCTAGTCAACCAGCCAGACCACCCGATCCCAATAGTCACCTCGTACGACAAGCATACTCGCCTCTTCTAACCTAATCCAACCCGGATCTTCACGGGTCGCTAATGAGTTTGTATTGGTTCTCTGACTCCTGTTTGTTTGTTGTTTAACGCCGCACTCAGCAATTTTCCAGCTATATGACGGTGGTCTGTAAAATAATCATGTCTTGACCAGAAAATCCAGTGACTTATATCATGAACATCGATCAACAAAGCCTGACCACCCGATCCCGTTAGTCGCCTCTTACGACAAGCATAGTCGCCTTTTACGGCAAACATGGATTGCTGAAGACCTATTCTACCCCGGATCTTCACGAGTCCTCTGACCACTGATGCAGCGCTTTAGAAAATAGACCACTGATGAGAACAATATTTTTCTCTTTTTCGTAGCCTTACTTTCTTCAAGGCAAAACCTCCGCCACAACAATATTAGCGTTTACTTCGTTGCCTTTAAATTTCAACATTCCACTGACAACAATGTTTGTTGCATCGTCACAAGTCATGAAAAGGAACATGATTAGCTACATCACCATCACATATGATTAACAAGATGCAAGATGGAGTGTCCTTTGAACCTTTTATTCTGCGGTCAAACGTGATTGTTTTCTGATTGCGCCTTCAATTACGGTTTTTGTGATCATGTAATACGATATACTAAACATCGCTCGGCATTGGTCGAGAACTTAACTCACGTACGTTGACACGTAAGACATACCACGTCACACTGCTGTGTCATCACATAAAACAAGGCTCGTGGTTTGTTTGTTTGTTTGTTTGTTGTTCAACGCCGCAGTAAGCTATATTCCAGCTATATGACGGCGGTCTGTACATAATCGAGTCATCATGCGTATCGATCTTCGCACTTTGGTTACGATGACATGCATCAACCAAGTCAGCGAGCCTGCCAACCCATCCCGTTAGTCGCCTCTTACGACAAGCAGAGTCTCCTTCTACGACAAGCATGGGTTGCTGAATATCAATTCTAACCCGGATCTCGGGACGTATGTAATATGACAGACTGGACAACTGTAATGCCGAATTTGGCTCGGGAAGTAAAGCCATCAGGTAATATTATTCTTTTCTTCCATTAAATTGACATCTGTGTCTTTGATGGAGGATGATAACAATGTGTTGAAGATTACATCGTATTACATGATCTACTCGAATAACGAAGTAATTGCTTTCCCCACTGGCTGTGACGACATTGCTGAAATAATACCGATGAGACGTTTAATTTGAACTCACTGACTCACTCATTCATAACAGTGGTTAAGTTCGAAAACAGAGTGAGTATGGTTTTACGCCGCTTTTAGCAATATCACGGCGGGGGACACCAGAAATGGGCTTCACACAGTGTACCCATTTCGGGAATCGAACCGGGGTCTTCAGCCTGACGATCGACGCTTTTACCACCAGTCTACCCGACCGCCCCCTCGAAAAGAGAAAGAGGATGTGGTCGAATAGAGTTGTTTACAGAAGTTTGTATCTACCTGAGGATGACAAGCATGAGCAACTACTCGTGCAAACAGGGTACGGCGACACATCCAGCGACGTCGCACTTGTAACTACCCCGCCCATTGATAGTCGGACCTTACATCAGTGTGTCAGCTGGTTTTGCCAGAGATCCAAATTGTTAGTTGAGAATACGCATATATATATATATATACATATATATATATGTACCAACGTGGAGATGTTAAGACAAAATGTATTCATCTTCAAATGCTTGTTATCATGAGCCGACTTTAAAGATGATGGAATAATCATAACACATGCACCCGACGGTGTTGATCGTTGTCCATGCCATCAAGCACAGATTCACCGGTCCCAAAGTCGATTGTCGTTAAACAACAAGCAAACAAAGAACCAAAAAAGTGGGAGAGTATATCTTGTAATCAACACCTTTCAGCTAAATTATCGTAATGTTATTTTCGGCGAGTTTCGTGATGTCAAAACATTTCAAGATCAATGGTTTTAATCCCCGTGCAATTCGAAAAAAAACACGAATCAAGGCCAAAACACATACTCTCTCAAGATTGAAACATACAAGCGGATCCTGCTCCGTTAGACAACTGGAGCACCCGCGCGAACAAAATACCTCAATGGGAAATTTAAAAAATCCCAACACGTCAGTCAGTGTAGACCAATTGATCATTTCAAAATTGCATTGGGGCGTTACCCCGAAGGCCTGGATTCGTAGACCAAGTCAGTTATCATCGCAGTCATATTGCGGGAGTACTGCTTAAAGCGGCGTAAAACTATACTCACCCGCTCAACATTGCATCAGCAATTCTTTCAGCACTGCATCGACACATATCTCGTTGAGAAGTCAAACATGTAAACATTCTTCTGGCATCAGTTCAGACATTTCAAACAAATAATCAATACAGTCATGTCCGGAAACAAGACATAGTTCGTGCTTGTCTTGTGAACAAACCTTAGAAATAAAAAAGAAAAAAAGTCCTCAGAAATATCCAACAAGCAATCCCGAGAAGTCATACCTACAGATTGGAGCACGTGAACGGTCACAAATGTGTTATTTAAAAAACATTACGAAAACAATCCGACTTTTTTTCAAAATTAGTAGCGACTATAACTAGATTTTACTCTTTGTGTTGATCGTGCAGTGTCTCAGTATTGCCTTGGTGCTTCTGCCTAATGTGGTGTCGGTGGCGCACTGTCAAGTGCACAGCAAATGAATTGATCCCACAGACTTAGCACACCAAGCAGGGTAATGATCTTGGTTTCTTTTGGCCATTGTGGTTGGAAGCATTTCTAGGTCAAATGTGTTCAAACAACCATAAACAACGATAACATGGTGTCAGTAAATCACGACTGGGGCACAGAGAAAGGTCATCCTGGTGATAAAACATCGTTGATCCTATTTTACCCATCTGATTGAGTGCAGGCATTTGGACGTATGTCCGAGTCCTCTGTAAACACTGGGCACAAGTTCACATATGTCCATTGTGTAGGAAGTCCACATACCTGAATTAAGTGCACACTGTTCATTCTGTACTAAATAACAGAAAAGGAATTCGGTTAAAGGATGGGTACGGAGAATCTTAAGTGCATAAACCGGCTTTATTAATTCTCCGAAGATGGTTTTATTATTCTTTTGGAAGAAAAAGAACTTTTTTTCAAACCAATATGATAATTTCCTATCGCCAATTTCCTTTTGATTTTGATAAATATTCTCTTCGCTGTGTGATCGATTTCCATAAAGAAACTATCAATATAATAATCATAGCAAACCAATGATCTTTGGCGTCACCTTTCGGTAGGGGGTCTTAGGTCTCGGCAGCTGCACTGTTGTCACGCACAAACCGATCAATTGTGTGATTTTGAATTGCGAAAATCAGCCAGGCAACTGGGGTTGAACACTCAGAGGGATTCATTCAGGTCTCTTAAAAAACACAAACTGAAATTATACAGACTGATTCTCTATACGATTAGAAAACACTTTTGCCACTCTCACAAATCTATAACTTACACAGAAACCGTTATGTGTGTGTCTGTGGAACTGGAAGCAATCTCATCCTGCGTATACCTCTTCGCAACATTTAAAGGGTTAATCGACTTTGGAAAACGTGGTTGATGGATTGCAGAGGGCAATCATTACCAACAACCTACGTCCATTAGTAAAGGGTCTGCTAATAAAAAAAATGTCGAGGGAAAATAGGAAACGAAAGGTCGCCGAAACGGAGGAACCACAGGGTAATTTATAAAAAATAAAATCGATTATTTGTACAAACCGATTATCGGTATGGAGAAGCATTGGTCTACGGACCAGTCGATGAGTATGGAGTTTTGTTCAGATCGTAATCTGTGCTGCCCAGTTAGATGGTACGAACAGATACGTAAATGAAAAGCTAATGGGTTTTCGCCAGAAATTTGCCAGCGCTGAGCAGATGGAATTTCGATAGCTCGGTGCTAGGGGAAACTAGGTGTCGCTGTGAGGATGCCGCTTGGAAACAACATGCGGAGGGCGAATGTAACACATGATGGCGTATTCCTGGAAACGAGTCTTGGAGTGCCAGAATAGTACGTAAACTTGGCAAGAGCGGGTGAAAACCGTGCTCCCGAACATGGCAAGAGAATATGGATATGTTTTTTGAATGTTCATGTACATGTGCAGGTTTTTTAATGAGTTCAATACATCTGAACCTTCTGTTTCGTGTATGACCTCTGATAAAGTGTATAGCTCTAGAAAGTTTCTAGTTGAAAAAATATAAACAACATTTTTGTTCACGAAACTGTAACAACGATAGGGACTGGGACTTACATAGTTTGAACAATTCGATTAACTAGGCGTCATGGTGAGTTTAAACACATGCTATAGTCAACAAGGCAACGGAAGTGGGCACTGGTGCTCCCTTATGACATACAGTAAATTACGTTTATTACGAACACCCTTATAACGAACTGTCGAAAAACGAACTTCGGTCCCGTCCATTTGCTGAACGTGTTGTATATATGCTTATTACGAACGACGGTTATAACGAATAAAAATTAGTGATCTCTTTGAGTACGTAGTTGACTGTATGTCAAGCAGTTGGGATCCAACAGAAATAACATCGGTACTATATGGCCCATTAGCGCAGCCTGCGTGTATCCAACCATTGGGAAAATCCAATGGTTGGGACTGAAACCTCGAGCTAAAGAGCTTTTGTAGAAACACTGTGCTTAGTTGTGTCCCTTTGTGGAACCAGAATCCGATAACTGTGAGTTCCCAGATTCAGTCTCATAATAACATGTGCCCTTACCCTGTTATTCACCTGATGAAGAGGCAAGAAGAGTGAGTGAGTGAGTTGGGTTTAACGCCGCCTTTAACAGTATTCCAGTTATATCACGGCGTGTCAGCTTTATGTGGGAGGAAAGCCCGAAGTGATGCAGGTCTCAAGACGTTTACCACTTCGGTGAAACCCACGAGCACGGGTATGGTGCTGACAAACCTAGAAACATAATCGGGGCGAACCGGCATTCGAACCCACAATCATAGGTTTCTGGCATGTCCAAGGGACGCAACTCTGCACAGCGAATCGCGGCGCCTTAGAAGACTGAGCCACCCGTTCCCCCAGAGGCAAGAAAAAGCCCTGAAACGTTGTGTATACATAACAAAAATGTTGCTATCGATAATTATCCTTTGTGTTTCCCTCCCACACATTGTTGTCACGCAGTGATATAATTGGCTTTACAGCTCTCTCAATCACGCATCTAGAGAAGCTAGGTCGCGGTGAAGGCTCTTACAGACCTGATATTAACGGCATGGCAGACACTTGGTGCTTTACAGAACATTTCATTTCCGTCTTGTTTATAGTACATGTACCGCAATTCGATTTTCGGACACAACAAAACGTCCAATTTTAATGTATTTGGGACAGACGAACTAATGGCCATGTATAACCCGTTCACACTGTCTCGAGTTGAACCCGTTGGTAATGCAATGACCACACGAAATCCAGTAACATAGATTGACCCTCAAAATGTGTTTCACAACCAAGCCCTCAGAGGATGGTGCCCTAAGCCTCGCTTCATACTTATGCTTATAATGAAGGCTTTGTGGAAAATACTGACCCAGGGGTATCAATTTCCGCTAAATGACATCTGAGTTATCCAAATATGAAATAATATTTGAAAACGCCACGAGGCTATTGTATTAGTTATGGAGACGGGCACAAATCCCACACGGAGGGTTCCCTGACGTTCATCTGTCCGCTCTCATCAGCTCCATCGCCAACACCGTCACAATCAGGACAACACGTCTCGATCGATTGCAATAATTGACCTTTAATTTGACCCGTTTAATGACAACAGCGTGCCCAGAATCAACCTGGAGCCTTACTGAAAGATGCTTCTGGTTCACCCGGTGGGATGAGGTTAGAGCTGTCTGACGGATGTTGGGGTTAGTCCTGATTATATTTCTATGTCTTGGATATTTTCTTTTGCTTTGTTTTTGAACGCCACATTAGCAATATTCCAGCTGTATGACGACGCGCTCGAGACCAACTGGTGGAATTCCGGGAGAATCCGAATAGCGACTTGTGCCCGTCTCATGGCTGTTTTTGCGACTGGTAGCTAAACGTATTGTCAAGTTGTTGTTTAATGATTCACGTATATTTCCCCCATATATGATACATATACTAGATGCTACTAAAGCGTTTTGAAATTAGAACTTGGTACCTTGAAATTTGAACATAACATCTTGATGTTTCAAGAAAAGAAGAAACAAACAATTGGCCTTATAAGGCATCCGTAGAATGATGACGACGGCCTGTAAATAATCGACTCTGGAACACTGATTATTATTACCTTCTTTATATATATATATATATATATATATATATATATATATATATATATATATATGCAAGGGACCAACCATTTGATATGCCGCATAAAATATGTGTTTTTTAAATAATGAGTGTCGGACCCTAACAGCTAACTGCATCAGGGAAATAATAAACATTTTTTTTTGTTCAGTAAACGACCATGCATTCTTTTAGGAAAGAAATATACAGCAAGCACATGCACAGCAAGACGTACAACTAGCACGTGTACATCAATACGTACAAGCACATGTACAAGCACCTGTACAAGAAGCCCATGTACAACAATACGTACAAGAACATTTACCAGATGTACATCAAGCACATGTACAAGATATACAAAAAGCACTTGTACAAGATGTACAGCGAGCACATGTACAAGATGTACAACAAGCACATGCACAATATATTCAGCAAACACATGTACAAGATGTACAACAAGCACATGCACAATATATTCAGCAAACACATGTACAAGATGTACATCAAGCACATGTACAAGATATACAGCAAGTACATGTACAAGATGTACAGCAAGCACATGTACAAGATGTACAACAAGCACATGCACAATATATTCAGCAAACCCATGTACAAGATGTACAACAAGCACATTTACAACAAAATGTACAAGAACATTTACAAGATGTACATGTACAAGATGTACATCAAGCACATGTACAAAATTAATATTATGTACAAGCACATGTGCAACAAGATGTACAACAGTAAGCTGCGTATTTACAAGGTAACTCATAAACTCCGAGTTCTGATACTCCACGCAGGCAAAGTTACGTAAAAGTTGCCAGAACATTGTTAACTTCTTCCATACTTTTTCCTGCAACATGTTGGTTCTCCCTTTGTCTGCACCTAATTTCAGCCAATGATGTTAGGACCACGCGAGAAAGAAACAATTCATTTCAGTTGGCTCCATCAAACTGTGGAACATATGACCTTTTTGTTCCAGTGAAGGACAGATAATTATCCAGGTGATATAACACATGGATGGCTAACTACGTTTCCAAGTCACCGAAAGGCATATCTCCGTGGAAATAATGTCACTGAATTCTCACGAAAGCGTTTTTCGTCTACCGTTGTGAGTGTTCGGGCAAAACGTTGTCTTCATTACAGAGGCACCTGACGTTGATGTGACACGCTGGTCTTGTTTTTGAAGCATCGTTTGAAAGGAGGTTTGCATATATTTAAATGTAAGGCTCATAAAAGCGATTGCATGGGGAAAAGCGGTAACATAGCCCAGCGTAATATCTATGTGGTTGATTGTGCGAGATAGGTTTACCAACGTTTGGAACTGTGACAGTCATATCGTGACGCCGAGATCAGCAATAATCCAGCTATAGGACGGCGGTCTGTTAGTGATCGAGTCTGGACCAGACAATCCAGCCGTTCACATCATGAGCATTGATCAAAACAATTGGGATGCGAGGACATGTATCAACACAGTCAGTTCGCCTGACCACCTGATCTCGTTAGTCGCTCGTATGACAAGCATGGGTTGCTGGCCTGTTCTAACCCGGATCTTTACGGGTCGTCATGATCAGAGCTGATCCTGCATTCGCACAAAGACCAGTGGAACGAAGGGACTATTCAATTGACAACTTAAAACAAGAGGAAAAGCAAAATGATGCAGATCGTGGACGATCCACATCAATGAAACCCACGGGTATGGTGCTGACAATGTTGACAAGCCAGATTATCGAATGCACGATTAGCGGATCCTTGCACATCAAGGGGATGCAATGCTGCGCAACGCATCAACACCGCGCCCGAGATCATTATCATGTTGAGGTTTAAGGCCATTTCAGGATGGAAAAAGGTTTATATCAAATAACAAGTATATTTAAACCAACAATCATAATTTGATGTCTAAGTTTTTCTGTCATGAAGATAAAAAGTTTGAAGCAACTTGAGTTTATGATTATACCAGGAGAGCTAACATCAAATATCTCAACAGTAATTAATTCAAGCCGGATACTGTTTAAGATCTGATTAAACATATCTGATTCTCTGATTCGCAGGAAAATCACATATAATCTACACGAGATGGAATTACATTGAGCTAAAAAAGGAATTTAACCAATTGAAAGAAAGATGAAAGGGCCTCGTTTATAAACATTCGGAACTGAGGCCATTGTGCTCAGAGGATTCGGTCAAGTCGAGACGAAGCGTAGGTCGCCATTGTCATGCGGTTGGTGTTGCCATTTGTTTTCAAAGACACTCCAGAGATTTAGAAGAGGCTGCCTTGTCGGGAAGCCTCATACATTCTTGATAACTATTTATCGGCTCATCAGAATTCATTGAATTTCCATTCGGCAATGGCCATAAAACGTCTCCCAAGACTTTACATCGATGAGCGATTTGGGTGTCTTTGCAAAACAATGCGTGTTATTTCCATGTCAGTTTGATAAATGAGGACAGGAAAAGAACAAATAATATCAATTAATATGCGAAAATACAAAAACCAATGATGGATATGTGATATTTATTTCAAATATTTGAATGTCCTCTGATTCTAACCAATTCCTTTTAAAACTCATTCATTACGTCGGGTTTCTACAAAAGGATGAGTTAATCATTGCCGATGTGGTTTCTGGGTCTATCACAGCGAAACATCATCCTCAGTAGGGATGCTTATGTGCAGTAACATATAGCTTGGTTTATGATTGTTGCATATTCTCGAGAAGATATCATCGCCTGCTAGGACCTCTGGCGCCCGTGCAATGTTTGCCAGGGGGTTGGGTCTCAATATCAGAGGTTGTACAACAGAACTGTAGGCGTTGGAAGGACCGCGTCATTCATCCGTGCCGTTTACACTGCTTTCAATCACGTCCCATCTATAGTTCAAATTGATTTGAAGTTCTGTAAGCCTCGAAACACGGGTTTCAATCGGAACCTACCAAAAGCAAGATTCCAAATCGGACAGAGAAATCCGCAACGTTAAAGGAGACCAGACGGAATCATCTCAATGGATTACCGGAGCCGGCAAGAGGGCTACATGGAATACGAGCAAATTCAATTACATGAAGGGAAGGCCTCTCTGGTTCTGCTTGTGGAATTCGTGACCAAACATACCATAAACTACTGACGGTGAACGTGAGAGAGAGGTCACCTCATCCCATTTCCTTGTGGAGGATGTAGTTTTCCTAAACAATCTGGATACTATCATAAACTGATGTCTTTTTTCCCCGCATAACAACGCAACGTGGAAACGACATGGAGTTAAAAATCTTAAGGCCGAAATTATTTCTTTTCAATCGTTAACTCTTTTTAAAAAAAACATCTCCCGGAGATGACTGCGTTTAAGTTGGCTTGCAAATTTCTGGGATATTGATTGGCCTAACTGTCGGTTTGACCCGACGTGATCTTCCTTGAAGTTCCCCACCAACATGTGAATACGCTAGACGCAGAGTCGGACAATAGGCACGGAGAGTTATAGGTTATACGATGAAACAATACTCTTCGTTCGCCCACAGCAATCATTTGGCTTACGTATGTTTGGGTAACGTTGATTTTACCGCACTATATTGCAATGGCAGTGCAATAGATTTCTTAAACGTGATTTTCAAACTGTGTCAAAGCAGTTGGCATCCCAGCTGTTGAATTGAGGAATTCTTATCACTCCAAATCTAAACAGAGCACTTCAGGTGCAAGTATGTTCACATATGCAAAAAGATAAAAAAAGACACATGCACGTACATAGCTCACTGATGACGTTGCTTTAATGAAAGCATCTACACATGCATAACATATCGTTTGACAATGTGCATGCTTCTGAGATGGGTTTTATGTGACGCATTGATTCAGTTTTGTCACGAACCCGTGAAGATCCGGGGTAAAATAGGTCTTCAGCAACCCATGCTTGCTCTAAAAGGCGACTATGCTGGTCGTATGAGGCGACTAACGGGATGGGTTGGTTAGACTCACTGACTTGGTTGATACATGTCATCGTATCCCAATTACGCGCGTGGATTGACGCTTATGACATCAATCACCGGATTGTCTGGTTCAGACTCGATTTTTCATATAGCTGAGGTCGGCGTTTAACAACAAACAAATTAAGTTATATCACGGCTTGTTATCTTGATGTGAGAGGGAACACGAAGTAATGCAGGTTTTAGACGTAGACAGTTAATAAACACATAGCTTATGTATTCACCCTTTGGGATCAAGTAACACAAATGTGCTGCTGTTGCTGAATACCTATTGGATGTAGTTAAATCACATTATCTCGAAGTCCCTTGGGACATCGGCAGTTGATTAAGTTACCCGAAGCTCCAGACAAATGTTCGAGATCTTAATGTCGTGGCGATAAGGCCGTGTTTGATAATTATTCGTTTTAAATGAAATTGAGTTAACGAAGTCAGTGTAAGGTTTTCCCCAAACTTCGAGAGAAAACAATAATATTCAAACTTCATGACTGACACCTGAAGCTAGTTTCATTGCATGTTAAAAGGGGCGGCCGGGTAGCCTAGTGGTTAAAGCGTTCGCTCGTCGCGCCGAAGACCCAGGTTCGATTCCCGACATGGGTACAATGTGTGAAGCCTATTTCTGGAGTCCCCCGCCGTGATATTGCTGGAATATAGCTAAAAGCGGGGGTAAAACCAAACTCACTCACTCTCATGTTGAGATAAGCCATCCAAGTAACTTTTCAGGTAATTAGTTATTCCAAAGTCTTCTTATGCCACGACCTTTGATTACAGTCAACTGTGGACATATATTCCGAACTCGGCGTTTAACGCAGTTGACAGGTGTGAAATTGCACTCAATAGCAGGTACATATACACCAGCTAGAAAAAGACGTTAATGGCGTCTGACGTGGTGGTTACAGGCAGTGTGGTGGCATTGTCTATATGACAAACAATAATTGATTCCTCCTGTCCCCAAGGCATGGGGTGCATGGAAGTTGACTCGACACTAAGAATGAACAATTATCGATTAAGGCGAACATTGATGGACTACACAATGCTCGTTTTTTCAGATTATGTAACTTTTCCTTTGAGGTTGCGTACTGGGGGTACATTGGAGAGAGAGAGAGGGAGAGAGAGAGAGACGAATAGTGACACCAAATAGGACGTTAGAAAAGAAGGAGAAGCAGCGACACAACAAGGAGAAAGAAAGGAAAGACAGTAGGAGACAAGGTAAAAAAACGAAGATGATTGACTGAAAGAAAGCGAGAGAATATTGGTAGAAAGACGAAAAATAAGTAAAACGAGAAAAAAATGTTTTTACATCGCATCGGCAATACTGCAGCCATATTACGATGAGAACAAGGTATGCATAATAAAACATCTGTCCATAAAGGACAGTAAAACAGTAAGATAAGTTACAGTTCTATAATACAACAAAGCAGATGAAACCGAGAAGAATTAAGGAAAAACGAGAGAAAGGGAGAGAGAGTGAGTGAGTTGGGTTTTACGCCGCTTTTAACAGTATTCCAGTTATATCACGGCGTGTGGGAGGAAAGCCCGAAGTGATGCAGGTCTCAGACGTTTACCACTTCGGTGAAACCCACGAGCACGGGTATTGTGCTGACAAACCTAGAAACATAATCGGGGCGAACGGGGATTCGAACAATCATAGGTTTCTGGCGTGCTCGAGAGCTCAAGAGAGAGAGAGAGAGAGAGAGAGAGAGAGAGAGAGAGAGAGAGAGAGAGAGAGAGAGAGAGAGAGAGAGAGAGAGAGAGAGAGAGAGAGAGAGAGAGAGGAGAGAGAGAGGAGAGAGAGAGAGAGAGAGAGAGAGAGAGTTTGTAATGTGACGGAGTATGACGGTCAGTGAGAGAGATATGACGACAGTTTGAACAGTGAGTGGATGAGTTGATGAAGTAAGACGGTGAATGAGTGAGTGAGTGATGCATGGTGAGTGGGCGAGATGATGGTGGGGAGTAATAGAGCAAGGCGGTGAATGAGTGAGTGCTTCTTATTACACCACAGTCAGAAAGATTGCAGATGTATCTCAGCAGCCTGTAAATGATCGAGCCTCGACCAGACAAACCGGTGATTGATATTAAGCGTCACGTCCCAACTGAGTGGGCGACTAACGGGATCGGGTGGTTAAGCTCGCTGACTTGATCGATTTAGGTCATCGTATCACAATTGTGTGGATCGATGCTCATGATATCAATCACTGGATTGTCTGTTGCAGACCGCCGTCATATAGCTCGAATATTACTGAGTATGGCGTTAAACAAGAATCAAACAAAACAAACAAATCATGACACACAGTCAATCGACTCACCCTTTCTGATAATTAACACGATATAACTTTTGTGTGAGTGAGTGAGTGAGAGCGTGAACGCCAGTCCTTCATGGTGTGTTGGCGATAGGTTGACCGAGCGATATAGTGCGTGAAAGAGTCGGCATGAAGACTAATCATGCTCAAAGTAGCTTAAAACCACACTCACTCACACTTTGTACTGATCATAAATTAAAGGGATAGTTCCTTGCTCTTCAAATTCAAAGAATCAAATAGCTTCATAAAAAAACTTCAGTTAAAGTACGACGGCATAGAACTTTCACAAGAACATAGTCCCGTAAACTTCCATTACTACAAACAAGGTTGCGGTAATAGCGGAAGATTGTCTGTAGACAACACATACATGTCATAACGGTGCATCCCCGATCAAAGAATGACCGTTACTGTTACAGCTGTGATCAACACACGACGTCTTAGTAATGCTGTATATCTACCAAGCACAATGTCTTCAGATCACGTCAAGGTCTCGTGTTTAATGGACGACCGTGCTTTACGATACATCATAAAACAAAATGAACAAGACTCAATAGATCTGAACGCGTCTGTTCCTCGTGGGATGTCGTAGGGTCAGAACAAGACTTTATTTCAAGTCGCAGACAGCAACATGTCCACAGCGCTCGTTTCCATCCTCGTTTGAAGCCTCATCACGGGCAACAGAAGCCGACCATGTTTCTTGTATCTCTCGGGCTATCAACACTATAACCTTTTTAGCCTGTCCACTGACAGATGAACGGGAAGGGGACCAGACAGACAGATCAGAAGACTAGGAGACAAAAACACAATGGGTGATTATCTTGAAAGAACAGGATGGAGAATCCTGACGGACAACCCGTAACATCCGAGGTCTGAGCATGTATCGTGTTTAAGTTCGGTGCATCACTCGCTGAGACTGGAGTAAAAAAGTCAATAATGAGTTAGCGAATGTAAGTTGTTTCAACCTCTTACGCATCGGTCAGCAAGGTTTGAGCTTACTCGCGTCGACATGTGGTAGGCGAGTCTGAGCCAGCCATACAAGTGGTTGACAGGGTGAGGAGACACTCGCGTCGTCAGGGTACGATGATACATCATTGGCAAAGTCAAAAAGCCTGACCTCCCCATCTCAATTCTTATCTGATAACCTAATGACTGAGCTAATGTTGTGTTGAGCCTCCGTCAGTGACCTCAGCGACGGGCTTGGTGCTCAAAGGGTGGCTGTCAGTGACCTCAGAGAAGGATATAGTTTCTCATATTGTGACAGTCAGTGACCTCGGGAAGGGTATAGTTTCTCATATTGTGACAGTCAGTGACCTCAGAGAAGGGTATAGTTTCTCATATTGTGACAGTCAGTGACCTCAGAGAAGGGTGTAGTTTCTCATATTGTGACAGTCAGTGACCCCAGAAAAGGGTATAGTTTCTCATATTGTGACAGTCAGTGACCTCAGAGAAGGGTATAGTTTCTCATATTGTGACAGTCAGTGACCTCAGAGAAGGGTATAGGTTCTCATATTGTGACAGTCAGTGACCTCAGACAAGGGTATAGGTTCTCATATTGTGACAGTCAGTGACCCCAGAGAAGAGTATAGTTTCTCATATTGTGACAGTCAGTGACCTCAGAGAAGGGTATAGTTTCTCATATTGTGACAGTCAGTGACCTCAGAGAAGGGTGTAGTTTCTCATATTGTGACAGTCAGTGACCCCAGAGAAGGGTATAGTTTCTCATGTTGTGACAGTCAGTGACCTCAGAGAAGGGTATAGTTTCTCATATTGTGACAGTCAGTGACCTCAGAGAAGGGTATAGTTTCTCATATTGTGACAGTCAGTGACCTCAGAGAAGGGTATAGTTTCTCATATTGTGACAGTCAGTGACCTCAGAGAAGGGTATAGTTTCTCATATTGTGACAGTCAGTGACCTCAGAGAAGGGTATAGTTTCTCATATTGTGACAGTCAGTGACCTCAGAGAAGGGTATAGTTTCTCATATTGTGACAGTCAGTGACCTCAGAGAAGGGTATAGTTTCTCATATTGTGACAGTCAGTGACCTCAGAGAAGGGTATAGTTTCTCATATTGTGACAGTCAGTGACCTCAGAGAAGGGTATAGTTTCTCATATTGTGACAGTCAGTGACCTCAGAGAAGGGTATAGTTTCTCATATTGTGACAGTCAGTGACCTCAGAGAAGGGTATAGTTTCTCATATTGTGACAGTCAGTGACCTCAGAGAAGGGTATAGTTTCTCATATTGTGACAGTCAGTGACCTCAGAGAAGGGTATAGTTTCTCATATTGTGACAGTCATGGACCTCTGAGAAGGGTCTTGGTGCTTATTTGAGTGGCACGCAATGACTTCAGAGATGGTCTAGGTGCTTATAGTGTGGCTGTAAGTGACCTCGGAGAGGGGGATAGGTGGTCATAGATTGGCAGTCAGTGACCGAAGAGAAGGGTCGCGGTGCTAATAGAGAGGCAGGCAATGAGAAAGGCGTTTTCTGCATTTGCACATTTTTATTTTGTTTAAGAAGAATTCAAAAAGTAACTACAAGTTGGTTTATATGCGTCAGCGAACTCACTCCGATCCAAAATACCTATAGACTTTTACATATATGCTGATGTTCTGCTAACGTTGTGAACGTCCTTTAATGTCTGAGGGGGTTGGTGGGTGTTTATGCAGTAGACGGCAATACATTTATCACAGCAGTCTAGATAAAATCATCGATTGGAAGTCCGAGTCAGACAAACGAGTAGTCGATAGTGTGAGGAAACGACCCGTGTCATAGGGTAAGGATGACTATGAACAGGTCACAACAGTGGGTCGGACCTATTGATTGTCAGCCGTCCAAGTTTTATTAATCCTAAAGGCCAAGCGATCTCTGGCGATGTCAGTCAACAGACTGGGAGGTACCAAAACCTAAGGCACCGAGAACAATTGGGAGTCGGACAACTTGGTACTTGGGATGCAAGCGTGACATTTCGAAAGAGGGGTCCGCATATTTGCCATTTTCACCCTAAATCGTTTCAATCACTTTTGTATCAAAAGGGAAAGAAAATTCAATGATATAAAACATTTATGAAAAAGGACAAGATCACGTTTGTTAGCCTTGACACGGGCCTATTCGAAAGAATTTTGCATTTATCATTTTCAATGATGCATTCTACATATTCTTGATGGAACCCTGGATGGATTTCTGTGTCAAAACAAACTGGCATGGCGAAGACGGTAATAAGAGGATCGAGCCACTCCATCATGTCGCTTAAGATACTGTGTTTGTGCCAAAGCTGTTTCACTTTTCAGGCCAGTCGACTTCATCCAAGCGAGAGACTCGGGGTTGCTGATCTTCTAAACTCACTGCACATAAACTAGATGCAGTGGTCGTTCAGATAGCCTCTCCTTGAAGAACTGCGTCTTGGCCGATTCGATATGACACTTAGCTTGGTTGACACTCATTATTATACCGTCCATCAGGACAGAACCATCAACAAAATCAACTTTGACATTGAGCCAGGTCCCACATCCTTTGTTTGTTTAAGGAAACTGTGGAATGCCTTGTTTTCATCATGAGTTATGAAATCCTTCACAAGAGGATCATCGGACAAATAAATGTGTGCAAAAGTGCACAATGCAATTCTATCATGAAGAGCCTCCACGTTACTCAAACCACTCCCTCCCATGATAACTGATAAAACATAAACGATTGAGGGAAGAGCCTAGGGGGGATCTAATGTCTGATATTCGTCGTGTCTGTTCGTCAATACCCAGAATGTCTTGATTCGTCCTCGTTCAATCAACAACACCAAAAGAATACGAAAGGGCGGGTACAGCATAAGTATTTTTGGCTTTGACTTTTTTGCGAGCGTTCAGCGTCAACATACAACTCTGCCCGAGGTTTTTCTTTGATATGTGCATTCTGGAGTTTGTCCCTAACCTGTAAGTCCTAAGTACGTATAGACCTGACCTTCTACGAGATGGTCAATGACTCCTCCACCAAGTAAATTGACTCATCGGCCCTCTTCTACCTTGCCACGTTAAAGAATGCTGCATTTGTCGAGTCCAAAGGAGGTGAGTGAGGGGTGTTGGGGATTTGTACTGAGGTGGTCCAGCATGATAACCGTCCTCTTTGCTAAGCAAAAACTTGAAGTATTTAGTGACTAACATAGACTAACATCTAGTCTCTGAAATGAACATATCGTACAGAAAAAACAGTTGTTCAGTTCTCTTAATAAAAATATAATAAAAGGGAGCCCAGTGATTCTCTTCATTTTCCTGATACTGCAGTAATCTAGACTTGCCAAACATTATAGACTTGCATGGGCTGTAGTTGATATATTTATATCGGGGTCTGTAAGACAGACTATGACTAACAGAGACGCATTGTTACTACTACTACTACTACTACTACTACTACTACTACTTCGATTTGATAGCCGAATTCGGTTGTTCTGTCATTATAATTATCTTAGTTATTATTATTATTATCCCATATATAACATTTTGTACTTTTGACCACTTTCTAATTGGCATTGTGTTCCTTGCTTTCGGCCATGGGAGCCGTGCCAATTTACACTTGTCAGAGGGGTACACAAAATACGTGATCTAGACTACCAGTTGTCGGGCTTTCATTTGGTGGAAGCCTCGGTGGCCGAGTGGCGATTAGGTGCCTCAATCTGGCAGTGTCTGGATCCAGTCTCGGATGGGACTCAATCCAAAAACGTACTAGAATCTGTACTTTACTAAAAAAGTGTTATCCCAAACATATATTTGTTACATTTGATTAATTTCTAAATGGCATTATTATTATTATTATTATTATTATTATTATTATTATTATTTACATGTGTATAGCGCCAGCTGCTAAAACCGCGTACACTTATTACCGCGGTAAACAGATATTCAATTTGCATTCTCAGCTCGGGGGAGTGTTCAACACATACGAACAATGTGTTTATGCATATTATCAAGGAACCCTACGACATCGGTTGGAGAATGACATCTAAAGTCGGTAGGGAAATTAGCACATACACACACACACAAAAATAAATTAAAAAAATACAAACATAAGGATAGACAAACCGAATCACAGGATGCCTGCCTCTGACAACATCTTTACCTTGCCATACTTCCCCCATGAAAAGCCGGCCGACGTGGGTTCGAGGCAAAAAACACAATAGTGTGGTCGGCTTTCCAACGCCTCTTTATGTTCGGCGAGGTTCAATCAGTACAGGTTCAACTAGAGCTTAAGCTAGAATCTATAACATAATCCTATCTAATACCCATAAACATAGTGTTTGGAAAACAAATGGACAATATTTGTGTTCATTATTGGAAAAATGCGTATCAGTCCCATATAATATTATTACTCGCTGTCAAGGCCGGTCTTATTGTTTTGGTACGGCCACTCGCAATCTCCAAGGGGTTGGAAAGGCGGAGGCACCATACCGAACCTTGTAAACTAGTCTTCATAGTTCCCTTGACGCATCTTGCAATATCGCCACTAGACGCATTAGTGAATAACATTGATTGAGTTGCGGTAATAGCAGGTCTGATCAAACTAATCGACGCGGTCTTTGATAAACCCTTTCTCTGTAAGAAGCTCAAATCTAGGCATTACGAGAACAAAGGCCTTAGTAACCTCAATGTAATGCGGTGTTGATTTAGCCGACTGTTGTTTCAATTACCACATCGGTTATAAAGACCCGCCTGAGTTACACGCTAACAGTCTCGTCCGTTGAAAGACTTGTGCATAATTGCTTCCAACCGCTGCAGCATCTAATACCTGGATTTGAGGCGGTGTTCATTACACCACTTGCAACAAGTGGTTTACAAACAGTGTGCCAGTGAACCTTTAAACTGCAGAAAATGCAAATCAAATATACAGATCGGAGCGTGTGAGGTAGAACTGGATTGGCGCTCGACCGGGGGTGATGCGACGGTGCCCAGAGCGACCACAAACATCCCCTGGCCTTGGTAAGGTAAAATGTGGGGATTACAGCTTGGGCTAACGATATCACTTTGTCTCCAAGACAATGGAATCAAATCCAATAGCGCTGATCGAAATCCATGGCTTGGCGCTCTGGCTTCTTGCAGAACACTGTAACACTGTTTGCTTAATTCTATCTCGTCTATACACGAGGCCGTGTTCTACTTTCTGGAAGCGTGTGTCAGTTTTGTACCCTAGAGGGGCGGCCAACACGGGAAAGATGTAATTCTATCGAATGTATATTAGACGGAGAATAATACTGAATACCGCCCAAGGCGCCAAGGTTTCAAATTGCGACCGTGTTATGCCGTTTTCAGAACGCTGTTCAATCTCTACTCACGAAATTAGCCTTAAAATCATAAAATGATCTTCGTATCCATTTTCAGCGTATTCCAAAAATAGAAAATGTAAACACCATTTGTATGTTTTCAAAATTAGTTTTTATGAACATCTGTGATATTGAATAAAATGAACGGGAGAACATGTATGTCAGAATAAAAACGATCTTAAAAATTTGTACCTATCTCTGTCGACCAAAGCGAAAACGGCCTTGTAAATAGCTGTCTACAATCTCGTCAAAATATAGCTCTCTTCCTTGAAACCACGGTTATCGGATAATGAACCTCCAAAACTTTTCCCAGAAAGCTAGCGAGTAGCCAGTTCTTTCCACAACAAGCCACTTACAAAATCCAGATGTTTGTTATGAGTGAAAACAATCACAGCTTCCTGCTGCCGTTGACCTCGGCGAAAGCTCGGGCAGAGCTCGTGCTTCTCGTGGAGCACGTGCCCGCATAGTAATCATGCTACTTCAGACCGCACGTGTTTTTCGTTCCCGTCTCCAGCGACAAGCGCGAACTGGCTTATAATTCTCGATGTACTTATCGTGACCTTGTTATCATGTATCTGTCAAGAGCCTCGAGGAAAAGAAACTGGATAGATTATTCGTGAAATTGAACACGTAAAGTTTCTACTTTCTTGCCTTGTGTGCGATAAGTACTTTGTTACGTGTTTTCAACGTTGCCTCTGATAACATCGCATGTAAAGAACACATGTTTAATCAATCATGTATCAGGCACAAATCAGTTTGGTCGTACATCAATTCTTAAAGAAAGCCACACTTGTTTAACGGGAGTTCAGACTGTGAAGTCACCAGAAAGTGGAGAGTTAATTGATATAAACAATAATTTCAATGATTTGAAACTTTTGACACAATTCCGTGTCTTTCGGAAGTACACGTGGCTCAACGCCTGAAGCTGCCTTTGGAAAGTTAACCCCGTCGAATCCGAAATTCAGGATGAGTGAGTGAGTAAATGTTGTTCTTGACCACTGTCAGCATTCACGGTACTCTGTAAGGGATCGTCCAATTGATATTCTGTTTTTGTTTTTGTTCTTTTTGTTTTGTTTTGTTGTTTGTTTGTTTTGTTTTGGGTTTTGTGTGTGTGTTTTTTAGTTGTTGTTTTTTTGTTTGTTTTTTGTTGTTGTTGTTTTGGGGTTTTTTTGGGGGGGGAGAGGGTGAAAACTGTTTTGAATAAAACGCAATTAGTTATGCTTCAGACCGTTGATGAAAAGTAAATTAAAATACATTGATGCAAGGTATTAAATATTTTGACTAATTGTTTAGAAGTCCCACTACCCCCTCCGCCTAACCCCCTCCCTATCAGGATATCAAATGGCCGGCCCCTTAATACGCTTAGTCAGACAGACGAGAGGTTAATATTGCGAGCAACGAGTTAGGTACGGTGTTAAACACCCAATGACACTATATAAACACACAATCTTCATTCGTTGGAAACCCTGAAAATCCCGGTTAGAAATGATCTGCTACAACCCATGCTTGTCGGGAGAGGTGACTAACGGACCTGGTTCATGCATGTCATCGTATCCTAATTGCGTAGAGAAATGCTCACGATGTCACTCATTGGATTGTCGGATCCAGACTCGATTAAGTGCAGCCCGCCGTCATATAGCTAAGTGTGGCTATAAACAAACAAAAAACAAATCATTCATTGGATACTGTTCGTTTCTGCACTACATCAACCGAACAAGCATCCATACGTCCAATAATAAAATACAATAGAATTTATCCAGGATTTGAAAAAAAAAGTCAAGTGAACAAACAAATGACAGGACTGACACAGATTAACACGTGAGGCGACGGCAAGTGGGGGTGGTGGTTCCACCGATGTGTGCATATGCTATATCATGATATTAAATCTCCAGTGCTGGGCGTCTCTCGCTGTGTCGCACAGATGCGTCCAAGGCGAGACATATCTCACTGGGAAGTTTCATTAAAGGCTCTGCCTTGCAAACATACGCACATCTGGATTTGACAGAAGAATCTAATCATTAGACTATGTCAGAAAAATGTGCGTCTCAGAGTTTCCAGAAAAATCGAACCTATCCTACAACAGAATAAGTGTGAAGCATTATTATGAAACTGTATTCACATATCCCAGTTGTGTAACTCACACAGATGTGATTTATGATTTTCGGGTGTTTGTTTGTAGTTTAACGCCCCTCTCCGCGATATTCCGGCTATATTACGCCGGTCTGTAAGGACATGACAATCCAGTGATTGAGGTCATGAGCAACGATCTACGCAATTTGGAATACGATGACATGCATCAACCAAGTCAGTGAACCTGACCACCCGATCCCGTTAGTCGCCTCTTACGACAAGGATAGTCGCCTTTTACGGGAAGCATGGGTTGCTGAAGACCTATTCTGCCCCGGATCTTCACGGGCCCACACAAATGAATTATGAAAATGACTGTATTAGACAGTTTGTAAGATTTCAATGTCATCTGCAATGATCTGGTTGCCTTCGGTACCACATCCGTACATCATGCATGTCACTTTCCTCAGTCCATTGAAAATACCGAGTTGGAATGTCTCTCCAGCAATCCCTGCTCGTCATGTTTTGCTTGTTTGTTTGTTTGTTGTTTAACGCCGCACTCAGCAATATTCCAGCTATATGAAGGCGATCTGTAAATAATCGAGACAATCCAGTGATTGACATCATGAGCATCGATCCGCGCAATTGGAATCGATGACATGTATCAACCAAGTCAGCAAGCCTGACCACCCGATCCATGTCAGAGGCAACAGACGGGGTCGGGTAGCCAGGCTCGCTGATTTGGTTGATACATGTCATCGTATCCCAATTGCCTAGATGGATGCTCATGATGTCAATCACTGGTCCGACGACACATAGCTGGAATATTGCGTGTAGCGTTAAACAACAAACAAACAAACAAAATAAAGAAACAAACACCTTCCTTAGGTCACCGAGGTTAAGATTTTACACTGTATCCTACATGTTTTTATTCACAGGCAAATCTGAGAATTTTTTAAAGTAATCTGCATGTTCATACTTAAAATGAACCTGTAGTAGCAGCACGGGCGTGGAAGTTCTCTTCAATCAAGCATTCGTGACAATAAGCGAAAAGTTCATTTCATCCACGACATCAATGACACTCGCAGCATCCAAGCAATCTTCCAACCAAAGTTCGTCTTAATTCAGACCACCGAAGACCGAGGTTGTCAATTCTAGTACAGCCGTGATTAGATACCCCGACCAACACGGAAAACAAGTTGTGATTAGTGTGTTCTCCCAATACCACAGCAGAAGCAGAAAGCAATTGAAGACTTTCTAATCATAACAACAGTGCGAAAGCAAATAGGTGAAGATGGCCCCGTTCCAGAGACCCTCTGTGGGACTCCCCTCATTCTGTGCAGCAATCGATTCCCCATATCGCCCCATATCTTATTGAGCCGATGCCAAGTGTATGGTTTAGCTGTTGCGAGGAGAGCTATCGACCAACAGAGGATCGTAACTAAATACTTTATCAATACTCAAAGCGGAGATGTCTTTGTCAGTTTACACTTACTGGAATTATAAAGTTTGTAACGGTATATGTGGAGTTCGACCAAGGTGAAGATGCACGTTAAGGGTTATATGCGGACTTATTGATTTGTTTTCGACTAATTTTCAAAAGTTTGGTTAAGCTTTCAAACCATCCCCGTTTCCTTCTAATGGTAAAATTTATTTGTGCAAGCTTATTTGGTCTTGTAATAGAATGGCTGAATACATGGGTTCGAAGGGTGGAGAGCGAAAACAAACTGATTTGAATTTCATCGTGAAATCTATAGTGAGAAGCTGTTAAAGAAATATCATCAATATGATTAATATGTTACGATCCTGAAAAAGCCCAAGGTCAGCTACATTAGGAGAAGGTCATGCCGGTGACATTAATGCGAGGGGATATTCTTAGAGTATTGGTTCCAGGTTTTGATGATCTTTCACGTATAGAGCGAACGTCTCAGATAGTCCCTTGAAGAGACCTTTCAATGAAGGCTGGCTAACGTACATTCCTTTCAAACGTGAGCGAGTCAGCCGCAATATAAATCTCTTATACAAATGGGATCCCAGTTGGAATAATGAAATTATTTCGATAAAATAAACTCTTGGAATATTGGTCAAAATCAATAAAGGCAATTTGAATGTATTAATCATATGCAGTCAGTAATATTATCATACGTTTATGATTCTGATATGATTGCTGTGACACAACAGTTAAACCACTGGATACAATCTATGCCATGGGTGGGTGTTGACTTTAGAGATCGGACATGACATCAGATCAGACCCAGCTGACAAGGAATCATTATACACTGGCAGCATGAGTTGCTGTTCATTCTATCAACCACTAGTCAGCTTTGTCGATGTTCGATTATTTAAAGACATGTGTCATTTAGTGAGTAGGTCAATGTGAGATATGTAGTATTTGGGGTTACACTTTCGAGTACTCTTTAGGGTGGAGTCCCATCCGGGATTTGAACCCACATTCTCAGAGCACACAAAGTCAGCGATCTAACCCACATCGCCACCGAGGCTTCCACAAAAACAGAAGACCGACAATGGTATACTTCATCAGATAATTTGTGTAACCTCTGAAAAATGTTAATCGGCAAGGCTCCCGTCGCCAAAAGCTGTTCGGAGTAATTCAATATTAGCTCTGTTTCCGTCACACAAAACATGAATCCTTCTCAACGATCCTTAATTTATGGCTAATCACAGTTTTGCCAGTTAGATGAGTGAACTTTTACGCCACATTTCGCCATATTACCGTTACACGTCAACGTGGGACACCAGAAATGAACCGCACCCTTTGTTCGTGGCATTACCTGACTTACAAATCGGGGGGTCCCGGGGACCCCGATACCTAACTTCAAGGGAAATATGAGTTCCTGTAAAGTAACGAAATATTGCAACGTACTGTACAGAAATATTTGATAATTATTTTTTTTACACGACCTTCATATTTCTTGGCAAGAATTAATACAATGAATAATATTTTGCGTCACTTAGGACGAACTATTTATTTTATCTGCGTGCATTCATTACATATTTATAAATATCTTTTTCTTTATAAACATTTCATCAGGTGTATTAGTATATAATATATACAAAAACAGGGTCCATATATTCGAGCTTGTCAAACCTCCTTTATCCACACCATATATATGCGTTCTCTGACGCACATTTCTGCTTCATGTGAAACCCTTAATTGTTCTCTAAGATACTACTGCCCTAACGGAGCAACAGTGCATGCAAGTTCAACAACAGCTACCTCACGTCATGGCATATCTTTAGTATACAGTAACGTGTTACAGGTAAGTAATTACACTGCGTCGATAGCCTAAGTGATGATAGATGATGGTCTGGCAGCGGATGCCAAGTGCAGGCAGAAAATGGTAACATCGCGCAGCACCAGTAACATTTACCACAGGACTATAGTATCATGTGGTGTCGAGTTCATGTAACTCATGGTAAGGTCGTCTCCTACACAGGCTTCAGCAACTCGGAGACCTCATCCAACAATTACCTGGCGACATTGGCAGCCATCAGACTTGATTGGTTTGGGAAGGAAACTGGTAATTAGGGTAATGATACAGATGACGGGATGATTTGATTTAGATGCTATTACTCCGTGGGTACCTTACGTTGAAGTAAATGCTTGGAGAGGCGTGGAGTGTACAGTGTATCTGGAATGCTGAATATCTCCGTCTTATTTAGTTGATCTGTTAAATAGGTTTAGGAAGTGTCGGACATGTAATATCAATAATGTGACTTTTTCATGGTGTTCATGTTATGTGAGGTACATCTGTATTTATTATGTATTACTCATGAACGTTTTAATAAGGTACCAAACACAGCGGAGTATTTCTTTTCCTGTATGCCATTTGTTCGCTTTGGGATTTTAGCATAATTGCCCTAGCAACAGCCCTTAGCAACGTGACGCCAATCGTAAATGATGACGTCATACATTGATGTCATATATGGCTTCTGTAGCTGACCCGGAAACAAACATTTCTTCCACATGTTGCATGACAATAATATGGGTTACACATAGCAAAATGTAATCTCACAGTGTCATGACTACCCCTTTCTCTTCAACGGTAATTATGGGGCGGTCGGGTTGCCTAGTGGTTAAAGCGTAAGACCCGGGTTCGATTCCCGACATGGGTACAATGTGTGAAGCCCATTTCTGGTGTCCCCCGCCGTGATATTGCTGGAATATTGCTAAAAGCGGCGTAAAACCATACTCACTCACTCACTCACTCAACGGTGATTACTATCTTGATACCGGGGAGATACCGGTAGATTATTATCCGCTACCCTTTCTGGTCGCTGTAGAAGGATGAAATAACGATCAGATTATTAGAAAGTGTTTGAGTATGACATCGTTTCCCAGAAAGACAGATGATTCCTGTGTTCATCCAATCCTATGGTGGCAACTCCATTCCTTCCACCACGCCGTGATATGGCCGCCGTTCATGTACATTATCGCAATGTTTTTAAAACATCATTTGCTCGGGAGGGACGCGTTTCCTTTGTTTGTTTGTTTGTGTTTTTGTTTGTTGTTTAACGCCGCGTTCAGCAATATTCCAGCTATCTGATGGTGGTCTGTAAATAATAGTCTGGACCAGATAATCCAGTGATTGATCTCATGAGCATCGATCCACGCAGTTGGGATACGATGACATTCATCAACCAAGTCAGCGAGCCTGACCACACGATCCCTTTAGTCGCATCTTGCGACAAGCAGCGTCGCCTTCTACGGCAAGCGTGGGTTGTTGAGACCGATTCTAACCCGGACCTATAAGAGACGTGGTGTACGCACGTCATCAACTGATGTTTATACGTTATGTCCTTTTTAGAGGAACATATAACGTATGGTGTGTCGACAATCACTGGTGTTTTGAGTGTCTGCAGTGTGTATGCAGAAGGATCTGTTTGACCTAGTTATTCACGTACAACAGGGTGTTGTTTATGGGAGTCTAGTTTCACGGAACCCTTGCATCTGCATTTCTTAACCTGCGCGATAAGCCTGTTGCAATACTGCCCCGATCAAGACTATCGATAACAGACTACGTAAACACTCTGTAATCACTGCCTTGTAATCATCAGTAAACAAAGGGTAGTTTACTCTCGAAGCGGCAAATAAATGACACAACTTACACCATAATGTCGTGACAACGTCCGGTTCGCTTCATCGCAGTGGCGCGTATTGTTGTTCTACACAATGGTATTGATGCAGTATTACAGCTTTGTTTCTTATAATCTATTCACCCACTCCAATAATCATAATAATCATAATATCAGTCACATGCCGGTTCGCTACATCACAGTGATGCGCTCATCGTTCTGACCAATAATAATTCCGTATTACAACATTATTTCTATATAATCTTCCCACCCACTCCAATAATAATAATAATAATAATATTAATAATAGTAATAATACTAATAATGATAATAATACAACCACAGGCACACTAACGTGTATGTTTACCTTCAGCTTCATTGAAATGTAACGCGACAAACTATGTAACAAACTATACAGAATAACAACTCAGGAATATGGAGAATAACAACTCGGTAACCGACGTGTTTTTACAAAGGCTACCACACACATTCCAGTATATAGTGGTCCTATACTGTGCATTCCCCTGGTATTTCTACAGGAAGCTACGTCCTACCTTTAGTACGTAGTGCGATTGCCAGTAAGTAAAATAAACCTAGCTTGACTATCATGGGCAATCGGAGGGACTGCCGTCCCCCAACTCATCGATTATCAACACTTGCCACGAAAATACCATTCCAAATGATTGGTACGTTTCATCGCTCTGTTGTCTTGGTACATAAACACAAACGAGGGGGCACAGTTGATGGTGGTAGCATGGTCATAAAGGCATACATTTCATCGTGGTCAGTACTAAACTCATAGAAAAATCGACAATTTGCACACAGAGCTTAGGTTGAAGAACGCGATGGCAGTCAGTTATAAGCAAGGATGGAATGGAACGGTTGGGACAAACCTATCTTGAGCATCGGTTTCAAGCCTCCAGTCATTACAAGAAAGGTCACCTACTTTGATAGGATCTTTACAATCTATATTAAGGAAACGGTGGCGGGGACCATGCAGGTTAGGTAAACACTCGGGGAGACTTTGTTCTGAGGAAGAATCGTCAGCGTTCAAGTAGAATTCCTGTGTTAAAATCATGTCAACAGACTTCATTGAACTGGCAATACATTTTGCAGAAACAACGACGTCAATAGTCGGGCATACTCGGAACTATGCCAATAATGAGCTTCATCATCGAAATGATGTAGCCATTTAGTTGACAACGAGATGGCCATGATGGAATAAATGATCGATCGTCGCTGATTCCTACCTTTAAATGTCCACATGACTGGAATAAACAGGCAGGGGGGGGGGGGGGGGGGGGGGGGGGGTAAATCATTTGTAAATGGGTTTTCCTAACGATAGTCACCTTCACATATATCCAACTACAGACGATATAACGACAGATTACTTTTGGTCAATTAAATAGAGAAGCATCCTTGACGTGTATTGTGCGCTAGTGGTAGACATCTCATGCTGAGAAGCCATGGCTCAATTGGTCCCCAGTAGCTCATGTTTGTGCTAAGAGACAAATAGATGGGCACTGGACGGTCAAAATGGCACTCGAACTGTTTCTTCAATGCTTGGCCACCTGGAAAGACTACCTGACTTGTTGTGTCATCGTATGCAGACATGTGATCAAATGGTTGGCTGTATGTTAAAGGTTCCAAGTGATGTCGCAATATGCGAGTTTGGGTTATCACATCCAGTGATAATCGTGAGAAGATTTATGGGCAACACTAGAAACGACATACTCTCAGTTTAACCTACACACTATATATATTTACAAAGTTGTCCCTTTTTCTTGTCATGGCGGTTGAAAGTTCCATGTTCAATCACAGGCACATTTTGAGAATTTTCTTGGGCAGTAAGGGTTTTAAGTTTTCATGTGTCTGTCCAGCTTACCTGTTCAAAAGTACATTTATCACTGGAATCGTTAAACAGAATATTGTGTATAACAGATATGTCGGAGTATGCACTTCAGATACATGGACCACCTTTAACGGTGCCACTATATCCATGTTAATGGTATTATAATACAAGGAGTTGTGAAAACTGATGTGTAAACTCATATGGGTTAAAATGATACCTGGTCCCGAATGTACAACGGAGTCTCAATGCTGCAACTGTTTTCTATGTTTAAAGAATATGAGTTACACTACGTATTATGCTAATCTTATTCTGTGCATGCGTGATCAGGATGAGGCGCCTGGGATGAGATGCGTTCAGGATTAAATGACATGTCTGCTACAATTGACATGTCGACATATTATTGAACTGACGCACATATGATATATTTGATTATGGTGCTTGCGGACAATAACGTTAGAGTATAGGATGGACATTCTATGCTGGTTGTCATCTTTCATGACATCAGTTGCCAGGATAAAACCCTCCGTGGACAATTGCAATTGGATCCCATTGGTCTGTTGTCATATCATGGATTGTCACACAGTAGATTGTTGTCTACCTACTTGAGTTGACCACTGGATCGTGGCAATTGTCAGACGCCGAGCCAGCAACAGATGCTGCTATAGTGTGGTGCTGTGAATTAGCTTGGAGTAGCAGGCACGAGGAGGGAGTTTTAAGGACATCGCCATGATGCAAATTATCTCCTGCATCAACAGGAGTAACAGTTGTAGAGTGATTGGATAAGCACTATAAAAGCTGAATAAGGCATTATAATCACATAAATGGGGCTCCCACGGGGACACAGGTTAGGATAGGTCCCAAGCACTCTACTGCTTGTCGTACGGGCAGACTAAATTGGATTTTGGGGTTATGCTCTGCCAAATACGTGTCCTCGTATTAGACGCCATTGGACGTTGCTCCTAACCACAAACGATTTGTCCTGGCCAGATTCAATTATTCAGAGGCCACACGGATAGAGGGGGATGTTGCTGACTGGTGTAAAACAAAGCTAACATATGTAGTAGTGAGTGAGTGAGTTGGGTTTAACGCCGCTTTTAACAGTATTCCAGTTATATCACTGTGTGTCAGCTTAATGTGGGAGAAAAGTTTGAAGTGATGCACCCCCCCCCCCCCCACACACACATACGTAGTAACACTGGCAAAGGCAAATGTGGTCGTTGAGAAACGATCATGGTTTCCCGCTGCTTTTAGTAGTACTCCAGAAATACTTCGGCGGCAGCACCACCACTGGGCCTGACGTATTGTGTCGAAATAGAGACTCGAACCTGGACCTTTGGCATGAAGAGCTAACGCTTTAACCCGCACTGACACTTAAAGACCAGTGATGATCTCAGTGCTAATTACGATAATCGTCGTACCGAGGTCGCTTTGTGAGATTTCATATCACAGTTAGTGGCGTATTCTTTTGGCACAGTGCTCGGCGTCACCAGGGGCGGTGGGATAACATAGAAGTTACAGCGTTGGCTAGTCAAGCCGAAAACCTGGGTTCGATTCCACATGGGGACAATGTGTGAACTCCATTCTCCGATGTCCTCCTCCGTGATATTGCTTGAATATTGCTAAAAGCGGCATAAAACGATACCCACTCGGTGTGACCACCCACAAAAAGTAGCTCAATAAGAGGATGATATGAAGGTTAAAGCGTTTTGAAATAGAAGGGACGCACGCAGTTAGACTAATTAATAAAAACCACCGATTTCTACATGTTTCAATAAACAATAATATTGTCAATTTCGATTTGTCAAATTCAACTTGGAGTCTGTCATAAACGTGTGGAATTATGGCACAGTGCAGCTATATATGGAACATCTATGTACATAACAAATTAAAAAAGCAAAATTCAGTAACCATGTACACTATACGTTCAAGAAAGAACATATTATTGATCCTATCTGTGTCAGGTGTATAACTTACCAAGAAAATATGTGTATATCGGTTTCATCTGAGCGAAGATTCTCCAGATTCTATGCTGGTTTTGAAGAACAGCTTGGCACACAGTGACAGGAATGTCACGCCACAAGAACCTGATACTGTCACAGCTGCTTGCTCGTGCCAGGTATGGTATTGTCGGCGCTTAATTCAATTACAACATGCGTGTGATATTCCTTATATTTTTGCTTGAATAACACACTGTCCATTGCATCCTTTTAATATATCCTTCAAAGATCGAATGTGTTCGAGTTACGGACCATAGCGTAATGTATAACAGTTCCCTTCTTTGTTCAGCAAATTAGGGACTAGGATGTGTTTTTGTTAAAGAATTCTTCCAGAAACTTAAAGAAAAGAAATTTGCCTCAGGTTGTCAAAAGAAAAATAATTGTTTGCGAGACATGATGTATATCCTGACAAGTTTGTTTTGTGAAAAACAACAATATTGTCTTAACAAGGGGCCGAAAATATGTTGGATCTCTAGCAACTGCTAATATTATTTAAGACCACAGCCAAGGAGATAATTTTCAAAACATTCACTCTCTGCATTTGACTCGAGTTCCTGTGGTAATTCCGGGTCAGATACAACTTCAAGTGCCCTGTGAGAGCCAACTAAATGGGAGATGGTTAAGCTCTACGACGTATCTGATTACTTGCCACAATGGTATAAATTGTTGCTCATGCTGTCATGCACTTGTTTTCCTGGACGAGACTCCATGATATAAGACCACCGTGAAATTTGACTGTCTCATTCATTCACTGACTCCTTACACGTCAGATCGATTTCGAAAAGAACGTCACGACCTTGCTGCATGACCCCGTTTAGTAATTGACCCTTCCGAGCCATTGCCAAGTCCGATCATTAGGTCTCTGCAGTTGAGTACACGAGATACAAACGTTGACTATAAAAGCTAATCAAGAACTAAATTACAATCAACTCGGTCGTGATGAGCGCTGAAGGCCATATTGGCAGATACTGGTCAAGAGACAGTGAAAATGCGGACAAAATAGTCATATAAAGTACCGAGGCAGTCGGTTTCTTTGGACTTTCTTAAGAAAGTTCGACCATCTTGTAATATCTGAGACGTCAAAACACAAAAACAAAAAATGGTTACAGATCAGTATCAGATTACTAAAATGCACGTGTGTGTTAAGTCAAAATAACACTTCGCTAATAATACATTCAAGGACTTGTCGAATACTAAAATCCTGTAAATGATGAACATATAACGAAGTTTACTATGCAGTGAATAATACTTGCCTTTCGTTGGGACGTATATGTTAAGAGTAAGACAGTCCTCTACTTGGTTGTGCAAGAAAGGTGAAATGTTTCTCAGACGCGCCGCTCTCTCCTCAGGTACTCCTAAATCCCTGTCCAATGGTTTTGGTTGAGGACAAGCTGTCTGGTTCCCCACTGCCGAAGCAGTGCCTGACCAACGTTCCATCGGACTTTTCGGTGGCATGAACCTCATACTACCCTGGTCGAGATCTGCATAGCGAAGCCCGAGATAAGCAATGGTGGGGCGAAGGTCGTTGGGAAACTCAACAAGCATTCCCCGAACTTTTCCGTACCTTGTGTTAATTACACTGGAGCTCAGCTGCTTCTTATAAACGACTCCGCTACTGTGGTCAAGAAGACCCATCAGAAACAACAGGACGTGGATTAAACACTCTAACATCACGGCACCCATGGTGATGGAAACGTAGGTTGTTCCTTGTCACAGTGTTTCATGTCATGAGCTGTAGAGATCCTAGCCACATCTGACACAAGGCAAATATTCCTGCATCCCCCTCGCTTGCTACCCACTTTATAAAGAGATCGCAATTTTCAGCCTCAGCGAGAAGAACAGCGAACATTCCCAGGTAGCGGCGTTGGCAAACGTTGGCTTGTTACGTAACTAGCTGCTCCGTTCCCCTGCTTGCAAGAAACACGTATTTGAGGCATCACCTCCTCTAACAAGGAATACTTTAATGTTTCAACTATGTTGTGTAGATATGCTCGCGCCTCTGCAGCTCCTCACTGAATGGGAACACATGTGTTGGTGGGATAGGAGTGAGCTGGTGCCGGGGTCAAAGGTGAAATGGGAACATAAGGGATTTCCATAACGCATTTGGGTGAATCGGAGCCTGAGATACCATTCTTCCCTCGGGATGAGAGGTGCGTGTGTCGGTAGTTATGCGAGGGATGATTCGACAGACTGAATGTCAAAACCTAATTTTGGGGGTTAGCAACATCTGACTCGTCATGCAACGGATTGATTGATTGATATTAACATCAAAGAGGCTGAGTGTACTCAGGATGTACGTTTTTATCAACGACGATTATGTGAGGAATTTTACTGGAAGAACTACAGGACTCCCCGTGTACTCGCCCGTGAAGAGAATAAAGAACGCGCGTTTGAAACTTTTTTAGATGCTATTTTCGTACGAAAATTGTCTGTGGTTTCATTTTTTAAACGATTGAAAAAATATGAATCGATAATTATCTTTCTCTACTTTGATAACGAACCAGGTACTGATAATGTATCTGTTTGTTGGAATTTCATAATCATATTTACACATTTTCATTCATGGCGTCTTCATATATTTCTGAAAAACATTCGCAGTGATATGTTGTTTCGGTAGCATCAAAGTATGTATTTCTAATCGCTTTGCGAAAAGTCCATCGTTGCATAAGTGAATAGGGCGGTCGGGTAGCCTAGTGGTTAAAGCGTTCGCTCGTCACGCCGAAGACCCGGGTTCGATTCCCGTCATGTGTACAATTTGTGAAGCCCATTTATTGTGTCCCCCGCCGTGATATTGCTGGAAAATTGCTAAAAGCGGCGTAAAACCATACTCACTCACTCCCAAGTGAATGGATGCATGTGGTTAAAAGACCTGCGTCCCTGACGACAGCATACATCCGGCTTACATGGTCACATGTCACAACATTCGGTCATTGGCGTCTCACAGCAAGCACAGCATGCGCTATCCAGGATTTTTGGTCAGAGTTTCAAAACATCACTTCTACATTTAATTTCTGAATACAACGTAGACCTTGACGTTGACTGGATGTCTTCCATCAACGTTTGCTTGTTAAAGTATTAATGGTTGTATGTGTAATGACAGCAATAATACGCCATGTTGTTTGTTTGTTGTTTAACGCCGCACTCAGCAATATTCCAGCTATATGACGGGTGTCTGTAAATAATCGAGTCTTGACCAGACAAACCAGTGATTGACATCATGAGCATAAATCTGAACAATTGGGATACCATGACATGTATCAATCAAGTCAGCGAGCCTTGGTACCCGATCCCGTTAATCGCTTCGACAAGCATAGTCGCCTGTTACGGGAAGCATGGGTTGCTGAAGACCTATTCCAACCCGGATCTTCAGGGGTTTAATATACGGTCATACCATGACATGTTCTAATGATGGCACGGGTCAGTCGTGATGATGTGCCGAAAATGATGGTGAAAATGATATGAGTGGATATGAATCAGTGATGATACCAAGTGTTCGAGAAAATGTAATTTTGAACAGGTCCAACTTTACCGGAAGCGTTTGTTTGTTGCCTCGATTCGCAACAGTATTACTCCTGCCATAGTGATTTGTAACTTGTGTTTAATCCCTAATGTGTTCTCGTTGCTAGGTGGCTGAAAAATTGATTTTTTTATTTCACCCACTCATCTACTTATGCATCTATAACCACGCCAATTACAGTAACAAATTATACACGAAAATGTTGTCAACATCCTGTCATGTGCAAGGAAACACACTTTACACTATATGTCGTCACACGTCGACCGCTGAGGTAGCTTAGTGCTTAAAACGTTTGCTCGTCACGTGGGGTTCTATTTCCCACATGAGAACAATGCCACAAACCCATGCCTGGTGCCACTCGCTGTGATGCTGCTGTAATCGTGCAAAAAGCGGCGCAAAACTATACTCAATTTCAAATGACGTCACGCTTGTGTCCTTAACGAAGACAAGATGACATCATCATCTCACAAACAACGTCAAAAATGTTGCAGTAACTTTATTTGGTTGTGCGAATAGCAATACAGCGTGACAACGTGACAACGCTCTATGCCAGCAAGATATGATCGTATCCCGTCAAACACATTCATTGTTTGGACGAGACACAAAGGTGCTCACGTGTTGAATTACAACGCTCGAACACAAAATCCTTTAACTCCTTGAGTGATTTACGTTGATGACAGGTTGAAAGCAGCTATCCGTTCAAGCGGGCAATTTGCATTTCAAACAAGCAAAACAGTTAAATGTATTCACTGTGTTTGCGGAGACAACTGAATTGAATCTGTCTCTCATCAAACAAGGTATTTGACACCCCCTTAATTAATATCCACCAGCAAATGGGTCTTGACACGTCCTATGATTACATACGATTAATTCGCAGTCGTCGTGAGTCAATACGCTTTTCCGTAGGTAATTGTTAAGGGATTGAGTTTTAAAAAAGGGAACTGTATAGAGTTACGCCAGCGACATTGACGAGAAGATATTACATATTAATCAACTACGTGTCTGTATCAATTTAGAAATCATTACACTTAGAGAGGCGTGTTTGTTATTACGTTAATCAGATATCCTCAACCAAACGACCACATCCAAAGAACCTATCAGCGAGTGTGGGGTTTGGATTAACCGCTTTCAAAAGTATTTTAATTATGTTACGGAGTGTCAGCTTGGGCGTGGAGGGAGCGAGTATGGTTTTACGCCGCTTCCAGCAATATTCTAGCAATATCACCATGGCGCGTCAGCTTAAGTGAATCAAGTCACAGGCGTTTACCACTTGTTTTGAAACTCACGGGACTGGCACTGAAAACCCAAGGATCTCAATCAGCTGCGATTCGCGCCTACGATCCGCGGATCCTGACACAAATAAAAAACGTTGCCAACGTCCAGTGCGAGGTGACTTTGTAGTGTGGACTACTTTGGAAGGTGTTGTTTCAATACATCTACCTCACAGCGACTGATCACCATTTCACCATGGCAACGGTCGAAACACAATGCTTGTACAAGTACGCATGATAAAAAATAAACTGGTCTTGTGTGAACCCTGTTGAGAAAGTAGAACTGCACATACGACCTCGTAGATCATAGTTAAGTCAAGTCATGGACCTAACATGCTAGCACGTAATCAAATATGACTGGTAGCATCTGGACTTGGAAGTTTGCAACACATTTAACTTTTGAAATACCGAACTATGCCACAGACCAGTGCCAGCCGGTGTGTGTGTGTGTGTGTGTGGGGGGGGGGGGGGGGGGGGGGGGGTGTTGTAGAGAAAACAGCTTTATTTGAATCATGAAAATACAAGTTGGGGACAAGTAATATTTGTACTAAAATTTGCCCCCCTCCCCCCTTGTCACAAAAATGTTAACTACGGCCTTGAAGACAATGGTATCCCTTTATATATACATTCTTAATTTCATAAATTATCCCTTGGTCCGAATCCCCGTTCGCCCCGATTGTTTCTAGCTTTGTCAGCACAGTAACAGTGCTCGTGGGTTTCATGGAGTGGTAGACGTCTGAGACCTGCCTCATTTCGGGCTTTCCGCCCACATTAAGCTGACACGCCGCGACATGACTGGAATCCCGTTCAAAGCGATGTTAAACCCTACTCCCCAACTCGCTCACTCACTATCCCATCATTTTCGAGATGAGGTGATGATAACTCAGATATTTATGTGTATCATTCGACCTCTGCAACTTGGAAACAAGTGTCTACTTGCTGACTTCCATTCGAACCTTGAAACGCGGTATAAAAGAAGGGTATTATATAAGATGCCAATGGCACTGACCTCGGGCAGAAAGGGAAAAACTGTAACTGTCTCAGTTTTCAATACATCCTATCTACCAAACTGCGGCTGTAACAAGTGTGTGTTATAATTCTATCAAGTAAAGAAACATCTCATATTACTTTCTGTTCAACAATCTCGCGATTGTAAGATAGACATAAATGTATGACATGTATTACACAGTACATAGATAAATCATGTACTTATACTTCTTAAAAGTACATTTTGCACCCAAAATCATTGCCCACGGTTAGGTGGTGCAAGCTTTCGTCCTAAATACCTCTTGAGGATATAATCAGCTACGTTAATAGATCTCTGTGAAGTTTAGTTATATGTTATCAATGAATCATTGACACAACTAAAGTCACAATATTTGACCTCTGGAATTGACACGTACATTAAACAGGATAAATTTGTATATGTTTTGGTTTGATTTGGTTTGTTTGTTGTTTGACGCCGCACTCAGCAATATTCCAGCTATATGGCGGCGGTCTGTAAATAATCGTGTCTGGACCAGACAATCCAGTGATTGATATCAAGAGCATCGGTCAACGTAATTGGGATCGATGACATGCATCAACCAAGTCAGCGAGCCTGACCACCCGATCCCGTTAGTCGCCTTTTACGACAAGCATAGTCGTCTTTTACGGCAAGCATGGGTTGCTGTTCAAAAGACCAATTCTACCCCGGAATCTTCACGGGTCATGAGTATATGTAGACACACGGGAAGATGCAATGTACATCCAATACACACGATGTCAAAGAAAGCAATGAAATGCCATGAATATGAAATATACAAGATGTGAAAGCAAGCGTTATTATGTCACTAGTGGACTCATTACCCCATCAGGAGACTGACAAGATGAAATCAGACTAATGCACATGAAATGTACAACATACAAACACAATTCATCAGTGCCATTGAGGTAGCAAATCTACTGGTATTATAGTCAGACAAGAATACCTCATTTACCCGCAGATCGTTTCAGTGGGACTTCGACCGAAACTTTGAAATCGACACGGCTTCATGTCGCAAGGCATACCGTCGATAAGCATGTCCGATCAGGGCTAGTTGATCTCTTTCATAGTTTTGTTAGCATACAGATCTAAGAGCGTGAATTCCTACCCAGATCAATAGAGGACTTGGCTCTGTATAATACTAGGACTCACAATTGTATTCGACGATGAAATATTAACAGGTGAGTATCAGTGTGCATAATGTCGTGCTAAAACTTTCACCCTGATACAACATATACCCAGCCATTTGCTTGATGCGATCACAAAAAAAGATGTTTAAAGTACACAATCAAGGTGTCTGTATTCTCGGGAATTACCGTGCAATGTAACAGGGATAAAAAAGCAACTCGTTGCTTTGTACAAATTAATCACTTTATGGAGTATTACTTTCAAGGACCAACACGTACTCAAATGCAACATACGATGTCGAAAAAATGCATATCGATTTGTTTAGATAAAGCACCTCGCAATGTGAACAGCCATTAACATCAGGCCATAATTAAATAATGTAGTTCAATTTCTATGGAATGCGCTGCTCTGGTTCTGGTGTAATTTACTGCTGTTTGTAACAGTTAATCAGCTGTGTATGATTGGCACGGGTGATACGTATACATGGCGTGTGTACACAAGAAATATACATCTGCAATGTATTAGCTTGGTATATGCACGTGCTTCATGTCATGGGCTGTCACGGCCGTGGAAATAACTTGTTATGTTTTCTACTGAAAACAATCTTCGAAAACACGGGGGACCGTCAGCTTGTCAATAGTGTTTACCAACGAACTTTTATTATCACATCTGACGAGCAGAAATGCAAGCTCAATCAACTTCGTATTACTAACACGAGCTTGTAAAATGGAATGCCAGGACGTGGTAAAATCTCGTAGCATCATTTGTAGCAACCTGCAGAAGCACACTAAATCGGATGTCAGTGTGTCAAAATATGTCATTTAAAGAAACATACCCAGCAATCTCTGTCTTTAATCAGAAAATAGTAAATTTCCGTAAAAGGATATGATCGTCACTGAAAAAGCCATGATTCAAACCCTCTGTGAATACCGAAAATGGGAAAATTCACGAGGCTAAACAAAAAGTCGGCAAATTCTATTGATTCCGTTCTCGATGGAATAAATTCCCGCTTATTTTTCTCGAGAACTTGCTCTTTCCTATCGTGTGATTGCATACAGCTAACGGGAGAGACATACTTGGCGATCCCCGTGCTGCGACACTGGCGGTCATGCTGCAATAACGATCAGACATGGTATCGCACTCAGTCTTACTAACCCGACACTCACAGTGGAAGTATCTAGCTTTAAACGACACACAATCTTAATAGATTAAGCCCAGTTGCTGCTGTGTGTCTCTCTCGACCGGGAGACAACGAGTCCAAAGTTTCAATATTCCCTAACGTTGGATCTAATTAATGACTTGCATACCGTTAACTACCGATATTGTCAGTACCACTGCCTTATACTTGCTGTTTGTAGGAAGGGTGTATATCGTTCACTATTCAGAGGTGGAACTCTATGTTAAGAAAGGGTTCGCACTAATCAAGGCACGAAGTGTACACGTGATTGAAACTGGAATGACACGTAGGTGTCTGAAGAAGTGTGATGCGCCCCCTTCGCATTCCCCATCCCATCTCCCAAACATCACTAACTCCCACAGCCAGTGAATATCCATTTTCATAAATGGACATAATATTCCATGGTGTTTGCTGTAAAAAGAAAACATGCACATATATATACATGTCATTTGTGTGGAATTGTCATGGAATTGCAAAATGGATTGATATATGGCAAAAGAAAATATCACTTACCCTTGGTGGGAACGTATAGATTCAACGTGAGACAATCCTCCCCCTGTTCGCTTAAGAACGGGGTGATGTTTCTTAGGTGGGCCACCCTTCCCTCGGGCAAGCTCAGACTTAAATCCCGTTCGTGGTGTGTGACTTGTGGACAGACCGGTTGGTTTTTAACAGCAACTCGTATTCCAGTCCACTTTTCAACAGGGTTTTTTGGAGGCATAAATCGCATATTTCCTTGGTCAAGATCAGCATAACGGAGGCCCAAATATGCCTCGACCGGCCGAAGATACCGGTTAGGAAACTCGACAAGAATTCCTCGAACTTTTCCATACCTGGTGTTAATTACACGTGAGCTCAGCTGTTTCATAATCACTCGGCCCCCGCTCTGCTCAAGGTGCAAACTAAACACAAACACGAGGACCAGGATGGCGATGCACTCTACCCCCAAGACGCCCATAGTAACGAAAACTTAGATAAAACACTGACAACTTTATCAATGCTTTTCATGACATGAACTGTTGAGGCCGCCCGCGCTACTGCCACCAGACAATGTATCCATGTGTATAGCTGTATCGATGCTCAGCTTCGCCGCTACCCACTTTATAAAGAGATCGCAATTTTCAGCCTCAGCGCGAGGAACAGCGAAGCATAGTCGGATTCGAGCGGCTGGCGATTCTGGCTTGTTTGAAAACATCACTTCGGATCTTCCGCGGGTGTCAAATTTAACTGGTGAGTTCGTGTGCCGTGGAGGCAGACGTGTGCCCCAATAAAGAGCGCATGCGCAGAAGTGGGAGTCCGTCTCACGGCTGAATGAGACCGGGGAAGTTCTGTGTTTCAGTGAAGAAGATGATGAATTAGAGCTGGTTTAGAAGTGTAAAGCCGTGAATATTCCCACACCTCGACACCGGCGGGCAAACGTACAAACCTACTGCACAGGGAGATATCTCAAGGTTGTATTCACGTGGGAAGAAGGCGTCGATTGCATAGGAAATATCGCCTCTGCTTTTCAACTCCCAAGATTAGGAACGTATTTATTTGACCGTTGGACTCAATGAATGTTATTTCCACTCGATCGAAGATGCCTTATGCTCTTTTCGTCACACTTTCAACGGGTCGTTCCATGGGTAATGAGGGGAGTCTGATTTCTGATTGTCTTTTACTTTATCGGAACATCGGGTTTGCGCGGCATTTGAAGGCAAGGCTCGATATCTAGTCATTTCTTCTGCTTGGTTAGGAGGGCTCAAGGCGAATCTCCCGCTCGGGAATGTCCCATTTGGATGAAAAAGTTTTTATTAAAACTGCTAAATCTGCAGGTTTCGGTTGGCAATAAACCTTTGTGCTATCTCAAGGGACGAGATGAGATAACTGTGTAATGACATGGCGAATCCCCACTCTTCGACTCTAGGTCCTTTGCGGTTTTCGTGAGTGACATGGAAATGACAAAAATGCATCGGGACTCGTCAGTTGTAATTAGTTTCAAAGTCGGAAGACAGTACGCCTAAACGTTAATATGTAGCGACATACAATGCAACTGTTAAAAAAGATGTACATCTATCACGTGTTTGTTTATCTGTCACCGCGCGAGACTTCCATCGCTCTCTCTCTCTCTCTCTCTCTCTCTCACTCTCTCTCGGGCCATCTCCACTTGTAACTTTATAACCGTACTTCTCTCTTCAGACTTTCTATCTCTTTCCTTACCTGTTTTTTTCTCCTTTATCTGTAAAACGTTTGTCTATCCCTTCTCTTCTATCGTCTTTCCGTTCTTTCTCTATTTATCTCTGCTCCCCTTTCCTCTCTCTCTCTAGGGCCCGGCTGCGTCATACCAAAAGACGTTAAAAGATGGTACTTGTTGTTACCCTGTCTGGCGCTCGGCATTAAGGGGCTAAAAAAGGACTGGTCGGCTCGGAGTCAGTATACTGTGTCTGAGTGGGGTATTCATGTTACACTGAGGCATGGTATGACAGTGAGCTAGCACTTAAAATCGGCATCAGTCCGGACTAGTACAAGCAGCCACACAAACACACACACGTACATGCACGTCGCTATATAAGTGCAATAATCTTGGACGCGACGTTAAACCCCATTTCACCTCACCTCTCTCTAGGGGGCACTGGTGGCCCAGTCGTCTAAGGCGCCACGATTCGCTGTGCGGAGTTGCGTCCCTTGGGTACGCCAGAAACCTGTGGTTGTGGGTTCGAATCCCGGTTCGCCCCGATTATGTTTCTAGGTTAGCCAGCACCATACCCGTGCTCGTGGGTTTCACCGAAGTGGTAAACGTCTGAGACATGCATCACTTCGGGCTTTCCTCCAACATTAAGTTGACACGCCGTGATATAACTGGAATACTGTTAAAAGCGGCGTTAAACCCACCTCACTCACCTTTCTCTTACTTCCTAATTGGTGTTACTTTTCGTCTTCATTGTATTCTTGATATACTTCTCCGCCTTCCACCATTCTCTTTTTCTTTGTTCTATTCCATGATTCTTTCTTTCTCGCTAAATACGCGTTTTCACTTCATTTCCTTCTTCTCCTGTAAATTCACTTCTCTCTCGCTCTCACCACTTTCCCATCGGGTCAGTGGTCAAGATCATTATCAAAACTGTTTTCATTATCGGGACTCCAAATGACGTTTAATATACCACTAACGACATTCCCATACGTGTACGTACTCATTAACCCATTACCGATTTCACTGAATCAATATTTGCATTGCTCTCCCAGACAAAACGTTGGCCACTAGTTTATTTGCACTATTATACTTCCGGGATGCGACAAGATATTTGTGTACACAAAACAGTCACGTCCTAAATGCACGGCTAGGTATGTGTGACACTGCACAATACTTGTACATTGGTAAGTAAATTTACTTATTAACTGCTGTGTCAATCACAAAGATAGGGGTGAAAGAGCAAGCGATTCCCGGTTCAAGGGAGGTAACTCAGTGCGGTGGCGCGCCGCTCTCTATCGAATGATGCGGAGAGCAAAGGGATGTCTGGAAGCGTGTCGTCTTCAGGGGCCGATTTCTATGGCAACTGCGCACCGCTTGTGCACTCTATGACACCATGTCAGGTGTGACATGTTACTTGACGTGTTAATAATTTTATTTCATATATTGTGGACTTTCACCGAATCTCCAAAGATTTGAAAGACGGGTTCACAAAAGAATATTATGTTTCAATGTGGAAATGGCTTGGATTTTCTGTTAAACTAATTACTGACAACTCTTTCAATTAACAACCTTGTTTATTAACCATGTTCTTTGTCAGCTGTCAAAGGTAGAATGACACCTGTCAAATATTTCATGTCACAGGCGCTCAGTAAGGGCTGTCGTGTTCAGTCAGGGAGCCCTGATTGTGCATGGGTATCTCATTGTAGTCTCATTACCGGGATATGTATGGGTAATGCTAATTCTACAGCAATGATGTTTTGATTTTCACAAAGTCCGCAGTAAATCCAACTGAGTGAGTGAGTGAGTTTTTACGCCACTGGTAGCTGCTAGACTGTCTCACAGTCCCTGAACCATATTATTGTCCCTTCTGCCCAGCCCCTTCTGTATGCAAAAGCCCTGAATGAAGCAAGTCTACATTTTCCTCCGAATGTCCCTTCTCAACGGGATTCCTTTTCAGTTTAAATGGAGCTATTTGTTTCTATCAAACCACGGACCTATATACAAGTCCGTGATCAAACTTAACATTTTAAGAGACTAAGTGTTTGTCAAAATGTTTCCTTACGCTCAGTCCTTCTTAAATCCTATAACTCTACATTAAGCAAGTCTAGATTTTCTGCAGGTTCTGAATCTCCCATATCACTGGGGCTCCTTTTTAATTCGAATGTAGTTGCTTGTTTCCATCAAAATAATGTATTTTCAGCGTTAGTCTAGACGACGCATATACAAAGTCTAGCCTGGACCAGGCGGTTCGGGGTGACTGTTAGTCCTGCACCATGACTCTGGAATATATTTATTTTAAGCATAGAAAATATTCTAGAAACACATACAAAGCAAGTCTAGCTAGCTACGAAATCAGCATAGGGAATTATTTTTTTATTTATCGAGACAAGAAGGATATTGTGTAATATAAGATTTCATAGACTAAATGTTAGTCTAGGTGAATGTGTGTATACACGTTGAGAGGATTGTGAGACAAGTAGACGGGCAACACTGTAAGAAATATGAGTGTCCGAGGTTTTCATGATGACATGCTAACATACAACAGAGATAGTGAGGATGTTTAGGTGGAGTCACAAGAATCGGAAAAGATTATATCTTTCAATTTTAGTCCCTATTCATGCTCGATGAACCCACACCTCACCCATCTCATACTATAGTAATCTACGTTTATAACGAACACGCTTATAACGAATTGACCGATATAACGAACTTATTGTTTTGTCCCGGTCATTTGTTGTATATAAGCTGTATATATGCTTATGACGAACTACGGTTATAACAAACTAAATTTAGTGATCCCTTTGAGTTCGTTATAACCTTAGTTTACTGTATTACTTATATAGTAATGAAAAGTTCAGATTATGTGTGAAGTCATCAACGTTAGTAGAATGGCACACACACAAAGACTTACGGGGAAGATGAAGGATGCGTATGTTTCCAAGGCACACGACAAATAGATTCGTGTCCTTGAAGGCGGTTGGCAATGTTGTTGTTTCCATGTTGCTCGCAGCTCGTCCCTGGAATACTTTGTAAAGGTGGAATATTACTGAGTTCGGCTTTAAAAAAATTGACAAACTCACAGTGAAGTGTCTTAGTGGCTAATTATTGCACTTAAACTACAACACGCATACACATGAGTGTGTGTGTGTGTGTGGCGGCTTGGACATTGTACAAAACCAGGACTAATTACTATCAGTTGTATAGTGCTAACCCACTCAGACACATTATACTGACTCCGAGCCCTCCAGTCCTTGTTTTATCCCCTTAATATCGAGCGTCAGGCAAGGCAACAGCAAGCACCATCGTATAGCGTCTTTAAGTAAGACGTGGGTGGGTATCAAACCACTGAACTTCCGCTCTTCGGGCAAACAGATAGTCATTGAAGTAACCACGTTAGATGACGATTCTAAAAAGCTGGCCGTCTTAGTGTAGCATCGTACCGAAATAACTGGTGTAGATCAATAGTTAGAAACGTACCTCTAGCCGAACTGGGGCAGATTTATCACAGTGTATAAAACTATTTAAAAGGTAGAAAAATAACCTGTACGTGAAAAATTAACTGTGATATGTTTTCTTATAAAATGCGTTCGAAAATTAGCTTCCTTTTCATATTATTTATTTGCATGGTTTTTTTTATAAACAGAATGCCCCATGAATAGTTTACAGCGTTTGCGGACTCGTGTATTATTATTGAAAGAATCTAAGCGTTAAACCGCGTTACAATGCATGACAGGACACAAACGCTATACCCTTAGCCCGTCAAATATGTAAGAAGTATTTCCATACACTTGTCATGTAAGCGACCAGGTAATGCCCACCGGGGCCATATATTATTACGCTGCGTTTCCTAACTGTAAGAAAAATAAAACATTCAGCACACTTGGTAATTTAAAATTTATGTTTGCATGATCCGTTCCAGGACAAACAAGCTGCATTATACGCGCATGATGGATGAATCGTTTGTTGAGTGCCAGACTGCGAACGCATGGGTATTAATAGGTCCTCTAAGTCTATAGGGTACGTCTTCAAACATGAACCATTGTTTCGGAACAGTATTGATAATTAGAAGAATAATTAGTGTTTGTTTTTCAGCAATGGTTAGGCTGTGCACTACTGTTGGTTGTCGTCCATCCGGTACTCCGTAATTCTATAATTATGTAAATTCCATGTACATTTTGTCGACCCCTTGAAGGCTTTTGACTCTGTTAACAGGAACAAATTATGGTATCTTTTCAAGCCGCATGGTCTTAGTAGTAAAATTGGTAAGTTGCTGTGCAATATGTATCAAGATATAAACGTTTGTGTACGAACTAACAGTACGATATCTGATACGTTCGAAAGTAATGGCGTGAAACAAGGATGCATATTGAGTCCTTTTCTATTTTCATTCTTTATTACTGAATAAGCACAACACATACAAATACATTGTAATAATGGCACCCAGCTTCATCCCGAAACAGTAAAGATATATTACTCCTTCTATTTGCCGATGATACAGTACTATTTTCGAGCAGAATACCTTGTCTACAAAAACAAATTAATGGACTGGAAAATTATTGTCAAAAATGGGGTTTGTCGGTAAACAGCAATAAAACCCAAACTAGAGTTTTCAAGAAAGGTGGCACTTTATCTAAGAGAGAATAATCGTATAACCAAGGCTGTGGAATGTGTAATATCATCATATGAGTATCTTGGTGACTGTGTATTTTACAAACAGGCTGTCGTGGACTTTGCACGCAAATCCTGCTGCAACGCAAGCCAAAACGATTCTAACTGGAATTTTTCAAAATATTAAAACACTTGGGATGTTTCGTACACCTAATCTTTTTAAATATTCGATACAAAAATAAGAACAATTTTGCTATAAGGAGCCGAAATTTAGGGTATGGAATTATATGATTGGATAAACTACATCTCTATCCATGTAAGCGACTTCTTGGTGTCAAACCTTCTGCCCCATGTTTAAAGGTGTATGGAGAAAGTGGACGATATCCCTATCATATTTTTGCAAAGATTAGTGTAATTATGTATTGGCGAAAATGAATACATATGTATTTGAATGTTACCCGAAGAATTGTTATATGATGCTACTTTGTGACACGCAGGGTTGTTGTGATTGGGTAGCTAACGTTAGAAACCGTCTTCACTATTGTGGCTTTGGAAACATATGGTTAAATCAGCATAATTGCATATCACTAAACTTTATTTATTGTTCTTCGCAAACCTTGAAAGACATGTAGATTCAGAATTGGCATGCGTCTCTTTCATTGTCTGGTAAATGAAGGTGCTATTCTTTGCTGAAGACGCGTTTTGTTCCTGTAATTGATTTATTTAATGTAAACGTTAGTAAATTCAGAGTACAACTTGAGGGATTGCGTTGAAGCTCACATTATTTATTGAAACTGGAAGATATACAGGTATTCCACATGAAAACAGAATTTATCAGTGTTGCTAAACAAAGTAGAAGACGAATACCATATCGTTTTTGTTTGACCTGCATATTCGGGGCTACGACGTACGTACAGTAAACTACGGTTATAACGAACTCAAAGGGACTACTTATTTTAGTTCGTTATAACCGTAGTTCGTTATACGTACATATACAGCATGACTACAGCAAGTAGTCGGGACCAAAAAGTAAGTTCGTTATATCCGTCAGTTCGTTATAAGCGTGTTCGTTATAACCGTAGTTTACTGTATATCAATAAGTTTAGGAATTCTAATTCTCTATTAAACTGTACTCAAAGTGTACTCACGTCAACAGAAAATGTTATACTAAACTTATGAATGTATGTATTTCCGCTATGGTTGTTATAAAATCGGTTGGATAAATGTGTGTTTGTAATGCAAGACACTCACAATTGGACAATATGTAATGTACTATAGGCCTGTGACCTTTAAGAATGTGAAATGAAGATTTATTGACACCGCAATTAGCGGTGAAGAGTTGTGCCCCTTAGTTTCAAGAGGCAGTGATCCTGGAAGCGAATCCCACTGCTTCTCGGCCTCTACGCCATGTGTTTTCTAAGTCACCACCAGCGGGGATTTTCGTCACTTTGGATGTGACGATATGAAACGTGATACAGTGTCTTAAATGAGTTACAAGCGAGTCGTTCTGTGTCCTAGGAACAATCTACATAAGTAGGCGTAAGGTCGTGCAATTTATTATGCAGAGTTACGGCCCTTAGCGGTGTCAGGATCAAGTGATTATGGTTCGAATTCTGGATTAGCCCGAATCATATTCCCACTATAATACGTCTGTGACACGTACTTTCCTTTAACATTGAGCTGACAGATCTGATTGAGATGATGTTAATAGCTAGGCTATAAGATGAGGCTTACAACCGAGTCACTCTGTGTCCTAGGAACACGCTGCATCAGTGGCGTAAGGTCGTGCAATATAGGCTAGGCTATAAGATGAGGCTGTCACTTGGACAGACTCTGTAATGCGATACTCGATGTTCTTACATTAAGATCGTGGAAAAAGCATGTAGTTTTGAATTTTGTTTGCTTGTTTGTTGTTTGACAAGCTATTTGACGGCGGTCTGTAGTGAGTGAGTGAGTTTGATTTTACGCCGCTTTTAGCATTATTCCAGCAATATCACGGTGGGGGACACCAGAAATGGGCTGCACACATAGTACCCATGTAGGGAATCGAACCCAGGTCTTCGGCGTGACGAGCGAACGCTTTAACCACTAGGTTACCCGAGCGCCCCGACGGCGGTCTGTAGATAATCGACTCTGGACCAGATAATCCAGTGGTTGACATCATGAGCATCGATCTATTCATTTGAGATTTAATTGATATGCATCAACCCAGTCAGCGAGCCTGACCACACGATCCCGTTAGTCGCCTCTAACGACAAGCATAGCTGCCTCTTACGGCACGCATAGGTGCTGAAGACCTAGTCTAAACCGGATCTTCACGGGGATTAGATTCTGTTGCTGTCTTGTGGGGACAACCTAAATAATTTTCTTTCTGAATATACAATATTACTTATTTATATTTCAAATGTCAGTTTGAAATTTGCACATTTGATTATAAACAGGTTTTGGAATTATTATAGTACTGTTTACTGATATGCCATTACTACACTCTTCATACATACACTCTTCAAAAAAAGAAACGCATAGTTAAAAAATAAGGATATTTATTAAGTGGATGTTAAAGTATCTACACAAAATGTGCGTGAACAGTGTTGTCATTGTCCACATTCAGTACAGTCATTGCACATGTGTAGCCACAAGGGGGCGTCATGGTCAGTACCTGGTCACACCACCTCTTGCAGCCGTCACTGCTCGACACCTCCTTGGCACGGATTTTGTCGTGGGGAATTCTTCGCCATCTCTCCTGTAAGGCGTTGGCGAGTTGTGCCAGTGTGTGGGGACGTTGGTGACGTTGACGGACGCGTCAATCAAGTTCGTCCCACAAATGTTCAATCGGGTTGAGATCAGGCGATTTGGACGGCCATAGAAGGACATTGACAAGGAAATTAACTGTAGCACGTGCTGTGTGGGGCCGAGCGTTGTCATGTTGGAACAGCTCCCTCTAGCGGTCCAAAGTTGGGAGGAGGTGAAGACGCTGAATTTGGTCTATGTATCGGTTTGTTGTAAGATTGCCCTGGACAACCACTAACTGTGATCTACCCGTGTAGGGTATGGCTCCCCACACCATGACACTCCCTCCACCAAATCGGTCCACCTGTCGAACGCAGTTCGGCACAAAATGTTCATGTCGACGTCGGTATACACGTTGCCTTCCATCCCGTCGTTGAAGAAGAAAACGTGACTCATCGCTGAACCAAACGCGTCGCCAGTTCCTGAGATCCCATGCCTCACTTTATTGCACCACCGGACACGTCGTTGACGGTATAGACGTTGCAACACATACCAACTTTTGGTCGTCTCGCTCGAATTCACACTTCCCTCAGACGATTTCTGATGGTTTGGTCGGAAATTCTTCGCATACCAGGCACTTCTCCTGCAGTGTCCGTTGCTGTAGCAAATCGATTCCGAAGGTGATGCAACCGGATGTACCGATCCTGAGCAGGGGTGGTCACTCTTGACAACTTCTGGTCTTCCACTTCTGGGATGATCTTGAGTCGAATTAGTGCGGGTATATCGATCTCATAGTCGAGATATAGTGCTTTGGGGAACGTTGAAGTGTCTTGCAACGGCGATATTTCGGCGTGCTGCAGTTAATCTTGGCATTTTTCGATCTCCGTTCACGTCAGAAAATTCGTAATGAACTGATGAATTTTATACTGTCCCTTATAGTCAGTGTCTCTACTCTTGTTTCCAACACTTTGCACGTGCATTGTGCTGAAAACTTATTTCTGAAAGCAATTTCATCCATTGCAGTTTTGCTGATAAACGTTTACAAAAAAAACACTTTGGTTGTGTTTGCGCGCAATGCACAACAAACGTGACATGATTAACGGGAATCAAACATAAGAATTGTCTTTATGACGATTGCTGGGGAAAAAATCTAATTAGAATTCTCAAAACACCTTTGCATTTCTCTTTTTTGAAGAGTGTACATGAAGCTGGGAAACACTTGAACATATCTTCTTACTTCGGACTTGTAACGTATTATACACACATGCGTGAATCTCTGAGAATGCGAGTAGATGTTGTTTAGCGTCGTAGGCAGTCACATTCCAGCTCTATCAAGGCGGCCTGAAAGTATTCGAGTCTTGACCTGGCAAACCATGAGTAACGCTCCACACAACCAGGATACGATGACGTTAAGTAACATAGTCTGACTTCCTGAACCCAGGTACGTTGACGATAAGTAGGATCTACTGGGTACCCAGTCTCACCCGGAATCTGAACAGAAGTACACCAGTTAAACGCGATGGAGGTGCTGATTTGCATACCATCAATATAAATATAACAAAGTACATTCACTTGTTGTGGGCAGACAGACCAGTGACTGAAAATATGGGCAACTTTCAACGCCATCAGGGTACGACACTCAGTCAGGCTTGGCACATACAATAACCACTCGACCCTCATTAGTAGGCACCTCGGACAGGTAGTGGGGACCTACTCAGACGGGGAATCCCCACGGATATGTCACAGATACTTGGCTTGCATGACACATTTGTACATGACGTTCACGGCATTTGAGCCCTCAGTTTTTTGTGGCATCAGGCGACATACGTAATGACTTAAGTAATCAGCTTACTGTCCAGAACCTCGTGAAGGTTGTCAATGAGTGTACATGTAGAACCCAATTTGTGTCCTTTTGCTTGTAGGACTCTACTGGATACGTTTGTCCAGAACTTGTCTTAAATGTTTCAGGGTTTTTTTTTATGAATTTCACCATCCCTTTAATGTCACGGCTTGGCAGGATTATGAATTTCACCACCCGTTTAATGTCTCGACTTGGCAAGGTTATAAACTTAACCACCCCTTTAATGTCACGGCTTGGCAGGATTATGAATTTCACCACCCCTTTAATGTCACAGCTTGGCAGGATTATGAATTTCACCACCCCTTTAATGTCACGGCTTGGCAGGATTATGAACTTACCATCCCTTTAATGTCACGGCTTGGCAGGATTATGAACTTACCATCCCTTTAATGTCATGTCTTGGCAGGATTATGAACTTCACCACCTCTTTTATGTCTCGGCTTGCTGGGATTGTGTTGAAGGAAAGCTTGATGCGAAGCAAGTCTCTAGCGTTTATCACTTTGTGGAAAACCACTGTGACAGGTTGGTTTTTAGAAAAAGAAACAATCAGTTCGAATCCTGGATTCGACCCCACGGCCATATTTTCCGGAAACTCCCAAGGGACGCAACTTTGCATAGAGAACTTCGGCGCCTTAGACGACGTGTCCACTCCCTTTACTGTAATGCCAGTTTGACACATACATGCAATGGATCAAGGTGCTCAAATATTCTACGTCGCCACATCATACAGTGGAACCTCTTTAATGCGGACCCCGTTAGTCCAGAAACCCGGCCTTCCGCAGGATCCTGTTAGCACAGGAATATTGTTCCAGATCAAGTACGGTATGGTCCGGATTATTTTTCACTGTGTCATGTGGAAATTTCATAGCAATATGTATCTAAGGTTTCTCGGTAGATTTGGGTTAGAAACGGTCCTCGGCACCCCATTACCTGACGACTAAAGACGACTAAAATGCATCGTGAGTGCATGGACAAGGTATTGTTATTATGAAATAGATAAATGCAGCAAAGAGAGTTTGGGTGATCCTGGCACAGTCAGGCTGGTTAGGCTCATCATCAGCCCAGGGCCCTTGCCCCCTCTACACGCAGTCCAGAGAGCGAATGGAACTTCTCTCATGTCGACTATGATTTGTAATAACGCGGGAAGAAATGAGAAGACAAGAAACTATTAATCGAACATCACAATATTCATGACTGTCCTCACCACAAGAAGGGTTGTGTGAATCACAATACAGGGGAGTATTTGTACACAAGTTATACTTAAAATCTGTTCTCGTCCTCACTCATTACCATAAAACACCTTTAGAAATCTTTGACAAATTCTTCGAATTTGAAATGTTCGTTCATTTTCGCAAAGTTCTTTTTACGCATTTAAACTATCATCTTGAAGTGCGTGGATATAACAGCAGCAAGGCCAATTGTACATTTTAGTTCGTGATTTTTCAGAAAGAATGTACATGTTACAATACAAAGTGTAAATTATTCATGGCTTGGCAGCTGAAACTTTATAATGAAGGCCCCACAGTCTGTTATCCATGCGCAAACTGATTGTAAAGTCGGACAGTTTCAACACAAATAAAGATAAATGTTAGAAAATAGGTAAGTGAATATTTAATATATATTCAACCAAAAGAAGCGGATTGGCATAAACATGTATACCAGTGGTGTCATTGTAGCGTTGAACAGCCCGTGCTTGCCGTAAAAGGTGACTTTATATGCTTGTCGTAAAAGGCGACTAACGGGATCGGGTGTTCAAGCTCGCTGACTTGGTTGATACATGTCATTGATCCCAATTGCGTGGATCGATGCTCATGGTATCAATCACTGGATTGTCTGGTTCAGACTCGATTATTTTACAGACCGCCGTCATATAGATGGAATATTGCTGAGTGCGGCGTTATGCAACAAACAAACAAACAAAAAACATTGTAGCGTGCGAACTTTGTAGTGTGTTTCAAGTAGATTACGTAGATATTTATGGAATAATTGTGACCGGGCGCTAGTGGTACACTTTCTGGGAAATTAATGGAAATATACAGTTTGGGGGGAATTTCGATGTTCCAGCCTGACACCAAAAACAGCGGATGGGCGAAGAATGAATGAATGAATTAGTAATCTGAACATTGATCATTGATTTCCCTGTATTTGGTATCGGATCGGGATTTCCACAAAAACAACATGGAAAAACAGCTGGGACATCGAATGGTTAGATTCACTAAAGCAAGTGAGACCTTTCGACTGCAGACTCTTGCACTGGTGGACGTAAGGCGGAAGGAAGTTATAGTCTGTGGGTAAAGAGCTTACAAGTTTCATTGTTGATATATGTTGGCAGTAAACCGCTACCAAATTTGTGAGTTAACTGAGAATATAATATTAGAAGTAACTACAGACGAAATCGGGAAAGTAAAGCACTAAATTAAGTTAGTAAACTTCAATAAGTTGAGCCTGTAACATGTGAGGAATAGGTGGGACGACCTCTAAGGTGATTGGTCTTGAACTGAAGCTGACCACGTTTTCATTCACGACGTCTCCTACGGCGATAGACTACTGATCACCGACAGGAACCTTGAGCTGCTGTGCGAATCTACTGTATGCGGATTATACATTCTATACATATCCTGTCCTCTTTGATCAGATTTATACCATCCATGGCGATCTGTAAGGTCCAATCTTTCCTCTCGTCTACTTTCAACAACCGAACAGATACATACAGAAGTGTTTGAATATATCATATTAGCTACACAAAACCTAGGAGGTTACGTCAACCCTACTGTGTTGCAGTTGGGCTTCGTACTTGCAATTCAAAACACCAACACACAATTCGTTTAGATACACACTCCTTGGCCCAGAATGGAAATCCTGTCATCTTCGACATGAATCATGTTAAGTAGGCAGTTGAGTCACAGGCCATGTTTCTGAGATGAACCATCTCCAGACAATGAACTGAAACGTGTGCTGCTATTGACAAAATAGATCAAAATGAGACCAAATGTTTTATATTTTTAGGTATTGACACGTAATTCAATTTTCCTAAGGGCGGTACAGATATTCGATGTACCGGGCAATGACCTGTATTTATATACTTATCTATTTATTAATTGATTTCTCCATACGTACATTTAATTTCTCCAACTTCGATACATCTTTTGTGGATACCGACAAAGGTAATGTGATTTAAACATATCAATTGGCGATAGAAATATATAAATAAAAGTAAAATAAAACATGGAAGCTGTCAGAACTATTTTAATTCATTACCCTGTGTCAACTGCAGAAAGTCAATCAAGTGACCAGGAATGGCAATGCGCACTTATATTATATATTAATGTTAGTATCGATTAATCATGGTAATATTTATCCATTTTGAAACAACAAATTTACAAGCGTGACACATCATGTACTTTCAGCGTTATGAAGTGTATACAGCCCTCTAGTATATAGACCCTCTACTCGTAAGTGGCAAAAACTGTTTTCATAATCAATGCAAGCAATGCCCACTGCGCTGTAATATTGACCAATCATCAGCCTGCAATTTCTAGTGTCCACAAACCCGGATGTTATCGCTCTCAACGCAAATACTTTCTGGAACGACAATGGCAATTTTTGTTTGAGTTAAACGATGCAGAGAATCTTATTGGCATGTGCGGTAGAATATGAGGAAGGTGTCACATTGCCTAATGAATCGGAAAACATGAACTATCTGCTTTTGTTGATATACCCCATTGTACAAATATGTACTATTCACGTGAATCGTCAACAAATAAATATACTTAAGGTAATAGAAAGAATGTTTTGGGTAACTAATATTATATAAATATTTGGAGGTTATTTATCAGTCGATTCTGTGCACGCATGTCGTACAACCCAGTCCCATGGGAGCGCAATAATGTCGTCAAACGTCCCTAGACCTACTATAAATGTCAAACACTTTCAAATGTAAAAGCCTTTCTGGTTATTACTAGCGATGGCCTTTGTTCTAAGTAGATGTTGTGCCATCGGGATGTCAATGCAAAGGTGAAGAGTGCGACGAAAAACAGCACTGTCAATGTGTAGCATGGTAAGAAAACTCATTAACGTATGGTGTTCACGCAAACATCATCAGTGCACATAGGAAAAGTTGTTGAAATGTGACGCGGGTAGCATTGGGATCTGGGATCTTACAGAGCTTTTAATCAGACAGAGCCTGTTACCAGATACTCTGTTACGTGTTAACAGCGTTCGTGTAGGGTACTGGGGTACATGTAACATAGACAGTATCGGGTACTTGGGATATGTACCCGGGACAGAAAAACATGGTAACACGCTCTATGAGATACCCGATTGAAGCATGGTAACACGCTCTATGAGATCCCAGATTGAAGCATGGTAACACGCTCTATGAGATCCCCGATTGAAGCATGGTAACACGTTCTATGAGATCCCAGATTGAAGCATGGTAACACGCTCTATGAGATCCCAGATTGAAGCATGGTAACAAGCTTTTGAAAGGTCCCAAATTAAAGCATGGTAACAAAGCTATGCAAGATCGCAGATTGAAGCATGGTAACACGCTCTGTAAGATTCCAGATTGAAGCATGGTAACAAGCTTCTGAAAGGTCTCAGATTGAAGCATGGTAGCAAAGCTATGCAAGATCGGAGACTTAAGCATGGTAACACGCTCTCTAAGATCCCAGCTTGAAGCATGGTAACAAGCTTCTGAAAGGTCTCAGATTGAAGCATGGTAGCAAAGCTATGCAAGATCGCAGACTTAAGCATGGTAACACGCTCTCTAAGATCCCAGCTTGAAGCATGGTAACATGCTCTGTAAGACCCCAGATCGAAGCATGGTAACAAAGCTCTGCAAGATCCCAGATTGAAGCATGGTAGCACGCTCTGTAAGATCGCAGATTGAAGGATGGTAACAAAGCTCTACATGATCGCAGATCGAAGCATGGTAACAAAGCTCTGCAAGATCCCAGATTGAACCATGGTAACATAGCTATGCAAGATCCCAGCTTGAAGCATGGTAACATGCTCTGTAAGACCCCAGATCGAAGCATGGTAACAAAGCTCTGCAAGATCCCAGATTGAAGCATGGTAGCACGCTCTGTAAGATCGCAGATTGAAGCATGGTAACAAAGCTCTACATGATCGCAGATTGAAGCATGGTAACAAAGCTCTGCAAGATCCCAGATTGAACCATGGTAACATAGCTATGCAAGATCCCAGATTGAAGCATGGTAACAAAGCTATGCAAGATCCCAGATTAAGGCATGGTAACAAAGCTATTGAAGATATCAGATTGAACCATGGTAACAAAGCTTTGTAAGACCCCAGATTGAACCATGGTAACAAAGCTCTTGAAGATATCAGATTGAACCATGGTAACAAAGCTTTGTAAGACCCCAGATTGAACCATGGTAATATGCTCTGTAAGATTCCATATTGGACCATTGTAAAAGCTTTGTAAGATGTCCGAATAATGTACGGTAACGCGCTCTGTAAGATTCAAGGCTGATAAAGAGCACAATGACATTGAAGGTCACTTTGCTGTAGGCGTCCGTGTGACAGGATGAGAGGGGGATATCTTATCTTACTTTATTTTAACGTTTCGGTTTATGTATTGAATTCCAACTAACACTCCTTATCTTGGGAATCGTGTCTGTAATGTCTGAGAATTAGTTTGAATTATCTCGGATGGTTGTAGACCTTTGTTGCAAGACATTAAAATAAGTGGACAAGTCGACATATACATCAAAGTCCCTTTGACAACGTTACAGGCACCAAGACGTAGCATTTATGTCATACAATATAACATTATTCTGCCTTCTAGTTCTTGCAAGTTTACAATTTCATCAGCGCTACTACCCACATTGTCGACCTGCTAAATATCACGCAGCAGGGCTGTAACCCCTTTGTGTGGCACATAATGGGTGCAGATCAGTCGACGGCAAGAGTCGTTTTTGCTGGTGTGTTCTTTGTGTGGAGGTTTAAGTGAGATAAATCTTAATAAACGTCACTTTCAATAGCAAAACAGATAGCTGGCATGTTACAAAGCCGTGCGATGTTCGTACATCTCGAGTGAGTGAGGCAGTCTATGTTGTGTACCACAGTCAGTAATCTTACAGCTTTATATAAACGATCGAATAAATCGGATCTAGTCAGACAGTTGTAACCTCCCAATTATAGACATCCCAATTGTCAACGGCTTATACCGAGATAAGGTAGGCTTGAGTGCACTAGTTAGTGATTGTCACCTTTTCACCTTAGTCTAAAGCTTTCCTAATTCAAGTTGACTTTTACAGCTCGTTGTACCCAGATAGCAGCGCATCGGGCTCCTCAAGACACTGTGAGAGTTCGATTTACCTGTATAGAAGATCTAGATGGACTAGTGCAGCCTTTTATTGAAAAATGCAACCTAATAGTGTGGTCTGCATGTACCAAGTGAGTGAGTGAGTGAGTGAGTTGGGTTTAACGCCGCTTTCAACAGTATTCCAGTCATATCACGGCGTGTCAGCTTAATGTGGGAGGAAAGCCCCAAGTGACGCAGGTCTTAGACGTTTACCACTTCGGTGAAACCCACGAGCACGGGTATGGTGCTGACAAACCTAGAAACATAATCGGGGCGAACCGGGATTCGAACCCACAATCATAGGTTTCTGGCGTGTCCAAGGACGCAACTCTGCACAGCGAATCGCGGCGCCTTAGACGACTGGGCCACCCGTGCCCCCGCATGTACCAAGTGCATGTTCAGACACACAATCAGTCTTAATACTCACACACTCAATACCTCTAAGGAGCCGACCATTTGAAATGCGAGGGGGTGGAAGTGGGGGATTGGGGACGGGGGCCTGGAATATTTGGCGAAGAAAAATTGCCTTGAAAGTTCCTATAAAAATAAGTATGCTTCAGACCTTTGAAAAAGGACATTGCCTGCCACAAAAACGACATTGTTCTAAGTGATTATCTTTAAAAAGAATTCTGGCTCATAGTTCTGTAGAAAAACATATCTGGTTTAGAAGCTAAAGCTGAAAAAATATCTAATCTTGAAACAAAATCTCAAAATCCTTTCCCCACCTACACACACGCATAGCAACTTGGTTTTCATATCAACTTGTGAAAATCTACAACTCTGGGAACAATAAAAACGTTTAAAAAAAAAAAAATCATATTAGTTAAATCATATTCCTTCAATCGAGCCCTGACACTGAACTATGTATGTAGGGTATGGCTCATTGTTTAATCCTTGAAACGTGTCAGCACTGAATTAAAGAGGCTGCAGTAAAAGAGACTCCCTACTGTAAACCCCTAGTGACCGGTAGGTGAGGCCGTGCCAACCCTTTTCGCGAATACCTGGTGTCATCACTGACTTTCCGTCATCCATACTCTTCACCGCTAGTTTGCCTTGTACGTCCAATGAAATCGGTTTTGTCGGATAATCGAGCCTGGTTATTTTCACCCACGTTGTATAGTTCGTAAGTGGTGCTGTGCTTGGACATGTATTCTAACCCAACGCGGATATTTGAAACTACTGGAATGATATCACGCCCAGCTCTGTGCCACATTCACGTCTTAAATCGATTGAATGACTTTCCCTGAAATAGTGAACAATATGTTCGTGACTACAACTGCGTTGTCGATGCGCTATCATCTAGATCATTTATTCACGGTCACTGAGTTGCAATTTCCCAACAAATATTCACGTGCTTACAGTGGCTACCCGCTATGCCACAACAATGCTTTGAGGGCCTCACGCCATTAGATAAATCGGATAAAACTCCTCACCTGAAAACTTAATTTACCTCCTAGCCTAGCGAGCAATTGCTTCACGCGTGCGCAGTACACACTCAGTGGTTTCGCAAATCTCCCATGATGCTTTCGCTGATTTGGACAACGGGACAAAAAAAATCCCCGTAGTTTGATTTGTCCGATATTCTCCTCAAATCTTCTGCTCTAAAATCAGTATCGAATTGCGGGCAAAGTTCTACCACCAGCGGGTGATTTAACGAAGAATTAATTGAACATGAGAAGTACTCGATTGCGGCTGTTTTTGTAGATTATTAACAAAACAAGATGGATGGTGGTACGGCAAATGGCACGTTATTGATATTTGTAACGGATTAAATACAAATGTGTGAACATATTGTGATAGACACCGGGTTTATGCTTTTAACAGTATGAAGCGACCCTGGTATTGAACGCTGGACGTTTCAAGTGGGAGAGTAACAAAACGTGTATTCTCCGTTAAGGAGACCGACCGGCCTACTCTCTCTGTGAGTCCTGCTGTGTCTGCAAATATTGCGCAGTGGGATGGTGGGATTGGATGCAGAGGCCATTGCACAGTCGTGAATATTTTGTTGGAGCGTCATCACACGGTCCATGCAGGCAGTGAACTGATGGTAGTTGATGTCAACATGGATTAGTTATTTGATCAAAGGAGTGGCTGTCAGAAACTGTAGTGTATTTCATCAGTCATTACATTAGACATTAAACCTACACGTTAAAAATAACCCATCTTGATTGTCTCTAGAACCCCGCTGTTCCTTTGATGTGATTTAGAAGGAGTATTGATAACAATTAAACTGCTTGGGTTTTCCCAAATGGGTAAATATTTCATGACAATGCTGAAGGATATGTTGTCGACTGGGTTATGATGGGAGTGGAACTGGGTTGCAGAGGTTGGAGGTTCATCTTGAGCATTCATGATCAACGCCATCAACAGCGCAGGCCTTCAGGGTTAAGGGAAGTTCTTTGTCAGTTCTATTCACGCTTTTGGTTCATATCACCGAATATCATCTGATCTCGACAGAATCTTGTTTACGCTTGAGTAGGAGATATTAATAGTAAGAGAACAGTTAGATGAATTTCCGACATAAATCCGGTCAAAAACGCAAAATTGGTCTGGCGCCAGCTTAAAGCGGAAATGAAATGGGACATCAGTCCTTGAGAGTTCAAGGGAGATAATTCAAATATGAACGGAGGCAAACGAAAAAAAACGTATCTTACTAAATTTCTTCACCTCATTTTTAAAATGTTAAAGAATATATCTTTCCCTCGGGCTGAGTATCAACTAGAATTATGTGTATTATGTGAACAGATTAAATGTGTTCGACAGCACGTAACCATATATTATTGCAAGTCTGTGGTTTAGACGCTTAGTATTAACTAATACTGGTGCCCGAGGCAATGTCAGAAGGGATTCCTGAACTCAAAGGATGACATTTGCAATTCGGGAAAAAATAGCAGCGTGGAATTATACCTTACAACAAGAGGGATATTATTAAATAAGACATCATCTTCATAACGAGGCAAGGGCAGTGATTATCAACGGCACCGATAGTAGCGATATATACTAGTTCCATGAGACGCATGAGGTCGCATGATGTGTGTTGTTTAACTCCGCAATATTCCAGATATATGGCGGCGGCCTCTGAATACGCGAGTAGGGCCCTAACAACCCAGGGATTTTGTTTGTTTGTTGCTTAACGCCGGAAGCAGCAATATTCTAGCCATATGAAGGCAGTCTGTAAATAATCGAGTCTGGACCAGACAATCCAGTGATTGATATTATGAGCATCGATCGACGCCTTTGGGATACGATGACAAGCATCAACTAACTCCGCATCAACTGACCAACCGGTCCCGTTAGTCGCCTCATACAAGGATAGTCGCCTCTATTGACAAGCATGGGTTGCTGAAGACCCATTCTAACCCTGCTCTACCCAGGGATTGATATCATGAAGAACGATCTAGGCCGTTGGTGCACGATGGCACGCTACTACCCTCGTCGCCGAACCTGACCACCTAATTATTTTACATCGTCTCTTACGACAAGGTTGCAGTGGACCAATTCTAATCCAGAATCCCCACGGGGCGAATACAATGTCGCGACTCGACTTGGAGGAGGCAATTGTGTGCAGTGTTAGGTAAGCAGCACTTTTGAATATTGGCTTGGCTTGCACAGTTGTCTACATCTCCGCAATTCGCTCCACAGCGTTGCGTCCTTTGGGGGTTCCAGGATATCTGTTCATCGATCATCGAAAACGTTCATCTGTTGAATCCCATGTTCGCTCTAAATTTGTTGATCGACATGATTCCTGGTCTGTCCATACTATTAGAGATCTGTCCGTACGTCGTGAAGGACATTTTACGGTTCGATTGCCGGATTGGTTTGTGTAGCTATAGGTATGAACGTTTGTTCACAGGGAAAGATATTATATTTTATATTACATCATATAGTTACGGTCAGTAGCAATTGTCAATTATGATGATTCAGCTGGAATCAAAATTGATTCTGGGCCGAGGCATTAAAACTGTTCCCATGTGAATTGCAAAACGAACAAATTTCTTAATGAAGCAGGAGAAGCATCAACGTTAACATAATTCGTTTTTAGTTTTTACAAAATAAGTGAAAGCGCTATAGGGTTGTTTGATGGCCGCCGTGGTGTGACAGGAGTATTGCTGGATGTGGCGTTGGGTAAAAGACTTTGTTTTGTTACGCAAGTCGTGTGAGTGTCCGGGGCTACCGGAAGAGCAAGACATGCTTACCCTTTTCGTTCACACCTGGTGTCACCACTAAGTTGTGTGATTCATTCATGTGAGTTGCATCGATATTTAGCCTTTTGCGCCCAATGGAATCTGTTTGGGCAGATGACGTCTGTGGCGTAGACGTTTTGAATCCAGTGTCAGACGATGCCGAATTGTTGACTTTCAGAAAGGAATGAATAGATAAGTCACGGACATGTTGTTACTCAGCACACTGAAAACATGAAATAAATACACACGGTTCCATGTCAATATTTGACACAACCAATAAAGATACTTTCATACATAACTGTCAATATGTCGAGAGCTTTGTTCAAGTCCGAGATATTGTGATCATATTTGAACAAACTGGGTTATACCTAGACTCTTCAAGAACGTTCATCCCATACATGTGTACCATGTCCTGACGGGTGACACCCACCAGGCTTCACTGTACCAAAAGCGGTGTATCACACTTATCGCTCACTCCAGCAACTGCTCTAGTCGATAAAGTCCACTTGTCTGGATTTTGTATGGTATAAATCCTCAAAAGAAATGGCTTGAAATCCTCGGTTTCTTTGAGCTAGAAGTTGCATCAACGCCTACTCCAATGTCGTTACCATACAAAAAAACCTATCATGACGAACTTGTTTCATCGTAATACGGTTGCGTCGTTCAGTGCAATTGCGAAAATCAATTATTGCCTTGTAACTGAGATATGTGTTGGTGTTTTTTGCAAATGTTGATTGTATCCGCTGTCATTTATAATGAAATATACGTCAAGATAGAGATCGTAAACAACTGTATTACCATAGTAGTATGGATGTGAATCAAAAAGGCTTTTTATACAAAGGATGCTATTATTTTCCCATTGGTAAGTGTGTAGCACCAGTTAGTCTTGCTGTCCTTGTATGTAGCTGTTTGTGTGAGTGAGTCGTTCTTCATTCTGTTGAATACACGACTTAAGCTAAACCCCCAGGACGGAGGCCTTGGATGTTACCTTTGGTAAAACCACCGAGCACAGATTCTGATAAGGGACGTTCATAGTATGATATGGGAATAGAATCCGGGATGCAACAAAGGGACGCAAACCTGAATAGCTAATGATTCTGCATTGGGTCACAAACGTATAGCAATGGTCATCATTAGCATGAAAAAATGACAAACATAATAATAATTATTTCCATAGCGGATGTTAACCGAGAGAGAGAGAGAGAGAGAGAGAGAGAGAGAGAGAGAGAGAGAGAGAAACACACATATACATACACACAACTCTAAGTGTCACTGCAGTACTTATCTCATCACATACATGTATATACAGGTCTGATAGTTCCTTTTCGATCGCTAGAGGACGTTTTTGATAAAGAAACTTCTGAATGCATCGGACTAAACCATGCAATCTTTAAATCTCTTACATTCGGGCGGTGTCTTTTAAGTCTCGTGAATTCTCGTGTCCGGACTGGACCAGGAAAATGCGACTTTTCATCTCTACAATATTTCGCGTGATCAAATATTGCCACCTGTCTCATCGAATCAGGCACGCATTATTGGAGAAATCGACAACCTTCGCTCAGCTGCACTCGTGAGAAAAACGGTGTAAATTTCCACGACAAGTTTATACAGTTGTGGTGGTGTGATATTTCATAGCACGAGGCCGTATTTGTCTCCTCGCTGGCAATCATCGATAGTTGTAAGCAACGCATGCAGTGGCAAATTTTTCCTTGATTTTGAAAATCAATAAAAAGGTGTTCAAACACTGATCGTTTGCCGAGGGCTTTAAGCTGCTAATGATAAAGTTTCGCAGAGAACATCAAGACGAAGAAATGGTGAACGAGAACTAATTCCTTCGAACCCGATCGCTTCTGCAGGTGGAATTTAACCAAAAACATGACATTTTGTAATTATGTTTTTGAAGTTTGCAATTTGAACGATAATTGTTGCAGAATAATGAAAGAAGAATATTGCTCTCGCAGCATCGTTTTCTATTAACCCTTGATACTCTCAATATATTTCAATGGATTTCAGTGAAGATGGACACAAGGAAACTGCAGGTTTTGGCAATCAGCAAACAAACAAACAAAAACAAACTAACTAAAAATAATTAATGATTATTGGATTGTCAGCAGCATACCCGTGTTTTGGTTTTAATAAGAGGGTTAATGTTTGCAACTTGCATAACTTTCAACATTCAGTTAACACGCCGTAAAACACCTAATTATTATTTGAAGTCTTTGATAGGCATTCAGGAGTTGGAAGAAGATGAATACATGGACTTTGCTATCCATAAAAAGTGTCATGTATTTAAGTAATACTTGTAGCAACATAACCCCCACTTACTCACTTACTTACTGCAAGTTTATTGCCAGGTGAAGTACATGTAACAGCGTACCCAGCAGGCATGCAACGTTGGACAAAGGTTAAAAATTGGTTGCGTTTAGGTTGTGACGTTGATCAACCAAAATGCAACGTTGTATCAACGTTAAATCTTAAACGGTAAGCCATGGTTGTGATACTGACGTCACAACAACGTTGAATTTAAGACGTACGTACATCATTTCAATTCGACGTACACCTATTGGAAAATCGACAAATCACCCTACTTTTGTAATTTGTTTTTGAAACCATCTGAATGATCATTTAAAGTGGTATTACATATATATGTAACACCTGTGTGATCACATCAATATTTGTGATGTTTAACACTGTAAATGATGTCGAGGAAATTTCGTCTGTGTAATATTATACATGTATGTAGAATAGGGAGAGTCTAATACATAGTCAGCGTCATTAATGGAGGGTCACCAAGGTATGGAGACAAACATGAACATATGCAAACAAGCGTCAATAGGTTTCTGAGTACTATGTTGACAATGTGATTAACAGATGCAAAAAGTTTGTTTATGTCACACTGAGTGGATGCTTCATGAAAATGGGGGCACGGGTGGCCCAGTCGTCGAAGGCGCCGCGATTCGCTGTGCAGAGTTGCGTCCCTTGGGCACGCCAGAAACCTATGATTGTGGGTTCGAGTCCCGGTTCGCCCCAATCATGTTTCTAGGTTTGTCAGCACCATACCCGTGCTCTTGGGTTTCACCGAAGTGGTAAATGTCTGAGACCTGCATCACTTCGGGCTTTCCTCCCACATTAAGCTGACACGGTGCGATATGACTGGAATGCTGTTAAATAGCGGCGTTAAACCCATCTCACTCACACTTTATGAAAATGGACAACGACTTTATGAAACAATGAGAAGCGCAAGATGGATTGGGGTGGCATTAAGAAGCTACCCACAACAATCGCTACTAGTGGTTAAGCCATGCACGAACAATGATTTTCTTCATTCCAGATGCAACTGAACTGCACTCTTGCACGTTGGAAATACGACATTTGTACTCTTTTTTTATATGCGGGACCCTCAATAATGACGCTGAGTACGTGTGTGTGTGTATGTGTGTGTGTGTGTGTGTGTGTGTGTGTGTGTGCGTGCGTGCGTGCGTGTGTGTGTGTGTGTGTGTGTGTGTGTGTCTATGTACTGCCGATAAGCGCGTGACTGTTCATTCTAGGGCGAATATCTGCTTTGATGAATATTGTAAGCTGTTTTTATACTCTCATTAGTCCTGTGATCATGATGCACGTAAATCTCGAATTGGAGCTAATGAAGTCATTATCCACGGAATTCAGTGAACTATAGTAAGATTTTTAGGCATATCTTCGAAATATATATGATTTGAATCTAAGGTGCATTGATGTCACTTGTGACGGACAGCTTATGCTCGGTTCAAAGAAAGGACTTAATCAGATCTAGTATGAGCCTTCCTGTGATTTATTTCATATTGCAATGTTGTCGGAATGCATTTATTTCTGGGTTTTTTAAATATTTCAGCACAACACTCCCCTATTGCGGAGTAAATGCAAAGGAGTTGGATTTTTGGGCACATCTTCAGCAGAAAATTGGCAGCATTATCGTATTACATTCACCAATTGACAAAACGCAGGAAATGTCCTTTCATATCAAGCAAGTTGTTCAGAAAAATGAAAATAATATATGCCTCTTTACATCTTTTGCTTGTTTGCAATAACCGTTTCCATTCGATTAAATAAATCCGACAAAGTGCAGTTTTGTAACCGTGAAATGTAAAAAGAAAGGAATTAAAATGGACTCCTCGGTACGTTCACTCGGTACGTTCACACGTGTGTGTGTGTGTCTGCTTGTACTAGCCCGGCCTGATGCCGATGTATAGTGCAAGCCCACTGAGATACCATGCCACAGTTTAACATGAATACCCCACTCAGACACAGTATACTGACTCCGAGCCGACCAGTCCTTGTTTTAGCACCTGCTCTCATTAGGGAAATGGAAACAAGGTGTACAGTGTGGCAATTGAATGCTGTGGACACTGGGCTCTAATCTTGGTTTATATGTGTTTGTTTTTTCAAACAATACCTATTCTGATTCTCTACTCCTATATTCAAATGATGTTTGTCCTACCTGATGTACCTTAAGTGTTCCCGAGACAGACCAGTCCTCAGAACATAACACTTGTGACAAAATTGTGTGAGCGTACCAAGAGGGAGAAAATTGTGTGATCGCTCCAAGAGGTTGACAAGCTCATGTTCATCAACCCCTTGTTTGTTAGGCCCCAACTCAATAATTCCCATGCCATCTGGATCTAGCAGGACTAATTCTGACTGCAGCGACTTACAAGAAAAACTCCGTTAAATGCATAAATTTCTCCACTGAAGCTTAATTGTACAAATGCAGTTGACAGTATCCTACAACTAATGCTTGTATTTAGTACTGAAACTTATTATACCAGGAGAGAGAAATATAAACGAAAATGCGTCGTCGTAGATGTAAGCAAAGTAAACAATGTCTGTTTTACATCCAACTGTGATTCTTTGGGTCTAACAGAAGGCTCAAATTAGAATTTGTAAATGTTTGTGAAGAAAAAGTTGAAAGAGAAGCTTTGTCAAATTCTGAAAATACATTGCCTCACAAAACCAGTTTTCATATGGCACATGCTACAGGTTCCTATTTGCGGACTCTTAGACAGAGGTGTATTTAATTTCAAATAAGATCTTTTCGACTTTCAAGACGCACATCTTGGTTCAATAATAACATTAATTGTACGATATAACCCAAAAGGCGAGCTGTCCCATGCGCAGGGTTACAGCACAGACTGTTCAGTTCAAAGGCCTTTGCTAACAAAACGCTGTACTGGGAAGATTGATTCCTATTTGGCGAGACAACATTGACTTATGTCATAGTGATTGATAACGTCGCTAAGGTAATTATCATGCATGTTTTATGGAATTAAAGCCTTAAACCGACTAAGATCATTCGCATTTCAATTTCAGAACGGGTTATCTTCCACTTAGAAGATTGAAATAGTGGTATGGGTATTCGCTTCTTATTTTGAAAACGCAAGTTTGAGTTTATTTCTTTTAACATACCTCATCGGTCTGGAGACTTGCATTCTTGATAGACCACTATTTGATTGAAGATTAAATTGAACATGTTGTTTTGTGATCAGTAGTCAATGTCAGAACGTTTGGTAATCTGAGGATACAGGGGTTAATTGTGACGATGTCTTCCGTGTAGGTAAAGGGGATCAAATGGATTTATTGCCGAGGTTGTAAATGAAGAATAAAGTAGCGTTTTAGGATGATCAATGATTCGCTCTTTGATCGTTCGTTGCACAGACAGCATTACTGCAACTACTTGAATGATTACAACTGCAAATAGTTACCATTCCTATACATATGTAGATCAATCAGTGAATTGGATTTGGGACATTTACGTAAGTCCTCGTGGTTGAACTGAACTTTTTGTGGCCTCTATACGCAGCATAAGAGATTCAAATTAAATATTTACTCAACAATAGTCATGTACCTCAACAATAGTCATGCACCTCTACAATAGTCATGCACCTCAACAATAGTCATGCACCTCTATAATAGTCATGCACACCAACAATAGTCATGTACCTTAACAATAGTCATGCACCTCAACAATAGTCATGCACCTCAACAATAGTCATGTACCTCAACAATAGTCATGTACCTCAACAATGAGGGACATATAATGTACAGCAAATGGTTAAAGTATTCCAAGTTTTTGTGTGGAGAATAGGTCACAGTAGGCTTTACTGTCTAGATGTGAGTAATGATATTCTTGCTTTAACAAAGTAATCATATTTAAACACATAAATAAGTACACATCTCATCACTAAGTGCTATTTTGCCATCGTTATATATCTTTAGTCACATTCAGTAATGCCACATTAATTTAAACCGATAATAACAGAAAAGTAGTCTCGATTGTTTTATGGCAATGTAATTTATTGTTGAACAATATGGTAATTGTATAACATTGTGTAAATTCAGCAGAAGTTAATAGAATTGTATTTGGACAATGGTTTGTTGTCCGGAATGTAATGCCATCTAAAGTAGGGAGTTGTATGGAAGTTACCTTATTTATATGCTTTTGAATCAAGTGTAATCTAGAATCTACCAGGAGGGCTAGATTAATCCAGCCCTGTATAAAACCTTCCAGAAGGAACAAAGGGGCAAGGACGTGTCTCTCTCTCGTCATCTGACATCATGTCTGGCAGTGACAGTGCGATGACAACTTTTCACCCTGGATATCACAGAATTTTTACTTTCACCACTGCTATTGTATTTTATACTGCCATAGTAATTGTACTGCAACTCTATTATGTACTGCCATTGTAATTGTACTGCAACTCTATCATGTACTGCCATTGTAATTGTACTGCAACTCTATTATCTACTGCCATTGTAATTGTACTGCAACTCTATCATGTACTGCCATTGTAATTGTACTGCAACTCTATCATGTACTCCCATTGTAATTGTACTGCAACACTATCATGTACTGCCATTGTAATTGTACTGCAACTCTATCATGTACTCCCATTGTAATTGTACTGCAACACTATCATGTACTGCCATTGTAATTGTACTGCAACTCTATCATGTACTCCCATTGTAATTGTACTGCAACTCTATCATGTACTGCCATTGTAATTGTACTGCAACTCTATCATGTACTGCCATTGTAATTGTACTGCAACTCTATCATGTACTGCCATTGTAATTGTACTGCAACTCTATTATCTACTGCCATTGTATTTGTACTGCAACTCTATTCTGTAATCCAATTATAATTGTACTGCAACTTCATAATGTACTGCAATTGTAATTGCTTGGCAGTAATATATTTTGATTCTTAGACTGGTTAATTTTGTAGTACAGTTCTTGTATATCATTTCTTTGTTATCTGCACAGAATTATTTTGCATATAGATTTCTGGGTTAACTTATTGTTTTAATTTGGAAGTCGACACGTAACGGGATAATCAACCAATTACTCAATATTCGTAACCGCCCGAAGCGGGTTTCTGTGAAAACCTGGTAATCTGTTCCGAATGAAGATTTTACTGCTATGAAAGGAAGGGTTTTGTGCTTGGTATATTTACGGGACCTCGACTGAGAAAATATAAGTAAGATTCGTACATGTAGCCTTAAATAGAAATCTTCCACACAGAAAGGGTCATAATTAGTATATATATATATATATATATATATATATATATATATATATATATATATATATATATATCGTAAAATGGGCCGCCTCCGTGGTCTAATGGGAGAGCGGAAGGTCCGGGGTTCGATCACCGGCCACGTCATACCAAAAGACGTTAAAAGATGGTACATGTTGTTACCCTGTCTGGCGCTCGGCATTAAGGGGCTAAAACAAGGACTGGTCGGCTCGGAGTCAGTATACTGTGTCTGAGTGGGGTATTCATGTCAAACTGCGGCATGGTATCTCAGTGAGCTAGCACTATAAATCGGCATCAGTCCGGACTAGTACAAGCAGCCACACACACACACATATACACGTGCATGCACGTCGCTATATAAGTGCAATAATCTTGGACGCGACGTTAAACCCCATTTCACCTCACCTCACCTATAGTAAAATGTCCAAAGTGTATACATTACCATGAGATTTTTAACCGATGTATGTGCATATGATACAACAGCAGTGTTTCTTTTTCATTAACGATATCAAGTGGTGGGTTGTCAACACCAGCTTTGCTTTTTACGGAAACATACATACCTGTTTGTTTTCAAATATACAAAAAGAACCCGGAACATATTGATGTTTTGGAATCCAGACTCGAGATATGAAGTTATTAGTCTTCATTCTCATTGTCATTGTTTATCATTGATGTTGCAAGGAACAGGATAAAAAGTTATGTACGACAAAATATATTGAGGAAGCAAAGAGCGAAGGACAATCAATGAGGTTTTCCTTTGTACAACCTTGCTCTATACCGTCATGGGGACCATATGTAGCTAAACTAAATAAGTAATTATACTGCATCCATGCCTGGCGTTGTCTTTATGCTCGAACCGTGAAGATCCGGGGTAAAAAAGGTCTTCAGGAATCCATGCTTGCCGTAAAAGGCGACTAACGGGATCGGGTGGTCAGGCTCGCTGACTAGGTTGATGTATGTCATCGATCCCATGTGAGTTGATCGTTGCTCAAGATATTTATCACTGGGTTGTCTGGTCCACACTCGATTATTAACCGCCCACCGTCATATAGCTGTAATATTGCTGAGTGCGGCATTAAACAACAACTTTATTATTGTTCACAGAAGCCTCGATTGAATAGCCTCCAAGCACTCCTTATCTACACTGAAAGAGGCGACAAAATTTAATCGAGTGGTCAGGCTGGGTGTCTTGTGTTGATTGTGTGACATGTTATCTGAACGGCATCCGACGTTGCTCGTTATGTCAATTACTGTATCTTCCGCACTAGGTTTGGTTATTTAGAGGCTGCCGTGATATTGCTGATTGAGGCGTAATGGAACAAACAAATCAACGAACATTTGTATTTTTTATTCTTCATATCATGATTAGATTTAAAGTAGGGTTAACATTAGCGCTACAAAGACTTACGATAGTGGAAATATGTGGTTTATGTATCCATATTGGATATATATCGCTTCATTTCCTAGTATTATAATAATGTAAATGTGGTTAAGAAAGGTTTATGTTATCATTTGAATCAACGAACAGGTATCTTAAGTTATCGGTAACAGAAGGTCCTAATCACAATTGGAAGGTTATCGAAAAAATGGTCGTTTTATCACCAACATGCGTTTGTTCAAAGTCAGTGTCACATGTGATGATCATTCTTCAATCCCTGCTTCATTGTAAACTGTTTCAAGAGCCCATTCTTTGTGGTACAAACCAAGCAACTGGCATACAGTTAATCTAAGAACCTACATGGAAATCTCAAGCACCATTCTTGAGCTTTGATGAAGAAGAAGAATGATGCATATATAACGAAACACCACGACACAGAGACTTAACCGAATCTAACTTGAAAATTAGAACCTTTTAAAATTGAAAACTTCCCACGATGCATTAATGCGACAACTCCAAATTGTAAGAATGCTACAACTGCATTCTTGAGATCACCGAAACAATCATATTCCGTGTTTGCTTCCTGTTAATGATCACACATTGTGACATTTGGGTGAGTTGTTTTTGCATCCTATTTTCTGATATGCACAACAGACTTGCAGCTTAATCATTGGGAAGGAATTGCGTCTGGTTCAATGTCAAGAGATGTTGCTCTTTTAAGGAAAAAGACGTGGGTTGCATTATGAGACTGCATTTAGAACATAAAAAACACATTATCACATTCAGTTTGAATTTACTCAGAAGAAACCAAGTTCATGCCCTGCGAATACTTGTCTCATTTGTTTGTTTCTAATGGCGATTTTTGCACTCGACTAAACAAATCATCTCCAACGCAGTTTCAAAACTTGCACTTCAATTACGAATGTGCGCGTTTTAGCGCAGACGATATCTTAAGCATCCAATGATCCATACTAAGCAATGTGCGATATAAGCATCGATTTTATGGCGTAAAATTCAGTCAGAATTATAACCCACATCATCTCAAAAACAGAAGACTGTCAAATGCAATTCAATTTTTAACATTCTTCTTAACGTTCATCTTTTTCTGAAATGTAGATCCCCGAAGTAGTTGGAATTGCAGTGAGTGCCAAGAATATTCAATGAACTCAAGTAGATGCATGAATATGCAAAAATACATTGGCGCACAATGTTGACCCAACGGCGATGCCTTACACGTAATTGATATATATATGACCACATACTGTGAGGAGATACACGACGATATGCCTCGAAACAACTTGTATATACTGTGCATATGGATGGGGTTATAACAAGACTAGTGAAATGACCGTTGGACTGACATTTGTTCAGTTCCAGAAAAACTGTAGTCATCACAGCAACAGCAAGTGTTCCTCCTTTGCTGCAGTTTTAGGAAATAAATGGAAAATTGGTTTGACATCATCAGATTTGCCCACACGAAGTTATCACTCAGCTTCAGAAAAAAGAAGACCTTCTGGCGGCGCTGGCCCTGCCTACTACGACTGAAGAGTCAAGTCATGAGTCAAGTGTGTCAGCCATCGAACCAAAATCTTGATTACTGGGAATACAAACATTTAACATAGTTGTGTTAAGCCTGTGTAGCATTTGCAGTTACAATACGTTTATCAGTAACTTAGTAATGTCATCTGATCATATTACCTTGAGTAAATGTTCAATGTCCATGCTGTTACTGAATGTGTCCAAGAAGTTAGCAGATGTTGGTTTGATTCTTGTTTCTATTTAGCATTTACTCTTCGTGAAATTTGCCTCATATATGTTATCATTTGTCAAATAAATAGGGTCTTATAAATAAACTCATTCACATTGCGATATTGACACTAGAGAGAATAGTTCTTCTAGAAATCATGATGGAGGCGGTTTAAGGGAATATGTTTGAAAAACTTTGTAAATGAGGGAATATGTATAATACCTGAAACTTTCAGGGATGAATCAGACACAACATGTATTTTCTGAAATATAATACATATTCCATGATTTGACATATTCCCTGTAACAGATTTATATATATTAAAGGATGTTATTAACTAAAGACAGACACCAACCGCCGTTGGCTATATTAACGAGATGAAAGTGATATGTTTCTTGAAATGTTCAGTGTTATATATAATTGTGTCTAATTACCAAAAGGTTCCATTTGGCATATGACTCTGACAACACGAAATATATAACATAAACATTCAAATATATATGTAGCATTTGCAGTTACAATACGTTTATCAGTAACTTAGTAATTCCATCTGATCATATTACCTTGAGTAAATGTCCAATGTCTCCACTGTTACTGAATGTGTCCAAGAAGTTACCAGTGTTCAAATATATAAATGAATCTAATCGGACTAGTTTATCCTGTTAACTATCAGCATGAAAAGTCAACATGAAATATGTGGTTTATGATGATGGTGTGAATACTTCCTGGCTCATGTCTTCGTAATGCCCATGTACATCATGAGTGAGTGAGTTAATATTTAAAGTCACATCGGCAATGTTTCAGCCATATCGTGACCGTGTACATCATTATAACCCATGTGTGACTCAAGAAACAAAATGACAAACTTGCAACTACAACTCCATACATGATGTGCATGTAAATCTAATCGTTTAATATGAACAACCAAATGTTATAAGACACGTTTATATGGGAAATACTCCAAATCAAACAATCAGTTATGAAACGAAAGCATTCACTGAACAGAAACATTTCAGAAGCCTAGATTCCCGATCAACACTAACAGACGAAAGATACATGTGAAAACTGTCACTTAAAACGAGGTTTTGAAAGACATATCGCGAACATGTTTCTTTTTCAAAGGCACTTTAATTTTCCTGCCAAACCTGTCTATCAACGTGAAATCTGAAGTCTGTTCATATCTTAGTGCTACCTGCTTCTCGTCTCGTTGTCAGTAATTCTATAAAGTGTCACGCGGTGGTCAACACAATCTGGTTTAACGTAGGTCTCTGTGTTCTCAAGGACACTTAGGAGACGAGAAGAGCCCTCGAGACATGGGCTCAAATATCTGTCTTATTATAATTTGGCTGCTGCCAGGAAATACCAAGACCACACGAATTTAAAATACTTTCTTTGGTTATAACTTTGGTGTTCTTGGTTGCTGCCTTGTGTCACGTTTCCTGCTTGTCACGGATTTAATGTTCTGGTCGTCATGATATTGAGTGGTGCCTTGTGTTGGTCATAGTTGTCATGTTCTGGTCTGGTAGTAAGTTTTTGTCCCCATTTCTCTAGACGCGATAGCCCTTATCATCTTTGTGCATCATTTTAGGTTTGAATTTCAACTGTTTTATTACAATGTTGCTTCTGCAAGGAACTATCTTGACTGTAGGAATTTAAAATAATTTCGTTTACTGAATACTCTTGAGGACTTGATTGGTGTCATATTTTCTGCCGGTCGTTCTTGTAATGTTTTGTCGTATTTCATGTAGTATTAGTACTTCTGGCCCTTGTCATACTTTCTTGAATGCGAGATGACCCTGACCTACTTAAGACGACATGTCATGTTTCCCCTTGATGATATATCGTAAAGTTTAGGACGTGTTAATAGTTAATAAATGTCCGACTTTCAATGATGGCATACAGTTTGTGAATGCAGTGTACTGACATGGACATACACATATACATGTACCTGGTGTTATGTCAGTCGTTGCCATTCTTATTTATTTTGAGAGAAGATGAGAGAAGTCAAACCTCCATGAGGACAATCGCATTTTTGTGTGTAAATCGAGATGAGTTAGTGAGTGAGTTGCTTTTTCTGCCGTACAACTAATACAGCTGTTTGTTATCCTTTCATAAATGACAAGTCACATGTACAGGACGTTCACATCCAAGTAACAGAATTAAGATACATCAGGACGTGTTCGATTTGCAGACCGAGAAGTGACACATGTGCTGCTCTTCATTCCTTATACGTGAGTACGGTATAACGCCGCTTGTGGAAACAATCCAGCAATATCGCCAGAAATGGGCTTCACACTTTGTACACATGTTTGGGATCGAAATCGGGCGTTCGGCATGACGGGCGAACGCATTAACCACCGGCTACACCACCACGCCCGTGACGAGCGGTGTGCCGGTATTATATGTGTAACACCTTTTGCCATGGGCATTTTGTGAGCCCTAACAACTGCACTGAATAGTCGTGCAACTGTACCGTATAATTGACCTCAGCAGAATAGTAATTGGTCAGCTGACTTACTTATATAAGCAGCCTTATTGCTGACATACTAAATGTCAAGAACTTATATAAACAGTATAATTGCTGACATAGCGACTGTCAAGTTAATCAGAACTGACTAGCTCTGCAGAATAATGATCGGTCAGCTGCCTTTAAAAGCAGGCAGGTTGTGTTAACAAGGGAGAACCGGCAAACCATTGGAGGAGCGCAGTCACAGTAGTAGGGAGGAAAACCAGGGACAAGGAGAGACGAGCACTGACCAGCCAGTCCAGCCCTCAGCTACCCAAGCGTCAACGTGACTTCGTCGTCTTCCTATGTTCGACTCTGTAACTACTGATCGCCTGGTTCTGTGGTTCTACTGTGTTCATAAAGAAACCATTCTTTTCCACCACCATTTATAAAGTAATGAAACTACGTCTTGTGTAAATCACCTAAAATATGGTATTATAATGTTTCTCTCTCACTGTATACTCTGTAATATATGATGGGCCTGTGGCCTACAATACATAATGAATAAAGACTATATATAAAATGTATGGTTTGTAATGATTATTTGCTAAAAGGTTTTGCTTACACAACCAAACAATTATGAGAATATTCCCGGTAAAATGCATGTGCCATTAACTAATCATAACTAACCATCGACACTCTTCCAATTTGTGATAGACGCCCAAATACATGAACATATTAAGTCACATTTCCAAATGGTAATACAATTATGGTACACAATCCAAAACCTATTAACATAAGTTGATAGATATTGTACTATTTACACAATGCAGAACAAGTAGTGTGAAAGGTTCTCTGGCACTGTTCTGGTGTCTATATTGTCTTGAACAGAGTATATTCTTTATCGATTATCGGCGATTTAATGTGTCTGACCTGTTAACCAAATCACTTGACAAGCAAAATCATAATGTATATATGTTTAAGAAAGTTCATGTTAGTGTGGAGTAAAGACGGCGTCTGAAGAGTTGGAACACTGTAGGTACGATAACCCGGAATAATGGCTCAGTCTGAGAAGGTTTCTTGAAGGCAAATTGTCTAAACATACAGCACTCGGTAGTCATGCATTATGGACATCAATGGATCCCTCGGCGATTATGTGCATTTAAGGTTTAAGAAAATTACGTATGTTAAACATACTTGTAGAATTGTGTATAAAAACGACTAAGACAGACATCATTTCAGGTTTTCCTCCCATATCCCAATTTGGGCCGACAGACCATGATAAATAGTGTTCAATGCGGCGTTGTATAAATTAACCGTATCCTCATGCATACGTGCGTTCATATAGATTCAAGATATTGAGTCGGTTTGTACTGTCCACAGACATGAAATGCCTGCAAATTTGTGGTGTAAACTCTCTATCGTGCATGCCCAATCGCAGATACATGTATCATAATGCATATTTATTGAATATGCATATTGAGAATTGTTATGAATAGTAAGTACCAAATGCAAAGGATCGTTGCCAAATCATCCACGTGTAGGGCAAACGCTCAAACTATATGCCACGTTTAACTTCACAAAGTCATACGGAATTAGGCAAAAGGGTGCCATGGACACCTATATTGCATGAAACATTAACTGTACACGTGCATCTATCGTCAGACTGTTTGAACAATGCTCAGGGAATGGAAAGATCAGACAGTCCACGTATCATAACAACATGTTTCGTCACCGCGACGGAAACGGCAGCAAAAGCGTTAGGACGCCGCATAAGTCGACGCACTGAGCTACGTCTCCGCGTAGCAGGTATTCAATCCTTCCGCCTCTTCCATAGAATGGCCTTGACCTATGAATATCAACGTCGACGACGGCACATGGGCAAGGACAGTACATCGCAAGGAGACCCGTGACTGCAGAAAGTAGAGTCTGCTTATTCCATAATGATGGTCGTGCTCGTTTTAATCGTCGCTGGGGGTAACGATTGACACCAGGCTACCTTTTGGAACTGCATCCGTATAGTGGCGGTGGGGTGACGGTTTCTGGAGGAATTTATGTCAAGCAAGCAACGGACGTGATGTGTCATCATCCATGGCAACCTCAGTCTACAACATCACAAAGCAAGGAACACTCTTACAACACTACAAAGCTGGGGAACACTCTTACAACACATCAAAGCTAGGGAGCAGTCTTACAACACCTCAAAGCTAGGGAGCAGTCTAACAACACCTCAAAGCTAGGGAGCAGTCTTACAACACCTCAAAGCTAGGGAGCAGTCTTACAACACCTCAAAGCTGGGGAACAGTCTTACAACCCCAAGAAGCTAGAGAACAGTCTTACAACACCAAAAGGTTAGAGAACAGTCTTACAACACCAAAAAGTTAGGGAACAGTCCTACAACACCAAAAAGCTAGAGAACAGTCTTACAACACCAAGAAGCTAGAGAATAGTCTTACAACACCAAGAAGCTAGGGAACAGTCTTACAACAACAACAAGTTAGGGAACAGTCTTACAACACCAAAAAGCTAGAGAACAGTCTTACAACACCAAAAAGCTAGAGAACAGTTTTACAACACCAAAAAGCTAGGGAACAGTCCTACAACATCACAAAGTAAGGGAACACTCTTATAACTCGACCAAGCTAGGGCCGCATAAACTGCACGGATCGTCCAGGATTTCTTGTGTGTGTGTGTGTGTGTTTGCTGCATGTACTAGTTCGGGCTAGTAGTGCCAGATTTTATAGTGATAGCCCACTGAGATACCATGCCACAGTCTTCCACAAGACCATACCTGCTTCACTCATGACAGTTTACTGTGAAACTGCGACTTTCCGTGTTCATATACATGTCACCTGTTGTGAGATACTCACTGAAGCGATGCATGTAAAGTCGCCTATGATACATCATCAGATACATCACCACCTTATAATTATTTTTTGTTTGTTTCCATTTTAACCACAATCAAACATGGATGTGTATTTTCATTTGCCTGAAAACAATCGTCTCACTCAAACATCAGACTACTTATAACAACCTACTGAAAGTAAATATAAAGTATATCAAATGAAATTTATCCTAAATCCGTTGATGGGAAAAAATCTAAATTATTTTGCTGTTACAATACAATGATAATTTTGCCTTCATGTAAACAAAACACCAGCAAACTGTAATATTATCGAGGTGGTTTTGTTCTTTCCTCTGTACTGTCTTAAACACACTCGATCGACCTTTTAACAGTAAATCCTATTGCGGTGTAATCATTGGTGAGCAATTGCCTCTAGGCAAATGTCAAAAGTTGAAACTCTTGGTAAATTATCATAAACAAAATTGGCTGATTACATTTACAAGTTGCAAAAAAACACGCTATGACATTCAGCAAGAAGTCACTCTGAAAAAAACTCAATCCATACCCCCGAATACTTGTCTCCGAATGATTTTTTTTGTTTCTGAATAAACAAATCACCTTTCTTTTCTTCATTTACGAATGTGAACGTTTGGGTTTTAACGACATTTTAAGCATGCAGTGGTCCACGCTGAACAAGCTCCTCGAGCAATAGATTCATCGATTTTATGTCATAATGCCAGCCACAGTTACAATCCACATCATGTTCAATACAATATGTGTGCATTTTTTTCAAAGAGTATACTCTAATCGTATCAGTTTGATACGTATTGTCACATTAAAGACGGGAATGATTATACATGATTTTAGAGTAAGTGAGTGCGGGAGTGAGTTTTTAAACTTTGAACAGTGTTTCATATATATCACGGCGTATGAGTTTCCCGCTGGATGAAGGCCCATATGAAGGTCTGAAACCTAGACACATAATCAGCGGGATTCTGAGATTTGTTTTCCTGATAATAGGTTTCTGACATCAATGATAAGAATGTAATTCAATATATGTACAGACAAATTAAGGGTATAATTAATACCAATAGTATATTAGAAAAAACAATAGGGACTGCAAAAGCTGACATCACTGTTCATCATTTTTGCTTTCCTACTATCGTCTATATATTGTGAGAGTCAACAAAACTAATGTCTGCTTTCTTCAGATCGCACGACCGATAGGAGTTATATACATACTCCAGGCATCTAAAATATTAGTCACTAAGTCAAGGGGAATTCCATTTAACATGAAGATGCTCCTTCCTCAGCTAAATTCTGTTTTCCTGATTTTCTCTGAAAAAAGGACGCCAAGATGCACTGCCATTATTTTCCAAACAATTAAAGCTAGGAGACTAACGGCTTGTGTTATCAATTGTTTTAGATACAAATGTCATCTCGACATTAAGTTATACCAAAGATTGCCTTTGGCCAATCAACTTTGGTAATATGACCGTTGTTAACTCCTTGTATGTATATGGAAACCTATCCAACGGATACTTGATTAAAATCAATTTTGGAGTTTGAAATGGAGTCATGTACGGATAAATATGAAGTACAAAAGCTCAGGTACATGTAGGTACTACATTCACTATTTACAAATAAACATAGCGTCGCCCTTGTCTATAGGCAATCAAGTCAGAATTGACCATTCAAGATCTGGACAAGTTACTGGGATCATACATCACAAATAAATTCATGTCATTCTTGGTTCAGATCAAAGGGAATGTTTCTGGCAACCCAAATACGTCAACGCAGCCATGGTCACATGAAAGAAAGGAGGAAGGCCAAATAATACCATTCACGTGGAAGAGTTGTCGCCTCTCCTTCGTGAACTATTGGGACTGCACAAAGTAAGAACAAGACCATACTCTGTGTCCTTGAAAGAAATTAAACAACTCCAGCAACTCTTGCTGATGCTTTGGTCAACTAAAAGGTAGAGTCTACAGTATCGACCAGAGAGTATACATGTAGTTCTTGAAATCGCTTTGAAACGTTTGGCCAAACTAGAAACATATCCCACTAAATCAAAGTTCGCATGTTATTGATTTAAAATTTGCAAACAAGTAACATTCTCAGATAGAAATCAGTTTCCAATGTGTTCCGCAATATTTCAAATTTCAGGAATCACCAACAATTTCATTTTCCTATACCATTTTATCAAAATTGTTCACTTATTGGAACGTGTTGGAGAACGTGGACTTGACAGATCATGATGTAAATTCCACAACTTGAAGCTGCCCATTCATCAACCCGTAGGTCATATAATCACAGGTGACTTCTCTGTTGTTGGCAATAACAATCTTCGTTACTTACTCAAATATGGACCAGTATATCTTGAGCAACCTTCTTCAAATTGGGATGACACTTTTAAAATCATTATGGATGCTGTCGAATTATATGCCAACAAATGGGCCAAAAGAGAAGAGGAACCTGTTGAATGTCTTTCAGATTGGGTTGAGTCAGTGCGTGGCGTTGTCATTGGTAGAATGCAAAATTTGAAAAGAGGAAACATGAATTGGAATAAACCCATTCAGGATGGCTGCTCAACATGAAAAGTGTGAAGTTGTTCCCATTGACAAGACCTCAGATAACATAACCATAATATATAAGCATTACTACATTAATTGTTTGATCAAAGACTTTGGTATAAATGACACATCAAATATTGCCACATATATGGCAAGTGTTTAAACTGAGGAAGAAATCCGCCCAAACCATGGATCAGTACTATCAACTTTTGACTTTTGACCTGAAGTCATGTCCATTTATCTATTGTACTGCATTCCAAATTTCGTTTAAGATCCGTACAAAGAGAGCTATATGGAATTAATACCATGTGGATTCGCAATAACTCAAAGGATTGCCTTACCTTTTGCAATCTCAGAACAGAACCAAGTTCCATTCAATCAAAACATTTGATTTTTCATCTTTGTACACCACTATCCTACATGACAAACTTCAGAGGAAAAAGTCATTCCTTGATCCATGGGGCTTTTGTTACAAGACGTGGCGACCACACAGTGATACAGTTACGTATCTACATTCAGAGGTTCAGGACAATATGTTAAAAATGAAAGCAAATGCCATCTAAAATTTACTGAGAAAAGAATATGGTAAATGCTGGATTTCCTCATTGATAACAACTACGTAAAATGGGGGTGTAAGACATTTAGGCAAGAAGTAGGCATCCCCATGGACACCAATGCGCTCACCTTTTTGCGAACACCTGTTATCATCACTATTTGATAATGTAGGAATCGTACAATCGAATCTTTCCACTGAATATGTAAAGGCTTGTTTCGCTTCCATTAATTGGAATGGCTGTGTGTAGATACAGTTGCCAATACTCCGTCCACAATGGCTAACTCCGTGATAGACTGCTCACGTACAGAAATATGGACACAAACAAACCATAAAATCTGTTCAATTAGTATGTATAATTCAAACGTTCATTGAAACATATTGTTACGTCAGACCATTTATTTGTTGTCCGTATCAACATAATAGCTTAGGAAACGTTTGTTTGAGAGGAGAATACTTTTTAGACGGTAGATTTAAGAATGGCATTATATCATAAAGATATTGTCACGTTTGTGTGTTTTGGTATGGTAAATGTTCTCCATTGGGAATAAACCCATTGTATTTTGCTTGCCAAGTCAGGGTAAATAAAACGTGTATTACAATAACTCCATATATTTGCCTTCCCAAAAGCCTTCGTGATAATATCGATAGACATTGTACAGTATTCGTCAATAACACTGACTAGTTGGAAGTTATAACTTATGCCAAGTACGAGATAGCATCAACGCGACACAATATATAGTTGGATTTCTAAGGATAGGTTAAGGATTTTAATGCATTTTCGAAAGTGATGCAGGTCTTAGGTTTTTACCACTTTAGTGAAACCCACGAGCACGGGTATGGTGCTGACAAACCTAGAAACACAATAATAGGTTTCTGGCGTGTCCAAGGACGCAACTCTGCACAGCGAATCGCGGCGCCTTAGACGTCCGGACCACACGTGCCCCCATGTTTTTGAAGGAAAACTCGTCACAACACATGTGATAAGGATTTCCTGATTTGCATAACAATGTACATAAAATGTAATGTTAGGTCGGCAATTGACGCATTATTATTATTATTATTATTATTATTATTATTATTATTAAAGATGGTTCGGGTGATCCTGGCACAGTCAGGCTGGTTAAGCTCATCATCAGCTCAGGGCGCTTGCCCCCTCTACACGCAGCCCAGACAGCGAATTGGTCAAACCCACCCAAAACTTTTCGGAGAATGTGAAGACTCCCCAACACTGCAGCCTTCTGCATTACCCAGATTGTCAGAAGGGCTATATTCCTGGTAGCAAACCCGGTTATTATTATTATTATTATTATTATAGGTAACATTATCGAATGATGTAAATAATATTTTCTAATCAAGGAAAATTTGAAATAGATGATCTTAACGTCTTCATTATTTTTCTGATAAAGCATGTGGTTAAGATAGAAATAGAACTTTTGTGAATTATACTTGTATGGCTGTCAATTGCTGGAGATAGATAATGCTCGGCTGAAACAAAACAGTCAGCATATTTCAAGGCTGTAAGGTAATGTCTTTGTTTCTGTTCTTTAGAGCCACACTCCCCCAGTTACGTGGTAATTGGACGTGAATTGTCTCTGGGCAACAAATGTCAAAACTTGTATTAGAAATCGTCAACAAAACAATGAGTAGAATCAGATTACATTTACATTTTGCACAAAACAGGCTAGGTTTAACACATGATCTATACACTACGTCTACATCCTAGTGCGACAATATTCCAATTGATTTAATAACATAACACTGAGCAAGAATTATGACTCACAATTAAGATTCAATTTAGGGTTCATTTACATTATTTTCTCTTCGTTTTACCATGGAATTAAAAACGTTATTACCAAGAATAGTAATATGATAGTGCATGTCATTCTGACAACCCATTCTTGCAGTTTTGCTATTCTGTCTTACATGTACGTTTAATAATCACCACTTAATTACTCGGTCAGTGCGCCACGTAATGAAATTGTGCTTAAATTTGACATAGAGAACCGTCTTTCTACCTGTTCATTTTTCGAACTCAAAATAATGTTATCAGGGTCCAAACTATTCTGAACTCGCATCTTCTACACCGGAGTAAATGAACACGAAAGTGATCACACAACAGTTATTGATCCATTTCCATAATCAAAAACGTACACTTGTATGTCGTAAGTATGTTTTTTACAAAGGCTTTGGCCAGAGCAACTCCACCTTATAGCATTTAGATTTCATGGACAGAAAATGAATAACCTTTCCAATTAGCACTAGATAAAAGTGAAATTTATTTTTTATTCAATCCTATTATGTTCATAATTTTCTTGTTTTCATGTCCATATATGTAGAAAGGTTTCTTGTTTCTGGTAAACATATTTAACCTTGCAAAATACGAGGGTGGTCAAGACATTTTTATTTAAATTTTGAGGGGCTTGAATGTTGTGTAGGTTGTATATGTTATAGAGTGAGTCCGACTTTACGCCACTTTCATTTGTAACAGTATTCTTATAATAGCACAGGAGGCAAGAAAGGGCATCACGTGTTGTACTGTGTAGAGAGGCGAACCCATGTTTACTGTGTTAAAAAATGAACGTTGTTGACACTAGTTTACCAAAATGTTGACAATCTTAGTTTGTTTATTTTTGTTTTCCTGGCAGTATCTATTCTGATACCCTCTTTCGATTATTCAAATAATGTGTTTCCTTCTGCTAATTTGCAGTTTGGTGTTCCCGGGTCAAAATAGTCCTTAGCACCTCACGCTTGTCATACTATCTGGCAAACGTGGCTTATATTGTGCCATTGAACATAGAGTGGGACATTGTAAGCTTAAGCTTTTGCTGGTTTAACCAGAGCTTACTGTCTCGGTTTTTGGCACCAAAGATGTTCGAGACGATGGTTCAATTCCAAACCCAGAAAATACGCCAAGGAAAATTCGCTTAATCAAATACAATAGAAATATCTCTAAACAACACGTGTTTATTCACACACAATGCCACACATAAATAATTTGGACCACGTGGAAATGGGCGGTCATCATGGACAGCATGACCCAACCATTTATACAATTCACACCATAAGGGTGTCACAAACTGTAATAAGGTATTCAGATTCAAAACGAAAGAAGCAGGCTATTTCACAAATCGGTGTTGGTTTACCCTCAACACAACGAGCTACAGCGGTACAGATATTTATCAGACTTACACGTCACAATATACCTAGCATATTCTGCTACCCTCAACACAACGAGCTACAGCGGTACAGATATTTATCAGACTTACACGTCACAATATACCTAGCATATTCTGCTACCCTGACTGTTCCCGGCATCTCACGCATTTCGATGTGTTTAACATGTCATGGCCTTGGTGAAAATGACGTGGACCCGGAACATGACAAAAACAAAGTCAAACAGCAAGACATCTTCTAAATTTGATCTACAATTAGAAATAGAAAATAGCTCCAGTAAGACTGACTGACATCATGGTTTTCTTTCAGATCCCTACAAATGGGCCTGTTGACCCCTATTGCACTGTGTGTGACTCCCCTTGGCTAGCTTCTCTCACACTGTCTTTGCACAGATGTTTCGCCATTATAGAGTGTCCAGGGGAGGTAACTCTTCACATCCGGAAACATGATGCGTTCAGCACAACTGTCACACACATATCTTCAAACTCATCGTCGCCCCTAGGGGAAGTGATATGCGCGGACGAATGACCAAATGTTGTCTGACGGCCACAGGCCAAATGTGGGAATTCCAAACTTGATATAATTGGAATAATTCTGACTGCAGCTTCCAACAACAAACACATTTTAAATGCGCGTATTTGTAGTCAAAATACAATGGTACCATTACTGTCGGTAGTATCTGAACACTAATGTTTGTGCTGAGTATTGAAACTTATAACAGCAAAACAAACGTTTAAAAAAATGCGTTGATGGAAAAGAATGCAAATACTGTCTGTAAAGTACAGTTAACTACGGCTATAACGAACTCAGAGGGACAGCTAATTTTAGTTCTTTATATTACCGTAGTTCGTTATAAGCATATATACAGCAAATGACCGGGATTAAAATAAGATCGTTATATCTATCGGTTCGTTATAAGCATGTTCGTTATAAACGTAGTTTGCTGTACATCCAATTATGATTTTGGGGGTCCAAGAGAAAAAGGATCATAATATTTGTAAAGTAAAAGTATGAGTGAAACTTTGTCTGAAAACACATTGCCTCACAAAATCAGGCTTGATATGGCACATGTTTTAGTTTTCTATTTACGAATTCTCAGACAGAGGTGGATTTAATTTAAAATAAGATCTTTTTTTCATTTTCAAGGCGCATATCTTGGTTCAATAATAACATATACGATGCGATATAACCTAAAAGGCGAGCAGTCGCATGCGAAAGTTTACAGAACAGACCGTTCAGTTCAAAGGCATTTGCCAACAAAACGCTGCACAGGGAAGATTGATTCTTGTTTGGCGAGACAACATTGACTAAGGCTTTATATGTCATAGTGATTGATAACGTCGCTGAAGTACTTCTCATGCATGTTTTATGGAATTAAGGTATTAAATCGAAATCGATTGAGATCATATGAATTTCAATTTTAGATCGAGTTATTTTCCACTTAGATGACTGACTTGGTGGAAGGGGTATTTGGTTCTTATTTTGAAAACGCCATTGTGTTTTCTTTGTTTAAATACACCTCATGAGACTGGCAACTTGTATTGTTGATTGGCAATAATTAGAAAAAAAGATTGTATGAAACATGGTGGTTTGTGATCAGCAGTCAATGGCAGGACGTGTGGTCATCTGAGGACAGATACATGGGTCAATTGTGACGAGGTCCTCCGTGTATGTAAGGGGGATTTATTGCTGATGATTTCATGAAGATTAAACGTGCGTTTAAGGCGATCAATGATTCTCTCTATGATCGGTCGGTGCATAATGATTTCAACTACAATTAGTAATCATGCCTAAATGCTTATACATCAACCCGTGAATTTGATTAGTGGCATTTACCTTCACGATCGTGGTTGAACTAAACTTTGTGTTGCCTCTTTTTGCCAGCATAAAAGGTTCACAGATATATTAACTCCACACGAAAATGGACATGCATTAGATTAACACAACATATGGTGAAAACGTTTTGTGTAAAAAAATCTAGATTAATGGAAAATTGGAATGGAGATTGTTTTTTTCACCTGTTTGTCAGGTGCATGGCTTTAGACCACAAATAATAGATAATACTTCTCCTTCATCGAAGCTAAAACTTTGATGGAGGCGTATAATGCACATTGTACGAAACATCAAGAAACAATGTGTTTATGAAACATTAATTACAAAAAAACAAAAACTGTATTCTTAAGTTCATGCTATTCATTTGTTACCTGTTCATAAGCACAAACTGTGACATTTGACTAAGCTGTTTTTGCATCTTTTTTCGATATCCACACAACCAACTTTGTCAGAGAAAACTGACCTGCAGCTTAATCATTGGGAATAAATTGCGTCTGGTTCAATGTCAAGAGAAGTTGCTCTTTTTAGAAAAAAAAACATTGGCTGAATTATGAAACTGCATTTAGAACATAAAAAATACACTATCACATTCGGTTCGAATTGACGAAGAGGAAAACTAATTCATGCCCTGCGAATACTTGTCTCATTTGTTTGTTTCCAATGACGATTTTTGCACTCGACCAAACAAATCATCTCAAAGGCAGTGTTTCAACGTTGACTTTAATTACAAATGTGAGCGTTTTAGGGCAAACGATATTATGAGCATGCAATGATCCATACTGAGCAACGTCCTAGTGCGATATATTCGTTGACTTTATGCCGTAAAAGTCGGCCAGAATTATAATTACATAAACATAAGTCTTTCAAATACAATTCAATCTTTAACATTCTTACTGAGTTCATTTCCATCCTTTTCTCAAATGTAATTCCACGTTGGAATTGGAGTGAGTGCCAAGATTATCCAATAAACTCCCTGATGATATTTGCCAAAGTACAGTGGCGCACAATGTTGATTTGATGACGATGCCTGACATGTAACTCGCATATGTATGACTACATACTGTGAGGATATACAAGAGAATATGCCTTTAGATCAGTTGATTCTACTTGTATATAGATTGTTCCTACAATCTAAGACTTAATGATGGCCAATAACCAATAAATTATATTGAGATTAAAATGCTGATAACATTGCTAATTTCGATTTTAGTGCAGTCTGTCGCCCCTTTCTTGGTCAGGAAAAGCCAGTTGTTGAAACTAACCGGAGGGGCAAACGAAACTATACCCTCAGATTATTCTATAAGTTCATATGTTTGAGTTTCAACTGAAAATATCTTAAGCGATATAAGTCATCCAAAAACGTGAACTCTAGTGTATCTCGTTCAACATTCAGAGAAAACGTCTATATAGTTTTTAATTTTTTTAAATATAATTTCATATCAAGCTGTTTAAATTGAACAAAAACAACTGTTGATCCTAGACATCTTTTTAAACCAGTCTTCTTTGAATCAATTTATTTTGACGCGAAATAACCAAGCCACAGATTACCTTTTTCAAACTGTTGCAGGAATGAGTGATGGTTAACTAGACCATCTAAAAACAGTTCTTTCAGTTTTCAATTACATGAATAAAACTCGGTGTATTTTCCTTTGCCCTCAGTTCATTTCATGTAATGAAGGATGTTCTACAACATAGAAGGGTACAAGCACCAATCCTTAATGGATACATTCTTTTACGATTGTATTGATTATTCAAAACACATAGCTGTAATAGTTTCATTTACATATTATCAACAATAACAAATTTGCGAGTGCCTGGGCGAAAATGTTTGATACCGCTAGGACGATAATTCCATGCATTTTGCCTGGGGGATAACAAGAGCGAAAACAGATGTCTATAGTATAGGCTTTATTCATACTATACAGATCTAGACCTTTCCCCGAACTAGAGCCAATTTAGTCTGCAACAAGCAATTTCTATTTTACATATATGGTCCTGATTGTTGCGCATCTTTAAAACATATTTTTTTGTGAAATAGCCGAATAAAATTTCAGTCCTTTTGGCATCAACAAAGATACAATATACTACACTTTTCAAATGAACATATCCATTCATACTCAAGTGTTTCATGGACATAGGCCTCGCAGCAGCATCGATTTCACACCCATGGCAGCCTTTGACATAAGATGAAATATGTGATATAAACGTTAAAATATATAGAGAGAGACTGCTTCGTTAGACACGTTGACTTAATTAATGTATCTATTACAAACATTCCACCACACCTACAAACTGGTCTGTCACTTTGACAACCGAAGCCTGTTCACATCTTACTGATACCAGCATCTGAAGAATGGAGGCAGTCTTGTTGTCACTAACCAAGTTAAGTCGCACGATGGTAAACACAATAATGTTTAACGTATTTGTCTGTTTGTTCTCAAAGACACTTAGTAAACCCACCAATTTTATGGGAGACAGGAAGAGGACTCAAGATATTGGTTGAATTTCAGATTTTTTGTCATATATTTATTAGGCTGCTGAAAGGATATAACAGGACCTCGCGAATTTAAAATACTTTCGGCCGAAAGCCATGAACGCACAATGCCATTTAGAAAGTGGTCAAATGTAACACATGTTATATTTGGGATAACACGTTCTTATTAAAGTGCATATTCTCGTCCTTTTAGGGGTTGAGTCCCGTCCGGGATTCGAACCCACACTGCCAGAGTGAGGCACCTAATTGCCAGCACACAAAGTCAGCGATCTAACCGGGACGGGACTCAACCCCAAAAGAGAATCTGCTTATACTGTCTTGAACAATGAACATTATTAATCAAAAATCAGTGATTTAAGGTGTCGGATTTGTTAACCGAATTATTTACCAAGCAAACTCATAACGTAAATATGTTTAAGAAAGTTTATGTAAGTGTGGAGTCATGGCAACGTCTGACGTGTCAGATGGCTCAGTTTGAGATGGGTACTCAAATTGTTAAAACATACAGCACTTGGTCGTCAAGCGCTATTGACTTCAATTGAATCTTTCCGTCATATTTGTTTAAGTTAATATTCTGACACACATGTAGGGTAAATAATCCCTTGAAGTTATCACTAATATAAAAAGACATGTTTACCTTACCCTCCTGCAAACATGTTAATGCATGTCCTTCATATAGATACATAGACCGAGTCAGTGTGTACTGTCCATCGAAATGTCTGCAAATGAGTTAAGTGGTGAAAACATGCCTAATCACAACTCTACTTGTTCACTGAATATGTATAATCAGAATTGTTATATAGGCATCGAAACCACTCGAGATTTGCAGGAAAGTAGTGGCACATCAGACATTTGGGACAGTACGTATTACCAAAAGCGTTCATTCATGCAAACATATCGTCGTGAACACAATAATACTTTGAATTTATGAGTTATTACACTAATTCATATAAATCTACATATAAACTGCCGGGCAAAAGAAAGACCTGAGACTGACAGAGCGCGATTTTCACTGAAGAAAACATGTTCTGCTTAATCCATTATGATGGTATTGCCCGAGTTTACCGTGGCGGTGGGATGATGGTTTGGGTAGGAATTTGTGGCAAGGCCAATAGGGATGACATTCGTCAACCCATGGTGTTACCATTTCTTGTCTAACAGCAACAGGGAATTCTCTTGGCAGCACACAACGTCGACGCTATTCCTTGGCCAGCTCCCTCACCAGACAAACCCTACTGAACACTTGTGCGATCATCTGGATCGTCAGGAGGTGTCCTCATCCACCACGAAACACCGGGAAACCGAACTAAGGGACTCATACCCAATGACATCATCGGGCGGACGATGACAACAAGTCTGGACGTGTACTGGTGCTCGTTGTGGTCACATTCGCTTATAACAAAATTATGACTATACATGTTGCACTCGTTACTGTGAAACTGCGACCTCCGTGCTCCTTGAAATGCCTGTTGTACGATACTCATTGATATGATACATGACTAGGATATAACCATTTCTGCTTCGTTTTCTTTATAGTAAACCATCAAACATGGATGTGTTCTTTCATTTGCCCAGCCATATACCTCAATTAACATTCAACTATTTATAACAAACTCTAACTATTCTCAGTATGCAAACAGAGAAAAAGAAAGATCTATCATAAATCTGTCGAACAGAAAACATCGAAATTGTTTAGCTGTTACACTATAAATTTGTCCTCGCTGTATGTAAATACACTACAAACTGTAATATTGTCGAGCTAATTTTCACTGTTCTAAGATACACTCGGGCGGCTTGTTGTTGAGAGGAAATCCTATTGCGATGTAATCATTGGAAAGAATGCGTCTGTGCAAATGTCAAAAGTTGAAACTCTTGGTAATTTTAACAAAGTTGGCTGAATTCTAAGATTACATTTAGAAGTTGCAAAACAACATGCTATCACATTCAGCAAGACGTCTCTCAGAAGAAAACCAATCCATGCCCCACGAATACTTGTCTTTTTTGTTTGCTTTCAATGATCGTTTTTGTGTCTGAATAAACACATCACCCAAAATGCAGTTTCTTTACTTTAATTACGAATGTGAACGTTTTGGTGGCAACGATATTTTAAGCATGCAATGGTTCACACTGAACAAGCTTCTCAAGCAATAAATTCATCGATTTTATTACATAATGTCAGCCACTGTTACAATCAACATCATGTTCAATTATCAAATATTTTCCAAAGAGTATACTTCTACATAAATAGTTTGATACATGTATAAACATTAACTCGGCTTTGTACTATATTTCAGGTATATGACAGCGTATCAACTTCATGTGGAATGAATGCCCCTATTGATTTTACGTCTGACAACCTAGAATCATAACTATTGTGATTCTGGGATTCGATCCCACGATAGTAGATTTCTGACTGGGGCCACCCCGTGATAGGGCCTAAGTTAGGACCACGTGTGAGTAAGGAGATGAAAGCTCCATATATGAAGGCAAATGAAGACAAATGAAGGCTTTAAAATCAGTAGTTTATATACCAATCGGGTCGTCAAACCCTGGCAATCCCCGCTATCAGTTTTGTTTTCCTACTACCGTCAAACAAAACTAATGTCTTTTTTGTTTAGATAGCTCGATACAAGTTATTTTATATATATACTCTAGTTATTCAAAATATATGTCACATAGTCAAATTGAATTCGACTTAACATAAAGAAGCTTTCCCTTACGTCTCAGCTCTGATTTTCTTCTTGTGTTGAACTTTCTCTTCAAAACGAAGAATAACTGAGCTCTTAAATTCTGTTCATGATTCCGAAACGTTGAATGCTAGCAGATTGATGTGAAAATGACTTCAGTTATGTATGGCTATGGTTTGAGACACTAATGTCATCTCAACATCGCGTCATGCTAAAGATCGGCCAAAACCAAATCAACTTCAAACAATGGCTATATGACCGTAATAAATTCAAATATATGTAGATGAAATCCTCTCCAACTAATACTTGATTAAAATCAAAGTAATGTAATGTTGTTTGTCAAGTTTGTCACTTTCTTAACCAATTTGTAAAGGAAATCATATCAGAAGACAACGTTTTCATGAATAATACTCCTACCTTTTTTATGGACCTGATGAGAAACCATGCCGCTGAATAATCCTCTATGGTACATTTATTTACACAATATTGTGGGAGAATGTAAAGAATGAAGTTGTTCTGATCGCAGTGTGTCATTAGTGTAGATTATGTTTGATATATTGCTGCAATAAACCCCAATAACAGTCCTCAAAACTAATGTATAACAAAAAACGCAATACAATGTATAAAGCGTGAATCCACGAACAGTTGTTGTAAATGCAAGTGAAAATGAAAAACTGTATACCCTTAAAGCATTTCACGATTATTAAGAACAATAAATCAAAGGTAAAAGGCACACTTGATTTCATTTTAGAACTATTTGTTAGCAAGAGAAGTCCACTCATTTTCAGCAAATGCATTATCATATGACACATGCTATCGGTTGAGAAGCGAGTTCCTCCAAAGAATGTCTTGTGTGATTGTCAAGACGTACATCCAGATGACATGACTTAAAACATCTTAAAACGTTCTTCCTGCATCCATTAGTTCAGCATATATTCCATATATTGATGCAATGAATGGCAGTCCTGAAACTAATGTGTCAAACGATAATACCAAACGGAAATCCAGGACTTGTTGTTGAAGGTGCTTGCAAAATGTGAAACTGACCTACTGTATTGACTTTGTCTTTGGTTATTACGTTTGCCATTTTAAGGAGCAATAGTTCAAAGATAAATGGCATATAAATGTTTTTAGTTCATATTAAAATATTTGATAGAACATTCTACACATTTACAACGAATGCATTGCTCTTCGGAAGCAATGTGATATGACACATGCTATCGGTTACGAAGGGAATTCCTTCAAAGGATATCTTGTTCAATTTCTTAAGACGTACATCTTAAACGTGCCCTGTCCCATGGTTGCATCACAGGTCGTTCAGCGTTGCACAGGGAGAATGGATTGTTATTCGGCGGACAGCACTGACTTAGGCTTCATGTGTCACTCTGACGGATAATGCCACTAAGGTGTTTCTCATGCATGTTTCATTGAATTAAAGAGTTAGACTGACAGACCATATACATTTCAATTTCAGCCTGAATAAACTGCTGGGACATGGGTCACCCAGTCGTCTAAAGCGCAGTGTATTATGTACAGGTTAAATAAAAAATGCGGCAAAGAGTTTGGGTGATCCTGGCACAGTCGGGCTGGTTAGGCTTATCATCAGCTCAGTGCCCTTGCCCCCTCTACTACATTTTTGCAATATCACAGGAGTAAAGAAAGGGCTTCATGTATTCATGTATTGCACTATAAAGGGTAGAGAACCAATTGAACCATGTATACACTAGGTTACCAAACTGTTAGCAATCTTTGTTTGGCTATGTCTGTATTTCTGGCAAGACCAGTTCTGATACTCTCCTCCGATTATTCAAATAATGTGTGAACTACTGTCAATGGATCGTTTAAGGATCCCGGGTCAGAACATTCTTCAACACCTCACACTTGTCATAATATCGACAAACGTGGCAAATATTTTGTCATTATAGTCTGCGTGGGACAAGCTCATGCTAATCAACCACTGGGTTTGCTTGGCCCAAGCTCGATAATTTCCACGCAACCTTGATATTGCTGGAATAATTCTGACTGCAGCATCCTACAACAAAACACACTTTATATGCATATGCATTTCTACACTGCAGCACAATTACTTTAGCACCAACACCGCCAGTAGTATCTGAAAACTAATGTTTGTATTTAGCTTTGAAACATAAACCAACAGTAACAAATTTGTAGTCGTAGATGAAAGCAAACCATGTCTGTTTTCAAAGTACATCCAACCGCCAATCTCTGTGTCAAAAAAGATGAGGACTCAAATTAGAATTTGTAAATGTGTGTAAAGACAAAGTTGAAAGAGAAGCTTTGTTAAATTCAGAAAATACATTGCCTCGCAAAACCAGTTTTGATATGGCACATGCTGCAGGTTTCTATTTGCGGACTCTGAGACGAACTTAGGTGGATTTAATTTAAAATAAGATCGTTTCGATTGTCAAGACGTAAATCTTGGTTCAATAATAACATTAATTGTGCGGAATACCCCAAAAAGCGAGCAGTCCCAAGTGAAGTGTTACAGCACAGACCGTTCAGTTCAAAGGCCTTTGCCAACAAACGCAGCACAGGGAAGATTGATTCTTGTTTGGCGAGACAACATTGACTTAGGCTTCATATGTCATAGTGATTGATAACGTCGCTAAAGTACTTCTCATGCATGTTTTATGGAATTAAAGGATTAAATCGCATCAGATCATGCGAATTTCAATTTCAGTACTGGTTATATTCCATTTAGAAGACTGAAGTAGAGGTATTTTGTTCGTATTTTGAAACGTCAAATCTCATAGGACTGGAGACTTGCATTATTGGTAGACCATAATTTGATTGCATTTTGTGATAAGCAGTCAATGTCAGAACGTGTGGTGTTACAACATGTGGAGTAATAACACAACCCAAATATGGATTAAGAATCTATTGAAAAGATAAAGCTATGATATATAAATAAGTACTAATAAATAGCAAGCTGTTAGTGTGCTTTTTATTGGTATTTATTTATATATCATAGCTTTATCTTTTCAATAGATTCTTAATCCATATTTGGGTTGTGTTATTACTCCACATGTGGTAAATATGGATTAAGAATCTATTGAAAAGATAAAGCTATGATATATAAATAAATACTAATAAATAGCACACTAACAGCTTGCACACACTCATTCAACTTGCGACCACAATCACACTTCATACTTACTCTGTCACTCTAATATACACTTTTTAAAATACTTGAGACCCGTGAAGAGCCGGAGTAGAATAGCTCTTCAGCAACTCATGCTTGCCGTAAAATGCGACTCTGCTTGTCGTAAGAGGCGACTCATGATCACGAGATCGGGTGGTCAGGTTCGCTGACTCGGTTGATGCATGTCATCGATCCCAATAGCGTGGTGTCAATCACTGGATTGTCTGGTCCAGACTTGATTATTTACAGACCGCCGTCAAATAGCTGGAATATTGCTGAGTGCGGCGTTAAACAACAAACTAACAAACAAAAATACTTAAGGTACTGTCTAATGCATAAATACTATAGTGATACTCTTATTACAAGAACCTACTACTACGACATTAATACGTCAATGCATCAACACATCTAAACATCAAAACATGAATATATCAATACATCAAATACACAGTATGATGTATGTTATGTTATGTACACAAAGTCAATTTCACTATACAATGTCTCTATCCATCACTGTACACTGTTTACTTTTGTCCTGGGCTACCTCTGGGTCCAGTGATACTATCTAACAAATACCAGTAAACATTCAGCTTACATCGGACATTTTATACTCAGGTCTGCACTCTTTTAGTTATCCAACATGCAGATGAACTTGCTCAGAATCACAACACAAGGTTATTCAACATATATTAAGAATATATTATACTCGGAATAACTAATTAAGCAAACAGCTATTCAAAGTACATATAGCAAGTACTTATTTGAATAACCGATTTCAGTATCAAAAGTAGGTGTGCATAATGATATGATGGTGGTTGTTTTAAATACAACGTGGACTGTCACATTGTTTGTGTGAGACATTCAAGATTGACATAACTTCATTCACCGTGAATATACACTAAAACACATACATTTCTACATCCGTATACTAGTCTATTACAAAACAAATATACATATAACTATACAGATTATACTCACATGGTCTAATGTTCTACTTACAAGAATATAAGCATAAACAATGTTAAAATAAAATGCAACATACGAGATACATGCATGTACAACAAAAGATGTTCACTCCAGACCCAAGTAATCTGACATAACATCTGAAGAGCTCACAGCTTTCATACAGTCCAACCACAGACTAATACAAACAGTCAAACCAACTTATAAAACATATATACAATATAATCTTGACAGTGTAATCTGAGGATACACGGGTCAATTGGCCTGTTCCACTTGCCACATTGCCGCGGCATGCCACAGTAAATGCACAGATCATGACATATAGGTAGATGTATTCTCATTGAAGATTCATCTTTACAAGCATGCTCATTGAACGGTGGCCTGCCTGTGTGAAACTTGTATATATTTACAGAACTCAGCTGAGAAAAAGAAAGTAAGATGCGTACATATAGCTTAAGGCTCATCTTTGTTAAAAAGTGGCTGAGTAAAATGTCCAAACTGTGTACTTTACAGATGTCTGCTCGTATTTTATAACCACAGTCTTTCCAAAGAATAACATTAGTCTACGTTATTATTAACACACATACACATGCACGTACAGGTATGAACCTGCTTGTTCTAACATATTTCAAACATACAACAATGGAACATATCGATGCTCAAGAAGACGAGAATCCAGAATCGAGACATGGCGACGTTGATGATATTTTACTTTTTTTTTCTTATTGCAATAGTCAACTCTTGTTGAACGTAACAACTTAAAGGCTCTGTATAACATATTTCCGAAACAATGAGTACATAAAAAAGTGAGCTTTTAGATTATATACTGTATACGTGTTTGATTATCTCCCATGATGACTTTACTCCCTGTCGTCTAAGGCGCCTCTATTAGCTGTTCAGAGTAGCGTCCCTTGGGCACGCCAGAAACCTGTGTTCGTAGGTTCGAATCACGGTCACCGATTATGCTTCTAGGTTTGTCAGCACCATATCCATGATCTTTGGTTTAACCACAGTGGTAAGCATCTGCGACCTGCATCACGGGCTTTCCACTCACATTAAGCTGACACGCCATGATATAACTGGAATACTGTCAAAAGCGGTGTTAAACCCAACTCACTCAGTCATATATGATGACTTGCGTTATAATGCCTCCCCACCATTTTGTTCCGTGTCGTGCGAAATCTACTCGAGATATAAGGCTCGGTGCCTTTGTTGATTGTGTGCCTATTAACGGCAACATAATGTTTATCACAGGTTATAATCAGGACAGCTTATTTACAGGCTAAATATATGTGGAATATTGCCGACTGGGGCGTAATAGAACAAACAAATATCCCAATTCATGAATTATTATTTCTTCGTATCAATAAGGTGTATAGCCATGTGAACATTAATGCAAATACATAGACGTGCACATGGGAACATTAGCAAAAGGGACTGATTGATATGAATCAAATACTGTAACTTACAAAACTTAAGTATATCACATAAAAAGTGTTTCTTACGATTCATGTTATTTGTCTCAAATAATGAACATGTCTCAGATTTTTTTGTGGTTTCGTGAACATACTCCTTTCTATACCACTGCCATACACTATTCTTCAAGTGTTAAGAGCTCACTCTGTATAATCTAAGCTATGCAAGTAAACAGTTAATTCAATAAAAGTCTAATAAATCTGGTTTCACACCTTATAATTATATTCTGATATCCACACAACCAACTTTGTTAGAGCAAACAATGCGTTGTAATCACTGGGAAGGAATTGTGTCTGGTTCAATGTCAAGAGAGGTTGCTCTTTTAAGGAAAAACGTGGGTTGAATTATGAGACTGCATAAAAATACACTATCACATTCAGTTCGAACTGACTCAGGAGAAAATTAATTCATGCCCTGCGAATTCTTGTCTCATTTGTTCGTTTCCAATGACGATTTTTGCACTCAACTAAACAAATCATTTCAATCGCAGTTTCTAAATGTGTACTTTAATTACAAATGTGAGCGATTTAGGGTAAACGATATTATAAACGTGCAATGATCCATACTGAGCAACGTCTTAGTGTGATATAGGCATTGATTTTATGGCGTAAAAGTCAGCCTGAATTATAACCCACATCATATCAAAAACAGAAGACTGTCAAATACAGTTCAACCTTTAACATTCTTATTGAGTTCATTTTCATCCCTTTCTCAAATGTAGTTCCACGTTGGAATTGGAGTGAGTGCCAAGAATACTCAATGAACGCCTTAATATTGAAATGTCACAGTGCAGTGACGCACTATAGGGATTCGATGGAGATATATTACATGTATAACCAGGATAGTAGAATTATAGCCCTCATCATGACTGTCAAATACAATACAATCTTTACCATTCTTGTATCAATATCTGGTATCAATGCCACGAATGGTCAATGAATTCCTCAATATTGATATCCCAAAATAAAGCGATGCACTGTTTTGATCGGATGGTGATGTCTTTTGATGAAGGATTACATGTGACTGACATATACCTTTACATATCTAAGTATCTTCAAATAGTTACGTCACTCGATCGGGTGATTGTGCATGTAAGAATTGTACCTACAACCTCACATTTTGCTATTTCAATTTAACCTAACCAGTGCGAAAAGAGCAAGGATGGATGTTGACCCCAGCTGTAATATCATGTTCAATGTAGGCTGTCTTATCTTTCTTTGTCAGGAAATGTCAGCTTGCAACAAAATGATGCACGGATCAGAGGATGTTCTACATCATAGGATAACAGTCGCCCTTGCTTGAACTAATCCGATGAGAGGGATTGTTGCGACATTTGGTTAGATCAGCGTCTTCAATGCTTAATCTCACCTTTTTAGATTTTATTTAATTTTTCTTGCATGAAATATGTATTAAAAAAAGAAGGTATAATACTGTCAGTTACGAATTATAAGTGTTGACTTAGAGTTACTTTGTTAATCAGTCAGTTAGAGTAAGTGAACGGGTTAAAACGTTTGATACCGTTATCTTCGTGATTCCATGAATTTATTCCAGGATATAGTAATCCTGGTGCATTATTCCAAGTCCTCGTGCTATTAGATTCTGGCTCATTGTAAAATCATTACAATTGGGGTGTTATTTTTTTTCGGCAGGGATCTTCGAATTTTAGTCCATTTAAGATCAATAGATAAATACATGTAATGAAGTCCTTAAAAACAATACATATACACTTTTCTGACAAGCATATCTACTACGTTAGTTCTTCGTGAATATAGCCATAACAATTGATTTGTAATCAGAGAAGGCAGCATGTGACTCCATACAATATTCATGTTTGAAGAAACATAAAGGGATGGATTCGGACTGTTTTCCCTTCTTAATCATCAGCAGCTAAACTCAACATGAAAAAGGTAATAACAATGTAATGATAAACAGCGTGAATACTTCCTCGCGCATGTCCTCGTTATGCTAGCGCTGGTGTTGAGCAATTACACCATCACAGCCCCATATGTAACATTAGCACAATGAAAATGGCAGTACACATAAACCGCTCAGAAACTTAACGTTTATCTCATGCTGACAGATATGTAAAAAGAAAATGATAGGGTATATGCACGTAAAGTCTAATGTTGTAATACGAATAATGAAATGTTATGAGGTAAAAGTAAAGACAGTGGAATACTAAGACTCAACGCATAAAATATGAAACGAAATATTTTTTAAACGAAATGCTGAATTAATCGGAAGCATTCCTGAAGCCTACATGAAAAGACATGAAAACTGGCATATACACTCTCCAAAAAAAGAAACGCGCAGGTAGTATGTAGTTCATTCGACATGACTGCACAAAACATCCGGTATATAACTTTGATATATGTTATTGGAAAATGTCAGTGACCTGATATTCGACAAACGGTGCGTCAAAACGCAGCCATTGTCGATTTGCAATGTCTTAAACGGTATTGTTTTCACACTTCAAAACTATCATGGAGGAAAACAGCAAAGCAAAATGCACATGCAAGGTATGGCATTCGTAACTCGTGGTAGTGACAATAAAAAGGAAAGCATAAGCCAATAAATAGTCATTCAATTGTCAATATTTTTCGAATTCAAAAATGAAAATCGGAACATCGCCATAGGACGTATCCAAAGAGGGGAATCGCAGTCTTCTGTCGCATGCCACATCAACATCCACCACAGCACCATTCGCCGCCTTTGTAACCAATACCCATAGTTCAATTCCACTGCAGACCTTCCGAGAACCGGTCGACCAAGAGTTAATACCCGTGCACAGGATCGCTATATTCGACTGTTCCACCTACGTCATCGCAATGTCATAGCTACGGACACAGCAGGACGCATCCCTGGTTTGAGGATATCGGACCAGGCTGTCAGGAACCATCTTCGCGAAACTGGAATCCGACCCAGAAGACCAGTTATCGTCCCTGTGTTGCAACAGATCCATCGACAGCGACGCTTGCGTTGGTGTCATACCTTACAGCCTTTGAATTTGAGAAAGTGGAGACGAATGTGGTTTAGCAATGAATCACGATTTCTTCTTCACCGGCGAGATGTAAGACAATGTAAGAAATGAGCGTCTTGCCCCACATTGTGTACGTGAATTCGACAATTTCGGTGGCGGTAGTGTCATGGTGTGTGTGTGTGTTTTTTTGTGTGTGTGTGGTTTTTTTTTTGTGTGTGTGTGTGTTTTTTTTTTTTTTGTGTGTGTGTGTGTGTGTTTTTTGTGTTTGTTGACCGCCAGAGGGAGCTGTCAACAGGACAACGCTCCACCGCACACAGCTCGTGTCACGGTAGACTACCTTCATAATGCCAACATCAAGGACTTGGCCGTCGAGATACTCAGATCTCAACCCAATAGAACACCTCTGCTATGAATTCGATCGACGTGTACGTCAACGTCAGAACACGCCGCAGACACTCCCTCAACTGGCCAACGCGTTACAAGCAGAATGGCGCAGAATTCCACAGGACAGAATTCGTACTTACCCATGGCCAGTCAGTGCCGAGGAGATGCAGAGCCGTGATTGCTGTCCGGGGCTGTCACACGAGATACTAGGTTCAGCGCAACCTTGTGGCTGTATGTGACATGACAGTGAACAGTTTTCAATATCTTTGTACAACGACAACATGTGGCTAATTTCATATTTGTATCTATGATATTAAATTAAATATGTCGTCTTTATAAGTTACAATAAATTTGCTAAAAATCTATCTGTGCGTTTCTTTTTTTTCAAGAGTGTCTATGGAAACTGACATGTAAAGTGAGACTTTGACAGCCATGTAACCATCATATCTCTATTTAAATCATTCTAGTATTCCTGCATACATGCCTGGCAACTGAGCTCCTGTTCACATCTAAGCGCTCCCGGCTTCCTGAGAATAGAGACAGTCAAGTTGACAGTAACTCAAGTGGCACGGTGTTTAACACGACCTGTGGTTAACCTACTAGTATATGTCTGTTTGTGCTCAAGGACGCTTATAATAGAGACGGGAAAGGGACTGAAGACAAGGATTGACTTTCAAACTTCTGTTTTATAATAATTTGGTTCCTGCAAGATGTACCAAGACCGCTCGAATTCAAGATAATCTCGTATTTATTGATTGGTGCTGTGTGTCATGTGTTTCTGTTGGTCGTTGTTGCAATTTTTGTGGTATTTCATGGAGTATGGAATAATTTTGGTCCACGTTACACTTTCTTCTATCCGAGATGAGTTCGAATCCCGGTTCGCCCCAATTATTGTTTCTAGGTTCGTCATCACCATACCCGTGCTCGTGGGTTTCACCGAAGTGGTAAACATCTGAGACCTGCATCACTTCGGGATTTCCTCCCGCATTAAGCTGACACGCCGCGATATAACTGGAATAATGTTAAAAGCGGCGTTAAACCCAACTCACTATCCGAGATGACACTGACCTACTTATGTTACTTATGTAGTATGCATGTTACTTAAATGTTATGTTACTTGATGATATATCGTCAAGCTTAGGACGTGTTGTAGGTTGATAATTGCAAGACCTTATATAATGCCATACAATTTGTAAATATATTATACGGATATGATTCTGCTCTCACAACAGAGTAGTACCGTCGTAAACGATGTATCGAGTTTTAACAAACATCGCCTATATTTCCATCAGTGTAAGCATAAGTATATATGCTACTGTTTCACTTAGTTTTGAAGAACACTTTCACAAAGAACATTTGTCGGATTAAAACGTACATTTATGACTTGTTTGTTATGATTGAATGTCAGAATGCATGGTATATAATTATAAACAACTAAAAGTGGTTCACCCACAGCCAGATGCATACTGTTAATGTGCATATATTGATTCATAAATTGATACCACCATAGTGTATGGTAATACTATCATAGTGCACGATTGATGTCCTCCCGAATCTATTTCTATTAGTTGATAGATGTGCTTTTTACCACCGACTAAACATAAGGGAACAGATGTAAAATTATAGCGAAGGTGTAATGAGGGTAAATGTCCGTAAAAATTATTTGGGAATGTAGATCAATATCTGGTATGCCAACCATGTTGGACGATACATGCACAACACCTTGAGGGCATACTGTTGATTAACTTCGGTATGGTTGCCCCTGTTATTGCCCGCCTTTCAGCTACGTCGCCAAAACCGTTTTCTGCCATCTGTGAATCGGATGCCAAACCTTGATTCGTCTGTAAACATGGTGTAACACCATTTGTGCACAACCCGCACATGGTGTTGCCTAGATCAGCCTAGTATTTGCCGCCTATGGTAGGCTGTTAGGGTCACACTTCACAGGGCGCCCTGCTTTCCGCCAAATTGTAACGGTAGGTGTTGAATGTCACCTTCCTGTTATTGTACGGAATTCACTATTCACAGGAGCAGATTTGAGTTGATGCAATGAGAAAATTTGCGTCGTTTGTGTAGGCCTGCCACGCCCAGGTCATATGGCATTCCAACCGGTTTGACGGTGCTTGTCTCACAGTCGGGAAAATACACTGTTTGATTTGCTAAACGTTTCAGAAACTTGAGATATTGACGTCCCACTACCACACCCTCTATCGTACCCACTTTTCGCCAGTTTTTTTGTTCATTGAGATACTGTCTCCGAGGTTTTAGCGCGTAGTCAACTCAATTGCGTTAGTGATTGTGAATTCCTCTAAGGGCACGCACACTTTGGCTTCTGTATGCACGTGCATCGTGCGGTATTCACGCACGATGCGAAATTTCGTTGCGATTAGTTTTGGCGTTCAGATGCAATGCCAATGTACTGTTAATGTTCACCTCCACCATACCTACATTTAGGTCGTTAAAGCCAATATTTTTTGTCGGTGGTATATTTACACACTATATTTGCTGTTTCAGAACAAGTAGTATGTAAGGTTTTCTGACACCGTCAGAATGTGTATTTTGTCTCGAACAGTGTACAGTCTTTATGGATAATCGCTGATTTGATGTGTCGGATATGTTAACCAAATTTTCATAATGTAAATATGTTTAAGAAAGTTCAATTTAGTGTAGAGAAATGACAACGTTTGCTCGGACAAAGTAGGTACAATAATGGAATAATGGCTCAGTTTGAGAAGGTTGCTCAAATTGTTAAAATATACAGCCCTTGGTAGTCACGTACTATTGAGATCATTTAAATCTCTCAGGGTGTATTTGCTTTTGAGAGTTAATATCCTGACATACACGTAGGGTTAATATTCTCATCCAATTGTCACTAACCTGAAAGACATGTTTACCGTAGCCTCCTGCAAACATGTTAATGTATGTCCTCCATATAGATACATAGACCGAACCGATTTTACTGTCCTTTGACATGAAATGACTTCAATGAATGTGTATATTCGGAATTGGTATATATTCGGGTTAACTCGAAGCCACCGTGACAATTTAAATGATTGAATTATTCGTAGTATGGGTCATGCGGTCAGCAGTGACAATACAGAGTCGAAGTCATGGAATTCTTGTCCACGAAATATGTCCGTTTATGCACATTTGTCGTCGCGATCATTACAATTCATGTCGACCTCATCAATATCACTTTAGTATTAAGCTACAGTATTTAACAGAACGGCCACTGTATCCATATGAACTACAGGAAACAATCGTCCAAAAGTGTCAAACGCAGTTTCTATTGGTTTTTAAGGGCAATAATTCTAATTTGTCAAATTCAAACATGAGATTATTTACATAATTATAAAACGGTTCATTAAAAACACTGTACGTACATACTCTAAGCATGCAGACACTGTTTCATATAAACCTATACAAAGTAAAAAAGTTGAAATTGTTTACCTTTAAATGTCAGATGTTATCTTTACACTCCTGTAAATATCTATTTTAATCAAATATTGTGGAGCTTTTTTTCTTTCTTACAACGTAACATAGTAAATACACTTCATCGACTTGGGAGAGCAAACTCAGTTGCGATGTAATCATTAGAGAGGGATTGTGTCTCGGCAAATGTCAAGAATTGGAACCCTTAGTATTTTTGTAGTTAAAACATGGACGGACTTATAAGACTACATTTGGAAATTGCAAAAGAAAAACACGCTATGACATTCCACATAAGGTCACTCGGAAGAAAAACAATTCACGCCCTCCCGAATACTTGTCTCTTTTGTTTGATTTCAATGATAGTTTTTTGCATACGAATAGAGATATCATCCAGAATACAGTTTCTGGGAGTGTTCCTTATTTACGAATGTGAGCGTTTTAGGGCAAGTGGTATTTTAAGCCTGCAATGGTCCATACGGAGCAAGGTTTCGTGCGATATATGCATTGATTTTATGAAATTATGTCTGCCTTACTTACTGTACAAATCAACACATTTCTGTTTCAGCTCGAATCAGCTCCGGGAAATAAAACAGAGCAATTTGCTGCCAAGAGATGCTGTTTTTTCGTGATTGCGGGATTCGAATCCCGGATACACACTGATTATGTTTCGTGGTTTTCACCAAATTCGTTTAACGTCTGCTACTTGAAACCCTTTGGGTATTCCTCAGAGTGGTCACAACATAATAAAACTGAAATACCCACCCACTCACTCACTCGTGCCATTGGACGATAAAGGTCAAAGCGGAAGGTTTTTGTTCTTAAAAACACGCCTGTATGTACAGATCATTTCTTTCGAAAACATAATTTACAGCTGCTTCGGGTATTTCAGGTTAGCTTGGATCGACCTAACAAAAGAGTCACTACAAGAGTCCACGTTCTGTTGATACACAGTGATGTATATGCAAGGCATGTTAGATCTCAGACCTGAAGCATTCACCTAATGTCTCAATATCTGTTTACCTCTTGAGGCATGTAGGCGACGCTGATACCAATCATGCAACCTTGGGGTTATTCCCCTTGTGTACATCTTTATAACAAGATATCATAAACGCCAGACTTTATGAAATGTCCATGTCAGGGGAAAACCTACATTTTATACACACCAATCAAGCAGCCTAAGGGACACTTTCCCCCTGTGTACATCTTTATAAGAAGATCACATCAACGGTAGACGTTATGACATTTTCAATGTCAGTATAAAGCTTACTTTATATACCTACCTGATGAAATTAGACCCTGAACTAAACATGTGGAAGTAAGAGTGTTGTAGAAAATGGTATATTTAGCTTACACTTAGAATTATGTATTCAGGTGACTTATATAAACCAAAGGAATTTAAAGCAGATAAAACTGAGAGACCGTTGATACTTGCGCTTGTCACAGTGCGACACTTAAGCCACACTTAAGCCAATGATGTCCATGTTGTCCTTCATTCGCCCTGGAGCTAATTTTCTGAAATCAGGACGGTGTCGTCCCATGGTCAGCCGCACACAGCAGCCACTAGACTTGGCTCAAATATCGTCATGAAAATCAGTGACTAGTTGGATGTCACGTACGAGACATGATATAACATGACATGATACGATGACCTATAGTCAAATCACTCACTGATAAATTACAATCGTTGTACTGGAATAGAAACGTCTGAAATATTTTGGCTATTTGGGTTACTGAACCAGAGAGATGGATAGAGTTGCAACAGTTGTTAAAAGTCCCGTTCTACAAAAAACTGACACAGGAAAAGACTCCTGTATGTTTAGAAATAGAGCATGCAAATCTCAACCAGTCATCGTGACGAACTCGTATTGGTCCTGTTGCAAACATACATGTATCAGATTCCAGCATACATGTCTATCAAGTTACAAAACAGATGCACCTTCACATTATAAAACCATAGGCTTTCCAAGAATAATAGTATTGGACACCGAGTCAACTTTAACTACAATCAACACCTTCTTCTTTTACGTTTGGCAACACACTGCCTGTTTGTACACAAGGTATCAATATTGAAAACTACCAATGTTTGTGGAAGAAAGGCTGAGCCATGACGATGAAGTTTCCGAAGTCTTTTCTTTTATTGTAAAGGTCTGCACACGCTGTGTTTAACATTCGCGTTTACTTGGCCAAAAATCTGTTTGGTTATACGAAGATAAACAAAGATGAGGTAGGATTAACCACCATCATGTTTGTCTTGCCCATCTTCTCTGCTGAAACAACATTCGTACCATGTACGTATTTGCATCGGCTGTATATTCTCATGTGTGCATTCTCATGTGTGCATGCAGATATTGAAGGTTTGTGACAAAAATATCACAATGACGGAGTGGGAAAATATTTCCCCATTGTTCTGTCTTGGAGACAAAAACACGAATTGTGTGCATTCTTTCGCCACAACACCATCCGATCATGACCTAGGGTATGGTGGCGTGAGACCGAGGGACAATCTGGGATTGAACATTTTGAACAGCTGACCCTGCCACGACTAATAGGGCACAGCTCTGTACAGCGAATGACGACAATCTGGTCACCCCTACCTTTAATAAAGTGTCCTGATGAGATTATTTATCAGACGTATCCACTATTTAGAATAAAATGTCCCTTCGATTGACATCATTGCGGATTGTCATTACACAGCATTATCATTTATAGCAAGAAGTTATTCTAATACAGACAAACTTGATAAACTATTAAATGATAGTTGTCCCCCTACTTGCAAAACTATGCATGCTCATTCATATACATATGCTAGTACAGCCAGTGTTTAAACAAAATACTTACTGTTCGTGCTCATGGAATTACATGTTTCGGAATTCAATTCATACACAACAACGCCAAAATACGTCTGCTTACATGTATAATAATGTGATGGGTTACATAATTACATATTGGTAATGCTTTGGATATTAGGTATTGGGAGCGATTCAGTGTTTGCCATCAAGGGTAATTATATATGTTAGCAGCACGATGATTATAAGTCATCCATATCATAAGTGTATCTGAGGAAAAGCATGTGGTACTAAGATATGGAAGTCGAAGGAGTTGTAGCTGACATGATGGAGATGAATAGAATGTGTTAAAAATTAGGTTTGTTTGAATATAACCTTTGTATTTCTGGAGGTGAATAGGATTATTATTTATGATGAGTGTTGAGGATTGAGGATTTCGTGTTGTTGGTGACTTGTGGTTTTTTTTACAAACATAGTTTGACTTTGAATTATTTCCTTCAGATGTGTGGCTCTGGGATTAGAGTAAATACATAAATACGCACAGTTTCATAGAGGATGTACACACAGCGTTAAGGCCTCGGCTTACATGTTTCATAGGTCATAAAAAGTATTATAAAGCATACTTCAAACATGTGCCTGGCTTCTCTGAAATATGGCAAAATATATTTCTGAAATTGCTATATGTATCCTCCTTTCAAGAGTGTTTCAGAGATAACTTTCACTCAGGTGCCCTGGCGTCCTTGTACTCTCATGTCCCGATGTCGTGTCACTCATGAGTTGGTATTCTTGGTGTTCAGGTTGCATGTAATTGTGACGCCCTGGTATTCTGTCTCTCTGACGTCTTGACATTCTTGTTCTCTGGTGGCCCGTCGCTCCGAAGTCACTATACCCTTTCACACTGGCGTCCTGTCACCCTGACGCCCTGATGTCATATCATTCATGCATCTTGACCTTCTGGTTTTCACGTGACCTTTCACTCTGTCGTCTTGGTATCCTGTCACACTGGCATCTTGCGTGGCACTCTGATTCCTTGATGTCATGTCACACTGGCGCCTTATCACTCTGACGTCCTGATACCTTGTCACTCTGGCATCTTGACACTCTGACGCCCTGATACCCTGTCACTCTGGCATCTTGCGTGGCACTCTGATTCCTTGATGTCATGTCACACTGGCGCCTTATCACTCTGTCATCCTGATACCCTGTCACTCTGGCATCTTGACCACTCTGACGCCCTGAAGTCATATCATTTTTGCGTCTCGACATTCTGGTTCTCAGCTGGCCTGTCACTCTGGCATCCTTATATCCTGTCACTCTGGCATCGTGACACTCTGACGCCCTGGCACCCTGTGACATTCGTCCCCTGACGAAACTGTCAGCACAGGGATCCAAATGTAGAAACAAGGTATGTACTTTACAGTTAGACAATCTCAAATTTTAAAACACAATATGTTCTTTTCCATTCTATAATAACAAGACCCATGTTAATGATCCGGGTTTGAATTCAGCAACTCAAGTTTTTCTCAAGGGGCGACTAACGGGATCAGGTAGTCAGATTCGCTGACTTGGTTTATGCAAGCCATCGTATACCATTTGCGTAGATCGATCATCTTGATGTCAATCACTGCATTGTTTGTTCCAGACTCAAATATTTACTGACCGTCGCCATATAACGGGAAAATATTGCTGAGTGCGGCGTTTAAGACCAAACAAACAAACATGACGACAAGAACAGTTTAAAATGGTAGTCTTTTGGAACCCGTAATTATACATGGTTAAATAGGTCAGCTATCTCAGAACATTGCCCCAAAAGGGTCACAGGTAGTGATATATTATGACTCAAGTTAAAGATAAATTACATATATTCTGGACTGTTTAAAGAAAATGGTTAAAAACACATAGTTTATAAAAAAAGAAGTTGTCAAAAAAAACATCCTGAGATAAAGGACCTGGTGCATATATTGCATATCTAGGGCACGCTATAGAAACAGTGGCAAAACCACTGAACTGTTTTTTGTGAAAACAAGTATTAAATATCAGTACATATTAAGAATAACTGACTCTATGAGTTACTTTTTATATACTTCCAAAATAGCTGTTCGCGGTGATAATGCTATTTACAAATTGCACGATGAGTACAACCCGGAACTACACGCATGCTCAGCATCAATGATTTAACAGGGGCATGAACCTGCTCGGACAACCTAATTGCCAACAGCAGCAGCCTGATCATGAAGTATAGCTAAATGCCGCCGTTTTTAGCTGTAATTGGCAATGTATCACACGAGAGACTGCTTATCTTTGTGACCGGCGATCATGTGGCCCAACCACGATGGTTGGTCTGTGTTTAACTGACTTATGCGCGTCCTGAAACATAGTTCATGATATTTGATAAGTAGTTGTTCCGATACCGAACATGTACTTTTCTAATCGGTATCGGCAGCCATTATGTATATGCATCAATATGTAGGCTCTATAGATCGACCCTTTCATACGCATGACTTTTTATGTATCTCATGAAGTGAGGTACTGATATAATCTTATGTGGACCAATCAGAATCAGACATTTTTTGGAGTGTAACGGTAGAATTATCTGTACATATGTATCTGTATTTATATAACAATATGGTGGGACTGCGATACATATTGCTTCATGTAAAGAAATGATCTATTCTGAATGCATTTAAACACTATCTGCATACGATATATAGAGAATACTACACTCATTCTCGTTAGATTCCACAGAAAATTCAGGAGTTTCGTAAAAATGGTAACCAACGAGAATGAGTGTGGCATTTTATTTATTACCCACGTTAAATATGTATTTAAGTGTAAATACAAAACACCTTTCTTTCGTTAGCAGACCAAACTGAAACCAGTTGCAAATCTGGTTGCGCATGAATATTGATATGTGCCCAAATATGGGCACTGTTGACATTTCTGTGCATACGCATTAACAACATGTTCCTGCTGTTTTGTTTGCAAACATGACAGCACTAACGCTTCTGATCTTTTTAAATAATTTCTTCAACTTATTGAAATTCAAACGCATAGTTGTCAGTAAGCAAGGCAACTGTAAGAAAACTGAAAAAGTCAATTTGCGCGGCGCTTTGAATCTCGGACCAACACTCATTCGAAACGATGGAGTCCCGGCTGTGCAATCAAAATGGTTAGGTTTTCTAGATCTATCAGCTGAATGTTTATCCTGTCCGTACCATTTTGGAAGAGGGAAATCAGAGTGCACGCCAAAGACGTTTATGTTATCTGTAAACCCCATACTGAAGACGTGAAAATCAACAAACTCAAGTCTGCTTACATGTCAGTGACAGCTTTGAACGAACGACAAGGTCACCATCGAAATAAAAAAAGACAACCGTGATCTACTCACTGTTTTACGCTGGAGATCAATAGGGAATGTCATTGGTCACATTTGGGTCACAACAAACAGTCAGGTACATTTTCACGGAGATTTCGAATGATTTGTATCGGAACTGTTCACTTTGAGAGATCTGGTCGTGCAGTCGTGTATGTTCATTCATGAACAATGGAAGCAATGTCACAGAATACGCCTCGAATGGGGACACTGATGGCATATCCGGAGCATCTAACGTAAGTCTAGATATCTGTCCAGACAGTTTAAACTGACTTCATTTCACAACTCTTACCCTTTCACGTTAAATCAAATTGAAAGTAGCATCGTACATTCCAATGCACATGGAAACACCTCCATTATATAATGTCTGTAGTAGCTCTATGCATAACTAATATAGAATGCAAAGCGAATTTGATGCGTGTGACGACCTTGTTTGGTTTAATAAAGAGTGTGTAAAGGTCTCTCGCTTTCATGAGAATGGGTCTTCAGCAACCCATGCTTGCTGTAAAAGGCGACTATGCTTGTCGTAAAAGGCGACTAACGGGATCGGGTGGTCAGGCTCGCTGACTTGGTTGATACATGTCATCTATCCCAAAAACGTGGATCGATGCTCGTGATATCAATAACTGGATTGTCTGATCCAGACTCGATTATTTACAGACCTCCGTCAAAGAGCTGGAATATTGCTGAGTGCGGCGTTAACCAACCAACAAACCAACGAACCAACCATCACGTTTGTACACCAAGCGGATCACACCAACAATGGACTTGGCACATGCTGCTCCAGCATGACAGGGGGACTCCGAACACGGGGCTAACATACCCCGCCTTATCCTTCACGATATATATGCTTGTATTAACGTCATGACAACATTATATCACTACTTGCTTTCCCCGCGTGCATATCAACCTCATGAGAACGTGAAACTAAAGTTACGTACATGTATAATGAACAAAGAAGTTAGGGATCTGAATATTTTTGTGGCTATAATTTTGTATTGAAGACTGAGCAAACAATATCATATTCCATAAATCATCATGATCCCTAACTTATTTTGCTCAGTATACATATTTTTGTATTCGAAATTTTCTAATGTCAAGGACAAAAGTAACTAACCACGAACAATAACAGTGAGTGAGTGAGTGTAGTTTTACGCCGCTTTTAGCAATATTCCATGAATTTCAAGGCGGGGGGAGACCAGAAATGGGCTTCACACATTGTACCCATGTCAGGAATCGAACCAGGGTCTTCGGCGTGAGAAGAGAACGCTTTAACCACTAGGCTACCCGACCGCCCCTTACGAACAATAATAACATACATGTAACATATTTGTGTCAGCTTCATTTCTAAAATAATTTTACTAATGGGTTAACTGCAAAATATCAGGACAAATCATAACAATTGTGAATTTTTCTTTTGAAATGCTCTGCAATCCAATTCGCCGAATGCTCTTGAAAATGTACTACCATGTTTGAAAAATCAATTATTGCAAATCTGATAGTTTGAGTAGCTGCGCTTATGGCACAATTTGTGCAATAGAATATGAAATTTCTTTACTTTCGATATGAAACAAATTGTTTTTACAGTTCGATATGTTTTTTTCAAAATCCCAATCCTGTGTTTGACATGTTTGAAGTCTACTTCAATATATCACAATCTTTATGAGACAAATATGATTCCCAGTTTCATGAATTTCGCTGCTTAACTCAATGCAATATTTGCCGCGGAAATTTACTTTTCCCTACAACTTTAAAATTCTACTTTCAAATGAAAATTCAATGACATGCTTTTTAAACAGTCGCGTTCTGCGGCGCAAAAGAGTTCCCTAAGAAAATGTTTCTTCATCTTTTTCGATAATGGATAAAGAAAAAATCAATTTTGATGCACAAGAATGAACAGCAACTACACATTGGAGCCCTCAAGTCATTGATCAGGGAAACCAATTGACACATTTTCTTAAACAACTGAGATATGGATTGAACGACGGGCAGGTTGGGAGAACTCTTCATGTAATCAGGCATAAAGACAAACCAACAACTTTCAAATAAATTCTTTCCAAGATTTATCCGGTAGTTCGTAATAGCTGATTGAAATAGATGAATGTATTGGTAATCATTAATGTTTTGTGAAAGAAGTAGCGTATCCATTTCATATAGGAGTGCCGATTGCTGGGAGTTAAATTAACCGACTGTTGAAATTCATTTAATGGTGGTGTTTTCCAATCATAGAAAGGGCAGTCATTGGAAATCACTGAAGGTTTCTTGGTGCTTTGAGTTCTAGGTGAGAGAGTAGAGTATAGGGATGTAGTAATGGGTGGATATATGCTTGGATGCCTTATTGACTACCTTGTAGGATATAGTCATTATTGGAATTTCGTGCTAAGCGATTGTTCAGATTATTCTATGACGAAAAGAGTGCGTGAGTGACTGAATCGTCGTACTGGAAATATCTCGTGCAAATATCGACGCATATTACATGTCACTGATACGTGTCGGTACTTCGGGGAACGTCATGTTACGTCTGTGGTTCCTCCTGTCACGTCATATTTGCACCTCCCATCTTGACGTACCATTCGTCCTTCTACGTATTGTGACCTCAGTGTTGCGCATAGACGCTATTATGTGACGTCGCGACATTCAACTGACGTATTGTCAGTCAAGCACTACGGCGTTTAATGTTTAATATGTATTTGCACGTCAGGGTTACGTTTTGGCATTTCACACTTTGGTATTGTCAAGTCAACGTTTCAAATTGGACCTTCAAATTGGCATATTGTCAGATCTGCGTTATGCAATCTGATTCAGGACATGTCTTGTCACGGTAGTGTTACGTTTGGGCATTTCAGTGTTACGTATTGCCACGTCATTGTTACGAATTGCCATCTCAACATAACTAAACAAAGCGTCAGCGTTATGTGTTGTATTTTAGTATTATGTTTCAATGCAATGCTGGTTCATGTGACATCACTGTAACGCCTTCCTCGTCATGTTCCTGTTGCGCAAATATGTTTGTCAACATATAACTGTTAGGTTTTGTCACATCAATGTTTTATCTTTGCACGTCTGTGTTACAGCTTGATGGGGTTATGACTTAGAAACAGGCAGCTCGTCACATGTTCAGAGTTTGACACATCCAATTATGCTGGTTTTCGATGTGGAATAATACATTTATTTTTCTTCAAATTTGTGTAAATCTATGATAAATGAATATAAAATGCTCAACTGATGAATTACTAATACATTAGAATTATTATCAACGTGTTTTTTTCTGTCGGCATCTTAATGGCAATTTTATGAAAAGTATCATGTTCCCTGTTGATCGTACACTGTAACACGTTTTATGGATTTGGATTATAATTCAGTACTGCTGAAATTCAACAGGCAAAATAATATATGGCGAAATTTAATGATTGATGATAACATGTAGTCTTTGAACTAATCATTTTAAACTGCATTTTATATTCATACTCTGTGTACTTGTATCTCGATGTATATGTGTACGTATTTACTTGTGCACCTATAAACATAACAATGTGACTGTAACTGTACTTTCAAAAAAGAACTTTAAGTCAGCTCAGTTTGAGGTTGTATTCCTGTATATGTAAACGAGCATGTGATTGTGACATGTAAAAAAATCTTGTTGCATCGAGAGCCAAGGGTGATGAACATGTCACTGGCAACATAAAGAAATCAAACTAGCAGACCAATCACATGCTATTGTTGATATGTCAGATTTTTTGTTTACATCTGAATGTACAGAAATAAGAATTTACTATATTTACTAGCTTATGAATGAACAGTTTTCCATTATTACATAGGGTTAACAATTTCAACTGATAATCATTAAATTAAAGTTCTTAGGGGGTGCTGCTAGTTGTTCACCACTGTAACGTCAATATCAACACTGTGTGTCGGTAATAAGGCCAGTTTGTTCTCCAAGGAAATAGCGTGATGGTCACACAGAAACATCAGCGAGTTATTGTTTATTATACCGGTAGGTACGTGAACTACAGACAGACAGACTGGCACATAAAACAATGAATATAACATACAATAAATAACTTCCGGTATTTATAGCGAATAGTATTCAGTGGTACATTCAGTACGTAAACTCAAGCCAATGAAACATATTTATAATAGTTGTACGAGTCAACGACTTTACGTCATAATGACATTAATACTACATTCCAACCTTCTTTACGTGAGTGAGTTGGTTTCAACGCCGCTCCGGACAGTGTCCCAGTTATATCATAGCGTGTCAGCTTAATGTGGGAGGAAAGCCTGAAGTAATGCAAGTCCCAAACTTTTATCACATTGGTCAGACATACGAGCACGGGTATTGTGCTGACAAACGTAGAGACAAACGTCGAAACTGGATTCGAACCCCTGATTATAGGTTTCTACCGTATCCACGGGACGCAACTTTGCCAAATGAGGCGCCTGAGACGACTGGGCCACCCTATCATTGAGTACTTAAATGGCATGCCACTGTTATTACGGATCCGTTTTTAACCTTTAGCAGAATACAATCATCTACAATGATTTGAAATAATAACGTCACAGTTTGCAAGGCGAATTGTTGTCATTTCAATGTGATAGTAGCGGTACTTTTTGACATGTGAGCTCATGGCTGAATGTGTAATGTAGTATAGGTTGATGGAGATCAAGTATAATCCCGACGGTGTGGATGGTTGCCCACACATTGATGTGTCTTGTCTAGCCTCTTCTGTTTACAGGTTAACGTCATATGGCGTAAATGTTGATAAATATGGCGTAAAAGAATAAATAAACAGACACAGTCGCAAACTAACGTTACAAGTTCCAGTCGAACGCACAAGTACCCGTGACCTCTCATTTTGAGTGAGTTAAGAGAGGTTTTTTTGTTAGGGCGACACATTTATGATTGAGGTGGATGTAAAAACCTCTTAGCGCCCCCAGGCAGCTTGGGTTGTATATTCCCCAGGGAGTTGAGAATGATAATTGGAAAGCCAACGGATCCACTGGTCGGGAAAAGAAATAAAAACCGCAACTGAGCAGATACTAGTACCTGGATACCTGCGGTGTATGTTTATAAATAAATAAATAAATATATACAGTTTCTGATAATACTTATAACCATGACCAAGGATAGTTCAAGGAATCAAGGTGTATTACACATGCTTGGTTTCAAGCTTTGCAAGAGGCTTTATGAATACACCAGCCGTACAGCCATCGTTGACCGATCTGTTTTTACACATCACATCATAATTTTAATATTGATAAGACAACCAGCTCCCATGTACAATAATGATTAGCTTTTAATTTAAATAAAACCCGTGTTGATGTCATGTGAAGCATACTTTCAACATGAAATATATGAAGCCTGAACGCAAATTAAGTTATGTTCATCTGTTCCGCTATTTGCCTTTGTAACGACGTGGATGGTAGATATCAATTTTGATAACAAGCGAGTGCCAAGGAAAACCTCAACCAGATGCAACACATTTCTAAAGGTCGAGGTTCCTGGTCAAGTTAATATGACATCGTATGTAATATGGACTAACGTTGGTAGGTAGGTCATCATTGCAGTGTAGACAACACATGATATCATCTGTATATTTTGGACACGGGACAGGAGAAATGGTTGAACAGCCGCTACCTCATTTATCTAAAAGGTATCGCATTTGTGTCTTGCTGAGATAATGTTAGGCAAGGCACGATGAATGAACGTTTATTGGCGAAATTAATCCATCAATTGTTTGCGGTTCTATGGAGTTTTGGCAGATCAGAATCTAAACCCAATTTGCCAACTGGTATACGAATACATATTTATTATCGAGATGGGAATTGAGGGGAATATCATTGCATTACATCTGCGCTGTAAATCATCAAAGAAAATTGCTTCAAAGTTCACGTTTGACTGCCAGTCACTAATTCAAGTGATGCTCCTGCATGTTATTGAGTTATCCCTGTCGGTGTTGTACCAACTCGATATACTCTAAGGACGCCGCTGACGTCTTAACAAAGATGACGTTGTATATTAATAGTATATGACGTAAAACATTAACAGAACTAGATTCTTTTCATCCTTTACGTTCACAAGAGTAAATTTGATAGACTTGGTTATTGCATCCAGCCAATGGGTGTTTCACGTTGATCTCCAATCTTAATGATTAATGTTAGGAAAACGCAGTCTTGACGTCATGTTTCAATCGACGCGAGAGAGGTATTTTAAGTTCGAAATTACAAATAATAATTTGAATTACTAAGAGAAAGTTCATTTTGTCAAAAAGTTACTTAAGCACGATCAGGTTATCCGTAGTCAGTATGTACGAGAATGACGTAACGCGTTAATTCTTGTTTAATTTTTATTTAATAAATGAATTAATAGCACGGAGACAACCGAAAAACTTTGACAACAGGATGATCTAGCAAGCGCTTCCTGAAACAAGCGGTTTTTATCTGGGGATGAGATAATCACAAAAATCAAAACGAAATTGTACATGCGTAATCTAGTGAAACAAAAATAGCATAGCATTGCATTTATTCATGCCCCAAGGGAGTTAACTCGCATCGATGAGTGATCACCCATAAAAATCAGCAAAAAGCTCTAGCGGAAATTCTGAATTCCCCCCGAGTGTCATATAAAACTCACGTCCAACATTCCCTGCCCTGCGGAAGGGCATGAAAAATGATATTCTCCTAAAAACTATCATTTTCAGATAATTTTGATATAATGATTCTTCCCGTATCCGAGCATATTTTTGCTGTCTGTGCGAGGTTCCCGTCATATACAATAATCCGGTCTTTGGGGGGCGTATTTTTTTTCAAGGAAGCATAACAGACATAGCTGATTGTAGTTTGACAAAGTTTTTATCTGACGCTGGAATAATGTCTTTTAGGCAATTGGTTTTAAAACCGTATTTACAACGTCAGCTTTATGAATAGATAGCAGCTGCATACAACTTTAATTCATCATGAATAGAGATGCTGTAGAATGTAAGGTTTTGTCGAGTAAATTGTCAATGGAGGCTTTTTTTTTTGCTAAAATCGAAGTTGCAAAGATAAAAAACAACGTTTTCAGGACACTGTGGCGCCTTTGTCGACGTTCACATATTAGAGTTGTGAACCATAGCAACAAGGCCTCGCTAGTCCTGGGTTCAAATCCAAGATTTTCTATAACTTGTATACCTCATCTGTCAGCAGGTACCCGTTGCTAGTGGGTTCCTAAGGTTGGTTTGGTTGGTTTGTTGTTAACGCCGCACTCAACAATATTCCAGCTATATGACGGCGGTCTGTAAATAATCGAGTCTGGACCAGACAATCCAGTGATTAATATCACGAGCATCGATCCACGCAATTGGGATCTATGACATGCATCAACCAGGGCCAGCGAGCCTGACCACCCGATCCCGTTAGTCGCCTTTTACGACAAGCATAGTCACCTTTTACAGCAAGCATGGGTTGCTGAAGACTTGTTCTAACCCGGGATCGGTTCCTAAGGAACGCGGTTGTGAGTGTTGGAAAACGGTATAGTTGCTACCCTACTGTATACTTGTACATAAACGGTTCCTTCCAAGTGATTGGTTTTATTTTTCTTTCGAGCTGTGAATGGTAGCCCTCAAGCCATATTCCTTCATGCTTAAAATGAAGAAAATGAATTTTTAAGCACTTGACCCTTTGACCGTACGTCTAAGTACATATGTAAAAATAAATACATATCTTAAACAAGAGCCACATTAATGTGTTTTTGATCCCGTATGGGATTAATGAACTTGAATTTGAATAAATAAGTGGAAGAAAATATTCGTATTCAGATCTCTAACAAAACTACAGATACAGCGTGGATAAAGCGTAAGTCGGTCAGTAAAGAACTAACGCTTAGTTCAAGCAAGTCAGGAAGGTTATCAACATAGTGGAACATCAGCTCCGAAAATGATATATGTGTGTACATGGCCACTGAGAGGGGTATTGATTGATATTCAGACCGTGTTGGAAAGATTCCCATTCCTGGATAAGGTGAACAATTAGGTTAAGCTGCTCATGACGCTGCATAAGTTAAATAGTTAAAAATAGTTAGAGTGTTTGTAGGCAGTGTTTGTAGCATGTGTAACGATGGCCCTTCAAACCACGAAGGCAATGTAGAAAATGATGATTGTATTGGCGGTTTGACGGTTGGCGATTGTAGGTAGTGTAACCAGTGCAGGTTGTGTAGCCAGTGTAGTTGGTGTAACCAGTGTAGTTGGTGTAGCCAGTGAAGTGAGTGTAGCCAGTGTAATTGGTGTAACCAGTGAAAATATGAGTAACCAGTGTAGTAAGTGTAGTTGGTGTAGCCAGTGTAGTTGGTGTAGCCTATGAAGTGGGTGTAGCCAGTGTAGTTAAGGTGACCAGTTTAGTTAGTGTAACCAGTGAAAAAATGAGTAACCAGTGTAGTAAGTGTAGTTAGTGTAACCAGTGTAATTGGTGTAGCCAGTGTAGTTGGTGTAACCAGCGTAGTTAGTGTAACCAGTGTAGGTAGTGTAACCAGTGTAGTTGATGTAACCAGTGTAGTTGGTGTAGCCAGTGTAGTTTGTGTAGCCAGTGTAATTGGTGTAGCCAGTGTAGTTAGTGTATCCAGTGTAGTAAGTGTAACCAGTGGAGTTGGTGTAGCCAGTGTAGTTGGTGTAGCCAGTGTAGTTGGTGTAGCCAGTGTAGCTGGTGTAACCAGTGTAGTTAGTGTAACCAGTGGAGTTGGTGTAACCAGTGTAGGTGGTGTAGTTGGTACACCAAAATGTGGTGTGAAAAAATGAGTAACCAGTGTAGTAAGTGTAGTTAGTGTAACCAGTGTAGTTGGTGTAGCCAGTGTAGTTGGTGTAACCAGTGTAGTTAGTGTAACCAGTGTAGTTGGTGTAACCAGTATAGTTAGTGTAACCAGTGTAGGTAGTGTAACCAGTGTAGTTGATGTAACCAGTATAGTTGGTGTAACCAGTGTAGTTAGTGTAACCAGTGTAGGTGGCGTAACCGGTGTTGTTAGTGTAACCAGTGTAGGTAGTGTAACCAGTGTAGTTGGTGTAACCAGTGTAGTTAGTGTAACCAGTGTAGTTGGTGTAACCAGTGTAGTTGGTGTAACCAGTGTAGTTAGTGTAACCATTGTAGTTGATGTAACCAGTGTAGTTAGTGTAACCAGTGTAGGTAGTGTAACCAGTGTAGGTGGTGTATCCAGTGTAGTTGGTGTAACCAGTGTAGGTGGTGTATCCAGTGTAGTTAATGTAACCAGTGTAGGTGGTGTATCCAGTATAGTTAGTGTAACCAGTGTAGGTAGTGTAACCAGTGTAGTTGATGTAACCAGTATAGTTGGTGTAACCAGTGTAGTTAGTGTAACCAGTGTAGGTGGCGTAACCGGTGTTGTTAGTGTAACCAGTGTGGGTAGTGTAACCAGTGTAGTTGGTGTAACCAGTGTAGTTGGTGTAACCAGTGTAGTTAGTGTAACCATTGTAGTTGATGTAACCAGTGTAGTTAGTGTAACCAGTGTAGGTAGTGTAACCAGTGTAGGTGGTGTATCCAGTGTAGTTGGTGTAACCAGTGTAGGTGGTGTATCCAGTGTAGTTAATGTAACCAGTGTAGGTGGTGTATCCAGTATAGTTAGTGTAACCAGTGTAGGTAGTGTAACCAGTGTAGTTGATGTAACCAGTATAGTTGGTGTAACCAGTGTAGTTAGTGTAACCAGTGTAGGTGGCGTAACCGGTGTTGTTAGTGTAACCAGTGTGGGTAGTGTAACCAGTGTAGTTGGTGTAACCAGTGTAGTTAGTGTAACCAGTGTAGTTGGTGTAACCAGTGTAGTTGGTGTAACCAGTGTAGTTAGTGTAACCAGTGTAGTTGGTGTAACCAGTGTAGTTGGTGTAACCAGTGTAGTTGGTGTAACCAGTGTAGTTAGAGTAACCAGTGTAGTTGGTGTAACCAGTGTAGTTGGTGTAACCAGTGTAGTTGGTGTAACCAGTGTAGTTAGAGTAACCAGTGTAGTTGGTGTAACCAGTGTAGTTGGTGTAACCAGTGTAGTTAGTGTAACCAGTGTAGTTGGTGTAACCAGTGTAGTTAGTGTAGCCAGTGTAGTTGGTGTAACCAGTGTAGTTGGTGTAGCCAGTGTAGTTTTGTAGCCAGTGTAGTTAGTGTAACCAGTGTAGTTAGTGTAACCAGTGTAGTTGGTGTAACCAGTGTTGTTAGTGTAACCAGTGTAGTTAGTGTAACCAGTGTAGTTAGCGTAACCAGTGTTGTTAGTGTAACCAGTGTAGTTGGTGTAACCAGTGTTGTTAGTGTAACCAGTGTAGTTAGTGTAACCAGTGTAGTTAGTGTAACCAGTGTTGTTAGTGTAACCAGTGTAGTTAGTGTAACCAGTGTAGTTAGTGTAACCAGTGTTGTTAGTGTAACCAGTGTATGATACTGCTGTTGTTGCTTCTGCTGCTGACTTTGAGTGTTGAATTTTCAGAAACGAATAAATGACGCGGTGCTCGACCACGTTATGAACGAGCGAGAGAATCCTTATGTCCAATTTGATACTACGCATTGCCACGTAAAGCAAAAACACAAAATTTTGTCTTAAAAAATTCATCAATTTTTCAACTGATGTATTGGTGACCGTTTATGTCGTCAGTGGGTTATTTCGTAATTTCAGAGTAGAGTATATGCATTATGCTAGAACCGGTCACCTGCCCATAGCTTCAAAGTAATCATCAGTGAGTGAGTGAGTTGGTTTTTCGCCACTTTTTGCAATATTCCAGATAATATCTCGGCGGGGGACACCTGAAATGGACTTTAGGCATACTACCTCACACATTTATAAGGAATTGAACCCGGAGCTTCGTCATGACGAGTAAATGTCTATCCAATCGATAACAAAAATCAATAAAGTTCTTCTGTGAACGTTCATACGATTCTTCGTTCAACCGTGAAGCAATGTGAATCACAGCAACACCCAACAATACGTTGAACAATGTAGACACACAGAACTCAGCCTGCGTTAACCAGAGATGTGTTGTGTGCACCTCTAAAGATATACAAAGACATGTTTTATTATTAAATAAAACTGCAGCAATGTTTCGAGTTGATCACAAGGGAAATATCATTTCCCTCATTCCTCCAACACACTATAGTTGTATTATCCTGACGCTATAAAAAGTTTGATTGAAACCTGAAGCAGATCAAATATGTATGTGTATGAGGAGTACACAATGTGCTAGCGATTGCCTGACACTCCCGGGAGATCACATAAAACAGAGAATGTCACAGCTGAATAGGTCGGAGACGTGTTTGACAGATGAGTGGAAGTTTTTTTTGTGGGAAAGCAAACTATGTTTTGGTTGGTAAACATTCTGCTGTTAGTGTTATTGTTTGTTAAGTGACATCCTGCTGCTTTCATGAATATGCTAAAAGTTCTTGTTTTTTTCCTGTCCTTCAGACTTTCCGCAACTGAAAACTAATGTTGTTTCATATTGGATATGTGGGTTCCATACTTGATGTGATATGCGTGTAGCGGTTTTGTAACGTACTCCCAGATACGCGACTAGGACAAGCATGCATAAAAGTGAATATGAAGAAGAACAAAAACAGAGCAAGTTCACGCGTTTATATATGCGCTCAACATTGATTACATGCATATATTTTCCTTTTTCCTTGCGCTTCATTCCTAATGCATGCTTAAAAAGTAAGCAACACCATCGGTAATTTTCACAAAGATGTCTGCGGTCTGAATACGTAGACGTCTATCAATAAACATCAGTAGCCTCGTATCAGGGTCTGCACCCTCTCTCGCATCCAAGCACACGCCCAAAGTGAGTGAGTGAATTGGTTTTAACATTATTCCAGTCATATCGCTGCGTATCAGCTTAATTTGGGGAAAGCCCGAAGTGATGCAGGTCTCAGACGTTTACCACTTCGGTGAAACCCACGAGCACGGGTATGGTGCTGACAAACCTAGAAACATAATCGGGGCGAACCGGGATTCGATTCCGCAATCATAGGTTTCTGGCGTGCCCAAGGGACGCAACTCATCACAGCGAATCGCGGCGCCCTAGACGACTGGGCCACCCGTGCCCCCTCACACCCAAAGCCACACGCACACAGTCGTACACATCCACACACACACACACACACATCCAAAAAGACATCCACATCCATGTCGTCGTCAACACTCACGACTTCGTCCCCATCCCAGTCTATACCCACGTATATACAGCAACAGCACCCACAACCACATACAACGCACACACGCCTACAAAAACACACTCACACACACACACACACACACAACCAATACACTCACATCCACACAGCCAAGCCCCACACGTCCAACTAAACAACAACTAATCACACTTACATCCACACCCCGAACCCACACAAACCCACATGTCCAACTACAAAGCTATCCACCACACTCACATCCACACAGCCCAGCCACAGGCATCCATCTATACAACAATCTATAACGCTCTCATCCACACAGACAAGCTCGACACGTCCATCTACAAAACTATTCATCAGACTCACACCCACACAGCCAAGCACCTCACGTCCAGCTATATAACCTCTAATCACACCAGCAACACATTCACATCCACACCCCAACTACTACACTTTCATCTGTACAACCACCACCACACGTCCAGCTAAATAACTTCTAATCACACTCATCCACACCCCAACCACCTCATGTTCATCTACGCAACCAGCACCACACTCACATCCACACCCCAACCACCACAAGTTCACCTGTACAACCAGCACCACATTCACATCCACACCCAAACCACCACACCTTCATCTACGCAACCAGCACCACATTCACATCCACACATCAACCTCCACACATTCATCTACACACCTCACCCCAACCTCCACACGTTCATCTTCACACCTCACCCTAACCTCCACACGTTCATCTACACACCTCACCCTAACCTCCACACGATCATCTACACACCTCACCCTAACCTCCACACGATCATCTACACATCTCACCCTAACCTCCACACGATCATCTACACACCTCACCCTAACCTCCACACGTTCATCTACAAACCTCACCCCAACTTCCACACGTTCATCTACACACCTCACCCCAACCTCCACACGTTCATCTACACATCTCACCCTAACCTCCACACGATCATCTACACACCTCACCCTAACCTCCACACGTTCATCTACACACCTCACCCTAACCTCCACACGTTCATCTACACACCTCATCCCAACCTCCACACGTTCATCTACACACCTCACCCCAACCTCCACACGTTCATCTACACACCTCACCTTAACCTCCACACGTTCATCTACAAACCCCACCCCACCCCAACCTCCACATGGTCATCAACACACCTCACCCTAACCTCCACACGTTCATCTACACACCTCACCCTAACCTCCACACATTCATCTACACACCTCACCCTAACCATGCCCCCACCGGACCGGACATACCCATCATCTGTGGTTGTCTTTGTTAAATTGACGTAACCCTCAACCTGTGTACATCTGCGCGCGTCTGTGTTTATCATGTGATTTATGTGTATGTTCGGGACTCAGGAAACCAAGATGTACGACAATCAGGTTGTCAGATTACGTCTCGGAAAACCAAAGTCTCCGCAAACGCAATCGATGGTAACGGCGACTAACGTGGCATAGGACACGTTGAAGCATTTGCCCTTTCATGCAGTCTCATAGCGTCTGTCTCCCTACTGTCAGGCAGGCTGTATATCGCCGTCTCGTTTCTATCCCTGCGTATGGTTAAAGACTGGTACTTCAATCAATTTCATCATACGCGGAATACGTGTATTACGATTATCTAACTGATTTAATCGGTTATCTTAGCTATTTAAAAAAAAAATATTTTATGTGATAACTTTGCAGTTGATGGATACATTCGATCCAAATACTTTGAAACACGAAGTCACAATTCATTTTTATTTCCGCTGAACTTACTTTTCCGAGTCTGGAGAGATGGCAGCCAATAGCAATCCGTCAATGAGACAAGCTATAGATTATCACGGTGGATGAATAGAAAACAAGAACTATTACAGCCTTTACCGTCACATTTCCTTCTCGGCAATATTTGTATTTTAAATGCTTCAGTGGTTTTGTCGGCGTGGAGAAATCAATACAAGGAAACTACAGGGACAATAGTGCGATACAAAAGAAATCACAAAGTACCAATAATGCCCCCCTGAACGCAAAAACATGGGGAGAATTAACACATAATGCCGACTAAAAGAATATCTAGGTACATCACGAACCAATAACTGTGAGTTATACACAAAACGCTATATGGAAATCCACTCTACTCACGAAAGCTTCTAAAACTAAAGCTACAATAAACGCGATTGAACATGCAAAGCCGATGTCTGAATGTGAATCTCGTTCTGATGGCGTGACCCCCACGGAGCACAGGTCAATTCCGATAGCGCCCTCTGTTGGGTGATTTGAAAGATAGATGGCCTGAACACTTATACTGGATCTCGAGTGGGTTCGTGCGAGCTCCTTGTCATTTTTGTGAAATGTGTGATAAATTTCTCTGATATTCTCTGACATTAACGATAGCTGCAGACGTATAGCGGCGATAAGCGCTTTGCTATGAGACACCATAATCAGGCGATGTTTCTGTTGGCTAAACAAGGTACACCGTTGTGCCATTAGGATCGATGTAATCTTGTTTGCTGTGTTTTAAAGGTGACAATATCACGCATGAAGTGAATTTATATTCCGATATGATATTTCAACCTTTCTGCGAGAATTGATATTGATATTGATATTGATATTGATATTGATGTACTACAATTTGGCATTAGCAGCCTTCAAAGCGAAAGGTTGCTGTTGTTTATAGATTTTATCAAAGTCATTTCTTTAAAATAATACGAAAATCCCCGTTTATCCGGTCGGTGGCGTTACAAGTGAAACTGCATGCTATACATTTGGCTGGATTAATGAAGCATGAAGTACAGTTATAACACGGCATGTCAGCTTAATATTGGAGGAAAGCCTGACGTGATGCATGTCTCACATTTATCGAAACCACATTTGTTGAAACCCTGGTGCACGGATATAGTGCTGAGTAACCCAGAATCAAAATCGGGGCGAACCGGAATTCATACCCACGATCATAGATTTAGAACATGCACAGCACATTGCGTCGCCTCAGACAACTGGGACACTCGTACCCCCTGTATATGTGAAATGAGCCAGCAAATATCATTTGTGGCTAACAGGGTCCTGACTTAACACGTTTTCCTCTAACGTACATAATGCATGTCCTTATAATCCAGAGGTAACTGGGTACCCGGCTAAAAATAAGTGTACAATAGAACCCAAAAGACCTGACTTGCTGAGGTCTGGATGACTAACTTGTGTCATTTATAAAACTGAGTATTAGCAAATCAAATGAATCTAGACCTATGCTAAAGGTATATTGTCAGTCAACAAAATGCACCTTGCGTTTATAAGAGCAACCGAGCTCTGTACGCCACGCGTTTAATAACTCTTCCCTATAATAAATGAGGGGATGGTTGACCAAATCGTCAAACCACCCATATTGGAAGTGGTGCGGCAATTAGGCAAGTAATGTAATGCAATGTGCTCCGGAGTGGGATCGAATCTCATTTTGGTTCTGAGTATAACCCGCGATCACTGTAGCCGTAAACGTGTGACAGTCGATTTCCTCCAAAATATGCCTAATGTAACTGTAAAAAGTGTTTCAAGAAGCGTTTACACAGCTCTATCCGCCTAAAATAGACATGAATAATATGTCACAACTTAATATGTAAAACGTTGGGTGTTTTCATATATGTACATATTTTATCAAGAAAACAAATTGATAATATGTTCATTTTTATTCCATATGTCTGTTCACTGATGTAGTTTTTTGTCTACCGTAATAGTTCCCGTGTCGGAATAGTCGTTACTAAACATGTTTGTGCAGATAATTCAACAAAAATACAATTGATGCGACAACAAATCCATTACTTTCACGGAATCGATGCTTTCTTTTTCCTGAAATTCTTCCTCTTTTCAGACACAAGGGACAAAAGCCAGTTACAAGCTGACATCCTCGGTGATAAAAGTTCTTTGTGCACATGTGGCATCTACTTGGGTAGACACAGATGTACCATTTTAGCAATTTTACGAGATATTTTTTCTTGTGTTTTGTTCTTTTAATATTTATCTCGTATCGTAGAAACTAATCCTTTTTTATAATACCTTCTGTGATCCTCAAAGCATCATTTTTTTATGTTTTTGTACTTTTAAAAGTAACATGAATATGTGCAGCTGCGATGCTGTGTGCAGTAACTTAGGTCATTCAAACAGTTTGTCATTTTGCCCAATCATTGTGATCATAATTCTATTCGACTTCCGGGTTCAATTAGAGTTATCCGTCTTGAGTTGGAACTCTTCAACTGGGAGGAAGAACCTCCGGCCGAAAACAGCGCACCGCTTCGAAGACTGGAGCAATGCTCCTGTATTGGTAACCTATTCACCCCAGTAAGCACGCCCCTCCAACAAGCGTGGATAAGGGGACTTCGCTAAGTGAGAAAAGGACTTTCAGTGACACACTCAGAATATTTCGGGAGTGGCAACGATCCAGGCACAGGCCATGAAGATCCGTGGATGTTTCCCAAGAATAAACTTCAATACTTGCACAGTGAGTTATGTTGATGCATATAGGATTTTTGCTATATTGATGGTGTATTTCATGTGCTTTATCATTTGTGATTATGAAAACATGTAAGGATTAAAACTTTAAATGTCAAAATCATTTTAATTGTTTTATCTTAAAATTCTAAATAACCTCTCTATCATGTCCATACTAAGCCAACATATGTCTTTTAAAAAGTTGTACTTTAAACAATATGATTATTGACATGACCACTAGTTCAATTCTGTTTTACTTATTGCATCTAAGAAGTAATATAGACAAATCCTTTCACTTGAAGTAAATGAACAAACAACTTCACGTTTTAGTTGTGCCAGCAGGATCAAAGTCCTATAATAATTATTTGTTGTGACAAAACCTGAAATAAATGAAGGGTTTATGATTTTCGTTGTTCATTTTCTCATTTCAAGAATATGAACAGAAAATATGTCATGATATGCTATGGCCTATATAGAACGTTCAAGAAATTACAAGGAGAAGCAGATTTTCTATGTCTACGCTTAAGACATATACAAGGAAGCCACTCTCTCACTCACTCACTGAATGATAATTATCGATAACTATCGAAGAAAGAAATGAATGGTATTGAGTGAAACACTAATCTGACTGGGTCAGATGACAGTGTACAACAACTGTTAAGATGCTAACTGATAGAAAATGTGAAGTTTCGTAACCATCTAAAGCCACACGTTCTCGTCAACTGTACACACCACTAAATCACACCACGTTCTTTGGGTCAAACCCATCTGCCCTTGTACTTGAAAGAAGTAGGAATGATTTTCATTTAGAGTCATGTGATGCAGCCTCTTCTGGTGTCAGGTCTCTGTAAACAAATGGAAAATTAATCTCTACTAAGCCATGTTGAATATTACACGTACCACAATCCGTACACGGCACACGTCCACCAGGGCTAGTTGCAAGGGAAGGGCAGTCTGTATTCACCACTACTCCTCACTCAAACACTTTCAACTGTGGATGAAGACCTGCCATTTTGTTGATATACTGCCTCCTTGCTGCCGATTCATGTGAAAGTCACCATCTGGTATGTCTGTTTCACCCCGATAACCCATTAGGTCACATACAAGCCTATCTTTGGCCGAAGAAGCCTGTCTGGTAAATACTTTACCAAACTGTGATCCTTTCAAATCTGGCTTCCTTCCAAAACGTTGTTTATGTCGTCCCCTTGTCATTCTCTCTATTGACCACGCATCCTGTTCTAATACGTTCATTGAATCAATATACGAAAGGTAGTTTAGCAGGTTGGCGTTTAATATCAACATGGTCAGGAAAACAACGAACACTTTGTGGTAGATTTGGAAGTTCTGGGATAGACTAAGGAGCTTGAATAACAGAAGTTGTGTTGTCAACATATCCACATTAACTTTTTGTTTCATGAGTGATTAACTTATTATTAAATTCAGTGAGAGTATTTATATGTGGCATTTTGCTGTTGGGACACATTGATCTATTGTTGATTGTTCCTTTTCTGTATTCCAGCTGTACCTTGTGTAGTTGTTGTACTTTTTTGTTGACTCTTCCTGCCACTTGACATCAGGTGAAAGTCATCCGACTTCATTGAATCCAACTTTCATTTTCTGGGACTATTCCACGTGTACTCAACTGATGTACCTGAAAGCAAACCAACCATTTTCTTCTGATGTGAGGTGTGATTGCAAGCCACCCGGCACATTGGCACAGCCATTTGTCCTTTATTACACACACACACACACACGCACGCACTCGCACGCACGCACGCACGCACGCACGCACACAAATTTCAATTTGTTAATGTAACCTGACAGCTAAATTGATTTGTAGAAAAGATGTCGCCAATCAACGAAGACGCAAAATATCAATAATTTGTATATTTAGTTATATTTAAAATACTGAATGAGAGGTCCTTCAAAGAGAGAGAGAGTTTTAAATAAAACTCATTGTTTTGCTGGTTTATTTTGGTTTATTTTCTTAGCAGAATAAAAAATGGCATGTGTTGTGATCAAGCTTAATATTTGGAATGTATTGTCTTTGAAATCGTTATCAACGTTTCGTTTGTGAAAAAACAGTGATCTAGACAAGGATGGCACGGCTTTACTTGTATATGTGCAAAGTCTACCTACCCAGCTGCACAAGTGCAATTTGAACACGACCTGTTACTTTTGTGAGACATGTCAAAACTTTGTTAGCAGGGCTTTTCTCGGGTCCGCTGTTGGTAGTGATAATATGACACGGCGTCGAAAAAACATATGGCCACAGTCATCGTCGATGGTGTGTACGGCTACGCTGTGAACATGTCTATCTTGGTAAAATACCACTGCCGTCGTTTTGCCATCATGGTTTCGTGTCTGAAGTCCTATGTTCGCTAAGTACCATGTAACTGTATAATTCTTTTTCTGGGTATTCTGGTAAGGTTTCAACAGAATCGTTCCAGCCAAACGGTAATGTAGTTGGGCCTGGCATACGATATCCGCTGGGTGTGATGAGTTTCCGTGTCATTACTGGGTTTGACTGAGGTAGCTGCATCCAAACGAAGTGTATTCGCCCCTCCAGCTCGCGCTAAAAGTTGTGTTCTAACCCAATTCACCTTTTTATTTCGTTCAAGAGGATAATCACAAAATTCTTTAACATGCATTTGATGGAATTCGTCATCAACGTCAGTATCGTTATGTGCCGCCATTTTGAAGGTTGACTCGGCGGATGTAAATCCGAAAAGGGGACATCACTCTAATTTTGTTTTCAAAGGGAAATGATGACACTTTTCGCCAAGTCTAACATGTATCCTACCGTAGTTCCTAAACTTGGATGGAGTACATGAGTTGCCAAGACGTTAATGTGTTTTCTCGTAATGCCGAAAACCTTGTTCTATTCCTTACATGGGTAGAATGTGAATCTATTCTTTGTTTCCTGACGCAATGTTGCATGAACGTTGCTAAAAGTGGCGAAATAAATATTCGCCGGTTCGAACGTTCCCTTTCTCATGTACTCCTGATATCTCCCATCAAGCTACATCAATCCAAGTCAAACCATGTTAAACTTTAGTTGTTGTAAACAACCTTGCTTTGGGTCTCGTTTCACTGAGCCTTAAAACGATTTCTATGTCCACATTTTATCTGAGGTAACTGTGCTGGAATAATGTACATCCCCCTGCCCCACCCCCCAAATAAAATAAATAAATAAATATAAATACAAAAAAGAATTAAAATAACATAAACAACAAATATATTGTCGTCTTAATTTAATAAGTATGTAATCATCACCCTTCCTCCCCATAACATAGATTCGACTAATAGGAAACCCTTTAACTTAACTTATCATGCTTCATAATTGAAAAATCATTCGCTTAAAAGCCTATTTTCATTTGACATAGATAATGTAGAGAGACCACTGTGTATTTTTTACGGAGACATTCATTGTGATCACTGTCTTCAATCATTATCGTTTTTTACGTTTCCAAGCAGCAGAAGAAATTGGACTGGAATGTCTCTTTAATTCCCCCAACTAATAGATGCGTCTTAACGCACACAGGCGTTGAAAAGGGAAAATGTGTACGATTCCTCAAGAACACTAAAATAAAATGTATAACCGTACTCGACATTCAAATTCCATTTAGAATCATGTAATCATTTAAACCATTCCTCGCCTCCTCCCCGCTTGTCACGTGACCACCATCGTCCCAATACGTCGCCTTTCCCGGCAGATAATAAAAGTCAATTCCCGTAACGAGACTACGGACGTTCTTCCGAGAGACGGAGCCCTCAATTTGTAGCCTGTAATATTCACCGACAGGGATCTCTCTCTTAATGCATAGAACACGACACATTGTCAGTCAGTGCTCATCTGGTCGTTCTTCCGTGGATGGTCTTTGTAATCAACTCGAGGGACAATTTCCGTATGCGTACCGTTGTTCTTTTAAACTAACGACGGATCGAAGAATGTTTGCTCTTACTTCCGAAATCGAGAGCGAATCACGGACCCTGCTCTCAATATGTTAATCCAGGCAACCACTGGAAGATGTGGAATCAAGCTTGGATTGTTCTGGGAATTGCCAGACAGACTTTGTTTATTAGAAGCGAGATTCGCTCTGTCTCATCCAGCCATCTCGAATGTCCAGTGTCACATCGCTTCTAACGTGAACCCCTTGTGCCCCTGGTTTTATCTGTCGACATGGCAAAATAAATGTAAGGAGATAAGCAATCAAACGTTTTTATGTGAGACAATGGTATTATATTCCTGATGATAATTATGTTCCTAATTATACGAACATCAATTGTTAACGAACCTATTACAATCTGAATAAAGTGTGAAGGAAGGGCATTGTTTGTGTTGGGCAAACCTTTTATACTACCACCTTCTAGGGAGTGTTAAGAGTACTGGAGAAGTGCTTAGATGTGTTATCACATAGAGATGATTTAAGAATACTTGCAATGTAGACCTGTTGAACAATCTTGCTGGTTAAATCTATGCCTGAATGCTATGTTTACCTTCGTCCGCTTGCTGATAAATATTGACCTATTGTCTGGATGAACCTGTACCGGTTAGTCATCTTAGTGATTGAGTCGCCGCTGTGACAGTATCGGCTTAAAGAAATCATGAAGGTTTTGGCATTTACATCTTTGGAGAAATCCAAGAACATGTTTGGTGCTGTCACATCTCTGGAAACAGCATCAATCCCAACCTGGTACTCGAAGCTAGAGTTAACCTACACCGTTTGAAAGCACATATGAAGCTACTCGCTATGTCTCTTTCCACCCGTTTACTTAATATTCTGAGCCCCACTCATATGAAGCCATTCACCAGTGAGCGAGATAAAGGCCTAAATCACTAAGTAAGGTAAACCTGCATCAATTGTACTGGCAAGATAAACATGAACCTCTTACATTTTGAAATATTTACATTTTAGTTGGGTGAACCTGCACACCTATGGAAGCAAGTTAAACCATACCTTTGTTGTCACGTACATTTTTCAAGATCCATTTCGGAATTTCAGAGTCATGGTTTTATAACATCATTTCTCCTGTAATACGACACGTTTAATCCCCTTAGACATTCTGAACTCCCTTAGGAGGATACAGGCGAACGATCTTATTCATGATCGAAGATGAAACGTGTTCCCTTGACGGGGATAGCAGAGTGATTTGTCTGCAGTGACACGACTCATCAATGTCAGAGGGAAAGTAGCAGAGAGCAGCCGCAATAAACGATAAGTTGATAAACATGACAAAGTGGTGCCTCGTTAATCCCGACGCTTCACATCAAATTGAGCTGGATTAACGGGTTTCCGGCGCTGAAGTGAAGCTACGCTCCACGACTTGGCTCCCGCTTTAAGTCAAGGTCAAGCCGCTGTAATTAGTAAACATGTTATTGATAGATTGAACTAGAATAATACACTTGATTAAATAGCACTGAAGGCACGATACCATTTCTTTTCCTACAGAACGATTAGTTTTCATAGTTTTGTTAATATAAAGCCAGAGAATAACCACACTGAAAACATGTGTTTAGAATGTGAACACATACAAAACATGTTTAGGAACGTGTTTCAATCCTAGACGGAATACACATTTGATGTGTTCTATCTGAACACGTTTTGGGTCTAACACCTAATTTGAGTTATCTTCTCACAGCCTCATCACCATCTAAATACCACATCCCAAAAGTCTAAACATATAACATGTAATTCAAACACGCTTAAATATGTTTAGAATTTATAAAGATGTACACATGTTTAGAATCTCATCACGTTTCATGTTCAGCATTTTAAAATGGTTACAGTTGTAATTAAACACGTTCAAGTTTGTTAGAATTTATGCACGTGTAAACACTAAGTGCATATGATAAGGATATAAGTCAGTTGTGGATAAGATGTATGATATAAATTTGATGTGCAAATCAGATTCACAGGCACTTGCATAACACTCGTACCACCAGGACATGCAACGAACTTGGTACAATATCAACAGAAATATGCACAAATAAACCAAGCTAGGTTAATGGCGACCACAGAAATTGACACTTGTGACGACAACAGTATCCGTAGCAAAAATGGTAGCGCGAATGAAGGAAGAGGTCGCAGGTTCGTTTCCCGACGAGGTTTAAAAAGTGTTTTGTTCATAAACGTGCTGTTGCTGTGTGACTCTTAGTCTTTCCCTAATACAAGAAAAAGCTGACAATGAAAATATATCTGTTACTGCGATAGACCCTTAACTTCTGCAGTCACTATCACTATCAAATGGCGAGGAAACCAAGTGTTCGCAAAAAAAGGCGAGCGTTTCATGCCCACCGATGGCACCCGTCATAAACACATTTCTGACATTGTTCTGACACGGAAACATATGGTACAAAACAATATCGGGAATTACTTTTGACATCATTTTTGTCACTGATGCGTCATATTTCGAAATCTACTCCACATGTCGATTCTAAAACTTTTTTGAAAGCTTTGCTGGTTCCTTGAAGCAACTTCTAGTTCTTATGTAGAGTCACAATTGCAAGTTAACCTCAAACACCAACTGTACGTATAAACAAAATTTACGAGAACCATATTAACTTTATCTGGAGACGAGATGTTCATTATGTTTTCAGAAGATATGAATAAATCGAACGACTTGAAACAGACATATCACCCTATCACCTTGAAAGGCCTTGTGGTATAATGATATGATATGTATGATGTGCCGTGGACGAGAGAATCCCAGTTCAGGTGACACCTTTGCTTGTTTTATTACCTCAAGTCAATATCATAAAATACCCGACCTGACGCGGAACCAGTTCGACCCGCCATATTTCTGATCATTTCAATTTCGAACCAAACAAATACAAGCTGAATTACCAAGAATCTCCGTCTCCAGTGAAGACTAAAATCCTCTTCTTTGTAAACGTTATAAGTTTAAATTGTCGGACTGTAAGATATATAGTTGCAAGCATAGGCCTCCAGCTCGTTATGACAAGACATTTCATCAGAATGAATGTATTTATGTTCCCTATGAGTTGATTCAGCCAATTCATTCACCTCATAACACGGCCAAGATGTCTGGTGTAGGGGAACTTGTTAAAAACAATATTCCCAATTGTCAAATCTGTTAGATATCTTATAACCCCAATGCTAAAATCCATCCATCTTCATGTTTCATCCCATTACATAGGCGTCCACGCGCCATGCCTTCTCCTCACAAAACATGCGATTAGAACGCCAGTCAGAAGATTTGTGGGCCTTCCCAGCAAACCAGCGAGTTTCGTGAGTGTACAATATATATCTTGTCGACGTGTTTTATTCGTGACGTTCCATGTTTCTGGACCACGAATTCGATACCAAGGCTTATTTAGATAGTTAATATCCAGCGTATAATCCCTGCGTTTGGTGGTGCTGGTAATGTAATTAAAAAGCTGGTTCTGCACCAGACGCTGGAAGATGGCTGGCTTCTGTAAAGCAGACGGACTCTAGACGCCAGGGTATCTTGAACATGAGATTGAATTAAAGACGTAAGGCCATTATAAACGATAGGTTGGTTCGCCTATTCCGATATCTTCTCAGACTGTCGAGGCAGGTGAGCATGTCAAGAAGAACCGAGGAGGGGATAGCCAAGAACTAGAACGCGTTTGCTCGTTATACCGGAGACCATGTGTCAACTGTTTTTAGTCTAGTTGTTGCCACATAAAAATGATTATCACAAGTGAGATCTCCTTCGGCAAAAGATTTATTATTTGTCCGTTTCAAATGCTGACTGTTGCAATACATTATTGTACTCGTACTTAGTCTATTGCTTTGTTACACCCTTATCCTCCATGTATGGACGAGTCTGTATAGGTGAGAAATGTTATACCCTCTCAGTCCACTTTAACCAGAGATAACTTACATCATTGCATCTTAAACTGCATGTAAGTGTAACGTACTATTCCACATGGATACATCATTCCGACTCACAGCATGGGTGCCACTGTTTCGTGTCTTTTCATGGATGCGGACCTATTTATCGTATCAATTATGGGGTTTATTTCGGTAGTTCCTGCATCAGAACGTGCCACATAGACGAGATGTCTGCCTTGCTTAACATCAATTACCACTGATGTCAGGATCCTAGCGCTGTTCCCACTAGTTTTACAACAATTACACGTATTGCAAAACGAACTATTACTAGTTTTACTATTACATTACACCTGTCCCAACTTATCAATCCAAAGTCACCCGTTTCCATGGAATTACAAAATTGTGTTAAAACATCAAATGTCCTGGAAACTGGAATTAAAGTTATGTAAAGTACATTTCACGTCTAAAGTACCATCCTCTATGACGTGGTTATAAATGGGTAACAAGTAGAGGTAATCGTTATCTGCACGCTACTGTGTCATTATAATATACGTTATCGAGAACCTTTGATCTCTGTACACCTAAGCATTTTCCAATGTGCATTTGGTTTCCGAAATGACGTTTATGTAGATAAGTGCGTATTGGACTATTTTGGATAATTTCTCACATACAACACGGCAGGCAAGACCTTGAAGAACTACTTTAATTACAGAAGACTCCGTCTCATCTGTTCTACTCCATACGCATTACATGTCAAAGGAAACATGATCCTCTACAATGTGTCTCACGTCAGTGCCATCCCAACAAAAATTCCCTTTAAGACATAGTATTTCTTTCAGCTGAAAAATCAATTCAATAGAAAAATGAGACCTTCTTGCTGCAGATTTGGGTAATTCGATACCCGGACCTGTCACGTGATAAAACACGTAACGTTAGTGAGACACACGTTGCCGTTGGCCTGTAACCAGCATACCTACTTTTGCTGTTGAAGAGTTTCAAAGACTGGAGGGCTGCAGCACAACATCAACATTGATGGGCTGAATCCAAGCTTTACATAATAGGCACTTTGTGCAGCTAATCAAATAGGCTGTTTTACCTGGGGTTAAGGAATTGATGCTTCGGTGAAGTGTCGGTATAATTATTCGTCCTTGAACGTTTCTATTCATTTAAAAACTTTCGTTGTGGTTTCTCGGTGGCTTGTAGTGTATGCACATGAAGCGAAGCGGTAATTGGATTACCGGTGGCATTCAGATCTTGTTAATCTATTTGCAGTCACACGATCGAAGGGCGATTTTGCATTTTGGAATGACAAACGGATAGCTTCGTGACTAAAATGTGTATATGTAGATATTATTGTGTGTTGAGGGTAGTGGGATAGACTAGTGGTTAAAGTGTTCGCTCGTCACGCCGAGGACCAGGGTTCAATTCCCCACATAGATTAAATAGCTGATTTGTGTAAGGCTGATTTCTCCCGCCGGGATATTGCTAGAATATTTCTAAAAGTGGCGTAAAACCATACTCACTCACTCACTAAATTTGTGTTGACTACATCAAAAAGAGTCAAAATCATTGCCATAATCCTAAGAAATCCATAAGCATATGTATCATAAGCATAGGTTTATGAATCGCGAAATATGTGTTCGTATCCTGTCCCATCGATCGAACACCAAACGCCTGAGCTGCTGGAATAATTTGTTCGACATGTTTGGTTAACTTTTGGAAAGTTGACTTCATCCCTCTTGTAATACAGTCTTGATGGTCACTATGAATCGGCATGCAGAGTTCTAAATGTAAACAGATGCGGTATTTATATTTCTCGTTGATGTGGGTAAATCGGTTGAAGGGAAAAATTGACTTGACTATTTCACCATTTGTACTGTCTTCAAATCAAAATGCCTATACTAATCCTGATGCCAATGCGGATATTGTCATGATATCAGCATACATGTATGAAGGCAAACCGCGACCTTTTTGTTTCTTTACTGTATACAAGCGCGTTTGGTTTGTTCTGAAACGTAAAGAATTAATAAGAAATATGCATTTACAGTGTTTCAGTTTGCATAGATTTGTTATAGAAAATTCAAATTCAAGTGTATTTCAACCGCCAGGCTGCTTCGACTTACTTATCTCGTTGTTCAACGATACGTTAGTTTGTAGTTACAGCTGTCGTTTAAGCGTTACGTGCAATTTGCTCGTTCGGGTAAGATGGCATGACTGGACAAGCTGTACAACGGCTCATATAATGCACTAAACCTTTCATATCCGAGGTAATTTTGTTCACCTCTATTAGAAAATTGAACCTGAAGCATCTGCTAGAATGGACGATCGTTCTAATCCCTGTTCGCATTCCTAAAGACGCTAAAATGCTACTTGTTGTTGTCCTCGACTTTGAGGGGATATAATGACGTTAACTGATTCACAACAATTCTAAAGCTCTCGGTATTAGTTTCTATGTGTCCCATCTTCCTTCAGTCCGGACTTTTCATTTCGATGTGAAATGATACAAATTCTTATCTCAATTTTTCCACTCCTCTGTGACAATTTATGTCCTGATGTCATAAAATATACTCCTACCACTGCACACTGGAGGGTTTCCTCTATTAGAAGATGAACCCCCAACAGAGGAAATACGGGTACGTTGATTGATGTAGTCTCACAATACTCTGTCAGGGGACAATCATTTTAGGCTACTTCAACCCTCTTTGAGAATACAAAGACTCACAATCTAAGACACTCCTAATATTGTAAAATGTCCATATGTACATAAATTCAAACAACAGTCATACCGTTGTGTCCAAGTTGAAGGGACCTACGTAAATAATTCGAGTTATCCTCTGTTCGGCACAACCGAAAATGATGAATAGAGAAGGAATATGCAAGACCAACTTTATAAATTGAGATGACCGTCAGTTCGACACATTAAAGTTCTTCTCAATGGTGTTTGACTGTATACAAAATCAGGTCGTAACTACAAAGATTTCAGTAATTGGTTTGAGGAATATAAAGATCTGAGCATGCGATTTCTTCAATTGTATCTAACACACATTCCACTTAACTGGGTTTCCACTTTTATGAACGGTACAAGGTTGTGATATATGAACACAAATAAACGTGAGCCTCCATACAAATACAGTTATTTCTGTGTAATCAGACAATTCATATAACAAACGAAGTATATTAAATCCACTTCTACTGGTAATAAGTTTCAGTGAAGAATGCATGTGAAGGAATCGAATGTCTGACGTAGATTCTTTTCCAATACGAATATAAATCTAGGCTAATGCTGCTTCTCGGTCTTCAAATCAACAGCGTATGTCTTCTTTTCTATATATCACTGGTACAAGATAATTGTCATAACGATAACTATGTCACCATTAATATGTATGTGGTATATACTACGAATATGTTGAAATCGCATTGTATTTTGAACTTGAATAAAATTTCAATAATGTGTTAACTCTGCTGTTCAGTGAGGTTAATTAATTAAGAAACGCACACACTGCACACAAACAATTTCTTTTCCTTTGCTGAGTCACAGAAAATTGTATTAGTAAATTACATTACTGCACTGGAAATTCCCAAATCATGTTGTGCTGATTGACCAATTGCCCGGTGGGGTGAAAAAATGTCACTTTATTGTTGTAGGTTTAATTGTCTACAAATCTGAGGCTGATGAATCAATTTAAACTCCCCACATATATCCAGATGTATAATGTACACGAACTTATGATTTAAATTAATTTCAAAATGTATTTTTAAATTAAGGACGAGAAAGAGAAATTCACGGGTATATTAACATCAGACTGAAAATGGAGACGGGGAGATGGTTTGCAGGAGACGGAGGGTCACCATGAATCATGAAAGACAGATGTCATCTTTCTAGACACCGTCTCTAATTCAGCATTTATTTAAATGAAAAGGTCAGTTTTAATTATTGAATTCACTCGTTGGGATTCAGGGTAAGAATATGCATGTAAGTCCCCAGAAAAGTATGCTTGTCGCAAGAGGCAACGAAATGAGTCGGGGCGGAAGGCTCGGTGACTTGGTTGTTTGCATGTCATCGTACCACAGTTGTGTAGCACGATGTTCATGATGTCAGTCACTGGAATATCTGGCCCAGACTCGATACTTTACAGGCCGGTGTATAGCTGTAATATTGTTGAGTGCAGCGTTAACAACAAACAAACAAATACATGTTTAACTTCGATAATGTGATATCGTTGCTCTTTTGTAATCCCATGTTATAACCTTAGGATAATATTAGGATTAGTAAATGGTTATGAAACATAACATCGGTTTTAAACAAACTGATATGCTTTAGAGTGAGACTCAAGACAAAACGTACAAACGTTGAATGAAAAATTATGTTCAGTGAATATTGATGATACATAATAAAACGAAATGAAACATTCAAGATATATTATTCATGGGCGCATTCAGGGATAGTTTCTATCCTTCATAACGATGTCTTACGCGACTTTTGCACATTAATAGTTTCACAAATAAATGAGACTTTTTTAGGCTCAAGGCATTTTCCCTCTTGATATCAATAGAGAGTGAGTTTGGTTTAACGCCGCTTTTAAGAGGTATTCTAGTTATATCACGGCGTGTCAGCTTAATGTGGGAGGAAAGCCCGAAGTGATGCAGGTCTCAGACGTTTACCACTTCGGTAAAATCCACGAGCACGGGCATGGTGCTGACAAATTGACAAACATAATCGGGGCGAACTGGGATTCGAATCCACTATCATAGGTTGTCTGGCGTGCCCAAAGGACGCAACTCTGCACAGCGAATCGCCGCGCCATAGACAACTGGGCCACCCGTGCCCCCTGATATCAATAGGTTATATTAAGTGTAACAAAACTTTCAACACTCTCAAATATGATACACGCGAAACTATACATGTTGTGTAAATGTTCGTTGTGAAGTGTCGGTAATTATAATGAAAAGGAATTTTGTCGTAAGGATTTCTACATGTTATACATGTCCCCAAATGGTTTGATTTATTAGAAACAAAACTAGAATCACACAAAAATATTAATCCGATAGACAAGGGAATTTAATGGGTTCATTGCGGTTTAAGGCAAGTTTACACAAATTCGTATTTTCAAGGATCCGTAATTTTTTTAATCAATCAGAAAGACAATCAAAACATGTTAGTGGCAGCATACTAAATGGATAATCAAGTCACATTTTGTACATACATGTCATAAACTACGAACCAAATATACATAATACATGTGCTTAATTACATGAGATAAAGACGGTCCATCATACGATCGGCCTCGGTCTTGAAACACTTTGGGGATACATCCCTCATCGCCTTCCACTGATTATAGATTAAGTATTGTCAATTTTCTTTTGTACATGTCATTAATACATACAATAATGATGCACATTTACAAACCAAAGGAACGCTTCCATGGTCTAGTGGATAGAGCGTCTGCCCGGAGAAAAGGTCGACGTCGGGGATTTGATCCCCCGTCGCGTCATACCAAAAGACGTTAAAACATGGTACTTGTTGTTACCCTGTCCGGCGCTCGGCATTAAAGGGCTAAAACAAGGACTGGTCGGCTCGGAGACAGTATACTGTGTCTGAGTGGGGTATTAATGTTAAACTGCGACATAGTTTCTCAGTGTGCTAGCACTATAATCGGCATCAGTCCGGACTAGTACAAGCAGCCACACACACGTGCATGCACGTCGCTATATAAGTGCAATCATCTTGGACGCGACGTTAAACCCCATTTCACCTCACCTCACCTCAGTGGGCAAGCATTATAAACTCGGCATTAGTTCAGAATAGTTTAAGCAGCCACACACACGTCATTGCATTATCTGTTGTGTGTGGTCCAGTATGTTTTATTACAATGTCTCGGGACTGTTCTTAAAGTATAGATTCTGTACTTACGGATTCTGTTTTCAAGTATATACTTTACTGTACTGTTATAGTATATGCCCACGGAACACAGAGGATGATATAGTGTTATCATTCCTGAAGAACACACACAGGTAGAACAGGAATGACAGGACACCCCTTTCATTCAGTGTCAACTAAAGTAGCAAATCGGTTTTAACGGGTTTCAATGCAATACATAAAGTTATATCAACAAAGTGATATGTGTTGTATGTTCTGTTGGTGTGTCAAGTGGTGTATTTTCGACGTTGGACAGGCCAGAACCAATTGTCACTTTAGTATGTTTTCTGTCCTTCAGTACGAAATTACTTTGATTGGGCACTGAAATGCATGGACAAGGTATGCGACAGAAATTATGCAACTGGTCTAGGTTGGTGCGTTACACCTTTATCCCACAACATTACTGTTGTTGTCGTATGCTTTAACGTGACCCCGGTGTTGATAGTTTATAACGTTGATAGTTCTGTTTGAAATGTTTAATAGGTTCTGTATTGGAAATTACATGCGGTTCAAAGTATCTCCCCGTCAACTTGGAAACATCATTCTTTCATGACTTTCAAGCAAGATGGCGCATCCACATCAATTATTGATCGGTAGAGTTGTTTTTTTAAACTTGTCGAATATTTGAATGTTTGAATGAATGTCCCAGCAGTCACAAAGTTGTCCAAGGCGAGAGTTGGTGCTCTAGCAACTATGGCTGTCTCTTGAGACAGGCTTGAGCAATCCTTGAAGAGACTTCATAACCACGTGTACACCTCTTGACCAGTGTAGGGTATTAAACAACAGACTGCAGTCAAACAAAACGAACCCTTTTGCTCTTTCGCCACCATGTTCGTCTTACGTCGACGCAATGTCACGCCACAGGCCTTCGATCACAGCATCATGTGTATAGTGCAACAAACTCGGTACAACGGGTATTCAACAGCCATTCTGCTAGTCCTGTTCGAGGTTTTTTTCAATTCTAAAAGCGCCACTTATTATAGCTTTCTCTTTAAACCCATCTCTTATTAAACACATGGTTAGTAATAAATTCGTCATCTTAAAAATATAAAGTTTACCACCGTGTGCAGTGTAATAAAGCATCGTTTTGCCCTGAACTATCTTAACGCAAGCTTCCTCGTGCTTTACTACACTGTATTGCACTACACGTGGGGAAAGATCAAACTTTACTTCTTAATCATATAGATTGACTCCGCATATCCCAATATTTGATCTCAAAAAGCGTTATTATTTCCCAAAGTGCATTTGGTTGCACAAATAACATTTATGCAGATAGGTGCATTTTGGTTTACATTCTTGCATGTCAAAGGAAACGTGACCCTCCACAACGTGCTTCACATCAATGGCATCCCATCAAAACTTACGTTTACACCCAATATTTCTGTCAGCTGAAAAGTTAACTCAATAGCAAAAGGTGTCCCTCTTTGAGTAATTCGATACACGAACCTGTCACGTGATAGATAAAAACGTAAGTGAGACTACAGATTGCCGTTGGCCTGTAACCGGCATCCCTATTTTTGCTGTTGAAGAGTTTCAAAGACTGGAGGGCTGCAGCACAACATCAACATTGATGGGCTGAATCCAAGCTTTACATAATAGGCACTTTGTGCAGCTAATCAAATAGGCTGTTTTACCTGGGGTTAAGGAATTAATGCTTCGGTGAAGTGTCGCTATAATTATTCGTCCTTTAGGTGTTTCGATTTCGTTTTAAAACTTTCGTCGGAGATTCTCGGCGGCCTGAAAAGTTTGTGCGTGAAACTAAAAGTAATTTGATTACTGGTGTAATTCGAATCTTGTTATTCTATTGGAAGCGACCCCAAGAGCGTTTTAGTTTCCATTTTGGGATACAGAGGGGATGGCTGCGTGACTGCCATGCGTGTAGCAGAGAATACTGTGTTAAGTCAAAGGCTGCATAACATCGCAAAGTCATAATGTCCATACAAACATTTTGGCCTAATTATTCTGTCGATGCGATGAATAAGCATTTATTTTGCCACACGATACTTGTATCATACATAATAATGAATTTATAACTTGTACGTTGAAAGGTTTATGATCTACACAATTACCAATGTGAATAGAATATTGCATTAAAAAAGAAATTTGCAAAACATTATGCAGGGATGCATGTATCAATTTACTTTTCCAAGTGTAAATTAGAAATTATAAAGTGCATAACGACGCCCCACACTGTTTCTCGATGCACTTATTTGAATGGCATAAGTATAGTTGGCGTTTCAGTGTATTTCCATTGCTCCATGAGATACGATTGCCCGAATGTATAAATTCCCAGCAATTCGCTGTGGAGATTACGACAAACGTTAAACTAAAATGTTTTCGTAGTTTACACCTACGAGAGAAAACTGAACCGGAAACATCTGCCAGGGGGATGGTATCACTGTAAATAACAACGCTTTTTTTTGTTTATATCTCATTAATTGTTGCACATCTGTGCCATAACTCCTTTAGAGTCTTATATCACGAGTTCGCCTGATTATATGTACAGGAATAGCAACAATAATTTTAGACAATACAACCTTCAACCTAAATATCATAGAAGACGGGAAAGATTGTTTCATATTTTCGTTTTCATGCCAATATGTGTCCTCCTCACGTTTCTTCAAAACGTACACTCACAGTACTGTTTTTTGTTGTTGTCAAATGTTCTCTTTGAGACCGTCCTCGTGTGGAATTTAACAACAAACATATCAACATAATACATGCTGCCTTGCGTTATGTTTCAGCTGTTCTCCTCCTGTTTTCAGACTATAAATTAAGATGTGTATCTATGTCATATTGGAAAATATATATCCTTTCGCGACATGGTTTAACACTTTGAGTCACCATAACTTATGAAAGATTTCGAGGACTGCAGGCATTTCCAAACTACGTTGACTGACCATATCAATATAAAGTCAATTAGTTAAACTATTTACATTAGCTTAATTTCCTTTTGCATCTCCGTGTCATCAACCATAAGCAATGATATCTTAATGGTTATACACTTTGTGCATATACTAAGCACAAATAATGCTTCTACTAGTCGTAATACCTATAAATTACATTCAGTACAGAAACACTTCCAATGTTCTCAAATGTGTTACATTCTACAAGATGTCTGTATACAATTGTTGTGAAGCATCCGTAACGAAAGGTCATTTTGTCTTTTATGTTATAAATAAATATTGACATGTGAAAACACAAATCTCAAAATCTTGCTTGAACTTGACGAAACATGTTGTATGCACATATATAAATTAAGTAATTACAAACGGACATGAATTGACCACTGAGGCAGTTTTATTCGTTTTAAAAACTGCTAACTCCACGTGTAAACTAATTTGTATTTTGAATCAAATCATGACAAGAAGGAAATGCCACACAGTTTAGTAGTAGCACAGTGCACTTAGATATTAAAACCACTGGTGACATTGCCCAATGATCAGTTTCGGAGGTAAGTTACAAACTTATAAAAACATGATACGATGGGTCTCTAGCTCTTTCATCGCTATCTATTGATTATTCAAATTTTCACCTATATATTTTCAAACATATTCTACATATTAAACGAGACATCACGTATTTGCTAATGACATATTCATCAATATTTGCGCCTACAAACCAATGCCTACCTTTGTTAAACGGATAATTGTGAAGGTTCCATCTGTACACATACCGATGTATTGTATGATGTTTTACAAACATACAAGCGGTGGTATATTCAACAGCTGTTGGATCCATCAAATTCAATTATTCTTTAGATAAGATACGGAATGCCATTAATTCAAGCATTCTACTTCAGGATTTACCATGCATCATCCACCAAGTAATTGAATAGTTTCACTTAATATATGGCCCTCGGTGGCATTGATGTTACTTTTCTGTAGCAGGTGCCCGAACATATCCGGTGATATGAAGATGTATCTGTCTGTTTAAAGGTGGTAAATAAGGAGAATTCTACGGAGGCAGAGGTATGTAAATGGATCTAGCCGAGTGTCAACTAATATATTTTGGATCGTACACGGGAGGAACAGCATAGTTCTCGTCCGCATAGGTCACGACAGACGCAAATAAACCCAATAATGATATCAGCTTGCGAATGAACGTTGATGTTAAGCATTTGAATGTGTATAGTGATTGTTGACGTAATAGTATGAATCTATTACATTTGTATCTTGTATGTGTGAATTAATTCCATAAATAGTTTGGTTAAAAGTTTGAAAATGATCACATATCTACGCTTCCATATGTATTGATTAGCTAATGAAACCCACTAAATGCCCAGTTTATCGATGGTGAATGGAGTGTATATTTTATTTTTTTATATATTTCCATAATTTGTTCGTGACTTTATTTGTGTCAGTTTATTATTGAATTCAGAATTCCGTCGTCCATTGTTTTATAAGATAAGGATAAATGATTTTCGAGAAAAAATTGAAGTTAACCACAATTTTGAGATATGGTATCATTGCACTCATATTACAACTTTCTATGTATTGCATTGTAGTGATATATCAAGTGGATTGGAAGAACCGAGTAAATGTCCACCATGAATGTGGTATGTATTCCATTCTTAGTTGTAAGTCAGAGTTTTCATTGTTACATTCACTGCGGCAGCTTTTGTTTTGTTGGAAAATATCATTTTGACCGGAAGGTACTTTCAGTGATATTAACTACTTGTGGTTGTTATTGTTCCATCTAATATTCGTATTATGTGTAGGGATTTATGGCGGGAATCATGATGGAAATCAACGAGAGCGTATATCACAATGTTACAGGGCGTTCGAAGGACGCGGTGGTGCAGTTTAGAATAAAGTGGCACGGTTTGCTTTATTTCCTTAAAGGAAGTGCACTTTCCTACGAAGTAGCTGTGCTGCAGACTTTCAATACATTTCTTACATTCCATAATGTTATTGTAAAGTGTATTAATCTAAGGTGTGACCTGCTTATGATATACTCGAAATCGTACAATAGATAGTTTCAGATAATTTTCACTGCTATTTTGCCTTTAATGACAAATGGAATCTGTTTCGTCGGACAATCGAGATTGGTTATTCACTGGCATTCTTGTTTCCTAATTAGAAGAGCTTTTGGAAAAAGTTTTTGTTGCTTTTTATTTGATACTAACAGCAGCATATCTTGTTTAAAGGCAAGTATCAGTGTTTCCGTATTTATATTGGGTAACATTCTCAAGATAGTCCTCAGCCAGTACTTGTTTTCTCATTATCTTCGTAGTACCAAAGAGGTGTTTGGTGTTCCCATGGTAGAAAGGACATAAACGTACTGACTTCTCAATATGGAGCGTGTCATGTTTCATGTTCAGTTCAGCTTTATATCATCTGCATGTTACATGGGTCTTCATGGTGAACATACCATGCTTTTCTCTGAAATATATTGCGTGTACAGGGACCAGATAGGAAGTGCTACGGAATGACATAGCGATACCTTCAAGTGTTATGGTGATGTTCAGCTGGCTCGAAACGAAAATATTATCATTATTTATTATATACAGATAAATGCAGCACAGAGTGTTTGGGTGATCATCACCGGCTCAAGGCCCTTGCCCCCACCCTCTACACGCACACCAGACAGCGAATGAATGGGATTTCTCCCAGGAAGCGCTGCCTCGTCGAACCCACCCAGGGCTTTTCGGAGAATGTGAAGGCTCCCCAACACTGCAGCCTTATGCATTAACCAGATTGTAAGAAGGGCTGTTTCCCTGGTAGCAAACCTGGGTACTTTCCCAATATCAGTCAACATATTGGGAGGTACCAAACCTAAGGCACCAAGAACAATGGGGAGTCGGACAACTTCGTACTGGGGATGTAAGCGTGACATTTCTAAAACGAGGTCCGCATGTTTGCCATGTTTTTTTCCTCAATCCTGTCAATCGGATTAATGCCAAAAGGGACAGAACATTCAATAATATAAATGATTTCCTTGGATTTATCAAAAAGGACAAGATCAGGTTTGTTGCACTTGATCCGTCTGAGACTGTATCCAGGCCTGTTCCAAAGAATTTTGTGTTTATCATTTTCCATGACGCCCTCTACATATTCTGGATCGAACAATGGATTGACCTCTGTGTCAAAACCACAAGCATGGCGAAGAGGGTAATAAAAGGATCGAGTCTCTCTTTGTGCTGAAGTTGGGCATCCAGTGACAATGTGTTGGACAATCTCATTTGACACATTTCATAATCTACAGTTCATATTTCCATTTTGATACAAAATCACACATTGACGGTTTCGAGTGGGATATGACTGGACCTGAGCAGCAAACAGAAAGCCTTCTGTTTCATCCAAGCGAACAACTCTGCTGGTTTGCTTGACTTCTCAACACACTGCACACAGACTCGATGCAGTGGTCGTTCAGATAGCCTTTCCTGTCTGGGCCGATTTGATCTGACACTTCGCTTGGTGTACACTCATTTCTGTACTTTCATCAATATCATAATTATACTAGCTTTATAACGGATCGGAAACAACTACAACCGAATGCTCTACCATCCTTATATGGAAACGTACTAAAGGGACAGAACTCTCATCAAGACTCTGACTTGACTGTTTTTTTGTAAACAAACGTACTAACATTGAAGTGACTCAGGTACGTTTGATTTATATTTAATCAACAGATAAAATCTAGTACAATATAAATAAAGGCGACAACACCCCTTTCGATAATCAGATGACGTCTCTGTTAATTATATGTGTTTTACTAGGAGCGAGGTCATATTTGTTCACAGTTTCCCTAGATGATAATAACTATCAGCACGACATGTGTGTTTGATTCGTTCACCTGTTCACTTCCTGGTTATATCGATCGTGATGAGCTGATCATTTTAGAGTACTGTTCCTTTTCGTAATTTTGATGGAGAAAATTGTTTAGTTAGTAATTTTCAAGTTAATAATTTCATCGGTTTGTTTTATTTACAATGGGAAGAATACTAAACGAGTAGCGCTACCCCTCAATGTCCGCTGGCCGTCAGTGTGTGGAGGACCCGTCCTAGAAACAGAACTATGAAGCTCACACATTACACACACACGTCCAGCTACAAGTAGCATGACAGGGGAAGTGGAAACTGACACAAACCATCTCACTTCGGTAATAAATTTTTGCTCGTGAATACATGACGCTTTTGCATTGACAACGACTACTATTCTTTGTAGACTCATTGAAGATTAACCTGACTATTCTTATAGTTCATGTTTGATGCAGTTCATACCATGCAATTCATTTGTATATTTAGTTGATAATGTAATGATTTTTTGTGTGTTTCAGTGAATGATGTAAGTGACGAAATTGTTACTATTGCTTTTTTGAAATGTGTAGTGTTGAAGCAGGTCATAGCAGCCTGATCCTTTTAGTCGGGTCAAAAGGTTGCTCGAAGAGCCCAAGTACTTCACAGAGTACAGTCGTTGTCCATTGTATACCAGAAACATGTGACCATGCTACACAGAAAATAACATGTTGGCAGTAAATGATCACACTAAGCTCTATATACAATGAACCTGGGTATTGAAACAAAGTCATTTCGTGATGTAACAGGTGAAAAGGGTGACTGATATAACGTAGAGTGAATGATATATCTATCTACCTTTACAACAAATATTATGAGTAGATTGTAAACTAGTGACATTTGTAAACAGGCACCAAGTTAGGCTGACAACACGAATGATGTTCCTTGCACGGCTGATGAAGGCAGTGACAGTGATGATGACTTCCGTCCACTTTCAAGTCAAGTTCGAGGAATCTCATTCCCAGAAAGAGCATGTATTGAATCAATAAATGGATTATCCTGTTTATTTGACATGTGTTATATGCTGAAATAATTCAAATCATTTAAGCACATGCATCTAAAAATGTACAATTACGTTAGTCAATGTACATGATATTTGACTATTATAATTAATTCTTATTTTCAGGTCCCACAATGATCATATGGAAGACAAGAAATTTGCTTTCGAATTAACTTTCACTTTTCACGTGTTCCAATTATGTTTAATTTCTTGCAGAGCGGCACTTTATAATCTGTGTGGTTTGTTATGGGACTGTGCAGCTTCAGCACCTAAGACACCAAGACAGCCAATGAAAATCACAACTGCCACTGGACAATTAAGCCATGTTTTTACTTCTGAGCCCTTCCCCAGCAAAGGCTCTGAGGGGCTATCTTATTGTCAACATGTGCATCATAAGCAAATCAACATTCCAAAATACCCAGAGAAGCTACATGTATATTGTTCCAGCTATTTCTTCCGCCTCAACTCTGTAAGAGAGAAAAAACAAAACAAATCTATATGCCTGACAAAGGGTGCCAGGTGTTGCTCTAACATGTAAGTCCCACTTTTTCAGTTTTATAGTTTACTTTATGTTGCTAACCAGTCAGCTTGGGTAAGTCGAAATAGAATCTATACTGGATTTCTGTAGCTCAATATATGTTCATATATAAATGACGAAATTGTTTGGGTGGGTCAGTGAAGTTTGCGCTACAAAAATAAATGCCCAACGCTGAATCATTTACATTGACATGTACTTGTTCCACGTAACAACTGTCTCTTTCTCTTTCAAAAATGTTCTGTAGTTGCTAAAGAAATAGCTGCAATGTGTTTGATCAATAATTATCTAAAACGTTACGGTTTGTATATTTGGCGTAGATTTATCTTTTCGGTCCTCAAATTTATCAAAGGTGGAGGGTTTAGGCAGTACAAATAAATGTAACAAATTTTTATTTGATTTTCTTTTGATTGTGGCAAGTTGAATCAATACACTTAACGTTCGTTGCGTAACCTTACTGACATCACTTTACTTCATATAGATGTTATTAAATAACCTCACAAGTTGTATTTTTTTACATTAACTTGTCCTGTAAATTAATCGTATTGGTGTTTTATTTGAATTGTGTGTTTTACACGATCTTCAAATGCATGATAAATTTGAAAATCATTGCTGACTCACAGTCAAGAATAAACAAACGAAGATTTCTGTCATTGATGAAATATATCATATATCTTTTGTTTCTAAAATGTCTTTCAAGCGTTTGGTATAAAATGTTTAATTGGATATTTCATAGATGTGTTTGAATGAAATTTTGGTAGATGACGGATTTGATAGCATAACCATATTTCTCTGGAAAGACCTTCTTCAAGGTGGTTTCTGAAAGAACAACTGTATACGTACACACAAGGACATTATGGTTTACCAGTACCTGCATTATTGATCTCTAATTAAGGTAATTCCTTCAGGAGATAAGCATAATGTGTTTTCAAATTTGCGGGAATTTTTTTTTGAGGATTCAATGCCCTGAAATTTCGTTTGGAACCGCCGGTGTTATATTCATAAAGCACAGCATTAATTCAAGGATTTAGAGCATGTTCGCGTATAATACTGGTGTACTTGTTCACCATCTCCTACGGGACCACTAGTGTCAACGAACACATTGTAGTATGCCGCCATATCGTATTTGTTGAGAGAGACTCATGGAGGCCAGGGCGAGTGCTGATGCAGCCGAAGAGGACAGACGTTGATGTGTCAACAAGCTTCTCCCTGATGAGAGCGACGTCTAGACAGCACATCTACATTATGTCCCACAGACTGCATGCCCACACAGTAAATCCACAAGGGCACCTGTAACATTATTACCACAAAAATATATTATAATTATTTGATATATTATATCTTTTAATTTACATAACGTATCTTAATCTTCACAGTAGAGTACACATTGTCAAAGTATATAATTCCCAATATAAGAAGGTCGAAGCATATCAAATGAAAAATTAGTAAAATAGCAGTAGATACTGTATTTTGTAATGGAAATATATATTTTACTACTGGTGTAAAGTCTGTTAATATTTACAACACACTGAAAACAGGACATTGTATTTGACAAAGGGCGCCCATTGTGTATACAACATGACATCTAACTTTTTTAGCTATGTTTTTTAGGGAAAGAAACTAATTGTTATTGTTAGGTATATTTACTTAGGATTATAAACATCGATTTGCAAGGATCAAGTGGACAGTCCTCCACGTGTCAAACGGTGCAATCCGTGGTGTGAATCGTTTGGCGCTGCGTAAATTTCCCAGTTGGTGTTGCTTGATTGTAATTACAATCAAATTAATAACAAATGAACCGAACCATCTGCTGACTCGAACAAAATCACAGCCAGTAAGACATGCCTCGATGAGTCGAACGTCTCGCGGGCTTCCCTCGCATTCACTGAGCTGAGCTTGATAAGCTGGACGTTTCTCTTGAATGCAGGTGCTTCTAACCAGTGATGTTGTGTTTACGAACATAGCCTTAGAATATACATCTCAGTTTTTCTTGTAATCGATCTCGGAGAAAGATGCGCACTTTATAGCCAGGTGGCACTGGTGTATGGCCAAAGTCTACGGTCGAATCATCAGTTCCGAATATTGTAATCAAACGCATTCCAATACAACCTAGGTCTTTTGTTTGCAACGTTGAATTACAGGAGACTCCTTTCTCATTCGGTCCAAGGTAGGTCAGTACTATACACATTACCTATATTACATTACCCCTACAAATATCCCACATCAATGCTCGCCCATCCAAAATCACTTCTACACCCACTATCTCTTTTTTGGAAAATTAGGACCTGCTAGTGGCAGAATTGGGTAACATGTCACGTGATAGCACAACGTTGACATGTTTGACGCTGCACGTTGCCTTTGGTCTGTAAGCAGCATGCTGTTGAAGACTTTCAAAGACGTGACTGCACAACATCAGATGTTTATCACAGGCACTTTATGCAAATCGGCTGTTTTCCCTAGGGTTAAGGAATTAATGCTTCCGGGAAGGGTCGGTGTTATAATTCGCCCTTGAGTTGTTTCTATTCCTTTAAAAACTTGAGTGTTTATTATTGTAATAGCTTGTAATAATTATGTGTTCATGATGAAAGGAGGTAATTTGATTACTGTTGGCTTCCGGATGTTGTCTTTCAGTTGGAACTGGCTGGAAGAGCGATTATGCTATTTGTCAATGGCTTATGAATTGCATGGAGATACATAGAAAACTTCATAAGAACAGATAGCGTTTTAATTTGCTTGGGTGTTTCTAGTGGATTCTGTACCTTTAATTGTTTGGCGAAGCATCTCATGTTTGGCAAAAAGTCGATGTCTTGGTAGGCTTCTTCGGAAGAAGTATATTGAACTTACATATATTTCATATGTGGCATCTGACACATACCTGTGCACTTTGCCCGAGGACTGCTTCCTCTGTAAATAGCAAGACTTCCGATTGTGTCTACTTAGCACACCTAAAACGTTTGTTACTTGTTATCACCTTAAGTGTCTTATATCACAAGTTTACCTGATTACATTAACAGGTGTCGCAGCTATCATGTCAAGCAATGTGAATGTAACTGATGATTAATTTCCGGTATGTGTCTCTATCATGCTATTTTAGGTGTCAGATTCATTTTTTTACACGTCCTCCTCAAGGTCGTTTATATATTTTTTTAAGATAATTTACGCATGTCAAATATTTTAAGATTACTGGATATTAAATCATTAACGTTTGCTGCCACGCCTTATTTTTCAACGTTGCTCTTTGTTTTGAGACCACAATGATCATATAGTATTATTCCATCAGTTATATATTCTTGTTCCATTGTACTATAAGTTATATATACTGAACTGCAAAAGAAACGTCACCCCAAGTAACATTGCATGAAAAGTTGTCATTTAAATATCTGGGTATTTTTTGTCAAAGTTTCTAAAATTTAACATTACCTTGTCCGGAAAAATGAAATTTGACAAATGACAATAAAAACGATCGCCCATACGCACCACGGCAACGGCCATGGTAGCCCGATGCAGGTGAGTTCCGTGCAAATTGAAATGCACATGCGTTCCCCCATTTCTTGCCCTATAAAAAGCCACCCAGATCGGATAACATTCATTCGTTTTTGAATTGCTACCACATGCCAAGATTGACACGAAATCAGCGACACCAAGCCCTTGGACGATTGTCAGTATCACAGGCCACACCGAGGACCCATTCTGACACCACGTCATCGCCGGGACTGTCTTCAGTGGCAACACAGCACCAGCATTGGCGCCACTAGCAGTGGAAAAGAGTCCTCGTCTCAGACGAGAGCCGTTACTGTATCTCAACAGCATATAGCAGAAAGAGAGTCTGGCGACGCCGTCGGGAACGTTATTCGGATGCTTGTGTAATTGAGAGAGACCCATGGGGTGGTCCGAGCATCATGGTGTGGGTTAGGAATTGGTCTTGCACAGAGGGTCGGCCCTGTGGTCTTCCAGAACATCGATCCAGGGAGAGGCAATGGTGTCACAGCAGCTCGGTACATTGATCATGTCTTGAGACCACACGCCATACCTCATACCTCATCGCCGCAACCACGAGTTTCAGCATGATAACGCCTGTGCCCACACTGCGAGAGAAACAAGAGAGTTCCTCCAACAGAATGGCATTGGAACCATGCAGTGGCCTGCCCTTAGTCCCGATTTAAATCCCACTGAGCACCTGTGGGACGAGATTCAAACACGGCTGAATGACGTCCGACCAAGGCCGACAACTGCAGCTGAACTGTGTCAGGCGTTCCTCAGAGTGTGGGCTCAAGTGCCTATGACCTTCATCAACCGCCTCATCCATTCCAGTATCGACGTTACACGGCAGCGTCAATGCACATGGCGGACACACGATATACTGACTTGTGATGCCATTTTCTCAGAGACTAGTGTTTCACTTTAAGAACATTTGACACTTTAATTTCAACCTTGATGATCAGTTTCATCTTTTTAACATGTCTTAAAAGTATGTTTACAGTGTTTGGACAAATAAGGTTTCTCATATTTCTATCCATGGTGACATTTCTTTTGCCGTTCAGTATATTAATTGACTGTCCGTAATACGCACAATCGTCCCACATCAAATAGAAACACTAGAAGGCCAAAACGAATTTAGCGGGCCAGTACGGGATTTGAGCGGGCCAACACGTTTTTTTCAAGTGATATGCAAGATGGAATGTGTTTCGGAGGATGATCTAGACTGGATATTCTCTTGTATTGACAAGATATATTTATATTGCAATCACCCATAGATTGCTGAGCGTGAAGATCCGGGCTAGAATAGATCTTCAGCAACCCATGCTTGCCGTAAAAGGCGACGATTCTTGTCGTAAGAGGCGACTAGCGGGATCGGGTGGTCAGACTCGCTGACTTGGTTGATGCATGACATCGTCTCCCAGTTGCGTTGATCGATGCTCATGATGTCAATTACCGGATTGTTTGGTCGTGACTCGATTATTTACGGACCTCTGTCATAATACAGGAATATTGCCGAGAGCGGCGTTAAACAACAAACAAACAAACAAACTTTGTTAGAGCGTGGATCCTGTTTTGTTATAACTCTGACAATATTACTTTTTTTCTTTACCTCCTTGACTTGTAATTCTTGAAAATATATAGTTTATAGGGAGTCAATTATTAATATGTCATTAAATGGGTGTTTTCATACTGGCCTTGTTCTACGTTCTCGGTGTTTCCTTGTTCCAATACGACTGACAATATACCAACAACAAGGCTAATATGAAAGCGTCTATATTATAACATGATAAATCAAACATCAGGTACATGACCCTGTACAGTCAGTCACCACCAGTCAGTGAAAGACAACGCAAACTAATACAATTTAGAGAATAATCAGCGTCTTTTTCTGTTATGAATAACGCCCTTTTCTAAATGTCTTATTTCTCTTGAACATCATCTATGACGATTGTTAGTTTCTCATTTCGTCAGTCTTGAACGACGTCGTAAAGAAATTAACATAGCCGCGTCAGTCTAGGCATCTAACATGTCCAGTCAGTCAAATGATATATTATTGTTGTTTTTGAAGTTCAGCAGAACTGAACCAGAAGCCATTTTCTTTGATCTGAGCTGCTTTGTAGGAAAGGGAGACATGTCGTTTTTTATCTACTCCCAACAGAAGGATTTATATCCGCCAGGGAAGACAGTGTTCCGGTACAAGAAATACGTTTTATACATTTTTATCTCTGTGTTCGTCTTCTACATGAAGGGTTATAATCCAAACGTTTCCCAACATCGAGTATTCTATTGGACAATAACCATTAACCACCACTAAACACCTCCTCCAAAACGGTACAATGATGTATCCTTTTGATCAGTAACTGATAGTAATTTGGTATTGCTCGTCCTCACCTGACATGATGCTCGAATGACTATTCAAGTCGAACAAAAGCAATTACCAGTATATGATGCAAACCCTTGTCCCGAACATTAATCGCGATCGTTATTGAACTATCCATCATCTGAATGACGTTACGTTGTTTACGATGCATTGTCGTCAGAGTCGGCGATACTGACTTCAGAGGGTGAACGCCTACCTCTAAAACATAACCATACATGAAAAGTATCACAGTTATATCACCTGACTTTGATTTATTAATAAGGACAGTTGGGGTTGTATTGGTTTCAGATGGATATATTGTGGTATATGGACGATTCTTTATTGCCATTGAATTTGACCAATGTTTTTCAGTGTTCCTTCTAATGTCGCCATTAGACGAATGATAAACAATGTACAAAAATTATGTTGAACAGAGACATGAAATATAACGGAACAGAAAATGGTGGGAAAGGGCGATAATTTACTCGTTTACTTGGAAGTCCTATGGACTTTTACCGTATCAAAAAGTAAATAGAACCTTTTATCGCCAAGATCTCATCCGGTACAGTTAAGTAGACCTCGAGATGAAATAAAAATGATTGGTTTGTGATGATAATGTTAGCTTCATGCGTCGTGCAAACACACCACTTCGTGGTACAGAGGCCAGACACATGTATGTACACACATATAAAGGATGGTGTCTATGAATTATAACCTTCAAATGGAGGCAGAACAGTTCGGTCTGGTGCTCGTTCTCATTTCAGGTCCAGCCTTTGTCCTTTATAAGACATAGAGATATTGTCTCTGTGTAATAAGGCAGCTAGCTGTTGCTATGTTAAACTGACCATACAGCTTGTAAATTGTGTACACAGACAATCACATTCTGGTGTCAATGATGATTCTGTTGAGGCAAGCTGGGTAGAGGGGGTGAGGGGCTGTACTTCTTTCACAAGCTTGGTGCAACTCATAAAGCAGAACACGCTTACCCTTTCGCTAACACCTGATGTCATCACTGATTTTCAGTGATCCTTGCCTATAATTTTTACCTCTAGTTTGCCTTTGACGACCAATGGAATCTGTTTCGTCGTATATACAGGCATTAGTTATTGTCTGATTGTGACATTTTATATTTACATGGACTGGTTGAAGTCCTGCTGGTGGACTGAAGTCCCCGAGCGTCACCATAAACTCAGCAGCATATATCAATTGTACTGATGCAACCTTAAATACAGTCTTGGGCCGATACAGAAAATGTTCTCTCCATTGTGTTGCATATTTCTGTAGCGTTTTTCTTTATTTACATGAAGAAGAATCTCTGCACATGTACACAGCAGACGTAAATCAAAATTAACACATTGTCTTTACTTTGTACAGCAGAGGAGCAGAAGCGTCCAAGCATGCCAATAAGTGACCGAATGAGGGTATTATGTTCATTTGATTAATTCAAAATTTCTGTTGAATTTATTTTTGCAAAAACACACCGATATAGCAAGATGAAGTGGTTTAGGTCGGATATATTGCCAAGAGAAAACGGTCACGGAATTTCCACCCAGTCCACTTATACTCGATAAATTCGAGCCAAAAGCCGACTGACCCTTGTAGCGTCAGTAAACATGCATATTTCTTCCTCGTTCCCTGCTACGAACAACGTTACCCTTACAGTGTTCCTTCCCAAGCTTCTCTGCTAGTCATACAGGTAAACTCAACGTCGGACGTTTGGAGCGCTATCGGGTCATTCCTCATCACTCGGGCTGTTGCAGATTACGAACGGGACGAGAGTCCCAAATGATTGGCCTCACGCACCACCATGGTTACCCGTAACCTTCGTTAGTGTCCGTCCAATCTTCTTCCCTTTTCATAATCGTTTACGTATGGCTAGGTAAATCTGCGCTCATTTTTACAGTGTGGACGTGTAAGCTCAGTCAGACAGTTTATCAGTCACGAGAACGTGATGATAACATGAACAACTATACACGCAAGTTTCGTTTGCCTCAATCGGCAACGTGGCACATAGTCGCCAATAAAGCATCAATTCCATCGACCCTTCGGTTATAATTACAGATTTAAACTTACATATATTTCTTGTGCCTATGGTCTGAACTTCCCTTTCTCGATCAAAAGGAATTAAAATTTTCATCAACGGACCGACATGTCTTGCAAACTTATCATGTTACCCCTGATAGGTGAAAGCCGACTTGTTGACATGTTTACAAATATCACAGGACACAGTGGTTTGAATATGGTGACAATGACAACAAAAGTTATGTCACTTGGCACACTCATAAAAAACTGTCTGTTCATCTGACTTTCATGACATTGTCATCACAAATATCAGTTAATATTCTGTATTCGTTTGTTTGCTGATCCGCACTACGCTTCCTATTAATTTAACATGCATGCACATATACAGATGGCAGTTGCGCTTCTTCTAAATTATCAATGTTTGTCCCAGAATATATTAAATATTTTAAGTGTGTCCCATGAAAATTGGTGGAAAGCTACATGTACATCCCAACTTTTTCTGACACCGAAAACGAACTTCCCATGAGAAAAGTGAAGGTGAATTCTTGTCTGTCGCAGTGTGGCCCTTAGTTATATTTACAAATTACTCCATTTCCCTTGTTGCTTTAAAACACAGGCCACATGACAAAACTTTTTTGCGTAAGTACATTATCAGTAAGGGAAAATTTGACATATATATAAAAAACTTGCTAGATAAAGTAATTACCAACCCTAAGTCTATACATCATTTGCTTAAAAGCATTAGGATTTACACTAACGAGTTTTAAATGATGCAGTGAAATAAAATGGATTTTTGTTTCATTACTCGTAAAGACTTTTGAAAATATTGTATTACACATTATGATACACATCTTTAACCTACAAAACTACTTTTTACGACTGAGGGAGTATTAAGAATGTAGGCTATCCTTTAAATTTCATTATACAAGTTCTGCAAACGTTGATCTTATGTAATGTTATCAACAGCGGTGTTACCGTTCCTCGAGGAAGCAAAGAATACCCCCACATGTTTTAATGCCGTTATCTGGTAGGACTCATACCATTAAAAAACTGATGCAAACCTTAAGTAATATATTGAAAGTTTAAATCGTCAGAGATGATGATACAGATGTTACAAATGATACACAGAGCCAGTATACCAACCTACATATAACCGAAAACGGAAAGTGCAAAAGGTCGAAACAATATTGGATCTTATTACATACAAATCGTGATGTATCTTTAACATCGCATATGTTCGACTGTTTGTCGTGTACAAAACACGGTGTTAAGGATTGTCCCTGGTTGTTACTGTATAATACAGGCTATGGCTAGGTTTAAAACTTAACACAGAAAGCAGTTGGCATTTTGTTACCATTCCTGTAGTAAACACGTACATGTTAGTGAATTAGGTTGGTTGGTTGGTTGGTTAGTTGGTTGGTTGGTTGGTTTGTTGTTTAACGCCGCACTCAGCAATATTCCAGCTATATGACGGCGGTCTGTAAATAATCGAGTCTAGACCAGACAGTCCAGTCATTAATATCATGAGCATCGATACATGCAATTGGGATCGATGACATGCATCAACCAAGCCAGCGAGCCTGACCAACCGATCCCATTAGTCGCCTTTTACAACAAGCATAGTCGCCTTTTACGGCAAGCATGGGTTGCTGAAGACCTATTCTACCCCGGAATCTTCACGGGGAGAGAGCATACACTGAAAGGAAAGACGTACACTGACGTCGTCAATGACACATGTGACAGTGATAAGGTAGCCTTGTAGTTAAAACGTTCGCTCGTCACGGCATAGACCCTGGTTCGATTCCTCACATTGGAACAATGTTTGAAACTCATTTCTGGTGTTCCCCGGCATGATGTTGATAGAATATTGCTGATAACGGCGTAGAACCCCACTCACACAATCACTCACTCACTCACTGATCTATTTTGACAAAGTTACATTAATGATATTTTATGGATTGGAACATGTCTTTATGTCCAACCGTTCTATGAAGCTGAAGTTGCTTTGGGAACGGAAGTGCGACGGAAATCATGTAGCTGCCTTGTAATTGGTTGACATCTTATCTATCTACATACATCACTACTGTTCGACCTGTTTGTTATATGCCACAAAGTGACCTTGTTGTTTGATTCTGATAATTTAAGTCTAATTTCCATCTCTATGATTTAGAGTGAAATTTTCAACAGGATAAATTTTAGAAATACTATTAATATTTTACTTATTTGTCGTATTTGACAATACATTTTTCCATTAAAATCTTACTTGTAAATATGGAGAGAACTATAATGGCATTAGCTGGAGACAACTTGTGAGATGAAGGTTGCTTTTCATTTCACATATACTTCATGTTTTAAGCATCAGCCTATATAACGTGGTTATAAACGGGTACCAAGTTGGAGGTGATCGTTATCTCCACGCTGCTATGTCATCATGTCATACGTTTGATACGTATACACGTAGGCATTTTCCAAAAAGCATTTCGTTTGCGAAATGACATTTATGTAGATACGTCCATAATCCGGTGAGTATGGCAGACAGCGTGACAGGCATCTTCTTAAAGAAGTGATCTGATAATAGAAGACTCAATTCCTCTTTGGGCCACAACCATAACCACAGTTCGGTGTCAAAGGAGACACGATTTTCTGGAACGTGACCCTCATCAACACTATAGCTTTTGCACCAAATGTTTATATCGTTTGGAAAATGCGTTCAAAAGAAAAATAAGACCTTTTTGTGGTATAAGGGAATACTTCGATACCAGGACCCAAACGGGATAGCTTAAAGTTGTCATGGTTGACGATGGACGTTCCTGGCTGTCTGTTACCAGCATACATGATTTTGGTGTCAAACAATAGTGTATGGACTGGAGGGTTGCTCACAATCAGCATTGGTGCTAAACTGGACTTAGGCTTTGGATACTAGGCACCCTGTGCAGCTCATCAAATATGCTGTTTTACCTGAGGTAAAGGAGTTAAAGCTTCGGAGAAGGTTTGGTATAATTATATATGTTTGTGCATGAGAGTAAGCGGTAAAAGGATTACTGGTGGCATTAGGATCCTGTGAGTTTATTGGAAGCCTTTTGTACAGCGTTTTGGCATTATGGAATGCTGAAGGGGCGTTTGCGTGACTAAAATACGTGTACGTATAAAATATAGTGTGAGGCTAAGGATATGTAACGTCGCGATGCCGTAGTACCCAATGACGCAAACAGCATTTCTGTATTTTGCAAGCTACATTTACATTGCTTGATTTACTTTCGTACAATGTATATGTTGATAATGATGTGTACAGACAAAGCCGATGCAATGTCGCCTTCTTACAATGCCTACACCTGTTTCTCCTACCCATACAATATACTGCCAAAATGTTGTCAACAAAGTATATAATAACACATGCGTCCTGAATGTGACCTGTGAATGAAAAGGTATAAACCTTTGTACTGAAATCAATATTATTTGAAAATGTTATTAAAAGAAAAAGAGTATATTCGTTTCTAATTATTGGCGGTTTTGTTCAGGAAGTATTTGTCTGCTGGTTAGGAGGGCACTACTGTTCCTGTTTTCTGAGGTTGATTCCGGGCTTTGAAACTACCATACTGGGCCAAGCGTGCACAACCCGCGTCATTTGACTTTACTCGCACATTAAACTCACAGTGCATATTATAATATAACTGAAATATTTTCAAAGCAACTTTAAACCTACTCAGTCCTTCTCTAAACAATCAGAAGAAGCTTTCATAAACATATTCAGCAGATATTGCATTTTTTTGGATTTTTTTGTTTCATCACTTAATCACATTGGATTTATTTCAGATCAATAAAATATTATTAAACAATACCCTACAGAAGTTATTGTAACCTCTTATCCAGACCGCCGTGATATTGCTGGAATATTGCTAAAAGCGGCGAAAAACCATACTCACTCACTCACTATTATTCAGATACATGATTATTTAGTTGAGGTACATTTGACATACAAAACATGAGATATGTTATTTGATATTGCCTGAAGGCCTTAGATTACAGGTTGACCCGAACAGGCATCACTTAATCACCTCAATATAAGCATACAATTAAACAGACAGAAGACATAAAAGCTGTTATGTGTAGTCATTTGTCCTTTTTCTATCATGGTCGTTACGAAATACACGTAGACGTATAAGGGCGTCTAACATGTCAGTGAAACAATATAGAGCTTGTTTTTATGTTTCAATAGACAAATAACGCTTGATTCAGCAGAAGCATTTTCTGCAGTCGGGAAGAAAAATCATTTCCACATTAATTACATTTCTTCTTCACTATAGTATGTATAACGGGTATGTCATCGGGAAGAAATGCTATTAGTGACCAATAACAATATAATCAACTTCGGATATTTCGATCAATTTATGTAACATTTCAAATTTATGGGTCTTGCCTGATTGAGATTTGAGGTCAATACCCAACATGATAGCATACATAAACCTCTTTATCACTTCTAAACAATAGCGATTATCGCAACTAAGGTAATGTAACATCATTGAGGGTATGATTAGTTACATTCAGCTCTTAACACTAATGGGGGCGGTCGGGTAGCCTAGTGGTTAACGCGTTTGCTCGTCACGCCGAAGACCCGGGGTGGATTCCCGACATGGGTACAATGTGTGAAGCCTATTTTTGGTGTTCCCCGCCGTGATTTTACTGGAATATTGCTAAAAGCGGCGTACAACCATACTCATTCACTCACTTAATACAAACGACCCGTGAAGACCCGGGTTAGAATAGATCTTCGGCAATCCATGCTATTCGTAAAAGGCGACTATGCTTGTCGTAAGAGTTGATCAATGGGATCGGGTGGTCATGCTCGATGACTTGGTTGATGCATGTCATCGTTTCCTAATTGTGTGGATCGATGCTCATGGTGTCAATTACTGGATTGTTTGGTCCAGACTCGAGTATTTACGGACCTCAGTCATACAGCCGGAATATTGCTGAGTGTGGCGTAAATCTAAACACGAAACACTATCATTTAGTTGAAAATTACACTGCTAGTATAAGTTTATAAAACGTGTGCATGAAAAATTCAACTAACAAATAACATATGTTCTGACTCTATTCTACAGTTGTGTCAATGCAACACATACACCCGACACTTATTTGTTGATCTCCTGAGAGGAATATGTATGTGTAGACGTCAAGTCCATTTATGTGTCGTTTCTATTGATACATACATTGCGTATATCCTATATTATGAAAACAGTCAACACTAAATGTATGAATCTATACGTCAGAGAATAATCAGTCTCGGTTATTCGCATAAGCATGTTTCACTGGGCGTTAAAGGCAAAGAAAATAACAATGAAAAACGTATATAGGAATCCCGAGAAATACAGAAAGTAAAATGCCATTGCCAGATTACAGGAGTGTCTCGGAAAAGGAAACAGGAATATTATAGGGGACAAGTAGCTCTTACCCGAAATGGTTTATACTCACCCAGTAATACAGGGACACATAACGATAAACAATGCACCAGTCCATTACGATAACAATGCACACATACTTATTGTTTTAGATACATTTATGGGATATAGGATGACGATATCGATTCATCTGTTGTTCGAGACAAGCGGAATGCGAAACAAAGTTTCCTCATCTTCAGCGATATGTCCATTTACGTCCAGACTTCGAATTAACTAGTTCCTGAAGATTCACATTGAGGATAAAGGCACACAAAACGGGATTGAATTGTCAATCATTAGTTGACACAAGGAAGGGTTACCTGATGTGCCGGTAATTCTCCCTGGTGAATTCTAGAATGGTGAAAACACTAAACATCGTAGAGATGATATTTTACATTTTATTGTGGAAGGGAAAGTATTGGTGATATTTTCTAGAAAACTGATTACTCCAGACCCCCATGACATTCACGTTTTGAAACTACGCCTCTAGTGCTGTGTTCTACGCTCAATATTGATATTGTTAACTGAAGGCTGATAAATCCCTTGGTCACAATGTAGTATTATCAACTACGAGACATATTCTCAAAATTAAGAAATTAGATCAACTCTCACGCAGGTTCTCTACATCTTCAAACATGATCGTTGCAGATGTAGAAGTACCAACGAAACTATTATACAAATACACACGGAAGGATTCCGTGAGTGAATTGGCCGATACATATGAAATCAACAGATATAAGTGAGATAACTCGGTTTTATGTATGGAATCAAATATGAAGGACGGGGTCTTGCTGTCTACTGATGCCATGCTGACTGTGGAGGCGTTCCTCAAAGGGCCTATTCGTTACTTAGTAAACTTGTAGTATTTTGAGACAACGAGGTCTTGTTTAATAAAGACGGCCGATGTCACGCACTAAATTCTTGTAGAAAGACAAAGAGAAAAGTCAACATTTATTACATGAAGGCCCCTGGACAATCAACATAAGTGTGTACATTTGTGTTATATTGGTAAAGTACAAAATTATAATATACACAGTTAGCTAAGCATCAATTGACACTGGGTGTTATACGCATAATATAAAACTACAAATAACGTTGTTATCAATATCAGTATAAAACAGTTGACAATAATTATAATACTGCAAATGTGTACACATTAATATGATTACAAAAATATTCTGGATGGTACAGTTCCCATATTTCGCAAGACACAGAAACACACAATTATGTTCACCTTCTATTCCATAGTAATAACGTGGGTACCAACCCATTCCCTCCATTAAACCTTAATCTAAGAAGACCATGCCTGAGTTTTATTAGTATGTTGCGAAACTTCCTTTCATTCAGAGCTGTTATCAATTAGGTCAGTTATGAATGTAGTTATCATTAATCAACTGGCCGACCATTCAAAGGTGACCATAACGATATGAGATCGTGCTGGTCTCAAGCTCACTGGTCCTTAAAGTAGAAGTAAGAATAATATAGATACAGATCACGTGGAGCAACTTGTGTATTCCAAAGTTTATTACAGGAGCAGAGTGATTTGGATAGCTCTGCCCTGCTCTGATATTACCCAAAATATTGATAAGATAGAACGCACAGTTTGCTCTGATTGGTCAATTGTATTTTTATTGTATATATTAATGGTCAACGTCAAATATATATACTTTCTTTTCATGTGCTGTTCCTGGATTTAACAAGGCTCACATGTACATAGTTAACCTAAAAAATTATATTGGAATGAGACTTAAATTCATTTACACAAAGAGGCATACAGAAATTAAACCCTCGGCTATACTTATTAAGGCATAAGGTATTGATTTGCTTAAGGGATTAAAACTGTGACACGGCGTGACTCCTCCTGCTACATGACAGGCTTGGCCTTAGTGTTGAGTTTGCCCTGAGGAGATGCTGTTACAAGAGTGACACTGATTGGTAACTCAGGCAAAGCTGTGTCAAAATGTGAATAATAGGAAATAGCCCAAATATATTTACATATGATCTTTTATCAAATATTAAACATTATTTTAAGGAATACTAGAGCAAATAGATGTGTCGAATTCATATTGAAGCAAGTTCATTGATTGCTTAAGACTGTTGTTGACTCTCAATGTCAGTCTAGTCACGGATCCAGTCAATTGTCTGGGTGTGTTTTGTTCACCAGAGTAGGTCGTAGCGAGGTAATTGGACCACAAGCATGCAGTTAAACACTTTCTTCTAATTTATGTGTAGCAGGGTAATTTGTTACCTTTTTTATTATTGTTATTTACATCATTATTTATACATCATCATCATCTGTATGTTCATTGTTTGTCTTGTCGACAGTTGCATGTCAGTGAATAACTCTTTTAAGTACTTAACACCCTTATTTTCAGTCTCTGGGAATCTCTCACCAGGTCGCCCCCTTCAACCTCCTGTGTATCTTTAGACATTTTTACATACCTTGAGGAATTCCCTCAGACTATTTATATCTTGCTTTAAGCACTACCTTTGATGCTTAATGCAATCTATCCTCTCATTGGCCACCCTGGTCCTCTACAGGTAACTTCCGTCCATACCTGACTTCCTCCTCACTTCACGTGCTGCTGTTGAGGAGGAAGGATGTGTTCTTTTCTTCAGGTATGGAATGGCAACTTTTCAATCTGTTTTCATCTGCCTCTGACATGAATTACTACCTATATTAGGGCGCTGAATTAAATTGAATAATATATATAATATCTTTTAAAGTAATTAGATTAGTAAATGAAATATTAATATTATAAAACTAATTTGTAATACAATTAACCAGTTCGTCCATTTTGGCCCATGTGCTTTTACAAGTAATATATAACTTTAATGTTAAATTACTACTAGTTTTTATTATGATTATTTAATGGCTTTGTAGTACTATGTTAATATTAATACCTGACTTCATGTGCTGCTGTTGATGAGGAAGGATGTGTTCTTTTCTTCGGATTATTTCCACAACAGCAGCCATCTCCATCGTATAATACATTCATATTCATCATCTGCCCGTCTCTGTAATCTCCAACGGCCTGAGCTGGACCGAATACACGACCCTGGCTACAAATGTGGCGCCCAAAGTGTGATGCCACAGTGGACACTCTGGACACAGACTTCATCAACTCCATTGCTTTCTACATGTTCTGGGGTAGTCCTTCTTCTGCATCATTTTTAATGACCCCCGGCTACACATGCAAAAACGCTGAGTTCAAGATAAAATAGTCTAAATGACCAGAAACAGCGCTTCTGTGATTATTCGTGCCACGAGTAGGTAGTTCCAATACGATTCCCCAGAAATGTCAAGTAGAGAGTGTTTACGCAATGTCAAGAATTCAATATTATGGAACACGTGTGAACGTCAGTTTGGCGGTCATGTGACCGATTCCTCTTCCAGCGAAAAAGTCGTGTGTCGTGAAAACCTCACATTAACACAGTTCGCTCATGAACTATTGCTTTGTGTAGCTTCCCAAGTTGTAAAAGATATGTTAATTAACGTTCAAACACTTTAACATGATGGAATAACAATGAACGAATTTTACAGTCCCATGTGTCACGGCTACAGCTGTAAAAGTAAAGAACGCGTCAGCTTTTACCGGAATTCCAGCGTCATGCATCATCCTTAATTTATGCGAATAATCAGTTTAGGGCATATATTAGTTTTAGGTACATGAAGACTTGGACATAACCACATTCACCATAGATTATTATATAAGGAGACTGTTTACCAACGTATAAACTGTACATGACAAACGATTTACCTTCTCTAGCTCACTATTATTGCCAAAAATCCTAATAGTATACTCACGATTGCTAAAAGAAAAGACTGAAGGCAAGGCTATGTTTGTTACCTCAAGCAAAACTCGCTGCGCTCGAGGTTCTACTACACCAAATCAGAACCAGTTGGGACAGTGCGGTTTTCGTAGCCTTCAGTGCAGATCGAGAGATATCTGCAGGCTGTGATTGGAGGATATTTTGTAAGATTTTTATGTCTTTTAAATGTGCATCCATCCAGTTAATAAAACTGACCATGTTTTCTTTATTTAGTACTGTCTTTTTCAACATGATAACTTATGCTGAATGTGACCACAGCTATTTTCAAGTAGGTGACATTTGGTGCGAAACAGGGGGTGGTGTGTTTAGCTTCCTGTACTCGGAAAAGGAGCTGGCTAAGCTAGTTATTTTCTTTGTTTTTTTTATGCTCAAAGGTCAAACTGTGCACACACGTACAGGTGATAGCTGTTGAATGCGTAGTTATATATACAAAAAATATAACGTTACTATAGAAGTCTATGGGAAAACATTTGGTTGTGTGTAACCTCGATCTGACGTAGACGTTGGCAGCCAAGAAACGAGTACACCTGCTTGTATAAGTCAAACAATACCAACGAAAGGAAAATGAAAGAAACCAGCAACAAGAATTTTCACATGGTTATGAATCATTCTGGGAGAACATGGAAAAACAGATATCACAAAATCGATAACAAAACAAATTAAAGCAGAGGACCGCAGAGATTATTTTAAAATCCTTTTTGATGATGTTTTTTTTTATCTAATAGGGATGCTTCCAATCAACATGTTGAATGTGAATAGCAGTTGACCGACTTAAAACACGCTATTTCAGATCTTTCAATATCGAGGACTGAAATTTTGAATAATATTACCGTGTTGAAAAACGTCAAATCTATATAACGTAATTGGAGAATGCCAAACCGTTTCAAGACGGGATAATGACCCATACCCAGTAACAATGTTTTTAAGCCGGGACTATGATCAGAATATTTGGATACTGCAATAATGATACCTACAACATACTGACAAGTACCGAGCTATTACTTTTATTGAGTGTTTTAAGGAATGTGTTCACCTCTATTTGGAACGGTGTATTGGTGACCCAGTCCTGCACGGCTCCTATGATCTTTGGTTCAGATAATACATCATGGTTATCACAGCACCATACCAGTGCTCGTGGGCTTCGCGAGGAGGTTAAATCAGTGAGACTTATATCACTGCGGGCTCCACTCCCACACCAAGCTGCCACGCTGAAATATAAATGAACTGCTCTTCAAAGCAGCGTTAAAACAAAACAGCATTTGGACCTGAAAACATTATGATGTGTTTCCTGTAACTGCTATTTTTCACAGATACCACGAAAATGTAAACGTAATTGTTTGGTGTCCGTTATAATTTTGCAAAAAGTTTGATTCAATTCTTTGTATATTTCATGTAGAAGCAGAAAGATGGTCCAATGCCTTTACACGTGAAAAAGTTTTCATTCGCGAGAGATGTTTGGATGTTAACATTCTTACGTCATTTGATGCTGTTTTAGGGTTAAATAGTAACGGCTATTCATGTCTTTGCAGTCAAACGTTGCATGAAGTATTCGTGAGTTTATCCACATCAAATGTCGCGCCTTCTAATTCAGTGATCAAGTTATATAATTGCCATCACTTTTTTTCCTTTTACGCTTAATGGAATGTTTCGACAGATAATCGAGACCTTCTTTTCACTGGCGTTAATGTTTTCTATTTACAGCATCTTGAAGGTAACTTTCAACAGGATTGGCACAGCGATCTATCTGTTCCACAATCTGATACCATGCTGATTATAAGTTGAAAATTGTTGCTAAATGCACGTTTTGTTTAAAGATTAAAAACTATATAAAAACGTGTAATCATGCCTTGCACTCTTCCGATGCAGTTCTAATTATTTTCAATAGAAACTGGTCAATTTTAGGATATACCGCGTGACCAAGAAAATGTCGAGTTTGCCGATCTGATCGAATATATAGCATCACTCTTTATTAGTATGCCATTATGATTTAAGAAATATTTAGTTTAAGCCAATCGTCTACACTGGTATATAGACGTCATCATATTTAAGAAACTATAACCTTTACATGCATTCCAGATTCAGTGGTCAGGTAACCATCCCTGTCAGTCCAGTCCTTGCAATTAGTTCTCTATCAAAGATAGATACATTTCCTTAATGTAGTTAGGATAACTAGCTTAGCTATGTTGAACTAGCTAAATAGCATTTTTTTTCCATTATCTAAACAATCGCTGCTCAAAGCAGAGTTCCTTGTATGATTCCGACTGAAGCAAATCATGTGTTTGTGAACCCCTGTCCCATAGTGATGATGCTAGGTGTACGCGAAAAGTAGTTAGATTCCTGTACTACCGGTGACACTGGTCACAAACACATGCAAGGGCACTGAAACACCTGTTTCAGTTTTTCCGCTGTTGAGCCATGCCTTGGCATAATATTTCACGGCTGCTTTTAATGTTTTAACGTATGAACAGTCATCCACACTGATAGGTTATACGGGTTCACAGTAACCAAGGTGGTATATTGTAATAGTTGCAGTTAAACATGGAATCCCGGGGATGTATTTATCAATACTACCAAACTGAGGTTATTATTTACATTGTACATGTAAGAATATAAACCGTAGCATAAAAAAAATATACAACATATAATAGTAGCTTGTTATCCTTTTTCTTGTAGTTTTCGATAATTCTGAGTGACACGTTTCATCAACGGGCGACAGTGACTTGCAAAGACGATGCGATTGGTCGAGGATTTGATCGAGGAAAGGTGAAGAATGATTTGTTGTCATTACGATTAATATCACCTGACACAACCGTGAGAATATGGTGATAATAACAGCAAACTCACGGTCTTGGGGTAATCTCATAAATTCTGTCTGGCCTTTTCCTGAATGTCATCACGACTGTCAAACAGAATTCTTGTGCATATTGGTCAGCGAAAGGCACTGTTAGACCATCCGTACTCTTTGACTTCGTCTGATGATTAATATTTTTGGTACTTTTTGTTGGCAGGTACGGAATTAAATATCGGAAGTCTGTCAAATTCAAATCGCAGAAACATCCCAAGTTCCAAGCTATGTCCCTACATGAGTACGAAATTTGAATACCATTGGCGCCATTGGCGAAGGAACCCCCTTGAGAGAACTGGAGGCTAAACCCTTGTTTGTCGTGTGTATGGAGCTTTGTCGGGAATTTGCAAAGAGGATCTACATATTTGACAATCTCTCAATCTCCCGTATGGCTTCATAGCACAATGGACATGCCAATATTTACGTTATAATTTCATTAATGACAAAATAGAAACTGACATTCAAATAAAACGCACACGAAATTAATAATCAGAACTAAATTTATACATAATTTGTTAAAAGGCATTCCGAGTAACGATTCATAAATGAAGAAGCCACACAAAAATTGTTTCCCCACATGGGAATAACGTGCGGAGTCCACTTCTGGCGTTCTTCGTCTTGATATTTCTGTAATATTTCTAAAAGTGGCGTAAATCCATGTTCACGTACTATTTAAAATAGCAATATGTTGCAGATGTCAATGGTAATATAACGAAATTATTTAACTTTGTCAGGGAAGAACAGGAAATGGTTTCAATAGTGTCACCTTTATCAGATTATGTGTGCAAAACTTGATCTTTAAAGCAAAATGGTTCTTCAGCAAAATCATGTGGTTAGCAAATTGTAAATACAATGAGGATAACCCCGTTTCCTATCAATAAAAATCAATACTATATTTTATTTTTATGTATTGAGGCGACTTAAGCATGTTAAGGGATCGGATGGTCAGGCTCGCTGACTTGGTACATGCATGTCATCGTTTCACAATTACGTAGATCGATTCTCATGATATCATTCACTGGATTGTCTGGTCCAGACTCGATTATTTACAGACCGCTGTCATATGGCAACAAACAAACCACTAAACAAAATAAGACTTTGGTTTTTCAATAATGGGTCAGAGATAGTCGGCCCTTAAGGATACACGTAAGCCCTGTTTGGAATCCTTGGCGGAATGTGTCCCAAGTACATCATGCTTGTTGAATCAGAAGACTGAAGAAAATTGTGCGCAATGTCTGACCTGCTGATTGTATGTCACTACACCCGATGCCAGGGGCTATTCCACATGCATACAGCCACTGTAGACAATCAACCAAGGTAGACGCCTATTACTCTTACCTAGAAATTTGGAACTCACTGGTTTGTTTCGCCCAGACTCATTTATTAACAGTCCGAATCACTGGAATATTGCAGACTGTGTCTTACAACGTCAATCATTCTTTCAAATGAAACCAGAAATACACGATGTCTAATACTAGAAAAGAGAACTCGGTTCAAGCCTTTGGAAAGCCTCTGTACCGACACGACGAATGAATGAATGAATGAATGAATGAATGTTACTGTTCATTATGAGTGTGAGTGAGTTGGGTTTAACGCCGCTTTTAACAGTATTCCTGTTACATCACGGCGTGCCAGCTTCATGTGGGAGGAACGTCCGAAGTGATGCAGGTCTCAGACGTTTACCACTTCGGTGAAACCCACGAGCACGGGTATGGTGCCGACGTTCATCGTGAAGGTTTACAGTACAAGAAAACGTTTTAAATGAGTTATTCAATACTCTCATTCAACGTGTTTGTACAATTCATGTATTCCTACGCAGAATATGGCTTGGGTTGATATCTTCCACTTAGACTCTTTTGTCTGTATCTTACATCGCTGATGGTTTTAGTATTTAAATTAGTATTTATATATACAAAGTGACTATTTTATTACAGATTCTATGTTATATGTGGGTAAAGTATTGGCTTTGACATTCCTATTACGTTCTAAATATACATGAAACAAGATAGTAATTATCCGTTTCAATATGTTAATCTGGATATATACACGTATGTTTATACATCATATATCTTAGAAGCACCATTTTAACTCCATATTTGTTTTACTTCACAATAGAAACACCACGTTAAATTTAATTTGTTTTGCATGCCGTTGTCTATTTGTAATAGTTATCTGAAAAGTCGATGGGACGATGGGTAATTGAAATATTGACTTAAGAGTAATTGAATAGAAAGTACACGCATATTCTATCCTTTAGCCGGGTGGGGTGTGTGGGGTGTGTGTGTGGGGTGGGTGGGGGTGGGGGGTGGGGGGTGGGGGATGGGGGTCGCATTTTAATAACAAACATGGTTTAAGTTGCAATATGGCAAACGAAATTATTCTTATTGTGTTAGTCATGCCAGTGTTGATTAAATATTGGGGAAATTATTATTATCAATGTCAATTTAATCCAAAGTTTCCTTGTCTTCTGTAACGTGGCTGTGTAGTACCATGTAGGGGTGATGGTTATTTGCACTGTACTCATTATGTCATACGTTAGAAAAAACTCTACACAGTTGATCCGTATACGTATTTCCAAAAGTGCATATTAGATTTACATAACGTCATGTGATAGGTGAACAATAGAATACAATTGACAACATGTTTCTAACATAATCAAGATTGATTACGTGCACTGATGACAGACGCCACCATCTCCATTCAGCCCACGATCGGCCTTTTTCCTACAGATTACACGCCAAAGTGGACGTGATCCTCCAAGACCTGTCACAGACCAGTGGCAGTTCAACAACAAAAACTATGTTATAAGTTTATAATTATTATTACTTTAAATTTTTCATTTCAAAATTAATTTTATAATAAGACCTTCTTGCGGCAGAAATATTTAATTCGATACCCGGACGTGTCACGTGATTAAAAAACGTTGACATGAGTGACGCTCCACGTTGCCAGTGGGCTGCCACCAGCAGCCCTTCTTTTGCTGTTGAAGACTTTCAAAGACTGGAGGACTGCGCAACCTCACCATTGATGTGCTAGCTCTAAGCTTACATAATGGACACTCTGTGCAGCTAATCAAATAGGCTGTTTTACCCGGGGTTAAGGAATTAATGCTTCGGAGAAGGGTCGGAATAATTATTTGTCCTTGAGGTGTTTCCATTTCCTTTAAAAAACTCGATGGTTGATTCTCGATGGCCTTACTGTGTCTACGAGAAGCTAAGCGGTACATGTAATTTGATTATTGGTGGCATTCGGATCTTGTTATTCTATTGGAAGTGACTCGAAGAGCGTTTTTCCTTTTTTGAAAGCTCAAAGGATGGAGTTGCTTGTCTGACATGTGTATACACCACGAAATGTGTATATAGACTATAGATGTGTAACGCAGCAGAGCCACGAGGGTTATACCTCCATCTCCATCTGACAGGATATATTGACACAATACAGGTTTATGTTATAAACACACAAATGTCATTTAGAAAATGGTCAAATGTAACAAATGATATATTATGGATAACACTCTCGTACTTGTTTGGTATGAGTCCCATGTGGGATTCGAATCTACACTACCAGAGTGAGTCACCACATCACCAGCGCACAAAGTCAGCGATATAACCCACTCAGCCAACGAGGCTTCCACAAAAATGGTTTGTGTTGTTTGAGTCTTTAATGGTCCACGTTGAGCGATCTCATGCTTACATGAACATGTATATTTGTGCAGAAATAAATAAAACAGGTCATTTAAAGGTCTTGAGATATGTTCTTGCGGCCCAGATGTGTAAGGCGACGCAACTCACTGTGAAAAGTTGTGTCCGTTTGCTGTGCAAGATTTTTATGATTATTTATTTGACCGCTGGATTCCCCAAGATTTGTTCGTAAGCACCATATATTTGCTCTTCGATAACCAAAGTAGTCACGCTAACCCTGCCCTACTTTTGGCTTTTATCCCCAATAAGCTGTGATATATACCGGTTACCATGATAGATACCTGATTTACTGTTAAAAACAAAAGAAGTGCTGCAACATTTACCCTGATAATGTCACAATTATGGTATTTCAGAAAGGGTTACCGGGGCGGTCGGGTAGCCTAGTGGGTAAAGCGTTCGCTCGTCACGCCGAAGTCCCAGGTTCGATTCCCGACATGGGTACAATGTGTGAAGCCCATTTCTGGTGTCCCCCGCCGTAATATTACAGGAATATTGCTAAAAGCGGCTTTAAACCATACTCACTCACTCACTCTGAAGGGTTACCACATGTCGCTGGAGTTGTATATTTGTTATTCTTTACACATACCTTTAATTACTTTGAATTAGTTTCCTGGGTGGCGAAAGGCACTCAACATCAATGCAAAAATCAAAGGCATTTAACTTTTTGAAAACTTTGTACATCTCTTTTAACATAAACCGGAAACAAATGCCAAGGAACTGTTACCACTATACATTTATCACATCTAAAACATGTTGCTTGAAATCATACCAGGCAATCTATTCATCCAACATTAGCATAATAACATTTTTTTGTCGCAATATGTGCCAATTTTAAGTAACACCCAATTACGTTTGGTGTTGTTGGTAAATGTCCTGTCCAAGGTCGTTTAAATTAAATCTGTCAGCATAAACGGTTTCTCTTTGGCATTTCAAATACATTTTGAAAAATTACAGGATTTGCAAGTATTCAGCGTATGTTGCAAGGCGATTTTTTAATTAAGCCCCATGGTTCCATCCATCCCCGTTATACTACCGCTGTGCTCTGGTGTAAACACTCCTAGGCTAACTAATTATCAACACCATATTCGGTTAAGAAATATCTCATCTGTGGAAGAGGTCTTCGCTGACATGACCGTTTTGCAAATGACCCATTTCATCATTTGTGGTGGATTGACATTTCATTTACTTTGTGTATTTGAAATGAACGTTAGCGTTATAGGCTGGGTATCCATTATTTCTGGAGACAACCATATGCAACTTTTGTTTTTTTAAGGCTCGATAAGCGGATGTTTTCTTTGATAGAAATGTGATGTGAAATCCTGATCATCGTTTTAGTAATTAGGTCACTACTGTTATTATGAATTCTTAAAAACTAACTATTTTGTGGCAATTATCAGTACCAGTGTATGGGATCTTGCTGACATTTTGTTCTGAAATTATACACACAAAAAACAATTAAGATGTAAACGTGTGTCATAAAGATGTGTTTACGTTAACAAACGAACACTTCTTAGCAGATCTTCTGAAATGTTATTGGAAAATCGAATTACGGCACTGAAAATTCCAAATTCAAGTTACCGCTTGAAATGCTTCTTGTCATGTTTAAACAATTTCCCTGCGGGATCGTAAAAAGTCCTGCAGGTTCTTTTTTTTTACGCATTTTTGGCTGATTAATTTAATCGTATTTCCCCCCAACATCTATCCAGACATTTGTTTTTTATGAAGATAGATTTTGAAATTACATGTAAGGCGGGCGACAGGTGACACAAACTGTCATTAAAACACGTCATACTTCAGTTTTCTATAGTTATAAAAGCTATAATTAGTATGAAGAACGCCTACACTCACTAACCTAGCAGTAACTCGCAATTTATTTCATTGGCGTATCAACCCTCACTGTATCAACCTTCACAGAGTGAGTGCCATGCAGAATAAACTGAACGACGTGAAGACATTACCATTCGGTTATTATTAGGGACCGATAATTTGATATTCTGGGGCGGATGAGGGCGGGTATTTTATTGGAAAAAAAATGTTGTCTGGGAAAAGGACGAATCCCGATAAAAAAAATCCTGTTCATACGCGACGTCAGTTTCGCGGTCATGTGACGGCTGCTAAGCCAATGAACAAGACCTGCATCTTGTATAGGTCTCACGTGCTTGGACACATATACACCAGCTGCACGTTCAATATACTCTAAAGATTAGATATTGAATATCTGCCTCGTAACTGAATAGTTTTCCATCACGTATTATTTTTTGCTATAGCACGAACATCCCCTTAGACATAAAGATGTATCTGTCTGTTTATTGGTGGGAAACAACAAGCACCCCAAGGAGGGAGGGGATATAAAATGGATGTTAATTGGCAAGTAGGTCTAGCCCAGTGTCGACTAATTTATTTGAATCGTGAGCAGGAGGAATAGCATTGTTCTTTCCTGTCTAGCTCCAACGCAAACGGGATAAACTTAATACCGATATCGGCTTGCTACTCAGACGTAGCGTTGATGTCAATCGTGTATGATCGCACTGATGAAAGACACACTTTTGACATTTTCCCTTGGTACTGGGATGTGGGTTATGAGTATTAATTCATTACTTTATTTGTGGTTACCTTTGCCACAGGAATGTGGGGCAGGTCGGGTAGCCTAGTGGTGAAAGCGTTCGCTCGTCACGCCGAAGACCCGGGTTCGATTCCAGGCATGGGTACAATGTGTGAAGCCCATTTCTGGTGTCCCCCGCCGTGATATTACTGGAATATTGCTAAAAGCGGCGTAAAACCATACTCACAAGAATGTGTGCTAAGTATGAATTTAGTGTTTATTTTTCTATTGAGATAGGAACAGATGGTATGTCATTTATTAAAGTTTATATTTGAATTGTTTTCAGTCTGGTGTATATGCTGGTGGTACGCTTATTTTACTTCAATTTGCGATCGCTGAAAATACTTCTACAACAAGAGTTAATCGCGAAGTCACAAGTTTTGATATTGCTGCAATACTGTACAAGTGTCGAACCTTTTACTCTCATGTATTTGTTTTATGCCGTGCACCCGAAGCCCTAATATGAATGACGTAACCTGGTTGGTTCAGTGCACAACCGGTGTTCACACTGTTTTGTTCCTCGAGCTTCTGGATACTAATATTACATTCAGCATACTCGGTAATGAAGCTCTGTAATTGTAATAACATTATCTAAACAAGTGTAATGATAATACCATAAACACCATAACATCAATAACATTAAAAAGAATTGTTATTGTCTCTGTGTTGAATTGATCTTTGTCGATGTTTCAGGAACGGACGTAAATGTCTTGCAAAACAACACATGATCTGTGGAGACGTATCCCTGATAGGTGAAGGCTGACGTGGTGCCACGAAGATTAATCGCAACGGACACAACAGTGAGAATATGGTGATCGCAACAGCAAATGTATGGTCGTCCTATAAACTCATAAATTCTGTCTGGCCTTTCCTTAAATACCATCACGACTGTCAAATATGATCCTCTATTCTGGTGCGTGCTGATCAGCGAGTGGCACTGTGTTTGGTATTAAGTTAACACACAGGCGGTTGCTAATGTTAGCCTTCTTCAATTTGATCAATGTGTTGTGTACTTTTTGCCAGGTCTGGAATTAAATATCGCTAGTTTACCGAATGCAAATTGCAGAAAACATAAATTTCCCAAGTTCAAAGCTACGTCTTAACTTTTATCTGACCCAGAACGCGAACGTCGAGTACTGCCGGCGCCATTTGTCGAAGTTTTCCCATGAGATAAATGGAGGTTATATCCTCGTTTGCTGTAAGAGCTTAGTAAGGAATTCGGAAAGAGGATTTAAATATTTTAGCATCTCTCAATTTCCTGTGTTACGGTATAACACAAGGCACATGTCAATTTTTACATTGTTATCTTATTAAGGCTACATGGAAATTTATACATAGAAACATCACCAGATGGTGTAAACACCAAAGTTTAAACTATACATCATTTGTGTAAAAGCATTTAGATTTGGAGTAACAGGTTTAAAGGACCACACAAATAAGATGGCTTTTCCTGTTGTTGTTTGTTCATTGCTGTAAGAGAGTGCCAAGGTATTTATGCCATATTCACAATATCCTTGCACTACAATGTTTTACAAGCAAAATAGTCCCAATCATTAAAACACTGATCACTTGGATTTTCATAAAAAAACGTCTATGTGGTTCTCGCGTATTCTAAATGTGAATGCATTCTCTGTGGTGGCCCAGTTGCCTCAGGCGCCGAATTCGCTGTGCAGAGATGCATTCCTGAAACCCAGGATTGTGGGTTCGAATCCCGGTTCGCCTAGAGTATGGTGCTAGGTTTGTCAGCATCATACCCGTGCTCGTGGGTTTCATCAAAGTGGTAAACGTCTGAGACCTCATCACGCCGGGCTTTCATACAACATAAAGCTGAAACGTCATGATATAACTGGAATATTGATCAAGGCGGGGTTACACCCAATTCCCTCACTTACTCACTCTTAAATTAGATGTGCGAAAGTGAAAACGTTATTGAATCAGGCCTAATGGCTCGTTGTTATCCAGCAGTATCGTTCAACATTATCCATCACTTGAATAAAGTTTGCAAATAAAATATGAAATTACCTGTGGATTTTGGGTCGAATTATACACAAATACCCTATTGTATCCGACACATTCTATTTGAATAGGCTGGTGATATTGTCTGACCTGATAGAATGTGTGAAGTTATACCACAATCACGTGGATCGCTGTTCGGGCTACCAGCCTCTGGTCCCGACACAGTTACATTGACAGTGCCGCAATGTTTTGCAAAATCCCCCAAAGTTGGATACGCATTCACTCATTACATGTGCTACTCTGTCGCCAATTCATATCACAACTTCTATTCGCAATAATTTACATGCTATCTACACTAAGCCAGACGTACCTGACGATCACGTGGAAGCAACACTGGGCATACCATTGGATATCGGGGCCAGATTTTGTGCTCCCTCAACTGGATGCCTACAGTTCTGCCTCTGATTGGAATTGCCAGAGTTGCTAATGTGAGTGTTTGGTATGGATTCCGTAGATGCACCAACTGAATATGGTTGTCTCGTTGACGCGACGTCACACTTGGACGAACGGCCCGTGGCAAGTCATGGGTGTCGCTCTGCTGTAGATTCCAAGGAGGTGGTATTGTTTCGATAAACATTAAAATGTCTGGCAATTTCATGTTTCTGCATACCTGTTTGCAGCATACACATGACGCGTAAACGTTGATTTTCAACAAGCCATGGCATTACGTAAACGTTATTTACAGTTAGACAAAAGTTTTAGTGAGCATATGATAGCTAAACAATCATTTTGTGCTGATCCCATTCAAATACCACGTGTGTGAGTGGCATGCTAATATCAACAAATATCGAACTATCAAACTTGTGCTTCATGCATGAGCATGCACGTGCATATTATGAATCACGATGTTAAAGTCGATGAGGTTTCTTCATGAATATGTATTGAAAGATGCATTATTTAATTTCCGAATAAATTTAAATTTATTGAATTTCCGAAGAAGATGTTTCCGTTTTTATACATCTATAATACACGTAATATACACCGAAGTAGATTTTTATGGAGATTAATAGCAATATTCATGCACACAATTATAGGCCATAACGATGTCACTAGGCCTATTTCCTAGCTTTAGTAGACGAATCAATCTCACTGTAGTGCTCGGTTCGATTTAAATACCAGTACACGTGTACTCTAATCTAACAAAACTGTAATAAAACATCTACTTGAATACAAAGCTATATTTTACATTTCACTGATTTGCTGACCATTCAAACATACACTGCCGTAAAACTCTGCGGACGGAAACATCAGATCAAAGCTTATTGCATATAGCAATCAATCAGTCATCGCCATGATAGTGTAGTGATCATGTTGGGAGCCTGTATGTTTGAAATGTGGATCGATTGAGATCAATGCGTGACTACAATATACGAGACAGAATTATTATCCATCAATCCAAAGCCTATATTTATAGCAGAACACAGGGCAGACAAACCACAACCAGACCTTTAACAATGATGGATTAGGTTTTTATAGGAGTCCCATATGTTCTCTAATGAGTCACGTATGCTGCTGTGTCACGTTCTAATAGATTATGTGTACCATCAACATGGCACTGTCGTGATAAATGTCAAGCTTCTTACCAATGCTATGTGTTCAGTACCAATGCTGTATATGTCATTAAACGACAAAATATTGAGACTTGAATGTCCCAGATGAAGGCTTTTAATAGTTGCGACTGCAAGTTAAAACGACATTGCTCATCAATTTACTTTTCGTGTCCAGCTGGAACGGATGTTCTGATACGTCACACGCCGCTGTGGAGAGCATGTCCTTGGGCTAAAGGGTCCACTGGTCGCCGATTCGAGACTCGTTATTCGATGTCGTTGAAGTTTTATACCTGCAGCACCTTGCGATTTCCAGTGCTTGAACTAAAGAAGGACACGTCTACACGTGTCCTATTTGTTTATGGCTTGGATACGTGATTACGCAAAAAACTACACGAAGTTGCGTTAATCCCAATCTTGCTCACTACTTGCGTTCAATAATGGATATGGTTTTACTCCCAACACGATATCAAACATACCTAAATCAGCGCATTATGAACAGGGGGTGCAATGCCAAACTTTCAACAACATGACACATATGCCATTTGCTTCAAAATTATGTCAAGCAATTAAATAGGACAATGGTGGGTTGAAGTGTGTGGCAATATAGTTAAGATCAGATCTTAGTTCTCGCTACCGTTAAACGAAGATCTGAGAACACCCCATTACGGGTCATATCAGACCGACCATGCGCGAACTGTGACTGACCAATGGAATGACTGACAAGAAGTCGACATTAGCCAATCAGAAGGCAGCTTTCTCGTGGTCTACGGCACTATTTTCAAATTGGCGACTACGTTTCGAAACATATTTTGACAAGTTCTCGATTAGAAATTTGAAACCTGAACAAAAGAACATTGTGTAAGGGCTAATAGATTGTCTTGATTGTATGGATTCAGTCGTTAAGCCCCTAACTATCGTTCGGAATACCCCGTGTGAATGTTTTCGAGGTTGCATGATAAGAAATCACATTCCGACTGTCACTTTCATGATCTGGTAAGCGACCCTCTGATTAGTCGGATGAAAGGTCGTTCTGACGTGACCCCTACTGGGATGTTCTCAGATCTTCGTTTAACGGTAGCGAGAACTAAGACCTGATTTTAATGAGATTGAAGTGTGTATCACATCTGGAGTATGCTTGTCACGTCTTCGTTATTCTGATTCTCTCAATGATAATTCATTGAGCATCATTACCTTGTGTGGGTCGCCATTAACTTCCCTCCCACATAAAAATGGCGTGCTTTTACAAAAAAGCTATTTGCTACATTACTCTCAGATGAATCGCTTGATATACCCTGGTCATTGGGACACGGTTCGCGATTGAAAATGTACGCTTGCATCCAAAGTATACGGTCGTCCAAGGCCTCCCTGTACTACTACTACTACTACTACTACTACTACTACTGCTAATAATAATAATAATAATAATAGCTCTTCGTGATAGAATTGTTTTGTGCACTTTTGCACACAATTATTTGTCTAATGATCCTCTTGTGAAGCATGTCAAGACTCATGACGAAAACAAGGCATTCCACAGTTTTCTAAAACGAGCTAAGGATGTGGGACATAATCTCAATGTCGGCGTTGATTTCGTTGATGGTTCTGTACTGCTGGACGGTTCAGAAATGAGTGTCAACCAAGCGAAGTGCCATACCAAATCGGCCCAGACTCAGTTTTTCATGGAGAGGCTTTCTGAACGACCACTACATCGAGTTAATGTGCAGTGTGTTGAGAAGATTCAGCAACCCTGCAGAGTCCTTCGCTTAGATGAAGTCGTCTGTCCTGAAATGTGAAACAGAAGGCTTTCTGTTTGCTGCTCAGGACCAGTCACTTCCAACTCGAAACCGTCAATGTGGGATTTTGCATCAAAATGTGAATATGAAATACAGATTATGTAATGAATTTAATGAGACTGTCCAACACATTGTGACTGGATGCCCAGCTTTGGCACAGACACAGTATCTTAAGCGACATGATGGGGTGGCTCGATCCTTTTATTACCGTCTTCGCCATGCTTGTGGTTTTGACACAGAGGTCCATCCATGGTACGACCCTGAATGAGGGCGTCATGGAAAATGATAAATACAAAATTATGGAATAGGCCCGTATACAGCCTCAGACATATCCAGGCCAACAAACCTGATCTTGTCCTATAAAATCATTTATATCATTGTATTTTCTGTCCCTTTTGACAGTAATGTGACTGACAAGATTGAGGAAAACATGGCAAATATGCAGACCTCGCTTTCGAGGTAGCAAGTTGTCCGACTCCCAAATTTTCTCGGTGCCTTAGGTTTGGTACCTCCCAATCTGATATTGGGAGAGTACCCAGATTTTCTACCTGTAATACAGCCCTTCTGACAATCTGGGTAATACAGAAGGCTGCAGTGGTGGGGAGTCTTCACATTCTCCGAAAGTTCTGGTTGGGTTTGACTGGGCAGCGCTTCCTGGGAGAAGTCCTATTCGATGTCTGGGCTGCGTGTAGATGGGGCAAGGGTCCTGAGCTGATGATGAGCCTAACCAGCCTGACTGCCAGGATCACCAAAACCTTCTTTGAAGCATTTTTTATTTTGATCTGTAAATAATAATAATAATAATAATAATAATAATAATAATAATACTTGAGTGTGCGAAAGCAACAGGATGACCAGAAATACCACGAATAAATGGCAAATTATTGAAGCAGCATTGGAACAAAGCTATGCAATGTATGCATACCTGACAGAAAAGAATATTCGTGATTTGTGGCTAGCTCCGGCTACTAAAGCTGTGTACATGCGCCCTGAACAAAGTTTGCTTACTGCCAACACTTGGTTAGGTGCCTTTGCATTAACCCTAAGTTCTAACCGTAGCAGACCCGAAATTGCAAATGAGCGTTCGCATTATTCTCCCTTAATTACCTGAAGCAGCTGTCACTGATGACCCACACATGGGCTCACTCAATGACATTCCTGATGGTGGCCTCGAAGGTTTTGAGTTTTCTCCCGATTCCGACCCCTCTTCTGTCGATGATCTTTCTGACGATTCGTTTCATATTTTGTTTATGTCATTCTATAATCAAAGTATTACCTCGTGACACCTTGCCGCAGATTATTGGGCTCTCCACTAGGAAAACACTCCGTCTGTCAATGAGGAGAAGGGAGAAGTCCTATTCGCTGTCAGGGCTGCGTAAATAGTTCGTGAGTGAGTTGGGTTTAACGCCGCTTTTAACAGTATTCCAGTTATATCACTGCGTGTCAGCTTTATGTGGGAGGAAAGCCCGAAGTGACGCAGCTCTCGGACTTTTACCACTTCTGTGAAACCCACGGGCACGGCTATGGTGCTGACAAACCTAGAAACATAATCCTGACGAACCGGGATTCGAACCCACGATCATAGGTTTCTGGCGTGCCCAAGGGACGCAACTCTGCACCGCGAATCGCGGCGCCTTAGACGACGTCGATTGGGCCACCCGTGCTCCCGCTGCGTAGAGAGGAGACTCACGGTTTATTGTGAGGACCAACCGACCCACTCTGCTGCATTCCCATTCTAATCTGTAAATAATAATAAAACCAACAACAATAATAATACATCTATCCAAAGGACGTTTCATTTATACATGATAACCTGTATAAAAACGAGTTATTTACCTTATGGTCATTAAATAATATATTTTAAAGTAGATGTGTGTTAAAGTCGAATTTCAGCATCATCTTGCCTGAGGTGATCAAGCAGATATGTTGTTATTTGTAATAAAGTCATGGACGAGGGCCACAGCGTAGAACAAGGTGACGTATTGCGCCCTTCAGTATTGGGGATAAGAGTACTACGGCTGTCTGACACACCTCGTATACTCTCCTTGTTCTGGTTATAAAGAGTCCTCCGATAGCCTCCAAATTGCTAAAACATTCTCTCATTAATAATCAAGCTGAAGTATTATCAGAACTTGTCTTATCTCATCTTCTGGAAATACAAAAGAAGAAACTGGATTCAAATTAGTGCAATCTTGATATTATCGTTTCTCATAGTCTACATTGTCAGGAAGTTCCTCAGTACAATGCCAAACCAATGTGTGAAGTGTCACAGTCAGTTAGTACTCAAATAATTTATCTCTGTCAGCCTGCAGTACATGGCGAATCAGAAGAAAGGGGTGAGGTGTCTGTTTACACACACAGACAGAATATGGTGATTTCACGATGACACAGTAAATCAAGGTTAACCTAGAAACGATGCTGGCAGATTAATTTACATGATTATAAGAAACGTAATGGATTGGCTGAAGCAAATGATGAAATAAATCTGCGTAGTTCTCGAAAAACATTAATTCATAAAAATATATCCTTCCCGTTCCATGTAGGCATGACTATCTAAACTGTACACCCCCCTTAAAATATATCATATTTAAAACATATAATAGTCATTTTCTTATAACATTATATAAATTCTGTTTTCGTTGATTTTCGTCTATAATATCGAACTTTGTGGACAAAAATGCCTATTTGAAACGAATCAAAATGCATCTGTATTTCACAATTCGCAGCATAACACATACTTTAATCAACAATGTGGGGAATTGACTTTACTTTCGAACAACCTAGTTTGGCTTTACCGCGAGAATATATTTATCCTCAATATACATATTCACAAGGTAAGCACACAAATTTATTTATGTATTGAAGCGTAGTTAGCAGAAACCGCATTTGGATTTCTTGTATTTCTGAATTGGCATCTTCATCGATTCGGTTAATGACGAGTTACATAGGAAAATCACCACTGGTAAGCACTCGCCAATTTTCGACCACTGTACAAAAATATGACAGCAGCGAGCGAGACCGATATGACTCGGTCAAGTTTGTTCGTGAAGAAAAGCGTATGGTCCTTGGCTAATCCCCAGCTCTCTCAAGGCTTTGGACAGCGAGGAACCTTGTGTGGCTCACGCTCAGAAGACAAGCGATAACGCTCACTAGTCATCGATATTAGCTTGAGTGATCAGGATATACCATGCAGGGTTAAACACACGATATCCACCCATCAATAAGCAGGTTCTGTTCCCCTCCTCCCGTTGTGGACTACATGGGGTTCCTGCACGGATAATCCGTGGAGACAAGAACGATCATCTAGGGCAGAGGTCAAAGCATGATGCATGTTTCGATCGTGCTGGCAGGATGCGGGCGATATTTCACCTCGGCGCGCTGATAGGCGTATCGATCGGTGGTAAAGTTTCCGTGCTAACTTTGTTTCTGACAAGTAATCCCTCTTTTTGGAAGTAAAACACGGAATCGGCTGTGCCAGTTTGGGCAGTGACGGTGTAATTGGATATGTTGATTTGGGTACAAGAGCATTCCTCAGCAGTATATTAGACATATATCAAACGAAAGTCATTCGCGCGGATATTAACTTATGAGCCTCTAGCATTAAGAAGCGGTCATATATTTTCCTCTTAACTTAATTACGATGGGTGATCACTCAAGGTTCGGATTCAATATACACTGTCGCTGATTATGGTTTATGTATGTGGAATAATCAAGTAGAAAATACTCCTATAATACTGCTATAATACATTGGGCGTTGTCTTGAGATGTTTTATGGGTCAGACAAAGAAACAGTTGAAACTAGTTTTTGAGCAGTACAATAACAAACATGATCTGTGGTGTCTGTGTGTAGGTTCGTTGTCCAGCAATCTAATCTTCAATCCGTTATGCGTGATTAAAAAAACTTTGGTCATAAAGTATAATATAAAATATAGTTTATCATCTCAGAACGCAGGGACTTATGAGGTCTGCTTGTCTATGGTGACGTAGTTAGCCCTGTGTCTCTCTTTACATCTGCGCCAGGATATGCTAATTATGCTTTTGGGATTCGCGCTGGTTGTGATCTTCAACTTGTTACACCTAACCCTTAACTCAACTAATCTCACTCAACTCAACTATCGAAAGTACTCTGGACATGTATCCACACAATTTTACTAAAACCACCACAACCCAATTCAACGCGAATCCACGCAACCATCAGTAGTAACCTGGACATTAATCCAGACAGCTTCACGGCCCTAGAAACCACCTACACTCAACTCAACTCAACCATCAGTAGTACCCTGGACATAAATCCAGACAGCTTCACAGCCCTAGAAACCACCTCCACTCAACTCAACCATCAGTAGTACCCTGGACATTAATCCAGACAGCTTCACAGCCCTAGAAACCACCTCCACTCAACTCAACTCAACTCAACTCTCAGTAGTAACCTGGACATGAATCCACAGAATTTTACAGTCCTAAAACCACCTCAACGCAACTCAACTCAACTCGAAATATTCAACATGCCATAAATCAAACAGATTTACTATATTAACAATCCCATGAATCCAACGACTTTGGTTGAATACTATATGGCATATTGCTCAGGGTTTTAAATTATGTTAGCATCGTTTATAGGAAAATGGGCAAAACAAATTGACACTTCCATGAATTACATGCACAGCTACCAGGAAAAACGTAAATTCCAGGCACAATCTGTTGGTGTTGTTTCCATGTTATCATGGATGCAACATTTCACGAGAAAAGGTTTTCAATGTGCAATTCTGACTATTTTCACATATTCTCTTACAAGCTCGTTAAACTAAAGGGGAATGTATTCCAGTACACCGTGTTTTGTGGCCAATGAATTTCTCATGAAATGAAATGCTTGATGAAAATATGTTGTGTTTACACTCGTATCACGGCAGGGTTTTTCTTAATATATTTCAAGTTTATATACTTTGGGAGTTTCGTGAAGGATTGCAATGACTGAAGTATCATTGGCAATCTGGTTTTTGATTTCCTCTTTAACAACAAATTAAAACTGTCCGTCACAGGAAAATGATATGGTGATGTTTAAATAAACTTGCGGATTGCAACATGTATCTGTAACAAACATTACATTTGAAAAAACAGAAAGAAGTTATTTTATTTCAACATGTAACGTCAGACAAATTTGGAAGCGTAACGTCAAATTAGTACGATGGATATTGAGTATCATCATAAAATTTATCTTATATCGTGAACATTTCAGGTTAAAGACCACGAATGACGCAATGATTGATAGCACATCCTTTCTTACCATTTGAAGCATTAGTCGAGAAACAGCGAGACAGCAAAAGAATATTTCATGACCAAATTGACAAAACTATTTCCGATTTCCGACTCCTGATTACATATCCCCAAAGAGCGTAACCTGTAACCTTGGTAACCTTAAGACGCATCTCGCATCAAACAGGGATAAACGATGCACCGTGATGGTGCTGAAAACTACGAGATCTGCGTCGATACTTACTGTCAGAACATCAAGCCATGGATGTGTTATGATGACAATACATATCCCTGCAAACAGAGATTGATCACTACGGAACAAGCCACGGAAAGGCAATAATTTCATTTCTCCGTCCTGTCTGTTTAAAATTGATAACTCTCCATTTTCGATTTGATAAACTTTTCTTCCCGACAACGCCAGAACGAAGGCTGTTCGTGTAAGTCCGCCCTCGAGTCTCGATTGAGGTGCGAAACTGAGTGACCAGAAACTTCATTTGCACCTTGGTAAATTAGATTTAATCGCGTCTGTGAACCGATGTGAACTTTGCTCCATCACACACAGACTAGGTCCTAATTTCAGACGTTTTGAGATCAGAAATCGAAGAGGACTGTCTTATAAGCAAAGCCTGTTTCATTGCGGGAATTGTTACCTCGGTGAGAAATCACTGTAGTTAGCAAAATGGAGACGCTTTGTAATTGGAGCCAAGGGCAAAATAATTTACAGCTCTGTGATGCTAGACTTTAAGGATGAGGTTATATAAAGTCTTTGTTTGATAAGTGGCTTAGAATAAAGAGGCTAAGTACACAGAAGGATGCGTATATTAACAGACGTTTGATAACAATGACACGGTGTCTGAAGAAAAGATTATAGACAAGTTAATGAACCATACAATGAAGACAGCGCTTTAAACGACCCAGTTACTCAAATTTGACGTCGTAATTTTGTACGGAAGGGTTTTGTTACGGTGAGTGTCTCGCTGGAAACAGTACACATGGTGGTGAAGATGATAATGGTGGTTGTACGTGAAGTACAACACATATATAGTTTTTCTTCTATGTTTAGGAGACAGATGTTTAGATGGTTAGTGGGAAAGTCGATGAGTAATGTTTGATCCTGTTCTTAATCAAAGCCTTTTATTCTATGAAAGATTGCGTTGATAAGGCATTTTGGATTTTATGCCGTTTAAAAATATATACACAATTTAAGGAAGATGGTCAGATTGATATTTGAACAGCCTAATATTTCAACCCTTTTACCATTTCTATACCACAACCTAAACATTTACAAATGTTTATAATGACGGTGGATATGTGATTCGAACAAACAGCTTCCAAGGCTCTTGTGATGCAAAAATGTCTTGCCTAAACATTACGTTTTAATTTACCCACTCGTGAAGATCTGGGCAGAGAATAGGTCTTCAGCAACACTTCTTCCCGAAGAGGTGACAATGCTTGTCGTAAGAGGCCACAGACGGGATTGGGTGGTCAGGTCTGCTGACTTGGTTGATGCATGTTATCGTGTTCCAATTGCGTAGATCGATGATCCAGATGTAAATCATTTTATTGTCTGATCCAGACTCGATTATTTACAGACCGCCGTCATATAGCTGGAATGTTGCTGAATGCGGCGTTGAACAACAGCAACTACCAATAAATACATACCGTCGTATACATTTTACATGGTTGATGTTTATGCACGTTGTGATCAGCTTGGTTAGTATCACTGCGCTACAACGCAACCAGAGGGTACAACTTTTCTCGTAAACTCGCACCAACAACTTCATCTTTCATCATTAAAAGCAGCCCAACAGAGCAAATAATGCTTCAGCCGTAACATTTCATGAACTAACGTCATTGAATGACGTATATATACTATTACTCATTTAATGGATACAAATCGTGTCTGTCTTTACGTCATTTCAATGATAACACTGTTATCATTTGGCTACTTTGTGAATGTTATTTGTATGGTTGTATACCATGCCACAGCCATGTCGAAATGAGTAAGGATGTTATAGACAGGAAATGAAGGGTTATGAAAGACTATAATTTGTAGTGAAATTTGCGTGGAATATCTACACAACATTTATCGTAAAGGTATTAATGATTCCACACTATGGTATCCAACAACCCACCATGGTTTGAAAGCAGTTTTCTTCTTTGGGGTAAGATATTGCAGGTTCTAGAAGTCATGCAACGCAATTCTGGGCTAGACAATATCAAAGATACTGAAACCAGTGATTGGCATTATGAGCAAAGATAGGATGTTTAACAAATTATGACTGCTTACAACTTGTCTACAATAAAAACTATTCAACTTTTGATAGGGATACTCAGTAATATCATTCTATTTATATAGTTATACATGGGACATGAGAATCAGTTTTGTGTACTGTGGATGACATACAATATCCCTTTCAAAAGTGAAGTAGTATATTTCAATACGGTTGTGGTCATGTTGGACTGGGCTCAGAGGGTTAAACGTATGCATTTGGCGTGACAGGATCCGCTGACTGCGCGTTCAGATACGCCAAATTTAAGATCATTGTTTTATCAGCTCTCCACCTATGTTCATTGGAGTCATCAATGTGACATGTACACCCAAGACGGTCCCTTTCGGCATTCGTTCCACATTCTAGCTGACAAGATGGCTTAAAATCAATGTAATATTAAAAGCTGAAAGTACAGGTGGAACCAATAATCATTCGTCTCAGTTAAACTATGAAATTAAATGCATTAAATGAAAAACAATCTGTGTGAGTCTCCATCGAAAAAGCATTATCTATATAAATATGTCATGTGGTATAAATGTGTTATTTTATCGGTTAAGATACATGCATAATTACACACATGTACTCCTTGTTTGTGCCAGATAAACATTTTTTTAACAGAAACTTATGTGTTGTTGAAACTGCGCCAAACTGTGCGCCTTTGGGTATGAAAGACTTCTGTAAATATTGTAACATTTCCCAGTTGCAGTGATAGAGCAATACTTGACTTTTGAATTCACTCTTTCACATATTTACTTTTGCACATATGTTGTTTTAAAAACATAGCTTTATACTCTCATATATGTAATGGCAGGCGATTGTTGATGTGTTGATTTAGTTGGGTTTTTTTGCTGTGTGGACAAACAGGTTCGGGGAAACAATCCAGCGATTGGGTGAGTGACGAGGGGCTCTCACCAGTATCGGTTTAACGCAGTGGGGAAGCCAGAGGTTCACAGGTCACAACAAGGTAAACAAATACACAATACAACAAGGATAAAAGCGAGACAGGATCCGAATCCACAACTATCGGGTTCTGGCAACTTTGATCTTTGGGATGTTTTTGTGTTGTTTGTCGGTTGTTCAACAATATTCCCGAAATATAACAACCGCTTGTAAATAATCGATAATCTGATCAACAAGGTAGACAGATTATTTGGAAACGTCTCACCTCATAAAACAAGTGTAATTAAATATTAACGAGCCTTCCATCTAGGGTTATTAAAGACAGTCACTATTATTTGCAGTGAAATTTGCGTAAACGTATTAATAATCCCACATTATGGTATCCATCAACCAAACATGGTTTGAAAGCAGTTTTTGTCTTTTGGGTAAAATATTGCAGGTTTTAAAGTCATACAACGTAATTGAGGGCACGACAATATCAAAGATACTGAAACCAGTGATTGGCATTATGAGCAAAGATCCACGCCGATGAGACACATGCCTCATGTCACCCAACCTCACCACCCAGGTCGTTAAGTCGCCTTTGATAATAACCAGAACATGTTGCTGGGGACCCTTCATAAACAGGAATTCCGGCTGGGTGTGAGTTTTGAAGTTCTGTACCAATGGTACACCATTGACCTACTCTGAATGACTCAATTGTTTCACAGCCGTATTATGTTAACACGCCTGATTTCACTCAAGTACTGATTAAAGGGGCATTAAACCCTCCTCACACACATTAAATAAGTACCAATATGAAATAGACAACCGCAGCTACAGATTGTAAACGTTGTCTTTCATAAATATATCACCTATTTTACCATGTATTAATAGATAAAACAATTGACGCCTTCGTTGCAGATAAAAACGAAAAGACTAAGATTGCTTGATAAATGGCAAATGTCTCGACATATGATACCAGATTAGTTAACTACTCGATTAAAAAGATATTTTTTAACACGTCCCCAAACACTCAGCCCTGTGTACAGTTTTCGAAGAGCCAAGACTCAAAACCTCTGCAGCATACACCAAAGAGGCATGACACTCTAGAAAATAGGCAATATAAAAACTGAAATTATCAAAATTACTTCAGATTACTCCGAGTTCCTCTGCTAATATGTCAAGAATTTCATTGGACTAAAGCTCACGTCATCCCCTTAAGGTATACCGACGTTTATCCAATGGACCAAATTTAATTTCATTGCTCGTGGCGTTATATGAATAAGCAATTCAGGTAGAAGGCTTTCTCTCTAGCAGGCACCAATGCCTCCCGGATCTGATTCGTTTCCTTGGTGTTTTTCTGAGATAGCTAATAGAGTTTAAAGATAAAAATTGCAAGCCCTTAGGACACAGGAAAGGGTATAGAATTCGTATCAGCATTCCCCATCAAGAAACTTTGAAGGAACGAGTTAATACCCTTGTTTGCTTGTTCGCAAACGGATAAGCTGTGAGTTCCAAAGAATTAGGTTCATTATAGGTCGGGATCAAAGACCAGGGCTATCTGATAAACAAACTGAGACCGTATTTTCGATCGTTTATTTAACTGTTTAACTACGCATTAATACCAGTAAACGTGCCTCGTCCTAAGATAATATGTACTTCACATTATGGGTGGTCAGTTTTGTAAAAATTGAACCGGGGCCGTTTCCACTTAGAATTATTCAGAGTGCGACGTAGTATCTTCACTTGGAATCTTTGTTACCATGAGATGCTGTTTGGAAGGGCATAGAGTGTGATGAGACTGTGACAGTGTTTCACAAGATATCAATTGAATTCGGTTTCAGTTAAAACGATGTGTCAAGACGCACGTACCTTGATTCTCCAACCAAATTCAATATTATTAGAGATCGTATGAAGCAAGTGTATATATGAATCGTTCTTCGATCATGGTGAGGAAACCTCAAGCGTCCTTAGCAATCTCGGTTCACCCCGATTATATTTCTAGGTTTGTCAGCACCATACCAGTGTTCGTGGGTTTCACCTATGTGGTAAACGTCTGAGACATGCATCACTTTCCTCCCACATTAAGCTGAGACGCCGTGATTTAACAGGAATACTGTTCAACCCAACTAACTCACTCACTCACTTTTGCAATCTAGTTCAGGTCGAGAACGTTCTCTCCTGCTTGTGTCCACAATACCTTGCATATAGTATGAAACCTCGTTAACGAACAAACTAGATAGATAAATAGATAATAGGCAGATACGTAGGTGTGGCTGGATGGATAGATGGATCGATAGATGCATGTAGATAGATAGATTGAAAGCAAGATACGTAGGGATGGATAGATAGATAGATAGCAACGACAAGGTAGATAGGTAGGTGGTAGGTAGGTACGTAAGTAGCTACGTACGTTGAATGAATGGATGGATGAATCCATCGATAGATTGAGAGATAGAAACGACCTTTTAATTTGAAACTTTTAAAGCAAATATTTAACATATGCGTATGTTACAGACTGTGGCTTTAGATGATTCATTCAGCCTTGACACATAACATAACTATTTCTGGTATTGTGGGGCTTCAAAATTGGATTTGTTCAAAAAACTACAAACTTGACTAGGCTTAAAAAGTCGTTGAAACACTGCAAACTGAAAGTCATAAACCTAACGATGATACCCGTATCAAATGCATCACCATTGACAAAACATTTCTTGTTTGTTTTACTGTTAGCCGCACTTTCTTTACGCTTTCTTTTGCCCGGCAGTGAAGAGACCACTTGAGAAGAAGATGACACATAAGTATATGCAGTAGTATGTTCACAGCATCCATCGATACAGAAACAGTTCACAATTTATGATACAGAATATAAATATAGAACAAAAATAGTAACATAAATCATGAAACACTTTTGAGCGTGATAACATCCACGGTTCAGGTGACGTGATGACGTCAACATGTTCTTGCTGTGACCTTACTTCATATGGATGATTTGAGTGCGAAAAAATCAAGGTTTCAGCTTTCGCCCTCACCTGTGACATTAGGAAGTGCATGCAATATTCACAAAGGGGTGATAGATTAGTTGCCTTAATGAATACGACAAAGTGAGTGCATTTCATTTAAGTTGAAACGAGATGCAGGAATCATTGGATTAACGTTTTTCAAGCTTTTCTCTATAAAACTACACCGACGATTCATTTTATATAGCAAAACAAATAAATTACTGTTATTTTGTCACGGAAACAAACTGTGTCTACTTTCGAGGTTGTACTATACTGATGTCAGTAGTTGGTAATGTCGTCCTGTGCTTTGATTGATATCAACTGTTTTGGACATTGCACTGAGGAACCTTTCTGCTATCAATGACTGGGACGGTCAGTTCTCATTAACATCAAAGTCCACTTTTAAGAGAGGATGAGATGAGGTTAAGTGTGGTGCTGACAGACACTTCACTGCACAGGAAACGTCTCTTTGTCGTTTTGCGAAATTTATCGCCAGTTATGCAGTATTATACTGCCATTATCGCTCTGTGTCTTTGGCATTATCGCGATTTATTATTATTTCGCTATTTTTTATGACACTTTCGCGACATTTCTACGATAACAATTTAGAGAATCAAATTATATTGTTGATTAATCAGACCTTTTACGCGGGCATTCCGCTGTTCTTTCTCGAGATATTTGTGCGCCACTTTAGCAATAATATCGCGTTACGATCGCGAGTCTTTCGCGGTAACATTTTGTGACACAGCGGCGATTCTTTGCACGGTATTAACATCTACAAACCTTAAACCTATGATGACGAAAGCCAGGGAAGAAAATCGTAGAGCGGTTCTGCGCTTTGATAAACTGATTATTGATGACAAGGTTTTCAAGTACGATGTCGACAAGGATAGTGTGATAGAATTAGACCGGCGTCGGGGTTCCCGATCTGCACGTGCAGACAGTCAGCAGAATGTCGACACGGATTCACGTGACATTACATAGGAATGTGTCCGGGCCCACAACAGCGACATTGACAACGACGATTACACTGTATCTGTGAATGATGACGTGGGTGACTGTCAATTTTAAGGAGTAAGTTGGATAATGCTGAACTAATTGACTTTTGTTCACAGTTTGACATTTTTTGTCTTCTTGAAGTTTGGAGAAACATGATTGCAACAGTGTTCCACGGTTATTGTGTTTATTTAAATTACAGGGACTACAATCCGCGAGGTGGTGTGGTTGTATGTGTTCGGTCTGAACTTGAGCGCTATATCAAGTATGTTTGTCTAGATTTCACCGATATTATATTGGTTGTTTTTGAGAAAAGTTTGTTAAGTTCATTCATTTTGTATGATTACATCTTTGTATTTACATATATACATCCTACTGGCTCCTCTGTGGTAACAGATGTTAGACCACTGCAAGGCATAGAGTATCTGGAGCCAAGCTATTTATTTATTACTAATCGTTTTCCAAATGGTAAGTTCATAGTATTTGGGGATCTTAACGCCAGGTGTTGAAATCAGTCCGATTTTGGTGTGCATGATGGGAATCGGTACATACCGAGCTTTGAGGACATGGCATAATTCCTTTTACACTCCCAGACGAAGCCGTGATGATATATGCAATGAATATGGAACGGAACTCCTAGATTTGTGTTCAACTCATAACATTCACATGTTGAATGGGAGATGTTCGGGTGATACAGAGGGTAGCTTTACTTGTTTTCAAGGAGACCTATTTACCAGGGATATCGACTTTACGGTACTTACACGGTGTGAGTCTGATCATTTTCCAATTGCTATGTCATTGCAAGTACATACTGACCATAGTACAACGGAGAACGGGGTAGAAAACGAGGAAAATAATACATCGTCAGATATACTAAGACATGTTTGAATGGACGCTGTTATTGAAACTTTTCGGCAGTCTGCAGCTGATATGTCACCTTATGTATTAGACAGTGACAGAGACCAGGTTCCACTGAATATCGAGTCTGCGGTAGAAAAATTAGTTGATGTATTTCATATTTGTGCTGAGTCTTGTTGTCTTTTAAAAAAAGAAGTATAGTACTGTTCGCCGGATTAAGTATAGTAAGAATTGGTACGATGATGAGTGTATGAAAATAAAAAGACAAAAGTTTAATAAACTTGATTTATTCAGAATCTCAGGAAGTAAGGAACTTTTGAAGGAATATTTTGTAATTAAGAATAATATTAGAGAATTGTGTAGACAAAAGAGATTGGAGCATGATGAACATTGTATAAATGATTTGGTCAATAACAGCAAAAATAGTAAGTCCTTTTGGAGACGCGTCAACAATATTATTTCTTCACCTTCAGTGACAGGGAACCCAGGTATTACCAATATGCAGTGGACCATATATTTCCAGCATGTGTTTAATTTAACTGATATACCTGTGGATGGGGACAATCTGGATGAGGCAGAAACTTTTATCAACAGCCATGATATCAATGAGTGCAATTACTGTAATGATGATGTTATGAATAATCTCCTTAATGCTGATATAACTGAAGAAGTATCATCAGCTGTTCATAACTTGAAACTGGGTAAATCGGCTGGACCGGATGGAATTCTTCCTAAAATCGTGAAAAATTGTAGCACTCCAATCATACCACACTTAACTATAGTTTTTAATATGATTATGCATAGTTGTGTATTCCCTTACGAGTGGGCAAAGGGTATAGTAGTTCCCCTGCATAAGAAAGATAATATAACGGATGTATTTGGAAAGTTGATGACAACAGTATTAAATGATAGACTCAAGATTTTTGCAGACGTTGATGATACAATTCCTGAAGCTCAGGTAGGGTTTCGAAGCGGATACAATACAATTGAAAATATATTTACATTACCGTGTTTAGCACAAACATTTCTCTCTAAACGTCGGGGAAGATTGTATTGTTTATTTGTTGATTTCCGTAAAGCGTTCGATTCGATTAACCGAAAGATCTTGTGGTATTCATCCATGAAAAAAAGAATACACGGTCGTTTATTGGTGGTTTTGAAGGATCTATACTCTAAGATTCAGTGTGCTGTCAGGACATCAAATAACTCTCTTTTAGATTATTTCGAATCACTGAGTGGTGTTCGATAGGGCTGCATGTTGAGTCCGTTTCCGTTAACGATGTTTATCCTTGAATTACAGTCTATGATAGAAAGAAGTGATTTGCGAGGGATTTGTATTGGAGAGGAGTTTAAAGACATATTACTTTTGCTATATGCAGTTGGTAAATATGTATCAAGTACAGCAATATTAGCTGAATATGGAAGATATGGTTTGCATGTGGATTATCATATGAAGTGTGTGAAATACTGGTGTAAACTGATTAGAATCAATGATGAAAGATATCCCCGACAGTGTTATTTGTTAATGAAGAAGCTGGATGAATGTGGTAGAATTACTTGGGCAACTCATGTTAAATATTTACTCGACATTTATGGATTTGGTTATGTGTCGCACGAACAGAATATTGGTGATGTTGAGTGTTTCTTACAGCTGTTTAGACAGCGTTTGTTGGATTGTAACAAACAGAGTATACAGATGAAAATTAAGGTATTATTCACACGCCAAGATAGTATTGGATATGGAATATTATGTTACAGCTTTCAGAAATAGAGACCATAGACGTATGCTGTGCCTGTTGAGATTAAGTGAATCGCCTATACGTAGTTATCTGGGCAGAAGAGAGGATATGTTTTATTCACAACGCTTTTGTCGGCTATGTAACAATGGTTGTATTGAGGACGAAGTCCATTTTGTGTTTGTCTGCCCGTTTTACGCATCATTAAGAGAAAAGTATATTCCAGTAAGATTCTATAACAATCCATGTATTAATACTTTTAGCAATCTCTTAAAAAGCCAAAATGACAGTATACTCAGAAATGTAGCTGTAAGTATGTGAAGGAAGCTCTATTGTTACGTACAAAGACCCAATATTGTACCGTTAGTATGGTTTTCAATGTAAATTGCCTCAATTGTGTGTTACTATATATAAGTGAAATGTACACGAGCCTATGGCCTTCCATACATGAATAAACATATATATCTACATGTACAGTTAGTTCCAATATCTTAAACCAATGACCACTTTGCTTCTAAAAAATAGAGAGTGTGCATCAGTAATTACTGTTTGATGACACTTTCACATTTATTCCGAGTCAGATACCTCAGTGGAAGACTGCATGAGCAGCCATGTACACTATCAGGGCACGATGACACATATTACGTGTTCATTCCCGGTTGAAACGTGAAGATTAACCAGGAAATCAGAGTTAAATTGTGAAACCAGAAAATATACACAAAAGCTAAAGTTATATTGAAATACACTGGATTAGGTTTACAATCGTTAAGGTCAATACAATTGTTCAAAATAGCTGGCAGTAGCAATAAATAACATGCCCTACTACACAAGGCAGTGCACTCACGAATGTTCAGAATCTGTGACAGTCGAATGTCTTGGAAGATGCACTTGTTCCATTCTTGAATCCAGAAAACAGTGTTGGAAGCACTTTCCGATAAGTATCCTGTCCGCACTGAGTCTAGTCGTAGAAGGCATCGGATCGCCCTTGTCTAGCGCTTATATAGGTACAGAAAGCCTTCCAGAAACTGTTCAAGCTTTTGTTGATACACAAAGGCTGACAACTTTCATGTACCCATACTTGTCTAATTCCTTCAATAAATAATGTCGAGAAACAACCGCAGGTGTATGAACGGTTCAATCAGCTGCCACTGACAATCATCAGACATAAACTTACACTATATGTTGCCATATAACACTCATAACCAAGGAGACCAACCCATTCACAATTCAGACATCTCTCACAGCAAACATAGAGTAATAGGATGCATTCATCATCCGAATCAAATCTGAAGAACACTATTGAAACAAATTAGAAAAGACAGTCCTTATCCCATGTGAACCCAACGCTTTTACTCTGATACCAAATCGTCGTATAAAAAAATATGCCTGATATTCCGTTTGATCAACATCTATTCTTGTCTTGAACCCGATATGTATTATTCATGCATACACGAAAAGAATCAGAAACAATCAAAAGACATGACGTTGTGATATAAAACCTGATATAATAAACATAATATTGATAAGAAACACAATTGTATTATTATCAAGGAAACATGTTTGAAAAGAAAATTATCTGTGTAGTTTTTCGCATATTTCAGCATTACAAACCTGACGGAAAAAGTCAATAACTATGCTTTCGAGACTCATGCATCATAATTTTAAACCTTGTTTTACCTTTATGTGACAGGGAGGGGTCTATGGAAGAGGGATTGGACATTATATCTCTCAATTATGGTAAATAGATTCTACGGCTCCGGCGAAGCACCTTAATGTGATATGAAAAAATGGCCCACGGCACATTCCGACGACGTGCTGGTTGAAGCCGATGCAGTAAACGTCAACACAACTGTTTTATATATTGGGGGGAAGGAGGACCCGGAATGAAGAGTTGCGTCCCGTGGGCGTGCCAGGATCTTATGGTTGTATGTGCGAATCCCCGATTCGAAATGACAACGTTCCTCACTTTCTGAGCGCTACGTTCCTGTTTATGTGTTTCGCACAATTAATGAACGTCTATGACTTACTTTTGGGATTTCCCTCCATATTAGGCTGTCGCACGGTGGAGGTACAGAACTAGTCTTCAACGTGGTGGTAAACCCAACTCATTCACGCTTTGATATCCTTCATGGTCATTGCGATTTTCTCTTCTAACTTTCCATTCAGATGAGAAAGAAGATCTTTTTTCACATTTCCTTCCACATCCACGGAAATATCACAGCGACATGTGCCTATATGAGCAATAATATGCGCTATAACAGCACAATGGCACAGAATAGTAAGGTCACAGAAAATGACCATCAAATCCTCATTTAGGACTTATGAGTGAACAAACATACTTTATATCTGTAAGGTATTTAAGGTTATCCTTAACTCCGATGTGTGTATCTGATGTTCTTGTCTTGGTAAATTACAAAATGCAGAAGAAATATATTACATGCATTTTGTGATTATCATGTTGAATTATTTTCAGCAAAACAAATACCTGCCTAATGCCAACTGAGCGTCTATTACAGCCTAACCGTCTACATGTACTAGCACCCTTGTAACACGAGATATTGTTCAGGGGCATAGCTCATCCTGTCATAACCATTTGTATGATATAAGTTACTTTTTATCCATCAAGAACGGTTCTTGTTTGTTTTGTGAATAAAATGTAGAACTCATCACATAGAATTCTTAAACTTCCAGCTCGCCTGGCACACAAACATAACATTTTGATATTACATTAGTTGGTTGGTTTGCTAGTGGGTTTAATTGAAGCTCCCTAGACCATGGGGCCACCAGCGACCCCTGACGCAGTGACACAAGGAGGTTGCAAGAGAGCATTGCCTCAGTTTGCTGGATTACTTTGCGTGATATATAGAGCACGAATACGAATAGAAGCCAACTACATGCTTCGTTTGGCAGCACTTGTAGCCCTGCCAAAGTACAATAGCTCCATATGTATCTCAGCCCTCTCACAAATGAATATTGTTTCAATACGACAGTATTCAATAAGTTAGCTAAGCAAAGACGGCCTGTAACTAGATGAGTCTGGACCAGGCAACCAGTGACTGAAATCATGAGCAACGATGAATGCCACAGATGCACCATGACTCGCAATCAATCAAGAACCTGAATACGCAAACCGGTTTAGGCGTTTCTAACGACCAACAATGGTATGATGGACATTGCTTTCCAGGTCCCCATGGGGAACATATCCATGAACTCTTTACTCTGTCAGGAATGAAAGGAGATCCATCGTCTGGAGATGTACTTTACTGGGAGGACAGTGTCATCGCAATGTGGGAAAGCAATACGAGTCAGGATGAACCAGACGAAACAGTTTCTAGTGGAACACTTAATTTTCAGCCCAGTGTCTTGGGAGATGTATGCAGTTAACAGAGACTTCGTCTGGGCGTATGTCGATAGACGCCAGAAAAACATAAAATGACACGTGCTCACTGGATTTTGATTGTGAAATTATGCACCCGATCCCATGACACCATGGGCATTCAAGCTTAACGTATACAAGCACATTCTAAAATCATGTCAAATAGGGAGATTGGAATCATGACTGTTAAAATTGATAGCGAATATTCACGCATTCTTGGCTCCAAGATACATATGGGGTTGATTAGTATAATTACGATATTTCCGAACAATAGCCTCATGTTATCATAACTTTTTACTTTTCATATGCTTCCGAAATGTGAATTCGTGATTTTTTCAAATGTTCTATTTGCTTTGTTTTGCGTGATGTTAGCGACACGTTAAAGTGTTAAATAAAAAAACACGAGCAGTTAGAAAAGTGCGTGGTTGCGGTAATGGGTAGATGCTATCATGTGTTTACAGGTGCCCGCTCTATCACGTCAATGAACTTTTGATGTCTGACATGTGATCAAGGGAATCGAAGTTCATTTACCTGACGTCCATCCTATTGTTGTGGCAGGAACAGTTTGACATGAGTTGAAATCCGAAAGAGACAATTAAAGTGAATATGATCATTGGTTTTGTAGCACCATTCCCTTGCTTGTAGTATACATAATTGTATAGCGAGAGTACTTTGAGTGAACATTAATCAAATCTATTTATTGACTGTTGATTTGTTTTCGCTTCATTGAGGTATGAATCGAAAAAACTGATGTGCAAACTCTATGAATCCGCGTATAATTAATTTTTCGTTGTGGTCATTGTAATTGCTGCATTCTGATTATCTGAATTGGTCACGTGTTATTGCATTTATTTCCCAGTGAATGTAAAAAAAAAGAAGGAAACGCCCACTGATGCGGGCTACTTTTATTACTGCGGAATGTTGGGAAATCCCGATATTACGTGTAAATGCACACAAGGGAATTCCCTTTCTGCTCACGTATATCGTAATGCAGAGGACACTTAGCGAAATTCATGCATATTCATTGTCCAAACCACCCTTGGACACCGAAGGCCGAGAAGGAAATTCAATGAAACAGCAAACGTACAGGCTCGCTCGCCTGTTTTTTTGTCCGCTCGCCTGGGTTCCACAAACTTCTTCGGGTTTCTTTACTAACCCGCATTTTTCCAACTGTGTTTGGCGTTAACTGACTATGTCATTTGAAACAGCCGCCTTCTCAAGGGACATAATTAATTGCGGTTCGTTACAGTTTGATTGTTGCAGTTCTTCGCGCCTCTTGCCTTATTTGATAGGTCCTTTGAACTTAGTTTGGATCCTACTCTCCGTTGATTGGCTACTGATTTTGTGGGCGTGTCAAATTGAGTGCAAAAATTAAACAATCACCTGATTCATGTCACGAAACAGTATGTATTCCTACACCTGAAATATTTATTAATCGCGTCATTTTTGTCTGCTTTGATATATACAACTGTATAAACTAGTGTGCATGTTTTCGTTGTCCAAATTAATTTTAAGGATTGACTGTGAATTTTTTTCCTATTCACTGAGGTATGAATCGAAAAACCGATGTGCAAACTTTTGTAAGAATCCGCTACGCGGTTTCATACAGTTTGCACATTGGGTGTTCGATTCGTACCTCAATGAACCTAAAATATTCCACAGTCAATCCTTTAAACAATATTTGATTTCACCTTTGCAGACAGGCAATCAGATATGAACATTACATGACGATAATACCCGGAGAAAAGGCAATACTCTCCCACAGAAAAAAATAAACCTTGACGAAGACAAATCATTTTGTACCCAGTATCTGATCAATTATACGGCCATTTCCGTGCATATTTAACATAACAAGGGCATTAATTCATATCAGGTTGATATTTTACACTCTGGAATATTTTTCTTATGAGAACGTTTTATGAACTATTTTGAGCGGTTGTTATTTCATACCTTTTTTTATGTATAGAAATGATATTTATATTGTTAACGTTAATAATAAAATGTTTGGAGTGCATCCTTTAGGATGCTGGCATTTCATGAAAGCAACCATACTGCATTGTATATAAGGGCGCCTTGAGTCATGGTGAGGTGAGGTGAGTAGAGGTGAGGTGAGGTGAAATGCTGTATAAACAACTCGTTCAAGATAAGTTATATAGCGACGTGCATGCACGTGTGTGTGTGTGTGCGTGTGTGGCTCCTTGTGCTAGTTTGGATATTTACAAGCCCACAGAGATATCATTCACCAGTTAAGATGGCTACCACACTGAGACACATTATGCTGACTCCGAGCAGGTCAGTGATGTTATGCTAAATACCGGGCAGGGTAACAACAAGTAAAAACAACAATGGTTGCCATTTCATGAATGCAACCACACTGCGTGTATACATGGGCACCTTGTGTCATGGTAAGTTGAGGTGAGGTGAAATGCTGTTTGAACAACTTGGTCAAGATTAAGACAGTTATGTAGCGACGTAGTTGCACGTGTGTGTGTGTCTTCTTGTGCTAGTTTGGTCTTATGCTAGCCCACAGCGGTATCATGCACCAGTTTAAGATGGCTACTGCACTGATACACATTATGCTGATCCCGAGCCAGGCAGGGTAACCACAAGTGTAATATTGTAACGTATTTTGGTATGACACGGCAGGGGAATGAACCACCGATCTTCCGCTCTCCGGGTGATACTCTATTCGATATATCGTGGAGGCAGATTGTGTCCTAGTGTTGTGTTGCGAGTTGTGTAGCAACAACACCTCCTGGAACAACTATTGTCGCACCTTCTTCTGCATCTACAGATGTAAGGCGACTTTGAACAGTACTGGCTAAATGTGGGACGAAACTCCGTTTATGGCTTTGATCAGAGATTTTCGCTAATAATGAACCTGTTAGCACTACAATCGTATAGTTTACGAAGAGCCAACACTCCCTCCTCTGTAGCATACATATGAGAGGCATCACATTCTTGATAATTGATGCCAGTAAACGTGACTGGCGTGGTACTTCCCTTTGAGTTTGGTCAGTAATCCAACAACATGGTATCCAACAATCCACCATGGGATAAAATCAGCTTCCACATTTTGTGTAACAATGGGTAATTTTAGCAGTCATACAATGCAGTTCTGGGTTAGATAATATGAGTGACACTTAAACCAGTCATTGGCAATAGGAGCAACGATCCAAGCCCTTGAGACACTAACAAGCAAGTAACCCAGCCTGACCTCTGAATAAGTAATTTGTAATAGAGCTGCATTATGTTAACTCACCTGATTTAACTAAAATATTGTTCAGAGGGCAATTTGGGTCTCCTCCCTATACAACCATACATACAGATTTGTAACTGTGTCTTTTATTGATGCATCAACTTTTAATTAAGAGACCCAAAAGGCATTTAATGCATGGTGTTTGAGTTGCGAGTCGCAAAACTTTGTTGAATAAGAATACACTAAAATATTGTCAAATGTCTCGACATATGATACTAGATTAGTTAAAGATTCGACAGAAAAAGATGTTTTAACAAGTTACGTCTCTAAACACTCAGCCTTGCGTACAGTTAATGAAGAGCAAAGACTCCAATCTATGCAGCATACAGAGAGCCATGACACTCTGGAGAATTGACACTTAGAAAATAAGAAATTATGAACATTTCTTCAGATTTACTCAAAGTTCCTTTGCAAATATTTCAAATATTTCATTAGACCAAACCTTACTTCATTCCCTTAAGATATACCAACGTTTATCCAATGGACCAAATTTAATTTCATCGCTCGCAGCGTTAAAAGAGTAAGCAAATCAGGTAGACTGCTTTCTCTTTAGCCGACACCACTGCCTCCCGGTGATTCGTTTCCTGTGTGTTTTTCAGAGACAGCTAATACAGTTAAAAGATAAAAATTGCAAGCCCTCTAGTACACAGGAAAGGGTGAAGAATTCGTATCAGCATTCCCCATCAAGAAACTTCGAAGGAATGAGTTAATACCCTTGTTTGCTTGTTCACAAACGGATATGCGGTTCGCAAACGTGTAAGTAGGTATGTATGGAAAGGGGAAGGAATGGAAAGATGGACAGTTGGATGGATATGTTGGTTGGTATGTAGATAGGGATGGATGGATGATGGATAAATACATGGAAAGCAGCAATGTAGGTAGATAAGTAGGTGGTAAGAAGATGGATGGATAGATTTTTCAAATCATATATTTAATACTCCGGCTTTACAGGCTACATTCAGCTTTGACACATAAAATGATGCCTACTATTGGATTTAGATCTAAACACCCGGGCTTGAAAATTGGATTTGTAAAAAAAAACTACAAATTTAAATAGACGGTGAAATGTCGCTAAAACACTGCGAACGTAAGGACCAAAACACAACTATCACACCCATATCAAAAACGTCCCCTTCGAATTACAATTTCCGGTTTGTTTCAGTTTTAGTCGCTATCAAACACAGATGTATACTTTCCTTTGTCAGGCAGAGTGGAAATCAGTTAGAAACAAATACCCATAAGTACATACACATACATCGATACAGAAATACTTCACAATATATTACACAAAATATCAAAGTATATATTAACGTATACAAACATAGAAACGTAAATCAAATTACACTAATGAGTGTTATAACAACCAGAATGGGTTGGCGTTAAGATGTTCTGGCCGTGACTATATTTCTGATTCAGGTCTGGTTGTTTAATTCATGTGTTCACGTATGCGAAAAACTCACCATTTAAGCTTTTGCTGTCACCTGTGACATTATGAAGTGCATGAAATATTCACAGTGGGATGATTGATTATTTGTTTTAACGAATACGACAAATTGAGTGTTTCTTACACGTTAAAATTATGACTGCATTTTATCTTTTGATAACTTGAACCGGTTGCTTGAATCGTTGGAAATATTTTTCAAGCTACACGATTAAAATCCACCAACGAAACAGTTTATATAGCAAAACAAATAAATTACTGTTATTATTTTCACGGTAACAAACTGTGTCTACTTTCTAGGTTGTACTATGCTGATGTCAGTAATTGGTAATGTGGTCCTGTACTATGATTTACACAAACTGTCTTGGACAGTTCTCATTAACTTCAAAGACCGCTTTTGAAAGAGAGTGAGATGAGATTAAATATGGAGCTGACAAACACTTCATTGCATATGAAACGTCCATTGCGAAATTTACCGATTTTTGTTCTGTATCATAGCGCCGTTATAACTCTGTGTTTTCGGCATTATCGGGATATCTTTAGTTTACAAGATAAAAATTTAGAGAATCGAAATAGTGACAATTAATCAGAACTTTTCGGGGCCATGTCACGTTTTTTTCGCAGCATATTCGCGATATTTGTGCGCCACTATAACAATAAAATCGCGTTACGATTGCGAGACTCTGTGACATAGCGGCGACTCCTGCACGATGTTTACATATTCATGTACAGTTAGTTCCAGTATCACAAACCACGGACCCATTTTGCTTCTCAACAAAATCGAGTGTCTGTGTCAGTAATTTCTGTCTAATGACGCTTTCACAATTATTCAAACTTACATGACGGCGGCGTGTACGTAGTCGATTCCGAGTCAGATACCTCAGTGTGAAGAGTGTATAAAGCAGCCATGTACACTATCAGGGCACGTTGACACATATAACGTGTTGATTCCCGGGTGAAACGTGAAGATTAACCAGGAAATCGGCACGTACAGAGCTAACTGTGAAACCAGAAAATATACACAAAAAATCAAAAATAAACAAGTTATATTGAATTACACTGCATTAGGTTTACAACAATAGAGGCAATACAACAGGTCCACCTTATCAGGCAGCAGCAATAAATAACATGCCCTACTACACAAGTCAGTGCACTCAAGACTGTCCAGAATTTGTCAAAGTCGAATGTCTTGAATGCTCCGTTCATGAATCCTGAAAACAGTGTTGGAAGTTGGAAGAAATCGATCCTTTAAGATAAGTATCCTGTCCGCCCTGAGCAAGTAGATAAGTCGCATGTCTAGTCGTAGAAGACATCAAATCGTCCTCGTCTAGCTCTTATATACATACAGCCAGGCTTCTAGAAACTTCTCAAACCCAGTATTCTAGCCCAAGTTCACGAACTTGTCGAATAACTTCAATAATTAATGTCAAGAAACAACGGAAGTTGTACAAGCGTTTCAAATAGCTGCCACTGACAATCATGAGACTTAAACTTACAATATAATTGTTCACATAACACACGTAATAGAAGGGTAATAAAGATGACCACCAAACTCTCATTGTATCAGTCTCTCACAACAAACAAACACAAATGGGACCCATGTATTCTCAGTGTCAAATCTGAAGAACACTGCTGAAACAACTGAGATACAACATCCATTTTGCCATTAAAGTATCCAATATGTATGATATTCCGTTTGATGAACATCAATTCTTGTTTTGAACCCAATACGTATTTCATGCATTAATGCAAAACCATCAGAAACAATACAAAAACATGGGTAACACAAGTCAAAAAACCTGATATACAGTTACTGACACAGTTGTATTACTATCAAGGAAAGCTGTTTGAAAAAAAATAATATGTGTAGTTTTTCACATATTTTAGCATTGCAAACTTGACACAAGAATTCAATAGCTCTGCATCCGAGACTCATGCATAATCATTTCAAACCTTGTTTTACCTATAGAGGGGTCTATGGAAGAGAGATTGGACATTATTTCTCTCAATTATGGTAAACACATGCTCCGACGATGTTCCAAAGACGAGCTGGGTTTAACCCGATGCAGTAAATGTCAACACAACTTTCTTGAATACTGGAGGCAAGTTTGACCAGTCGTCTGAGGCGCCGGAGGTGCGCCCAGTGAGCTTGCCACTATCTGCTAACTGTTGGTGCGATTCCTAGATTCATACTGACTATGGTTCTGAATTTGAGAGCATCGTGGTCCAGTTTATGCTTTCACACAATTGAAAACCTGTATAACTCACTTTGGGTTTTAATCACATATTAAGCTGAGGCGTCGTGGGGTGAAGAAATAGCCTTCAAAGTGGTGGTAAACCAATTCACTCACTCTGTCATATGCTTCATGCTTTTCTGTGATTTTTGTCTTCTGACTTTATTATTATTTACATTTATATACCCATCCAGCAAAATAGGAAAATTGGTTTGCTACCCATCCATCAAATAGGAAAATTTGTTTGCTGTTACCACGGTGGTCTTGAAATAATCCTGTCTGGACCAGACAATCCAGTGATTGACATCATGAGGATCGATCTACGGAACTGTGATGCGATGACATGCATTAACCAAGTCAAGAAGCCTGACGACCCGATCCCGCTTTTCGGCCGCCATTTAACGACAATCATTGTTGCCTCTCAGGGCAAGATCAGCAGTTTCTAAAGAAATGTGTACAACAAACGGACACTTCGAGCAGGCTGACGTCGATAGGCGCCGGACACGTGCACACTTGACTTTGACTCTGCACTATACCTCTGGCATGGGCATTCCAGTTTTACAAGCCAATTTGACATCATGAGTATTAAAAATGATAGCAAGTATTCACGCATCCCTGGCTCCAAGCTGAATTAAGAGCTGGATTAGAATAAATGCAATAACATCGATATTTCCGAACAATTGCCCGAGGTTATCATAAATTTATTTCTTTTCACATGCAAGCTTCCGAAATGTGATTTTTATCAAATGTCCAATTTGATTTGGTTTGAATTATGTTTGTGTGAAAACAAGTCAGAGCGGCCAACAATTATTTAATAAAAAGCATGAGCAGTTTGCAAAGTTCTTGGTTGCGGTAATGGGTAGATGCGATCACGTGCTTTCAGGTGCCAGCTCTTTCACGTCAATGAAGTTTTGTTATGCGACATGTATTGCATCTTTCCATTAATCAAGGAAAATGAAATTTATTGAGCAGAGGCGCTAACCTTACCTGAGCCAAAACTGGCCCAACCGTAGCACGTGCACATACAGAATAATTACAAATAAAGACAAACTGCTAAAAATATGCAGTGAAATATTAACATTACATGACGATAACATCTTGCAATCTCGACAAGGCATTAATCTCATTCACAAACCAACACCTTGACGAAAACAGAATTATTTCGTACCCAACATCTGACCAATTACACAGCAATCTTCGTGTATATTTAATAAAGCACTAGGCCTCAATTCGTATGAGGTGGATATTTTACACTTAGGAATATTATTTTGTTATGAACATATATACAATATTTTGAGCGGTTATCATTTCTATCATTGACGAATAGAAAGAGGTAATTATCTTGTCAACGTTAATAATAAAAGATGTGAGGTGTATCCTTTAGGACTTTGGCGTTTCATGGAAGCAACCATACTGCATGTGTACATGGGCACCTTGTGTCACGATTAGCTCGGTTATATCGCGAAGGCAGATTATGGCCCCTGGTGTAATGTTATGTTGTAATGTAGCAACAACATCTTCTGGTACAACTACTTCTAAACCTACTTCTGCATCTACGCGTGTATTGCGATTTAATCCCGCCTTAATATGAGACGAAACGCCTTTTATGGGTTTGAATACAAGGCTTACCCCGATAATAATGTGTGGTTTGTTAGCACTATGCCCATTCAGGTTTTGAAGAACCAAGACTCTCTCCTCTGCAGCATACACCAGAGAGGCATGACACTCTCAATAATTAGTCCCAGTAAATGTGTGTGAACTTAACATAATACCTACTTCACATTGTGGGTGGCCAGTAACCCAACAATATGGTATCCTACAAATCACCATGGTATAAATGCAGTTTTCTCCCGTTTGGGTAAAATAATACAGGTTTAAGCAGTCATACAACACAATTCTGGTTTATACAAAATGAACGATACTAAAATCAGCGATCGGCATCGTGAGCAACCAAGTCACTCAGTCTGACCACCTGAGCCATTAAGTCGCTTTTTACAACCAGAATAAATTAATGTGGCTGGGGACCTTTCCCTCGGGGTTTGAGTTTTGTAGGTGGAACACCCTTGAGATACTCTGAATGACTCATTTGTAATAGATCCGCATTATGTTAACACGCCTGATATAACTCAAATACTGTTCAGGGGGACTTTAAATCTCCTCACTCACACACATTAATATGGATATACCTGACATAATATAAAACCGAAGCTACATTTAACTGTGTCTTTTATAAACGTATCAACGTTTACGTTGCAGTTAAAAATTGTATTATTTGCATGGTGTTTGATAATAAGTTCCGAGTGGCAAACATTTTTTTGAAAAGAGTTCGATAAAATACTGGCAAATGTCTCGAAATATGATACCAGATTAAGTAAAGATGCGATAGAAAGAGATGTTTTAACACGTTACATCTCCAAACACTCAGCCTTATATACAGTTCAGGAAGAGCCATGACTCCATCTTCTGAAGAATATATTAGATATGCATGACACTCCGGATAATTGGCGCATATAAAAGATGAAATTTTGAAAATTTCTTCAGATTTGCTTCAAGTTCCTCTGCTAATATTTCAAATATTTCATTAGACCAAACCTCACTTCATTCCCTTAAGGTATACCAACGTTTGTCCAATGGACCAAATTTAATTTCATCGCTCGCGGTGTTATATGAATAGGCAATTCGGGTAGAAGGCTTTCTCTCTAGCAGGCACCAATGCCTCCCGGATCTGATTCTTTCATGGGTGTTTTTTCTAAGACAGCTAATAGAGTTTAAAGATAAAAATTGCAAGCCCTTAGTACACAGGAAAGGGTAAAGAGTTCTGATCAGTATTCCCCATCAAGAAACTTTGAAGGAGCGAGTTAATGCCCTTGTTTGCTTGTTCGCAAACGGATAAGCTGTGAGTTCCAGAGAGTTAGGTTAATTTTAGGTCGGGATCAAAGATCAGGGCAATCTGTTGAACAAGCTGGGACCGTATTTCCGATCGTATATTTAACTGTTTAACTACGCATTAATACCAATAAACGTGACTGGTCGTAAGATAATATGTACTTCACATTGTTGGTGGTCAGTTGTAAAAATTGAACCGGGGCCGTTTCCTCTCGGAGTGATTCAGATTGCGACACGGTATCGTAACATGGATTCTTTGAAATCGAAAGAGGCAGTTTGGAAGGATATAGAGTGTGATGAGACAGACAGTGTTCACAGGATATAAACTGTATTCGGTTTCAGTTAAAACGATGTTTCAAGACAGACGTACCTTGATGCCACGAAGAAGTTCATTGTGAGATGTATAAACTAGGTGTATATAAGAACCGTTCTTCATGATGAGGAAACTTTTGGCGTGACGATGTCTTGGTATATACAAATCTGCTATATTGTACTTTTGTTCAGGTCAGTAACGTTCTCCCCAGCCAGTGTTCACAAAAACTTGTATATAGCATGAAACCTCTTTAATAGATTGATAGATGGCTTCATATAATCTTTTAAGCAATGACTTTATAGATTTTCCATGACCGAAACTGTACTTTATAACTGTGTACATATATGCTCACTAGATTTTGACTATGAAATTAAGTTCTCGATCCCACGAGATGGTAGGATAGAAAGCAACGACGTAGGTAAATAGGTAGGTGGAAAGTAAGTAGTTACGTGAGTATCTATTTAGGCAAAGATGCATGGATGGATGAAGAGATAGATAAATAAATTAATAGACAGATTAAAGTTGGTTTTGAATTGTAAACGCGCATATTACACATTTCTGGGATCTGACGCAAATCATATTCATATAATCTTTGAAGCAATGACTTTCTTGATTATCACATGTCTCTTTCCCTGTCCCCCGGCACTGTACGTTCTTAGTACCATTGGAAATATACATATATATATACATACATATATTAATATGCAATTCTCACAAATCTCACAATTGATTTGAAACATTAAAAGCAAATATTGAATAAAGGCATATATTTAATACTGTGACTTTTGTTGATTCATTCAACTTTGACACTTAACAAATTTATGCCTGGTATTAGGATTAGGTCTACACAGCCGTCAGAACGAAAGTATACACTTGAAAAGTGGATTTGTATAAAACAACTACAAACTTTAATAGGCTGATAAAAGTCGCTGAAACGTTGACAACTTAAGGTCCAAACACAACTATGATACCAATCGAATAACCATTTCCTGTTTGTTTAAGTTTTAGTCACTCTCAAACATAGGTGTATACTTTCCTTTGCCCTACTGTCTGGAAATGAGTTAGGAGGAAAATTACCTACAAGTACATACGCAGCATTCATTAACTGACAGACACTTCATTGCAGATTAAACGTCCCCTTGTGGTTTTGCGAAATTTAGCGCCAGTTAATTTTTCTATTATTGCGCCATCATCATTCTGTGTATTAAGCATTATCGCGATGTGTTATAATGTCGCTATTTTAATGACACTTTCGCGACATTTCTACGCTAACAGTTTCGAGAATCGAAGTGTACTGAAGATTAATTTTCCCCGCACATTTCACGGTTTTTCTTGGCGTCTTCGCGATATTAGTGCGCCACTTTAGCGAAAACATTCTTTGACAGACGATTCTTCCACAGTGTTTACATCAACATTTACAGTTACTTCCAGTACAACAAATCACAGACTCATTTTGTTTCTCAACAAAATCGAGTCTGTGTCAGTAATTACTGTTTAATGAGGCTTTTACAATTATTCAAACTTACATTACGGCGGCGTGAATGCAGTCTATTCCGAGCCAGACACCTCAATGGAAGACTGCATGAGAAGCCATGCACACTATTAGGGCACGATAATGATGATCCTACCTGTTGATTCAAAATTCAAATTGTGAAATCAGAAAATAACCACACAATGTGAACTTTTCGGGGCCATTTCACGTTTTTGTCGCAGCATCTTCGCGATATTTGTGCGCCACTATGGAACTAAAATCGCGTTAAGATCGCGAGACTTTCGCGGTAACATTCTGTGACATAGAGGCGATTCCTCCACGGTGTTTACATCTTCATGTACAGTTTGTTCCAGTATCAAGAACCACGGACCCATTCTTAAATTCAAATTGTGAAATCAGAAAATAACCACACAAGATGAACAATAAAAATTATAATGCACTGGATTAGATTTGTAATAATAAAAGGCAATACAAAGCATCAAAAATATCTGGCGGCAGAAATACGTAACATGCCCTATTACACAAGTCAGTGCACTCACGAATGTCCAGAATTTGTCCCAGTCGAATGTCTTGAATAATGCACGTGCTCTGTTCTTGAAAACAGAAAACAGTGTTGAAAGAAAGCAGAAAATCGACCCTTTCAGATGAGTATCTTGTCGTCACTGTGCAAGCGCGTCTGGTCATAGAAGGCGGCTCATCGTCCTCGTCTAGCTCTTATATACGTAGGGCTATTCTTGCCTTGAACCAGATATGTTTTATACATGCATACATGCATCAGAGACAATAAAAAACATGGGTAACGCATATGATATAAAATCTGATGTATAAAGCATAGTATTGTTAAGTTACTGACACAGTTGTATAATTATCAAAGAAAAATGTTTTAGCATTACAAACTTGACACAAGAAGTCAATAGCTCTGCATCCGAGACGCATGCATACATCATGCAAACCTTGTTTTGCCTTCAATTGATAGGGAGGGGTCTACCGAAGAGAGAACGGACATTATTTCTCTCAATTATGGTAAACAGGTGCTCCGACTTTGTACATTAATGTGACTTGAAAAATATTCCGAAGACGAGCTGAATTGAACCTGATGCAGTAAACGTCAAAACAACTTTCTTGTGTCCTGGAGGCAAGTTTGACCAGTCGTCTGAGGCGCCGGAGTTGTGCAACAAACCAACCAACATTCATGATTAGCTCATGTATATCGCTATGGGAATGCACTGTGTGTGTGGCTGGTTGAACTTGTCCGGACTTTTGCTTGCCCATTCAGATATTATGTTGACGCTGAGTGTTATCCCCGTAATCCCGGGCGCCAGGCAAGGTAACAACATGTACCCACTTTACAAGTACCTCTTTTGGTACTGTACGCAGATTATGCCCCTGGTGTAATGTTGTCATGTTGAAATGTAGCAACAACACCTTCTGGTACAACTGCTTCTACACCTACTTCTGCATCTACGCGTGTATTGCGACATAATCCCGCCTTAACATGGAAACTCCTTTTATGGTTTTGAATACAGGGTTTGCCCCGATAATGATCTGTTGGTTTTGTTAGCACCATGCCCATTCAGTTTATAGAGAACCAAGACTCCCTTCTCTACAGCATACGTCGGAGGGGCATGACAATCTTAATAATTATAATGTGTGTGATCTTAAGGCAATACCTACTTCACATTGTGGGTGACCAGTAATCCAACAGTATGGTATCCAACAACACACCACGGTATAAATGCAGCTTTCGTCGATTTGCAGGTATAAACAGTCATATAACATTATTCTGGGTTATACAATATGAACGATACTTAACCCAGTGATTGGCATTATGAGCAACGATCCACGCCAATGACACACTAGCAACCAAGTCACCCTAGTCTGACCACCTTAGCAATTGCCTTTTGCAAACAGAATAAACTGATGTTGCTGGGGATCTTTCATAACTATAGTTGTTGGCTGGGTTGGCCCAGCCGTGTAAGGCGCTGCGATTCGCTGTGCAGAGTTGCGTCCCTTGGGCACGCTAGAAACGTATGATTATGGGTTCGAATCCCGGTTCGCCCCGATTACATTTCTAGGTTTGTCAGCACCATAACCATGCTCGTGGGTTTCCACGAAGTGGTATACGTCTGAGACCAGCATCACTTCGGGCTTTCCTCTCACATTAAGTTGACACGCCGTGATATAGCTGGAATTCTGTTAAAAGCGGCGTTAAACCCAACTCACACACTCACTCGCTCACTCACTCACTCATAACTATAGTGGAGCAACAGGGGTGACCTATTAGGGGGTACCCAAACCAGCATAAGCGCATTTTCTCGTGTGGTAAAATTTTATGCCCTGTTATTACTGATTCTGAAAACACATGATGACATTCTGTCAAATGATTGCATGTTTCAACCCTGCCCCCTAGCTGGTTATAGACCCTTTTGTCTATATTTCAGACCGGTTCCTCCCAAACTCACATCTTGCCATCATGATCAATTTTTTTTGTTAAATCTATTGCAATTTATATATCAACCACAACAATCATCTGTGAACCATCCTTCTGTCAGATATTGAAAGCTAGAAGCACGCGCATGCTGTCGCCCAAAATATTATAACAGTTTTCTAAGCGTCAATGTTCCCTTCTCTCACGATTTACTCTCGGTCAGACTCGGAAGCATTCCTGTCTAATGTAGAAAGTGTCAGGTGATTTGTACAGAACAATCCATCTGGATGGCACTCGCACACAAGAACATCTAGCCGCTCTGGGGCAGCTGGTGACTGATTCATCATTTTGGGCTGGAGTCCAGGGCCATCGGAGCTTCGTTCATAGTATCACATCCAGTCAGAGAGTAGACTGATAGTAGGATCTTCTGCTGCTCCATGCTCAGCAGATCATATATTGTGTGCACAGGGATATAGCGGGTCAGTTGGGTGTGTTTCCTATCACGGCCTGTCAAGACCTCTTCGCTTTGATTGCTGGCCGATGGTGTACCAATAGAACAAGGACATCTGTGTCAGGGCTTTGTACCACAATCGTCTGAGCACCATCATCTGTTGCAACTATTACATAGAGTATCCTCGTATCCACTTCATCCTGGTTAGAGAACAGGGAGTCAACCTCTCTTTTATAATCTAGCCTTCGTGGTACATTTCTTATGTAAGGCCATTTCTTATCCTGACCACCACTGACACGCATAATCTGCCAAGTATTGTGCGAAGTTTGTTTTGTTTTGATCCTTACTTGAGAACTGTTTCCAGTTTTGAGGGATAGCTACATCAGCTTTCACACGGTAGAGATGGCCTTGGTCTTGACCTATCTTTTAACGGATCTGGCCTTTGATGGTCTCATCCATGTATTTATCAAAGACGACGTGTATCTGCTGGACATCATTTGCTGAGAGTGTGCTGCTGTCGTAAATGGCAAGTCCAATGAAGCGCTCAGCCATGTTCCTTAAAGACATCCTGTCCATGTTGATAGGTACACCCAGCATATGTATTGATGCATGCCCATCACACACTAAAGCATCACATCTTTGGTGTGAGTTCTTCTAACTTGTGGCCCAGTCGTCTAAGGCGTCGCGATTCGCTGTGCAGAGTTGCGTCCCTTGGGCACGCCAGAAACCTATGATTATGGGTTCGAATCCCGGTTCGCCCCGATTATGTTTCTAGGTTTGTCAGCACCATATCCGTGCTCGTGGGTTTCACCGAAGTGGTAAACGTCTGAGACCTGCATCACTTCGGGCTTTCCTCACACATTGAGCTGACACGCCGTGATATAACTGTAATACTGTTAAAAGCGGCGTTAAACCCAACTCACTCACTCACTCACTTGTGTATGAAATCTGACTTGGCACAGGTCATCATGGCACCATCCTCTGCAAATAGGCCCAAAGGCACTGGGGCATTTTCAAAGGACAGAACTCGCTTGAGAAGCACCTTCAGTTTTTGCATTCACGGCAAGCAGTCAGAGCTAAAGCACCTTTCCATCAATAGTCACATCTGACATGGTCTTAATTCCTGACCTTGGGATTGCATCATACAGGCTCTCCTTGGGAACACCACCTCCTTCAGGTGATATGAAGTGATCAGCAAGTTGAAAGTTGATGCCTTGGTGGCACCCTTTGATAAGGCATTGCACATGCTGTCCTCGATTGGTTGTGGTGCAACTACCCCCGTTGCAAAGTTCACAAGATGAGTAGAAGTCTCTGCAGATAGCTCAAACGGATCAATGTAGGCTACGTCAAACATCTTTGACATTTTTTTAAATATCTGTAGTTCACGTCTTCTGTGTGGCTCTTCCATCTGCATTGCACTGAGGCTGCTTGTTTGAGTTAACCTGGCCAGCATGACAGATTACATCTCGGAACCTTGTGGAACAATGTGCAGTCGTGGGACGAGCCAGAAACCATCTTGCAAGTGCTGGACCTCTTGTTTGATGTTGTCTTCATCCAGACAGCATTAAACCTTCCACAAGACAGCTTTGCACAAAAGTCCCCATCGTGAAGCCTGTTCATCATCAGCTGTGAAACTTGCAGTTGCAGGAATAGTGTGTACGTTTGGTTGCAAAAAATAGGGGCAGGAACTCAGCTTTTATATACTGATTCTCATGCCAAAGTCCATTCCTGGCTGGGATCAAAAAGACCTTCAATGGAAGCATCGCTTTCACCAAGACGTCATCCCAGAGTTTGAAAGTGTGTGATGTGGACTTGCCGTGGTCTCGGGAGAGCTGAATGAGTGTGGATAGTCTGGTTGTGATGACGGCTGTGAGCTGTGTGATGACATCATCCATCAGTTCTTGATAACAAGTGCTTGATGGAAATCTGTTCCCGATAACATGTGAGCTACACTGCCTGCAGCATACACCAAATATTCGTGTAGAATTTGTTTCAATCCAGCACCCCCATACAGGTAGCCAACTGCTGAAAAGATTGACATCAGTAGGGGCATCTCGCCTTCACATGGTATGACACCTCTAAACACATCTGGTTTGGACCAAGCTATTTCATAGGACTTGACGAGCAGTCCCATATCAAAGTACACTGGGACGTAGTGCTGACCTAGGGAACTGATGGTTTCCTTTGTTCTCTTCATAGTAGTGTAAACAGTGGATAGATCAGTTGATGATACTATGGGGATAGGGGGATGCCACAGCTGAAACTACAGGTGAGCTCTCTGCCTGCATTCAAACATTGAATAGACCCATACAAAGGAACAGTGTATTGCGTGGCCTCTTTGCTAAAGAACATTTGATCCTTATTGAGGTTTTGCTCAATCCAGGTTGCATTTTGTGTTGCAGATATAATAGGAAAACATGTCTAATTTGGTTAAAATCTGATACATTTTCAAAATCTAGATACATTAGGTTTGCACATCTAGCAGAAGTCGGACTCCCATATGTCTCATTACAAAAATACAAGATGTTAGAAAAAAGTTGCTAATATAGCATATTTTTATAATTTTTCTGTATAAAATCCCCATAAAATATACAATAATTGCTGTTCCAGAATCATAGGAAATATTCATGTATACCCCGTCTTGATTGGGAAAAACAATTAACAATGTGGAGACAAATACATAGTTTCGTGTCGGAACACACAGTAAACGCGTAACCTACTTTGGGGTAGTTGTAAGAAAGTAGCATTTACTTAAACGCCATCAGTTTTTGGAATGTCATCATGGGTTTTCATTAACATTAGTGATAGAGCATCAATTCTAACCACATTAGACAATGTGTTTATGCTGGTTTGGGTGTCTAAAAAACTAAGGCACTTTTAAGGCCTCTGCTGCTCCACTACTAGGAATTCCCACGTGGGTTCTGTTTTGAAGTCTTGAAAAAGTGGAACACCCTTGACATACTCTGAATAACTCATTTGTAATAGAACCGCATTATTTTACACGCCTGATTTAACTGTTAAATTTAATACTATTCAGAAGGACTTAAAACTCTCCTCACTCACACACATTGAATTAATACGGATATATCTGACAAAATATAAAACCGTAGCTGCAGACTTTGAACTGTGTCTTTAGTAAATGTATCAACGTTTACGTTGCAGATAAAAAAGGGATTAATTGCATGGTGTGTTCCGAGTTCGGCGTAGCATAAATTGATCTGAAAAGATTACGATAAAATTCTGGCAAATGTCTCGACATATGATACCAAATAACTTTATGATTCGACAGAAAAAGATGCTTTTAAAACGTTGCATCTCCAAACACTGAGCCTTGTGTACAGTTTATGAAGAGCCAAGAGTCCATCTTCTGCAGCATACATAAGAGATGCATGACACTCTGGATAACTGGTGCATATAAAAAGTGAAACTTTCAACAACAAGTTCCTCTGATAATATATCAAATATTTCATTAGACCAAACCTCACTTTATTCCCTTAAGGTATACCAACGTTTATCCAATGGACCAAATTCAATTTCATCGCCCGCGGCGTTATATGAATCAGCAATTCAGATAGCAGGCTTTCTCTCTAGCAGGCACCAATGCCTCCCGGATCTGATTCTTTCCTGGTTGTATTTTTCTGAGACAGCTAATAGAGTTTAAAGACACACATTGCAAGCCCTTAGTACACAGGAAAGGGTAAAGAGTTCTGATCAGTATTCCCCATCAAGAAACTTTGAAGGAGCGAGTTAATGCCCTTGTTTGCTTGTTCGCAAACGGATAAGCTGTGAGTTCCAAAGAATTAGGTTCATTATAGGTCGGGATCAAAGAACAGGGCTATCTGTTGAACAAGCTGGGACCGTATTTTCGATCGTTTATTTAACTGTTTGACTACGCATTAATACCAGTAAACGTGACTGGTCTTAAGATAATATGTACTTCACATTGTGGGTGGTCAGTTGTAAAAATTGAACCGGGGCCGTTTCTACTTGGAGTGATTCAGATTGCGACAAGGTATTGTAACATGGATTCTTAGTTATCGAAATAGGCAGTTTGGAAGGATATAGAGTGTGATGAGACTGACAGTGTTCGAAGGATATAAATTGGATTCGGTTTCAGTTACAACGCTGTTTCAAGATGGGCGTGCCTTGATGCTTCGAAGAAGTTCTGGATGATGATGAAACCTTTGGCGTGACGATGTCTTGGTATATACAGATCTTCTTAATATAAGATATCTTTTGTTCAGGTCAATAATGTTCTCCCTTGCTAGTGTCCACAAAAACTTGTATACAGCATGAAACCTTGTTGATAGATACATGTAGATAGATAGCTTCATATAATCTTTTAAGCAATGACTTTATAGTGTACTACGTTTCAACACCCCCCATTATGGTTTGTTTCACGTGAACACAATTTTACTGTTTACCAGATTGTACTATGTCAGTAAGTGGTAATGTTGTTCTGTACTGTGATTGGCATCAATTGTTTTGGACTCAGGTCCTTTTTGCTATTAATGACATAGGCGGTCAGAACGCATTGCCATCAAAGTCTATTTTTAAAAGAGAGTAAGATCAGGTTGAATATGTGCTTACAGGCACTTCATTGCATTGGAAACATCCCCTTGCCGTTTTGCGAAACTTACCGCCAGTTATACAGTATTATCGTGCCATTACTGCTGTGTGTCTAAGGCATTATCACGATTTATTATTATTTCGCTTTTTTTATGACACTTTCGCGACATCTCTACGATAACAGTTTAGAGAATCGAAGTATATTGAAGATTAATCAGACCTTTTTCGCAGCCATTTCACGTTTTTTCTCGGCATATTCGAGGAACCACCGCGCCATCTTAGCGATAACATTTAATGAGACGAATTTTCGAAGGTGTTTACATCTACATGTACAGTTAGTTCCAATATCTCAAACTCAAACGGACCTATTTTGCTTCTCAACAAAATCGAGTGTCTGTGTCACTTAATTACTGTTTAATGACCCATTTACAATTATTTAAACTTATATTACGGCGGCGTGTACGTAGTCGACACCTCAATGGACGATTGCATGAGCAGCCATGCACGCTATCGGGGCACGATGATGATGATGTTAGGTGTAATATAACCATACAAGATGAACAATCAAACAAGTACATTGAAATACACCGGATTAGGTTTACAACAATAAAAGGCAAATCAATGGGTCAAAATATCTGGCAGCAGAAATACGTAACATGCCTTACTACACATGTCAGTGTCCAGAATTTGTCCGGGTCGAATATCTTGAATGATGCACGTGCTCTGTTCTTGAAAACAGAAAATAGTGTTTGAAGTGAAAAGAAGATCTACCCTTACAGATACGTATCCTGTCCGCACTGAGCAAACAGAAAAGTCGCAAGTCTAGTCGTAGAAGGCATCGATTCGCCCTCGTCTGGCTTTTATACAGCAAGCCTTATAAAAAACTACTCAACCAGGTATCCTAGCCCATGTTAAAACACAAACGTCCCTCAAGGTCCCTCAAGGTCTCGTACTTTTCGAATACCTTAAAACAATAATGTCTGGAAGCAACTGCAGCTGTACGAACGCTTCAATTAGTGGCCACTGACAATCATCAGACTTAGGCTTACAATATGTTCTTCCACATAACACACATACTAGAAGGGTAACAAAGGTGACCACCCGATTCTCATTTGAGCTGTCTTTCACAAACATAGGGTAATGTGATCCACACATCCCCTGAATCAAGTCAGGAGAACAGCATTGACACAACTGGCATAAAACACCCCTTATTCCATAAAAGTGTGTATCCAACGCGTGTAATCTAAAACCTTAGTACAAAAGTAATATGTATGATATTCCGTTTTTTCAACATATATCTTCGTCTTGAACTCGAAATATATTGTTCATGCATACACTCAAAACACTCGGGAACAATCAAAAGACATGCGTAGCACGTGTGATATACAAGCTGACATAAAACCATTATATTGTTAAATCACTGACAATTGTATTTTTATCAAGGAAAGCTGTTTGAAAAAAAATAATCTGTGTAGTTTTTCACATATTTTTGCAGAGCAAACTTGACAGAAAAAGTATATAACTATGCGTTCGAGACTCATGCATCATAATTTTAAACCTTGTTTTAACTTTATTTGACAGGGAGGGGTCTACGGGAAAGGGATTTGACATTATTCCCACCATTATGGTAAATAGATGTTACGGCTCCTACGATGCACCTTAATATGAGATGAAAAATGTCCCACGGCATATTTCGACGACGCGTTGGTTGAAGCCGTCTTATGTGTTGGGGGAAAGGAGTACCATGTCGTCTGAAGCGCCGGAGTTACACCCCATGGGCATGCCAGGATTTAATGGTTTTGAGTGCGACTCCAAGATTCGCACTGACTTTAGTCCTCAGTTTGTGAGCGCGATGATCCTGTTTTTCGGTTTCACAGATTTGATCAACGTGAAGATGACGTTGGGCTTTCCTTCCATATTACGTAGACGCGTCGTGGAGGTACAGAAATTGCAATCAATGTGGTGGTAAACCAAACACACTCACTCTCGGATATGCTTCATGTTTTCTGTGATTTTGTCTTCTAACGTTCTCTTCAGATAAGAAATAAGGATTTTTTTTACATTTACATCCACGAAAATGACACGGCGGCCTGTAGACTATCTATTCTGATAGATTTAATTAACAAAGATACGCTCTATAATGGAACAATGACACACAGAAAATGACAATGCAATCCTCATTTAGAAGTTGACCTTCATCTGCGTCTATGACATTATAAGCGAGCATCCATACTCTATACCTCTGGGAAGGTATTAGTAATATTTTTTTCGAAGTTTCAGTAATTCCGACATGCCTTTAACTAATGTTCTGTGTCTTTAGTATAAAATGCAAAAGAAACATATTGCATCTCGCCTCATTAGTGAACAATGATAAAGTCAAATTAATGTAATCATATTTAGCTCTGTCATTTCAGCAGCGTTTTCGGAGATGTGTACAGTAAATGGAGACTTCGACGCCTGTAGATGCGGGACAACATGCAATAACACGTGCTCACTAGATTTTAACTGAATTAATCTCTCGATCATATGACTACATGGGCATTCATGATTAACATAAACATGCACATTCTAAAACATGTCAAACAGGTGTGCACGGCAACTTGGCATCATGAGTGTTAAAACTGACAGCAAATATTCCCTGGGCATCGTTCCTCAAAGCGATCTTAGTGCTATGACTGTCGTAAGCCTGTGTTAAAGTATGGGAGTTACGATCATCTTAGCGCTAAGATCGCTTTGTGGAACGGGGCCCTGGATTAGTATCAATACAATACTTCTATATTTCCGAACAATAGGACCCGTGAAGATCCGGGTTAGAATAAGTCTTCAGCAATCCATGCTTGCCGTAAAAGGCAACTATGCTTGTCGTAGGAGACGACAAACGGAACGTGTGGTCAGGTTCGCTGATTTGGTTGATGCATGTCATCGTATCCCAATTGTGTAGATCGATACTCATGATGTCAGTCACTGGATTGTCTGGTCCAGACTCGATTATTTACAGACCTCTGTCATGTAGATGGAATATGCTGATTGCGGCGTTAAACAACAAACCAACCAACAAACAAACAAACCGAACAATAGCCTTAGGTAATCTTTCTCTCTTTGCATATTGTTCCGAAAAGTGAATGTTTTCAAATGTCCCATTTGATTTGGATTGATGGATGTAAGCGAAATTTGGTCAAATACAGTTCAAAGGAGGGTTTAAATCCAACTCACTATTGTTGTATTGTTATTACTTTCTTGGGATGGAAATGTTCAAACACACAAATTACCATAAAGGGAAATGTGACAAGATTTAGACTGGCTGAATATCATTCCTTGGCTAACCTTACCTGAACCAAGACTTTCATCCCTAAACCGACTACTGCGGCATGTGCACATACTGATCATGAATAGCTACAAATAAAAATATACTGCTGAAATACTGGACACATTGGTGTAACTTGTAATATTGCAGAGGAAACCATAATCACTAATTTGTGTCCTATGACTGGAATCTCCACAAAGATACATGTTTGAGCCATCGATCAACCTATAGTGCATATTTTATGAACATTAATCAGATTTACATCAACAACAATATTTGATTTCACTTGTGCTGACATACAATCAGATATGAACATTACATGACGATAATACCTCGCGACAAGGAATCGATCTCCTGCAGGAAAAACAATTTGACGAAGACAAACCATTTTCTTGTCAACATCTGATGAATTATACGGCAATCCTCGTGCATAATTGACATAGCGATAGGCATTAATTCATATCATGTGGATATTTTACACTTGGGGATAGTTTGTTTTCTCTTAAAGGGGTATTGTGTAAAATTTTGAGTGGTTAATATTTCATTCGTTTTTGCTGCATAGTAAGGGGTATTTATCTTGTTAATCCTGATGATGAAAGATGTGGAAAGCATCCGTGAGGATGTCGGTAATTCGGGAAAGCAACCCTACAGCATGTTAACATGAGCGACTTATGTTACAGTGATGACACAGAATGCTGGCTCTGAGCTGGTTAGTGCTTTTGTTTTCCCCTTTATACCAAGTGCCAGGCACTGTAGCAACAAGTACCGTCTTTTGGCATGACGCGGCCGGACATCGAACCACAAGTATGTCTTTGTGCCGGGGAGCCGCTCTATCCACCATATCACAGAGGCAGATTGTGTTCCTTGTGTTGTGTTGCGAGTTGTCTAGCAACAACACCTCCTCCTATAACTACTTTTGGACCTACTTCTGAAACGTACCAAGCGAGTCGGACTTTGAACAGTTCTGTCTAAATATGGGACGAAACTCCGTTTATGGGTTTGATTAAGATAATTGACAGCTAATGAACTTGGTTTTTTTAGCACCACACTTGTATAGTTTATGAAGAGCCAAGACTACCTCCTATGTAGCATACATACATTGATAATGAACGCCTGTAAACGTGGCTGGACGCAAGATAATAGGTTCTTCTATGTATGGGTGGTCAGTTGTCCAACAACATGGAATCCATCAATCCACCATGGGATAAAAGCAGCTTCATCCTTTGGGGTAAAATATTACAGGTTTAAGCAGTCATACGAATTAAATTAATACGAATATATACCTAGCACAATATGAAACCGTAGCTACAGATTTTGAACTGTGTCTTTCATCATTTAAGTAACTTTAAACAGATTCTGGAATTCACGTTTACTTTGCGGATAGATAAGAAAAGGCCTTAATTGCAGTTGATTTGATCAAATTACGATCACATATTAGCAAATCTATCGCTATATGATACCAGATTAGTTAAAGATTCGATATAAAAAGATGTTTTTATCACGTTATCACGTCTCCGAACACTCGGCTCTGTATACAGTTTATATATATTTTTTTAACTTTATTTCTGTTGCATTTTTACACATGGGCTATACAATGTAATACATAGGCAGTAAACAAAAGTTGAGAACAGAATTATTGTGTTGGAAACAAAAGATGACAAGATGACCAAAATTTGTAGAATTTATCGATACCACTACTTATGAGAGCTGTGTATTTTGTAAGCATGTAATATTTGTAAGTCTCTTTTTTAAGAAACTGGAAGTTCGGTACCTTTTTTGAATATCTATATTTAAAAATTACGGATTTGCAAAGTAAGATAATTACATTTATAGGATCGTTGTGTCGCTGATCAGATCCAAGCAGAATGTTTTTTCTTGTTAATGTGAGTTTAACCTGAATCTCATCCGATAGCCACTCTTCCAGTTTTTGCCATATGGGTTTCACTTTGCTACAGTCTGCCAGTACATGGGAAACAGATTCTATACTATTTCAACAAAAACTTCATGTCTCCGAATCAACCAGTCGCATTTTAAAAAGTCTTTTGTTTGTTGGTAGTATATGATGTAATACTTTATACTGGAACCATTGCAGTTCAGTATCTTTTGTGCATCGGAATGGTATATGGCTATAAGTATGCCACACGCTTAACTCGAGATCGTTTTCTAAAATATGGTTCCATTTTGCACAATGTTGGTTATTGACATTACATTTTTTCATCAAGGTTCTGTAGTATGACTGGCTATTGTCATTCAGTAGTTCAGACAGATATGTAGGTATGAATGGCTTTTGATAGGTCTGTATGTCCTTAAAAGTCGACAAAGTGTATTCAGCAATACTGTTTTAGTGCGCTTATTATTCCTCTATATCTTAAAAAGTTGGTGTTCACGTTGTATTTGTCTTTAAACTGTTCATATGATAGATAGTTTCCGTTTTTGCACAATAGGTCAAAAGGTACACCCCTTTTGCTCCAATTTGGATAGTGAACTACTTTATTATCTATTAGAATATTTTTATTGTTCCAAATGATTTCTGAGGCTATAGTTTTAGTAACTAACTTGGATGTGTTGACAATGGATGTAAAATCCCACCAGGCTGAGAGAAGATCGCTGTAAAACGTATTACGAATCAACGGACTGAGAGTATCTTTAAGATTCGAACAATCATATTCAAATATTTCTGCGGAACCTACTTTCGGTAAATTGGCTTTGAATAATTTGCCCCATTTAGATGTCTGTTTATAATATCGTTTAATTACTGTGATTTTTTGAGACTGTATAATTTCTTTAAGTTTAGGAGCGTTTAATCCTCCATCTTTCACACCGCAGGTGAGTTGAGTTCTTTTTATCTTATCTGGTTTATTTCCCCATATAAATCTAAAGCATGTTTTTTCAATTTTTTCAATTACACTTTCTGGGGGGTTAGGAATAGAAGCAAAAAGATGGTTTAGTTTTGGAATGATTAGAGATTTTAATACAGTGATCCTTCCAATACAATTTATGAAGACCCCAACCTCGGGCCATACATCGGACAGGCATGACACTCAAGATAATTGGCACATATAAAACCTGAAATTATAAAAATGTCTTCACATTTACTCCAAGTTCCTCTGCTAATATGTCAGATATGTCATTAGACTAAACCTCACTTCATTCCCTAAGGTATACCAACGTTCATCCAATGGAGCAAATTTAATTTCATCGCTCGTAGCGTTATATGAATAAGTAATTCAGGTAGAAGGCTTTCTCTCTAGCAGGCACCGACGCCTCCCAGATTCGTTTCCTTGGTTTTTTTTCTGAGATAGCTAATAGAATCTAAAGGTAAAAATTACAAGCCTCTTGGACAAATGAAAGAGCAAAGATTTCGGATCAGTATTCCCCATCAAGAAACTTTGAAGGGGCGTATTAATACCCTTGTTTGCTTGTTCGCAAACGGACAAGCTGTGGGTTCCAAAGAATTAGGTTCATTATAGGTCGGGATCAAAGACCAGGGCTATCTGTTGAACATTAGGGACCGAATATTCGATCGTTTAATAAACTTTAAATATACAATTATATCAGTAAACGTGACTGGTCTTAGGACAATATATTCTTCACATTGTGTGTGGTCGAAAATGAACCGGGACCGTTTCGAATTAGAATGATTCAGAAGCGACGAAGTATCGTCACTTGGAATCATTGTAATCGCAAGAGGCAGTGTTGCAGGAAATAGAGTGTGATGAGACAGTGAGGCGTGACGATGTCTTGGTCGATACAGATCTGATCGGTTCAACAGTTCTTTTGCGATCTAGTTCTGTTAAATAACGGTATCTATTGCTAGTGTCAATAATCACTTGAATATAGTATTAAACCTCGTTAACTCGGACGAACCCGGTCCCAGCGAAACATTCCGAATTAAAGTATCTTGGACAAACTAACTAGATAGATGGATGATCTGTATAACAAACATTCAACTTGGCCCTTGAACAAACAAACAAACAAACATAGCAAACATTCAACTTGGCTCATGAACAAACAAACTATGATACCCGTATCAAATACATGTACATCACCATCGATTAACCATGTTTTTGTTTGTGTCAGATTTAGCCATCATCAAGTACTTTCTTTTACCCGGCAATGTTGAAGTTAATTCGGAAGAAAAGTGCCCATAAGTGTCGATCGTTACAGAAATACTTCTCAATTTATACGAAATATCAAGGTACACATAAATATAGAAACATAAGTCATTTAACACTACTGAGCGTGATAATATCATCCACCGCGGGACGGTTCAGTTGTCTTGATGTCTGTGACTTCACTTAATGTTGGTGTTATGAGTGCGAAAAAGGAAGTGTGCGATATATTCATAGAGGTGATAGATTATTCACGTGAGCAAATACGACAAACAGAGCGTTTATAACACATTGCATATATGATTGCAATCTTTTGAACCGTGTTACAGGAATGTGTTTCCAAGCTTTACTTAGTTACAATACACAAACAACGCAATTTACACAGAAAAAGAAATTCATTATATGTTACTATCAAGGAAGCAAACTGTGTCAACTCACGAGGTCGTACTATGTTGATGTCAGTAATCGGTAAATGGACCTGTGCAGTTAGAGATTCAAGATTTTTTATTACAGTACTGGAGACCTCGTGGCCCAGGATACAATACATTTATATCGTATTTATTTCCGGGTCTTACATTATCATTGTACAATGATTCCTTTTTATGTGGCGTAATACATTTTAGAATTTAATTTACATTACATCTCTCTTCAGATACAAACCGAGAACCGGGAATTAATTTCTGACGAGAAGGGTGTTTATGATGATATTGTGGAATGAATGTATTTCTATTTTGTTTATAATATGAACAGATGAGTATAACATGGAACTCGTCCTCAACAACTACTTTATCACAATGGTCACAGAAATGCAGCAGCTAGTCAACATTAGTTTTCGCATTGCTTTTACTATAACGCAGTTTTTGTGTATTTAAACTATGTGAAAGAATGTGAAACGTAGCTTAAACACATCAAATCTTTATCTGAACACCTGATGTGAGATACATCTCTGTCGCTAGTAATGACTTGTATGAATTATAATGTGACAGGTAACCTGAGCCAGTAATCCATTTCTGTATCTCAAAATCTACACATCTTTGTTCAGACATAGTTTTTGTAAACCTAAGTGTTTCCAAAACCCTGTGCAATCCAGGCAAAAACACCAGCTTTTTTAAATAGAGACATCCTGACATGTGAAATACAATTTAAATCCCCAATCGCATCATGTGATTTTAACATTTCATAACAGGCATAGGTAACGCTACGGTTTCAAACGAATAATTCTACACTAACAGTTTAAACACCTACTGAAATAGTTCATACACAGATATATCAGTCAACTTCGCACTCAATGGCACTTGTAGGTGCTTCTTTTCCCAGATTCAAAGATATTTTGTAGAATAAACTTTGTACTTTTTCCATAGGTTATCTGTATGTATACCCCAACATGTCACAACCATTATATAGAATGGGTGCAATTTTGTAGTTAAATAAAGCAGCAGTTGTCTTTAAAGATATATCTGGATAAGTTTCCATTGGTGTCATTACGGAAAACATGACTTTCTAGCTTGTAACGAAATTGCCTCGCAACATTTAGACCACATTAATCTCTTAGAAAATATAATTCCCATGGAATCCCTTGTACAATGTTAAGTTGCTGACATTTCTACAGATTTATAAAACCATTTTTCCACCACCTTTGCCCATAAGTCTAATACATCTAATTTTCATTGCAATTCTCTCACCGCGTCTGAAAGTAGGACAACGTCATCTGCAAATCGCAGCAAAGTGTTTCAATAGGTTCACTTACAAAAACACTCCCCGGCATTCCCTTGCTTCTATTTCAGACACCGATTGATTGATAAAGAGATTAAACAATAATTGGTTCAACATACAGCCCTGAGTTAAAAACACCCGATCTGCAATTACCTCTCACCAGACTAGGACAAGCATTTTTTAATAAATATTTTAATGAATATACATTTAACCATGAACGCCTTTTGAATAAGTACATACAACGATTTCTGTTTATCAACAAAATCAAACGCCTTTCGAAAGGCGATAAAGACGATATTTGGGTTTTCTTAAATACGGTTGGCGCAATTCCTGCAAAACAAAAAATATTATCAGTTTTTGAATGATCCTCTCTGAATCCAGCTTGGGATTCCGATAAGATTTCGTTGATTTCAATCCATGATCTAAGTCTATGTTAAACAACAGATGTAAATATTTCCCTAATACATTTAGGAGAGATATTTCTCTATAATTGTTAGAATTCGTTGAGTCACCAGATTTATACAAAGGAATATAAGCCCAACATTCCAAGCACAAAAGAAAGTCCTTGTCTTTTAACGAGCATTGAAAAGTAGATTTACGTATAGGACACTATTCATATGATATTTGTAGATCTAGGATTGTATTCCATCCAATCCAGATACATTATCCAATTTTAAAGTTTTCAGTACTTGTCTTATTTTCTCATCTGTTATCATAGCTGAAGGCATATCAGTAGCATGGTATTTCTCACAATGTAATGGATCATGATGTCTGATGAAATCTGCGACAGACTTATGAAACTCATTATTAGAACTTGTTTCGGATCTAAAGAGTTAATGAAAGTAAGTAATCCTTTCACACGGTGGCAGCCCAACTTGTCGGCTGTGCCACTGTAATAAACGTTTAATACTAGTCCAGAAAGTTTGCAGTTTTCATTTAGTGGGGCAGAATTTATCGTTGCTTGCACATTCTTGCTTTCATTTGTTAAAGGACTCAAGATACTACGGAAGCGTAGCAGGGCCACGGTGATTTTTTTTGTCGAAGTATCTCCTACGTTGGACTTATTATCTCCTACGTAGTACTAAGTATCTTCTACGTAGGACTTAGTATCTCCTACGTAGGACTTTTTTTGTTTTTCGAAGAAGATGCAAACTTTTGTATTTCCACTTTATTAATACATTACATTCACGATTGAACCACTGAGGTTGATTATCAACCTGAAATAAATCTGATTGAACTTTCCTTATTTTCTCCAAATGGGATCCTGTAACATCAAATAAATGTGTTACCCCCAAGTTTACAGATGTGAAGAAGTGATAAACCAAACTCATTTACTTTTTCCTCATGAGGAGATCGAGGTATACAAAATATATACATTTCACCTAGGTTTATCAAATCTTTACCTTCTTCAGTTTCAATAATTGAATCATCCCGCAACTCGAGCGTTCAAATCTCCAATTTTTCCCATTCCGGGTGAATTCCCTTAAAGTAGTGATCATGTCTTTCTTATGTGCAGTGCCATGCCACCAGATAATTTACCAAATGTTATGCTTGAACATGAAAACAGACATAATCATTAAACAGATAACAGATTTAATCAAAGTCATACACCGTTGTTTCGTGATCAGTTGTGATAAATAAGTCGAACCCTTCATGAAAACTTATAAAATCATAATCATGTATTGTGTATAACAGTCCTTGAACGTTCCATGAACAAATATGTAGGCATGTTGATAGATCTGTGTGGCACTCCACTATTGATGTGTGGTCTAGACCACTGCCGAGGCCTTAGGTCTTCACCTCCGGACTGTGGCTCAATGGTTGATTCTCAAGCACCTCTTGAAGCTCGTGGTCTCCTTGCATAGTTCTATCCATGGTCTACGGCTGTATTGTGCGCAGCTTTTACGGAGCCGATGTGATTCGTGTCCGACTGGTGCTGCCCTCTCACTGAGATATAATGCATCAGTTCAATATGGCTTATTACGCTCACTTCGGGCTGGTCAGTCCTTTGTTATGCCCTTTATGCCGAGCGCTAGGCTGGATAACAAAAAGAACTAACTTTTAACGTCTTTGGGTATGACGCGTCCGGGAAGACGCTCTATCCACCATGTCACGGATGCAGATTGTTGCCGTGGCTTGAACGATAGAAACAACACTCCTTGTACAGGTATTTGTGCACCTCCTTCTGCATCTACTCGTGTAAAACGACTATGAACAATCCCGCCTTATGGTGGGACGAAACTCGGTTTGAATCCGATATTTCCCGATAATGGTTAGCACCATTGTTAGCACCACATCCCTGCCCATGTTTTCCCCAACATGTTAAAAGTCCACGACCTGCATCACCTCTGGACTTCCTCCCGACGTATGCTGACATGCAGTGATGCATCTTGAACACGAGTTAAAAACGAAGTTAAACCCAACTATGAGACATATTCAATACAATCGCAGATATAAATGTGTTTTGCGGCAGTAAAAACTTGCATACTTATTTGCAGCTACTGTAGCAGCCAAATAGCGACCTAAAACATCAAGTGATGTCGTGACAAGATTTGAACCGAAGTCAACAGCTGCGAATGGTTTTGTACAATAATTAGAGTAATGTAGAGTTATCCGCCCTTGTGTATACATGACATAACCTCGTTTTAAACAAATTTAAAATATCTGTATAAGTGAGTGCCTAACAAACATTTGACACATATTTCCATCTGTGAATGTGTGTGTTTTTCGCATGTGTGCGCACTAATGCCTTAGTGTTAACTCATATTCACATAAGGTGTTAGAAACAAACAAATGTGCACATGCAAAAAGGTTATAGGTGATTACTAAAAAACTGTCATAAAAGAGCTGTATTAAGCACCAAAGAACCGTATAGCCCTGATTACAAATTCTGCACTTATGACAGAAGACACATGAGACAAATGAATCAACGCCCTTCGTATGTTGGTCGAGATCATGCAAAGTGTTTCAGTAATGCAAGTGAATGTAACAAAACAGAGAAACTGGGCACTATCGGATTGTCATGTTACATCTTCAGCACCCATCCTTCCAGGTTAACCAAAGATGCATTTTGAACATACTGGTACGTCGTCCCTGGGGAGCTCTCATTAGGCATGCAAGCATGGGCTAACACATTTCCTTTCAGAACAATGTTCCTAACTCCACAGTACCAGCAAAAGTGGTCTCTGAGCCTCATCTCCCGTAAGGCATTTTTAATCCAGTAATGTCTTTGACAATACCTCTAATGCCTATCTAGCACCCTTCACCAGCCTTGCGAAACCACACCACTCTACATCGAACGTTCCATCAGCACCAGCTAAAGCACTTAATGAAAGACGACCACTGTTAAATTGAACGATAACGCAATATTTGATTTTCTGACAAAACAATTAATTTGGTTTGGGAATGGGATTGAATTGTGCGATGTTTGGCACGCTATGACAGTTAGACTTTAACGTTGCGTGGATAGTTAAAGACTAAACTGTATCTGATCATGGAGCCGACAGTGGGCTTTGTTCGCTGTTCTCCGATGACGCGTTCAACCGTCAGTTTTAGGTTTTACAGCTAAAAGGGAGTTCATGTCAGAAAGCAAATGTTATTTCCTTATCAAACATTGACATAGTCATTCTGTAATTATCGCGTAAAAAGTGAAAGCTATGTTTTCAAACTTTGATTAAATTTACTAATATTTCGATAGCGAGATAAAATGTAATGCTTTGAATCAGAAAAAAACGTAGTTCCAAGGCAGTTTAGAGAATCAGCCTCTGGGCGCTGTACAATTTGCAAACATTTTGCTAAATTGAGTTTTATTCAGAGTTTGTTCAGGAAATGAAACGTGAAGAATCAAAGTTTGGAAGATAATATGATTTTTGTAGCACTTCAAACGTCCCGATGACAAAGATTCTTGCCAGAGGGAAGTTAACCAAAGAAAGACATTATACAATTTTTCATTCTTCTAAGCCAACACGAATCCTACTTAACTATTTCAGAAGTTATAAAAGCTCTGCAACCTTATCTTTTTCTCTTTCTGATAATACTCGGCTTGACAATTAACTACAGCTCACAGGAAAAACAACATCGTTTTAAATATCGCGTTTCAAAGTAACTCTTCCGATATATATAGTCATAATGCTTTAATGACACTCAACTCCTGGACAATATAGTGATTGTTGACGTTTAACCAATGTAATTCTAGATACTATTATGTGAGTAAATTCATTGTGCATGAAGATAAACGACTGATATATGCTAAGACAGATATGCTTTACACTGAAAGGTCCTTTATTTTTAGCACTGCACCAGATGAAGACATTTGTAACCTGGAGACAAAACAGATGAAGTATAAACCAGACGGATATCTGTCATCCGGAGACATATGATGTGATATACACCAGACAATGAGGAATGCAATATGAAGGCATATATTATGTGAAATTTACGTGGCAAAGAGATGTAGATGACAAACAGACATAGAAATCTGGCAACTGGAGATATTATATATCCGTCAAAGCGATATGTCTTCTGGAAACATATATAATGTGACACACATCAGACAAAAAGAAGAAACGATATACACATGATAAAGCTGTGATTCACGACAGACAAAAGAAGAAATGATATACACATACATCTGTAACAAAGACGTGATTCATACCAGATATAGGTAACTGGACAAGGAGGTGACAGTTATGATTATACATAAACCAGGCAGAGACTTCTGCCACAAGGAGACTGATTTGATGACATATGTAGCAGAAAAAGGGATCTGACATCAGGGGGTTGAAATTACGAGATATTCTCCGGATGAGGGGATAAAACATCAAGCTACGGATATGATAAAATGACACAAAGTGATCTACCTTGTTTAGACATATATCATGCGATTCACACCAGACAATGAAAAATGAAATATGTATATATAAGACACAAAGCAGTGATACATACGTGACTAAAGACATTCTTCGCATACCAGACGTAGATATCTGACATCTGGAGACAGAAAATACTCATTCCATTAGATATCATTCACAAATCAAAGTCACGAAAAATGATTTGACACCATCCAGCAGACAACGGGATCCCACATACAATGTTATCCATTGAAAGAAGTTGCGAAGTCAAAAAGGGAGGGGAGGGCACCAGCTTAACTAGTCGGACATATCGATATGGATCATTTCTCCACCGAGATCTTGACGAAGATTAATATTTCACCACAGACACACACACACATACATACAGTAAACTACGTTTATAACAAACATGCTTATAACGAACTGACGGATATAACGAACTTATTTTTAGTCGCGGCCATTTGCTGTATTTATGGTGTATATATGCTAATAACGAACTACGGTTATAACGAACTAAAATTAGTGGTCTCTTTGAGTTTACTGCATACAGACACACACAAAGACAAGCACACACGCGCACAAATACATATATGTAAGTGCGTGTGTGTTTGTGTCTATGTGTATATATGTTACAGGGAATATGTCAAATCCCTTACATTTTTCAGCGGATATATGTAATATCTTAATTCAGGCACGGAATAGATATAATCCCTAAAATTGTCAGGTATTATACATATTCAAGGCTTTAAGGACCATTTTGGGGACATATTCCATGAAACTGCTTCAATCTTGGTTTTTAGAAGAATTGTTCACTCTAAAACATGTACAACTCAAGATATGCCGGTGGCATGGAGGAATGATCCCCTTGGCATCTGTACGTTAACTGAATTGCGTAGTTAAGGTTCTCACATCAGACTCTGCCGAGTGATTTTATGTCCGTGCTCCTCTCGCGATGGACTGAAGTGGGCAATCCATTCAGTAAATTACAATTCGTTCCATGCAGAACCGATCAATGATGGGACACAGTTGTTATATAAACCTTTAAACATTCTAGTTCTTTTACAAATTATTTTGCACAAACTGGCATTTGATTGTCACCATTTCTCCATCATTGTTAAAATAACGCCTCGTTCTAATCCAGAAATGATTGAAACATTTTCAAAACTATTCAATTTCCGAAGTGTCATATCTGAAATACATGGCCACGTTCGTGATATGCATAAGCACATGCCACATCTTTTTATATTGACAAACATAAATCCATCCGCCGAGGTCCATCGCGTAGTCAGTTCATTATCTGATATGTCTGAATCAGGTCGTTTAATGAATTAACACAACCCATTGCACACGCGCCACATTTATCAATGAAAGCGTTCAAGTATACTGAAGGAAAGCAATTCAGAACCATAATAGACTATGTTGGTATTTCTCACAGGTCACTTCCATTTATTTGGAACACGGAGTATATCAAAGATGGTGTAAAATTCTTATAAATATGAGAAGTTGTTGGAAGCCACTGGAGATGGCTCGCCAGGTTTATGATAAAGAAAGAACCTTAAATCCTTTTTAAGGTGTCCTTTTCCCGTAAATCTCGTTAAGAGACGAGGGGAGTGACGGCCAGATTCATTCACAGCTAACAAAATACGGTTTATGGTCACCTAGCCTTCTAGTGGAAACGCGAATAAAAAGAAGTGATATTTTCAGAGCTCATGGAATCGATTGTTCGCTCGGTGGCGGGTTACGTGTGGAATAGAGAGAGGCAGACCCGGGAAGGCCATAATTTAGCAAATAGACACATCCCTCCGGAGGAAAAAAATGAGCCTATATGAGGAAAGAATATTAACAGTGATAGGGGGTATAAAACTGTTGTTAAAATTGAATGTTGATGATAAAAGACCCAGGAAATAATGACTGTTTCAGACGAGGATGGAAAATTCTTCGGCGTTGCGTGTGTATATCAACTGGAAACTGATTTTCTGAGCCGAAAGTTCAATAAACTTTGATAGCAATTAATGGAATTTGTTTCCTTAATGCTATTTTTGGATTTTTTGTGTTTTAAAAAAACCCGGTCAAATCAGACCGAGGAGGTTTCGATCAATGACTGAAGTGACCAGAAATCGAGGTCTTGGTTGTCTGATTGTATTACGTTCCATCATTTAATTCTTGACTTTGGTTTGACGCTGCTTTGAACAGAATTTGAGTTTTATCACAGCGTGTCACCTTGATGTGGGAGGAAAACCCGAAACAATGCAGGTCTTATAAGTTTTCCACTTTGGTGAAACCCGCGGGGACGCATATGGTGTTGACAACTTGAAATCGTAATCAAGGCGAGGCCGTGAAATGGACACAAAATGACAGGCTAAGCAACATTGCGCAGTGCCTTGGACGACTGGACAACCTGTGCCAACGTTCAACAAGAAACTACTGTACGCGGCTTTAGAGTTCATATATCCTTAAGGCTATATCATCTGATACAGAAATGAGATTAAGGATGCTATAGTGACACCTGTAACTTTATTTAATATTGTTAGTTCGTAAGTAATGTATACGTGAAGTCTGTGGGGAATTGTTTATGAGCGCGTCAGGGTCAATTAACGTTATTTGAAATAATTACATATCCAGTTCTCATGATCCATTTCAATCCAGTTTAGACAATGATCTTTGTAACCGACTAACCTGTGACTTGTGACATACGACGGTAAATCATTTTTTTTTCTTTCGACGATGAGTATTTCATGAAAATATGTGAAGGCATCGCATTACATAAACATTACATTTGTCAAAGTAAGAGCAAGTCTTTATTCTGTAAATTTCGACACAACGCTTTCGTAACGTCACATGTGATGTTTATCAAAAGAGATGGTGAGATAGGCGACATTTGCCAAATGTTACATTGTTTCCCTCAGAAATGCCAAGATCCGTGGATCGTGGGTTTGAATCCTTAATTATGATGTTTTTCGTCAGTGGCATACATGTGATTGTGGGTTTCGCCAACAAGTAGTAACCGTCTACGATATGCATCATATGGGACTCTTCTGGCACGCTCACTCACGCACTCACGCAATACGATGGTATCACCAAGAATGAGGCAATGTTTGGAGAACATTAATGTTACCATTTTCAAGCATTTACAAGCAAACATGAGTTTAATCTCGATGGAATATACACCTTGTTATGTCACAGTTGAAACATATTTATTATTTATCGAGTATTAACTTTGTCTGAACTTTCATTTATGATTGAAAAACGATTCATCATCTGACCTCCTTCTCTCAACGAAATCATGTTGTAAGAAATACAGCCTGATCCAAGGAACTGTGCTATATAATCTCCTCAACTGGACCCATCAACACCTGGTATAATAGACAGCTTATATCACACTGTAAAACATACGTATTACTTATATCCAAGTGGCAACATGGAGGTTACCATGGCATGCAAGGAAGAAGCGTTACTGTTTGTTTCACTCCAGATGCTCCAACAACCAGCAAGGCTTTCAGCTTCATCATCTCTCAGCATCTTATTCATTAAGCTGCCTCTTATGACCTGAAATGCGCAGTGGTGTTTATGTTGGAGGAATGTGAAAGGCAACACAAATTGTTGATGTACTACTCAAGTCTAAGAGGGAATCATAACCCATAATCATAAGTAAAGCTTGGTTTTGAACCCATGGGAAACTATGCTAGCACCTCGATGACATAATCTAACTGAATGAGGCTTCTCGGTCCTGTTTCTGCTGGTTTGAAATATATGAGAAGGATACGTTCATCTGAAGACTGGCTGGTTCAAGCCGTCATCGGAAACAACAATGTAGCTTACTTGTAGGTTCTGGTTCTGCCTGCTTCAAATCTTACGTCACGAAACTGAAATTAACAATATAGCTGTGGTTTTCCACATGCTGTGTTAAATAATATGACTGTGGTATTCCCACGCGCTGCTTCAAGCAATATATATGTTGTATTTCTTCGTAGTATGTTAAACAATATAGCTGTGGTATTTCCACATGCTGTTTTAAAACCTACACTTCATGAACACATGAAAAATAATCAAGGATAAGTTCTTTACGACTTCTCTTATCTTAAAAAAAAAATTTAAATGCAACGGGTGATCTTATGGTTTAAGTAGTCTCTAGTCTCTGTCCAGTTTGGTGTTCCTTAGATGTGTCTGGGTCAACTTATATGTAATTAGATTTGATTACAATACTTGGTCTATCGGCACAGTATCCGTGTTCGGTGATTCGTGAGAGTAGTGAAGGTCCCATAACGATGTTAGTCTCAACTCCAAAGCTACACCGACTCATACTTATGATAAAGCTAGCTCACGCACTCAAAGGAAATATACAATGGGTAGTGGGCAGAGTCTTCGTGAACATCACTGAAGTCGTAAACATCTAAAATATTTGATTTTCCATCCAATACTGATCCGTCTTCGTTTACAGTGTGCCCTGGCTGTACATTCATACCCCGACAGTATGGATCGTTGGACAGGATATCAAGCACAGACCTGTTTGTCACAGGTTGTCGACGGGACACACTGTTATACTGCTGACATGATGTAAACGAACATCAGCTCACTAATTTCTTATTCCACCAACAGCTCAATGCCCGTAAACGACTTCCCACATATGACATCTAATTTCTAAAGTCGCATCTCTGCAAACCTGAGACAGAAAAATCAATTGGAAGTGGACTTAAAGTCATTGAACAAATGCAAAAGCAACACCGCGTAATCAACACATAACATGACACACTTATACATTAAACGACGATGCCGGATATTGATTGGACGTTCAGAAAGCAAAACTCGGCAAGTGTGTCGTGCAGAGTCTAAAGTCGCCTTACTGGTTTTCTTTAAACCTGGACACTGAGCGAACGATATCGTCAAACCTGTCCCGAAACTAACAAATCCTGTCAAGACTTCCAACTCCAATGTATGATTACAGTTGGGAGGAGAATCAGTTTATGAAACTATGACGCCTCGAGTATTGACAATAAAGAACGACGGGAAGACGGATTAACATGAGGCAGTTATTGAAGATTGAAAACTGCTCGTAGCTAACTGACTTGGCTACTTCAGCGTGCCATACAAGCTTTTCACATGACAGGATTTCAAGTACAAGCACTAGGTTTTTGCCCTCAAGAAGCTGTTCCGGTTTGAGGGTTCTAATAAGCTATTGGTGCTCTCAATCTATGAAGCCCAAAGAACTTCGACAAGGACAATATAAAATTGGTTTGGATAAAAAGTGTTATTTCTAAATTTGATGGACGAATTAGAAAGTTGATAAGTAAATAGTCGACGTTATAAACTTGAATATTTAACTATGTGCACGACGACAAAAGCTAGAGTGGTGACATAGTTCTTTCACTTTATTCTTATCACCTTCTAATACTGTTTCTCCTTCTTCCTGCACCGATGCTACAAATATTACCACTAGGAGCACAACTGTCAGGGATCCCGTGAACATCCGGGTTAGAATATGTCTTCGGCAACCTATGCTTGTTGAAGAGGCGACTGACAGGATTGGGTGATCAGGCTCGCTGACTTGGCTGATGCCTGTAATCGTATCCAAATTGTGTAGACAGATATGCATGATATAATTTTCTAGATTGTCTAGATAGGGCTCTAGTATTGACAGACCAGCGTAATATTGCTGGATTATTTCTGAGGGCAGTGTTAAACAACAAGCAAAAACATATCAGAGACTACAACAACCACAATAAGGCATACAAAACGATATTGTCAGTTTTAAACTTAGGAAAGCGTACAACAAACATTTCGTTATGGAACGAAACAGCGATGCATATGCACGTGTACCTCATCAGTGCACTACTTCTTAGATAACTACTAAATATTTAATATTTTACATCTTACCGTGATTTTAAGTTACTGTGCATGAATACTATTTTTTGTCCCTCCTGATATCACTTAATTATTTCTAATGATGACTTAAAAAAATTACTTGCGTACTTTACCTCATCTATTAAACAGGGTAAAATTCACGCAATTTTGTATCTTATGACAAGAAACACCGAATGTCATTCTCTGTAATAGTTCCCAATTGTAAATAAAGTACATCTACATTTAAATATTTGGATAACACATTTTTTAAAATCCAAGTCAAATAAGGAAATCGCTTAAATCCTTGAATGCGAGAAAAGTATTGGAACAAAATATGGCATAATTCCTACGTTATCAGTTTGATGATTAGCAAACAGTTTCAAAACAAGCCGTTTCAAAAGAACCCACTTGAAACTCAACCTGTGAATATCACTTGAGAAAAAGAGAACGGGTAATTCGAAAGTTTATCCCTGGCATAATGGCTTTGGTTTGGGTTTCCGTAAACGCAATTGATCCTAAAAGGAACTCTGTTGTTGGTGCAATTATTTTATATTCAATAAGGAATATTAACTTCTCAGGAAATTCTCCTGTGAGTCCATGATGAGATTTTCAAAGTGCACTTAAAAACTGTTTGTTCTTGATATTTGAGCTAACTATGTCTTCAGGTTCCGCTTGTTCCGCTTTGTTATCAAGAAGACGATTGGTAATATAGCTATAACGGCGCTCATTTCCTAGGGAAAAAACACAATGTGGAATGACTGCCTGTCAAGATCTTATAGCAGAAGCAATAGCTTTCGACCGTTGCCTCTATTACATTTGCCATAATACGATGACACACGAACCGCTCACACGCATGTGGTTAACCCTTGTAAACAGCTCAGCTCAACTGTTAACTTATAAAGAAAGAAAAATACTTGCAGGGTTTAGGACACCCTTGATTCTGTCTGTGGTATAGAGTTAAATTGTACACCCGAATTCTCGATATTTTGTCATTTCTAACTGGATCCCCATGAGTCATTATCATAACTCTGTTTAATTCAAGGATTTACGTTGATGCATTTATGTGAATTTAATAGTCAGGAAACGTCGTCCAGTCTTTTGTTGGGAAGTAGGAGCATTGTATTGATTGAAATTGACTATATATTTTGCATGAATTATAATAAAAGTCATCATCACGATAATAGTAACAGCAATTAGAATTATATAAATATATGCAAATGAATTATGTGATGATACATATGAAGATAATTATGGCCACAAACGTTAATGTCATTCATTAACAGGCCGAAGACCCAGGTTCGATTCCCCTAAGGTGTACAATGTGTGAAATCCTTATGAACTTAACCATTTTTTGGCGTGTGAGACATGAGTGGGTGTTCTAACCTATTCATCCCGATTCAAGGAGTTGCTTATGCCAGAATTAATAAAATAACGAAGTTGCTCTAATGGCCACATCTTTCACAACCAACAGTGTACAAAGTTCAATTAGCTTTAGCCTCAAGAGTCACTTAAATAATTGAGTGTCAACATACTTTCCCGTTGTTGGCATGGGCATTGACGTTACATGGACGTTATCACTCCATCAGAAGGTGGGACTTAGTGTTGTGACATATTTAAATAGCATGCAGTATCACTCGGAGGTAGTGGCAGTAGTAGGAGACGGAGAAGAGGAAGTTTGTGGTGTGTTAAGTGGGCATCCAATCAGTTAATAACAACAACCCCGGACATGTCATTCATCACGTGTACATTTCCAGTCAGCAAACATGTTGGCCTCAACAAAATATGCAAGTACATATATTTAATTGACTTTATCACACAGAGAGTTTGCACGCATTTGTAAATAAGCGATTGTTCGGTCGGTGGTGGGATACGTGTAGAATAGAGAGAGGCAGACCCGAGAAGGCCATCATTTAGCAAATAGACACATCCCTCCGGAGGAAAAGATGAGCCTGTCAGAGGGAAGAATATTACCAGTGATATGGGGTATAAACTGTTGTTAAAATTTAATGTTGATGATAAAAGACCCAGGAAATAATGACTGTTTCAGACGTGGATGGAAATATCTTCGGCGTTGCGTGTGTATATCAGCTGGAAACTGATTTGTGAGCAAAAAGTTAAATAACCCTTTATAGCAATTATTGGAATTTGTTTCCTTTATCCCATTTTTTTATTCTTTTATGTTTTAAAAAAGAATCAGGTCAAATCAGACCGAGGAGGTTGTCTGATTGTATTACGTTGCAATATTTAATTCTTGACTTTGGTTTAACGCCACTTTGAACAGAATTTGAGTTTTATCACAGCGTGTCACCTAGTTGTGGGAGGAAAACCCGAAGCAATGCAGGTCTTAGAACATCACTAAAGTTGTAAACATCTTAAATATTTGAGTTTCCATCCAGTACTGATCCGTCTTCCTATACAGTGTGCCCTGGCTGTGCAATCATACCCCGACAGAATTGATCGTTGGACAGGATATCAAGCACAGACCTGTTTGTCACAGGTTGTCGACGGGTCACACTGTTATACTGCTTACAGTGATGGAAAAGAACATCAGCTCACTTTTTCCACCAACAGCTCAATGCCTGTAAACGACTCCCCACATATGACATCGAATTTCTTAAGTCGCATCTCTGCAAACCTGAGACAGAAAAATCAGTTGGAAGTGGACTTAATACGTTGAACGAATGAAAAAGCAACATTGCATAATCTACATATAACATGACACACTTATACATTAAACGACGATGCCGGATATTGATTGGACGTTTAGAAAGCGAAACTCGGCAAGTGCAGGGTCCCAAGACGCCATACTGGGTGTTTTTAAACCTGGACACTGAGCGAACTATATTGTCAAACCTGTCCCGAAACTGACAAATCCTGTCAAGACTTCCAACTCCAATGTATGATTACAGTTGGGTGGAGAATCAGTTTATGAAACTATGACGCCTCGAGTATTGACAATAAAGAACGACGGGAAGACATGAGGCAGTTATTGAAGATTGAAAACTGCTCGTAGCTAACTGACTTGGCTACTTCAGCGTGCCATACAAGCTTTTCACATGGCAGGATTTCAAATACAAGCACTAGGTTTTTGCCCTCAAGAAGATATTCCGGTTTGAGGGTTCTAATAAGCAATTAGTGCTCTCAATCTTTGTAACATAAAGAACTTCGACAAGGACAATATAAAATTGGTTTGGATAAAAAGTGTGATGGACGAATTAGAAAGTTGATAAGTAAATAGTCGACGTTATAGACTCGAATGTTTAACTATGTGCACGACGACAAAAGCTAGAGTGGTGACATTATTCTTTCACTTCATTCTTATCACCTTCTAATACTGTTTCCCCTTCTTCCTGTACCGATGCTACAAATGTTTCCACTAGGAGCACAACTGTCAGGGAACCCGTGAACATCCGGGTAAGAATTTGTCTTCGGTAACCTATGCTTGTTGTAAGAGGCGACTGACAGGATTGGGTGATCAAGCTCGCTGACTTGGCTGATGCATGTCATCGTATTCAAATTGTGTGGATTGATGCGTATGATATAAATCACTATATTGTCTCGTCAAGTCTCGATTATTTACAGACAGCTGGAATATTGCTGAGTGTGGCGTAAAACTACAACAAAGTACATGTCAAGGACTTCAACAAACACAATAAGGCGTACATAACGATGGTGTGTCAGTTTCAAACTTAAGAAAGCGTACAACAAACATTTTTTTCTTGTACATAAACGCGATGCATGTGCATATATACCTCAACAGTGCACTACTAATATAACTAACTGTATAATTACTAATAATTGAATTTATATTTTATCGATATAAACGCAAAGGGGCACATATATACATGTAATTCGTATTTATTGATATTGAGTGATTAAACTGTGTCTTGTATAACCATCTGTCACCATTTGGGAGGTGCTCTGGTGTCCCCAAATGATTAATGCAATGGCACGTCACGCATAAGATCTGGGTTCGATTCTTCGCAATAACCAAAACCCATTTGAAGTTTCAACCATCGCCATGTGACTGAAATGCGAAAAGTTATGCAAACAAACACACACCATTCACCATTTTGGAGCGTGGGGTAGATTTTAAGTAACTGTGCATTAATCCCTTTTTTGTGTGCCTCCTTATATTATTTAATTGTTTTTGATGATTACGAAAAAAACATTACTTACTTACTTTACCTCATTTATTTAACAGGGTAAACTTCACGCAGTCTTGCGTCGTCGGACAAGAAACACTGCGATTCATTCTCCGGAACATTTTCCAACAGTAAATAAATTACATCTACATCTAAATATTTGAAAAGGCATCTTTTTAATCCAAGTCAAATAAGGAAATCACTTAAACCCTTGAATGCGGGAAAAGTATATATGGCATATTTCGTACGTTATCAGTTCAGCGATTAGTGAAATTTGCAACCAGGTTCCAAACAAGCAGTTCTAAAAGAACCCACTTGAAACTCAACCTTTGAATATCACTTGAGAAAAAGAGAACGGGTAATTCGAAAGTTTATCCCTGGCATAATGGCTTTGGTTTGGGTTTCCGTAAACGTAATTGATCCTAAAAGGAAGTCTGTTGTTAGTATAATTATTTTATATATAATAACGAATATTTGCTTCTCAGGAAATTCTCCTGTGAGTCCATGATGATATTTTCAAAGTGCACTTACAAAACAGTTTGTTCTTTGTTCTATCTGAGCTAGCTAAAACTTTAGGTTCCGCTTGTTCCGCTTTGTTATCAATGAGAAGATTGGCAATATAACTCATACCGGCGCTCATTTCCTAGGGAAAAAACACAATGTGGAATGACTGCCTGTCAAGATCTTATAGCAGAAGCAATAGCTTTCGACCGTTGCCTCTATTACACTTTCCATAATACGATGACACACGAACCGCTCACACGCATGTGGTTAACCCTTGTAAACAGGTCGGCTCAACTGTTAACTTATAAAGATATAAATATACTTGCAGAGTTCAGGACACGCTTGATTCCGTCTGTGGTTTAGAGTTAAATGGTACACTCGAATTCTCATTATTTGTCATTTTTAACTGGATCACCATGCCACTAGAGTCATTATTTGAATTCTATTTAAATTCAAGGATTTACGTTTATCAGTTTATGTGAATTTATTTGTCGGGAACGTCGTCCAGGCGTTTGTCGGGGGATAGGGGCGTTGTATTGATTCAAATGGCTAATATATTTTGCATGAATAATATTAAAAGTCATCATCATGATAATAGTAACAGAAATTAGAATTATATTAATGTATACAAGTGATAATTGCATAATATCAATAATTAATTATGTGATGATAATTACGAAGATAATAATGGTCACAAACACAATGTCATGCATTAACAGACCGAAGACCCGGGTTCGATTCCCCTCATAGGTACAATGTGTGAAGCCCTGATGAACTGGACCATATTGAGGCGTGTGAGACATGGGTGGGTGTTCTTGCCTATTCATCCGGATTCAAGGAGTTGCTTAGCCAAGAATTTAAAAAAATGAAATTGCTCTAGTGGACACATCTTTCAAAACCAACAGTGTATTCTGTGAGCAAAGTTCCGCTACCTTCAGTTTCAACAGTCAGTTGCGTAATTGAGTGTCAGCATACTTTCCCGTTGTTGGCATGGCCATTATCACTCCATCAAAAGGTGGGACTTAGTGTTGTGACATATTTAAATAGCATGCAGTATCACTGGTAGGTAGTGGCAGTAGTAGGAGACGGAGAAGAGGAAGTTTGTGGTGTTTTAAATAGGCATCCAATCAGTCAATAACAACAATTCCGGACATGTCATTCATCATGTGTAAATTTCTTGTTAGCAAACATGTTGGCCTCCACAAAATATACAAGTACATATATTTGAATGACTTTATTACACAGAGAGTGTGCACTCATTTGTAAATAAGCGATTGTTCGGTCGGTGCCGGGATACGCGTGGAATAGAGAGAGAGGCAGACCCGAGAAGGCCATAATTTAGCAAATAGAGACATCTCTCCAGAGGAAAAAATGAGCCTGTCTGATGGAAGAATATTACCAGTAATATGGGTTATAAACTGTTCTTAAAATTGAATTTGATGATAAAAGACCCAGGACGTGGATGGAAAAGTCTTCGGCGTTGCGTGTGTATGTCGGCAGGAAACTGATTTGTGAGCCAAAAGTTCAATAACCCTTTATAGCAATTAATGGAATTTGTTTCCTTAATTTCATTTTTTATTCTTTTGTGTTTTAAAAAAGAATCCGGTCAAATCAGACCGAGGAGGTTCGATCAATGAATGGAGTGACCATAAATCGACGTCTTGGTTGTCTGATTGTATTACGTTGCAACATTTAATTCTTGACTTTGGTTTAACGCCACTTTGAACAGAATTTGAGTTTTATCACAGCGTGTCACCTAGATGTGGGAGGAAAACCCGAAGCAATGCAGGTCTGAGACGTTCACCGCTTTGGTGAAACCCACGGGGACGCATATGGTGTTGACCAATTGAAACTGTAATCAAGGCGAGGCCGTGAAATGGGCACAAGCAACATTGTGCAGTACTAGTGCATGGACGACTGGACAACCTGTGCCAACGTTCAACAAGAAAATACTGTACGCGGCTTTAGAGCTGATATATCCTTAAGGCTATATCATCTGATACAGAATGAGATTAATGATGCTATAGTGATACTTGTAATTTGATTTAATATTGTTAGTTCGTAAGTAATGTATACGTGAAGTCTGTGGGGAATAGCTAATAAGCAAGTCAGTGTCAATTAACGTTATTTGAAATATAGACCTACCTAGTTCTCATGGTCCGTTTTAATCTAGTTAAGACAGCGAGCTCTGTAACCGACTAACCTGTGACTTGTGACATACGACGGTAAATCATGTTTTCCTTTTCATTCGACGATGAAAATATATGTAGGCATCGCATTACATAAACAATGCCAGTAAACGACTTCCCACATATGACCTCGAATATCTAAAGTAGCATCTCTGCAAACCTCTGACCTCTGCACTGGAAAAAATCAATTGGAAGTGGACTTAAAACGTTGAACGAAGGCGATAGCAACAACGCGTAATCTACACATAACATGAAGCCCTGATGAACTGGACCATTTTGGGGCGTGTGAGGCATGAGTGGGTGTTCTTGCCTATTCATCCGGATTCAAGGAGTTGCTTAGCCCAGAATTTAAAAAAAATTGAAATTGCTCTATTGGACACATCTTTCACAACCAACAGTGTACTCTGTGAGCCAAGTTCCACTAGCTTCAGCCTCAACAGTTCAGGTAAATAATTGAGTGTCAACAGGCTTTCCCGTTGTTGGCATGGCGTGATCTCTCCATCAGAAGAAGGGACTCAGTTGTGACATATTTAAATAGCATGCAGTATCACTCGGAGGAAGTGGTAGCAGTAGGAGACGGAGAAGAGGTAGTTTGTGGTGTGTTAAAGTAGGCATCCAATCAGTCAATAACAACACTACCGGACTTGTCATTCATCATGTGTAAATTTAAGTACATGTATTTAATTGACTTTTTTATACAGAGAGTGTGGACGCATTTGTTAATTACCATACACGCTGAACAGTTTCAGAGTATGAGCCATCCAGCACATGCTTTGGATATTGACCAATTAAATATGAATTTCACATGGAACAGCGAAGAATTCCACATAAAAACAATGCTAGAACATGGTAATAGCAAGTTCTTCTGTGGAGCTATTTTCAAGTTGTACTCTTCGGCATACCCTTCAAGAATTTCATTGCAATGTTTTTAAGGATTATCTTCCATCAGAAGTCAAGTTAGACACAGTGCCTGCATCGAATAGGTAAAGAAGGTTCATTTCCTTTTGGGCCAAATCGATAAACAGAGTAGCAAGTGTACATTATACTGAGCTGTTGACGGATCCCTTCCTCCCAACATATCACGATGAGTGTAGGCCAAGAGGCTGGATTTTGTCGAACCCTCTGATGTGTCATATTGTATGGTTATGATGAACTGGCAACGTCGAGGCCACATTTTCACCATCTTTCAAGGGTCGTGCCCTTAAACGTTAGGTCTCCTCAGCCACTCTAAGGGCCACTTATGTTAGACATCAGGGATTCTCCTTCAAAGAGACGTTTAGTGGAGAGGTCGCATGGTTTGTGAAGGAGATGTTAAATTTGAAAGGAGATGTGAAATAACTTCAAGTTCTTAACATGTCCGTTTCCAGGAGTATCAGGAGTACAAAAATTGCACATTTTAAGCATAATGATAGGTCTTTAATGTTATGAATGTTTGTTATATTATCAAATGGTTTACACCGTCAAAGATGAGATATGCAATATACTTTCAATGGCAATCAAATATTCTAGCTTATCATTTTTTAGTACACTGTTTCGTACATTCAATAAAGAGCTTTTAAGCATACTGGCACAACTATTATACACTGGCGTGACTGTGAAGATGACTGTTTGAATACAGACCAATTCATAAATGTTGTTAGCGTGCGGAGTTAAAGGAATAATCTTTGGAGTGTGAAGTTTAAGAAACACGAACATTTGGCAGTAATATGATTGTTTCTCAAGTTCAGATTGTAGAGTTATCGACATGGGCTAAGAGCTGGGCGTCGTTTGTTCTGACTTAGAGACACGCAAGCTAACGGCAAATCCCTCAACGTTTCCGGACTAACAAGTTCCGTGCATCAGCATGTACTCATGCTTTCACAAGTGTAACTCTCAGCAAGATGGGAACCATCCCATTTTCTCGATTGGAGTTAAAAACTAACTCAAATAGCAAAAGTTCTTCCTGAAAGATTGTTACCAATCAGACATCTGACGCTTTGCGTAATTGCAAATCGAGGGACTGTTAGCTTAACGTCGACCTCTAACTCAGTTTGCTTCAGGGAACATATATGTTTCAAGGTTGGAGCAGTATCCCTTATTATCTGTGTACGTGTGAAGAGTTTTGTTTGTCATAGTGTATGTACCCTCCCCAAACAGTTCAAACAAAAGATTGTTCTGTAAAGAGTCCAATGATTACCAATATTGGTGATGTAACCACAATATAGAACAGCAGGCTAGGGCGACGGGGAATGGGTAATTGTGATTACTGAGAAGTTGTTATCGTCGAGAAACTTTGGCCGAACTTCCATTTCGTATATGAAATAAAGGCTTTTTATATGGTTTGTTGAAATTCACGTATGTTGAAATAAGCTATCTATGTTGTTTTGCATCCCTATTCCATGTTACAAAAAATTGTATTTTATCTGCAGGCCCGCTTTTTTCGCGTAAGAGGCGACTAACTGGATCGGGTGGTCAGGCTCGCTGGCTTGGTTGATGATGTCAATGATATCAATGCTTATGAAATCGATGACTGGATTGTCTGGTCCAGACTCGATTATTAACAGACCACCGTCATATAGCTGGAATATTGCTTAGAGCGGCGTAAATCAACAAACCAACCAACCTACCAACATGTTTACATGTTAACACACGTTAGTGTGGGATGATTGTTCTTCAGTAATTGAGTGAGTTATGTGTACTTACTCTCAGATATGCATAAGCAGAATCATTCTTTAAAGCTATACAATATCAATCTTGCGTATTTTACACATACTCTTACCCGTGGCTATTGCATTACGTTCGAAGAAATCTGTAGAATTCTTACAGTCTTCCTCAGATGGTACAGATTCTGCACTTCGAAAATGCTCATGTATCCAACACATAAGCTGGGATTTATCCTTGGAGAAAACCCGTTTCGTGGGAAAACTCCAATTCTGAACCAAACAGACAAAATGTCGGATGCAGTTCCCAACACGGTTTTCATTAGAATTTCAATATTAAATGCAAGTAGATTAAAATGCAAAAGTAACGAATGACACAAAGTGAAAATTTAAAAATATATGCTGACCTTCTCCCCTTGTTCTGTTGTCTGCCTTCCTATTCTGATTGATGAAATAAACGTGTATATATAACATACACAACAGAGGAACGTAAAAGATAAAGGCAAATCTCATATAGTTAACTCAGAGGTATTCATGACCTGTACAAATTCGGTGCGTGAACACCATTTTTGTGTTCCTCGTTATATTTCTAAGGGATCGCGTAAAAATATTATCACGTTCCTTATCTGATTAACTAAAATGGGTTAAACTTCACACATCTTCTTTTACCCCCTGTCTCTGGTACCTATTTTACATATGTTCTGCATGGGTGAAAAGCCCAGAGGAAATAAAACATTTTCTTACCACTCACTTCAGCAAACATTCTACCATGAAAGTGGAAAATACTTGATTCTGATTTTTCAATCGGTATTTGAAAATCACTATATCCACCCCTGATTGAAACACCAAATTGTGACTGTCGTTTCACCGCTGGACTTCTCCTTCGTAGATACATGTGTGGAAAGATGGCATTGTTTGTAAAGATAATTATAACATGTTCCTTTCCTTGCGCTTACAAACTAAACATCTCAAACAGAAATTTTAAACGTTAAATGTCTGACATGCAATTTAATGTTATTTGTTAATACGTATTGATGTACGTCGTCATTATCATGATGTTTCGGTTATTCTGCAGAAAAAAGTATGTAACAAAATGTGACCGCATACTTGCATAAGTGTTATCTAATGAGGTGATTACGAACAAGACGTATTGAAATCAAGCTATTCATACATTTGAGGATTAATATATTATCATTTTAAGTTTAAACCGACCAACAATCAATTCAACGTTACAACACACGACTGTCTCAACACAAATAGATCAACGGTCATGTTGTGATGAACGAATGTAGTTGAAGGAACACAAGCTATCAACAGTAATATGTTTGTTTCTCAAGTTCAGTAAGGAGATTTATCGACATCAGCAAAAAGTTGGAGTCATTTGGTCCGACGAAATCATGCAAACTAACGACAAATCCCTCAACGTTTCCGGACTAACAGTTCCCTGCATTAGCATGTACTCATCCTTTCACAAGTTTAACCTTCAACACGCTAGGAACCATCCACTCTAACCATCTAACAGCTGAAGCCCTTCATGAACGAATCAGACATATCTGACGCTTTGCGTTGACACGGTGGCAAATCGAGCGACCTTTAGATTAACTGTCGACTTTCAACTCAATTTGCTCCAGGGCAAAATTAATTTACAAGATTTCAAGTAGCAGCTATATTCCTTAATATCTGTGTAAGTGCTTAGATTTCTGTTTATCAAAGTGTCTGGACCTTCGACAATTTCAAACAGAGATTGTTCTATCTGGGCCAAGTTGTTACCCATATGGATGATGTAACAACAATATAGCATATTAGATTAAGGGTAAGCGTGATTGTTGTGTAATGATTATTGCCGAGACATTTAGGCACAAAATGTCAATTTCGAATAAGAGCTAAACTAATATTCCATCATTCTGATTTACTAGATAATGTTTGCTGTGTAAAGAAGTATGTTTAAAAGGCTATCTGTATCTTCTGTTGCATGTTATACCAATTGTCTGTACGGTCTTTGTATCTGAAGGCACGCTTCTTTTGTATGTTTACATGTTAACACTTTAAATGATAGTCCAGGACTAAAATGCGTCCGATAGACTCTTTCACTCTAGTTATATGGTGTCAACACAATCGAATATTGCATCTTATGCTGACCATAGACATCAGTTCCATTTGAGGAAATCTTTATTATACTGACTGCAACATTCTTGCTTAGTTACTGCAGGTTCTCAACTTCGAAAAACCACACTCTCGTCGGTAAAGCTAGACTAAATTGTTTCACTCTTATTCTGAAAGTTCACTGAATTCTGAAAACAGGAAAACTGGCACATATAATTAATGTTTCCAGTCCTCCTACTTCCTATTCCGATCACTCAGACCCAGATGTACCAATTGGAGCAGCATAAAGACAAACCTCACACAAACACGGTCCATGAGCTTCTTTACCAATACATTCTCCTAGAGATTTCAATTTGACATAATCTACAAATACCAAAAAGAGGGTGCATCAAAAATGTTATGATGGTTTTAGTGACAATGCATCCCATAGTTCGAGCAACTGACAATGGGTATTCAGTGTTCAGTTGTTAAAGAAGGATCTTACTTACACTCTATTATTCTTGGAGGAAAGTACTATACCACTATTCAGTCAAACATGTAAAAATATCTTTCTTGGGGATCGTGAATGGGAGAGTGTCGTATAGCATCTGAATCTTAATCTGTGGTTGAAAACATGTTCTATATAAGTAGCCAATGAAAGGATAACATGTTATTTTGTGAGTTGATAACATTACTCTTTGACATTTCAGATTTGAGATATTGGGACACAGTGTCATGTTTTGTTCACATACATGTTTTCCTTGCTGTTTAACGCTTGGCATTTATCAATGTCTTGTGCAATGCACCCACGGGAAAAAACATATGTAAATAATATATTCCTCACTTCAGATGCTCTTTTATCAGATACCATTATCATCCATCTCCTCGATTATTTATAACATTGAAGGATATATCTGCGGTCTTTCATTCTTATTCGTTTTATTCAGATATGTATCTAGTTTATATAGATATTCACACTTGGCAGCGTCCAGTCATCAAGAATTGCTGTATTTTGAGGGAATATCTTCCAGATGGTGGGGGGTTACTCAAGCGTGACCAACGCAATACTGAATTTAGAATATTTCCAAATTGCTTTATTCATTCTGTTCGACAAAATGTTGATTGAGGATGGGTTTTTCAACTTTTGCAACAAATAGGAAAATCAGTTTCGAATCGCGCGTTAATTGAAGTAACGCTTAAGATCGGCGATGTTACATACTGCGGATGCTAGATCAGATAGGGGTTGGGTGGATAAAAACGTATGATTTGTGAAGGAGATGTTACATACTGCGGATGCTAGATCAGATAGAGGTTGGGAGGATATATACATATGATTTGTGAAGGAGATGTGAAGTATGAAATTTAAAGGTTTGATGTGAAATAACATAAATTTCATCACATGTCAAATTCCAGCTATTTGAAATCTGGAAACAGGTGTGTCAATCGTTAATGTTACCGGTAGGGCAGGACATGCTTACCTTTTCATCACTCACTTTCAGTGATCCATTCATATAAATTTCACCGCTATTTGCCTTTTGAACCCAATAGAATCTGTTTCGGCGAATAATCGAGACTAGTTATTCTCTAGTTATTCTCTGGCATTAAAATTCAAGTGGTTCAGCTAATAATTTGTTCGTATCTTTTGACTTAACACAATGTTTATATAGAAGGAATGTAACTTGATTGTTGAGAAATGAACAATCTTGTAATTGTACAGAAACATTACAACTTACGCCTGTCTCAACATACCCTGATCAACTCTTTTGATGTCATGTAGGTTTTAGATACATAAACCCATAGCAGTAGTATGATTGTTTCTCAAGTTCACATAGCAAAGGACCCGTGAGGATCCGGGGTAGAATAGATCCCAATTGCGTGGATCGATGGTGATGATATCAGTCACTGGATTGTCTGGTCCAGACTCGACTATTGTGCGGCGTTAAACAACAAACCAACCAAACAACCACTTAGCAAAGAGTTAAGCGTTGTTTGGTCCAACTAAGTCACGCTAATTAACTGCAAATCCCTCAACGTTTCCAAACTAACAGTTCCTAGCATCAGCATGCATTCTTTCTTTTTCAAATTCGAGGCCGCGATATAACTGGAATATTATTAAAAGCGGCGTTAAAACCAACTCACTAACCCACTCAAATTCGAGACTCGGCACCAACACAGGAACCAAACCACGCTCAAGGTTAGATGTGTTCTATCAAATGTGCTCTTTTTGAAGATAGACATATCTGACACCTTGTGTTTTCAACGATGACAAATCGAGCAACCTTTGACTAAATGTCGACTTCCAACTCAATTTGCTGCAGGACGAATGTATTCTACATTCAGGTCGCAAATGGCAGCAATGTTCCTTAATATTTGTGTATGTGCGTGGTTTTCTGTTTATCAAAGTGTCTGAACCCTTACCACATAGTTCAAACAAAGATTGTTCTATTTGAGATGAGTGGTTGCCAGAATGGGTGATGTAATCACAATAGAAAATATTAGATAAAGGCAATGGGAAGAAGGAATTTTCAATTGTCGGTGTCGAGATATTTTGGCAGACTTACTTCCATTCCGAATGAGAGAGTAACAAATAACGACTGTTATGGCAGCAGACGTTAAGGTTTGTTGTAGACAGAAGTATGTTGAAATAGACAGAATTCGTTGCCTTCTTCTATTGCGTGTTTTATTAATTTGGCTGTTGCTCTAGATCTATACTCACACGCAAAAGAAACGCAAGTCGAGTATGCAGTACACATGTTATTTATTTTCAACAGTAAAGACAAGAAATACTAATAGGGCAAGATTGACAAAAATTTGACTGAGGACAGTTAAATGGATGAATAGGCAGATGACATAATTGTTCTTTTCAAATGTTAAGGGCTTGCACAGTTTTGGGTCAATACCCAAAATGTCAGTCAATACCTGTTGTGACCCTCAATTATTGATCACTGCCACACATCTCCTGTACATTGAGTGGATCAGACGATTTGTGAAGGCCCTTGGGATCCTCCTGCACACATACAGAGTAGCTGTGCGTAGTTCATCGGCAGTTGTAGGGGCTGGGCTCACATTGTGCAGACGCCTTTGACCTCATCCCAAAAGTGTTCGTTTGGGTTCAGATCAGGGCTGAGGGCTGGCCACGGTAGAACACGGTTGTTGTGTTGTTGCAGAAAGGCCAAGGTAACTCTGGCAACATGCGGACGAGCGTTGTCCTGCTGGAAAATGTGTTGTTGATGTTGTGCAAAAAATGGAACAACGTGGGGTGTGATCACTTGGTCGATATACAGCTGAGCGTGACGCCGTGTCCCCGACCTTGACCAACATTTAGAACGTACATGTACATGGGTCCAAGTCTCGCGTTAAGTCCAATCCCTGCCCATATCATGACGCTAGGTCCACTTCATGGATCCCTTTCCACAACGTTTCCGTCAGCGAAACGATCACCTCGACGCCGACAAATTCTGACTCGTCCGTCTACATGGGAGACACAAAAGCGACTTTCATCAGAGAAGATGACACGCCTCCACTCACGATGACGCCAATTGTGATGACCCTGTGTCCACTGAAGTCGTGATTGTCGATGCCGTGGTTGGAGAACAGGACGACGTCCTGGTCGGCGACATCTGAGGTTGTTGGAACGAAGACGTCGGATCACAGTGTCCCGGCTAATGTGTCAATCATGTGTTCCTATGGTCTGTTGCAGTTAGGAACGGATGTCGCTGGTGTTGACGGGTAATCTGCTGATCTTGTCGAGGTGTGGTGACCCTAGGACGACCGCTCCGAGAAAGGTCATCTGTTGTCTGTGTAGGATTGTATCGATGCAGGAAACGGTAAATTGTGTGTTAACGTTGAAATCCTGGACAGACTCTTCAGCTTCCAAACGTTCGATAGCCTGGTTTCTCTGAATTTGAGTTAGGCGTGGCATTGTTGACCAAGGAGTGGTAGGTCCAAGAATCGGCCACAGTTTTATACCCACTACAGTTCGTGACAGTTCGTGCATTTTCTATTTCGCGAGAAATGGGTGCATGATACCCACATATTCATTGAAATGGTGCGTTTTGGCGATTCGTTGTTTATGTTGCCTTTTTACTCGGGGCTTCCAAAATGCAACCAAAAATATTGATAACACCATCAGGCTTCACTAAATGCTAAAACTCATATCAATTTATGGTTCCGTGTTTATTACCTATTTGATTAAAACAACTTGCGTTTCTTTTGCGTGTGAGTATATATACAAAGAATACCTGGTTATTTTCTATTTAATACATGTATGCAAGTTAATAAACAGCACATTTGGTCTACTTATGTGACACTGGCTATCTTGAAGCCTACATCATTCACGCATAAATAACTTAACCTGGTTTAAGCATCAAGGTTTGTATCTGTTTTCAGAGCATGATATCGCCAAATTCGCCAAATGATTACATGTGCAGTACGTGTTTCAAGCCGCGAGGCAATTCTCAGGTGATTCATACACGTACAGCACAAGATTAGATATAACATGGTGATACTGGAGACGACACCCCGAACGCTCCCAAGAGAGGTATCGTTCTTCCGAAATGAAATTTCAAAACTCAATCGTTGTACAAACAAGAGATCTCTTGAGACATTGATCAAAATTATGTGATGACAATATACAGATTTGATAGTGTATTGTATTCAGATCACGATGTCAACATGCCTCTACACACACTTCGGCCATAATTCCATTGCTCGATAGAGGTCATTGAGAGAGGCACAAAGCATGGAGATTTGCTTTTGACAAACTTTTGTTGCTATTGAAATGAAATCCTGTTGTAGATTTTTAAGACAAAAAACTTCAGTTGGTTTCACAGCTCTGTACAAAATATTGTATCCTGACTACATACTGACTGTTGGACGAGGCAACACGCGTTACTTGTTTATGCATTGAACTCTCTGGAATGACGAACTAGGGGTGTCTAAAACTGTCTATCACGACGTAAAATGTATATAAACTGCATTAGTTTTGGCTAAGACGTGTTCAAGTCCCAGGTGTCCCTTTCATCTGAATGTATGATCTTGTGCGTGTTTGTGTCATAATTATAGATATAAAATATTATGTCAATATAATATAGATATAGGCATAAACATTATATATATATATATATATATATATATATATATATATATATATATATATATATATATATATATATAATGTTTAATGTTTATGCCTATATCTATATTATATATATATATATATATTTGACTGTATTGGTTTAATATCGGTTTTGTGTTACACTACTTTGTATGACGTTTGCCGTGTGATACCTTATTGTCGTTTGATTCGTCAAATGTACTAATCAAAGGACCACCACATTCCTTCCTATTACTACAGTTATTCTGTCATTGCATACTATAGTAATATAAAAAAATGAGTGAGCTGTAACTGACAATAAGTCTCACTAACATGTGATAAGGTTATAGTCAGACACAGACACAGACTTTGTTTTGACATCAGGCCGTTGTTACCTCTGGCCATAAAAATGACAAGGTTACAAGTACTGAAGTGAATTGTATAACGTTGTTGAATGAATACTTATTTTCATAATTTATCAACTATAGTCAAATTAGCCATTAGGCCAGAAGTAAACAGGCATGAACCAGGTTTTAAGTCATATAAAAGCACATCTGAACTTGGATAATACATAATATCGCAACTTATGTATGATACTGCATAATTCAGGCGTAATGGAAGCTGGTGTGAGAACTTGTCTGCAGTCTTTTTTATTGATTTAGTATTTGTTTTACCTCGTTATAAAAGCAACAGTATTAGTAGTACCAGATGTAAAAGCACGCGTGTTCATGGCAGTATTATTTGCAGTAAGAGTAGTAGAAGTAATAGTTGTAGAGTTAACAATATATATTATCAACATATAGTAGTTGCAGGATAGAAGGTTTCGTGGTTAAATAGTATTTGATGGTATTGTTGGTGGTTTCGGAATATACCACCACCCCACGCCGTGCGGATTCTGGTCAGAATTTGTCTTCAGCAACAAATTGCCATATGAGTTGTATAACAGGATCAGGTGGTCAACACTTGTTGACGGATGTCATCAAATCCCAATTGTGTATGTCGATGCTCATGATACGATTATTTAAAGACCGATATCATATATACATAGCTGGGATAGTGTGAGTTTGGCATGACGTTAAACAACAAACAAACAAACAAACACAATACACAGAGAAATACACGCAGGAAATACCATTGGTCACATGTTAATTTCTAGCTGGTATAACTCCAACAAATCGGGTATACTTACTATTATATAAAGAACCACATCATTTTTAACAAGAAGTCTCTATCAGAATGCGTCATCAAAATGATAAGAACATCATGGCAAGTATTATTTTCCATAAGAAGTCAAGTGAGGCAATTAGGGATTGTAGGATTATCATCGTTTCATTGAAGAGCGTACTGATAATATAAGTAAAAAAGATCACTCATCAACTTTTAAAAGGATGGAAGCTATTTATACCAGCAAGGTTACACTTTGCCTCCTATTCTTCTAATTGATGTTTGATGGTGAGCTTGTGTTATTTGCGGAAGTTAATATGAACAGTAGCTATTGTGAATATGATGTAGTTTGTAACTTGCCCATTTCCAACAATTCAAAATTGGACATCTTCAATGAATTATTAATCGATGGTGGTGAAACTGTTTTCAGCGTTGAAGATTATGCTTATTTTATTTACGCATACGAACACTATACCCTTATTAATACTAATACTTTCTAATGTAAAAATCATATTACAGAAAGTGAATATAGCAAACTCTCATATTCGTAATATACTGACTTAAGTGTGATGAGTATTGTTGAGATAAATTAGATGAATAACGCCTCCGCTTGTTGTTGACATTTGTCTTCATCGTGTATCTAGACGTATGTTTCCTTAACATGTTGTGAATGTAAATCCACAGCTTATTTAAGGAAGCAAGCTTTACAACATGTTTGTGAGGGTTTTTTTACAGTTCTCGACAAATGAGCTCAACTCGCAGATGTGCAAGTAGTTGACACTTGACTCGGAACTTATAAGGTGTTTTACAATCCATTATGATTGTAAAACACCATTTCGCTTTAACGTAATATCTTTAAGCATAGACAGTTTATTCTATTTGGAGCAATGCCAAACTTATCCACTTTCAAAACCTATCATATTATCTTAGACGGCTGAAAAAATAGTCTCCAAAACGTTCCCCCAACCCATAGGGAAAAGTATATGGAATATGTCAACTGTATCCATTTTGTAACCAATGCAGCAATGTCGGAATCCATTTCTTGGTGTCTGCAGTCAAATATCGATGGAATGATGCTGAAAGCAGTGTAAAAACCTCACGCAATCGTCTACATATGGTGTTTGCCCCCTTTATGATTAAAGTGTTCTCTTGTTACGCTGACTATAATATAATGCATAACTGCGCTTATTTTCTAGGGGCAATACAATGTGAAAGGACTGCATGTAAAGATCTTTGTGCAGAAGCAATACTTTCTTAGTGTTGCCACAGTTACACTTGCCATAATACGCAGACAGACGAACGGCTCACAAGCAGAGAATTAAATATACTTGCGTACGGTGTATGCGATGTTCGATTCAGTCGGTGGTGGAGAGATAAATGGTGCACCGACGTTTCGTCATCATGACACTTTCTAACTGGACCTACATGGTGCTGGAGTCATTATTTTTATACCAGAACACTTACTTTGGAGTCTTTGCTGGAGGATTGCTGATGTTGTGGAGATGGAACTATTCATATATTTTGCATCAACAATGATAATAATTAAAAAAAATTATAACCCTGATTATAGACACAACAGCTAGTATATTTTTTAACTTTTTTTGGGTGGTAATGATAGCAATGATGATGATGATGATGATGATGATGACGATAATACCGGATGATAATAAGGGTGATATGTGTGATAGTCGTGATGCTGCTGCTGATGTTGGCAAAACATTAACATGATATTGGGGACGGAATGTGTTTCTTAACGTTATGGTTTTTTTTAGCCATGATGCATGACTGTCTTACGCATGACTGTAGTTAAAGCTCAACATCGGAACACCCGTTTTAAAGGGACGGGACGGTAACCAAGCTTCAGTACCGCGATACTGAGTGTAGGGTGTTCGCAAATGCATCTGTTAAGTCTGCACACTAACTGTTGGTTAGGATGAAAATGCTTTTCAACGTTTATCATATTCATAATGTGATTGTGTGTGGCTACCATTTATAATGAGGTAGAGAATGAATCCAACTTGAAGTTGATGACAAGAAAGGAGATGTTCTCAACTGTTCACCCTGCTCCAGATAGCTTACTCAGAATTAGAACTAATATAATGAATACAGCTTTAAAAAATAACAGCCTACGCAATATTCCAGCAATATCCCGGCGGGGGACACGTGAAATGGGCTTCACACATTGTACCCATGTCGGGAATGGAACCCGGGTCTTCGGCGTGACGAGCGAACGCTTTAACCACTAGGCTACCCGACCGCCCCAAGCCGCAGTTGAAGAGTGCAAAGCTACAACATATTATGCATAGGATGCCTTTGTTTTCAGGTTAATCCGCATTTGAGGGTCACTGGAACCAATGCAAATGCGACTATAACTGGTAATGCGACAAATTTATCTATAATGCCGTATAAAGCACTGACATTGCTTTCAAACCATTGTCCCGGACATGAATATGTGCGACCAGACTGCATTAATTCACGTCAAGCTTATTAAGACTGTCAGTGCCTACCCTTTATCAGCTGTTGTTCTTAAGATAGAATTACAGATTGAAAGGAGCGTTGTTATTTCTGGTGTTTATGAAATTAGCGTGCAAATAAATTGAAATTTGAAAATAAATAAAACATGAAGCCGTGACCCATTCTCGAGATTGAATAATTCAAAAGATTGACGTTAGAAGACGTCTTTAACACGAACCTGTTTTATACATCCCTTTGTACTTTACTTACCTCTTATTTGTAGACATGTCAAATAACAACGGTTGCGATGACAACGTTACGGGCTAAATATGTATGCAAAGAAGCAGTGGATGTCATGGGTAAGAAGGGGTTGACATGTATACGAGGAAGCAGTGCATGTAATAGGGAAGTAGTGGTTGACATGTATGTGAGAAAGCAGTGGGTGTAATGGGGAAGTAGTGGTTGACATGTATGAGGGAGCAGTGGGTGTAATGGGGAAGTAGTGGTTGACATGTATTCGAGGAAGCAGTGGGTGTAATGGGGAAGTAATGGTTGACATGTATGTGAGGAAGCAGTGAATGTAATGGGGAAGTAGTGGTTGACATGTATACGAGGAAGCAGTGCATGTAATAGGGAAGTAGTGGTTCACATGTATGTGAGGAAGCAGTGTACATAATGGGGAAGTAGTGGTTGACATATATATGAGGAAGCAGTGCATGTAATGGGGAAGTAGTGGTTGACATGTATACGAGGATGTAGTGGTTGACATGTATGTGATGAAGTAAGTGGATGTAATAGGGAAGTAGTGGTTGACATGTATGTGAGAAAGCAGTGGGTGTAATGGGGAAGTAGTGGTTGACATGTATGAGGGAGCAGTGGGTGTAATGGGGAAGTAGTGGTTGACATGTATTCGAGGAAGCAGTGGGTGTAATGGGGAAGTAATGGTTGACATGTATGTGAGGAAGCAGTGAATGTAATGGGGAAGTAGTGGTTGACATGTATACGAGGAAGCAGTGCATGTAATAGGGAAGTAGTGGTTCACATGTATGTGAGGAAGCAGTGTACATAATGGGGAAGTAGTGGTTGACATATATATGAGGAAGCAGTGCATGTAATGGGGAAGTAGTGGTTGACATGTATACGAGGATGTAGTGGTTGACATGTATGTGATGAAGTAAGTGGATGTAATAGGGAAGTAGTGGTTGACATGTATATGAGGAAGTAGTGGGTGTAATGGGGAAGTAGTGGTTGACATGTATATGAGGAAGCAGTGGGTGTACTGGGGAATTAGTGGTTGACATGTATGTGAGACAGCAGTGTACGTAATGGGGAAGTAGTGGTTGACATATATATGAGGGAGCAGTGGGTGTAATGGGGAAGTAGTGGTTGACATGTATACGTGAGGAAGCAGTGTACGTAATGGGGAAGTAGTGGTTGACATATATATGAGGAAGCAGTGCATGTAATGGGGAAGTAGCGGTTGACATGTATACGAGGAAGCAGTGCATGTAATGGGGAAGTAGTGGTGGACATGTATGTGAGACAGCAGTGTACGTAATGGGGAAGTAGTGGTTGACATATATATGAGGGAGCAGTGGGTGTAATGGGGAAGTAGTGGTTGACATGTATACGCGAGGAAGCAGTGTACGTAATGGGGAGGTAGTGGTTGACATGTATACGAGGAAGCAGTGCATGTATTAGGGAAGTAGTGGTTGACACGTATGTGAGGAAGCAGTGGGTGTAATGGGGAAGTAGTGGTTGACATGTATACGTGAGGAAGCAGTGGGTGTAATGGGGAAGTAGTGGTTGACATGTATACGTGAGGAAGCAGTGGGTGTAATGGGGAAGTAGTGGTTGACATGTATACGTGAGGAAGCAGTGTACGTAATGGGGAAGTAGTGGTTGACATATATATGAGGAAGCAGTGCATGTAATAGGGAAGTAGTGGTTGACATGTATACGAGGAAGCAGTGCATGTAATGGGGAAGTAGTGGTTGACATGTATGAGGGAGCAGTGGGAGTAATCGGGAAGTAGTGGTTGACATGTAAACGAGGAAGCAGTGCATGTAATAGGGAAGTAGTGGTTGACATGTATGTGAGGAAGCAGTGAATGTAATGGGGAAGTAGTGGTTGACATGTATGAGGGAGCAGTGGGTGTAATAGGGAAGTGGTGGTTGACATGTATGAGGGAGCAGTGGGTGTAATAGGGAAGTGGTGGTTGACATGTATGAGGGAGCAGTGGGTGTAATAGGGAAGTGGTGGTTGACATGTATGTGAGGAAGCAGTGTACGTAATGGGGAAGTAGTGGTTGACATGTATGAGGGAGCAGTGGGTGTAATTGGGGAAGTAGTGGTTGACATGTATACGAGGAAGCAGTGCATGTAATGGGGAAGAAGTGGTTGACATGTATACGAGGAAGCAGTGCATGTAATAGGGAAGTAGTGGTTCACATGTATGTGAGGAAGCAGTGTACGTAATGGGGAAGTAGTGGTTGACATATATATGAGGAAGCAGTGCATTTTATAGAGAAGTAGTGGTTCACATGTATACGAGGAAGCAGTGCATGTAATGGGGAAGAAGTGGTTGACATGTATACGAGGAAGCAGTGCATGTAATAGGGAAGTAGTGGTTGACATGTATACGAGGAAGCAGTGCATGTAATGGGGAAGTAGTGGTTGACATGTATACGAGGAAGCAGTGCATGTAATGGGGAAGAAGTGGTTGACATATATATGAGGGAGCAGTGGGTGTAATAGGGAAGTAGTGGTTGACATGTAAACGAGGAAGCAGTGCATGTAATAAGGAAGTAGTGGTTGACATGTATACGTGAGGAAGCAGTGTACGTAATGGGGAAGTAGTGGTTGACATGCATATAAAGAAGCAGTGCATGTAACATGGAAGTAGTGGTGGACATGTATATAATGAAGCAGTGGGTGATATGAGGAGGCAGTGGATGTAATGGGGAAGTAGTGGTTGACATGTATGTGAGGAAGCAGTGTACGTAATGGGGAAGTGGTGGTTGGCATGTATGTGAGGAAGCAGAGATGTGTGATGACCATTGAAAGGTTTTATGTTCACCAAGGAGGTAAACATCTAATGTTAACTACGATTCTGTTCAAAGATATGGCTTAAAATCCGTTCACATCAGCCTTGCTCAGATACGGCAGGTGGTCCACTTTTAGAAACCCAGTCAGTATAAACCGTCATATAAAGGAAAATGAAAAGTTGATGCATCAAGGCAAACATCAGATGGTCCGAATTTCATCAAGTGTTGATGAAAATACATGAAACTGAGGTGATCATGGGGCATGCCAAAGGTTGTGAATGTGATTCTATACAGTCCTGTTATGTTGCTTGAAAGGAATAGTTAGAGGCTGAATGATTTCCACGCTTTAGTCAACAAACTCACAGACCCATCACTGCGAATCCTGCACATAATCACATCTTGGCCTGACAGAAACGTTGATAGCCCTAGCAAAGATCCACGCAGACAAATATTTTTCCACTAACCAGTCGTCTCACAGATCATCATTGCTTGCTCTAACCTTGTGGTGGCAGTGGCTGGGAGAGAGTGGTTTGTCTTGGAGTGTTCAACGCCACTCTCTCTCTCTCATGATGTGTGTTATGTCCAAAGGGTACTGTTATGATTTCCATCACTCACATGAGTACTAAGACTAGATGAGTGAGTGAGTTTGGTTTAACGCCGATTTTAACATTATTCCAGCTAAATCACGGCGTCCTAAGATTAGGTGCACATTACACACTTCATTCTTTCTGAAATTTGCATAGTCAAATAGTAGTGCATATATAGTGTTCCAGTAGCTGTAGTGTAGGTAATAGTGGTGCTATACGAAGTTAACTGCGGGCTAAAGAGAGTATATTCTCAAATTGGATTTCACCAAAACATTACAAAATAAGGCCCGAAGAACAAACGGGATCTTCGTATCAAATACATCACTATCGAGTAGCCATTTCTTGTTTGTTTCATTTTAGCCGTCATCAAACATGAGTGTTTATTTTATTTTGCCAGACAGTTTTGTAATAAATATGATTAGTTGTAGCAGTCGGTGGAATAGGTAAGAATTAGTGGTGTGGAACAATGTATAGCATTTAGATCTATTCAATCGTCGGTGCTATACAGTTGGCATACTCGGCAGTGACGATACGTAAAGTGTAATTGTAATAGCCTTAATTGAATATATATGTACGTAGGTGTAAGTAGTAAACTTGTGTTATAGTCTGAATTTATCAGAATGTCACAAGAGTCCTCCAATATTGATAAAGTAGGGATGCCGGCAACAATATATGGAGAGGTGAGGTGAGGTAAAATTGGGTTTAACGTCGCGTCCAAGATTATTGCATTTATATAGCGTTGGTTGGTTGGTTTGTTGTTTAACGCCGCACTCAGCAATATTCCAGCTATATGACGGCGGTCTGTAAATAATCGAGTCTGGACCAGAGAATCCAGTGATTAATATCATGAGCATCGATCTACGCAATTGGGATTGATGACATGCATCAACCAAGTCAGCGAGCCTGACCACCCGATCCCGTTAGTCGCCTTTTACGACAAGCATAGCCACAAGCATGGGTTGCTGAAGACCTATTCTACCCCGGAATCTTCACGGGTCATTTATATAGCGACGTGCATGCACGTGTCTGTGGGGGCTGCTTGTCCTAGTCCGGACTGATGCCGATTTAAAGTGCTAGTCCACTGAGATACCATGCCGCAGTTTAACATGACTACCCCACTCAAACACAGTATACTGACTCCGAGCCGACCAGTCCTTGCTTTAGCCCCTTAATGCCGAGCGCCAGACAGGGTAACAACAAGTACCACTTTTAACGTCTTTTGGGTTGACGCGACCAGGGATCGAAGCCGGACCTTCCGCTCTCCGGGCGGACGTTCTACCACTAGACCACGGAGGCGGTCCAATAAATGGAGACTGTAAATAATAATTTGAATATTTGACACACTAAAATAAAGACTTCTTCCGGGAAACCTATTATAGACAGGTCGAGAAAACCACAGAGCTGTTATCAAGATATCTTCGTTGGAATGCTTTAATGAAAATGATAAGATCTTCATTGCAGTGTTTTTTTTTCTTATTTTCGATCAAAAGTCAAGTCAGACACAACGCTTGTACATAGAAAAGAAGTTTGAATAATGCTTGGAATATGACCGCTTTATTACACGGCGCCTTGCGTGACCATTTCATTTCCTTTTCGCGAAGAACTCCAGTTGATATGTGAAGTCGATAAACAGAGTAGCAAGTGTACCTTTTACTGAGTTATTGACGAAACCCTTGCCTGCAATACTTCAAGATGAGTGTAGGCCAAGAGGCTGGATTTACTCGAACATCTGACGTGTAATAATCTCCTGTTACAAAGAACTGACAACCTCGAGACCACTTCTTCAATACTTTTAAAGGGTTGTCCTCTTCAACGTTGGATCTCTATTAAGTTACCCTAAAGACCAGCGATGTTAAACAACGTGTCCTCTCCTTCTAAGAGACGTTTTGTGAAGAAGATATTAAATATGAACAGTGACTGATGTGAAATAGGTTTAAGTTGTGACATGTCCATTTCGAAGAATTTAAATACCAGGCATCTTACGCAATTATTGCTTGTGCTGATGAAACACTCGCGACGTCTGTGAAAACACATATCGACCAATCTTCATCTTTCTACATTTCGTATATTCTATTATAACAAATATTTTCCTGAAACTGATATGTCATACTAACATAAATGTGTTGGGAAGATGACCAATTAAAAAAATGATCAATATATATATTTTAGATTTTACAAAACCACTTTCTTTGGAATCATATTTCTTAATATTAAACATTTTAAACATGTTAAGACGACCAAATGTGTTTCAATGTACATAACTGTGATATATCAGCCTGATTGTGAAGATGACTCATTTAACACATTTAGGAATTATATTGTTTTATGTTTAAACCAACAAGCATTAGATGTTCCTACACAGGCCCGTTAAAACGTGATATTTCATCACTTTTTTTAAAGCAAAGCAACTGTATTTTAGGTAATCGTAACCCTTGGAAATAATATGAAAGTTTCAAACATTCCGTTATGATAGTTTTCCATGTCGGCTGAGAGATTGGTTTCATTTTGTCCGACTTTGAATCACGCAAACAACACGACAAATCCCCCAATGTTTCCGGAATACCAGTTCCTTGAATTGGCATCTTTTCTTGCTTTGACACGTTGAACCTTCAACACGAAAGGAACTGTCGCTCTCTTCCGAATAGGGCTAACAATTCACCATCAAAAAGTAAACGTTTCTTCTGAAAGAGCTATGCCAAATCAAGCAAATTAAGATTGAATGTCGATTTACATCTCAATGTTCTTCAGGTCCAAATTAACTTACTGCCAAGAAATAATCCTTAATATACATTGAATGTTTTAGTACGCCAAGGTTTTCTTTCTCAAGTGTCATGGGACATCTATATTCGTTAATGTTTCTGTTTCTGTGTCTTTCATAACACTTATTGTGTAACTAACTTTACGATTTGTTTACATGTTACAACTTGTAGAGTGTTTAAGTATAAATCATTACTTTTCGCATAGAAACAGAAAGAAGGTAGGCCAGCGTGAGCGTCATTCGTACTTCGCATGATAAAGTAAACTCGCGGATGTGCTTAGTAGATATTTTCGTTGTTGTGACAGAATCGACTAATATTCCCATAGATAATATATACAACTGCACTTGAACAAATCTCTAAATATCAGACATGACAGTGTCTCCACTTGGAAAGCATTTGTAAGCAAACGAGACCAACTGCATCCAGGAGGAGAATTCGTTCATTTGTTTGTTCGTGGTATCGAAGAGGCGGCCCAGTGGTTAAAGTGTTCGTTCGTCACGCCGAAGACCCGGGTTCGATTCCCCACACGGGTACAATGTGTGAAGCCCATTCCTGGTGTCCCCTATCGTGATATTGCTGGAATATTGTTAATAGCGTCCTGAAACAACACTCACTCGCTCACTCGCTCACTCACTCACTCGTGGTACTGAACGACAATCACTATTTCAATATACCAACTATGCGACGGCGCCTGTAATTACTCAAGTCTGGACCTGACAATCCAGTAGTCGACATTGCGAGCAATGGTCCACTACGTCCGAGTACGATAGCGCAAAATCACACCAAGTCATCGAGCCTTACCACTAATCCATTTGGTCGCTTCTTACGATAAGCCTAGATTGCTGAAGAACTATTCTAACCCAGTATCTGGCTTCAGGAAGTGAATCCATGTGGCGACCGAATGGCCTGACCTTGAACAGCATCTATGTATGTTCAGGGCTGAAACTGTATCAATTTCCTTTCCTTTTCCTCGGCATGGGGTACTCGGAACAATTTCAGTCTTGGAATGTCCTCGCGGGTGTTGCTTTAACAGAATTCAAATGATGGTAGAGTGTCATTACAAGACACATAGTGGAACTTCACACCCGGATAATGTCTCGCATAATAATAATGTGTTTTTAGAACCATTTCCACAACGGTTAGTATCATGTATCACAGTAAAGGGCAAATGTTAATAATATATGCGGGTTGATCACTGTGTGATCACATGTGTAGCATGCATTTCCAAGCCACAAGTCAACACCATTCCATGGTGGTTCATGATGGCACCTGCTGCTCATTGGAGAGCGATGGTTCTTCTACGGTAATAGAAATCTTTACAATTTCTATACGTGTCATAGTAGAGCTCTACGAGACATTAACCAACAATTATATGATGACAATATGCAGTTTGGGTTGTTTTTCGTTTAACTGTGGTCAACACTCCATTGCTGGATCGTGGTCATTTTGGTTGCACACAGTTTGCAGATTTGTCATTGGTAAAAACATCGTTCTCTCAAGACAAAGAACTGGTCCAATTGATATCACTGCTCTGCACGAAAAAAATCCTTCTGTGCCCAACACAGCTACTTTAATTTTGTACTACAAATTTTAATGCCTTTTGTGCAACAATCTTTATTCAGTTTATTCTTTGCAAGGATGAAAGAAAGTGCCTGTCGTTGTCAAACACCACTTAAAATCTGCATAAACTGCAACGCATTTTACTTGCACGGTTGCTCAAGTCTCAGGTGTGCATTTCGTCAGAATGTAGCGGTGTTTGTTTATGTTAATGTCTAGTGTTCTTACTACATATCGTTTCACAAAGCAAACACATGATTTGGTCCTGCAACGCTTATTTCAAATTAGACCTGTATTGTGTTTCGATTTGGAGGTTTTCTTTTCGATGCTGAAATGACTGGAGATAAGGCACTAAACACTTGGGACTTTGGAGATAAACAGGCCTTGCCAATGTGTGAGGAGGTGTATGTGGACATTCATAATATGTGTAAATAACAGACTGTTCAAATTATTGTGAAATATAACCATCATGGACGGAGAACACGACACAATGGGAACACATGTGAAGCTGAAGTCACACTTCATATATGTGTGTTACCATGACAGTATCATTGTCAGTCAATATCTTATATCGAATTCGAGATGCACATTCATTTGTACAGATCGATGATAATCGAATGGGTCATGCATATTGATTCATTCGAAACAAAGGACTTTACAGTATCAATGTTTGAATTCCTAATTTTGACTGAAAACCATTTCGGTGTTAAGTCTTACTGTCATACACAGAGTAGCATACGTTGCACCTGACGTCCCAGGACAGGGAGAGTGAGTCGGGCTCGACGTTCCACCTGGTGCTACCGGTAAGGCAGAACATGCTTATACTTTTCGCGGACACCCGGTGTCATCATCGGTTCGCACTGGTCCATTCATATAATTTCACAGCCATTTTGTCCCCAACAGCAAATTGAATTCGTTCGGCGGATATTCAAGACTCGTTATGATCTTGTATTGACATTTAATAATCTGTAAAATTGCTACATGTCTGGTTAATGTGGCAGCAAAGCCCAACGTACCTCGGGTCGTAAACGTTGTTACTTCACCAAAACCACGACCACGGTGCTGACACACAAGGGATCCACACTAAACCATCCTTGCAGCTTATTTTAGCAACTCTTTGGAACTAATTGTGAGGCCCATAACCACAGGAACAACAGTGAACCAGGTAACGGAAACTACCTAGAATTGAGAATAACGTGCTCGTTTACGCCGACAATAGATTGATTTTAACATATTTAGAATCGCGGACGATTAGGCCTTACGTGTCCGGTAGGGTACATGCACTTCATCTGGTCTTTGAGTGTAAGGTGTCATCCCACCAAACGTTGTGTACCACGGTGAAAGAAGTCGTGAATTAATAGATTCTTAACTTGACAACTAGAGATGCAGCTATTTCCTTGTTGTGTGCGATGCTGGGCAAGATAAACTCCAACAGTATTAACACCAGGTGTCGCTAAAGTAAGTGTATTCTGTGGTCTCGCCCTGGGTATGTGTACAGCTACATAATGGTAGGTAGAATTTCAGGATTTCAGTAAATTTTAATCCTTCACTTTAAGAATTTAGATTGTCCATATTGTGAATCCATATTCACGTGTTGGAAGACAATAAAGGTGCATCTACATACCTTTGAATCAGGCAGATCTTCTGTTGACAATATCACGCCAGATTTTACTACTCATACTAAAAGCGTTCACAGAAAACGTGTGTAAAATGTCTTGTGTTACTTCAGAATATCCCATTGTGGAAACCTTAATGTATCAATTAATCGAGTTCTGCCTCAACATTCGATGCGTTATATTGTATATGCGTCATGATTCAATACTTCGTATGAATTCAGCCTTATGACAATTTCTACATTTTATTTAGAATGGATTAAAACTACTAAACCCTTGATAGGCGTGACCAGGTTACAACTATTGAAGAGAAGCTCATCATGTTCATGAATGAATGCCGTCTTGTAGATTACAAATGCACAAATATCAATGACATGTGCGTTATCATGCCAGAAGGAAAGAGTTCTACGTTTTATAAGCACGTTTAGCCTGACCAATTTCAACATGAGGATGCTAATGGATGCCATCAACGCGTAAATGATTTCTACATCTTTTTCCTTCCACATTAGATACTTCATGTGATGGAGGGGGAAACCTCGCTGTAATGGTTGAAGCCTGTCATCGTATTCCAGTTGCATCGATTGGTTCTCATGACGTCAGTCATTGGATTGTCTGGCTCCATTTTTTACAGACCGACAGCATATAACTGTCATATTATTCAAACTTCTGATGTGCAAACAAACAAACAGATAAGTTATCACAAATAAACAAAGAGCTATAAACAAAACGTCTGCATCGGAATGCATCATCAAAAGTATGGGAACTCATTGCAATGACTTTTTAAGGAATGTATTCCATCAAGAGTCAACTTAGAGTCAGTGCTTCCATCAAATAGAAAAAGAAGTGTATTAGATTATGAATATTGTCCTATCATTAACAGCAGCGCCCTGGAAGACAAGTTCGTTCCTTGTGTAGAAGCCAGTGTAAGCAGCCCTTGCTTGAAAATGTCAAGATGAGTAGATGCCAAAAGTCTGAATGGCGAACTTCTCACATGTCGTATCCTATTCTTACAATAGATTGACAACTTTTAGGCCTCTATTAAGTTTCCCCAAATAGCAGTGGATCTAATAATCAGGCCCTCTTCTTCAAAAGAATGTTCAGTGGAGACTTTGCGTTATTTGCAGAGGGTAAATATGAACAGCAGCTTATGCGAAATAAGTTTAAGCTTGTAATATGTCGGTTTCCAGCAATTTGAAAACTGGGCTACTGAATCGCTAATCATGAAACATTAGCATTGATATTTTTAATTAAATCTAACGTAATAAACATATTACCGAAAGCGATGACACACGTCTCGCCCTTCACAACATAATCTGATCAACGTTTCGTATGCCATGCCAGCGTGCTCATCATGTACGACGTAGCACGAGCGTGGACACGATGATACTGAGTGTAGATGTTCCCATGTGTCTATCTGTTCATTCTGTACAAGTTGATGTTGGCTGAGAATAGAATTTACAACATTAACATCACGGATTTGTTGTATTTTATACCATTTATGATGAAGTCAAAGTCAGATGATTGAACACGGTAGAGCGTGTGGGAAAAGAGTAGGTGTTCGTATTTGTTCATCCTGATTCACTGAGTTTCTAAGTCAAGATTTGCAAAACAGAACTTATATATTAGCTAAACCGTGCGCATGTCATCCATTACAGTTGCACTGTCCTGGGCTTCAACATATTACGCTGTTTACAGGCTAATATGTTTCATATTGTTACCCATCCAGATGAAGGTGGGACTCGGGGTGACATCACGTATTTAACTATCACCCACTGACAAACTGCATTTTTTCTCACAAATCCAAATTCCTGTCACAGACGTAATACATGCAGCCAGACGGCATCAATTCACTTTACGCTCATTAAATGTATCAGGTCTTAATCTTTTGCAGATGCCTTTTGTTCTTCTTTAACTCGAACTTCAATTTAGAACTAAATGGTCCGCCGTTTGTCATGTGGCACACGGGCCTAAAGTTAGTTTATGTGCAAATATAGAGACTTGAAAATGAATGAAACATTAAGTCGTGACTAATTGTCGAGAGTGAATTATTCGTGATTGTACATAGGTTGACGTCAGAATACGTCTGGATCGCATATCTGATCATCCTTTTGCACACGAAATACAGCACTGGTCACATTCTAAATACATGTACATTGTACGTCATTGCCACAGACATTTCAAACAACGACGGCAGCGATAATATTATTCATATTACTACAAATCCATGATCAACCCCGTGGAAGCAATCGTATTGGTCGAAGATGACTTAACGATGATGACGCAGTACACTGGAGGGGGAGTAATATATAGTTCTGTCGAACTAGTACTTCATACATCGTGGTAATGGGAACAGCAACAGTACATGCTGTGGAGGTGTTAAGTGTAGTTAAAGTAGTAGATATATAGTAGTTGTAGGAGGTCTTATAGGAGTAGTAGCGGATTGTTGGAAGTAGTGGCTGCAATAATATTATAAGTAGTACATTGGGCAGAGGAAGAAGTAATCAGAGACAGTGGCAGAGAGTAGATGAAGAACAAGCGGTAGAAGTAGTAAAAGAGATGTAGAATGAATTACTTTAATCACAATCATTGAATCATTGATCACATACATATTTCTTGTTAAGGTACATATGCATGTTGGCATCCACAAAATATAGATTCATTTACCAGACCGTGTGACCCTGGAGGAATGCACGCAGCTGACAGTAGACAGACGTGTTTAACGGGTTCAGCTTACGAGCAAAGGAAGAGGAGGAAACTATAAAAAAACATGTTGGTTGGACTTATGAGAACTCCATTGTTTTGTTAGAATTATGTTCCCTGAGAAGTCAAGTCAGCCGCATGGCGTGGACCGAGCAGGAACAGAAGTTTGAAGAATTGCGGGAATTTGATTCCTTAATCGAACACCTCTCTGTAAGACCGTGTCATTTCCTTTTTGGAAAAAATACTCAGGCCCATTTGTAAAGTCGATAAACAGAGTAGCAAGTGTACATTTACTGAGGTATTGACGAAGCTGTTCCCTGCACAACTTCAAGATGAGAGTTAACAAAGAGACTGGATTTAGCTAAACTTCTGATGTGCAAATATCTATGGTCACGAGGAACTACGAGACCACTTCTTTGATACCTTTAAAATGACGTGATCTTTAACGTTACGTCTCTATTCAGTTACCCTGAGGACCAGAGGTGTGAGCGTCACGGCTTCTGCTCTGAAGAGCCACATGATTTGCTAAGGCGCTGCATCAACAACGGTTGATGTGAGTAAGTGTTAGTAAGTGAATAAAGTTCCCTCCATGTTCACTGTCATTTCCTAGGGTCTATTGTTCTTTGATTTTATTAGTCTACCACTACATGGCTTTCTATCTAAATCAGAAATGCAATACAACTTCCGTGCATGACACATATTGGTTGAATATAAAGTGACTATAGCAAACTGTCACAAATGTAAAATTCTGACCTGATAGTGAATATTTTATAGTGCCACATCCTATAAATTCTATACTTTTTAAAGTTCAGGCATACAATAAATCGGTTACAGGCCGGCAAAGCCACATTTCGAAAATAGATAGCCCAAATTGATGTGGTTCTCGCGGCAATGGTTATGGTTGCGTGATTGTATAATGTGGCTCTCGCGGCTATGCTGTCAAAACATGCTTTGTGATTCTAACAGGTTACCGTATATAACAAAACAAATCTTGTTTTCTCATTTATTATTCAACAAGGATAACATATTCATCAAAACTTTACATTGATGAATATGAATAGCATATGAATATCATAATGGATTTAATGTCATTACTGCATTACTGCAATACGTGCATCGATTGCCTTGTACTTCTTTCTTCGTGAAGGTTTTCACCGCTGGTGAGAGAGTCTCAGGACTGCAACCTCTTTGAGTGACTGCTCTCGCTGAAATAGCTTCACTACCTCGTAGATGTTTGGGTGGCACTTCTTGGCAACTTTCTTTATCTTGTTGTGCCACCCTTCCAGGTGATTGTTGGTACGGTGGCCTTGGTTTTCGAAATGTTTCCAAATCTCTGGCATGAAGGCCCCTCCTTGAACCCAACTGGTTGTCACGTAGTCCATGAAGGCAGTCACTTTAGGGCCAGCAGGAGAGTCAGCAATGGCATCAAGCCACACATCATCCACTTTGTCACGAGGTACTAGAGGGAGGGCAGCAGCTCTTCTCACCAGCTTCTTCACCTCCTCATCTTCCTTATAGTCCATCACCAGACCTTCTTTCTGCACCCTCCTCCAGATACATTGGGTGAAGTGAAAGAAACACCCTCTAACTAATGTCCCAGGAAATACATCAGTCACGGCATTCTGAGCTGCACGTTCAAAGTCCAACTGAATTGTAAGTGGGGCAAACTCTAGACCTCCTCTACTAGCAAAATCGCATAGGTACTGAAACATGTTGACATAACACTCTTTTTTTCGATTGGACAACAAACAGTAAACTAATGGAAACATATGGCCAAACACCTCAGCATGTAAACAATAAATCTGATCAAACAGCTTGGGACAGGCATAAAATATACCATCACAAAATACAATGTCTGCAGTACACAAATGTTCAATGTTCTTGTCTGTAGTGAAGATGAGGATGTCGTCACTAACACGGTGTAGGAACTGGTCGCCTCTCTCAGTCTGGGAGTATTAAATTAGGAGTATAATTAAAATGTGGGACACTCATATACAGGTATCGGTAATCGGATTAATTAATTACCCGCTAGAATAGGTGAAATGCACTCAGCTGAAAATGTGGCTCTACCGGCAATAGCCATTTCTGAAATGTGGCTCTCCCGGCTAGACACCAATAAATCAGTACAAAAACGTCCGTCTAAACATGGTCGCATCACGGTGTTTAATATCATTGGTGTGTGTATTTTTAGGAGCACGAACCGTTTGCAGTAATATGATTGTTTCTCAAGTTCATTTGGTATAGTTATCGACATCAGCGGAGAGTTGACCGCCCTTTGCCCTGGACTAAGAGTCATGTAAACAAAACGACAAGTCCCTCAAAGTTTCCGAAAGAACATTTCCTTACATCAGCATGTACTCTTTTTTGAACATGGTCGGCCCTCGGCACAAAACGAACTGTCACCTCTTTCAAATGGAGCTACGAAATAACCACGAACAATAAAAAGTTGCTTCTGTAAGACTGTTGCAGATCAGCTGTACATGTATCTGATGTTTTGCAATGTCAAGATGGCAAATTGGGCTACGTTCAGAGTAACTGTTGACTTCGAAGTGCTATTTGATTCAGGCTGAAATTAATTCACTGCGTAGGAATTGACAGCCTTATCTTTACTTAACCGAAAAAGTGTTTATTAGAGCGGGATGTCATGTTAGTGTGCTTATCAATCACGACGTAACACGGGCGTGGACACGATGAAACAATTTGTGTCTATCTGTTCATTCTGCACAATGTTGGCTGCGGATTGAATTGATTTTCAACACTATCACTAACTTATTTTGTATGGCTACCATTTAAAATGAAGTCAAAGTCAGCTTAGGGGGCACGGGTGGTCCAGTCGTCTAAGGCGCCGCGATTCGCTGTGCAGAGTTGCGTCCATTGGGCACGCCAAAAACCTATGATTGTGGGTTCGAATCCCGGTTCGCCCCCATTATGTTTCTAGGTTTGTCAGCACCATACCCGTGCTCGTGGGTTTCAGCGAAGTGGTAAACGTCTGAGACCTGCATCACTTCGGGCTTTCCTCCCACATTAAGCTGACACGCCGCAATATAACTGGAATACTGTTATAGGCGGCGTTACACCAAACTCACTCACTCACTCAAAGTCAAATTAGTAAAACAATCGTTGAGCGTGTGAGAAATGAGTAGTATGCTGTCATCCAATACAGCTGCAGTGTCCTGAGATTCAACATACTGCGCTTAGTTTACAGGCTAATAGATGTTTCAGGCTCAGTGTATCCCACGCAAACGACGATGATGCTTGGAGTGGCATCACTTATTTAACTATCACCCGCTGACCAGCTACTGAATCTATGTTTTAGTAAAATCGAAATACCTGTCACGGACGTGTACACATGACGCCATTTATCACTTCATAGCCATTTTCAGATGCCTGTTGATCTCTTAAACGCGGATTACAATTACTAACTGAATGATCCGCCGTTTGTCACCGGCCTAAAGTTAGTTTATGTGCAAAGATATTGAGACTTGAAAATGAATAAAACATGAACTCATGACGTATTGTCGGGGTTGAATAATTCATGTGTTTATAAAGGTTGACGCCAGAAGACGTCTGGATTACGTATCTGATCTTGGATCCTTTTGTACACGAAATACACCATTGGTCACAACCATGTCAAATTGTGATGAAGATTGTAATAGTGTGACTAGTGCCATGGGTAGAAGCAGAGCTACAAGAGATTGTGATGAAGATTGCAAAAGTGCAGCTGGTACCATGGGTAGAAGCAGAGCTAAAGGAGATTGTGATGAATATTGTAATAACGTAACTGGGGCCATGGGTAGAAGCAGAGCTACAAGAGATTGTGGTGAAGATTGTAAAAGTGTAACTAGTGCCATGGGTAGAAGCTGAGCTACAAGAGATTGTGATGAAGATTGTAATAGTGTAACTTGTGCCATGAGTAGAAGCAGAACTACAAGAGATTGTGATGAAGATTGTAAAAGTGTAACTTGTGCCATTGGTAGAAGCTGAGCTACAAGAGATTGTGATGAAGATTGTAATAGTGTAACTAGTGCCATGAGTAGAAGCAGAGCTACAAGAGATTGTGATGAAGATTGTAAAAGTGTAACTTGTGCCATGGGTAGAAGCTGAGCTACAAGAGATTGTGATGAAGATTGTAATAGTGTAACTGGTGCCATGGGTAGAAGCAGAACTACAAGAGATTGTGATGAAGATTCTAAAAGTGTAACTGGTGCCATGGGTAGAAGCAGAGCTACAAGAGATTGTGATGAAGATTGTAAAAGTGTAACTGGTGCCATGAGTGAAGCAGAGCTACAAGAGATTGTGGTGAAGATTGTAATAGTGTAACTGGTTCCATGGGTAGAAGCAGAGCTACAAGAGATTGTGATGAAGATTGTAAAAGTGTAACTAGTGCCATGAGTAGAAGTAGAGCTACAAGAGATTGTGATGAAGATTGTAAAACTGTAACTGGTGCCATAGGTAGAAGCAGCGCTACAAGAGATTGTGATGAAGATTGTAATAGTGTAACTAGTGCCATGGGTAGAAGCAGCGCTACAAGAGATTGTGATGAAGAAGTGAACGTTGCAGAAAAGGAGATATCCGATTTTTGGGACGATTATTTTCCCTCAGAAGTCAAGTTAGCCACTTTGCATGCACCGACCAGGTACAGGGGTTTGCGGGAATATGATTCCTTTATTGAACACAGCCCTGTAAGACCATGACATTTCCTTTTAGGCCAAGAACTCCGGCTAATTTGTGAAGTTGATAAAAAGAGTAGCAACTGTTGTTGTTGTTGTTGTTGTTGTTATTATTATTTAACCTTATGTATCTATTAAGTAACCTCTCTGACGACCAGAGATGTGAAACATCGCGGCTTCTCCTGTTTTGTTTGACATTCTTTTGTAATTGGGGAAGGCGATGTAACATATGAACAGCGACTGAAGAGAAATAAGTTAGAGTTTGTTACATATTGCTGTTTCTCAATGTTCTTTGGTGTTGTCAGTGCTATATAACCAAATGAATTTTGTTGTAGCTAAGACATGCAAAAGAATTCCCTTGCTTAACACATATTGATTTCTACAAAAGCATAACGATAATATTTGTGTTAGAGACAGTGAATATATCAAACTGACAACAAATGTAAAATACTGACCTGATAGTGAAGATGTTTATAGTGCCACATCTTTTAATGTCCTTGTTTTTTAAAGTTTAAGCCAACAACCAATCAGAACAAAAACATCCGCCCGATGCTTCATAATCGCATCAGTATCTTTGACGTCGAGCTTGCGTGTATATTTAGGAACATGAACCTTTGCCTTTAATGTGATTGTTTCTCAAGGCCACTTGGTAGGGTCATCGACATCAGCTTAGAGTTGGCCGCCCTTTGCTCCGACAAGGAGTCATGCAAACAAATCCCACAAAGTTTCCGAAATAACATTTCTTAACATTAGCAAGTATGCTTTCGGTAACAAGATCGGCGCTCGACAAGTACGGAACTGCCCCCTCTTTCGTTTAGAGTTGAAACATAATCACGAAAAATTGAAAGTTGCTCTTATAAGATTGTTGCCAAGGCAGCTATCGTGAATTTTTGCGTTGTCATGGTGGCAATTTGGACGACGTTTAGATTAAATGTCGACTTTCAACTCAGTTTGTTTCAGGATGAAATGTATTCTCTATGCAGCAAGTGACAGCCTCATCCCTTCATATATGTGTAAGTGTTTATGAAAGTGTCCGAACCCCCACCTCTTAATTCAAACAAGAATTAATTTATTAACGTCGTGTGGTTACCATTATGGGTAATGTAACAATGAAAAGCGACTGAAAACACTTTTATCAAGTTGGTGATGTGATTATTCAAGCAGGATCTGACGTGATCACGATTACCCTGCGATATGATGAAGCAGGATGAAAGTGATATTTTGACTACATGTCTGCTTAGCCCATCCATATCTATCACTCCTCTCCTCGCCTTATCCTGTTTTGTTTAAATATACCACAGTACTGCTGTTGCAACAATGCTTGTGTGTATACCCAAACAAAAACACATCCACACATTAGGTCACATATGTGGACCTGAGATTGTTGTGTTCTAAATGATAGCTTGGCCATCGGACGAACAAGTTAACCTAAACCTGTCCATACACCTTACTCCACAAGAATGTATGCAAAAATGTCTGTCTTCTGCTTCTTACATATTACCATGGTCGCATGCCCAGTTCGAGACACAAAGGCTTTCTTAAACAGAAATATATTCTTAATATATATGAAATATTTGATATATACTTTCCATTAAGCTACATATTGCAGAACATGTCCTTTAAAATAAGACCGTGGTCTAGTGGTAGAGCGTCCGCCCGGAGAGCGGAAGGTCCGGGGTTCGATCCCCGACCGCGTCATACCAAAAGACGTTAAAATATGGTACTTTTTGTTACCCTGTCTGCGCTCGGCATTAAGGGGCTAAAACAAGGACTGGTCGGCTCGGAGTCAGTATACTGTGTCTGAGTGGGGTATTCATGTTAAACTGCGGCATGGTATCTCAGTGAGCTAGCACTATAAATCGGCATGAGTCCAGACTAGTACATGCAGCCACACAAACACACACACATACATGCACGTCGCTATATAAGTGCAATAATCTTGGACGCGACGTTAAACCCAATTCACGTCACCTTAAAATAAAACATGCACAACATGTAAAGAGCTGTGAAACAAAAGTTCGTGTAAAACGAAGGATGTTGCATGAAAGCAAACACCGGTGAACAGACGCAACGTGGTCTGATGTTTTGTCAGTAGTAAGTGGATGACAGATCCTTCTGTACTCAACAGACCTGATTCCTGACTTGACAGGATGAGTGAGTGAATGGTGTTAATATTATAGACAACAAACGTCTAGCCATATCACTGTGGTCCTGTACATTATCGTGTGATATCTCACATTGTACAACCTGATGCTGGTAGTACCATCACAAACCACGTGGAGAATCTCCACGTATTCATATTTCAGGCATGTATATAACATAACGTGCTTGGACATCATTATGGGCATCATTTTCGTATTGGTAATAGTATCAGGTTTCAGGGGAAATTGTAACAACATATGTGCGTTGATCAAATCAAGTTTTTGCATGTGTAGTATGTACTACAAGCCATGGGGAATGTCACCACCAATCCCCCTGGTTCGAGTTGCAACATATTAGATATGATGAGACTGACGACGACATCCCAAGTCTCTCATGAGAGGGATCATTCTTCCACAATGCAATTATGCATTCAGTGGTTGTACAAAGTAGACATCTTTTGGGACACTGATCAACAATTATGTGATGACAATATACAGATTTAGTGGTGTATTGTATCCCGATGAAGATGTGAGCATGCCAGAATACGGGTCGCTCGGTCGGAGTGATCTTGTGGAGCATACAGCTTGCCGATATATAATTGGTACAAGCTTGACATTAATAAAACGATATTCTTTTTGAAATCTCCCTTTAAGACAAATAACCAATCCAGTTACTTTCGTAACCGCAGAACACATTCTCCATTTAAAACTGTGATTTTTGGACCAAGAAAACTTGAGGTGGTTCTTTTGAAACAATCGTTTATGCATTCGGTTCTTTGAGAGTAGCATCGCCTGTTATTTTCTAACACGATGTAGAACCTGCCTAAACTGATGTGATTGGCAGGGACATCCCACGGCTCCCACGAGATCTACCATACTTCCATAATGAAATTTTGGACTCAATGATTGAACAAAGTTGACATCTCTTGAGACATTGATCAACACTTTTGTGGTGACAATATACAGATTTAGTTTGTGTTGGTTTCAGATCACGCCGTGAGCTTGTCAAACTGCGGCCTACACTCCAGCTCAATCATTCAGGGGGCACTTAACATTGACTTGTTATCGACCAAAATTTGTTGTCAATAAACGAAATCCCCTCACTGTACTCTGTTTTTGAGAAAACAGACTTCACTAAAGCTAGTGTTTGTTGAACTAGGAAAGACTGCCTCTGAAGTTGATTGTTCAGGAGGATAAAGTACGTAGGTCTACCACTAACTCAGCAAATATCAATTTTTTTTAAACATATTTATATCATTTTCCTTTGTGTCACCTAATGATACAGAAAGTAGGTTTATCCTCAAGTATTACAACTACCCTTCCGGCTATAAAACTACTGAATTGAAGTTTTCAACAAATAATAATATAATGAATGGTATGCCTTGTACTTAAAAGAGAACTTGTGTCAATGTATATTTTATGTAAATGCTGTTGCAGAGTACCACGCACACAGTAAAACTTGTATATGTAAATTGTATTCTTGGCCGTGTGGCCTTCAATTCTGAAGTGATGTAAGATCTATACAAGCTGCAATAAACTTGTCTGCGAATTTTGGACTCAGGGGGTGGTTGTTAGAACATTTTTGTTTTCATTTTACTAAAAACTGATATATATAATTACATTGTCACATGCAAAGGAAAAGCATTATCAGGTCCTACAGGCCCCAAATGTCTTCTCTAAGCAGAAAGGTCTGATGATAAGGTACCATAAACCAAGAACATCAACAGGCCTCGCCAGGACGTGATGCGGAGTATGTAAATTGGACATTGTTCAAATCATTTACTCTACTGAGTGAGCGAGTTGGGTTTAACGCCGCTTTTAACAATATTCTAGTTATATCCAGCTTAATGTGGGAGGAAAGCCCGAAGTGATGAAGGTCTCCGACATTTACCGCTTTAGTGAAACCCACGAGCAGGAGTATGGCGCTGCCAAATCTAGAAACATCATCGGGCGAAACAATCATAGGCTTCTGACGTGCCCAAGGGACGAAACTATACACAGTGAATTGCGGCGCCCTAGACGACTGGGCCACGTGTGCCCACTTACTCTGTTGATAGTATACAAGTTTACAAATATAACTTTGGCTCATGAATGTTAACTTCAGCTCATATACATTTCTGTGACATTATCTGTCACATAAATCTCTGAATAAGACGCAAACAAAAGTAAATAAGCGATTAATTTACAAAGGAAAATAAACAAATTATATTCCTTATCCTGAAACAACTGAAGCACTAAATTCCCCACTGGCGTCACCCACAACATAACAGCAAACACGTGAAACACTCCACCGTCGGATCAACTGCAATTGTATAAATGAATTGAATTAATAGTCCGTCTTGCCACTCGCAAAGAGAAGGTCGTCTTGCCACACGCAAGGTGAGCGGTGGAACAACACAAATCACTGATAATGTCTCATGATGGGAACTTCCTGGTGTGACGAAGCGCCTCCCCTAACTCGGGGCAGGTCTTCAGGGAACGGAACATCACAGAGCTGGAGCGGGGGCACAGATTGCTTATTACATCTGTCTTTTTGACGTTGCCATCATAGCTTCTACGGTCACCATGACGTCTTCAATGGACCTGAGTGCAAACAGCGAACAGTCGGGGTTCACACTTATTGAACTGACTGCAGTACATCACGTATAGCACTAAAATAGCAGTACAGCTTACATGTACGGCTCGCAGTAACCTACGGGTCCTTGAATGTCATAAATCAAATGAACATCAACACAGCCACACAATTGCCAAGCAGTCTGTGGTAATTGTGAAGTTCCCACTCTTAAGGCTAGTGGTTATATTACGTAGTTTGCTGTGGGTTTCACTTTAACTGGTTACAGTGTTATTGGTTTGATATCTTCAGACAGACAGACGGACAATGAAATGAGTTCAAGAAAAATGACTTAATAACTAACTTATTGAGGAATTATCGTTTCACACTTCATACAGGACTTGTTATAAGCACTTGTGTAATAATCGTACACTACCACTCGGCCTGTGAATGAGTAAGATGCGCTGGTCTTTCAACACTTTCTTCGGCTATATTACATCACGTCAGGTTAAAGTGTGAGGAACGACCAAAGTAATGCAGGTGCCAGCTTGGAAAAAAACACGCCCATGGATATCGCGCTGGCAAACCAGTAGATGCGAATCTAGGATTCGAATAAAAGTATCTGCCAACTACTGGATCCGAATCTGCGCAGCGAATTGCCTATACCAGTGTACCACCTGTCTCTACCATGTTAAGGGACCTGCCATTAACTGACATTTAAAATATCACATGCCTTAAAGCGATGGACACATAATCTGCATTGTAACCATATCAATCATAAAAAAGAAACACTTCAGATACGAAAGCGCACGATCGTTCGACCATCTTATATCTGTGATCATCACCACAACAGTAGTGTTCGGCATGGAATGGGTTTGTCCATTAAGTTTATTTTCCTTTGTTTACGAATACAGTACAACAAATTCAATAACCACTATAAAAAGGCGGGGACACGGGTGGCCCTGTCGTCTAAGGCACCGCGATTCGCTGTGCAGAGTTGCGTCCCTTGGGCACGACAGAAACCTATGATTGTGGGTTCGAATCCCGGCTCGCCCCGATTATGTTTCTAGGTTTGTCAGCACCATACCCGTGCTCGTGGGTTTCACCGAAGTGGTAAATGTCTGAGACCTGCATCACTTCGGACTTTCCTCCCACATTAAGCTGACACGCCGCGATGTAACTGGAATAATGTTAAAAGCGGCGTTAAACCCAACTCACTCACTCACTCACTATAAAAAGGCAGCTTTGTCCTTGCAGAGAGAGAGTGGTTATGCCAGTCATCTGGGAAAACTCCTCAACAGCGAGAACACCTGGTGTCGCAAAACATTAACCTAAAATGTGAATTGTATCATCCGCATTGCTTCTTTAGTTACATATGATGCGAAGAATATCAACTGTATAACGTTGTCATTTATGTTCACATTTCACTTTATTCTTCAAATAATGACTGTCTGGTATTCCGTTACTGAGACCATTATCACTTTTTGAAAGATATCAAGCTGAGCTTATTTTCCGTTGAGTCATACAGACCTCCATTAGTAAACCCAGCTGATGTACTGGGGGATCTATAGAACAAACATTCACACCAAGGGGTTATCATGTTACAATAGAAACGGTCATAGATAACAAGTGTAAAGTTAAAGATGATAATACCTCAAATTCCCCGAGGTGATCCATTTTGTCATGTGGCAATGCATGTCACATAATAATTCAATACACTGTCTGTTCTGAGGAACATTTGTTGAAAGCATTTTAAGCTGTTATTGTCCACTGCTAATATAAAGTATATAAAAATGTGTAACATTGCAATCATAGGCGCCACAATTTCAGGTACTGCATTTCAATTCATCGGTAATACTTATGGACAGCAAGAACTTTGTGATGCATACACTAAATGACAGTAGTCAAATACTAGGGGGCACGGGTGGCCCAGTCGTCTGAGGCACAGCAATTCTCTGTGCAGGGTTGCGTCCCTTGGGCACGCCAGAAACCTATGATTGTGGGTTCGAATCCCGGTTCGCCCTGATTATATTTCCAGGTTTGTCTGCACAATACCCGTGCTCGTGGGTTTCACCGAAGTGGTAAACGTCTGAGATATGCATCACTTCGGGCTTTCCTCACACATTAAGCTGACACGCCGCGATATAACTGGAATGATGTTTAAAGCGCTTTAAACCCAACTCACCCACCCACCCATCATATACTTCATTTCAGAATATCAGTTTCTACTTTATGGCCGCCGATTGCGCATGTTGAAAACAAACAATTTTTTAATATTTTTGACAGTTCGCTGTCTACAATCTTATACTAACTTATCTTATATTATACAATATGTACCTGATGATAAAATACAGTCAAACATTGATGTGTCTAAGTTGAAGGGACCTACGTTAAGACGTCCGAGGTATCCGAGGCTCGACACGACCGAAAATGATAACTAACAAAGGAATACGAAGAGATCATGGGTTTTTTAATTTCGAGTAACAGTAAGTACGACACATCAAAGTTCGACACAGCGGCGTTTGACTTTTTTATGTTTGCCTCAGGATACAACAGTTTGTATGAATTGTGCCTTTCGATACGTAACGCGACGTCTCCATGTCGATGCAGCACGACAAGGTATAAAATCTCTGTATCGTTATGTGATTTCAGTGACATAATAATGACTACAATAACTGGTATAAAATAGGATGGACATGATTTTGAGAAATCAATTCTTTTTACGATATTATCTGAATTCCCCTTCCAGCTGTCCTAGTTTGTAGTCACAGAAAACAATAATGTGGGTCTTCACATTAACCAGTACATGCACAATGTAGTATTTTTTCACAACAGATCATTTTTAAGTTGAGTAGTATCGTATTTATTTTCTGATTCCAAACCAGCCTTAGCAACAATTATCAAAAAGAAGGATTCCTGCGCCTTTTTGATACAGAAATGAGATATTTGATCGATATGTGACCACTGAGCACCTTATGTTTTGGCGAATGGTGTGTAAATTGACGTGCTATATTCCATAGGTCAAATACGAATTGGTTCCAAAACAGATGATATCCTATAACTTATCCAACACCGCTGCTATTATTATTATTATTAATAATAATATTTACAAATTAAAATAAGAAATGCAGCAAAGAGGGTTCGAATGATCCTGGCACAGCCAGGCTGGTTAGGCTCATCATCCGCTCAGAGCTCTTGCCACCTTTACACGCAGCCCAGACAGCGAATGGGACTTCTCCCAGATAGCGTTGCCTAGTCAAACCCACCCAGAATTTTGGGGGGAATGTGAAGACTCCCCAGACTGCAGCCTTATGCATTACCCAGATGTGCAGAATGGCTGTATTCCTGGCAGCAAACCTGGGCACTCTCCCTGTGTCAGTCAACAGGCACCGTGAACAATGGGGAGTCAGACAACTTGATAACTGGGATGCAAACGTGGTCTGCAAGCGAGGTTCGCATATTTCCCATTTTGTTCCTGAATCTTGTCAATCACTTTAGGGTCAAAAAGTGCAGAACAGTCAATGACATAAATGGTTTCATTGGATTTATCAAAAAATACAAGATCAGGTTTGTTGGCCTGGATAGGTCTGAGGCTCTATACGGGGCCTATTCAAAACAAATTTTGTATTTATCATTTTCCGTGACACCCTCTACATATTCTGGGTCGCACCATGGGTGGACCTCTGTGTAAAAAACACATGATGGCGAAGACAGTAATAAAATGATTGGTCCAGTCCATCATGTCGCTTAAGATACTGTGTTTGTGCCAAAGCTGGGAATCCACTGACAATGTGTTGGGCAGTCTCATTAAATTCATTGAATTATCTACATTCCATATTTACGTTTTGATGCAACATCACTAACTGAAGGTTTCGAATTGGAAGTGACTGGTCTTAAGAAAAGAGAAAGCCTTCTGTTTCACTTTTCAGGCCAGCCGAAAGGACTCTGCGGGGTTGCTGATCTTCTCAACACACTGCATATAAACACGATGCAGTGGTCGTTCAGATAGCCTCTCCCTTAGACTGGGCCGATTTCATAGGGCACTTAGCTTGGTTGACACTCATTTCCGTATAGTCCAGCAGTACAGAACCATCAGGAAAATCAACATTGACATTGTGTCCAACATACTTTGCTCGTTTAAGAAAACTGTGGAATGCCTTGTTTTCATCACGAGTCGTGACATGCTTCACAAAGAGATCAAACAAATTTAATGTGTGCAAAAGTGCACATTACAATTCTATCATTAAGCGCCTCCACGTTAATCAAACCACGCCTTTCCATTATAATTGGTAAATATAAGCGATTGAGGGAAGAACGAGGGTGGTGGGATCTATTGTCTGACATGATTCGTTGTGTGACGGTGTCAATACGCTGCAGTTCCTGTTTCGTCCAATCAACAACACCAAAAGAATACGAAATGACAGGTACAGCATAACTATTTGTGACTTTGACTTCATTGCGAGCGTTGAGCTCTGAACTCCAGAATTTCTTGAGTTTACATTTGTTCTCTGCCCGAAGTTTTACCTTGATATGAGAATTCTGGAGTTTGTCTCTAACCTGCACTCCCAAGTAAGTGTTGGCCTGACCTTTCACGAGATGGTCAATAACACATGCCCCCCCATAAAATGACTGATCCTCCCTCCTCTACCTTGCCACATTTCAGATGAAGGGACATGCCGATATCATAAGAAAGGGACTCGACAAGGAGAATCTGTTTTTTAGTGTGGATCCTCCAATTGGCAAGAAGGTCATCCATGTAGGGTGGGGTAAGTAAGGAGTATTGGAGGTCAGTACTGAGGAGGTCCAGGATGATAACCCCATCTTTGCTGAGCAAAAAGCTTAAAGGATTCAGTGACAAACGGAAAAGCAACGGACTAAATGAAACGCCCCGAAATATTCCTCTTCAAATAGAAATGGGTTCCGAAATCACCACCTGCCCCTGCGAATACTTCTCAAGTTGAGTTGACAAGCAATTCATTAAAGACTTGAGTAAAACAAGTAACCGTTCGGTCAATACATTCCAGTGAGGTTCAGAATTATAAGCTTTTCTGTAGTCTATCCAACACATTGAGAGGTTACGGTAGGGCGTTTTAGGATCAAGGATCACTTTCTGAATTAGTAATTGATCCTTACAACCCCAATATCCCTTTATGGCTCCTTTCTGCTCCATGTACATAATGTCATTGGAAGCACAGTATGATGACACAGGATCTGAAAGTAATGTTCGATCTTTGCACAACCAAGGCGGAACATCCCCTGTATCCACAAGAGAATTAAAACAGTGGAGTAATGGTGTTTGGACAAAAGGGAACAGTTTTCAAAACCGGTTTCGAATACTATCAGGCCCTGGCGCCGTATTTTTTCAGGTGTTGAAACACAACAATGGTGACTTTAATTTGTCATATACATTATTATTGTACTTGTCTACCAATTTTTCGTCGAGGTTGCAGTTGCCGGGTATAGTGAGTGGGTGAGTGAGTTGGGTTTAACGCCGCTTTTAACAGTATTACAGTTATATCACAGCGTGTCAGCTTAATGTGGGAGGAAAGCCCGAAGTGATGCAGGTTTCAGACATTTACCACTTCGGTTAAACCCACGAGCACGGGTATTGCCGGGTATAGACTACAGCTGTTTCACTGAAATCAATGGTGGGTCTTTTCTCATCATTGACATTGGTTGCATTAAATTGCCTGTAAAACTGTTTTTCAATAGATTTGAACAGTTTATTTGGTTTGATCGAATTATATTTCTTATCCCACTATCTCTTTCTTTCTTTAACTTTGCCTTCTGAGAATCAAGAATTTGATTTAGAATATTTCTCTCTTGTTGTCTTGTAAGTTGTTTTATTTTTTTCAAATTGTCTTTTGTCGTTTTGACATTGATTGCCCTGAGGATTCAAGGATATAGCTTTCCTTCTTTCATTTAGTTTTATTTGGAACCGGTGTTTCTTTTGAGGATTTTGCTTTTCCGACTTTTGTGGTTCATTGTCTTCCGAAACTGTATGGAGTTCGTCCAATGTTAGAGCAGCAGCATACATGCAATATTTAATGCTATGCAAAGAACAATCCGCATTAAGGGTGACAGAAATAATGTCATTTGATTTATCAAGTTGATTCATTGGAAATGATTGGTTAAATTGCCTAATTGGCCTCCGTTTTTGAATCGGAAAATCGCCGGTGTGATTGCAGAATGACATGAACAAAATATATCCATGCCACCATCAGGAATTTCTTTCTTTTCATTGTTTTTGCTCATGTGTGGGTCATCAGTGACAACTGCATCAGGTACTTTAGTCAGAATATTGCGAACGTTCATTTGCAATTTCGGGTCTGCAACTGGTATGAGGAAGAAACTTATCCGGACTTGGGGAAGGGCAAGTGATATCATCATATGTAACGGATCATGACCGAATTTGCTCATGTGAACGTGTTCCGTCTCAAAACGTTTTGAAAACTGTTATTATCAAAACCAGTAATTTCTGTGTGTGGTTAATCACGCGAAACAGCCTCACGGATGTTATGTTTCGATTGTATGTCTCACAGTATTTCAACAACAAAATGAACCACTTGATACATGCATATGCTATCGTGCGTTGTGAATAATGAATGCATCTATGAATCATAATCATGTTTGCTGATTTCCGAATGTAGCTACCTATATGATGGTGATTATGGAATTTGATGGTCGCTCTATAGATTAAAGATCTGATGCGATGTAAACACACTCACACTAGATTTGTTTTTATTAAAGCTCAAGCTAAAGTGACAAATAAAAAGTAAATCTTAATTCAAATACATCACTGTTACTTAAATATCTCAAAACACTTAGCATCCAATCAAACTAAAAGCTTAAGGATAGTTTCGTATGAAAACAGATGAGCTCATCAAGAAAAAAGCATCCGCAACCTGTATGCTTTAAAATAAATCTTGTGAATTGAATTCGCGACAGTGTGTCTGTGTGTGAATGTGCCTGTGTATGTGTGTATGTCTGTGCATGTGTGTATGTGTGTCTGCGCATGTGTGTGTGTGTGTGTGTGTGTGTGTGTGTGTGTGTGTGTGTGTGTGTGTGTGTGTAACACCACACTCAGCCATATTCAAACTATATGACGGCGATATTTTAATAATCGTCTCTGGACTGGACACGGGGTGGCCAATATTATGAGCAACGAACCACTTCTTGACAGTCAACTTAGCTTTGGTTCCTTCATTTTACTATAAGCTCGTCCAATTGACGAAAGACATGTCTAACGAAATATGTATCACATTGTATGTTAATAGAAGTTGTATTTCGCATACCATCCAATCGTATCAGATTAAAATTTGATATCCGACGCCCAAATCTGTCGTTTTTAATCTACATAAATGACCAATGCTGAAGACAGGTTTACATTTCAATCACATCACAGACTATTGATATTATGGACATGTGTTTGTATATAGGCCCTGGGCTGGCGATAATGGTTATTGCTTTAATAAAATGTCCAAAGTACCTGTCTACATTTTATCCAATCACCAGTGGTCATGACACTGGTGCCATTCCGCTGTTGTTCCGAACGGATTGACATTATATCTCAACCTTTTCATGTAAGGGTAAGGGTATATATGTATATTAATTTGTTCAAGAAATAGAATTCAAAAATGTAACATGATATTGGCGTTGTCAATCTTTAAGAAAACCAACACATCTTATTTGCCTTAGAAAAAGATTTAAACATGAATAAAGCTTATTTTATTACTTATTGTTGAGAGAATAAAGCAGGGGTTTACGGATGTTGATGTCAGAAATTTCTACAATGTGGAGATGATTTATTATCTTAATTTTAATGTATAAATCGACAAGTCTTTTCAGAAATGTTGAAGTCGTGTCAGCGTGTATTTTTAGGAACACGAATCAATGGCAGTAATATGATTGTTTCTCAAGTTCACTAAGTATAGTTATCGACATTAGCTAAGAGTTGGGCGTCGTCTGGTCGACTTGGAGGCACGCAAACAAAACAACAAATCCCTCAACGTTTCCGAAATGGTATTTCTGTACGGCACGAGAGAAACGGTCGTAATCGTTCGGTTGGTGTTGAAAATTAACCACAAAAACACAAAAATGTTCCCTTTTTCGTGCCTGTCATAGCAGTCACATTTTAGTCTTTAAGTTGTCACAATGACATATCTACCCTTGGATAAACTCTCGACTTCTAACTTAATCTGCATTAGATCAAATATTGATTTACAAGGTTGCCACTGACAAACATATTCCTTAATATCTGTGTAAGTGTGTGGATTATTGTTTATTCAAATGTCTGGCCCCTGGCCACATACATATTTTTCAACCAAACATTATTCTGTCTTTGAATGGCATTTAGAAGTGCCACGCATATCGAAGAGAATTTATGGATGTCATCTTCTTGTACTAAAGGAACAGAGCGTTCAACTGCTTCCCTTGCTAATATTCCACCTGTCTATCTTATTACTTTATATGCATGTTCTCTGCTTCATAGCATTTATTCATATGATGAAGGAAACTCCGAAACTCACAATACAAGAAGTTGATATACATAAATTATCTTCCTTACCAATTATTCTGTTAGAACCGAGTGGTTACCAATGTCTGTGAAGTAACCATAATATGAAATATGAGCTTTAGGCCACCGATCGGACAGTCCGTTATTGTTGTGTTGTAGGGTAGAAGTGTGTGAGTGTGTGAGTTGGGTTTAACGCCGCTTATAACAGTATTACAGTTATATCACAGCGTGTCAGCTTAATGTGGGAGGAAAGCCCGAAGTGATGCAGGTCTCAGACGCTTACCACTTCGGTGAAACCCATGAGCACGGGTATGGTGCTGACAAACCAAGAAACATAATTGGGGCGAACCGGGATTCGAGCCCACAATCATAGGTTTCTGGCGTGCCCCAGGGACGCAACTCTGCGACTTAGGCGACTGAGTAGAAGGACTTAGACTAACAAATAAAGTCCGCCATGTCACGAGAAGATTTGATGTGGAATTATTTTATCATTATGGCTTTTACAATCTGTATTGTGTATCTAAACGCCCGATTCCTTATTGATGTTGTTTGTATGAAGAAACTGCTAGTCTAAAGAACCAGATTCAATGAGATGAGTGGTGCGATTACCGTTCTGTTGTTGTCACGATTTGGTGAATTAACAAACAAAAGCAGTCATATTGCGCCAAACATAAACGGAAAACGAGAATCAGTGTTATTAGTTCTGACCACATAGCAAATTGTCAGATGCAATTCCTGACATTACGTTATCATTAGCTTGTAGATAGTTGAACGCAATTAGAAAGTTTATGACACAGTAATAATAACAAGAAAAATATAATATTTATTAGTCTTATGAAATTGGGCGTTGGGGTAGTGGTTAAAGTGTTCGTCCGTCACTCCGTTCGATTCCCCACATAGGAGCAATGTGTGAAGCCAATTTCTGACATTGCTGGACAATTGCTAAAAGCGACGGCAAAACCATACTTATTGAGTCTCTCTTACAAGTTACGATTAGGTTTTCCTATTACTCATAGTCGTGTTTCTGAAAATACATGTGAGTTTCCTTATCTCCAGTGGAGACACATCAGATTGTTTTAGTCATGTATCAGTATATGGAACTTTTTTGTGAAAGGCAATACCAACCCTCAGGTCTAGAGAGACAACCTTCTTCTTGGCCTGTCGATTTTCCTGGTAATACTAGTAGACTAAGTCATATACTCAGAACAGACAATCCACATTATCGGTTGTTCGAGAAGGGCGCTTGTCTAATCGCAAATGCAAGGTGGGTCCACTTTCGACAGGAAACGCACTTGTTATTCAGATAGGTACTACTTACACCAAACTGTATTACGAATATCTATTTTGTCAACACAAAGTAAGTTTCATGACTTCAAATTGGAATGGCAAGGGGGGCAATGGACGCACACTCATTTCTACGGGTTCCATAAAGAGGAAGCCAAAATACTCACAACAGACCTGATAGCACATGTAAGAGTGCTGATAGCGAGCGACGAACAAGGTATATTCAAAGTTGTTGATGTAATAACTGAAGCATGAACAGTCTTACACCTGATTACACGGGGATGGCAGCACTATTTCATGAGGGAGTTTACATTTGGGTACCATGTGTGTTTAAGGGTCTTCCATCTGCAATACGTTCTCACCACGGAACACTCTGGTTTACTGTCTTTTTTCTAATACAATTGTATTATTTTCATTCTTTTTGGAAGACAAAATGTTATACTTTTTCTTCATCTATCCCAAACCCGACTATCCTAATAAAGTGATCATGTTAAAGTTCGTACGTTGATATTGTTACGTGGCGGTAAAGACTGTTGTGGGTTTGTTTGTGATGAGTTTCAGTAGCGGAAACATGTTGAGCTGCTGGAAAGGGATGTCAAGTGATGTCGTGGCCGGATTTCAACCGCAGTCAACAGCGGCGAGTGGCTTGCCGGAATGGATTTGTACTGTGAGTATGCTAACTTTCAGTTATTGTCCTTGTGCACTTCAAAAAGGCACGCTTCGTCTGAGAAGTTTCGGGATGCGACAGTTTCGAGAAGTCTGGCTTTACCTAGATACTGATAGTGTTTCGATGTACTTTTCGACCTGACTTGCCAAGTGAGGATCGGATATTTATTTGTCAACTTCCAGTTCCAATACTATTCTGGATTCAAAAACGTAGACAGGCCTGGTTCAATACTTTCGACAGGGACAAAACTGTGAACATATGCGCGTGTACTTACATTAATTGTAAGGCGTGTTACTGTAACTGCCTGTCAGTTATCTCACCCATTGTAATACCCTTTTCTATTTAACCCTAAAACTGTATGTTTGAATAGAATTTGTTGATTTTTCATTGAGGAGAGTGTTCATTTCCTGATTTCACAATGTATTTCTGTGCGAATTGAATTCTGGGCCAACCTCCGCGTTTTAATTTGGAACATTATACAACATCAGGCGTTATCACGATCACGGCAAGGAGTGGATAAACAGCAAATCTGAGACCTTAAAGGAGTTCTCATATCGTAGATCACTAGCGCAATACAGTACCACTCATGCATGACTTCATACAGAAATCTCTTTTAACATCCCTTCCGTTACGTTGAACATTGCAAAACATGTTCTGCTAGAGAAACTAAGATTTACATAAGGTGAGCAGCGGTATAGAAACCTGTTGGTAAAGTCCAGATCAATTTGCAGCAAATGAAGGAAGATCTTGATTTGAAATAGCACTTTCATCAGGTCAGTAACATGTGGTCCACATACATTCCAGCTTAGCACAATGCAGAATCAAATAATTATAAACAAAGACATCTTGTGCCAAGCCAGCATCGGAAGAACTAAGTTGCATCACAAACATATAATATTCCCCTGAATATTATCTGGTCACAACTGACCTGTCTAATGGACCTTGACGTATACTCTTTGAAGAAAGGATGCAGCTACGCTTTGGAAAAGTTAAAGGCAGGTGTATTATATTACTTGATTTTGGCATACTGTCTGCGATCTTCATAGGCATTAGTATAAAATGAAAGGTTATTGCGTTTCAGCAAGCATCACTGATCAGGCGTAAGCTCAACTCTTCAGGAGGAGTAGGTGGAGTCCTTCAGTTCCCACCACTCAAGACTGAGGCGTGTGTTCGAAACAAATACCAGGCTTAAGCTTGGCTTGAGTGGTAAGTGCTAGAATGTTGTTTGGGGCCGCAGCGAGCCATATTACAGCCTTTTCACAGCGGTCCTGTATATGACCGCGTCTAGGCATCAGGACAGGTTGACAGTCGTATTGGAGTAGCTAAATATCATCCATATCACACATAGCAACTGATCTTAATGATTCAAGCGCGTGGTTTAGTGGGCATATGCCGTCCTGAAGTCCCCCCGGGGTGTTATTTTAGCTACGTGTACTTTAGAATATACGCTCTCGTTCTTTTGGTCCCGTGCTTCTGGGATTCATCAAGAAGAAAACAACACGTGAGACAGGCTTCATTTTCTTGCTTTCTTCACACATCAAGCAAATGCGCCATTACTGGAATATTTTTCAAAGCGGAGTTAAACCTCACTCACTCACTTGGTCTTTGATTGTGAATGACCATGTTGGTAAACAGCACATTTGCTCTGTTAAATGTGATAATGATATCTCAAACAGTGATGGTACAGTGGTTTTTTTTGCAAAACATTTTTAGCATCATTTCCACTCAGAATTCAAAGCTAAGTGCTAATGTTCACAACCCATGTGCGTTGATCAAATCACTGAATGATTACATGTGTGGTATGTATTTCAAGCCATGTGGCAAGTCTCCCCAATCCAGGTGGTTCATATAGCACCAGATTATGTATGACATGATAGGACTGACGAAAACATCCCACGGTTCCCACGAGGGCTATAATTCTTCTGTAATGAAATTGTGGACTCAGTGGTTGTTGAAAGTAGAGATCTCTGGGGACATTGATCAACAATTATGTGATGACAAAATACAAATGTAATTGAGTTTTGTATTCAGATCACATTGTGAGCATGCCAAACTGTGGCCTACACACCATCACTTCATTGAGGTCATCTGTAGGAGCACAAGCTTGTAGATTTGTCATTTGTTGTTAATGAAACGAAATCCCATTGTAGGCCTCGTTTAATACAAAGGGCTAGTTCAATTGGTTTAACACCTCTGCACAAAAAGACATTCTTCGCCTAAACAGTGATTATTAAAGCAGGCAAAAGATCTGAGGTGATTGTTTGGAAACAATCGTTTATGCAATCGGTCCTTAGAAGAGGATAAAAACATTGTCTCTTTCTGTCTAACAAGACCTAAATTCTACATAAAATAAAAAGATATATGGGTGAGAGTGAGAGTGAGAGTGAGAGTGTCCGCCAGAAGCCTTTGTTTGCTTTTCCTTCAAACCTTGTTTTCATGTCAGGATTATATATAGGATTGTTTTGTGGCAACACGACATTGGGTCATGCAGCGCTTATTTGAACTTGGCACTTAAAACTTGGGGCATCCTTGTGTACATGCATAGCCACTAGCATCGCTATCACGTAACGAGCGCTGAACAGCTTCAGCAACCATCTTTGAAGAGTAACGAGTAGACATAAAGTATATTCGTGTCTCCATTGATCGAACTCGGCATTCCCTTTTCTGTCACCAGAAAAGTATGGAAGCTGTGGAGTATGGGCTGGGGTGACAGTAGTAGGCACGTAAGAATCCTCTGAACCTGCTTGTGCTTGACCATGTTCCTGCATTACCTGACCGACTTCGGACATCAACTTCAGCAAGACTTCTGGTGTGTCAGCTTTCGGGTGAAGTTTCAGTTTCTGGAAAGAAGAAATAATTTCTGCACCTCATCCTCAGAAAACCCTCCTACTGCCATGGTGACGTACAGCTGACAATGCATCGTAAAACAAAACATCAAAAAGCTGAAAGAGACTTGAATAAACCATCAACGAAAAATTTCAACTATGTGATACTGGAGTACAATGTAATCACACACGAAGAGTGAGGTGAGGTGAAATTGGGTTTAACGTCGCGTCCAAGATTATTATACTTATATAGCGACGTGCATGCACGTGTGTGTGTGTGTGGCTTCTTGAACTAGTCTGGACTGATGCCGATTTATAGTGCTAGCTCACTGAGATACCATGCCGCAGTTTAACATGAATACCCCACTCAGACACAGTATACTGACTCCGAGACGACCAGTCCTTGTTTTAGCCCCTTAATGCCGAACGCCAGACAGGGTAACAACAAGTACCATCTTTTAACGTCTTTTGGTATGACGCGGCCGGGGATCGAACCCCGGACCTTCCCCTCTCCAGGCGGACGCTCTACCACTAGACCACGGAGGCGGTTCACACACGAAGAAATTACACAGTTACCTAAATGAATGTGTTTAACTACACACACGTGTGACATCAAAGTGCGCTTATGTCACACAGTGTAGGAATACTACGGTAATATACCCATTACGTGTGTATTATAAGGAATAATTGGCAAGGTCAACGGAATTGCTATGTAACCTAAGTATGTAGATATGTAGTCTTCAATACATGCTAATGATGACTTACCGCATCAAGTAATACTATTTTAGTACTAGAATGCAATGTGTATCAGTGTACAGTGTATTATGGCGCGCGCAGATATTGGGGCCAAGTATAAGCAACTGATCCTACATGAATAAGCAAAGACAATGAACCTTAGCTGCACGATGTAGAACACTGAATGTAACCCAGTACAAAAACTGTGAACACCAATTGCAAACTAACACCAGAGACAACACTAGAAAAGCAAGCAACAATGCCCTGAATGTAGCAAACTAGCAAGACAACAACTGCTAATGAACTGCTGAATTAACCTATCACTGTATTAAGGTATTTAAGTCATAGCTATATGTTTGATGTTAGTTAAGTAGTTGATTTTACTAACTACCTAGCCACAAACACACACAGACCAATCATACAGTGCTTAAGTACTTAACCAAAATATATAAAGCATAAGACTGGTATGTAAGACTGGCATGAATAATAGGTATGGTCGGAGCGCTCCTGAAAATGGCCATGGTATAATACATTATATAGCAAAAAACATATGCATAAACACACAGATTATAGTACAGATTTTAATCATACACATCCAACACAAATGTAGCATGAGTCATACATATAATTCATTGCATGGCAAAACATGTAGTGAGAACTCATTTCTGGAGACTAGTCAGAAATGTCACATGACAAGTACAGCATAGCAATGCCATCACTACGGTATACGAAAGAATACAGAAATATGACATGCTATTCACAAGAGACAGGTGAAGCAGTACCCAGAAGTTTCTGTCAGTGAATACACAATTACACACACTCGCAGTTATGAGTTCACCTTGGCTGTGTGTCAAACGTTTATGGTAATAGATTGTCAATTACTTTCACTGCTGGGACCAGGTAAATATACACATTAAGTGTCACAATTATCACAAGCGTAGAGAGTCATGATCAGGATCAATTCAAAAATGCTCAACGTTGGCTCAGAGTATATATCATTTCAATAATAATAATGTCCAATGTCTCATCAATAACCAAGACACATGTAATCACATATCTACCAGTGTAGTGTCAACATACATCGCCGATCACATGACGTCATAATGGCGGGTCGATCCTTAAGTGTGACGTCACATAACGGCGTGGTTGGTCTCAGGGTGTCTCTAATAAACGAATCTTTAACTGGGCTCACTCCTACGCGGCTAAAAAGAAGACAAACTGGAATTTCCGATGTAGATCAACGCTGAAAACACGGTTTTACTCACTTGCTGCAAATCCCAAATAACATCACTATTTCGTTAAAACAGTCTCTGATGCCATATTTAAAGACTTCATACACATCTGGGAAAGTGATCTTAGTAGAGACGTTTCAACCCGTGGTTCCGGAGGCAACAAACGATTCAAGTCGAATTATCAAACGGAACACTACCTACAAGTCCCTTTGAATAGATCAGGCAGACACGCCCTTGCCAAGTTTAGATGTGGGGTCGCGACTATTCGAATAGTGACGGGTCGCTATGAGGGTATTCCGAGCGATCAGAGATCCTGCTTCAACTGTGTCAATGAGATCGAAGATGAGATGCAGGTCCTTCCATTATGCCAAGTATACGAAGAAGAACGAAGAGATATCCTAACCAAACGTCAACAAAACGCTCAATATGCAAGAGAAGCTACACTATGTTTTAACTGACAAAGACCTATCTTTCACGTTGCCAAAACCTGCCAAAGTATTTTATTGAAGCGTCGTTTAACTTTGTATAAATAATTGTATCCTTTTTCTTGAGTATTTTTGATGTATGTATGATGATGTACAAATGGCTACACGAGTTCAGCTATTATTTTTACGATATCTGTCTCACAATGCGATATATACTTCTCAAAAGAAGTATACATGATATGACAGGTTCACTATTGTATTTATTACATTAAAGATTCGGATGTTCTTTACTTTCTTTTGAAAAGTATACGATGTCTGCCTCACTTTACACAACTTTACGATTTTTGCCTGTTGGAGATAGGTTACACGATATCCACCTCGAAACGTTATGTTATTCTTATAACCCCGAGTCAAAACGTCAATCAGTGACTTGGCACCATTACACTTCTTCGGCACCAAAGAAATTCAAGTCTTCGTGAAGAAAATTATGTCCACGGTATCCTGGAATGCAAGGGTTGTAATCCTCGTTGATTACTTTGAAAGTCAATAGACGATTACCGGTGCCTACTATGCTGATTGCTTCATCGCCAGGAGGGATTCTATCAAAGAAAAGCGGCGAGGAATGTTGACTGCTGAATACTTCATGACAATGCCTCTTCTCACACCTCCCAACTTGCAAAAGCTGCTGTGCGACAATGTGGGCTTCTTCACCCTCCTTACTCGCCAGACCTGGCACCAAGTGATTTCAACCTGTTTCAGGAACTGAAAAAACACCTTCGCGAAAAGCGCTATGACGACAACGATGACCTCAAAGCTGTCGTGAATGGGTTTTTCAGGGTGGTTTCAGAAAACCTCTTCCTCACTGGAATTGGAAAGCTTCATTAACAAAGTGAAGTGAACAGCAGGGAGATTATGTTGAAAAATAATATTAAAAACTCATTCACAATATTTGGTTTTGTTTGTTACGCTTAGAACGTTTGGACCAGCCCTCGTACTCACGCTATTATGCAACAACATTCGTCTGGGGTTTTTTCTGCCCCACGATGCGATATCTTCCTGACGAGGTCGTACGTCATTTTTGTCATTTTTCACACGTTTATATCTTTGTTGTTTAACGCCGCACTCAGCAATATTCCAGCTATATGACGGCGGTCTGTAACTAATCGAGTCTGGACCAGACAATCCAGTGATTGACATCATGAGTATCGTGTTTTCTATTAATTTTACACTATATAAAGAATTAATTGCTTCTTTTACTTTTACGACTACGTAGATCAGCTGATTATAACAATAACTCGGAATTATAGTTATTTCCCCGATTCCAAATGAAAGGTAGCAATAAGTATTAATAGATATGATCTATCTAGCAAGACTTGTCATTGTGCTAGCATTACCGCGGTAGTTTACTGTAGCTTGATATAAGTGATGTTAGCTAGCCATTAGTAGAGGCATTTTATAAATACAAAACTTAAAGGCCAGATAGGGAACCAGTCTCGATTATCTGCCGAAATAGATTCCATTGGGCGTAAAAGGCAAAATATGCAACATAAATTTGAATTCTCCTGGAAAGTCGTCAAAAGATTTGTATCCTAAGACATAATATTCATTAAATCAGCACCAAGCTGTAACTGTAATACGTGGCACACCAGTGGGTTGTTTCACCAATCTATGACCCAGCGGTTCAATAAGATATGTCTCGAAAGACGTTATATCGATCAGCCTAGTGAATTGTATTGTGAAATAAATGTGATGTGTATTTGTTGTTGTTTTTTGGCTTATATATGTAATAGTTTGAAGTACTATTTCATTACCAATTCAAATTAATTCTTTTAAAAAAAAAACTAGAAGTGCTTTTCATTACGTACATATTGGAGACCCATGAAGATCCGGGGTAGATTATCTTCAGCAACCAATGATGGTCGTAACAGGCGACTATGCTTGTTGTAAGAGACGACGAACGGGATCGGGTGGTCAGGCTCGCTGACTTGGTTGATGCATGTTATCGTATCCCAATAGCGTGGATCGATGATCATGATATCAGTAGAGTGTCTGATCCAGACTCGATTATTAACAAACCGCCGTCGAACAACAACAATCAAACAAAAATATTTTAAAAAATATGTTAGGAAGTTACCTTAAAACTTTAAGCACCTGGATTACCAATACCACCACACATATTCATATTCTGAAAACATCTTGACAAAGAATAAAAGTAGTTGCTTTCCATAAAGTGTCATGTATTCATGTTCTTCCAAAGGGGCGGTCGGGTAGCCTAGTGGTTAAAGCGTTCGCTCGTCACGCCGAAGACCCGGGTTCGATTCCCGACATGGGTATAATGTGTGAAGCCCCTTTCTGGTGTCCCCCGCCGTGATGTTGCTGGAATATTGCTAAAAGCGGCGTAAAACCATACTCACTCACTCACAAGTCTAAATACCTATCAAAGACTTTACCAAATTGGTATTTGATATGTGATAGCTACATCTTATCATCTCATTGGCTCTGATTAAACATAACCGACTTGTACTAATGACAGATTTACATTCCAATCAGGCTTCACCTTGTGATGTCTCGTCCTTGCATTTCACAGTTGACATTATCAAAGGGTTGTTTCTCGATAGGCACAAGAACCGGAGGTATGAGGGGATGGTTATTGCTTTAATGAATTGTCAGAATTATCTGTCTAGATCATATTTACAATGACCCCCCACTATCATATTTTTCATTCCGCTCTCGAGTAAGGACGATTAGTATTCCATCGATTCAGCAATTTTAACATGATATGATCAATATATCTGTCTTCACGTTCATATGTGTCATTCCCTTGGTGTTTCCAAACGGCTGGCTAGAATGATTTCCAAACTTAGATATTTGTCGTTTATATTACACTTAAAATTCTGTTTGAGTGTCCTCTACAGGGGTTGCTGGTGACCTCTGCCACTCTGTTCCTTTAGATGACTTAGGGGCGGGAGGGTAGCCTCGCGGTTAAAGCGTTCGCTCGGGGGTGGGGATTAGGTGAGGCTTTGCTTTCTTATATGGTTTATCATAAGGTGTTAGTAAGCTGGAACCTACATGGGATTGTGTGTGTGTGTGTGTGTGTGTGTGTGTGTGTGTGTGTGTGTGTGTCTGTGTGTGTGTGTGTGTGTGTGTTTCCTTTTTCATATCAATTGGTTTTTTTTATAAAATGATTGCACATAAGGATATTATTTGTTTTAATATTAGTAAGAATCAGAATGGATGCCTTTTTTGTTCCGCTAACATTGACATTCGGAAGCCTCGGATAGGCACTAGGAAAATCCAGTATTCGCTTGTGTATTGATCTATGTCAGTTGAGTTCTACGTCATTGTCATGTGTCTAGCAAGAAGTTATAATGTTGAATATACGTTCATCTATCCATTCGCTCACCCACATAACCTGAAACGTGTGCTGAGAGCAGAGTCAAATGTACGATTCCGACTACATCATTAACATGTGCTTAGAAATCACGATCTCATGGTTCTGATACCCGGTGTTCGCGAAATGGTCAACACATGCAAAGGCAAGTCAATTGTTCACCTGAACAAACATGGTAACATATAGTACAAGTCAAAATAGGGAATTACATCGGACACCATTTTATCCTCTACCATAAAACGTTTTGAAAGCCTCACTGAGACTTTGAATGTTGTAACCTTGACTGGTCGTATGACTGGTATGAAATCTGTGAAGAAAGAGCATGTTCAATTGTAACTCAAATGTTGCGACATGTAGATACCGAAGTCTGGAGCTGCCGGAATAATGCTCCACATAAGATGGCAGTTGACTATTGGAAAGGTGAAGCCATCCGTCTTGTCATACGGCCTTGAAGAAAGTTTTTTGTCTCTCTGAATCTTTATGCAGAGATCTTAATATGAAACAGACGAGGCGGTTTCACTGATCCCTTTTATTTCTACTTCAGGTGGGTAAATCAGTGGAAGGGAATTAGCTATTTGACCAGTGTTATTCATCGATACACTTGAAGCTTATGCTGAACCTTTGGCACCAAATTACCGTGTTTAGATTTTGCCAACCCGAGCAGAAATTCCGATTCACTTGCATAAAGAAACAGATCAGCGGAGAGGCGCAAGGTGCATCGGACATGCAGAAGGGCTTTCCCTTTCCCACACAGTCAATCTGGACAGCAATGTTAACTTGTTCACGCAATATGCCATCTCCTAATCTAAGTAATCATAGCATATTGGTTATTTCTTATTATATATTAATATCACATGATAGCTGGTATTACTGCAACTTGATTAAGTAAAGTATTTTATGTGACTAGATCGTCAAAAGCTTTCTCTCGTGATGGCAACTACTTGATCATAGAAAAAGCCATTTTGCAATGAGTAATACAGTTTCTATACGGTCTCTGATTCCACAACAAATACTCAAAGAAGAAGCGATAGATGAGATTTTTAAAATGGTCGAATGGGGCATGCTTTCAGAGACAGCGGTCAAGAAAATGATCATTTGTTGCTTTCAAGAAGTACACTGATGTGCAAAATAAAGTACACACTTCAAAACTGGATTGAACAACAAATATTATAAAATTGATGGAACCGTTAATAGACTGAAAACAGAGGTCGAAACACTGCACACTTCAGATCCATGACGTCCATGACGCCTCTGTGTCGCAGTCGAGCCTACCCCCCTTTCAATGACATGACATTGGCCAGTGACCATTACTGACTAAAGCAGATTCTGCTTGTTCCATAGTGATGGTCTTGTCCCAGCTTATCGTCGCAGGGGGAACGAGTGGCACCAGATTGATCACGACGCCACATAACTCATCCACCACATAACCGTCAACAGCTGGAAGCAACACTGGGGGACAAATGGCAACGGATTTTCAATGAGGTCTTTAGCCGGCTGACAACATCCATGAGACGGCGAGTCTGATGCTCGTGGTGGTTATATTCGTTATTGAGAATGTCTGGTATCCTACTCAAACTGATCATGACAATACCTGCTTCACGCTGCTTGCTTCTGTATACTGTGAAAAACCGTCCTCACCCCTATGTTTCTTGAGACATCATGTGCACGTCACCTGTTGTGTGATTCTCATTGATATGATGTATGTATATATGCACATGCACAAAAGTTAAGCGCCATCATATTCATAGTCTCTTGATTTCACGTGTGGGAATCAGAAATACGAAATATGATGATGTATGACTGAATTAGGCTTCCATAGTTTCATGAACTCAAATTTGTCCAGATACCACAAGGAAAGCGTGCTTTACGTGTTGCTGCAGTTCCCCTACCCTATAAATAGTGAAATTCAAGTTTCAGACCCGTGGTTGCATTTTGCTCCTGTGTGAGATTCCCCTTCCAATAGAGGTTGAAAACTAGCCATGGTGAGGAGAAAGTTAACGAACCCTGAAAGATGGCAAGTGATAGGCATGAAAAATGACGGCATGTCATGCATGGCCATTGCAAGACAAGTGGGTCGTCATCACAGTGTTATCTCTCGTTTGATTGTCAAACATGGTCACACCAATGATGTAAATCACAGGCATAGGTCTGGTAGGCCAAGAAAGACCTCTAACAGAGAGGATAGACGTCTTTTCAGGATAGAGAGACGAAATCCATTTGCCACTTCAACAGATTTAAGACTGCAGTGGATTACCCATCAGAGACTCTCGACGATGACCGTTAGGTGTCGCCTCAGAGCGGCTGGTTATAACGCCAGAAGACCAGTAAAACGTCCTCAACTGACTGAGAGGCACATGCGGAATCGTCTGATATGGTGTCGTGCCCGTCCGTAGTCGATGGAACTTGGCCAACTGGAGAAGGATCCATTGGTCTGACGAGTGTCGAATGCTGCTACGAACTGTTGATGGTTGAATACGTGTTTGCAATTGGAGGCAACGTAACACTCGTTTTGCACCAAGGAACATCCAGAAGACCTTAGCATGTGGAGGGGGTTCTGTCATGATATGGGGTTGTGTTTCCTTCGGCTGCAAACTTCCGCTGGTGACAATTCGTGGAAACCTGAATAGCCAACAATACCAAGATGCCGTTCTTCGTCCAGTGGTAGTCCCTCATCCTTTTCAGACAAGACCTGTTTACATGGACGACAATGCTAGACCACACAGATCTCGGGCAGTTTTGGCTTATTTGCGTCAAGAAGCTATTGCCACTCTTCCTTGGCCGGCCTGTAGTCCGGATCTTAATCCGATTGAGCATCTCTGGGACATTCTTGGCCCGAAAATCAGACATCGTGATCCCCAAGTTCAAAATCTCGCTGGACTTGAAGCCGCACTTCATGAAGAATGGATCCGTTTGCCTCAGAGAAGCATTCAACGACTTGTAATGAGTATGAGGCGTAGGGTTGAAGCTGTGGTCAATGTCCGTAGATCATACACACGTTACTGATGTTTCTGTCTTGCAATAGACTCTGCACTCCCTAGGGTGTCTGTGTGACACCTGATATGGCCTGCTGATATCATGACAGTTACATGACAAAAAGTTTGTTTTGTTTTTCTTATCCTTCAATTGCCGGTCTTCCGTAAAATTCCTTTCTGCTCATGTTCTTTTGGAACACAAGATAAACTTGCTTTGGGGCAACTTTTGCATCACATGAGGTTTACATATACGGCTTATAACAATCGTACATCTCGTTATAATAGTCATCATTAAGTGCCAAAAGTAACAGCTCACAAATATGGTAGGTGGCGCTTTACTTTTGTGCATGTGTATGTAAATGCCCCGTATCAAATACATCGCAACCGAATAAACATTCCTTGTTTGTGTTAAGTTTAGCCAACATCAAACTTTTTTTTGCCAAGCAGTTTATTTGAAAAGGAATTCACATTTCACGTCAAAGGTAATGCAGTTCTCATCATCAGCCTCACTACGCCATGGAGTATTAGATATTGTACATGTACAATTACGTTTCAGGTCTCAAATGTACCATACGAAATATAGAGAAATATAGAGAGACGGGTATTGTACTATTAAGTGATGCTTGGATTGGGCTAAATCACTTTGGTGAAACCAACGTTAACGGATATGGTGCAGACAAACCCAGAAACATTTTCAAGGCGAACGGTGTTTCGAACCCACGCTCATACGCATAAGGAACACGCGTCTGCGTAGCGAAATACGGCTCTTGCGACGTCTTGGCCACCAAAGCTCATCACCATGCTGCTGCTGCTGCTGATGATGATGATGATGATGAGTCAGTATACTGTGTCTGAGTGGGGTATTCATGTCAAACTTCAGCATGGTATCTCAATGGGCTAGCACTATAAATCGGCATCAGTCCGGATTAGTACAAGCAGCCACACACACACACACACACACACACACACACACACACACACACACACACACACACACACACGTGAATGGACTAATGTGCGCGTAAGTGCAATAATGCCGAATAACCATGGACCCCACATCACCGCATAGCATACTTATCCCTTACTCAATGAAGATTAATGATCGTTTATCGCGATTATGACGATCATCTTTGGAAAACTGACTATAAATCATCTAATATTACGCATTTATTAACACAACTCCAGATCTGGCTTAATAACATTTCAGAAGAAAGAAACATCCGACGACTGGTGATTAACAATACGTGTAATGGGATCCTACGGTAGTCTTTAATTCGAAGCTCGTGCCTCAGGCTCATGAATTATAGTATCGACTGTTTTCCCTTAATGGTCGCGTAGATCTAACGGACCAATTCATTAGAACCAGGCGAAAGGTCTTTGGGGCTTAGTGCTTTCACATCTCTGGCCCCAACTCTGGATATACAGCTATTGCGTCTGTTATTTCAGTAGGCAATTAGAATAATTTGTTTTAAAGAAGAAGGATGGCCCAATCTCGCCAGAAAGCTCCTCCGTCATGAAGGTATTTACCGTCCAGGGAGAGGTCACGTTAGTCGACGAGCTTCTTGAAGTATGTTAAGCACCTTTACAAGTCTTCTAATCTATATGTTCTTGTCTGTGTCCATAGTCTCAGCTGACTGCTAATAAGTTATATATTTCCCCCATGGAACAAATATGTTATCTAACAGCCGCAGGATTTCGATCCGTTAGCATTGGACACCGTGACATATCTTTAAATGACAGCATGATACATGTACCGCATTAGCCGAATATCTCTTTCAAGACATTATTACTTCCGGGTATTGACAAATGGGTCAATTAGGACCCATTCTAATTCTAAAACTAGCGATAGGTCATTGGGAGATTTAATGTTAGTTTACTCAGAAATGGAGTCAAATCAAAAGTATGGAGAAAGCGGAGGGAGTCTTCAGCAGCAGCGGATACGAGACATTGGACTCGTTGGTAATATGGGAATTACGAGTTGTTTTGGTATTGGGCATAATTAGGGGGCGTGGGGTAGCCGAGTGGATTAATGCGTAACAGGTCGAGGTCCGGGTTCGATTCCTCACAACGAACTCCGGGTTCGGTGCCTCTTCTGTTTGTTGTGGACTTATAGACATATCATTCAGGTGAGGTGAGGTGAGGTGAGGTGAGGTGAAATTGGGTTTAACGTCGGGTCCAAGATTATTGCACTTATATAGCGACGTGCATGCACGTGTGTTTGTGTGGCTGCTTGTACTAGTGCGGACTGATGCCGATTTATAGTGCTAGCACACTGAGATACCATGCCGCAGTTTAACATGAATACCCCACTCAGACACAGTATACTGACTCCTAGCCGACCAGTCCTTGTTTTAGCCCCTTATTGCCGAGCGCCAGACAGGGTAACAACAAGTACCATCTTTTAACGTCTTTTGGTATGACGCGGCCTGGGATCGAACCCCGGACCTTCCGCTCTCCGGGCGGACGCTCTACCACTAGACCACGGAGGCGGTTCACACACGAAGAAACTACACAGTTACCTAAATGAATGTGTTTAACTACACACACGTGTGACATCAAAGTGCGCTTATGTCACACAGTCCGGGCGGACGATCTACTACTAGACCACGAAGGCGGTCCCATATCATTCAGATGTGTGTTGTTTTTTCACTAATGCTGCAACATACACGGTACCAAAACCTTACATCTACACATAAAACAAGTATATGGTGTTTTTTAATCTCAAGAGCTCATGCCAGCTGTCGCCGCAAATTGCATGAAACTGATGAAGCGTAGCGCAATATTCACGCTTTCTAATCAGCCCGGACCCTTAGTGCTTAAAGGCAGAGATCAGTATCGTGTCTTTGCGTTTCATCAAGATCGCTTAAAATAAGGCGACTTGAAAGTTTCGCATGTTTTTATTCTGGAAAAGGAAGGTAGTTCGAAATTTAATTTTATTGTTAATGATATTGTTTCCAACCAAACTTTCGTAAAACGTTCGTCCAAGACTTCCCTGGTGTTGCCAATTCACTAAACGGAGTTGTTGTACTGGTTGCATGAAAAAACGTGCAACTAAGAATTGAACGCTACTTAAAAACACTTAAGAATGAAAAACGAATAATATGAACTTCAGTTACTTGGTGAATTTTGAGTGGATGATGGGAAACCGAATGATTTTTGTATGTGCCCCAGTCGTGCATGTCAGACACACAATACATCTTAGCAAGAATTCGCCATATTTCCCACGCAAGTTATTTAATTTTAAGGTTAGAAAAAAAGTATTTCCTGATATGGTTTTAGTTAAAATTGACCATGTTAATATATACTGATTATACTGACGAAAGTAGTTTATCCATATTCCACAATGATGGTCGTGCTCGGGTTATCGATGCAGGGGGAACGATTGGTACCAGGCAGCATTCAGATCAGTAGGTGTCCTCATCCACCGCGTAACCCTCAACAGCTGGAAGCCCAGTGGGGAACGAGCGGCAATGGATTCTAAATTACATTTGTGCTCGTGGTGGTCATATTCGCTACTGATCATTACAATATGCTTGGGTGAATTTTTAGGGTCAGTGGGTGATGATCGTTATGTTACCCAATCACCAATCGTTCGGTTAGACACATTCTACATCTTTAAAAGAATTCACGATATTCAACGCAATTTAGTTCATTTCAATTTAAGATTATTAAAATATATTTCTTAATATTTTTGCATTTGCCCTGTTCGACATGGATGTGGTTACAACACTAAACTTCGTGCACAAGTTCCATTGTTTTGTTGATAAAAGAAGTCGACAATGAAACGAATTCGACACCGAGTGCGTCAAGTAACGCTGTTTTACATCCTCAAATGATAGGCTATGTTTGCATGCATGGAACTCAAATATATTGCTATTTTTATTGGAATGAGGTTGCATTGATACAGCTCAGGGATAAGCAATATTTATCTTCCACTCAGATATATATTATTAATAATTATACGCATACTTTCCAGGTTGGTCGGTCAATCGGCTTAGATCCTGTCTCTTGGGTTCCACGAAGTAGGCAATTGTTCCTACAGGTGTATTGATCGACACGTCTGGTAAATGATGGGATTAAGTATTTATTCTATACCCAAGGCGATTAATATACACTCCAATTTGATGAAGATATTATGATGGCCATTGAACATGCTGGACATATGCTATTTGACACGTCTAACGACCCTAAAACTGACGCTTATTTAGCCTGTGACCATGGTGATGCCAGCTGCATGAACGGATTGCATCTTGTACACGAGCGTGTACGTGCAAACGGATTGTCTTGACTTCAAGCATGGCTTTGGACAGTGCGTTTCTTCTTAAGTATGTTAAAATCCTTCTATCTTACGGTATGGGAATCTGAAATTATCAAATTTAAAAATGTGTATGTCCTCTGTACTATGAAGCACCCATCTCTATGTAGATACAACAGAAGTGAAATGCCATCTCCACATTTCAACCCATACTCCTATTTTAGTGTGTATTTCGAGGAAAAGAGCGATGCATTGATAGGGTCAAACGGTCCCGAATGAATTTGACTTTTAACCACTTCATTAAACCCAATTCCTACCTTCTATTGGTCTTTATTGCACGATATGTGATGCGATAATCGTACATTGTCCCTCCTGTCCAACAATCCATGAGTTGTTCAAAAACCAAAATTGACTTGAGAAAAAAGTCGTTTCTAACAGTGTTTAATTTCATTAATATAAAACACAAGGGCTATTTCAGGAATGTTGTAACCATGAGAAAAAGACATTTATGTTAACAAGCCAAAAGCTCTGCTTTTTTCTGGATGACGTGTATCGCATCGATGCTGCAACGTCCAGTTTCTTGTTTGTCTCCTGTATCTTCAGGCTGAATTACAAACGCCGACTCGCAGAGCACTCTTTTTGAATTGGTCATGTTTTTTTCCTACTGAGGGAGTCCGGGTCAGACTAGCTTCAAAATACCCCGTGCTTTTCGTCAGAGCTGACAAAAATAAAGACTGTGTGTCATGGTACCCTGACGATCTATCGAGTTGCCAACTACTGGACTAGGCTTGATTATTGACAAGCCCCGAGAAATAGGCAAGAATATTGCTGACTGCGGAATTAAACAAGATTCCCCAATTGAGAGTGGCAATGCGAAAAACTCAATCGAACTCATTTGACCGCTTTCGTTTCACGTTTCTGAAAACACATATATTGGATGTCAGCACAAGAAGTTTAAAATTCTTAACGTATTCCTCTATGCTTCATCACATATAAACGTTTTAGCCACTTAACACCATCAATGCTCGAGCCTTTTTCGAAATCTGTGAGTGGCAGGTGCTTACGGTAGGGCAGAACACGCTTACTCTTTTCGGAAACATCTTGGTGGCTTTCAGTGATCCATTCATATTATCACCGCTGTTTTACCTTGTACGTCTAATGGAATCTGTTTCGGTTGATACCTGAGATTGGTTATTGTCTGGCCTTGACGGTATATATTTGGTAATTCCCAGGGAGTTGAGAATGATAACTGGAATGCAAACGAATCCACTGGTCGAGGAACGAATAAAATCGCATTTGAACAGACCTGTAAAATAGTAATAATAATAATAATAATAATAATAATAATAATGGTAACTATATCTCAAGCTTTGAGTGAGAGCAAGTATACCTTGACTTGGCAATGCAGGAAATCAATTTGTTATCATTTCATGTGATTGCCCATCTAGGCGATAAAATAAAACAAAAACATTTTTTTCTTTTCCACATTCCTCATATTTAGGTTCAACGGATACCTAAACCATCTTAAGAAACTTTAACGCCTCGAGAAAATGTGGCAATTTATCCCCATATAAAATCTCATTGATCAAGTGAACCACGATCTCGGCTGTCTTTTTAGGTTCAGAAAACTTTCATTTCACGTTGCTGAAAACGGCATTATCTGATGATGTCAGCGTAAGAAGTTTGACATGGATTACACTTTGCGTGACAAACTGGTTTCGCCGGTTTCCTCCTAAACATCGTGCTGCTTGCGAGAAATGTGCAAAGTTAGCATTTTTTTGCGGCGTAGCTTTCAGAGCTTCGCTTACATGGCATGTGTGTTAATTTCTTGGATAATTTATTCCCAACTGAATGAATATGTTACACGCAACCTAATGAGAAATTGTTATATCACCCATAAGAGCAGATTCATTGTGTGCACAGATCTGTAGGATTGACATTTTATGCGTTATTTTCTTCATTTTCTGTCTTAAAATGTCAATGAGTAATATGAAGAGTAACCTATTCGAAATTTGGAATTAACACCAGTCATTCACTTACAGCGACGATCCGGTGGTCACAATGAGGATCAGGTGTTTACAATGAGGATCAGGTGTTTACATTGAGGATCAGGTGTTTACAATGAGAATCAGGTGGTTACAAATAGGATCAGGTGGTTACAATGAGGATCAGGTGTTTACAAATAGAATCAGGTGTTTACATTGAGCATTAGATGTTTACAATGAGGATCAGGTGTTTACAATTAGGATCAGGTGTTTACATTGAGGATCAGGTGTTTACATTGAGGGTCAGGTGTTTACAATAAGGATCAGGTGTTTACATTGAGGATCAGGTGTTTACAATGAGGATCAGGTAATAACATTGAGCATTAGATGTTTGCGATGAGGATCAGGTGTTTACAATGAGGACCAGGTGTTTACAATGAGGATCAGGTGTTTACATTGAAGGTCAGGTGTTTCCAATGAGGATCAGGTGTTGACATTGAGCATTAGATGTTTACAATGAGGATCAGGTGTTTACAATGAGGATCAGGTGTTTACAATGAGGATCAGGTGTTTACAATGAGGATCAGGTGGTTACAAATAGAATCCAGAGGTAACATTGAGGATCAGGTGGCTACAATGAGGATCAGGTGTTTACATTGAGCATCAGATGTTTACATTGAGGGTCAAGTGTTTACAATGAGGATCAGGTGTTTACAGTAAGGATCAGGTGGTTACAATGAGGATCAGGTGGTTACAATGAGGATCAGGTGGTTACAAATAGAATCCGGAGGTAACATTGAGGATCAGGTGCTACAATGAGGATCAGGTGTTTACGTTGAGCATTAGATGTTTACAATGAGGACCAGGTGTTTACATTGAGGATCAGGTGTTTACAATGAGGATCAGGTGTTTACAATGAGGATCAGGTGGTTACAATGAGGATCGGGTGGTTACATTGAGGATCAGGTGTTCACATTGCGGATCAGGTGGTTACAATGAGGATCAGGTGGTTACAAAGAGGATCAGGTGTTTACAATGAGGATCAGGTGTTTCCTATGGGGATCAGGTGATTACATTGAGGATCAGGTGGCTACAATGAGGATCAGGTGTTTACAATGAGGATCAGGTGTTTACAATGAGGATCAGGTGTTTACAATGAGGATCAGGTGGTTACAAATAGAATCCAGAGGTAACATTGAGGATCAGGTGGCTACAATGAGGATCAGGTGTTTACATTGAGCATCAGATGTTTACATTGAGGGTCAAGTGTTTACAATGAGGATCAGATGTTTACAGTAAGGATCAGGTGGTTACAATGAGGATCAGGTGGTTACAATGAGGATCAAGTGGTTACAAATAGAATCCGGAGGTAACATTGAGGATCAGGTGCTACAATGAGGATCAGGTGTTTACGTTGAGCATTAGATGTTTACAATGAGGACCAGGTGTTTACATTGAGGATCAGGTGTTTACAATGAGGATCAGGTGTTTACAATGAGGATCAGGTGGTTACAATGAGGATCGGGTGGTTACATTGAGGATCAGGTGTTCACATTGCGGATCAGGTGGTTACAATGAGGATCAGGTGGTTACAAAGAGGATCAGGTGTTTACAATGAGGATCAGGTGTTTCCTATGGGGATCAGGTGATTACATTGAGGATCAGGTGGCTACAATGAGGATCAGGTGTTTACAATGAGGATCAGGTGTTTACAATGAGGATCAGGTGTTTACAATGAGGATCAGGTGGTTACAATGAGGATCCTGAGGTTACATTGAGGATCAGATGTTTACAATGAGTATCAGGTGTTTACATGCGGATCCGGTGTTTACAATAAGGATCCGGTGGTTACAATGAGGATCCTGTGGTTACAATGAGGACCAGGTGGTTACAATGAGGATCCGGTGGTTACAATGAGGACCAGGTGTTTATATTGAGGATCAGGTGTTTACATTGAGGATCAGGTGTTTACAATAATTAATGAAGATCAGGTGTTCACAATGATGATCAGGTGTTTACAATAAGGATCCGGCAGTTATAATGAAGATCAGGTGGCTACAATGAAGATCAGCTGGTTACAATGAGGATCCGGCAGTTACAATGAGAATCAGGTGGTTACAATGACGATCAGGTGGTTACAATGACGATCAGGTGTTCACAATGATGATCAGGTGTTTACAATAAGGATCCGTCAGTTATAATGAAGATGAGGTGGTTACAATAAAGATCAGGTGGTTACAATGAAGATCAGCTCGTTACAATGATGATCAGGTGGTAAAAATGAAGATCAGCTGGTTACAATGAGGATCCGGCAGTTACAATGAGTATCAGGTGGTTACAATGAAGATCAGCTGTTTACAATGAGGATCCGGCAGTTACAATGGGCATCAGGTGGTTATTATGAAGATCAGGTGGTTACAAAGAAGATCAGGTGGTTACAATGAAGATCAGCTCCTTCCAATGAGGATCAGCTGGTTACAATGAGGATCCGGCAGTAACAATGAGGATCCGGCAGTTACGATGAGGATCAGGTGGTTACAATGAAGATCAGCTGGTTACAATGAGCATCAGGTGGTTACAGTGGGGATCAAGTGTTTACAATTGGGATCGGGTGTTTACAATGGGGATCGGGTTGTTACAATGGGGATTTGGTGGTTACAATGGGGATCGGGTGGTTACAATGGGGACCGGGTGGTCACAATGGGGACCGGGTGGTCACAATGGGGATTGGGTGTTTACAATGGGGACCGGGTAGTTACAATGGGGACGGGGTGGTTACAATTGTGATCGGGTGGTTACTATGAGGATCAGGTGGTTACAATGAGGATCAGCAGGTTACAATGGGGATCGGGTGGTCACAATGGGGATCAGGTGGTTACAATGGGGGATCAGGTGGTTACATTGGGGATCGGGTGGTTACAATGGGGATCGGGTGGGCACAATTGTGATCGGTTGGTTACAATGGGGATCGGGTGGTTATAATGGGGATCAGGTGGTTACAATGAGGATCAGGTGGTCACAATGGGGATTGGGTGGTTATAATGAGGATCAGGTGGTCACAATGGGGATCAGGTGGTTATAATAGGGATCGGGTCGTCACAATGGGGATCGGGTGGTCACAATTGTGATCGGGTGGTTACAATGAGGATCAGGTTGTCACTATGGGGTCGGATGGTTATAATGGGGATCGGGTGGTCACAATGGGGATCAGGTGGTTACAATGGGGATTGGGTTGTTACAATGAGGATCGGGTAGTCACAATGGGGATCAGGTGGTTACAATGGGACCGGGTGGTCAAAATGGGGATCGGGTGGTTACAATGGGGACCGGGTGGTCACAATTGTGATCGGGTGGTTACAATGGGGATCGGGTGGTTACAATGGGGATCGGGTGGTTACAATGGGGATCGGGTGGGCACAATTGTGATCGGTTGGTTACAATGGGGATCGGGTGGTTACAATGGGGACCGGGTGGTCACAATTGTGATCAGGTGGTTACAATGGGGATCGGGTGGTCACAATTGTGATCGGGTGGTTACAATGGGGATCGAGTGGTCACAATGGGGATCGGGTGGTCACAATGGGGGATCAGGTGGTTACAATGGGGATCGGGTGGTCACAATTGTGATCGGGTGGTTACAATGAGGATCAGGTGGTTACAATGGGGATCAGGTGGTAACAATGAGGATCAGGTTGTCACAATGGGGATCGGGTGGTTATAATGAGGATCAGGTGGTCACAGTGGGGATCAGGTGGTTATAATAGGGATCGGGTGGTCACAATGGGGATCGGGTGGTCACAATTGTGATCGGGTGGTTACAATGAGGATCAGGTGGTTACAATGGGGATCAGGTGGTTACCATAGGGATCGGGTGGTTATAATGGGGATCAGGTGGTTACAATGAGGATCAGGTTGTCACAATGGGAATCGGGTGGTTATAATGGGGATCGGGTGGTCACAATGGGGATCAGGTGGTTACAATGGGGATCGGGTTGTTACAATGAGGATTGGGTGGTCACAATGGGGATCAGGTGGTTACAATGGGGATCGGATGGTCATAATGGAGATCGGGTGGTTACAATAGGGATCATGTGTTTATAATGGGGACCGGGTGGTCACAATTGTGATCGGGTGGTTACAATGGGGATCGGGTGGTCACAATGGGGATCGGGTAGTTACAATGGGGACCTGGTGGTTACAATTGTGATCGGGTGGTTACAATGGGGATCGGGTGGTTACAATTGTGATCGGTTGGTTACAATGGGGATCGAGTGGTTACAATGGGGATCGGGTGGTCACAATGGGGGATCAGGTGGTTACAATGGGGATCGGGTGGTTATAATGGGAATCAGGTGGTTACAATGAGGATCAGGTTGTCACAATGGGTATTGGGTGGTTATAATGGGGATCGGGTGTTCACAATGGGGATCAGGTGGTTACAATGGGGATCGGATGGTTATAATGGGGATCAGGTGGTTAGAATGAGGATCAGGTGGTCACAATGGGGATCAGGTGGTTATAATAGGGATCGGGTGGTCACCATTGTGATCGGGTGGTTACAATGAGGATCAGGTGGTTACAATGAGGATCAGGTGGTTACAATGATGATCGGGTGGTCGCAATGGGGATTGGGTGGTTACAATGGGGATCAGGTGTTTACAATGGGGTTTAGGTGGTTATAATGGGGATCGGGTGGTTATAATGGGGATAGGGTGGTTACAGTGGGGATCGGGTGGTTACAATGAGGATCAGGTGGTTATAATGGGGATCAGGTGGTTATAATGGGGATCGGGTGGTTACAAGTGGGTCGGTTGGTTACAATTGGGATCAGGTGGTTATAATGGGGATCGGCTGGTTACAATGGGGATCGGGTGGTTATAATGGGGATTGGGTGGTTACAATGGGGATCAGGTGGTTACAATGGGGATCGGGTGATTATAATGGGGATCGAGTGTTTATAATGGGGATCGGGTGGTCACAATGGGGATTGGGTGGTTATAATGGGGATCGGGTGGTCACATTGGGGATCGGGTGGTTATTACGAGGATCAGGTGTTTACAATAGGGATCGGGTGTTTACAATGGGGATCAGGTGGTTACAAGGAGAATCGCGTGGTTCATTAGAGATCGGGTGGTTTCAACGAAGGGCCGGATCGGGTGGTGACACCTTCTCAACCATTTGCAATTTAAAACAATAAAAAAACATTCATCTATACATTACCAAAGACATTAATCATCTTTCATGACAAAGGTCATGGCATCGTTTGGCTCCTGAAAAACCACAAACCACAATTCGTTTGATGATATAAAAGGTGTCCGCGGTACCTGTTTCAAAAACATATTTGATTATTCTACACAAGCTCTAAAAACAACAATCAGGTGTAATCAAAGAGCCGTAAGTAAAACGCCGTTATTGTGAGGCATGCCTTTGATCTGAGCGATCGTTACGGGTGAAATGCGTGCGTGTACATTACAGGTAATAAAGCACTTTTCCGCTGTGTCCTCCCATACCGGCCTTGTCGATTGCACCAATTGCACCGATTGCCGTAATGAGGCAGGAACCCCAACAACGTGCTCCACCGAATACAAGTACTTAATTCCTTGCTCGGTATAAAAGTGAAGCGTGTTTATCAGTTTATACTCTAATCTCAAGGCGTATGTCATTTCCGATAGATAAAGCGCATTTCCAAACGTACGGAATGCGAACTCATTCGTCCCGTTGACGGAAATTTGAGGGAGGGTGAAATGATTTGGAATAAATCTTGGTGTCCTGTTTCACGTGCAAACGGATGCCAATTTGTAAATGTATACGACAAGCTGCACTCAATGTTCAGTTAGCCCGTCGACCGCTTCGTTTAAAGCGCCGTATGGCAATAAATAGTTATGAGAATTGTATTTGTGCATCGGGCAGTAATTTAGGCTTACTCGTAGGAATGCCCAAATGACCGTTTGATTGGAGTAGATCCGGGCAAATATTGATCATATTATCTTGGAGTAGATATCTCTGGCCCTGTGGCATTTCCTACACAAAAGGAAGGTGATACTCACTTCAACGAGCGATTGAACTGGGCAGGAGTTGCGTGCACTGATACATAACATCAAACATCAATGTTACCAGTTCGCGCATTTTATTTCTTCTATTTTCATATCAATTCTATGGTACCGATAAAATCGAGGGGAGTCTCTCATAAATTCGGCTGTAGTTTGAACCATAAACTTTCAAATCTGACACCTCAGACGAATCTAAACAAATAAAAGGGTGGGAGTCTCTTGAAACAGTTGGATACATATTCCAATATTTGAAGCACAAGCGCTGTTTGCAGACATTCTATTGTCATCCAGGCACTGGGCGTGAGCAATTCATTTGCTATTATTCTTTATATTGCAAACACAGCTTTGTAATATCCAGGCTATGCTTGTTCAAATTGATTTCACTCAATCTGATACTCATAATAATATCTGTCTACAAAACTAACCAAAGCGCAAGAACATCAAAGTTTTCGGGTTTGCCACAGTGGCTGTGTTTGCGATCGGAATAGTTCCATGGAAATTCGGAGTAATGACGAATTCCGGCATCGTGTCCTGTAATCTCGTTTATCTAAAACGACACGAGACTAGACGCGAGAAAAAAGTACAAGGCGAGAAAACAGGGGAAATGACGAGAAACGACGTATCTAATTGAAGGTTGAAAGTCTTATTGTGGTAATATTACATCCAGTGTTTCCTCGATGGCGCGTTTATGTCATCAACGATGTCTGGTTCTCTATTAGTGACAAGTTGGTATTTGATTGCGACCGGAACTCTGAAGTAGGAGGATGGTAGCTACTTTATCTGACGACTATAGTAACTTTACGTACAAATATGCATAGAGAGTGTTCCTGGTGTACATCTGCTTTATGTCATAGACACTACAATGGGTGTACGCGCCGCACTAACGCGATTTAATTATAGGTCCCAGACTTCTGCAATTTGTTTTAAACATGTCGGTACTTTCGTGAGTGAGAATGTGTGTTACTCTGCTGAAAGTCCGACTTATCACGGCGGTAGAGCTCAAGAATTGTTTGGGATGTTGTTAGAGACAATCATTTCTCGGTCACTTTTTCAAGACGTTTCTCTGAAAGGGAGAGACGTGTTAACTATGTTCACAACACATTCAGGGAACGATGACCTTTTTTTGAATAAAAATAACATTCCTCACTCGAAACCGTCAGTGTTTGATTTTGCATCCAAATGTAAATATGAAATGCAGATCATGCAATGAATTTAATGAGACTGTCCAACACATCGTCAGTGGATGCCCAGCTTTGGCACAAACATAGTTTCTTAAGTGACATGATGGAGTGGCTTGATCCTAATTACCTTCTTTGCCATGCTTTTGGTTATGACACAAAGGTCCATCACTGGTACGACCCAGAATATGTACAGGAATTTGATATACATGTTTTTGGTGAAACCTGAGCAATAATTAAACTTCCCTAATTCTTCAGAGGTATAAACATATTTTTACAAATACCACAGCTAATTGTGGCGCCTAAGACCGCTGAACCAGTTGTGCCCTGTTGAAGCACTAAGATAGTTTTGTCGAGCTCCCGGACATCGATTTTCCTGTTATAGTGCATATCGAATTTCTAAATTCAAGAGGGCAGATCCATCGAATATGCCTGTATTATAGGTATGAACTTCTTCTAACACTGGCAGTAAAGTATTAATAGAGAAGTCTCAGTTTATGGCTCTAGGTGTTTACGATTAAATGGCATCTCTATGTCGGATGGAGTGATTGAAGACTTACACGCAGACTCTGACGTGGCATTAACAACGACAGCTTAAGCCTTGGTAACCTTGATTGAACTTCTAGACTCCGTCGCCATGGTCCATCACTTTTCAGTTCAAGGTGCAATAAAAGATTTAAAAATGTACGTTTATCTGAGTTCTCTGTGGGAATAGATATCCCAAACTGACATTTGTTACCTTTGCGAATACATTTGGCATGTAAAAAATTAAATCCCAACAGGGAATAAATTGTCATCAAAATCAGCCTCTACAGTTGATAAAAGTGCCGCAGCGCGTCCGAACTCTATATTCTAGCAATATTCTAGCTATGGAACCTCGGCATGTAAATAATTGAATATGGACAAACCAGTGATTGATATTTTGAGCAACGTCAAACGCCGTCGGGTGCGATGTCAAGCAGTCAACCTAATCTGACCTGACCATCTCACCCATTGAATCTCCTCTAATGCAGGACCGCCTCCGTGGTCTAGTGGTAGAGCGTCCGCCCGGAGAGTGGAAGGTCCGGGGTTCGATCCCCGGCCGCGTCATACCAAAAGACGTTAAAAGATGGTACTTGTTGTTACCCTGTCTGGCGCTCGGCATTAAGGGGCTAAAACAAGGACTGGTCGGCTCGGAGTCAGTATACTGTGTCTGGGCGGGATATTCATGTTAAACTGCGGCATGGTATCTCAGTGAACTAGCACTATAAATCGGCATCAATCCGGACTAGTACAAGCAGCCACACAAACACACACACATGCACGTCGCTATATAAGTGCAATAATCTTGGACGCGACGTTAAACCCCATTTTACCTCACCTCACCCTCACCTTTTTCTAATCAGGGTTCCAACGGGGGGTATCCAGACTAGTCGTATACAGGCTAGTAGTATACAGGCTAGTAGAAAGAGACGACCACAATGAATGTGTGCGTGAGTGAGTTGGATTTAGTATTTAACTTATATCCTTGTGTAATGTCATCTTCCAGAGGCAAGGGACTATAAAATTCCAGTTTCCACCCTTGCCGAACTAGGCTAAAACTACGAAGATACATTTTGGCTGAACTAACGAGTCTGAATACACGACACTTTTTTTATGGATAGCAACGTCTTTTTATCCTTTGTTCGACGAGGGGCAGTCGGGTAGCCTAGTGGGTAAAGCGTTCGCTCTTTACGCCGAAGACGGTTCGATTCCCGACATGGGTACAATGTGTGAAGCCCATTTCAGGTGTCCCCCGCCGTGATATTGCTGGAATATTGCTAAAGGTTGCGTAAAACCATACTCACTCACTCACTTTGTACGACGTTTCAGAGCTACTTCTTGCTTCTTCTGCCGTGCCAAATTCGTTAGATTGCAGCATTTGCAGAGCTTCTGTACCGTCAACCGGGCGTCGACACATATTTTCCAAATATTTTAATGTTTTTGGCGAGGTAAGACCCGTTTTATCACAATATGGATATTAATTATCTATCAGATCGTCTTGACTGGGCACCGCCATTTGTTTGAAGCAAATGCAAGTGATATGAGAGGTGGAATATGATTGGTCAATAGAATGGACATAGCTAGAAGGGACATAACTCGTAATAGCCGCTGGCGCTACGATAGAGCCTGGAATTTCCAGCCTTGTTCGGCAAGGGTGTAAACTGGACTGTTATAGTCAGTTAACGCCCTTGCCTCGGGAAGATGTGCGATGTGAGAAAAAGGACAATGTGACACCGGTCAAAGTACAATACGTTGATGGGGATCTATTCTAATCCGGGTTCCGACGGTGCGCATCCATATTATTATGCTTAAACGCGAACCCGAAACCAGATGACCTACGATGGTCTTTCGAACTATCAAGATATAACTCTGCATGAACGCTTCGATGACTCTAGGAGACCATTGGGCTACTCGACACACAATAACAGGATGCTGAACAGAGACATTAATTTATCAACACAATGATAGATGGTTAAAATATAACTGTTTGATTTAACAGATTTAAACTTTACAACCAAAGTTACTCAAGCTATAAAACAGACCGTCTCTATTTTTATGTGCCTGTGAAACCAGACTAAAAGTCGACTGTTTATATGTCCCAATTTGGAAGGGTTTATGGCCTACACACAGATTGAGAGTAATGCATATCACTTATTCACAAATGTCAATGTTGGATTGAACAAAGCACGGACAGCGATGCTTCGAAAACAGTCGATATTTAAGGTCTTATAAGTTAAGGTACAATTACACTCTAAATTTAACGCTTGCAAGTCAAATTCAAACGAACTCGCGTTGCTTAAGCAAAGAAATTGTACACAACACTATCGTTACCAATGGTGCCAACGTAATTGCCAAAAGCTATGGGTGCAAAAAACGACGGCTCGATGTTAGAAACAGAACGGTCAGCCCAGTACAAGACGTATAAATGACTCGAAAAACAATCTCAGGTCTTTGTGTCGTTCAACTTATAAAATGATTTAACCGCCTACGTGTTCGCCTCGGGGGTACATGGGTTCATTAACTAAGGCCTCTGAAAGTTTTCCTTTTTCGTTTTTCTTTCGAGAAAAATCGATGTAACGATGTAACTTTTTAAATAGGTGGTGCACTGAGTGCGTATTTAGTATCACCTGGGGCAGGAAAATCTGTAACCTTGGCATCGCTGGCTGCTGTGGTCAAATCAAGCAACATGGTGGTAAGGGAGTGGTCAGTTATTACAGAGAGGGGAGACGGGGTGACAAATGATGAAAGTTCGAATAAAGATTTATATTTGAACATAATGTTACTTGTTTAAATGCTACACGTATTGGAGGGTCAGCAAAATATGATACAGTCTAAAGACCAATCACTCCACCCTCCCTCACTCATCCCCCATCGAACAATGAATGTCCCAACTCTAACGACACTATATTTTATCGCCCGACTATCATACCGTTTTCGCAAAAGATAGAAATAAATATCTTAATTACTAAGAAAAATGTATATCCATGCTATAAACTGCAGAAGATGAAACAAACACGAAAACGTTAGTATGGCTTTAACGTCTCTGCTTAATTTAAAAAGTTCTGAGACACTCTAATATTTTTAGTTGCCAGATAAAGACACGAAGTCTACGTTCTCAGCCATCGAAACTGTTTGGACCTTAAAGTATCATTTATGGGAACGTAGCATTATATGACCTGTGCACTCTTGTCATGGTCTAAATGAAGCTCCTGGCAGCAATATTTCGTTTTTATTTGCCCTCAGGGGAGTTGGGGAAAGGGGCGGGAGACAGAAGTTACTTCCTGTGCGTAAGGTAACAGGTGTTCCCATTTCCTGGACATATAAAAGTCCGCATATCACGACATTTTACACTTGCACAAAGATAACACAGATTGTACGAAAAAAGAATTTATTGAAACTCGAGTTGACATCTTCAACACTTGGAGCTAGGTATTTAAACACATGGTAAATGTGGTTGTGTGCGTTGATGAAGATGGGAGGATAACGTTGTAGTGATTGAGTGAGTGAGATGGGTTAAACGCCCCTTTCAACAGTATTCCAGTTATGTTACAGCGTGTCAGCTTGATGGTGGATGAAGGCCCTAAGTGATGAAGATCTTTGGCATTTACCACTGATGAATTCCACATGCAGGGGTATGGTTCTGAAAAACCTATAAACATCGTCATTGCGAATCAGGGATTTGAACCTACGATATTAGGATTCTGGCACGGCTGGGGGTCGCACAAAACGTTTGGGACAATCCTGCCGTCTTTGAATGTCATATGCAATACGAGCGTCCTGTGGGTTACGGTGTATTCCGTATGAGTGAGTGAGTGAGGTGTTGGTGCAACCTTGGTTGGTGAAGCAGACACAATAACCGCTTTTGATTACCTCGTTCAGTGATTTCCTCAGTGAGAGTTCAAGTGAATTTGTACCACAGAAATCTTGACAACCAAACAAGCCTGTTCAAGCTTCCATTCCTTTACCTGTACGCCTGATTCAATTACAAAGAGCCAATTTGGTACCATCTATTGGTACGTTTATTTTGATAGTTCATACTTCTTTACAAACATTAAGGAAACTGATAGCGTAGCTAAAACTTACCATGCATTTACCCCTATTAAAGAAACAGCAGATATGTTGTCTTATTTCAAGGAGATTCCAGATATTCTGATTCTTATACATTTATGCAGAAGCCTTAATTTAATCAATTCCCATGATATTAAATATTTCTGGAATTTACGTAGCATCTGTGGAATGTTAAAAATGAAATTGAGTCGACTGTTCCTGTTATATATTGTAGGAATTTAGTACATGAATGTCTTTAAAAGGTGAAATCTACTTCACTTAGGAGAGGAAATTTTGCAGCCTTTTTGGAAAATTTAATGTTTACCGAATCAGGGACATCAGGTCCATCTGTCATTCTAGTTAAATAAACAAAAAGTATATTTAATAGACTCAGATGACACATATTCGATTTCAAATTAGTTTATGTAAATGATTTTAGAACTGATTCGAACGGGTGTTTTATGCAGCATTTATGACTTGATATAAGTCAACGGTAGGAATATGCTTTTATTACAATATGACTATATAATTGTGTGGATGATGTATTATCTATTATCCTTTTCCACAATATGATTAAATTTCGTTTCGGGTTCAACTTAGCTCTCAATTTTCGATCACACGCACGTTACAACTGTCAAATATTATGTCTAGTTCGTCAAAGCCTTGAGACTGTGTGTTATACCTTGGTTTCACGCTGTAGGTTATGACATTTGTTTTCAACAGGTATTCTAACAAGGGACCTTTCTTTTTCTTTTCCGTACCGACGGCCCACCTCTGTAAACTCACAAATAAGTGAGGACGCCCTCGTGCCTAGTTTGGCACATACAAATGCAACATGTCTTCAGTTGTCGATTATCTTAATGTCCAAGCAACCCCCATTCGACCCCTCCTCTCTTACCACAAACCATTGTTCTCAGTGCTAAGCGGCCTGGCTTTCTGAGAGCCCGAGTGTGAGGGCAAGCCGCTTGTCAAGCTCCTCACAGCGATAGTACGTTCCCGGAGCTCTCTATACTATCGCTGCCACCAGTCCAAACTCCCCACTGTGAATAGGTGGCCACAACCATGCTTGGAGTTGAACTCGCAACCGAATGACCGTTATGTTTACAAACAAGTGACGACTGTCGTGACGCCAAATACACTTATAGCTGCTAAATTACTTTCTTCGTTTGTCAATTTGAATTTCTGTTTCATTAAAACTATCGTGTTATTGATATAGTAAGAATGTAAGGGAGAAGTTGGTTGATTTTCCGTTAGTCTGCAATCTCGAACCAATCTGATTATTAAAACAACAAAGTAAATTCATCTGGAAAACATGGTCAGTCGTAAACCTTTTCAAATTGAAATTTAATGGCATTCCCAAAGACATAAATTAAAGTATAAACGTTACTACATATGGTGTTGGAGGGCAAATATCAATATTCTTGTAATGGCCGCGCCCACACAGGTGGCAGCGATGTTACCGAGAGTGTAACGAAGGTGTCACGCGCTGGGAAGGAGCTTGGCCGCTTGTCTGTAAAGGGAGGTAACCAAAGCTGTTTTCCACGACACTCGTGGTCGACCTGTAAGTGACTATTAGGATACTGACCGTGGCGGAGTAGTAACTCAGTTAACATCGGTACACCTACAAACAGCAGCAGCAGCAGCACATACTCGACATATATTTCTGTCCAGCAGGGGGACACTTTAATGTGTAACTGCGAACGTCACATTAGTTTTAGAATAAACTAGCCAATTAGGAAATAAACATACTGTATTTTCTACCAGTAATTTGAAAAATTTTCGATTCTGATTGGTCAATCAGACGTTGTCAAATCATAATAAACCACCTTTGATTGAAACAGCCGATTTGACGGCCGCATCACCGCGGAAGCTAATATTCTTAGAATATTACTTTTTTAATCATTGTCGTTAATCATATTTGAATAATTATATCTACAATTACAGGTTACAAACTGCAAAGTTGCGGTTACTACAATATTCAAAAGGATGTATTTTAAGTTCAAATTTAACATTTAATACCTCGAGCTGCGCGTTCGTTTTCTAAATTAAATTTAGCGCGGTTAAATCTACACGTAACCTAGCTCAAGATTGAAAACACGGTATGTTTATATCCTAAATAACGTTTCCCAAGAGGAACTAAACGTATTACTGTGTCATAATGTCTCTTCGGTGTTTTCTGTTTAAACAGACACGTGAAAAATATGCTAGCTTCTGCCATGTGAAAAACGCCTGTCAAATCTGTGTCAAGGTATCATAAAGAGAATACGGCAGGCTGTGTGATGGGTGCCCCAAGGGAGGTAACTCTGGACCAGTTTGATGGTTGCGAGGGGAAAAGGCTGACGCATGTGTGTCCGAAATGTCACATGGTTAAATTCGTAAAATGGTGAATGCTGCCTCTGATTATAACAATTTAACAGATAAAACCTGCCTCTTCGTAGTCCTCCAAGAACATTATCTACATTCTAAAAAGAAATTTATAAGTCTAGGCTTCATTCAAAGTGGTAAAAAGTAGACGCATATGCCTATCTGCATATCTTGGTATTACTTCAAGGGTATGTTTAATATAACTTCGTAGGTGTATTTATTGACGTGTACATGCTATTTTAAACGGTTTGGTTGTCTCCTTAAACTGCAAATGTCAGGTTAAAGGTGCCATGACGATCTAAGAAGTATGTGTGTGAGAGAATGCAGCTTAACGGCGCAGTCAGCAATATCCAAACTATTTCACGGCAGTTGTGTTTTCGAGTCTGGGCCAGACAACCAAGCTATATGAATAATCTGGAAGAACTGAGTACAATTTGTATGAAAAACATTAAATTGATAGGCTGGTTTCGCAGAAAAAAACATCGAATGTTTTGAAGTATTCATCGATAAACCATCCCGATCCATGACATTGATTAACGATGACACGCAATCAGCCAGGTCATGAATCCACATTTTACGTTCTCGTTGACATATTTGATAAACATAATAATTCTGCAGTGTGATAATGGGAGTTAATTGTTTTCGGTGACCATGTTCCCAAAATTGTGAAAGTGTTACTAGTACGTCTGCTCCATCTGACTCCAGATAAATAAACCCCAACCAACATGTCCGTAAAGAAAACAAGAATTTGAAGCAGGTTTTCTTTTTAATGTTTGTTGTCAGACGCCGCATCAACAATACCCCAGCCATATGATGTCGGACGAGACAAAGCAGTCAGAGCTCCAGATAAGCTGCGTATCTGCGTAAAATACGCATCAGAAATGCAGAAATACGTAGTAAAATAAAATCCAAGCGTATCAAATGCGCAACGAACATTACAGATTCGCTACAAAAAGACACTTGTGCGTATCATCAAAATATTGTGAAGTAACCCAGCGTATTCGATTAGCAAATTTTGAAACTATAAACGGGCATTCTGTCAACCTTGCCAAACTCCACGATGACAGTTACATCATGATCATTTGCCATTACACTTTCTTGTGGAAGTATCGTGGTATTTTTTAGTCCTATAAAGCTCTCGAACCCACACGACACCAGATTGCAGGGACTAAATGAATAATGTTTTTAAATATTTAACTTAAATACCCACATGTGTAAAAACTAGTGGGTAACAGAAATTTGAATACCCAAACAGAATTACTGATACCCAATGATTTTAAAATGCATGGCTAAAATACCCACAATACCAACAGCTTATCTGGAGCTCTTTAAACAGTGATTCAGCAACGATCCGCGACGTTCGAGTGCGTTGACACGCTATCAACTAAGGTGCCGTACCTGAACACCCAAACCATTTAATCGCCTGGAATGACAAGTTCATTTGCTGGGGACCAATTCTGAAAACGGGAAGCCATGGGGGTGTTTTGTGTGCAACGTCTGTGGGGGAGGGGAGGCAACTCGTGCATGTAGCATATTTTATGAATGCTTGAAATACTTCTGCCGTACCTGATCAGTTGATTTACTCCCAGTAGTCAAATGTCCCATCAGTCAAGCCCCCGTTACAATATCAAAAACTTTGATTAAAAACATGGTCAAAGTCCATTTTGATTAAGTTTTTGAAAACTTTGACAATTTTTTTAACGGGACTTTGATGGAATAGAAATCGATTATATTTTATATTTCTCGTCAAACTTTGATCAACGTTTGATGACGTTGATTAAATTTAGCCAATCAGACTGCAAGGAATATTTACCCCTTTTCAACCGGAAGTGCATAGTGTCACGTCAAAATGAGTCAACCGTTTTGGACAGACGAGATGTTGGAAGAATTAATCGATTTGTTTCAACAACGTGCAGCCATTCTCGGGACCAAATATGCCTTTGCCTACCCCGACGCCGCCTTCTCAACATGGCAATACGCAAAATACATTTGAAAACAGCCAACAATTCTTCGTCAGATGCATCCACCTTTGACTAACATCTAGTCTCTGAAATGAACATATCGTACAGAAAAAAAACAGTTGTTCGGTTATCTTAATAAAAATATAATAAAAGGGAGCCCAGTGACTCTTCATTTTCAGATACTGCAGTAATCTAGACTAGCCAAACATTATAGACTTGCATGGGCTGTATTTGATATATATTTGTATCAGGGTCTGTAAGACAGAGTACATCCACCTGGGCAAGATAATTACCACCAAAACTTTGACGGCCTGTCAAAAATTTTGATGAGTGTAAAAAGTCCAACTCGGAGCAAGAAAACTTGTCAAAGTTTTTGATAGTGTTACGGGAGCTTCAGACAATGGAGTAGCAATTAGTGTGTGCAGAATGTGTAAAGGGCTAGTTTGTAAGACTCAAACCAAACGGCGAGGAGGCCAGACATGACATATGCAGTTGATCAGGCTCTGACTTGGTGCATGTCAATGTATCCCAAATGCACAGATTGATGCTCTTGATGCCCAACACTGGATTGTCTGGTCCATACTCGATTATTTACAGACCCCCGTCATGTAACTGGACTATTGCTCAGTGCGGCGTTAACAACAAACAAACAACCTTGACGCTATTGGACATTTGCTTAAGTTGTGGTAAGAAACTTATGAAATGACCTTATGAAACTTATGAAAGGGCCTTATGAAACTTAAGAAAGGGCCTATGGAACGTACATTTTTTTAATGTTATTATTATAACCTATGGAATGTACGTTTTGTTGAATGCAACAATGACATATATTATACACCCTAAAAAGGGAAACGCACAGGCAGATTTTAAGTAAATTTATTGTACCTAATAAAGTCGATATATTTGATTTCATATCACAGATACAAATATGACATTTTGTAGCTCTATAGTCACATGTTGTCGTTGTACAAAGGCATTGCAAACTGTTCGTTGTCATGTCACATAAGGCCACAAGGTAGCGCTGAACTCGGTATCTCGTGTGACCGCCCCTGGCAGCAATCACGGCTCTGCATCTCCTTGGCACTGACTGGATAAGCGTACGAATTCTGTCCTGCGGAATTCTGCGTCATTCTGCTTTTAACGCGTTGGCCAGTGGTCGGAGTGTCTGCTGCATGTTCTGACGTTGACGCACACGTCGATCAAGTTCATCCCAGATGTGTTCGATTGGGTTGAGATCTGGAGATCTCGACGGCCAGGGCAAGCCCAATCTCGTGGTGTAGGATATTTTAAGATTGATTTAGATAAGTAGTTTAAAACCGTCAAGTATTTTTTTCAATCTGGTTCGCTCCGCAAATTCGGCTACCTGAATAAGAATATAAGCAACTACGGAGTAGTTTTAGTGTATTTTTTCACCATAACCTATGTAGCGACAGATCCATTAGTTCGGATAACTTAAGGACGGTTTTGTCAGGTTGTTGTCTAGTTTTGTAAATAAACTGACACGCAAAAGAAAGTACATGGTATACATATAGAATACTAAACGAGCTCCCGTGTAATACCAATATTATGAAACGAGTGAATAGTTCTGGTATCTGACGAGCGAAAGCGAGTCAGATACAATAACTATTCACGAGTTTCATAAAATTGGTTTTACACGGGAGCGAGTTTAGTATTTTATTTCTTACTGGCCATTTATAACGTTTTTAGAATTATACTGTTGAGTGTGAATAGGCTGACACCTACACGATCCACGGCATAATCCAACTGAGTTTAACACAGTAATACGTCAAAAACGTCAAAAGTTGAAACGTATGAATTTAATACCGTCCAACGGTCCACCTTTAGAATTTAGGCGTCCGTTCCACAAAATTATCGTAGCGTTAAGGTTATCGCTACTCCTATACTTTAACTTAGACCAACGACTGTCGTCGCGCTACCGTACGATCACCTTGCACGGGGCCTTGCACCTCAAAGTTTACAATCACGTCACAATACCCGATGACGTAATTTGTGGAATTTTGTTGCAAGATCCTTCGGCGAAACAATGCCATGTGACGTCAGCCTAGCAACATGTTGCTGGGGTCATCCTGTGTGCATAAGCTCCTCTCAACGATCTATCATCTCCACACCCAATGTCGTAGAAGCCAAGGGATGTTGAGAGCTTTCAATATTTGTTCGTGAAACGTGTTCCGAGAGTACATAAGCACGCGTTTTGGTATTACACAATTTGTAATACAGCTGTATGTTTATTAAACGGGTGATCTCTTCACGGGCAAGTAACAAACTTGAATATTGGATGTGTATAAAAATTACAAATGTCTCTCAAACATTACTAGGCACACAGCAAACTTGAGGTCAACACAACCATGATACATCACCATGGAAACACTATTTCTTGTCTGTTTCATGTTTTCGCTTCCATCAAACAAGGGCATGCATACTTTCTTTTGCCTCGCAGTTTACATACATTCTGTTTTTTTTGGCAGACTTGCGGTTAAAACGTTCTCATCATGCCAAAGACCCAGATTCTATTTTGTCATATCAATGGCTGTCATCTTAAAATGGGGTTTCAGATGCGAACCTGATAGACTGCTATCAGGACTTGTAGTGAATGATCCAATGATCCAAGGGAAATAACTCTGACTACAGTCGTGCTTTATCATCAGTTTATTGATGAGAACACGGTCACAAGTATGATGTAGTACGTTATAGATCTTATACAATAGCAAGTTGTGATAGAGACATCAACATCACACAAACACTGACATCAAACATGTTATAAACGTATATATACATGTACTATGGAAAATACTCAGGTTTTCATGATACTTAAAAGTCAATACTGAACTCAAATGAATTTCATTCCCACTGAATTGTACAAATTGAGAAGTGAGTGAGTGAGTGAGTGAGTGAGTGGTAGTACTAAAGTGAGAAGTGAGTGAGTGACAGTACTAAAGTGAGAAATGAGTTTCATTCCCACTGAATTGTACAAATTGAGAAGTGAGTGAGTGAGTGATAGTACTAGAGTGAGAAGTGAGTGATTGATAGTACTAGAGCGAGAAGTGAGTGAGTGACAGTACTAAAGTGAGAAGTGTGTGAGTGGTAGTACTATAGTAAGAAGTGAGTGAGTGATAGTACTAGAGTGAGAAGTGAGTGAGTGGTAGTACTAGAGTGAGAAGTGAGTGAGTGATAGTACTAGAGTGAGAAGTGAGTGAGTGGTAGTACTAGAGTGAGAAGTGCGTAAGTTACAGTACTGGAGTGAGAAGTGAGTGAGTGGTAGTACTAGAGTGAGAAGTGAGTGAGTGACAGTACTAAAGTGAAAAGTGTGTGAGTGGTAGTACTATAGTGAGAAGTGAGTGAGTGATAGTACTAGAGTGAGAAGTGAGTGAGTGGTAGTACTAAAGTTAGAAGTGAGTGAGTGGTAGTACTAGAGTGAGAAGTGAGTGAGTGAGTGATAGTACTAGAGTGAGAAGTGAGTGAGTGGTAGTACTATAGTGAGAAGTGAGTGAGTGGTAGTTCTAGAGTGAGAAGTGAGTGAGTGACAGTACTAGAGTGAGAAGTGAGTGAGTGACAGTACTAAAGTGAGAAGTGTGTGAGTGATAGTACTATAGTGAGAAGTGAGTGAGTGGTAGTACTATAGTGAGAAGTGAGTGAGTGGTAGTACTAGAGTGAGAAGTGAGTGAGTGGTAGTACTAGAGTGAGAAGTGAGTGTGGGTTAGTACTAGAGTGAGAAGTGAGTGAGTGACAGTACTAGAGTGAGAAGTGAGTGAGTGACAGTACTAAAGTGAGAAGTGTGTGAGTGATAGTACTATAGTGAGAAGTGAGTGTGGGTTAGTACTAGAGTGAGAAGTGAGTGAGTGATAGTACTAGAGTGAGAAGTGAGTGAGTGGGAGTACTATAGTGAGAAGTGAGTGAGTGGTAGTACTATAGTGAGAAGTGAGTGAGTGGGAGTACTATAGTGAGAAGTGAGTGAGTGATAGTACTAGAGTGAGAAGTGAGTGAGTGGGAGTACTATAGTGAGAAGTGAGTGAGTGGTAGTACTATAGTGAGAAGTGAGTGTGGGTTAGTACTAGAGTGAGAAGTGAGTGAGTGATAGTACTAGAGTGAGAAGTGAGTGAGTGGGAGTACTATAGTGAGAAGTGTGTGAGTGATAGTACTATAGTGAGAAGTGAGTGTGGGTTAGTACTAGAGTGAGAAGTGAGTGAGTGGTAGTACTAGAGTGAGAAGTGAGTGAGTGGGAGTACTATAGTGAGAAGTGAGTGAGTGGGAGTACTAGAGTGAGAAGTGAGTGAGTGATAGTACTAGAGTGAGAAGTGAGTGAGTGAGTGATAGTACTAGAGTGAGAAGTGAGTGAGTGATAGTACTAGAGTGAGAAGTGAGTGAGTGATAGTACTAGAGTGAGAAGTGAGTGAGTGATAGTACTAGAGTGAGAAGTGAGTGAGTGAGTGATAGTACTAGAGTGAGAAGTGAGTGAGTGATAATACTAGAGTGAGAAGTGAGTGAGTGATAGTACTAAAGTTAAGAGTGAGTAAGTGGTATTACTAGAGTGAGAAGTGAGTGAGTGATAGTACTAGAGTGAGAAGTGAGTGAGTGATAGTACTAGAGTGAGAAGTGAGTGAGTGGGAGTACTATAGTGAGAAGTGAGTGAGTGGTAGTATAAAAGTGAGAAGTGAGTGAGTGATTGTACTAGAGTGAGAAGTGAGTGAGTGATAGTACTAGAGTGAGAAGTGAGTGAGTGAGTGATAGTACTAGAGTGAGAAGTGAGTGAGTGATAATACTAGAGTGAGAAGTGAGTGAGTGATAGTACTAAAGTTAAGAGTGAGTAAGTGGTATTACTAGAGTGAGTGAGTGATAGTACTAGAGTGAGAAGTGAGTGAGTGATAGTACTATAGAGAGAAGTAAGTGAGTGAATGTTTAACACAAGTCAGCAATATTTCAGCTAAAATATCACAGCTATGATCGAAAATGTAGAATGTGTCTTGTGGAAACCTCCAAACAATACTGGAGAAATTGTTGTGAGATATTGCACCGTGTTCCAGTTGCACAGGTTAACTGGACTTCCAGGACCATTCACAGACAACACATGCCTAATTATAGTGATTAAACCATATATCCTGAAACCCATTGTACCTGGAGTACATGACATTGAACAAACAAAGAGTAGGTAGGAACTGCCACTATATTTCTGTTATTAATATCAAGGCGTGTCAACAATGGGTCTTGATTTTCACAACTCTGCAGAAACTCCATTTGCACAGTTCCATATCAGAAAACTACTGATTGTTTGCGTGATGAGTAGATCTCTCTGGTCAGCAAATGAAGCACCAGCATCCAGTCTCCATTGTGATCATCCAATCCACATTATACACCTCACAATACAGACAAGAGGAAGGATTCCATCATGAAATTCCAACTGTTTTAATAGATTTCCACATAGCTACAATGGTATGATATTCACAACAATTACAACAATCTGTGTAGGCGACCACATGACATCCCGAGGAGACTTCCCGAGGCAAGGGAGGTAACTGACCCTTATGTAAAAGTCCAGTTTCCACCCTTGTCAAACTGGGCTGGAATTTCTGGGCTTGATCGTAGTGCCACCAAAAACTAATACGAGTTATGTCCCTTCTACGTCGCTCCTAATGACCAATCAGATTCCACCTCTCATATCACTTGCATTTGCTTCAAGCAAAGTAGGGGTGCCCACTCAAGACGATCACATCCGTATTTAAAATCTATGTTGTAACAAAGCGGGTCCTACCCTATGAAGTGCATCAAATCACTTGAGCACCTTGATTAAAAACATGAAAAGTTTGGCAAAATATGTGTCGAGGCCCATTTGATGATACACAGTCAGCAAATCCTGCAATCAAACGGATTCGGCACGACAGTGAACTGTATGTCGATATGATTACAGGATTGTGTTTGGACTATGCATAGCATTGTTACTCCAGCTACGGCTGGGACGGGTAACTCGGGTACTCGGGTCGGGTGGGTACTGAGTAGAACCCCGATACCCACAGGACTACCCGGACCTGTATCGCATCAGGTGATACATTCTTTAATGGCAAAACGTATCTAAAACTCTATGTTTAAACTACAAGTCACTAATGTTCGCAGTCCTTCCTGACTACTTCGCCCATTTAATCTTCTTATATGTTTGAATAAAAATAAAACTTCAGTCAACTTCAGTGTATACACCAGTTTGTTTCATACATGTATCTAAACACATTTTACCAGAGCTACCGTCAAACTATTCCAAATCGGACAGTTTTCACCTACCTCTTGAGACCTACAGCGGGTACCCGGGTAGGTTCGGGTAATAGGGTGGTGGTACCCGGGTAGTAAATTTAGACTCGTCCCAGCCCTAACTCCAGCAAATATATAACCCCACAATTCCAGTTGACGATACACAGTCTGCAAATCCTGCAATCGAACAAATTCGGCATGACAGTGAACCGGATATCGATATGATTACAGGATTGTTTTTGGACTATGCACAGCAAATATATAACTCCACAATTCCAGTTGACAATACACAGTCTTGCAAATCCTGCAATCAAACAAATTCGGCATGACAGTGAACCGAATGTCGATATGATTACAGGATTGTTTTTTTACTATGCATAGCATCTTTACTCCAGCAAATATATAACTCCACAATTCCAGTTGATGATACACAGTGAACCGGCTGTCCATATGATTACAGGATTGTGTTTGGACTATGCACAGCAAATATATAACTCCACAATTCCTGCCTAGTTCAGCAAGATTTGAAACAAAACTCTTAAAGTCAGTTAATTCCCTTGCCTCAGGAAGATGCCTCATGATTAATCTGGGGACAGTTAGTTCCAGTTCTTCATACAACTCACGACAATCTCCACCAAATAAATATACAGCCTTTCTGTATCAGCATCTAGTGATGGAGCACTATTTGCAATGACTAGACGCACACTTTCAGTGTCTATATACACAAAACCTTTTTGGTACATTAAATTAACATGTGCATTACAACATGTATGTATTCATGGGTTATAATTAGGACATGGTCATGATAAATATGTCGTACTGTGTACCACTGATCCTGTCTTACAGAAACAGGTTTGGTAGACAAGCTGATTTGCAATCTCATTAAAACCAGATCTTAGTTCTCGCTACTGCTAAAGCATCTGAGGACATCCCATTAGGAGTCACGTCAGAACAACCTTTCATCCGACAAATCAGAGCGTCGCTTACCAGATAATGAAAGTGACAGTTGAAATGTGATTTCTAATCATGCAGACTCGAAAACTTTAAAACGGGAAAATTCTGAATGATAGTTACGGGCTTAACGACTGAATCTATACAATCTAGACCATATATTAGCCATTCGTAAATGTTCTTTTGTTCAGGTTTCAAATTTTTAAGTGTGAATTTGTCAAAATATGTTTTGAAGCGTAGTCGCCAATTTGAAATTAGTGCCGTAAAGCACGAGAAAGCTGCCTTCTGATAGGCTAATGTTGACTTCTTGTCAGTAATTCCATTGGTCGGTCAAAGTTCGCGAAAGGTCAGTCTGAGGTGACCCATAATGGGATGTCCTTAGATCTTTGTTTAGCGGCAGCGAGAACTTAGATCTGATTTTAATGAGATTGGCTGATTTGAAGACAAAACTTGGAATGATTTCCCGACATGAGAATTACCTCCCTTAGATCTTTTTCATCTTATCAAGTGAAGAACATTCCTATTTTGTGCAAACTTTACTAAGATCCCCACAACTGTTAATAACTTAAATTTTGAATAAACATAACCTTCCTTTCACACATTCACGCGCTAATTTCAAAATCACTGATATTATGATCAACCTGTCTAGTAAAAATAGAACTACTAAAACAGACAAGAATGTTATTTTCTACTCATGGTAAAAATACAACCATGTGAAAAAATTCTAAATAATGAATATTAAAATGTAATCACATACTGTATTATTTCTAGGAAATATTTTCATTATTTTATCACAATACACTCAAGCTGATATATTTCATGAACATTAATAACTTACATATAATTAACGTCAAACACATGTGAGAGAATCGAGGCATTTTCTATGTGAGTACCTATACTTAACAAATTTATTAAAGATTTATCATGTCTGCTAAAATCAATCAAGGTCTGTTCTATTATATCAACAGGCAAACTGTAGAGTGAAATATTGTAGAGTTGTCTCCCTTTGATCAGTTGATGAATTACAACACCCAAGCTACAAGCTGTAAAATGTGACATAGATGCTGTGATTTAGGATGCAGAAGTGATCGACAACATCAATCTAATCTTCCAATGAGGTGTCACTCATTTCTTAACAACTCCGGCCTGCTCAACAAGCTAAATCAATCCAGGTATTGGTGTTGTCAGATATGCTTGGTGACTTACAAGCTGTGCACGGTGCCAAGTTTGTATGGATGAATTGTGGTACGAATGAAAAGGATGATGGCTTATTTCCCATGTCATGTAGATTGGTCTTCAGATCGTGTGCTAAATGATGGCGTCTCTTACAAACACAAACATTCATGTATTGAGATTCCACAGTTGTGTTCATCATCACTGGATGTCAATATCACGTCCATTGCATGAAATGTACAACACTGAAGTGTGACAGGTGACACATCAACACTGTCACTTCACAGGGTGGTGGTGCCAGGTGCTTGAATCCTGGTAACAGCTGATTGTCACGCTGATGTGTTGAAATGGATTACTGTCAATGACAGTGACAGACGTCCGTCACGCCCGGCAGTCGTCTATTACACATGGTATGTGACAGTGTGAGTGTCTTTCTTGCGGTGAGCGTGACACGCCATCATACAGCAGATGACCGTCAAGCCAGCGCCACAGCCCGTGAGGTAGAACGCCCACGATAACGTACAGCTACCTGGAACACAAGGAAGAACATGAGAACATCTCTTCACAAACATTACAATACCGTTTCAATCCTATTCAAACAAACACTACATCAATCCTTTTCTTGTTTTCTAAAGCTTATGACAAAATGTTTCAAAAATGCAATAAATTATAAACTTATGTGCTTGATGTTAAAGAAGCTGAACATTAATTGTTTGTGTTTGTGTTTAAAATGTTTTTCAAGAGTTTTTGTCAAGAAATTAATTTGTATATGTATTGGAGGTGCATAATTTTTCATTTTGAATTCAGAAGCAATCTGAAACATCAATGCATGAATTGAAGTTAGTAAATGGAACAAAACAAGATGCTGGTACAACATAATGTTTACTCATTCATTAAATACACAGCCATCTTGGGGCCCTGGATGCACGCTCCGGGGCAGCAAAGGTATTTGGCAAGAACAAAACATGACATACATGATATACCAATATACCGGTAATACCAGGTGAACTTCAATATTACAGAGACTCACCTAGATTATAGTGACCAGACATCCCATTACACGCCTGGTGAACTTCAATATTACAGAGACTCACCTAGATTATAGTGACCAGACATCCCATTACACGCCAGGTGAACTTCAATATTACAGAGACTCACCTAGATTATAGTGACCAGACATCCCATTACACGCCAGGTGAACTTCAATATTACAGAGACTCACCTAGATAATAGTGACCAGACATCCCATTACACGCCAGGTGAACTTCAATATTACAGAGACTCACCTAGATTATAGTGACCAGACATCCCATTACACGCCTGGTGAACTTCAATATTACAGAGACTCACCTAGATTATAGTGACCAGATATGCCATTACACGCCAGGTGAACTTCAATATTACAGAGACTCACCTAGATTATAGTGATCAAACATCCCATTACACGCCAGGTGAACTTCAATATTACAGAGACTCACCTAGATAATAGTGACCAGACATCCCATTACACGCCAGGTGAACTTCAATATTACAGAGACTCACCTAGATTATAGTGATCAAACATCCCATTACACGCCAGGTGAACTTCAATATTACAGAGACTCACCTAGATTATAGTGACCAGACATCCCATTACACGCTAGGTGAACTTCAATATTACAGAGACTCACCTAGATAATAGTGACCAGACATCCCATTACACGCCAGGTGAACTTCAATATTACAGAGACTCACCTAGATAATAGTGACCAGACATCCCATTACGCGCCTGGTGAACTTCAATATTACAGAGACTCACCTAGATAATAGTGACCAGACATCCCATTACACGCCAGGTGAACTTCAATATTACAGAGACTCACCTAGATAATAGTGACCAGACATCCCATTACACGCCTGGTGAACTTCAACATTGTTCCAGCCGTACGGGTAGATAGCCAGCCCTCCACCAATCAACAGGCCTGTAACAGGAAGCATGATGTTACCATGGTGTTAACACATGAACTATATGTATTCTTTACTGAATTATTAACGTGAAATATGATATGCTGCGACCCACACTGCACAGGTAGTGCTGTACAAGAGGAGAACATTGACATTATTTCAGGAGACGGTTTCATTGCTCTCGGTGGAATATTGACACCTGCAACGAAATGACTGAAAAAAAAACAGCAATGACCAAACCATTCTCAGCTGAACATCACCAGGGTACTCATTACTGTCCAGGAGTAATTTTCTGATTACATCCATCCATCCTTCCATCCATCCATTCATCCATCCATCCATCCATCCTTCCTTCCTTCCATCCATCCATCCATCCATCCATCCATTCTTCCATCCATCCATCCATCCATCCATCCATCCATCGATCCTTCCTTCCTTCCATCCATCCATCCATCCATCCTTCCATCCATCCATCCATTCTTCCATCCATCCATCATCCATCCATCCATCCTTCCTTCCTTCCATCCATCCATCCATCCATTCTTCCATCCATCCATCCATCCATCCATCGATCCTTCCTTCCTTCCATCCATCCATCCATCCATCCTTCCATCCATCCATCCATCCATCCATCCATCCATCCATCCTTCCTTCCTTCCATCCATCCATCCATCCACTCTTCCATCCATCCATTCATTCATCCATCCATCCATTCATTCATCCAACCATACATACTTAAGATAAGGTCCAGCACCAGGCTTCAGTGATGATGATGATGATGATGATGATGATGATGATGATGATGATGAATACAATACCACTAATAGATATATGTAAGTTCAGCTGAGTTTACACGATGTGCGAAAGGGGATGAGTTTTTGAAAAGATGTTGTATCATCTTTCTTGACAAAGCGCCAGGCTGTTAGATAATACAGCCTTACATGAAGCGCAGTTGATGGTCTTATCACAGCAGATAGCCACCTAATGCCCAAACATCAGGGAAATATTCCACCTAACACTGATTTACGAGAAGTAATATAAATATAAGCAAGAACTGATATACGCCTTCCCAGAACAGCAGCGCTGCTTTCACCGACTACCTCAAATCATAAACCTTTCAATAATCTATTCTCTAACACTTCTGGTAAAACATTTTCTATTCTAAGAGATTTGTTGATAAATACTTTTGGAAAGTCGTCCATTTTAGTGCATCTGAATAGATTCCTGATTTAAAGTCATGAGGATTTCAGAGTCAGAATTAATTTATTGCTGCAGCTGTTTGGGCGGAAATAACGGAGCCCTGCAATATGTAATTTATAATATGTATTTAGTAATTGTGTAATTCTGTTGAAAAATAATCACTGAATTAGTTTGTCCGTCTTGTAAGTTACCGGTACAAAGTTTGCAGTTGGAGGAATGCTTTTTTTCCTTAAAAAAGTTTTCCACTTTTTAGTGTTTGGGATACTGATCTGTAAACAAATTTTCTTCAATCACCTGAATGTATGTTGACCTTTATGTTGTCTACTATAGTCAGAGGATGGTATAGATCATTGTGCATTGTCTGTGTCGTGCTCTCTTGGTTATTGCCATAGCATTAAATTTCTTCGACAGGATTTCATCATTAAGTCTAGACAGATATAAATAACCCTAAGAGTACTTTTCCTATATTCACCTGTAGCTAGGTGATTGCTAATGTAGTGTATTCAACCTCATCACCAGACACAGGTAGGCTTGTGGACAGTGTTCTATATTCACCTGTAGCTAGGTGATTGTTTATGTAGTGTATTCAACCTCATCACCAGACACACAGACACAGGAAGGTTTGTGGACAGTGTTCTATATTCACCTGTAGCTAGGTGATAGTTTATGTAGTGTATTCAACCTCATCACCAGACACACAGACACAGGTAGGCTTGTGGACAGTGTTCTATATTCACCTGTAGCTAGGTGATTGTTTATGTAGTGTATTCAACCTCATCACCAGACACACAGACACAGGTAGGCTTGTGGACAGTGTTCTATATTCACCTGTAGCTAGGTGATCCATTAATCCCCTTTATTCATCCTCATCACCAGACACACAGACACAGGATGGTACTGGTGTGTATCTTAATACAGAACTGAAGTTTATCTAACTACACTGACTATATCTGATGGGGGCACGGGTGGCCCAGTCATCTAAGGCGCTGTGATTCACTGCGTAGTGTGCGCCAGAAACCTATGATTGTGGATTCAAATCCCAGTTCGCCTCGATTATGTTTCTAGGTTTGTCAGCACCATACCCGTGGGTTTCACCAAAGTGGTAAACATCTGAGACCTGCATCACTTCAGGCTTTCCTCCCACATTAAGCTGACACCCCGTGATAAAACTGTAATACTGTTGGCGTTAAACCCAACTCACTCACTCACTCAGTTATGGATGTGCCTGCCAAAAGTCATAAAAAGGCAAAAACACATTTATGAAATCAACTTCAAAATTTGATTGAAATCTTTATTTATAAAAGTGTTTCTTTAACTGACATTATTTAAAAAAAAATTCAAAGTCAATGAATGTCATGTGACACAGCACAAGTTAATCTGAGCTCAATCAAAACAGATGTTTTCTATCAATTTTGAATTTCTTTTACTTCTTTTGCAATGTCATATTATAACATGTCAGTAAGATAAATTTGTTAAAGCAGTATCACAATGTCTCAAAATGTTTGGCAAAACATCAGTGGGCTTTGTTTGTTTTGCTTTTTAATGCCACATTTGACAAGCCACTCCATCGGGTCAAGTCGGCACACACACTGCTAGGGCTGACCCATCTTCCCTAGGCAAGGGAGTTAACTGACTGTAAAAGTCCAGTTTCCACCCATGCCGAACTAGGCTGGGATTATAGAGTTATATTTTGGCTGGACTAACGATTTTATGTATAGTCCAATCAAAATGCGTTACGAAATGGACTTCCAGTTCGTAAGCAACATGTATTTCAACATGCATATTTCGTTTGACTGTAGGATTTGCACAGGATGTGTACCGTCAAATGGGCATCGACAGATTATAATTTTCCAAATCTTTTCATGTGTTTAATCAAGGTGCTGACGTGATTTGATGCACTTCGCGAGGTAAGATGCGTTTTAATACAATATAGATCTTGATCATCGATTAGATCGTCTTGACTGGGCCCCGCCATTTTGTTTGAAAAAAATGCAAGTAATATGATAGGTGGAATCTGGTTGGTCAATGGTGGGGGGGCATAGCAGGGACAGAACTCGTGATTGCCACTGGTGGCGCTACAATCACGATCGACCCCAGAAATTCCAGCCTAGTTCGGCAAGGGTGGAAACTGGACTTTTACAGTCAGTTAACTCCCTTCTCTCGGGAAGATGGGGCTGACCATAACGTCCTTACTTAAAAATACCAATACCCTTAGGACTGTCTTTTGGTTCTAAGAACATGTTTGTTTGTTGTTTAACGCAACATTTTGCAATATTCCAACTATATGACGGCACTCTGTAAATAGGTCTGGACCAGACAAACCAGTGATTGACTTCACAAGCATCTATCTATGCAATTGGGATACAATGACATGCATCAACCAATCCAGTGAGCCTGACCACCCAGTCCTGTTAGTCGCCTCTTACAACAAGCATAGTCACCTCTTTTAAGACAAGCTTGGGTTGCTGAAGACCAATTCAAACCTGGGTATTCACTCTTCAAACACTGTGTGGATGGGACACTTATTCTCATACAGATGAAAGAATGAATGCATTATATTGTGGTACATATCACAATACATGAATAATTATTGCAATAAATTGTAATACCAAATTCTGGCCCAAACCCATCACTAATTAAAATGTAATGAGTTTGTTATGTCTCATAAAACTAAGACATTAACCGTCAGGTTAAATATGATTTTATACGGGAGAAGTGAGGAGAATCTGTTTATCATTGTTTATCACCAGCTGGTAACAGTAAATATAATCAATGTATCACCTTTCTGTCATACATCAAACAGTCATAAATCACCTCGTGTATGACCATGTGATGTATGACACTGCCACAATTGACATGGAAGGAATACCACAGTAGATAGAACTAACCAGACCACATGTGCTGGTGAGCTATCAACATTCTCCCTCCCAGAACCATCCACACAGATACTGACCATGTCTATCACATGCACATAGCTGTCACTCAATGTCAACATCAAAGGCTGTCTCTGATTAACATGACAGCCACAAGTGACAGGACACATACATCACACACAAGTAACTGTGACTGGCTTCAATAATTGAATTTGTGATGTCTGTGTCTTGTCACAGATTAAAGATACAGTTTCTCCTGCCCGTGAGTCTGGACAGTTTGTTGTATTTTCAGAGCATTTCATATTTCTATGTGTCATACGAAGTGTTTGAAATGAGCGTGTGTGGCCTGTATGACTCTGTGTTGTGACAGCTGGGATATTCACTTGCTACAAGTATGTCAGGTCTATCTTAAAGCATTATACGGACCTGCCTTATGCTAAAAGTGTCTACTTTAAAGGATAGGTGCTACAACAGTCTTAGTGCTAAAAGTGTTGTCAGTTCATCTTAAAGCATAGGTACTACATCAGTCTTAGTCTAAATTTATCTTAAAGGGAGACTTCGGGTAGCCTAGTGGATAAAGTGTCTGCTCATCAAGCCGAAGACCTGGGTTCGATTCCAGACATGGGTACAATGTGTGAAGCCCATTTCTGGTGTCCCCACCGTGATATTGCTGGAATATTGCTAAAAGCAGCGTAAAACCATACTCACTCACTCACTCACCTAAAGCATAGGTGCTACAGCAGTCTTAACATAAGTTCCCCCTAAAGCATAGGTGCTACAGCAGTCTTAGCCTAAGTTCCCCCTAAAGCATAGGTGCTACAGCAGTCTTAGCATAAGTTCCCCCTAAAGCATAGGTGCTACAGCAGTCTTAGCATAAGTTCCCCCTAAAGCATAGGTGCTACAGCAGTCTTAGCATAAGTTCCCCCTAAAGCATAGGTGCTACAGCAGTCTTAGCATAAGTTCCCCCTAAAGCATAGGTGCTACAGCAGTCTTAGCATAAGTTCCCCCTAAAGCACAGGTGCTACAGCAGTCTTAGTATTGTAAGTGTCCTAAGGTCATCTTAAAGCACAGGTGCTACAACAGTCTTTGTTTTAAAAGAGCTGTAAGTCTATCGTACAACAGTTGCAGCACTTAAATAAGTCTATTTTCAAGCATGAGACTTCCACCCACCTAAGTGCTACTTTGCTAAATAAGAGGAACACTAATCGTAGCTAATATTGCTTTGTATGACACAGTTCATGTCCTTGTATAAACGCCACCCAACATACCATGTACAATCTGTTGTGAACAGTCAGAGACCTTTATATGGTCTCTGGAACAGTTAATCAATGTCATGAAAAAAGTCATATTTTTTTCTGTCCCTGTTACACTGTGTTTTTTCCATCCTTGAGATCAGCATCAGCTTTTTATGGGTGTGTGTGGAATGTGTGGCTTCATCTACATTGCCTGAAGAGACAGCTGACTGAAATGAACGTGTTGTTTATGTCAGCCAGGCTTGATTGACACAAACAAGACATTGATATATTTCAGTACCAGTGTTCCTGAGCTTTGCTTTGTCTGTGGGGCAAATGCTATCTACAAGCTTCTATTTCTTTTCATTGCAACAAAGACCAATATTGAGAGGAACCCTTGAAATCTTTGGTTTATCTATTACTTCTTCCTCTGTGACCTGGATATGACCTCTGCAAGTATACAACAAGACACCTTATCCTGTTTTTCTGAAATATTTCATGAAAACTGTTTGTACACCAGAAACATTTGACCTAAACCTGTCCACCCATTTTCAAAATGTAGTTCTAGTGGGCAAGTGACTTAGATAAAAATATTGTGTTTTCTTATTTGATACTGTTACCCGGTAGTCAGTATTTCATGTCAGGAAATATCATTTGGTTTTGTTTGTTTGTTTGTTGTTTAATGCCACACTCAGCAATCTTCGAGCTATATGATGGAGGTCTGTAAATATCTGAGTGTGGCAGAACTACGGATAAGCTGCATAATTGCGTAAAATACCCCCCAAAATATTTAAAACCCAATTACTTCCAATTAATTTAATGCATGTATTAAATAAAAAACTTCAATGTATCAAAACAGCAAGCGTAAATACCCACTGAAGCTTTTTCAACATGTCAACAATGGACCTAATTTCCGAACACAATTACGAGCTAATTTATTTTCCGTGTCAAGCCTATAGTTAGAACCCTTATATACATCTGAAACATTATTTTATATTTTTTGAAATCTTAAAATGTTAGCTCATTTGGGGAAAAAAACAATAGAGTGATGAATAAATAAGTGAAAAAATATTGGTTATCCAATGGAAAATGTAATAACCCAATTAAAATAGAAACTTTTGAGTAAAATCTCAATTGTCCAGAAAGTTATCTGGAGCACTGAGTCTGGCCCTGTGAATCCAGTGATTGACATCATGAGCATCGATTGGTCTTTTACATCTAGCATGGGTTGCTGAAGACCTATTTTAACTCGGATCTTCACGGGTTGGAAATTTCATTTGGAACTAAGAGTGTTAGCCAAAAGTTAAAATTACAGCACAGCATATACTTATTAATACTTGCACATCTGAAACAAAACTAATATTTATTGACACTGTAAAATACAAACTTCCACTCTCACTCTTATGATCGAGCTCTCTCTAATCTGAGACAAGAAATGACATCACAAGGGAAACAATGATGTCATGATACAGTTCATGATGTTTTATGCTTCCATGACAACTGAATCCTGAACCAGATGGCGGAATGCAGAGAAAAAAGAAATTTTGATTGATCATTCTTAATACATAATTATTATTTCACCATGCTCAAAGGCCCAAAGAACAAATTTTGCAAATTTAGCATTGAGAAAAATTCATACGCAGTGACAAATCCAGAAGATTCTAGGATCCAATCATGTTGCAGCACTTACAATGTTTCTAGATCTATCATGTCAACTGTGGGCATCTACCCCAGGAAAGGGAGTTAACTGACTGCAAAAGTCCAGTTTTCACCCTTGCTGAAACAGGCTGGAATTTCTGGGCTCGATTGTAGCATCCCTTCTATGTCTCTCCTACTGACCAATCAGATTCCACATCTCATATCACTTGCATTTGCTTAAAAAAAAACCGGGGAGATGATCTGATCAATAATCTAGTTCTATATTTTGATGAAACTCTTCCTTCACAAAGTTCATCAAATCATGTGAGCATCTTGCTTAAAAACATAATGAAAAGACTTGGAAAATATCTGTTGACCCTGAACTGACAGTACGCATGCTTTGCAAATCCTACAATCGACTGATATCTGCATGGAAGTTTATGAACCAGATGTCGATTTCATTATGCAATTTTGATTGGGCTATGCACAGACTCATTAGGCCAGCCAAAATATAACTCCATAATTCCAGCCTAGTTCTGAAAGGGTGGAACTGGACTTTTATAGTCAGTTACCTCCCTTGCCTCAGGAAGATGGCTGCGGGAAGTTAGTCCTAAATAATTTAGGTATCCGCAGAAATACCCATGAGAAGGTATCGACAATGAAACCAATGAGCAGATATCGACAGTGAAACCTTGACCAACGATTATAACGTAAGACAATTAGAGATTTGAACCCTTGACAACTTGATATGCACCATGATATGACTGGGCCACACATACCCAATGGACCCGTGAAGATTCCGGGATACCCGGGCAACTCATACTTGCCAGTAAAAGGTGACTATGCTTATCGTAAAAGGCGACTAACGGGATCGGGTGGTCAGGCTCGCTGACTTTGTTGATGCATGTCATCAATCCCAATCGTGTTGATCGATGCTCATGATATTAATCACTGGATTGTCTGGTTCAGACTTGATTATTGACAGACCGCCGTCATATAGCTGGAATATTGCTGAGTGCACATTAAACAACAAACCAACCAACCAACCAACATCCCCAATGTAAATATTAATGCTATTATAACATTAACACTGATGACTTGACAACAAACATAACCTGAACAGAGACAAAGGTGTTGACATGTACACCATCGTCACAGGTTAACCTACAGCTGTCTCTCACTCAACTTTCACCATAATAATGGCAACGATATCCTTCACATGATAATTCAAATCTGTCAATCAAACGTTTATGAATTGTGCCAATTTCTATGTTATAGTATGTTAACATTTTTGTCTGTAATTTAACCTACTGTATCTATCTCGCTGCCCTTTCATACAAAGTCTATCTGACACTCACTTACTGTGGCAAACCGAATCAAAGGGCAACTCGGCAAAGGTCAAAGGGTAAATGCCAGTCAAAGACCCACCAATGCCGGAACAAATAGGTCCTACATTTAAGGCTAATATCAAATATCATGTTCCATTTACATTAACCATGGCCAATTTTCAATTTGGTCAGTGATATTCATGTCACCAGTTTCAAATAGATCAAGAAGAAAATTGATGGATGTCAACATCTTTGGTATGGTACACACCGTTTCTGTGTATATAGTTTCTCCTTAATTAAGTGAATAATGCTATGAAGCAGAGAATATATATATTAGTGCTGATCAGTGATACAATGGACAGTTATGGAAGGCAGGACTCCATAATTCCTTTTGTGTATCACTTCTAAATGTTTTCAAGGACTTCAAATAGATCATTCATATAGATGTTTTTATTTTATTTACATTCTTCCTAATGTGTTTAATTTGAAGTTGTACACATCTTCTTATGCTCATAACACCAGAATCTTTGTCATGTACATAAAAATGAAATATGTGTTGAAACTGACACTATTCATACACTGTTAAAACTATTATCTTAAGAATGATGAATAGTGTCAATTTCAACATATTTTTCATTTTTATGTACATAACATAAATACTCTTTGTGTCCTTTGATCTTATTTAAAAAAAAAAAAATGAGCATCAAACAGTAGAGAATGACCATTTTCACACACGCACGCGAGTTATGTTGACAATCTAGCATCAAACCCTGCGTACATTTCCCACATACTGCTGCACATTGCCAGAATTATGTTGTACATTTCATGTGATGTACATAGCAGCCAGGACCTCTGACCCCTAGGTGAAATGAACAATGGCAACACAACTAGAAGCACATGGTCCAGGGAGGCTGGCCTAGGGATTGTTTGTGCGATTACGATCAGGGCATGAAATGTACATGCTATCAGTGAACTCATGTAGTGCCTTGGGAGGAAGCAGGAAAAAATGTGTAAAATAAGTGTTGGTCTTTAACCAGATCACTACACAAATACCAATTTTTTAGCAAAGGTCAGGACGATAAAATCTGCGATTTATGGGCGAGGTGAATATTTACAATTTACTTATTAGCCTAATTTGTCATACGAGACATGTTGCTAGGAAACAGTTTTTATGTTGAAGTGGGAATGTTTTGAAAGAGCCGACATCGAAACAACCCAATGATTATTAGAGGTTTTATGAACAGAAATACACCTTCACAATTAACTTTATCTTGAAATTACAATTTATGACTGTTTTACAAGCTTGATGTAATCAGTCTGGCCCACATGGTCGTCATATTTGTTCCCACCATTGGTAATAATGTTTGCTGTCATGAAAACTATTAAGTTAATGTGTATACGATGTAGAATGCTACCATGCATCTTAAATGCATAAGATAAAACTCTAGGATGAATTATTAACATAATTTACACAGCAGGTCTTGGAAAGCATTCTGAAACCACACCAGAATTCCAGCATGAGCCAGGGATATATCAGTTGTAAGGAAAACACTCCTCTACCACTGTACCCAATGTAGCTGTGCGATTCCAAGCACTTCTCTAACACTGTACCCAATGTAGCTGTGAGATTCCAAGCACTCCTCTAACACTGTACCCAATGTAGCTGTAAGATTCCAAGCACTCCTCTAACACTGTACCCAATGTAGCTGTAAGATTCCAAGCACTCCTCCAACACTGTACCCAATGTAGCTGTGCGATTCCAAGCACTCCTCTAACACTGTACCCAATGTAGCTGTAAGATTCCAAGCACTCCTCTAACACTGTACCCAATGTAGCTGTAAGATTCCAAGCACTTCTCTAACACTGTACCCAATGTAGCTGTAAGATTCCAAGCACTTCTCTAACACTGTACCCAATGTAGCTGTAAGATTCCAAGCACTCCTCTAACACTGTACCCAATGTAGCTGTAAGATTCCAAGCACTCCTCTAACACTGTACCCAATGTAGCTGTAAGATTCCAAGCACTTCTCTAACACTGTACCCAATGTAGCTGTAAGATTCCAAGCACTCCTCTAACACTGTACCCAATGTAGCTGTAAGATTCCAAGCACTCCTCTAACACTGTACCCAATGTAGCTGTAAGATTCCAAGCACTCCTCTAACACTGTACCCAATGTAGCTGTAAGATTCCAAGCACTCCTCTAACACTGTACCCAATCAAGCTGTAAGATTCCAAGCACTTCTCTAACACTGTACCCAATGTAGCTGTAAGATTCCAAGCACTCCTCTAACACTGTACCCAATGTAGCTGTAAGATTCCAAGCACTTCTCTAACACTGTACCCAATGTAGCTGTAAGATTCCAAGCACTTCTCTAACACTGTACCCAATGTAGCTGTAGCTGTAAGATCCAAGCAACAGTGCTGTCTTGGACTTACTGTGTTTTGGTGGCCAATGACTGATCTTTTAATATTCTGATAAGGAAACAGTTCATCTATCATGTATAATTGTCCACATGTTTTGCTCGTAGGCGAGTTATATGTGGACTGACCGACTACATACTGAAGCATAATCTGTCATAATCAATTCAAAAGGATTTTTCATTACTTGGTTCGTGATTTCTCATAAAAGAATTAAATATAGAACAAAATAAAGCCATAATATGTTTCTCATACAACCAAATATCCAGTGAACAAAAATGTCCAACTTTGATCAGAAAAGGAAGGGAAGTTACTCTGACTCCAATTCAAGGAAACATTTTAACGAAACAAATCTATTCAATTTCATCACAGTAAAGCACCGTTGTGTCACAGTTGAAGGGACCTGCCTAAATACTTCAGCTATCTGAGGTTCAACACATCCAAAAATGATAGATAAAGAAGGAATATGCAGGGACAAAGCTTTTACTTTGAGACAACCGTAAGTTCAACACATCAAAGTTCAACACAATGGTGTTGGCTATATTTCATTTTGCAGATCAAGCTTCTAGTTCATTCGACCACCTCCGTGGTCTTGTGGTATATCGTCCATCTGACTTGATCCCATGGCTGCGGCATACCAAAAAAGACGTTAAAAGATGGTACTTGTTGTTACCATGCCTAGCGCTCGGTATTAAGGGGCGAAAAGGAGAACAGGTCGGCTCGGAGTCAGTATACAGTGTCTGAGTGGGGCATTTATGTTAAACGGTGGCATGGTATCTCAGTGAGCTAGCTTTATAAAATCGGCATGAGTCCGGACTAGTACAAGCAGCCACACACACGCACACATGTGCATGCTTGTCGATTTAAGAGCAATAATCTTGAACGCAACGTTAAACCCCATTTCACCTCACCTCTAATCCATTTACATTATTAATTCATCATTGACCAAGTATATCAAAACAACTCATGAACAATTGATACCGGTAATATTTTCAAATCAAGCATGTAAACCACTAATGGCAGGCACGCATTCACCTCTCTATCCTGTCTATATCTTCCCTCCTTCAGATATAAACATACTCCTACTTGAACCAAACCTCTCTGACCCCTTGCGACCACCAGCATGGCTGTGTATTTATACACACTTGAAAAGGCCACACAAGTTGGGAGAAGGTATCACAGATTAACTTATCGATTCACCTATTAAAAGTATTCAAGGACATATTGAACGTTTAGTTAACCCTTTCTCAGGTAAATATATAACAATTTATAGGAATTTACGACAAAAATGTTCTCTTTGATCAGAAAGGGCTTATTTTCATGAATAATGCCAAATTGATGTTCACAGAGAACACTCCGTTTCTTGACGGGTGTGTCACGGGTGGCCCAGTCGTCTGAGCCACTGCAATTCACTGTGCAGAGTTGCGTCCCTTGGGCATGCCAGAAATCTGAATTACTGTCCAAGCAGCGCTAAACCAAAATCACACACTGACTTACTTCATACTGTCTTGATATTGTTATATTTTAATCAGATATTGATTAGTTAATTTTCAATTATTTATGTTTGATGTTTTACATCACATCAATATTTCAACAGTATTGGCCTTTAATTAAGTCTTTGCAAGGCACACCTTTTCGTTCCCATTGTGACAAAGATCTATAGATCTAGGTACAATAGCTCAGACAGTGTGCCAGGTTACAAACTGTAACCAACCAGTCTTCGCTAGTCAGATATGAAGAAAGATTCTTATTTAAAGAAAATATCTAAAATATGAAGAAAAAAATAAACAGCGCCCAGAACAATGCTTAATTTCAGCTGAGGCAATGTAGACTTGCCAGATTATCATAGGCTTGAGTTGGAGTCCTTTAATAAATTATTCTCTAAGGCCTTGGAGGCAGGCTAATATTAAGACAGGATGTTGACAGTGGTTGACTAGAAAGAAAATTAAACAATAGTTTTCACAATCAAATATGACTTTAGCCAATCAAATTACAGTAAAACATGGATATAACGAACTACAAGGGACCGGAGAAATCAGTTTGTTATATCCGTTGTTCATTATAGACGTTTTCGCTCGGAAAACGTCCGCCATCTTGGATAAAACAGAACACAATACACGTAACTGCAGCACTGACTTGTATTAGCAGTGATCACTTCATAGCATTCACTTGATAACATTTCATAACATTCATTTAAGTATAACAAGGTTGATCCATCACCGCTGATTGTCTTGAGTCACCGCGGTTATGTTGATTCACCGCTGATTGCGTACGTCCAATTGTCAGTGACACTTGACACTGAGAGAGACTTCTCAGTTTGCTATACACGTCACTAATTAGTGGTAGATGGGCTTGTCGGTGATCAGATATCAGTTCGCTGTATCCGTTAGTTACTGTTTGTTATATACGTAAATTTTATATGATCTTATGTAGGAGATAAATCAGGGATTTTTTAACAGTTCGTTATATCTGTTTGTTTGCTCTATCCGTGTTCGTTATATCCGTGTTCGTTATATCCTTGTTCTCTGATAACATCTTCTAGCAAGTCCCCAACTGATCATTGGAACTAGACTTTTCAAAACATTTATTTTCTCATCTTTGAAAAAAATTGAAACTGATCATGATTTGAATACATGTTTTTTCTAAGATTCAAAACTGAAATAAAAATCCTCAATAATTCCCATTAATTTGTTCTAAAAGATGTACTTCATTATTTTTTAACTATGTGTGTTTTTCTGTTTTTTTAACTGTTAGATTTTCTAGTCAGCTCTAATCAAGTTGAAGGGACTTGAGAGTGTCCGCTAATCTTATTTCAAGTGAGTCTGATTCAATGATGTTCTGCTTCACTGACAGGGCTTCTGGCAACAGACCCACTTCTCCAGGCCAAATGAATTAAACTGATACTGCTAATTTGTTTATTCACTTAACCTCCCAGTGCAAAGCTGCATCTGCAAAATGCAGACATTTAATCAGCTAGCTTACTTTTTCTCATCAATCTTGAATGTAGCTTGATCTATTAGATTTTTTTAAGGAATTTTAATCAAATAAACTTTTTTTCTTCTAAATAATACCAATGAAATTATCTAGCATTTTGTCCTCCTTGAGATAAAGTTGTCTCCCTTTGGTTGGCTTCTGTTACAGAGCTCCATGCCAACTATAAGTTGCTCTGAGTTTTAGTCAATGCCGAGATGTCATAATTAGGCCACACATTTTTTATGTTTTGTTTCGTGGGCTCGACGACCCTACTGAAAAGTAGCTGGAAGAGAAATAAATTAAAGATAAAAATATTTATTTTTATTATGGCTAGTAATATAGAGCCTCTTTTCAATATCAAATGTTATATATGAATTCCATGTCTATATCGCTATCAGTGATTCTAGACCCCAGCTGCAGTTTTATCTTCACTGTAGAATGACTTTTAATAAATAAATAAATGATTGACATAGCTATTTATTTTTATTTTTATTTCGACCGACCTTCTGTGGAAAAGCTGAAACAAATCTGTGAAACATTAAATTAAAAATGTTTTGCCTTAGTCCCCTGTGTGGAACTGTCTCTATGTAATTCAGAACATCTTAAACTGTTAGACTGACATACATCATTGTTGTTGTTGTTGTTGTTATTATTATTTGTCAACAACAAGCCAGATGGCAGTCCAACACTTTGAGTCCAACATGCTTGGACTGTCAGTTTGCCTTTATAATGGTCCTTCAGTCAGCATTCAGCCATTCAGCTACACTGTTGCTGTCATACTATCTCAACACAATATCCTAGTAAGGCTATATACAGCTGTGTACAAAAGTCTTGATCAGGATCGATAGACAAGGCTTGTTACATGATACTAACAGGCCTCAATTGTCCAAGCACCTGTGCTATGCCCAAACATTAGAACTGACAGCAGATACCGTTCACATTACAAACATCAATTTAATATGCATGTATATCCCTAAGGCAGGAGCAGAATTACTTTATTATTTTGTGTTGAAGGACTAGTAGCATTTCATGTCTCAAAACCAAAAAATAATTGTTTTTCTTGAATGATGTTCAATGTTGATCTGTTTCTTGTCCTGTTTATATATTACAGTATAAGAACCTTAGTTTATTGACATATGTTACCATCTATTGTTTCATGAGAATATGTACAAAATATGAAAAATATTATCTATTCATTTATGTGATAAGTGTAGGAGAAACCATGTCTCCGAGGGATTACTAGAGATTGTAAACCCTCACATGAGGGACATTCCCGAATGTGAGGGTTTACAATCTCTACTAATCTCGAGGAGACATGGTATGTCCAACTTATAAACCGACTCATCGCATAGACAACGTTTTTAATTAAATAACTGTAATAAAAACTCTCAAATGTATAACCTGTATCGGAGATGAAATATCGCCTGCAGTCGTGAACACAGTTCAATGAAACCGGTGACCTCAGCGGCATGGTATTTCATCGAGCTAGCAACATAAATCGGCATTAGTCCGGACTAGTACAAGCAGCCACACACACACATGCACGTCCCAACGTTAAACCCCATTTCACCTCACATCACCTGACATAGGACCACAATGTGAGGAGTCCATTTCCTGGATTCCCCGTCACTCACTCACTCACTCACTCACTCACTCACCCACAGAGAGGCAAATTACAGAAATACACCCCTGGAGAGCCTTCTTCTTGAAATAGTGATGGGAACACCCCCTCTAGCTGAAATCCTGAAAGCCCAGGAAGGATCTCTCTGACAATAGACAGACTGACACAGGTTACCAGGCAAATGCCAACTTCCACCCCAGTAATTACAATCTGAGCTGGCGGGACAAGGGTCAAGTTACCACTAACCATTGACCCTTCCTTACTTGTGACCTCGAATGGACATGGGCCTGACTCTGGACAGTTCTACCTGTTAGTTCAGGGTGGTCATTTGCATCGACCTCTCAACACAGGATCATCTGAGGTAAACTGGTTGGGTGGTCAGCCTGTGCTGACCTCACTGCTGACCTCACTGTCAACCAGACAGCTATCACCGTCCAGGGTGGTCAATTGGTTGACATCATCCTATAGACAGTGTAGGAGGTTACGCATCTAACTGTAGGCTAACATATAGTCTATGAAATCCTTTATAACACAATACATTTCTCGTCTAAATAAATCCTAAATGTGGATTAAGAGAGGGCTGGACATGCTTTTATATAATCTAGCTTGGTTTTGTTTTCATAAAAAACACATTCCACAGTCATGGTACAGGATAATCTCTCTTGGCCAATTTGAAAACCCAGCATGACTGAATCAGATTATAAAACAACAACTTGATCTATTTGCTAACTCAAGTATTGTGATCACTGAACCGTTACATCAATATTCTCAGTAAAACGTGCATGAATACTATGACTAAATTTCACTAAACCACAAGCCAGGTAGCCAGGTACCTTCAACCTTATATTAAAAGCTTATTCATTTCTTTCTTTGCTGTCTTGTTTTTGATAATCGAAGAAACTAACACATAAGTGTTTGGTTCATTCTGAAAATACTGGTGGCCCAGTCGTGTAACGCACCTTAAGTCAATGTGGAGAGTTGTCTCCCTTAGGTGAACCAGAATCATATGATCATAGGTTTGAGTTCTCATTAGCCCTGTTGATGTATTTCACCAAAGTCGTAAGTGTCTAAGGCCTGCTTCACTGCAGGTTTTACTCCCACATAAAGCGGACACAATGTGATCAAACTGAAATCCTGTTTAAAGTGGGATTTAATTAAACCCACTCACTCATACTGCAAACAGGTTGGACTAAATGGAAATATGTCTGAAATATTAATGGATGTTTGCTGTATTTCTTGCTAAGCTAGTAAATCAAAACTATTATTTCAGTAACTGCTTGAAATATTTCCCATATAGTATTCATTCTCTGCAGACCCAACCTAAATACATGTAGGAAATACTTAACAATTAACAACCATACAGATTCAGATGCAGATTAAATGCAAATGCTCAGTGATTCATACAGCGGTGTATGTTGCCATTGAGAGTTGACAAATGAGGATGTCATAGTGCCCAGTATGCTCATGCTATCAACCACTAGTTTGCCTGACTTTAATGACAGACTGGCATGATCAGCAGGTAAATACTATCAATATAATAGTATTGCTGCCACACGGAACACTAATCCCTCTTTCACATCACATCTCTTCAGGGAGTAATCGGTAAGCAATGCTGAAGGTTCCAATTCATCATAACACATTAATTATTAGATCTGCATCCAAATTTTTCATTCTATTTTATTAAGATAAACTATTTTCGACTTCTTATTTTACTAAATCCTAGGCAAGTCTAGATCAAATTAAACCAAGTAAACAGCAGAAGAGGAAAGGTTCTTCTGGATTTTTTTCTTTTAATAATAATTATTTTAAAGAAATGTTTTCCTCGGCTAAGTGTTGCCTGCTTGCCTGTAAGTACATGGTGTGGGATGTGGTGTTGGTGGTGAGGCAAGGGCAGATGAAAATCTAATAATTAAATTGTATTGGACGACCTTAAATCAGCAGACCATGAACGTAAGGTGATGAGGTATAGTGGGGGCTTAACAGTCCAAGATATTTGCACCTATATAGCAACATATTGGGGTATCATCCCTGTGACCACCATGACCACCGGTGTCTGTGTGTGTGCACGTGTATGTGTGGCTGCTTGGTCTTGTCTAGTCTGTCTTACATACCCTGATACAAATATATATCAAATACAGCCCATGCAAGTCTATAATGTTTGGCAAGTCTAGATTAAAGCAGTATCAGAAAATGAATAGAGTCACTGGGCTCCCTTTTTATTATATTTTAATTAAGATAACTGAATAACTGTTTTTTTCTGTACATATGTTCATTTCAGAGACTAGATGTTTACATAAGTCTAGGTCTTATCCAGACTTATGCCGGTTTTAAAGTGCCAGCGCACTGAGATACCATGCAACAGTTTAATATGAATACCCCACTCACACACAGGGTACTGACTGCGAGCCATGACCAGTCTTTGTCTTAGCCCGTAACATGTTTTGCCATCTTTTACCATGTTTTGGAATGACGCACCCTGGGATCGAACCACCACGCTTCAGCTCTCTGCTGACACCCTATCCACAAGACCACAGAGGCAGTCCCCCTGAACGTTAGTTTGCCTGTGTTTGAGTTTATGTTTATTGTGGCCTTACACATGGAATGAGAACAACAATCAACAACAAATGCCATCAGCATGACAGTTTCACCTTGACCCAGTGAGTGATTTAGCAGTGACAAGTCCCGGTCATGGCTGCCCCTGGTGAAGCAGGCCTGATCATCAACAAGCCCCAGTGGACCACATCAACAACACTGCCCCGGAATGTGATCTCACACTGGTTGTTACAATGGCCTCTGAACAACCATTAATATCTGCCTGTGTCTTACCTGGTGCGGCATCCTTAAAGGATGCTCTGCTCTCCAGTAATTGATTTTACTCTAAGATTCCCTTTCATTAAGTGATTTCATCGTGACCCAATGAAATCTTTTCTCTAATCCAGAATGTTACCATCCCTATCAGAATGCTACCACCACTATCAGAATGTTGTCACCCCTATCAGAACGTTACCACCACTATCAGAATGTTACCACTATTAACACAACTTAACCATCCCATTCAGAATGTTACCATCTCTTTCAGCATGCTTTTAAAAAAACACTAACAGAATGTTACCCTCTCTTTCAGAATGCTAAAAACACTAACAGAATGTTACCCTCTCTTTCAGAATGCTAAAAACACTAACAAAATGTTACCACATCTTTCAAAATGCTAAAAGCACTAACAGAATGTTACCACCTCTTTCAAAATGCTAAAAACACAAACAGAATGTTACCCTCTCTTTCAGAATGCTAAAAACACTAACAGAATGTTACCCTCTTTCAGAATGCTAAAAACACTAACAGAATATTACCACCTCTTTCAGAATGCAAAAAAAATTAACAAAATGTTACCACCTCTTTCATAATGTCCCCATCCCTCTACAAATAAGAATGTTACCACACAGAACGTTATCAGTCCTGAAAATACATGACTATTAGAAGTGCAACAACAGAAATGTGTCAGCCGTTTAGCAAACACAAAGGCACTGATTAGTATGCTATGTTCTGGTTTTATGTCGTAATTTCTAAATCTGAGGTAGCAAAGCCATTGTACTCACTGGCTATTTTACATTAACAGTTAATACATGTGCAGAATTATGGGATTTTTTTTACGGCGCTCTGATTCCATAAACCATATGGTTAATGATGCAATATTAATATAACTGCAGTACATTCCTATCTTCCATATGTTTTAACTGTGATGCATAACAAAAAGCTGGTTGAACTCATACTGTTCCTGTGTTTAATAATAGACTAGTCTATTAGAATACTGCACTCATCTAATGTTTGAAGCAGTTCTTAATCAGTGAGTGAGTGAGTGAGTTTGGTTTTACGCCGCTTTTAACAATATTCCAGCAATATCACGGCTGGGGACACCAGAAATGGGCTTCACACATTGTACCCATGTTGGGATTCGAACCCGGGTCTTCGGCGTGACGAGCAAAGACTTTAACCACTAGGCTACCCGACCGCCCCTCTTAATCAGTGATTATGAATAATTTCATGATGTCCATGAAGTGCCGTGTGAATGAATTTAAGGAGCACATATCCAGGGTCCTTATTTCTATATTCTATATTATTTAATATCACTGTCCTCACCCTTCGTTTATTTGTTCGTAATTGAACCCAGATCTTTGGTGTGACAAGCCAAAACTGTAACTACAAGGCTTTTCCAACCTTTGTAAAAATCTGGGTGCAGGGGTAACACTAGACTAACATCTTGTCTCTGAAATGAACATATTTAAAAGAAAAAACAGTTGTTAAATTATAGTTATAAAATATCATAAACAGGAGCCCAGAGACTTTCTTCATTTTCAGATACTGATACTGCAGTAATCTGGACTTGCCAAACATCATAGACTTGCATGGGCTGTATTGGATATATTTGTTTCAAGGTCTGAGTGCATGACAGGCTAGGCTAGCATCTAAGAGTAATCTCAGTAATATCAGTGACTAGTTTCAAGCCAGGTTGCTCTCATCAGCTGAAATCAGACCCTCCCTCCCTCCCCCATCTCTTTTAATGTATCCCAAACACCATCCCCTTTTTACATATCCCAAACACCATCCCCTTTTTACATATCCCAAACACCATCCCCTTTTACGTATCCCAAACACCATCCCCTTTTACGTATCCCAAACACCATCCCCTTTTACGTATCCCAAACACCATCCCCTTTTACGTATCCCAAACACCATCCCCTTTTACGTATCCCAAACACCATCCCCTTTTACGTATCCCAAACACCATCCCCTTTTTACGTATCCCAAACACCATTCCCTTTTACGTATCCCAACACCATCCCCTTTTACATATCCCAAACACCATCCCCTTTTTACATATCCCAAACACCATCCCCTTTTACGTATCCCAAACACCCCCATCCATTTACGTATCCCAAACCTATGTGAAGACGCTCTTAAAAATAGGACACTGCAGGCTTAACATCATAAAGATGATACAATGTTCAAACACCTTGGAATCAGCTGCAAGCAGCAATATTATTTATATACTTTCCTTGTAATCAAGCTTGGTCCAGGAAAACCAGTGGTTGATGGCATGAGCAATGACTTGCATCATCCGAGTATAACAAACTAGTGCAACCCTCCATACCCTTATGACAAGTGAAGAGTATTGGTGACCATTCTCCCCTGGAACTCTACAGGGAAACAGATATATCCATTACCAACCATACTTCCATCATGGTCATGGAACAGAGATAGGCATGCACGTCTGGGGACACGCTTCACTGGAATTCATGCAGAGAAAGAAATACATAGGGTTCCTAGGACCAATTAGATTGACATTTAGACCTAGAAATAAAGTTATCTTATTTACAGGTATATGTCTAGAAGGAAAAGAATCCAAATGGAGAACAATCCTTAATTTCAAGATCAACTGAGAGAAAACTAAGCCAGGATGCCGCCTGTGAGCCCAGCAGATTTGGAGGGACTGCGGCTAGAGCTGAGGCAATCTAGACTTGCCACACTATTCCAGACATGAATTGGACTCCTTTTTTAATATATTCTCTAGTTTCCAGAAGGACAATTGTACACCAGAATTTACAGAGAACAAAAAGCATTGATTTCCAAGGACCTTCTACACTGGAATTCACAGAGAAAGAAATGCATCAGGTTCCTGGAACCTAAATTAGAAAAAAGATACAAAAAAGACTTTCTGCAGACCATTTTCCCGAGGGTCCCTGGGGACTAAAGCATCAGTTGATCTGTGACAAAAAACATGTGATCAAAGACACTGTTTAATACATCTAACTCTCATGTTTAAAAAAAGACAAAACATAAAAACATCTTAAAGGAGGAAGGTGCCCTGTATTTATAGCCTCAGGATAATGTTTAATGATCTCACAATCTGCAGCTAGTGTTCAGTTACTGTTAGCTAACAACAATGCCCCACAATGAACTGTGTCATCAGAGTAAGAAACTGTCTGCCCATTGAAGGGTAGTCCTGATCATAATCTTTAGATCTCCATGCTATTGATTTACACAAGGCAGAGAGGGGTAATCAAGACAAAGTCTTAAACATTTATTTTCTAAATGTTTATCACAAACCATGGTACAGTGGAACTTGTTATCAGTTCCAATGATTGATCACAGATACAATTTCCGAGTCCCATGATGGGATTCGAACCACGGACCTTCTGATCAGAGGTTGGACGCCTTGTCCACATGACCAAAGAGGTTAGATGACAAGGTAAGGATGTCATCGGTCAGATGACTCCACGCCCTGCTACAAGTGCAATACATGACTACCATATTAACACTGATAAGGTAATGAGTGCTATACATAGACTACCCTTTAGCTGGTACATAAATACTTAATGCAGTGTAGAAGGCTGATTCCTACATGGAGAAGGATGGCCTCTGTATCATGGCATCGGCATGATTATAGCAGTAACCCCAGTATAGGGTCCAATATTTCTGTTGCTCCCACATCAAAGATTACACCGATCTCATTAAAATCAGATCTTAGTTCTTGTTACTGCTAAACAAAGATCTGAGGTCATCCCTTTACAGGTCACGCCAGACCGACCTTTCGCAAACTTTGACCGACCAATAGTATGACTGACAAGAAGTCGACATTAGCCAATCAGAAGGCAGCTTTCTTGTGCTGTACAGCACTAGTTTCAAACTGGCGGCTACACTTGTATGTACTCTTTACCTATGGTGGGACACCATCATTTTCACAGACAGGATGGCCAAATACATCCGGTACAGCATATAAAAGCCTGACCAGTTTGATGGAATCCTTCATACAGCATAGGATACTGCCTAACCACATAGCCAATGAAATCGTTTGGCTTAGCTGAAGCCAAGCTCCTTCCCAGCGCGTGACACCTTCGTTACACTCTCGGTAACAATGCTGCCACTAGTGTAGGCGCGGCCATTACAAGAATCTTGAAATTTGCCCTCTAACCCCAAAATGTAGTTAGTTGATACTTTTGTTTATGCCTTTGGGAATGCAATCATATTTCATTTGGAAAAGGTTTACGACTGACCATGTTTTCCAGATGAATTTACTTTGTTGTTTGTATCATCAGATTGGTTCGAGATTGCAGACTAACGGAAAATTAACCAACTTGTCCCTTACATTCTTACTATATCAATAACACGATAGTTTTAATGAAACAGAAATTCAAATTGACAAACGAAAAAAGTAATTTAGCAGCGATAAGTGTATTCGGCGTCACGACAGTCGTCACTTGTTTGTAAATATAACGGTCATTTGGTTGCGAGTTCAACTCCAGGCATGGTTGTGGCCACCTATTCACAGTGGGGAGTTTGGACTGGTGACAGGGATAGTATAGAGAGATCCGCGAACGGGCAATCGCTGTGAGGAGCTTGAGCTGAAGCACTAGAAGGGAGGTAACTCATTATCAACTGTGTCGAGAATATTTGAGTATGCCAAGTTGTGTGGGCCAGTGTCAATTATGGCAAATTATGGATGAAAATAGTTACTTCTAATTAGTGTTTCTTTGGTGTAACAGATATAAAACGAAAAAATTGAGCTAGAATCGTAAATTTGTAATTAGTGCGTGACTGTCATCAATATTTTTATCAGGAAGTAAATAATTATGATCCACGGATGCACCAGTGTGCAGTGTAGGGTCAAAATATTCACATCCATGTTACAGAGCTAAAATTAGACCATTTATTCTTCCTAAAAGTTACAAGTACCATCACAGAATGGCCATTTATCCAGTGCTTCAATCTGCTGGTTTGTTAGTATACACCTGCCAACTAGGATTGGATGAAGATGCTTCAGTCTTAATTACCTTCCCCCCCCCCCCCCCCCCCCATCATGCTGTACTTTACACCTGCTGAACCAGGTACTTGGAGCTAGAACTGACTCAGCAGACGATGAGGATGAGGATTTCCTTGTGCCTGCTAACCCTGCAGCCAGGATGAGATTACTCATTAGCAGAATGAATCAGTAATTTGTCAATAGGACACATGGTGGTGGTCTGGATTACTCCATGTTGTAATGAAAATACTGAAATTGAGGATCTTATTACATATGCATGAACTCTTCTGTTGCTGATAGTATCATGCTTTTAAACATAAGTAATGAGTAAGATTATAGTACAGATTCTTGTTTGTTTGTTTGTTAAGAATGTTCAGGCCATATTACAGTGGCCTGTAACGATCACATCTACAACAATCACATCTGGAACCAACAAACCAGTGATTGATATTGTGAGCAGCTGTCCCACTCTGTGGGGGTACAATGTTGGGGCAATCAATCAAGTCACTGAACCTGACCACCCAATCCAGTTATCTTTTATGACAAACAGCTCCTACTGGGTACCAGAATCCACATCGGTTGATGTTGTCAATAGTTACACTACTGTCAGGAAAAGTCCACCTCTTGCATGTTGGCCTCAAATAGTCAAGCACAAAATCAACCAGTTTACACACTGGAACACCGGTCCTAACTTCAGCTCTTACAACAAGAACAGGGTACTGAGGAGCTATTCTGCCAAGAAATCAACCAGTTCACACACTATCGCGAAACAAAGATCTGAGGACATCCCATTACGGGTCATGTCAGAACGACCTTTCATCCGAACAATCAAAGCATCGATTACCAGATCATGAAAGTGACAGTCGGAATGTGTTTTCTAATCATGCGACCTCGAAAACATTAAAACGGGGTATTGCGGCCGTACGACTGATTTCGTCAAAATTATTGTCAACCTCTTGCTTCCGTGGCATAAACATTTAAACGGAGGGGCGTTGCACAGTACGTGGGAAGCACTGCCATACAATCCCAACCATATAATAGACACTCCAGAACGTTCGTTTGTTCAGTTTTCAAAATTTTAATCGATAACCGTGTCAACATATTTTTCAAGCGTAGTCTGAAATGGAAGTCGCCAGGTTGAAACGAGTGCCGTAAAGCTCGAGAAAGCTGCTATGTAATTGGCTGATGGCGACTTCTTGTTAGTCGTTTCAGTGGTCGGTCAAGTACGCAAAGGTCGTTCTGATGTGACCCTTAATGGGAAGTCCTCAGATCTTTGTTTAGCTGCAGCAAGAACTTAGATCTGATTTTAATGAGATTGCTGCAATCCTAACCATGACACCACCAGAAACAGCATGCCATACACAATTACAAAACTGCCACGTTGAAGCTCCCAAGAACTCTCCTGCCTTCCTATCCAAACGTGCATGCTGTCATGGCCACAGTTGACGCCACCTTGGAGCAGTCACGGAACATCAGAACGCTTTCAGAACACTTGACCCGATCTGTTCTGCGATGCAATCAGATACACGGAACTGTAATCCGTCCACCCCGGACTCAGAAGAACTAACTGACTCACGACAGCTTCATCAATGTCCAGCTGATGGCTGATTCCTAGGATGGGGAGGAGGATTGATCTTGTGTAGCCCACAGCCATCGGTCTACATATTCACTCCCATATACCATACTTCCTTGTTAACCATGCAAATCAAATATCATACAGAGCTCCAGATAAGCTTTTGGTGTTGTGGGTATTTTACCCATGCATTTTAAAATCATTGGGTATCAGTTATTCTATCTGGGTATTCAAATTTCTGTTACCCACTAGTTTTTACACATGTGGGTATTTAAGTTAAATATTTAAAAACACTATTCATCTAGTCCCTGCAAACTGGTGCCGTGTGGGTTCCAGAGCTTTATAGGACTAAAAAATATATGATACTTCCACAAGAAAGAATGATGGCAAATGATCATGATGTAACTGTCATCGTGGAGTTTGGCAAGGTTGAATGAATGCCCGTTTATAATTTCAAAATAAGTTGCTGATTTGCTAATCGAATACGCAGGGTTACTTCACAATATTTTGATGATACGCACAAGTTTTTTTTAGTAGCGTATCTGTAATGTTCGTTGCGTATTTGATACGCTTGGATTATATTTTACTGCGTATTTCTGCATTTCTGATGCGTATTTCATGCAGCTTATCTGGAGCTCTGTCATACTATTCAACTTCTGATTTGGATACAGAGATATTTCATTCTGTTATAAAGCTTAAAACAGCAGAAAAAGGGAATGTTATATAAATTATATATCATATGTAATCACACAGTAAATGAGTCAGTTCCAAGGCAGTATTGAATGCTATTTGTATGTCAACTTCTACCATCCATTCAGTCCCTGTCCGGACAGTCCCTTATCAAACGTTGAGTAGTTAGTCCTGCACCATGACTGTGGAATTTATACTTTTGTAATTATTTCTAACTAAAGGCCTAGGCAAGTCTAGATAAAACTAAAGAAAGTCTAGATTCCAGAAAAAGAAGTTGGACGAAATGTTCAAAATTTATACAATTATTTCAAAGAATTGTTTAGAAGCGTTTATTAAGTCAACAGAGTCCTATACATGGAATCTTTTATAGAATTGAAACCATCCACACACCCAATTAACTCCAAGTCTTGACACAGCAAAATACCAATTGGACAGTGTTAACATAATCTACACAGACTAATCCACCCCTGGCCATCACTCCAGGAGATAATGTAGCTCTGGACACACCTTGGTGTTTACTTAGTCTCAAGGGCCACATGGCCAACACTTCTGCTCCAGCTGACCACTTGACCACGCATATGTCCAGCAATGCCTTTGAAGAAGCCTTAAATGAGGCCCATGACTCGATTGACCAGTGGTCAATTATCCTCTCAGGATTTCAATCAAACAATGACCTTCACTAATATTTACTCTTGGCATGGGGTCAATTGACAATGGGAAGAATAACTATTTTTCCAGTGACTGCACTCCAGCCTTGGCTTCTGTGGCCCTGGATGCATTAAATCAATAAACAGAAGAGTGGTTCTGTTCCAAACATGGAAATATCACAATGTTCGGTGCCTGATAATGGATTTATCGGATGACTTTTGTTCCTGGTTACAAACAGACAAAAATAAAACTCTTGAGAGAAATTACTTTACTTGTTAAAGAAATGACAGAGAAAATATTCCTGCAAATAGATTATCATGCATGTTTGTTTGACGAATTTTTTTGTTTATATTGTCATAAAATTTTAATCTCTAAATGAATGAGGTTCCGTTTGCTAAGATTTAACATTAATAACATTAATACTTTTTGTCAAAAGCTTGATAGTTAATTTTCTTGCATATGAAATGGAAATGCATTTTTTTTTAAATGAAATGAAAAAATAATACTTGGTGAAATAGCTCTCCCTATGAAATGTATTAGTGAGTGAGTGAGTTGGGTTTAACGTCGCTTTAAACAGTATTACAGTTATATCACAGCGTGTCAGCTTAATGTGGGAGGAAAGCCCCAAGTGATGCAGGTCTCAGACGTTTACCACTTCGGTGAAACCCATGAGCACAGGTATGGTGCTGACAAACCTAGAAACATAATCAGGGCGAACCGGGATTCGAACCCACAATCATAGGTTTCTGGTGTGCCCAAGGGACGCAACTCTGCACAGCGAATCGCGGCGCCTTAGATGACTGGGCCACCTGTGCCCCCTGAAATGTATTAAGAGTTGCCTGTCCTTAATAAGAATATAGATATAGAAAGTGTGGAACTGAATGCTACACAGAAATGAGCAACACCCTTTTTCAACAGTGAAAAGATAAAACCTGTTTTTTTAGACATTGGAATATGGCCTGAACATATTTGTATTAGACCTTCAGATGGAATAAGAAATATCTGAAATTTCTGCAATTCTAACCACAAACTGCTGCTGTCAAGCAGTTGAAAAGAGTTGAAAATTAATAATGTCCTAATGGTGTCTTAGACAGTGCAACCTCACACAGCAACTTAACAGAAAAATCAATAATCAAAGTTGAGTGCAAGGAGATCGATAGTGAGGCCGTCTATTTGGCTATTTACAGTGGGAACAGAGCTAACTTACTGTTATTACATAAGGTTGTGTGGCCACAGATCTGTCAGAGTGGAGGAGAGGTATTATGGAAGAGTATTGTCTGTATCTGATAACTGGGTTCTCATTGCTGTAGTTGCTACCATACAACATGTAATATCTGTCCCTGTAGAACAGCAGTCTGTCATACAGACCCTCAAACAAATGTATACTACATACACACCATGCAAGTCTATAACAGTTGGCAATTCTAGATCACTTCAGTTTCAGTTTCTGAAAATGAAGAAAGTCTCTTGGCTCCCTTTTATTATATTTTCAAAGATATTTTAACTGTTTTTTTCTGTAAAATATGTTCATTTCAGAGACTAGATGTTAGTCTAGATGAACACATACTGGGGTGTGTTGATGCTTCAGGTATTAAAACAGTGATGGTGTGGGAAGGTGCTCATATTATTAATCACCATGATCACTGGTCTGATACAAACACATGCAGAGAAGCCTCAAGCCAATTGAAGATGAAGTTTCGATCTCACATATACAGAAAGCCGACCACTGACACACCAGGTGTTTGTCCTACCAGAGTAGAAATGCTAGTCACATGAAACATGCAATCTACAATGTTGATAATTAAGGATTCAAATAGCATGGTTTTTTGCATCCTACATGACCCTATCTGCATCCTACATGACTCTATCTGCATCCTACATGACCCTATCTGCATCCTACATGACCCTATCTGCATCCTACATGATTCTATCTGCATCCTACATGACTCTATCTGCATCCTACATGACTCTATCTGCATCCTACATGACCCTATCTGCATCCTACATGACCCTATCTGCATCCTACATGACTCTATCTGCATCCTACATGACCCTATCTGCATCCTACATGGCTTCATCTGCATCCTACATGGCTCCACCTGCATCCTACATGACCCTATCTGCATCCTACATGACCCTATCTGCATCCTACATGACCCTATCTGCATCCTACATGGCTCTATCTGCATCATACAAGACTCTATCTGCATCCTACATGACTCTATCTGCATCCTGCATGACCCTATCTGCATCCTACATGACTCTATCTGCATCCTACATGACTCTATCTGCATTCTACATGACCCTATCTGCATCCTACATGACCCTATCTGCATCCTACATGGCTCTATCTGCATCCTACATGACTCTATCTGCATCCTGCATGACCCTATCTGCATCCTACATGACCCTATCTGCATCCTACATGGCTCTATCTGCATCCTACATGACCCTATCTGCATCCTACATGATCCTATCTGCATCCTACATGACCCTATCTGCATCCTACATGGCTCTATCTGCATCCTACATGGCTCTATCTGCATCCTACATGACCCTATCTGCATCCTACATGACCCTATCTGCATCCTACATGACTCTATCTGCATCCTACATGACTCCATCTGCATCCTTCATGACCCTATCTGCATCCTATAAATTTGTATACATAGAGGACTCAATATTTTGAGTCCTTTTATTGCAATTTATGCATAATCATATTTTAAGAAACACTATAATTAAATATGTTGATGAACTTGGATATAATGCATTAATTGCGAGAGTCCCTCAAAGAAAATAGGGTTATATAGTTATAGAGTTAACTGCATTTGTTTCATGCTATCAAAATATTTCAAACAAATGTTCTGAATATTTATTTCAGCGACTACGGCAGCTTCACCTCAGCCAAGCCTGGAACCCGTTACTCTGTTTTACTCAGGGGATAGAGCTATTGATTTTTCTATGACTAATAGTGTTTGCTTCAATTTGCTTTGGCCGAACTGCAAGACAGGCCAACAGGCATGACATAACCAGCATTATGTATCATGTGCTCTCGAAAAATAGGCAAGAGTAAGACATAAAGACGTCCACCTATCCAACTTGAATAATTAACTTAAGACCATTTTGTCAAAGCTAATTGGTTTCAGTTCCTGATACTTGAGATGAATTTGTCTCCAGTTTCACAACTGCTTGCATGAAATATTGAATAACGTGAACAGCTGATTCAATATTGATGGTTATTAAATCGGTTGAAGGATGCTCATGAAAAACAGCCTTCTGCAACATGTCTGATGTTATGGAGAAAGTGCGGAAATTAATAGGAAAAAATATTAATTTGTTTTATGAATTATGGTTGTCATTCATTACCTCTTATGATAGATTTGTCTGTTAAATATTTCTCACAATGTATCTGACATGGATATCGATTGTTAAAAACGTATCTAGAAATCTTATTTCTCTACATCATACATATAAATAAGTCTGACAGTCATTCATGAAATGTACATGCAATATATCACGTATATTTCAGATGTGACAACCATAATGATCAAAGTATTTCATGACAATTTTCAACATTTTGCAATAAAAGAAGATAAATGTTTACTTGACAAACAAAAGGAATAAAATATAATTATAATAAAATATAATGAAAATATATTAAGCTCATATTTATGTCTTAAAGTAAGCTAATACAAGGAAATTATCCAACTCCCAGTACTTCCAAAAAGCATCTATTCAAAAGACAACATTTGCACATCCTGAAGGAGAGAGATGCATATTTCAGTTGTGACATGTGGGAAATTGACACGATTACTAGCCTGCAAACCACCTGAGCCTCCAGCCAAGTGATAATGGATGAAGCACCTCTACAGATGTACATGTGAAATTAACAAGTAGCAATTGCAGGAAGCAGACTGAGTGGTGTTGGGAGGGAGTATGTGAGCAATGCTTCTCTTCTCTCTGGGGCAGCCTTGTAAGCCTCCAAGCATTTGCTCAACTCGAGAGAGCCTGGAGTTTGTACTTGATAACTTCAATATTATTCATGAGGGACAGATAAATTCTGCACTTACTGTTTGCTAATCTACATACTACGTATTGTTCCTGAAGCAGGGATCAACATCCAACTAGTCTGCTGTCATGACCCAGTGTTTTTTGTAACAAAACCCAATGTGGGGAGATTAAACAGGAAGTCCTTTGTTAATTTTAGTTGTTTAGATTGTTTGTTTTTTGTATGATGCTGCACTCAGCAATATTCCAGGTATATGATGGTGGTCTGTAAAAAAACGAGCAATCCAGTGATTGACATCATGAGCATCAATCTACACAATTGTGGTATACAGTCAAACAGAGTAGTTGAAGGGACCTGCGTAAATACTTTGAGTTATCCGAGGTCCGACACATCCCAAAATGATAAATAAAGACGGAATACGCAGGAAGCTTTAACTTCTAGACAACCATAATTTGGACATATCAAAGTTCGTCACAGTGGGACCACCTCTTGGTCTAGTGGTAGAGCGTCCGCCTGAAGAGCGGAAGGTCTGGCGTTCGATTCCCGACCGCGTCATACCAAAAGACGTTAAAAGATGGTACTTGTTGTTACCCTGTCTGGTGCTCGGCATTAAGGGGCTAAAACAAGGACTGGTCGGCTCAGAGTCAGTATACTGTGTCTGAGTTGGGTATTCATGTTAAACTGCGGCATGGTATCTCAGTGGCCTAGCACTATAAATCGGCAACAGTCCAGACTAGTACAAGCAGCCACACAAACACACACACGTACGTCGCTGTATAAGTGCAATAATCTTGGACGCGATGTTAAACCCCATTTATCCTCTCCTCACCTCGTCACAGTGGTGTCTGTACGATGACATGCATCAACCAAGCCTATTAGCCAGACCACCCATTCATGTTAGTCGCTTCTTACGACAAGTAAGGGTTGCTAAGCACCATCTGTACCCGGGAATCTTCATGGAGGCTGGGCTAGTAGTTACGCCCATCGCTGGTACAAAAATAGAGTAAGATGTTGATTTGTCAACGTATTGAGACAATAGGCAACCTATTGTTGATGCAGCAGATACAATTGTTTCCAGCATGGATGGCAGCAATCTCATTAAAATCAGATCTTAGTTCTGGCCACTTCTGAACAAAGATCTGAGGACATCCCATTAGGGGTCACGTCAGAACGACCTTTCATCCGACCAATCAGAGCGACGCTTACCAGATCATGAAAGTGACAGTCAGAATGTGATTTCTAATCATGCAACCTCGAAAACTTTAAAACGGGGTATTCTGAACGATAGTTACGGGGTTAACGACTGAATCTATACAATCTAGACCATATATTAGCCATTCGTGAATGTTCTTTTGGTCAGGTTTCAAATTTTTAAGCGAAAATTTGTCAAAATAAGTTTTGAAGCGTAGTCGCCAATTTGAAATTAGTGCCGTAAAGCACAAGAAAGCTGCCTTCTGATTGGCTAATGTTAACTTCTTGTCAGTAATTCCATTGGTCGGTCAGAGTTCGCGAAAGGTCGGTCTGACGCGACCTATAATGGGATGTCCTCAGATCTTTGTTTAGCGGCAGCAAGAAATAAGATTTGATTTTAATGAGATTGGGATGGCAGTATCTTCAATCAGCAACAATTCACATAATGATGAGTGGTGGAGCTTGTGGTTAAAGTGTTGACTCGTCATGATGAAGGTTTAGTTTGTCTCCACATAGTGGTTCAAAGTCTGATTAATGATGACCCCAGGCATAATGTTCCCTATTTCTGAAACCCAACTCACTCCTTACTACTGTGATGCCATACTCTGAGACTGCCTCGGTGGTCTAGTGGTACAGTGTCCGCCCAGGGAGCAGAAGGTCCGGGTTTCAATGCCTGGCCGCTTCATACCAAAAGATGGTAAAAGATGGTACTTGTTGGTACCCTGCCTTGTGCTGGGCATTAAAGGGCTCAAACAAAAACTGGCCGGCTTTTCTGTGTCTGAATGGGGTATTCATGTTAAATGGTGGCATGGTACCAAAGTGGGCTAGCACTATAAAAATCAGCGTTAGTCGGGACTAGTACAAGCAGTCACTAAGTGCAATAATCACGATGAAAAACACGATGAAAAGCACGATGAAAAGCCCCACTTCACCTCACGTCATGTTCTGAGGGGATGCTTAACAAACACGTACAACAACTGAACAAAAGAATTGAATCAGCCAATCAATATGTAGCCAAGAGTATATTGCATGACATAACTAGCATTATTCCAAAATTTTGCGAGTAGGAGTCTCATGGATTCTTACAAAACTGGTTGCTCATCTCAGCATGTTACCTACGGCTGACATCACCTTCTCAAGGGCTTGTGGTACTGAATTTTAAAGGTGCTCTAATTATTCCAGTTTTGGAATGTGTTTTTCTCATCATTTAGTCCCCTGGAAATCTTACAAAACAATATCTCCAAAAGTTACCCAGTGATCCAGAAGGCTGGGTTTAATGAGACCTGACGTCGAACAGACTGCACCCATTCCTATATCCTCCTTCCGCATCATGGCGGGAGTAACAAAGACATCTTCACATTAACGCTGGATGACAGATATGAATAAACCGGTGATGCTGATAATTGCACAAATCTCATCAAATGAATTTCAACTTTTAAAAAAAATCAATGAAACCCTCAAGGCTTTGCAAAAAGACATCCATAAGTTCACCCCCTCATCACCTAAATTGTCCAGTTTCTTCACGAATGATCCTCAAAGAAATTGCACATCAAAAGTGCCAAAAAGCATTTTTCAACTTATAGAATCCCGAAACTTGATTCTGCCAATTTGAAGAACAAACCCATGGCCTGGAGTTGCCATCTCCTTTGTGGGCAGCTAATACCATTAATTACTTCATCTGTTGCTAGAAGCGATTTCACCCTTCAAAGACACAATTCACGTCATGTTCATTTCAAAATGATGGCAAGTAGACCTAAAATCGATATCTTCTAAATAGAACATATTTTTTCCGCAGTGGAGTTAGACATCTGGGAATACGCCTGGCCTTGCCAGCTCTGCTCCCTACGTTACACCAGTAAAATCAATGCATGTCTAATTCAAATTTTTTTTTCTTATCCTTCAAAATTATGGATCTTGATAAAAAGAAAAGTTCTGGCCATTTATCAAAGCTCTTTTGGATTCTAATCCAAACTGTTGTTTTTATCAAAGCATTTGATTTGATAAAATTCGACTGTTTTCCATGTCAAAATGTTTTCCGACGTATTTTGAATATTTATCTTCCAAACTGTAACAAGTTCAAGCAATAAATAATAGTTAATACATTCAAAGGATTAATTGATCGTAGGTTTGTCATCTAAATAGAGGGTTTGACACTGTGCAGTGATCTTGTGCCTCATCCAAACCACAAGCCAACAATTTTAATTTACAATTTGACGACCTGATGGAAATACTTCTATTCAAGTGCACTTGTACCCTTTGGGGATTCTGTGTTAGAAGAGAGCCCTAGAACCTGATGTTCCTAAGACCCATCTAAATTGGAAGGATTCCAAAGTGTCTGATTGTGTATCATGCTGGGAGACCGCTAAAACTATACTGTCAGCCATTTGACTGGTTGGCCCAAGATTAACAACTACTCTCTGAAATGAACATTTTTTTACAGAAAGAAACAGTTATATATGATATTCCACTATTTAATTTTCATCCATGTTGAGCCAGGAAACTTGACATGTTGTTGTTACCTGAAGGAAAGCCTTTTAAAAACATGTGTATTATGGTTTCTTTTATCTGAAACCATGCACCTAATATATATGAACTGAAGATTTTCTGTTGCCTTGATACAGAACATTACCCTGCCTTGCGCCCAACATTTTGAAGAGGCTAAAACCAGAGCTCCAGATAAGCTTTTGGTGTTGTGGGTATTTTACCCATGCATTTTAAAATCATTGGGTTTCAGTAATGCTATCTGGGTATTCAAATTTCTGTAACCCACAAGTTTTTTACACATGTGGGTATTTAACTTAAATATTTAAAAACACTATTCATCTAGTTCCTGCAAACTGGTTTTGTGTGGGTTCGAGAGCTTTATAGGACTCAAAAATACCACGATACTTTCATAAGAAACTGTGATGGCAAACGATCATTATGTAACTGTCATCGTGGAGTTTGGCAAGGTGGACGGAATGCCCGTTTGAAATTTCAAAATAAGTTAATCAAATACGCAGGGTTACTTCAGAATATTTTGATGATACACACAAGTTATATTTTTGTAGCGTATCTGTAATGTTCGTTGCGTATTTGATACGCTTGGATTTGATTTTACTGCATATTTCTGCATTTCTGATGCGTATTTTACGCAGATACGCAGCTTATCTGGAGCTCTGTAACACAATGACTGATCAGCTCCGAGTCAGTATACTGTCTAAGCGGAGTGCTCATGTTAAACTGACAGCATCGTATCTCAGTGGGATAGCATTATCAAACACAAAAAACATAGACAAACTGAAAACAAAAACAGACTGTGAAACCTATTCAATCCTTTAAAACCTGAGCCTCATGAATATTCATGTAATTCTTCAATACAATTTGACATACTAACAGTTTTTGGTGTTTTTTGTCACACTATTTTTATTCCATTTCACAGTACACAAAATGAGCCAGACTGTCCTCAACATATGAATTTTTAAATATATATTTAGTATCTAAACCGTTTAATTCTAACAAAGTTCCACTTTAGATGTGTCACAAACTATCTTTGAGCAATATCTTTTCTCATCTCAAAAATAGTGTTTGTGAGTAGTCTTATAAAAGTTTGGACTGAGAATGAATTACCCTTAACGTTAGATGTGAATAAGTATTCTAGTTGTTTCCTGGAGATAAATCCATTGCATTTTATTTAACATACTTGTTTTGTTTGTTTGTTTGTTTGTTTGTTGTTCAACGCCACACTATGCAGTATTCAAGATATATGGCAGCGGTCTGTAAATAATCGAGTCTGGACCAGACAATCCAGGAATTGACATCATGAACATCGATCTACGCTATTGGGATACGATGACATGCATCAACCAAGTCAGCCAGTGACCACCCGATCCTGTTGGTCACCTCTTATGACAAGCATTGACTCTTACGACAAGCATTTACCTCTAACAGTAAGCATGGGTAGCTGAAGACGTATTCTCACCGTATTCTCTACCAGACTCCATGGGTCTGGGAAAGTAGGTGTATTTCCATTGAACAGAGGACTGTGGTGGAGTGTGACACAGTCATAACCATCATCATCATACAGATACAAACATAGCAATAACATATCTGTGGACATGCATGCTGTGTCCCATGACTCACAGTGCCAAATTGTGAATCTGCTCGTTGGGATAAATCCCAGCTTTGCTATGATTACATAGCAAAAACAAAGATCTGAGGACATCCCATTAGGGGTCACGTCAGAATGACCTTTCAACTGACCAATCAGAGCGTCGCTTACCAGATCATGAAAGTGACAGTCAGAATGTGATTTCTAATCATGCAACATCGAAAACTTTAAAACGGGGTATTCTGAACGATAGTTACAGGGTTAACGACTGAATCGATACAATCTAGACCATATATTAGCCATTCAAGAATGTTCTTTTGGTCAGGTTTCGAACTTTTAATCGAGAATTTGTCAAAATACCTTTCGAAGCGTAGTCGCTAATTTGAAATTAATGCTGTGAAGCATATGAAAGCTGCCTTCTGATGGGCTTATGTTTATTTCTTGTCAGTAATTCCATTGGTCAGTCAGAGTCCGCGAAAGGTCGGTCTGACGCGACCTATTATGGGATGTCCTGAGATCTTTGTTTAGCAATAGCGAGAACTAAGATCTGATTTTAATGAGGTTGCTATGATTATAATCCTTGGTCTGTGGAAACCATCGTAGATGCTCATGGGCACCTGGTAATGTTAGCAGCTGCGTCACCTTCCTCTCACACTGAGCTGACAGTGTGATCTGAAGTAATCACTGATCAAAGCAGTGCTCCTGAACCTCATCCATCCAAGCATCTTTGCAGCCATTGTTATAGCTTAGGATGATAATATTTTCGTTTTTATCTTGCATGAGAAGTGTTTTTGTTTATTTTCAGTTTGCTATCTCTCTCCCTCCCTCTCTCAACACTCTGATACCTTAAAATAATCTTGCCCTTGAATCCTAGCCTTGCTCCAAGGCTTCTGTGCTGAGGTCGGTGGGTGTATTGTAATTCTATCGTAAAATAGGCAAGTCTAGATAAGCAGACAGTACAAGGACGCCAGTCACTTATAGGGATAACTTGTTCTTATTATTTATATTATCTAGAAATAATGATTTAAACTAATAATTTTTGCCTTAGCAACTTGTGCAAGTCTATTTGATTCCGAACATCCGAACATCTCCTCATACTGATGTCTGTATTTGATGCAACTTCTAGCGTATACATAGGGCTTGTGTTAAAACAATAGGGACACAGAACAATCAGTTTAAACAAAACTTACAAATCATAAAGGTTGTCAGTATGAAGACATAGGATCAATATCCTATCTCATTCACAGGTGGCCCAGTCGTCTAAGGCGCCGCAATTCACTGTGCAGAGTTGCGTCCTTTGGGCATGCCAGAAACCTAAGATTTTGGGTTCGAATCCAAGTTCGCCCCAATTATGTCAGCACCAAACCCATGCTCGTGGGTTTCACCGAAGTAGTAAACGGCTGAGACTTGCATCACTTCAGGCTTTCCTCCCACATTAAGCTGACACACCGTGATATTTAACTGGAATACTGTTTGGCGTTAAACCCAACTCACTCTTTCATTCATTTACGGATGTGCCTGCCAAATTCATAAAAAGACTAAATTACATTAAGAAAAAATAACATTTATGAAATCAACTTCAAAATTTGATTGAACTCTTTATTTTTAAAAAGGTTTCATTTAGTAAATTAACTGACATCATTTTTTAAATTTTTGCATCCTTGAACTTGGCATATTTCCAAGAAATTATATAAAACAAACAGCAGTTGGACTGGTTTGGATGTGATTTTGAAGTTACGAAATACTGTGTAATGATATCAATTTGTTCAAAATTGTAGCACTAGAATTACCACATGGCAGGTCCTTCCGAGGAGAAAGTGACATTTGGTTAATGGCAAATGATTTCCACTTTCCTTATCAAGCAATATGTGAGATTACAGGGACATATGGGGGTCCTGTTCTGCATCTCTGTGGGCGCTGGTCCCTTCTGGTCGTGGAACACATCCCCCTTCTGAAGCAGGGGGACATTATCTCACATGCTAGGTCTGCATCAGGAGAAAGGCCACGGGTGTTACAAAGATGAACAGCAGAAAAAGGCGACCTGAAGGAGATTAACTATACTCACAAACTTAAGAAGTGCACTACACCCTTTTTTTTATCAGAGAAGATGATTCAGTGTCGGAACTGCCATCTGGTCGCAGATGAAGAGAGAGAGCTTGATTGGAAAAATGTGCCTGATTATCTTCAGTTTTAACCTCCTATTCACTCTTCCTTCTTTCACTCTCTATTTATCCCTTCCTCAATCTGCATTCGTCCCCCATTCACTAACCCATCATTTATTCCCTCCTTATTCCTCCCTTACTCCCTCATTCTCCACTCATCATCCATTCTACTCTTCATGCCTCACTCACAAACCCTGCCTTCTTCACTCACTCTTAACTCGTCCCTCACTGAATCATTCTTTATTCCTTCCTCTCTCACTCTTTGTCAACAAACATGCCACAATTCTCAATTCAGTGCTATGGTCATGGGTGTGAGACCTTGATTTGCCCTGTTTATGTTTCTAGGTTTGTCAACACTATACTTGTCCTGGATGGTGTCGGATGGGTGGGGCAGCTTATTGGTTAAAGAATTTACTTGTCTCACTGATGATCCAGGTTAAATTTACCACATTGGTACAAAGAGTGAAGTCCATTTCTGGTGTCCCCTGCCATGATATTGCAGGCATATTGCTAAAAAATTGCTCACTCAATCACTAACAAATATATCCAATGCAGCCCATGCAAGTCTATGATAGTTGGCAAGTCTAGATTACTGAAGATTAGATTACTGCAGTTTCAAAAGAAGAGAGTCTCCTGCTCCTTTTTATTATATTTTATCAATATAATTTAACCAGTGCTTTTTCTGTAAAATCTGTTCACTTCTGAGACGTTATTCAATATCCCTCACTAACTCTGTACTTCTCACTCATTCATTCATTCAGTCACTCCTTCCAGTGGGGATTTCATGATTAGAATTGTCCTCTAGCAACCAATGCTAGTTCAGGGTTCGATGTAAAGAACTTGATTTGATTTACACCCGGTGCATGTTGACATGACAACCAAGTTGCACCAAATAAAACCAGGTTGCACCCTGGTCCCAAAATTAATCGAAGTTGAAACATAGACTGGTCTGCTGCCAGTGTCACATAAATTAATAATGACTTGCTTAAAACATAATAGCAACATGTGCACATAATCGTGAAGTACCCACAGTTTGATGACATCAAGCCGAAGAAAGTATGACAAATTACACATAACACAGGGATTATGTAAAAAAAACATTTTAGAGTTGTTGAATGTGTTCAAAGATTGTGTGTGTGGAGTAAGGGTTAGAATTCTTTTTTACATGCACTTGGTGTGTGCAGACAGGTATTAGGTTGCATTTTTTAATAACTGGCTGCACTGGTGCATCTTTTTTTTGGCTAAATCAAGCCCAGTAGTTGTAAGAGATGACTTAATAGATTGGATGGTCTATCTCCACCACTTGGATAAATGTGGGATGTTGGTCATAATATCAGTCACTGGTTTGTCTGGTCCAGACATGATATTTCAGGCTGATGTCAAATAGTTGGAATATTGCAGTGTAGTGTTAAACAACAAACAAACAAACTTTTCTAAACCCTCGGTGCACCAATCCCTCCTCATTCAATCCCTCATACTGCCTCAGCCAATTCTTGACCCAATTAGGTGATCCGATCAGCAATGGTCTCATTTATTCAAATTGAATTTGACAAATCAATGAAAGTGTTTATGTTTATCAGACAGACAAATACCTAATGGATATTATGTTAAATTAGATTATTTAAATCAAAATAAGACCAAGATTGGAGACATTCTTTATGTAGAATGAGTCTTTGGGACAGAACGGCAGATGATGGATTGTACATGGTCTGTTAATGATATGATAGCTACTTTCTGCTAGGATGAAAGCTTAATGAAAGCATCAGATTCCAGCTGCTGCTGCGGACTAGTGTACTCTCGGGGCTCCCAGCTATCACACGACTTCCCCGGGGGGATTCTGGGGCAGAACAGGACCCCCCCGGTACCCTATAGTTATAACAGTGAACTCAACAGAAGACAGAGTCATCACAATGACTGACTGTATATAATTTTAGTCTAATCATATGAATTGTTGCTCATGCTATCAACCACTGGATTGACTGGTCTAGACTGGATTAATCAGCAGCCTCATACATCAGCTCACAATGACATAAAAAGCTAAATATATAGAAAAAAACATGTCACGTTTTAATTACTAGATGGATTTACATTAAAAAAAACCAATTAAAAGCTGAAACAATGCCAGATTTCTCAATCTCTATCTGTAAAATCACTCTGCTAGCAGAACCATAGACTAACATTTAGTCTCTGAAATCTTATATTAAACAATACCTTTTTTTATTCTAAAAGTTAAAAAACAATCCCTGTGCTGAGTAGGGCTGGCTAGACTTGCTTTTGTATGCATTTCTAGATTATTTTTTTCTCATAAAATAAATATATTCCACGGTCATGGTGCAGGACTAACACACGTACATGCACGTCACTATATAAGTGCAATAATCTAGGACACGACGTTAAACCCGATTTCACCTCACCTCATCTTATATGTTTAGTATTATTTTGAACACTAATTATTTGCAGAACTACAATATTATTTATTCCTTTCTATCACACTTAGGTCCCACAAACTGCCTCCTGAGGCCTGGGATATTAAACACCCTATTTATTGAATGCAACATATGTACCTGAATATATAAGTAAAGCTATTAACATCAATAGACGGTTACGAAGGACATTGTGATCAAACGATTAATGCTTTCACACAAGTTCCATTAGAGGCCATTATAAGACGACTGTGTCTCCATATATAACAGGCTTCTTCTACTGAATGGCATGATTCACTCAACTTGACAGTTACAGTGAGTCACTGGTGTAACGACTGAATCTTTTGTTAAAATTTCATTCAAAGCCTTGGCTAAATCTCTTGATTTTTTTACCTACAAAAATACTGACACATTTGTCACTTGAAATCAGTGGGAACGGAGCAACATCATTGTTGAAGTCATTCAGAAGGAAATGACAGGTCCGGATCAGCTGAACGAGAGCCCATTCATTTCAACTAGGGCCCTGAATGTGGATAAGTAATCTCTATATCAATGTTGACAGTTCGGTGCCCTTTGAACTCTATACCAGCTTCCTGAACAGGCCAATTAAAGCTGTGATACTTGTTTGTGCTTAGCTTAGTTACAAGTAGATTGAACTTGATCATTTCATTTTGCCAAATGTCAAAATACATCTCATGTGATACTTGTATAGCCATTGGTGTACTTTCATAGTACTTGGAAGTGGATTTATATTACAAATCTCCTATATGTCTCTGTGAGCTGTGATTCTTGTTGGGAGAGAGGTGTGTATTTCTCAGTACTTAAAAATATAAATACTAGTCTCCAATATATTAGTCATGTGCCATGACTGGGGGATATATATACATATATATATATCTGATATATATAAATATATAAAATATATATACTTGTTTTTACTTAAAGCCGAGGCAAGTCTAGATCGAACAAAAAGTCTAGTTTCCTTGCTTCCATATATGAAAACAGCAGACAAGGAAAGGTTCTCTTGAAAAAAAAAACCCAAAAACAATTATTTTAAAGAAATGTTTTCATGGACTAATTGTTTAATAGTGTACCAATAGATCAATGTGATCTGTGGGGTTTGTTTGGGTGTACTTGGGGAACATTAGTCTGTCAAACAGACCAAGAAACAAATATGTCCAATACAGCCCATGCAAGTCTAGATTACTGCAGTATCTAAAAATTAAGAGAGACCCTGGGCTCCTTTTTATTGTTTCATAACTGTAATTTAATAACTGTTTATATATGTAAAATATGTTCATTTCAGAGACTAGATGTTAGTCTAGAGGACATGTTCGTTTCAGTCAACAGCTGTTAACATCACTGTTTGCAATGTACATGTGTACATTTCTGTCACATCAAATTGAAATAGAAACTGACACCAAGATCATGCTTTACATCCAAACAAACACACATGGAGATTGGAAATTTACACAGGAAGGTAATATCAAATCTTTCATTGTTGTTTCAGCTGACATGTGAATTCACAATGTAAACACACTAATGATATGCATCACAAGATGAAACAGACAGCAGAATGCTGATGATGAAACAATTCACGACCATGTCCCACACGCCGGAGCATGTCATATCTTATGATCATAACCTGCAGATGTATTTAAATGATGTTTACACAGGCCAAAGGTGTGCAGGTTTTTTCATCACCATCTTGGTTATTTTTTTTCCATTTGGCTCCTACAAGAAAATATACCAGGAGCCAAAATGGTTTTCCTAGGAACTAACACAAACTGACATTTTAAAATTGAACATTTCAGGCTCAGTGGTAATAAATACTAATAATTGCTAATAGTTAAGGATTGGAATTTATTCTCAGATTTGAAAGTTTCATATCTGGTCCAATTTACTAGCTTAGAGTCAGTATTCCTGGCAAATAATGGACTTTTTATTAAACGTAATCTTTCAAATGGTTTTAGCCACGTCTCACGAAAGACACAATGGGGTGTTTGTCGGGTTTTTTTGTGTACTAAATTTAGAACTTTGAGCACATGATGACCATCATCCCTCACGTCACCCCGGATGATGATGTCAAACAGCGAAGTCAATACTCCAAACGCCACCTCTGTGTAAAAACTATGCAAATAGTGCATTCTATGCAGTAGGTACGGAGCTTGCTACAAAAACGCTTTTCATTGGATGCATATATTACAAAACTGGATTACATGAAAATGCACTGATATTTCGACCTGTATTTGATGGGAATTAAGACTAAGCATTGTTTGTAATAGTGTTTACATGCCAGACATGTGCTATGGAATACAGACATTATTTTCTCAAGTAGGATTTGCGAATAGCCTCCAGATATGCATCAGTATCTATAGTAAAGACAACAATAATTAACGAGCCAAATCGGCAACATATATTATAATAAAGGTGCCAATGTTAAAATTCAGTCACATATGCGACCAATCAGTCGCTAATAAGATGGCTGTTTGTTTGCAATAAGTCCAGACAAAATAACAGTTACATTGTCATGCATCTTCCCTTCACATGTGTGTGCATTGATATCAACAACATTGTGCAATCGACAAGATCACAAAACTGTAACAAAGTCGACCTCACATAACTCATTCCTGATAAAACTAATAAATAGCTTTCCTGGCCTGGTTCAAGTGTCCCACACACAACCTGCCCTCTGTTCATCCTCTACAAAAAACTCACTTTCCCACACGCACATCATGAAATATCTTTCCCTGCAGCTATGCCTTCTGGAAAAGAACACCCGGACAATCACTCACATGTTGATAAGTAAACACAATTGGAACCTCCCTGATTAAACTATCTGTGAAAGGTCTGTAGTTTGAAACCTACAGGTTAAAGATTACCCTGTGAAATATACGAGCAAGAAATGGTGTACATATCACTGCAGGCTGCCTGGATCCATATCCAATTAGAAGGGATGAAATTGACATGGGACGTCTTTATCACTCAGCACTGAAATGGAGTACACTACCTGCCTCTTCATCAGTACAGTGCGGGTTATTTAACTACCCTCAGAGCAACGGAAGCCTAACAAACATGATAAGAGACCACCCATGGGTCTAGCTGTCTATTATAGTTCTAGAACTGTCGAGTTTGGTGATATATAGACTTGCACAAGTCTCTAAGGCAAAAATTATTAGTTGAAATCATAAGTCCTAGATATTGTAAATGATAAGAACAAGTTGTCTCTATAAGAGTGAGTGAGTGAGTAGGGTTTAATGACGCTTTTATCAGTATTCTTGTTATGGCACGGCGTGTCAGCTTAATGTGGGAGGAAAGCCAGAAGTGATGCAGGTCTCAGACGTTTACCACTTCGGTGAAACCCACGAGCACAGGTATTGTGCTGACAAACATAGAAAGATCATCGGGGCGAACCGGGATTCGAACCCACAATCATAGGTTTCTGGTGCGCCCGAGGGATGCAACTCTGCACAGCGAATTGTGGCGCCTTAGATGACTGGGCCACCCGTGCAAACCCCCCCACCACCCCTTTAACAGACTGGAGGTACTGTCCACATATCCAGACATGCCTATTATGAGGAATTACTACACATTCATGGATATTTCTTTTAGTAAGGTCTTGGAGCAAGGCTAGGTTGGATAGTGCCTCTAAATTTTAAAGCAGTTGCAAATTTGCTATTTACATAAATGTTGAGCTGGGATCAAAATCAGCTGATGTGACGCATGTATGATAACACTACATTTATAATGCATTCGATATTGAAGTATATATATATATACATTTGTCACAAAAATACAGTCAAATCTCTATTTTGGTGAGATTGATGGTTTTAATGTTTAAGATATCTCCAGCTTCATGATAATAGGTGCGATGAGGCTCAAATTTGAGTTACAAAGGCTGCATTCTTGCATATAAGTCAAAGAAGTCAAGTAGTAAAAGCTTCGGCTCGAAAACATTGACATTCTGGGTTCGTTTCCCCACATTTGTACAGTTTGAATCCAATTGATGTGGGTGGAATGTTGCTCAAAGTAGTGATAACGTCATAATCACACACATTATGTCTGAGGTCAGGTGGACAATCATCATTTATCTAACAGATCTACAAAATATGATGAAAAGTCCACATGTAGTTACTTTTTTTGTAATATTTTCAGTTAAAATTCTAATATGTGCTTTTCACCCTTTTTTGTGTCTAAAGTGGCCGAATATTGTTGATTTTATCAATTTTTTTTTACCCTGTGCAAAATGTCAAAAGGACATCTTTGATTATTATAATGATATGATTTCAGCTTCATCATCATGATCATCACAATGAGACAGCATGTCTGCTAACTGTGACAGAAGATACGCTTTTTATACTGTCTACTTCTCATGATAACAGCTACAGGTGACTGTACCAGACACACTAGCCCCTTCCGGACCAGCAAACAGCTGATGCAGATCCCTGTCTTGTGGATGTCAAACACATCACCACTGATCTCTTTGATGTCTTGTATCAGACTGTAATGAACATGATAACTACATCTCTTAACCCTGATGGCTGTGTGTTGACAGTGACGTGTGATGTACATTGCATGTCCATATCAACCATTGCAGAGGGATCTCAAGGAGGGCCAGTGGTAGCTGGTGCATAATTGCTGTGTGATGTACTTAGCATGTCCATATCGACCATTGAAAGATCAGATGAACCATAGAGATGGACTGGGAAATTGATGGGTGGTGCACTTAGCATGTCTATTGCAATAAGAGACATGTTTGACAACTCTGCATCCATGACTCAGGGTTAGATGCAAGTGAGTTTGTAATGAGGTGTACTTAGCATGTCACTTTCAATAACTTGCATACAGGCATCACCCGTGTACCCAGACTGGCTGTAACAGGAACATGTAGTTAGCATGTTAATTTCAATCAGTCAAAAAGAGATGCATCTGAGACAGCTCTGACTGAGGTAGACCAGTGATGTATGTAGCATGTTCATGGGTTTTCCTTGCCAGGGATGTGTGCTATCTCTGAGATGACCAAGGGCTACTGAGTCAGACAGTGGTTGTGTGGTAATCAGGTTGCCTGGGATGCTTGTTCATAGCTGTCACTCAAGATGAGACTCCAGCAAAGACCCTATCTCTTACTGATAGAACTGTCACAGCTGAGATGTCTATTTCAGAATCATGGGGCTCAGAGATTGTGTCTTGGTGGAGCTTTGAGTACATCTCAAAATGACATCATTAGTCGTGATTCATCAGTGGTATATATATATATATAATGTATGAGAGTTATGATACACATCTATAACTGTACAGGTGTAAAAGATTTTAGAGTGAGTGAGTAAGGCTAGTCTGTCAAACACACCAGGAAACAAATATATCCAATACAGCCCATGCAAGTCTATACTATTAGGCAAGTCTAGATTACTGCAGTATCTGAAAATGAAGAATGCTTGGCTCCTTTTTAAAATATTTTATAACTTTAATGTAACAACTTTTTTTTTCTGTAAAATATATTCATTTCAGAGACTAGATATCAATCGAGAGTAAGGCCACACTGATTTGTATTGGATGCAGAGATGCCAACCCGAACTGAATCTTTGGAGTAACCTGTGGTAGGGCTGGGACGGGTAACCCACAGGACTACCCGGACCCATGGTTAGTCACATGATTATATTGTTTTATGGCAAAAATTATCTTGAACTCTATGGTTACACTATAAGTGATAAATGTTCTCATTTCTTTCTGACTTTGCACACATTCCTTCTGTTGTTGTTGTTGTTGTTTGTTTGTTGTTTAACGCTGCACTCGGCAATATTCCAGCTATATAACATCAGTCAACCTCAGTGTATGCATGACCAGATCGGTTTATTCGTATACCTAAATTTATTTTGACAGGAGTATGGTGAAACTATTACCAATCGGAAATGTTTTAACTATATCTTGAGTCCTACAGTGGGTACCCCGGTAGGGTCAGGTAAAAGGGGGGTGGGTACCCGGGTAGTAAATTTTGACTTGTCCCAGACCTAACCTGTGGGGTAAAACTGCTTAATTTCATGAGAAAAAGAATAATGTTAACAGTACCATGATGCAGGTCTTCACTTAAACATTTTTTGTTAGGCCTAGACGTTCACTTGTAAAAGGGGGCGCCATTTAAGGCATGGGGCAATCAAAGAGTCATATTCAGAACAGTATCCTCTTATACAGTGTTCGAAATGGCAGGTGCATCTCATGTCGGGCCTGTAGTTTCAAATATAATGGGTCCTTAAGTCCTGCAGAAATTTTTATTTTTTATTTAATTATCACAACAAGCTGCAGTTGTTTAGTTTCTTAAGTCTGTGGGTACTGATATCGCCAGACATTTTTTTTATTTCAAAACAATGCCCTAATATGGAAAAAGAAACAAAAATACCCAAAATAGAGGAAGTCCACAAGTCTAGATTCCTTCCTATTTTTTATTAAAAGAAAATTGGACCAAAACAAATATACACCGGTACATCATTTTGAACACACTTTCAATTCAGACTCTAAATGTTATTCTAATAGAACAACTATACTGCACTACAGTACAAGACCCCTACACACACAGAATCTTCTGTCTGTAGACCCAAGAGCAAATATTTAATAAAACAATAAAACAACCACCCCCTCTCCATCCTCATCCCTTTATGCTCCAGGCAGGTACCTGGCAGTCTGAGAGACTTCAGGATCCTCTAATGCTTGTGCTTCCCTTACAGAATTATTGTTACAAAACTTCTATGTAACTTTATTTCAGGACTATATCAACTCTGCTTCCACATAACCCAATCAGTGAGAAACCTGGAAACCATCACTAACTGAACTCTTGTACAATAACAGAGCTAATCCTCCCACCCCTTGACCTTAGGCTTCCTCCCAAGTCCCCCATCTTGTTTCCTGCTAACCTTTTGTCCAGGGACTGACCAGTGGTCAAGAGGTCGTGTGTTTCACCAGCAGCGATTAGTCTGTTTACCACATGTCTGTGGCACCGTGATTCTCTACACTGAAGACACTGCATGCTGCTAGGACATAGAGGTTAAGTGGAATTACATGACCGAAATACAATCAATGTGTGTGCTTTTCGTGAAATCAGTTTAATGGCTTAAAACCTCTTGTAATCATGGTTCAACCCTGGAGTCAGTGTTCATTGATCTGACCAAGTTGATTACTAATCAATGAGGGTTAGACACTGCGAGACAAAACATGGGTCTGTCAGGGCAAACTTTACATGATGTAAGGTAGCTCGTTTACTCCAACATAGACATACAATAGCCATTTCATCATCTTCCCGAGGCAAGAGAGTTAACTGACTTTAAAAGTCCAGTTTCCACCCTTGCCGAACTATGCGGGAATTCCTGGGCTCGATCGTAGCGCCACCAGTGGCTATAACCAATTATGTCCCTTCTATGCCTCTCCCATGGACCATTCAGATTCCACCTCTCGTAGCACTTGCATTCGTATCAAACAAAACGGTGGCGCCCAGTCAAGACGATCTGATCAATAATCAAGATCTATATATTGTGATAAAATGAGTCTTACATCGCGAAGTGCATCAACTCACGTGAGCACCTTGATTAAAAACATGAAAATATTTAGAAAATATCTATTGACAACGAGTTAGCAGTGCACATGCTTTGCAAATCCTGCAATCGACTGAAATCTGGATGACAGTTTACGAAGAGGGTTTCGATTTCGGAGTGGGATTTTGATTGGACTATACATAGACTTGTTAGTCCAGCCAAAATGTAACTCCACAATACCAGCCTAGTTCGGCAAGGGTGGAAACTGGACTTTTATAGTCAGTTAACTCCCTTGCCTCAGGAAGATGCCATTTCATATGCATCACTGAAGTTGTTAATGTACCCGGTATATGGTGGCATGTCCTATGTCCACCACACACAGCCACAAATCCACATGTACACATCTTCCTGAGGCAAGGGAGTTAACTGACTATATAAGTCCAGTTTCCACCCTTGCCGAACTCAGCTGGCATTCCGCAGTTACATTTTGGCTGGACTAACGAGTCTATGTATGCATAGTCAAATCAAAATCGTGTAACGAACATGAGATCCGGTTCCTAAACAACATGGATTTTGGTCGATTGCAGGATTTGTAAAACGTGTGTACCGTCAACTGGGTGTTCAAAGATTTTGCAAATCTTTTCATGCTTTTAATCAAGTGCTCAAATGATTTGATGCACTTCATGGGGAATGACAATATAGATCTTGATTATCAATCAGATCGTCTTGACTGGGCGTCACCATTTTGTTTGAAGCAAATACAAGTGATATGAGAGGTGGAATCTGATTGGTCAATAGGAGGGACATAGAAGGAACATAACTTGTAATAGCAACTGGTGGCGCTACGATCAAGCCTGGAAATTCCAGCCTAGTTCGGCAAGGGTGGCAACTGCACTCTTATAGTCAATTAATGCCCTTGTCTCGGGAAGATGATGTGTATACTGCAAATAGAAATATACACATTTGTCCACACTGTGTGCCAAAAACAAAATAACTTGGCAAACAAAATTAAAGTTAAGTTTTCACGAATTTTGTATTTTTGCATTTATATGGCTTGTATAACCCGTATGTGTCTAGAGTTATCTGCCCTTGTATTATATGAAAATAAAGGGGAAAAAAATACCTCATTTGCAGAATAGGAAATGAAGCAGACGAAATGAGAAAAAATACCACTGCATTTCTTACAGCCTAGGAAAAAAGCAAATCAGCCTAATCACGCTAATCATGAACACATGAACATGGGGTTTATCCTCCACATAGCAGGGGGCGAGTATTTAGAGGTATCATGGCATGTAGCCCATATTCAGTGAAAAAAAGTCAATGCATGAAATCCTGGTATCCACAGCAGCGATCCCAATATCGATCCTTGTTGATATCAGTGCATCAATGTAATCACTAATGACTGCTCATCAAAATAAATATTAACGATATCTTGTTATCTAGCTGATATATCATTAATGATATGTTTGGCCTACAAGTCATGTCCAGACTTGAACCTCATCAGCTAACTTGTACACACACTGGAAACTAGGAGCAGTGCACAGGACAGTTTTGATGTGCATTGCATGTCGATTTCAATACAGAAATGGACGACATTAAAGTTTCATGGGCACATCCCATCTCAGATCGCTGGCTACAGCTAGCTATCAATAAAATGAATCGGATGCATTAAGTTATTGACAAATGTTTTGTTTTCTGCATCACTAATGATGGTTTTCCTGCTGTGTTTGTGTATTTTGTTGCGTCGATATCATGTCAATCAACAGCCAGCCAGCCAGGAAACCATACTGAGGCACACAAGGGAGCTGAGCACATGACAAGCAATTTCATTTCTCACATTAAACAGGCAATATTTATATCAATTTCAAAATGGAAGGATATAGTTTCTGTAATTGAATTGATTGTCATTTAAGAAGCATTTCTATCCGTTTTATTTGATTTTATGCCAGGAAAATCAATAATGCCCTGATAAAAATAATGGAATAAAACCTAATGTAATAACCAGATGCTGCGAAAAGGTTTTACAGTAAGTATAGCATACTGCGGACTGATTCTGACGAGATCTACGCGTGAGAGTGAGAAAGTACTTAACCCTAATCCTACTTGCAGCAATATTCCAGCAAAGCTTGGCAGGCTTTACCAGAAACAGGCTTTACACATCGTCTTAGTATTTGACCTCATTGGGATTCTGGACTGTCTTACAAACCCTGAAACTAATATATATCCAATACAGCCCATGCAAATCTATAATATTTGGAAAGTTTAGATTACTGCAGTATCGGAAAATGAAGAAAGTCTCTGTATTCAATCTCATTAAAATCAGATTTTAGTTCTCGCTACTGCTAAACAACGATCTGAGGACATCCCATTACGGGTCACGTCAGACCAACCTTGACCGACCAATGGAATGACTGACAAGAAGCCAACATTAGCCAATCAGAAGGCAGCTTTCTCATGCTTTACAGCACTAATTTCAAATTGGCGACTACTCTTCAAAACATATTTTGACAAATTCTCGATTAAAAATTTGAAAACTGAACAAAAGAACATTCTTGAAATGCTAATAGAGGGTCTAGATTGTGTGGTTTCAGTCGTTAAGCCTGTAATTATTGTTCGGAATACTCCGTTTTAAAGTTTTCGAGGTTGCATGATTAGAAATCACATTCCGACTGTCACTTTCATGATCTGGTAAGCGATGCTCTGATCGGATGAAAGGTTGTTCTGATGTGACGCCTAATGGGATGTCCTCAGATCTTTGTCTAGCGGTAGCGAGAACTAAGATCTGATTTTAATGAGATTGCCTGTATATTATATTTAAAAACTATAATTTAACAACTGTTTCTTTCTGTCAAATATTCAGAGTCTAGATGTTAGTCTTGGGTTCCAGGTTAGAATAGGTCCCCAGCAACATTTGCTGGCAACATGTAAGAGTTAAACAATTGGATGGTCAGTCTTGGTGACTTGGTTGATTGTGTGTCTTCATACCCAGTGTGGACGTTAATAATCATATCAAGCACTGGATTATCTGGTCCAAACACCACTCTCTACAGGCCGCTGTCATATAGCAAGAATACTGCTGAGTGTGGCGTTAAACAAAAAACAACCTGTATTTGTACCAATGCTGGGGTTGAACCCAGGTTGTGTTTTTTGTTGAAGGTTTTATTCCCCCTTGTCACATCAACAATTCCGTCAGTTATCAATGCTCTGGTGTGGAATAGGGTTTATCTCAATGCAATATCTGAGTGAGTGAGTGAGTGAGTGAGTGAGTGAGTGAGTGAGTGAGTGAGTGAGTGAGTGAGTGAGTGAGTGAGTGAGTGAGTGAGTGAGTGAGTGAGTGAGTGAGTGAGTGAGTGAGTGAGTGAGTGAGTGAGTGAGTGAGTGAGTGAGTGAGTACAGTTTTAACACTGGTTTTTAAAGCAATATTCCAGCAATACAATGTCAGGGAACACCAGAAATGGGCTTCACACATTGTACCCATGTGATGAACTGATCCCAAGCCAGGCCTTCGTCATGATGAGAGAACGCTTTAATGACTATGCTACCCCACCGCCCCCACAGCTATCCCACATGCATGGATTCCTAACTTATCTGCCACGAAAGCCTGACATGTGATGGTGTTGAATAAAACATTACTTTCTGTCTGGAGGAATGTATTCTCAGTAAGTACTATTATCATAAATGGAAAATTGGATCCATTATTTTACACACATACACTCATTACCATAATGACTGCTGCAAGATAGCACATCAATGGCACTGATAGACGTGCTTATCAACCTAATTACAAGCTGCTATTGAGATGGCCCAGTTTCAAGAAAAACAAGGGCAATAACTCTACAAGACAGAATCTGATCATTCTAATTTTCAAGTGAGTGAGTGAGTTGGGTTTAACACCGATTTTAACAGTATTCCAGTTATATCAGGGCGTGACAGGAGGAAAGCCTGAAGTGATGCAGGTCTCAGATGTTTACCACTTCACTGAAAACCACGAGCATGGGTATGGTGCTGACAAACCTAGAAACATAATCAGGGTGAACTAGGATTCGAACCCACAATCATAGGTTTCTGGCGTGCCCAAGGGACACAACTCTGCATAGCGAATCACGGCACCTTAGATAACTGGGCCACCCAGGCCGGGCCCTCTAATTTTCGAAATTCAAAACAACACCAATGATAGTTTTCCTATATTATTCTAACAGTGTTTGACAAACAGATTGAAGTGCAAAGAAAAAAGAAGGCTGAGTGCCCTCCATTCCTATTCCTCACAATTCCCATTCGACACTTTTTTCATATTTTGCAAAATATAATCATTTTTTATTAAAAATTTATTAATAATAAATTCCCAATGTTTACTAAAATTTTTAGCATGCTACAATGTGGTGTACATGGTATATCTGAGTACAAAACATTTAGATGCAATTTCTGCAGCAACTTGTTGTGATCAGACACTATTTTCCCTGTTCTGCTGTGTAGCTTTGAATAATGAACTACAGGGCCCACTTGCACAAAGCGATCTTAGCGCTACAACTATTGTAAGCCTATGTTAAAGTATGGGATCATCTATCTTAGCGCTAAGAATATTGTAAGCCTATGTTAAAGTATGGGAGTTAAGATCATCTATCTTAGCGCTATGACTATTGTAAGCCTATGTTAAAGTATGGGAGTTAAGATCATCTATCTTAGCGCTAAGACTATTGTAAGCCTATGTTAAAGTATGGGAGTTAAGATCATCTATCTTAGCGCTAAGACTATTGTAAGCCTATGTTAAAGTATGGGAGTTAAGATCATCTATCTTAGCGCTAAGACTATTGTAAGCCTATGTTAAAGTATGGGAGTTAAGATCATCTTAGCGCTAAGCATGCTAAGATCGCTTTGTGCAAGTGGGCCCAGTACTCAATATATGAACAAACATAGTAGCATGTGTACAAGGACTTATCTGGACCTGGTCACAGGCTGATGTTTGGCCCCGACTAAACTGTTACAAATGATACTAAACATTCTAAAAGGGAAGCTAAAATATTCCCAACTGATGTCAATACACTCATAACTAATGTGATGGCTTAATCAAGGTGACTGAAATCAGGAAATCCAAGAAGAGCCTTGAATGCTTACATTACATTGTTGCATTGAAAGCATGGTCACAACATAATGTCAAAATATCTCTGACATTAAAAACGTACATACTATGAAAAGAAAATCCCAATTTTGATTAAAATAAGAATATTTTCCCAATTATCCAGCCAAAAGCATTTTGTTTGGAATCCCAGGGAAATACCTGCAGTACCAAATAAAAAATATCTACACAAGTTAGGGACAAACATCATTTTAATTTTAATAAACTTCATTATTTTATGCAAAAATATATGTTCAGTCATAGCAAAAGTTCCCTTAGGGCATGGCTACAAAATATCGACATCTGGTGATTGTTATAAATGTTCCTATTTAACCGACTGTACCTACCAACCTCATACCTACATAGGTCAAACCTATCTACATACTCAATCTCAGCTCACGTATAGCTTCCATTCAATACTTTATAGCATTATGAATGATGTTCAGATGTATATAGTAAGCCATTAAGCAGGTGACAACAGTGACAGGTGGTCAGCTGTGACAAGCTGCTGACATGAACAACACATTACACCTGACAGAATACCTGTAACCCTTCTAACTACGACTTACCATGCTTAAGTTTATACAGCACTAGGAGGCATGTATGTAAATGATCACAATACAATGACGTGGATCCTGATGTACTGCCCTCACCTTATACACCACTAAACCCTACACATTGTAATCGGATAAATGTATTCGACTAAAGAAATAAGCAATAGCAGAGATATACAGTTATACCTTGTTAAGACGGACATACCAGTAAAATTGCCCGGTGTAATAAATGTCTGGATTAACAAATAATGACTGGGAGTTTCTAGGATTCCAAACTAAGTAAGCAGGCAAATTAGGAAAAAATTCATTATTTTGCGACATTACAAATTTTGTAAAGCCCTATCTTCTTAAATTCATACCGTATATGACCGTGTATAAGCCGAATTTTGAGGACCAGAAAAAAGACTCTGTAGAAAGGGGTCGGCTTATCCACGGGATACACTTTCATGGTAGTATTTTTCAGATCGTGATCTGTCAGAAACATCACCTGAATGATGGTCCGATAGATACAACTTCCCGAAAGTTTGGAAGTTGCCACGACTAGAGCCATTATTGTTATAAATTATCAATAAAGTTATTATTATACACCAATGTTGTCATTATTAAAAAAATGTTATGCATGTTACCACTTCCGATAATAAGTTTTCAATTGAATGTTCAAAGTTTATCGTTCTTCGTAAACTCCACAATCTGTATCGGCGAGTTATTCCGTTCGCCATTTGCAAAAACATGTGATCAGCTGTTTCCTGTGACGTCACAAACGGTGACCACTGTGACTGCTTCCTGTATTAGAACACTGTTCGACACAAGAAGACCCTGGGTAGAATAGATCTTCAGCAACCCATGCTTGCCGTAAAAGGTGACTATGCTTGTCCCAAGGTGACTAACAGGATTGGGTGGTCAGGCTCGCTGACTTGTTTGATGCAATTGCGTGGATCAATGCTCGAAAACAATGTATCTTATACAATAATGCCTCTTCCTTTTTATTGGTCCTGTACAGGACCAGCCATTTGATATTTTTATATATTTTTGTGTGTGTGTGTGTGGGGGGGGGGGGGGGGGGAAGGATTTTGTGCCGAGAAACGACATTTTTTCAGCTACAGCTCACAAAACCAGATATTTTTCTTTTATCTGAAACTTATTATGATGAGCCTGTATTTCTATTAAAGAAAAACACCTTGCGACAAAGTAATTTTTGTTGCAGGCAATTTCTTTTCTTTTGCAACACTCTGAAGCTTACTTATTTTTTTCACGAATTTTTGGGACATTTTATTTTTTTGATAAAATCCTTCATTAGTCCATGACAGTGAAAGACAAGTCACATCTACACAGCCATAACATCAGTTATAACTATATTAACATTGTTACATGAATTGGGAAATCTTAAATCCAGACTTGTGGCCTGAGTATCAGTCTCCAAGGTGGTCTGCATAAATCCTTGAATGAGTACATGGTAATTAGGCTGTGGGTATATCCATGTATGTATATGTTGCAACCCAATCATCCAGTCAATAATTTCACCTTTTGTTTACTCCTTTTCCGTAAAATCAACATATACCTATTCCATGTATGCTTTAACAGATTTTGTTTAGGTCCATGATGTTATTTAACAGTGTGAATAACTAGAAATGAATAGCCAGTGAAGTGTTTCTCCATCTTTTATCTCCCCTGCTAAATGTTGCTGGCTTGACAAAGACACAGCTAGAATGATACATCAACAAGCAATCCGAGGTATTAAGTAGCAATGGGTGTGCCCGATTTGGAGAATTGATATGAAAAGTATGGTAAGAAAAGAGATAATGACAGTGATGGGAAGCCAGATGTAGCAGAAATATCCGATATTAAAGGATGTTATTGTATGGGAGTTCACTAGCCCATGGTCGCCGTGTATTGATACATTCCTTCAACTTCAGTAACTGTGCTTATGTTAAACACTTCACTGGTTCACTATGAATGATTCATCTCAAACAATGATTCACTTAAACTTAAACGATTCACTTGAAACTTTCAAGATTCAACTTAAACTTTTATGTTTGGCCTTAACTTCAATGATTCACCTTGAACTTCAATGATTCACCTTTAACTTTAAAGATTCAACTTTAACTTCAAAGATTCAACTTAAACTTCAAAGATTCACCTTGAACTTCAATGATTCACCTTAAACTTCAAAGATTCAACTTAAACTTCAAAGATTAAACTTAAACTTCAAAGATTCACCTTAACACGCTTAAACTTCAAAGATTAAACTTAAACTTTTATGATTTGCCTTAACTTCAATGATTCACCATAAACTTTTTGGTTCGACAGAACATTAGAAATTTACAGTTGAAGCCTGAAATACTTATATATGTATGTGGCACATATCTATTTTCACTCCTGTCTCTTGCCCTACTGACAAGAAAAAGCAAATTAATTAACAAATACAAAACATTAGATTGGTCTGGCCAAAAAAACATAGTCATTAAAGAAATCGCAGCCTAAGCATTTCTCTGAAAAACATTTGATGAAGGAATGATTCATTTGTTGTCTTCACACTTAGTCTTAAATAACTCATGTATGGGCGTATGAAATGGGAGTCGAAACAGAGTCATATCATTTAATCATTAGGCTTTAAGTGGGTCTCCGCTCACAATGACCTCAAAGACGTCAAGGTCACTTTGCAGTACAACATCACCCATCTATTGAAGGCCTGCTAATCCTTCCATACATAAGGAGTTCCTATTGGCCTAGTTCAGCTTGAATGTCAGACTGATGGCCACTGAGACAGGTCTGGCCACCCAGGAGTTTCCTAATTGACTTCCTTTATCAATATGTACTTTTCTTAAAGAGAACTCATCAACCATGTAAACATTTAGAATGAAATATGTTGAACTTCTCTTGGACATGTTAGATGTATGAATACCATTAAGTCGTGAAGAATAGGTCTTCAGCAACCCATGCTTGATGTAAAAGGCGATTTTGCTTGTCGTAAGAGCTGACTAACGGGATGGGGTGGTCAGGGTCGCTGACTTGGTTGATGCATGTCATCATATCCCAATTGCTTGGGTCTATGCCCATGATATCAATCACTAGATTGTCTGGTCCAGACCAGATTATTTACAGACCGCCGTCATATAGCTGGAATAATGCAGAGTGTGCCATGTAACAACAAACAAACAGACTTGCCAAATATTGTAGACTTGCATGGGCTGTACTGGATATATTTGTTTCAGGGTCTGTATCACAGACTACATTTTCCCTTCCGCCCAGCCCTTACAATAATGCAATATCTCTACATTTAGCATGTTTAGCAAGTCTAGATTTTCCACACGTTGTGAATCTCACATCTCAGTCACAGGGGCTCCTTTTCAATTTAAAAGTACTTTTTTTTCTGTCAAAATCCTATATTTTCAGAGACTAAGCACTTGTCTGATAGGTAAGCTCTGGACCTATAGTCTGATTGGAGATCCCACATGGCCAATCAGGAAGATACTGAATTCATCGTACCCAGATTCCTTGCCAAATCCTGTTACATTGCTAATACTGTCAACTTTAAGAGTAAAAACAAAAACCTAAAACCACTGACATGCATACTTTTTCCCCATAAAACATTTGGGCTAAAACCTTTATTTAACCCTTTTTATTTTTCAGCGAACTTCACTCACGCCCGTGTCACAAATGGCAGGATGGACTTGGTTTTGCATTTCATGCAAAAACGCACTGAATAAATGGCCTGACATTTCTCTCTGTTGACAGTTGAGAAGTTTAATTCCTCGTAAGTGAAGAAGTTTCGTGCTTTAGTAGAAGATCAAAGCAACAGTCTGACTGCCTTAATACAAATGAAGACGAACACTGACTGTAGAATAAAGAATAATGTTCCAATGTAAAATGTCCTCAATTTAATTCCACAGAAGCACAAAGGTGGTAAAATGTTTTCAAACAGTTCCTCGGTATTGAGTGGAGTTTTTGACAGTTGTTAAAGCACACTAATGTAATATAGATTTGAGTTATTACCAGAGAAAGCTGCATGGAGTGGTTTGAAATACACATTTAGAATCTGTGCCAGGCCATAAGAGGATGTTTAATTTCACTTTGTTTCAAGTAACCAAGGAAAACAACAGAATAAAGTTTGTACCGTATTTTCTTGAGTATAGTGCGCACCCATGTATAACCCATGTAAATTTTGATTTACCGTTTGAATTATATTTTTTTTCAGCTAGGCATTGTTTTATACCCAGGGATTAAGATTACCTTGTGTATTTCTCTTAAACTAAGCCGGACACAGCGATCAGCTGTACACGCGTCTTCTTGGAATCTACCGGTGATTCGGTCAAGACACACCCAATGATATAACTTTACAGTATTTTAATGCAAGGATCGGCAAAAGTTGTATCTGAAACTATTTTTTTATCAGGAATAATATATTCCAATATCTTAGATGCAGCTTTTACTAAACATATCTAAAATAATAATAACCCTAAGCAAAGCAGCTGATCGCTATTGCCGGGTATTATTTTTTACATGGAACCAGTCTGACCAGTCAACCGTCAAGGCTCCTGTGCACGTGATCGCGACAATAACGTGTTGACATAGAATCGTCCAACAAAAACAAATATGACTTTTAACGAATCAAAGTATGGCATTTATGATATATGTATCCATTCCTGTCAAATAAAGTTTGTTTCAAGGCGTCAATAGCGGTAATCTGACCGTGGTTGCTGTTAATAAAGGTGAGTTGTGCGATCTTCCGATCGCTTCACACATGAATTCGTCGAAATTAATTAAAACAATATTAAAAGGAATTTTGAATAAGATTAATGAAATAAGTTACAAACATAAGTCCAGATATACAAAGAACACTTTTTATAGCCAGACAGTGTAATTACAGGAATAATTTGTGAACTTCATTTTGGATTGGTTGACATGGTATTTCCGTTGTTACGTGCTCACGTTAATGTCTTTCCATGGGGCAAAAACATCAAAACTCATTAATTTGTGTATAATTCTTCAAGTTTCAAGGACAGTTACAAAGGACTGTTCATGTATCATGTGAATACAAGGGCTATGGACCTCTTCATGTTTCAAGGACAGTTACAAAGGACTGTACGTGTATCATGTGAATACAAGGGCTATGGACCTCTTCACGTTTCAAGGACAGTTACAAAGGACTGTACGTGTATCATGTGAATACAAGGGCTATGGACCTCTTCACGTTTCAAGGACAGTTACAAAGGACTGTACATGTATCATGTGAATATAAGGGCCAGGGACCTCTTCACGTTTCAAGGACAGTTACAAAGGACTGTTCATGTATCATGTGAATACAGGGGCTATGGACCTCTTCACATTTCAAGGACAGTTACAAAGGACTGTACATGTATCATGTGAATAGAAGAGCTAGGGACCTCTTCATGTTTTCAAGGACAGTTACAAAGGACTGTACATGTATCATGTGAATAGAAGAGCTAGGGACCTCTTCATGTTTCAAGGACAGTTACAAAGGACTGTACATGTATCATGTGAATACAACATGTAGAAGAGCTAGGGACCTCTTCAAATTTAAAGGACAGTTACCATGGTTACAAAGGACTGTACATGTATCATGTGAATATAAGGACTAAACAAATTACCACAACGTCACGTTCTGTCAGTGATACTTAAGGTTGGGTTGTGACATGTTTCACTGAAGGAAGTAACTGTAGTGTCAGCAATTATTACAATACAAATCACAAATATTTCAAATTATCTGCAGTCTGCACCAAAAAATAAGAGTCTATCAGACCAAACCTGTCATTTTACATCACTTTGGACATCTGTGTGTAACTGTTGACAGTGTCTAGTCAGAAAATGTATCCCCTAGAAAAAGTGAGACGTACTTTTTAGAAAAACATCACATCAATTTCCGACAATTGCAACAAAAGAGCTACTGGCGATGGCACCATGGTATGTACTTTGTGTGTCTAGTTTTGGTGTCTGTTTCAGTGGCTGGCAGGTGACGACACTCAGACACACTATACACATCCTGCACATCGTAAACATCACATCAACTAGAAAATTGACAACCAAGCAGTTAGACGTGTCATGGTGATGCTTTTCCTTAAATCAGCTGGTGTGATCTTTTCCACTTCAGTCAATCGTCTTTGACAGTCAGCCCTGCTAACTGGCCCTGAACTGCCCTTAAGCCCGACTAGGTCATCTATTTCAACATGTCAGGAAATGTCAGAATTCTGTCTCGTGGGGATTTCAATTGGATGGTTCAAATTCTATCAGAAACTTGTTGTAAATATGCTGTATTTCAGCAGCAAAGATCTCACACTAATCCCTTGAGGAAGGAAGATTCATTATTAGAGGCTTATCCTAATTCTCTGTTGCCTTCTGTCTCATGTGTGGTGTAAATATCACGTCAATATCACGTCAATTTCATGTCAATAACAGTACTGACATTTTGACAGGTATGAGCCACACCCACTTATCTTCAAGACTATGTTGCCATTGCAAAGCCAATATCGACACCAGCAATCAATAGACACTGGGATATTAATGACATGATAATTTATGCTAATCTTGGGAAACATTGAGCTCTGTGTCGTAAATTTCAAATCAATTTCGACTTTATTTCAGTGTCACTGAATGAAGAGGTTCATTGACGACACCCATCCACTCCGACATTGACAAGATAGACCGGTGATAAGAGCAGCTCATTGTCAATAGCTGGTAATGTTAGATGGAGCCCATCTCTCCTAGTGTACAGATCTTTGAGATAGCATGGCCCAGTCAGGTCAGTGACAGACGAAGGAGATAGAGACGTGATATATACACTATTTCCTCTAAAAGATGCACCCATGTGTGTAGCTGTCCGGATATTATTGGAGACACAACATATTTCTTTTATTAGGGGCTCTATTTCTTTACCAGAGTTTAGGGACTCTAGATTCTAAACCTGATTATATACAGAAGACCTATGTCCATTTAAGACCCTAGTTCTTTTGTTAAAAAATTCCACTTTTGTTTTAAGCAGACGATTATAACTTTATTAGAGACTTAGTGTCTGTTAGGCCAAAATATATACATGTGATGTATACATGGTATATGCTGGTGATCGTTCATCAAATGCTTCACCAGGGCTGCATCTGTTATATACCCCCTGTAATTGACCAGGTATATATTCAATTTGGTTGTGACCTGGCATCTATAAGAGACAAAAGCAGAGAATCATTTATATAGTGTTGTACTGCACTCAGTCTAACGGACACACTGTCTCTATTTAAGATGTGGCCTCTATTCTTCCATTTCTTTTGCATTGAATCCCAGTAATTCTTTAACCTCAACATCTGTTGGATCCCATCATCAATTGAATCTTAGGATTTCTTAAAGCCCAGCATCTACTGAATCCCAGCATCTATTGAATCCCAGAATCTCTTGAATCCTATGATCTACTAAATCCCAGCATCTATTGAAACCCAGAATCTCTTGAATCTTAGGATTTCTTGAATCCTAGCATCTATTGAATCCTAGAATCTCTTGAATCTTAGGATTTCTTAAATCCGAGCATCTACTGAATCCCAGCATCTCTGGAATCCCATCATCTGCTGAATCCCAGGATCTATTGAATCCCAGCATCTATTGAATCCCAGAATCTCTGAAATCCCAGCATCTACTGAAACCCAGCATCTACTGAATCCCAGCATCTCTGGAATCCCATCATCTGCTGAATCCCAGGATCTATTGAATTCCAGCATCTATTGAATCCCAGAATCTCTGGAATCCCAGCATCTACTGAATCCCAGGATCTATTGAATTCCAGCATCAATTGAATCCAAGAATCTCTGGAATCCCAGCATCTACTGAATCCCAGCTTCTCTGGAATCCCAGCATCTACTGAATCACAGCATCTCTGCAATCCCATCATCTGCTGAATCCCAAGATCTATTGAATTCCAGCATCTATTGAATCCCAGAATCTCTGGAATCCAAGGATCTATTGAATCCCAGCATCTCTCAAATCCCAGCATCTATCGAATCCCAGCATCTACTGAATCCCCGCCTTTATTAGGGGTACATGTGTCCAGTCAGGCAATGGTGTTCATCAAACACTTATTGTGACTGTCTGTATAGACAGAGAGATGACTGTATATGATAGATATATAAATACCAGTAGACTACACAGTAAATGCATCAAGTATATTGTTATGCATGTCAAGCAAAAGGCAGAACAAAGTATGTGTGTGCTTCCAGATACATTCTGAGCAGCACCTGATGATATTAACTTTACCATTGTTAACTTGCACTTTTTTTTAACAAACTTTTTCAAAAGTGGTATTTAATGAACATTGATAGGATACAGGGCTATGCATGAATTAGGTGTTGCGTTGACCACAATAATGATGTTTGTTGTTTAATAAACTAATATATGTGAATTTAGGAAAGTAAGAACTAAAACAAATGCCAATTCTAAACCAAATGATTGTTTGCCAATGTCCTTAACAACTAAGAGCACTTAGTTCGGTACCCTAGATAAATCCAAGTTGTATATGACTTCATTATTAAACACCATTGACCTCACTATACCATGTGTAGCAACATACAGATATGACAGAACAACATACTGATATAATTCATTCTATATTATGTAAATTATGTAATTATTCAATTCGTAATGATTTTCATATAGCACAACATAATAATCGTTCACGCTCAATTTAGTCATGTAAACATGGTAAATATAACCAATTGTTTTTAGCACATGCTTTATTATGTACATTTCACCTTACACTGCGTACATTTCATGACAGGTCAAAGTCATCAGGTTGTGACAGCACTGTGACAACATGTGCCGGTCATTGACATCTGTTACATAACAAGCACCTGTTCACCAGCAGTAGGTGAATGAATGTGTTAACGTATCCACTATGTCATGTTATGTACATAATCAGCTGATTGAAATATCACTGTGACAGCTGTCAAAATCAAGGATGGCTTACAGGATAATAGTTTGCCTAACAGCTGATCATAAAGATGTTTGCTTTGTTTAAGTCCAATGTATATTTGCAATAGATATATAACTTTTCTATCATGACGTTTGGGTTTATTTAAAAATCCGTGAAATTCTGTGAGTCAGAATAATGACAAACGAAGCAATGTCCAGAACAAAATATGAAAACTGTGAAGAACAAACTTATTGGACCTTTCATTTGTCAACAGCAAAAACCTTTGAATCATGTAACCTGTTAAAGGAACCAACACTCAAAGTTGAAAGTATCGAAATATAGCTCACGTTTCTTCGCGGAATCAAAAAATCTTATTATGGACTATAATTTCAACTGGTTTGACACATGTTTGGCGCTATTCTCGCTGCACTGCGCGAAGCAACTCCTTTCAGAGAACTGAAGAATGAGAAGCTGTATATCATAACAAGAGTCAACAATAAAGAGCTGCAGACATGTTTTTGTTGTTGATAAATGCATTCACGACTTTCAAGGGAAAAGGATTATGCACAGCAAAATACTATAAGGTATTCCTTTATTCCAATATCCTTCTTGACTCTTTGAGCTGGCTAGACTTGCTTTTGTATGCATTTCTAGATTATTATTTTTTCATAAAATAAATATATTCCACGGTCATGGTGCAGGACTAGGTCGAATGAGCTGTGTTCATGTTGAATTCACATGTCAATTCACTGTCATGCACATGACACATTCTAAACATTTCAACTTCCGGATTTCTCACAGCAGGCTGAACCAGGTTTCAGAATTTTATTCAAAATTACCAAATTCCAAGTTTTTAAGGAACTGACTGTTTGTCTTTTCACTCGCACTTCAATGTCTTTCAAAATTCAATGCATGTCGTCTTTATGAAAATGGAGCTTGGAGAAATTGAAATTCAAGACCAGTCAAAAAAACCCAAAGCCTTCACTCTATGGATAATTCATTTTGTTGCTAGGTTACAAAATCAATAAGTAATTTGTTTTGTGGTCAATTCTAATAATGTCAATTTCAATCAAAGAAACATGAGTCACAGCGCATCAACTATTTGATTTAACAAAATGCATCTTAATTGCAAAATTTCGGACAAGCAGTCTGTGACTTGAATTAATTCACAAATGTTTATAGAAATTTAGCACATTATTCACACTCAACATTATTTTAAAAGGAATTTGTACCCTCCTAAATTAAGAACTATCCCTCAACACAGAATACTGTATTGTGAGAATCATAAAAAAAAATATTTTTTTAAATATCAGAAAAAAATATATACATAAATACTCAAACACTAATTATTCATAATTCACATGCCTTATGTAACAATATCAAAATAGGTTTATAACAAATCAATTTCACTGTTGTTAATTTCACAACTGAGTGAAGCCTGCAATTGGCAATGTCACTTCAACGCATGTACAGGTTCTTGGGCTCCCATTTCGAGACAAGGCCTTATGTCCGCTGTAGTCTTGGTGAGTCACAGCTTCATTGCAAATTGACATTGTCTTAGCATTGTTTACTATCATCACTCTGACGAGACAAGGCAGCCTAATGAAGAGACAATCGGCCCTGTAACCATAACTGTTTTGTAGAACTGTATGGTATCTGGGATGTATTACGTAATGTAGTTTCCACAATGAAAAGCTTTGGGCTGACAGACTGCTTAATTACCTCTCAGCTTAATCAAACTGTTTGATGTGGCTATTGTGTTGGTTTAGCCCCCACACACTACAAAGGCTGGGATAATCTGGATAGGTAAGGTTGTGTTGTGAAATCTGCTGAATGATCTGTTGAGAGAAAGGTTTGGGGCTGTATGGCTATCAGTGGGAAGGATTAACTATTTAACATTTTATTCTTAATTGCAATTATCTGTTATTCTGTTAAGCCGGTGATTGTGTTGAGTTCTGATATACTTAATATCCCATGGGAAGGGTGAATAATTATATACATTGTTGTTTAGGACCATTGTACCAAGAGACAATATCTACACATTTATTGAAACATTGTTGAACAAATTTTTAAAATGTTATTTTAATATAAGCTTGTTTAAAATAACTGTTGTTTGTTTTTTAACGGCGCACTCAGCAATATTCCAGCTACATGATGGCGGTCTGTAAACTAATGGAGTCTGGACCAGACAATCCAGTGATTGACATCATGAGCATCGATCCATGCAATTGGGATCGATGACATGTATCAACCAAGTCAGCGAACCTGAACACACGATCCAGTTGACCTGTATGTCACACAATGTGTTGTACAAAAGTATTGTAAAAATAAATATTGTTATAATACTGAAAACAATAAGCATAAATATGATTATATATACTTATCATCATTTTTCATTAAATGATAACGGTAATAAAACGGATCAGATTCAGTAATGAATGAAAATGTGATGATGTTGAATACATACATATTATTATTATTATTACTATGATGATGATGGTGAATGCTTTCCGTCGGAGATAGTGACACTAATATCAACCCGAGTCACGGAAGCGATTTTAGATCTACCATTATCATTCAATGAATAAGATATGAGTAATCATGTTAAGAGGCCACAACTCTCACCTGCACACAGCTGCATCGCCGAAGCCACTTTGCCGACCACGGGGGTGATGACGTCCCTGACACACACCGACATCACCCCCGTCATGGAGACAAGCAGCCCCAGACCGCACCCAACGCCCACCGCGACGGTCGCAATCTGCCAAAACACGCTCGGTATATCCCAGAAAGTTGTATATCTACCGCACTCGCGCACGATCACCAAGTGACCATCGTCGTCTAATTTAGGATAGTTGCATCTTCGAAATACTCCAAAATATATGGGTGTGGAATCACTGAAGGCTCCATGTAGCCAGTAAGGCATATAGAATCCAACACTTGCTGCCACTGTTGCAAGAAGAGACAGAACTGCCCAGAATATACCCACACATGACAGACCGGATAATTTTGACATGGCTAATTCGTAAAATTCGTTTTGCGATATCTTAGATGTTTTGCTCCGTTGTCTGACTGCCAAGCCCCGCTTTCAGTAAGCAGATAGGAATTCTAAGCACTCAGGGATGTGACTTTTCCCACATTACGAACAGAGTGCGAATATTTGAAAATCGGTCAGAAAAACGGGAACATTTCACACTCAGTTGTACTTGCCTGTCGCAACGTCTTGAAGAAATTCCTTGGCAATTTTCCGGAATGACAAAAAGGTGTATGGAGGCGATTTTCCAGTCACGAAAAAAACTTGTACTTCCAAATGAAAGAATTCCAACCACAAGAAAGATGTCTTTATGACGCTCACACGCGTCCGTCCTCTGCGACAACGGAATAGCCAAACACTATATATTACCGTTATGCTCTCTGTCCGATGACTCGCTGGCTGCTGTTGTCAAAACGTGCGGGGTCCTCTTTGCGCATGCACATCGTAATTCCAATGCAAAATGTAAATATCGGGAAGATAAATCTATCCAAAATCAGCTTGTCCTTCAGAATAACTGTCAACTGACACAGCAGGGAGAAAAGCGTGACCGTGCGATAGGTCGTTGTGTCGCTCTGCATACAAACAGCACAACCACCGGTGTTTCGCTGCCGCTACTCATTCACTTCGCTGGCCCCAATCGAGCATAAAACTACCGCATCGAGGAAGGAGGTTAAGCTATTGACCAATCACAACGCTTTATCTATTAATAAATCAGTTTGTAAACAAACACACGTGGAGCAAGCGACTCGCCCGGCTTGTCCAAAATGTACTTTGTGCAGTTAGTTTGTGATGGTATGAATCATTAACTTCTCTTGCAAATCAGATATCTCCATTACGACTTTTTTAAAGACACATGTTTTATATCAACGATATATGTGATATTTTGAAGACAATGTTTACCAATACAAAAGCACCAATAATCTACGCACTATTGAACTACGCACAAACTTCGAATTCACACATATTCCGCTTATAACAAGAACGTATGAATAACAACTCCTATACAAAACTGTAGGGATTATACAGAAGTTGGTGATGGAGGTGGGTCTGTCACTGGATGTTGTTTTTTTATAAGAAACTTTGTTGCAGTTCATGCTCGAGAAAGATAATAATTTAGCCTCAGGTTTTTGCACACAAAAATAACAATGCATTGCGGGTCCAAAGCAAATGTTTACAGAAAGAAATGAATGTCAGGAAGCAATGACAGGAAATTTACAAGCTTAGAACATACATAATCATCCCCCCCCCCCTCCCCCCCCCCCCCCCCCCCCCACACACACAAACACCACAGCCACCACCCGCAACCCCCCCTCGCCCCCCTCTGTATATGACATGGTCGTCCAATGGTGACGACAAACCTGCCGGGTGAGGTTGGTCGGGTTGCAGATATCACCAGGTTGGGGGTGTCATAAAAAGGTCGCATTTACATGTGTAATTGCCCATAACTATGTCATTAGTGAAGAGGGGGTAGTTCATTAATTATACATTCTGTCTGTACTACGGATATTTGTAGTTTGGAATGTTACCATTATGTATATAGTGAGTGAATTGGGTTTTACGCCACCCTGAACTGTATTTCAGTTATATCGCCATGTGTTAGTTTATGGAGGGAAGCCCGACGTTTTGCAGGTCTCAGACGCTTACCAGTTTGGTGCAACCCACGAGCATGGATATGGTGCTGACAAACATTAAATTATATTTAAAGGGTGTTTACAGCATGCAACTAGTTACCCAAATCGTGATGTTTGATAGTCTATACGTTATGCACTCCAATGATCATCGATCCATTCGATCCATATATATGTACGATTTACTTCAATGCTAAAAGAAACAGAACCTTGATGACTTCAAATTTAACCTGTATTAGTCTTGTTGTAAGATGCGACTAAGTGGGCCAGGCGATCAGCTTGATTCTGTGTCATCGTATCCATCTTGTCTAAGCTCATGTTTGTTTGTTTAACGGCGCCCTAAGCCATATTCAAGTAATATGACGGGGATCTGTAAATAATCGAGTCTGGACCAGACAATCCTGTGATTGACATTGTGATCATTGATCTACGCAAGCCTGACCATCCGATCCCGTTAGTCGCCTCTTACGACAAGCATGGGTTGCTGAAGAAAATTCTATTCCAGATCTTCACGGGTCTCAATGCTAACGATTATTATTCGATGAGTTACAGCTTTTATATCCACCATTATCATTCAATGAATAGACCTGTGAAGATCCAGGGTACGAAAGGTCTTCAGCAACCCATGCGTGACCTAAAAGGCGACTATGCTTGTACACATGGAACACATGTAACCGACACCCTGTACCACCCCCTACCCATATACAACCCACACCCTTTACTACCTACCACCCGTATACAACCCACACCCTGTACCACCCACCCATACACAACCCACACCCTTTACCTACCACCCGTATACAGCCCGCTACGTGTACTACGAAGCCACCCATCCGTATACAGCCGACACCCTGTACCACCCATCCGTATACAGCCCACACCCTGTACCACCCACCCGTATACAGCCCACACCCTGTACCATCCACCCGTATACAGCCAACACCCTGTACAACCCAGCCGTATACAACCCACACCCTGTACCACCCACCCGTATACAGAACACACCCTGTACCACCCACCCTTATACAGCCCACACCCTGTACCACCCATCTATATACAACCCACACCCTGTACCACCCACCCGTATACAGAACACACCCTGTACCAACCACCCGTATACAACCCTCACCCTGTACCACCCACCCGTATACAGTCCACACCCTGTACCACCCACCCGTATACAGAACACACCCTGTACCATCCACCCGTATACAGCCAACACCCTGTACCACCAAGCCGTAGACAGCCCACACCCTGTACCACCAAGCCGTATACAACCCACACCCTGTACCACCCAGCCGTATACAGCCCACACCCTGTACCAACCACCCGTATACAGCCAACACCCTGTACCACCCAGCCGTATACAGCCAACACCCTGTACCACCCACCCGTATACAACCCACATCCTGTACCACCCACCTGTATACCACCCACACCCTGTACCACCCAGCCGTATACAACCCACATCCTGTACCACCCATCCGTATACAGCCCACACCCTGTACCACCCACCCGTATACAGCCAACACCCTGTTCCAACCACCCGTATACAGACAACACCCTGTACCATCCACCGGTATACAACCCACTCCCTGTACCACCCAGCCGTATACAGCCCACACCCTGTACCACCCACCCGTGTATAGCCAACACCCTGTTCCAACCACCCGTATACAGCCAACACCCTGTACCACCCACCTGTATACAGCCGACACCCTGTGCCACCCAGCCGTATACAGTCTACTCTCTGTACCACCCACCCGTATACAAGCCACACCCTGTACCACCCACCCGTATACAGCCCACACCCTGTTATCCACCCGCATACAGCCCACACCCTGTACCACCCACCCGTATACAGTCCACGCCCTGTACCACCCACCCGTATACAACCCTCACCCTGTACCACCCACCCGTATACAGTCCACACCCTGTACCACCCACCCGTATACAGCCCACACCCTGTACCATCCACCCGTATACAGCCAACACCCTGTACCACCAAGCCGTATACAACCCACACCCTGTACCACCAAGCCGTATACAGCCCACACCCTGTACCATCCACCCGTATACAGCCCACACCCTGTACCAACCACCCGTATACAGCCAACACCCTGTACCACCCAGCCGTATACAGCCAACACCCTGTACCACCCACCCGTATACAGCCCACTCCCTCTACTACGAAGCCACCCGTCCGCATGCAATAGCCACAAATCCTGTGCACACTGTGACTCAACTGAGCGGCGATGTCATTCGGAGACTCTTTATATGTAGATAACACTGCTTGATATGTGTTTTTATTTAGAAAATAAAGTTTCTTAAGATGACTTTTTTTTGGGTTGTTATTCAATACAGTTTATTCACTTAATAATAGAGTTTACTTTAATAAAAACAAGAAAACAATACCAATTTCAATTGCGTGCTTTGGGCAGAACAATTACCTGCCCACTGCGTGAAATGAGCAAGCTGGTCAATTTGTGAAATATTTGGAGAATTATTTCTCATTCACAACTATTGCCCACTGCATGCAATGAGCAGATGATTGTGTGCACATTGGGTGCATTGGACAAGCTGTATTGCCCATTGCACGCAAATGGGCAGTTGCACAAATTGGGTGTAGCACATATATCATGTTGATTTCTTCAGAAATTACGCAGAGCACTTGCATATATTATGTTGATTATTTCAGTAATTACTTTTGGAATGTGTACATATCATGTTGATAACTTAATAAATTCGGCACGTCGCCATGAGCATGTTCGACGAAGCCCTTCATCCCTGTCCTGGAGATTCCACTGAACAAGGAAGGGAAAGAGCCTTGCACGTCCCTCTATCGCCGAGGAATGTAGAAATTGCCGCATTATCTCCCCTGCACCACTGCTGGCGTTTCAATCATCGTGCTGCCACTGAATGTGGTCTGTCCCACATTCCTGTGAGAGGGTCAGTCTGTCACAGCGGAGATATACAAACACATTTGCACCTTGTTGTTGATATCAAATACATTAAAACCCCGTGCATCACAGATTCTCATGCCAGGTGTTGTGTTGTGGTGTGTTGTGTTGTGTTGTGGTGTGGTGTGGTGTGGTTTGGTGTGTTTAGGTCTCGTGTTGTGTTGTGTAATGCATGGTGTGGTATGATGTGATGTGATGTGATGTGATGTGGTGTGGTGTGGTGTGGTGTGGTGTGTGGTGTGATGTGATGTGATGTGATGTGATGTGATGTGATATGGTGTTGTGTTGTGTTGTGTGGTGTGGTGTGGTGTGGTGTGTGGTGTGGTGTGATGTGATGTGATGTGATGTGTGGTGTGATGTGATGTGATGTGATGTGATGTGATATGGTGTTGTGTTGTGTTGTGTGGTGTGGTGTGGTGTGGTGTGTGGTGTGGTGTGGTGTGATGTGATGTGATGTGATGTGTGGTGTGGTGTGGTGTGGTGTGGTGTGATGTGATGTGATGTGATGTGATGTGGTGTGGTGTGGTGTGGTGTGGTGTGTGGTGTGTGTGGTATGGTGTGATGTTGTGTTGTGTTGTTTGATGTGTGGTGTAGTGCATTGTGGTGTGGTGTTGTTTGTTTGTTGTTTAACGCCGCACTCAGCAATATGACGGCGGTCTGTAAATAATCGAGTCTGAACCAGTGATTGACATCATGAGCATCGATCCACGCAATTGGGATGCGATGACATGCATCAACCAAGTCAGCGAACCTGACCACCCTGTCCCGTTAGTCGCCCCTCACGACAAGCATAGTCGCCTTTTACACGGCGAATATGGGTTGTTGAAGACCTATTCCACCCCGGATCTTCACGGGTCTCCTTGCAGGAACGTATCCTGACAGCCTAAGGTGATTCTGACATGACCTGGCATTACGGGTCGGAGATAGATGCATGCTGGGATATGACCCGGATGTGGAGTTATTGTGTCCGTCCCACGACCAAAGGCAGTGTGTATTGAATCGCTGTGTTTTCCTCGTATGCTGTGTTGGGTGTTAAACAAAAGGCACAACGTAAATGTAAGAGCTGAAGTCAGGAAAGGTGTGTTGTGCTGAGCTGTGTTGTGTTGTGTTAACAGAGTCTATGGCATACATGCAAAAAGGTATGTTCATATACGTCAATTATCTATCTGAATATATATTTACAATTGGCTCGCTTAACTTCCGGGTTTCTTTTCATATTAGATGATAAAAGTATTAAACAAACTTAATATTTGCCTTTACTAACATATGAACATCCACTAAAGTTGTCACTTTGCCGGTTAAAGCGAGTGTATAAAATACACATTCAAATCAAATCAAATACACGACAAATATGTCGCAATATCAGTGCACAGCGCAATGTAAGACACACCGTTGTTTAGGCAATCTAATCAAATTCGTATCTTTGACTCTCGGAGGAGATAACAAATCGGAACAAAAGCTGATTATAATGTGATGGTACAGTGAAGACAGGGGTAAGAAATGACCTGTCAAACACATGACACCTACCTTGTTTGAAATGTTGTATATTTGTGACGAAAAAAAGCAAATATTGATTGTTTTCAAAGACAACAACAAGTCAATCATCAACAGTTGTGCATTATGCGGTTTGATTTTAATTTTTACAAGCTTCAATTCAAATTATATTTTAAATATTAAACCATGTAGTTGTATTCTTCGAGTGCTGACTAAGGCAAGTACAGTTCCATTTTTATATGATATCGCTCACTTATAATTTCAATTGAAAATGAAACATGATAAAATCTACTAAGGAATAGTTTCTTTTGCTTCTCAGTCGTTCGGAGAGCGTCAGGTCGGGGGTTCGGTCGCGTCATACCAAAAGACGTTTTAAGATGGTATATGTTGTTACAAGGACTGGTCGGCACGGAGTCCGACGCTGTGTCTGAGTGGGGTATTTGTGTTAAACTGCGGCATGGTATCTCAGTGGGCTAGCACTTTTATATTGTCATAATTCCGGACTCTGCTTGTCAACTTGAAAGAGGAAAACCCGAAGTAATTCAGCTTTAAGACAAAGGAGAATGAAGAATGATGAACTCTTATTTCCGTATGGTGATATAAGATGTAAGCCTGATAAAATAGTTTTGAAAGTGGTCAAATAGGCATACATGCAATTAATTAATATCTGTGTGCAAACCAGCACTGTGTATACATGACACACAATTTAAATACACTCATACAGTTATATTCGCCGAGAATAGATGCAACCTTGTTGATGCGTCGGAAAACAATATTCACTCACTCATACAGTTAGGAGATACACCTCCCTACCCAAACACCGACGTAACAGTACATGGCACAACCAGCTGTTCTGTAACACATCTAAATAACACTTTTGACACCTAACGGCCAAAGTTTGTTTCCGTTAAGAAAGTAGGTAATGGATCGGATAGTTATTCAAACAATAAGGAGAACAACACTATTCATTACTAGATGTTTCCTTTGTTTGAAACCGGGGATTGACTATCTGAATTCACTTACTGAATTGTTAGTTCAGAAAAACAGATGCCAGTCATCGTACATATGTATTATTTACAGTCAAACACCGTTATATCGAACTTTGATGTGTCGATCTTACTCAGTGGGCTAGCAGTATAAAATTGGCACCAGTCCGGACTAGCATTTTTCAACATTTTAGATTATTTATACCCATATAAGTAAACATTGTTTTTTCTAATACTTACCGTTGAATGGTATAACAGTCATGCATAAATACTGCTGATTTATTATGCACGCGTTCAAATATCTCCTCACACATACTGTACATTACACACATTTAGTGACAAACATGTTTACTAATAGTTAGGTTAGGTTATCTTAAAACATGAATCATGACAGTAAAAAAGTATACGTTGGCAGACAGGGCGCAACCTGAAATTCACACCTGACTGCATGTCTACTGACATGGGAGGTCAATGGCGCGACATGCAATGTACAAGCAAGGTGATATTGACATGACACGTTCTGCCCACGCACGTAATGCGAGACAGCTGTACTATAGCAAACTGTTGAATTTACTGATAGTTTTGCTGCCGCTCAGGATAATATAATTCAGCACATCTAACACCGATTCAGCTACAGCTAGACACAGCTGATGTCCATTCTGCTACTGCTTTCGCGAGGGCTACCACTGCATTCACACCCGCCAGCCATCAATGAGTAATATTAGTATTCCTGGCAGTATATCCATTCCGTTACAGCAGTGATGTCTACACGCACTAAACTATTTTATTTCCTGCAATCTTATCATCCTGAAATAACAATGAAATAATGCATGCTCCATGAAAACATCATTTTTGCTTAACAGCTTTACTTATTGAGGTGCAAATGACTTTTGTGAACAGACCCGTGAAGATTCGGGGTAGAATAGGTCTTCAGCAACCCACGCTTACCGTAAAAGGCGATTATGCTTGTCTAGGCGACTAACGGGATCGGGTGGTCAGGTTCGCTGACGTGGTTGATACATGTCATCGTATCCCAATTGCGTGGATCGATGCTACTGATGTCAATCACTGGATTATCTGGTCCAGACTCGATTATTTAAAAACCGCCGTCATACAGCTTGAAAATTGCTGAGTGAGGCGTTAAACAAGAAACAAACAAACAAACAAACTTTTATGACCAAATCGAAACATGCAAAACATGTCCCATACACTGACTCTCATCGTCCGTGGGCTCCCAACGCCGAAGAACCCCCATAACCAACCTTGTTGCAAGAGCCCATTATTGAGGATCGGGTGGTTACAATGGCAGATTGTGTGTCATCATACCCGATCGTTGCTGATGTTATCGACCTCTGGATTGTCTTGTCCAGCCCGATTATTTATAGGCCCCCGCGATGCAAGTTGGCTAGCTGCAGCGTAAAACAACACTCACTCACATGATAAGACTTTGTGGAAGTCGAGTACAGATGAGGATGGGGATGAGTTATGGTGTCAGTGTCAAGCAGATGGTCTCGACTGTGTCCAAGATTTCAGTTATATCACTGCTTGTCGGATGTAAGCCTGAGATACAAGGGATCCTGTTAATTTTGAAGAAGAAACTTTTTTGGAAGGGGTCATATTGACATATATGCATTAAATCAATGTCGTGTTTTTGTCAAACTAACACAGTGTACATGAAACACAAAACAGTTAAATGCACTCTGTATACAAATAGCAGGCAACATTGATGATGCGGCGGAAAGCAATACTCACTCACTCTCACAGTTAGGAGGCGCCTACCTACCCTAACACTGTCGTAACAGTGCATTGCTCAAACCGGCTGTTCTGTAACACAAATAACAAAAATGTTTAAAATTTAACTGATTTGTGCAGCAAAGTAGACGACTTCGGCTACAGGAACAGTATCTGTGGAATTAAGATACTGACAAAGATATTTACTGACATCAATAAATCCTTCTTTTACAAAACAGCTACATGTGGTGAATGATAAATATGCTCAAGTTTGCCCTAAAATATTTATACTTGATCACACAGCTTTACACATATTTCTTGAAAATATATGGTCGTTTAAACATTTTAGGCTCTCGGGTTCATTGCAGTGGAGCTACACCAGTCGATGACTAACTAACCATTACAGCCAGTAGACACAGAACCTATACAAATAATATATACATAGAGACATGTCCCCACCACAACCACGTCAATGATCATAATGAAAACCCGATTAAAAAACCTATACAACTGCAAAGCAAAACCGAAAGTAGACGAATTTCCCACCATTGCTTTCAACATGACGTCAGACATATTCTGAGTAATATCGCCAGTTCTCGGAAACTGCAAACGTTATCGTGAAGGGAGAGCGGTCTGCTTGGCAGGTTCATTCTCTGCGATAAGATTAAACATTGCAGGTAGGTAAGTTCACGTGTCCACATAATACATGTACACTCTTTGTCTGAACGGTTCATTTCACCTTCATTTGTTTGATAGGGATTACTTAGAAGTCGACGGATGACAAGGTAGACACAATTTTATGGATAACAACTTCTTTAATACTGTAAAAAGCGACGTTTCGGTATAGATCCTTATACCGTTGTCAAGCAAGGCAAAATTGTGTCTACCTTGTCATTTCACATTAGCTTTGTTAGAATAGTATAGAGTATTACCTACTGTAAACTGAGTTAGTGGTGGTGCTACAATTCTGATTTTCAGCGGGGGCACGGGTGGCCCAGTCGTCTAAGGCGCCGCGATTCGCTGTGCAGAGTTGCGTCCCTTGGGCACGCCAGATACCTATGATTGTGGGTTCGAATCCCGGTTCGCCCCTATTATGTTTCTAGGTTTGTCAGCACCATACCCGTGCTCGTGGGTTTCACCGAAGTGGTAAACGTCTGAGACCTGCGTCACTTCGGGCTTTACTCCCACATTAAGCTGACACGCCGTGATATGAATGGATTGTTAAAAGCGGCGTTAAACCCAACTCACTCACTCACTCTGATTTTCAGCAATCCATTTATATATTCACCGCTAATTTGCTTTTCACGTCTAATGGAATCTGGCTATTCCTTCAATCGGGGACTCCTCAGTCAGTTTTCGTTCTGTTCATGATGCCTATTAATTATGTAGCACCATATAGTAAGGTGATCCGCGCGCTGTTGGTGTCGACCTAGCACTGTGCTGTGTTGTATGCATGTTACACTAACGCTTAGACTCTGTAAATATATAATATTGATAGCAACAAATAACTCCATTTAAATTGAAAAGGCGTCCCATTTTGTTGGAAAATCTAGACTGGCTTCACTTAGGGCTTTTGCATAACAGAAAGGGTTGGGCTGAAGGGGAAATAATGTGGTTCAGGGACTGTGAGACAGTCTATATGCATGCCAGCAGTTATGGTATATAGACTGCGTGTGTAGATAATAGACATGCATACATGGCGTTTCAAAACAGTGCTCGTTCTGTTCACTCACAATGCATTCTGTCCTTGTCTAGCAGATTGTCAAGGAGGCTGTTTACAAACACTGTACGTTATTTATACTGAATGCTCACATTGAACCTAATGAAACTAGAGCTGAGGCAACGTGATACTGATATGTGTTATTTCTGAACAAGGCCGATTATATAATAAACAGGTTGTAGTTATGAGCTTTATGCACACCCAATGCTGTTCCAATTAGTAGTTAAAATATTTTATTCTTTGCTGACAAATGATTGTTTACCTTGATGGGTTTCGTGAACTTCATTTGGATGTATTTAAAGAATGTAATTGCTTTTATTTTTTTAGAATGACTGGATAATCCAAAGCGATGTACAGGCGTTCCTCATCACCGGAGACTCTGTTTCCCTCAGAGTAAGTTTGTTTGTTTGTTTGTTTGTTTGTTGGTTGGTTTCTTGTTTAACGCCGCACTCAGCAGTATTCCAGCTTTATGACGGCGGTCTGTAAATAATCGAGTCTGGACAAGACAATCCAGTGATTAATATCACCACGCAATTGGGATACGATGACATGCATCAACCAAGTCAGCGAGCCTGACCATCGGATCCCGTTAGTCGCCTTTTACGACAAGCATAGTCGCCTTTTACGGCAAGCATGGGTTGCTGAAGACCTATTCTACCCCGGAATCTTCACGGGGAGTTCCGAGTAAGAGTCAATTCATCATTTTGTAAGCACTACAAGAGATTTAATAAAATCCTTTATTGTCGTTTATTGTCGTATTATAAACTTGACATAAAATGCTATTTCAAAAGGACCCTATCAACATGTAATATATTGTCATTTTAAGTGCTGAATGTTTATATGTAACGAAACTGATTGTCAAATGTATAAATTCAATTTAGATATATAGTGCCAAAATTGACTAATATATGATCTTTCAAACTCTCTGCTAGATGTTACGAGCATAGAGACAGCGTAGAACACAAACATCGGCACAGTCGGAGTGGAGGGTTAGCTCTAGGACGAGATGATGGCGGTGGATTCCAGGGAAGATCTCGGAAAGAAAGGGGAAGAGGGGAATTCAGAGCATGGGCGACAAACAGACCAATCACTGGTGAACAAAGAGCATGGAGAGGAGGAAGAGGTAGAGGTGGACACTATGACGACAGAGATAGAGGATACAACAGATGGGGTTTTGGAGGAAGAGGAACATATGTAGATAGAGGGAGAGGGCATCACAGAGAGGGTCATAGAGGACGAGGCAGAGGACGAGGAGGCGGTGGACGTGGCCTGAACTTGACCCAACTTGAAGAACTCAAGGAAAAGGACCCATCAATTATTGTAATGACACTTGGATTGGATCACGGAATTGGCAATTTCTTGAATCGACAATCCCTTAATCAACATGAAGTGTATACTGTTGCGAGTCTCATAGCAAAGGCTTGTCGTTGCACAACTGCCCCGGGAAGTTTCAACAGGATTCTACTGACTATTCAAGAGTCTAAGTTTTATGAACATGTTTCAAGTGTTTTGGAAAGCTTTGACCGGTTTTCGTTATGTGAAGCTGAAGGAAGAAACTTAATCAGAGACCTGACAATATTCATGAAAGAACTCTATGTTCGTCTACCTCATTCTGCCATGGAAATGAAGGTACTTGGTTTGGAAAGTCTCTTGACAACTGCCATTCACAAATTGCAAAGAACATCTGACATCATTGATCAGGACATTTTGTCAAACATCAAGGAACTCCAGGAACTGAAGATTACTGTGCTTGATCATGAAAGGACTAGGTGGACAGAGAGGGATGAACACAAAGAGGGAGTCCCGCCCGATGATTTCAGACATGTATCTATTTTCCCAAGTGCTGATGATATCCATCCCAATGAGAAACCATTCCTCAGAAAGAACAAATCTGTGGGTGGCTACAGGGATCTGGACCATTATCTGGATGTCCAATTCCGACTTCTGAGGGAGGATTTCATTTGTCCTTTGAGAGAAGGCATAGAAGCTTACCTTGTAGCAGAAGGTCCTGGTAAGCGTGGGCAGCGATTGAAGGATATCAGAGTATATCAAGATGTGCACATTGTCAGGACATTATGCTCAAACAATGGCCTACTTCACAGATTATCTTTTGATGTGAGCAATCTTCAACGTGTGAGGTGGGAAAATACGAAGAGACTCATTTATGGATCCTTAGTATGTCTTTCAAAGGATAATTTTGATACACTGCTGTTTGCCACCATTACAGAGCGAGATCCTATATTACTGAAAAAGGGGTATGTTGATGTACTTTTTGAAGAGTCTGAAGACCTTGACAAGAGACATTTTGACACAAATTTTGTCATGGTGGAAACGACAGCATTCTTTGAAGCTTATCGCCATGTGCTACGGGGATTACAGAAAATTCAGAAGGGAGAACTGCCTTTTGAAAGGTACATCGTTGCATGTAAAAATGATGTCAAGCCTCCAAGGTATCTCCAAGAAACATTAGAAATTGATGGAAGATCACCGAAGTTTGATTTGCGCCCACTGATAGATGACGACATTGAGTTGAGAGAAGATAAAAATCTTCTGACTCAACGACGTGAAGTTAGCTATTTCTTCAGTCTTGGTTCACAATGTGCAAAAAGGGTTCATGTCTTGGACAACATTGATTGGCCTTCTCCAGAGATACTCCATGTTGATAATTCACAGTTCCAAGCCCTGAAAACAGCTTTGACAAAGGAGTTTTCCATCATTCAAGGCCCACCTGGAACTGGAAAGACTTACGTTGGGTTGAAAATTGTCAAGGCTCTGCTTCATAATGACCAGATGTGGAAAAAGCAGCATCGTGCACCGATGTTGATCGTGTGTTACACAAATCATGCCTTGGACCAGTTCCTAGAGGGAATTATTGGTTTCTACAAGGGCAGTGTCATCAGAGTTGGCAGCAGAATTTCAAATGAGCAGCTTGAAAGATGCTCATTGCGAGCCCATAGACAAAGTGCCAGGAAGGACAGGGACAAAGATCGAGATATGAGAAATGTTGGTAAAAGGCGATGGGAGACAAAACACAGAATGCTTGACCTTCAATATCAAATTGAAGACACTGGAATGAAATTGGAAGATGCTGAAAAAACAGTTATGCATGAAGATGTATTGAAGCCATATATGCATAAAGGACATTATGACACTCTATTAGCAATGATGAAGAGATTGCATAGACAGCAACAATTTGAATGCCAAATGGATTTACCATTTCCCAGATCATTCATTGTAGAATGGCTTGGAGTGGGAAGCATGGAAGAGACAATTGAAACGTTTGGAGATGAGGGCCAAGGTGCATTTCAATTGGAAGAAGACGACAAAGAAGATATGGAGATCGATATTGAAGAAGAGGCGGAGGTGGTACAAGCACAGCGTAAAATTTACGACTTGGATACAGATGACATCTCCAATGAATTTGAAATGAAACAACAGCAGATCAAAGGCCTTCAGAATCAAAGGTATAAATATGTGGCTTTTGATGTTGCGACATTTGACACAAACCCAATGCTTGCATTGAACACTACAGGGTTTCAATTCACAAAAAAGGCAAGAAAAAACATTAAGCGAAGAATGCTGAAGCAGCTGAAATCCACACAGAGAATGCGTGACATGGCAGCATTACGTGTGAGAGACCCATGGAGGCTAAAAATGGAGGACAGATGGAAGCTTTACAGAAACTGGGTGTACAAATTTTGTGAAAAGTTGCAAAAGGATATACGCACAACAGAACAGAACTACAGAGAAGCTGTTGCCGAGTACAAAGAGCTGCAAGTGAATGAAGACATGCAGATATTACGAGAAGCTACAGTCATTGGCATGACAACTACAGCAGCAGCAAGGTATCAGCAGGCTCTTGCAGAGATTGGTCCACGTATCATCGTGGTAGAAGAAGCAGCTGAGGTTCTTGAAGGACACATCATCACCACTTTAAGCAAGAAGTGTGAACACCTGATACTCATTGGAGACCACAAACAACTGAAGCCAAACCCAACAGTCTATAAACTGGCAAAACAGTTTAATCTAGATTTGTCATTGTTTGAAAGAATGATTGATAATGGAATTCACTGTGACACTCTCGCCCTTCAGCACAGAATGAGGCCAGAAATATCCACAGTGATGCGTCACATATATCCAAAACTGCAGGATCACCCATCTGTGTTTGACTATGAGAAAGTGAAGGGGATTTCTGCCAACATGTTCTTCATAGAACACAGCAGCCAAGAGGAACACGATATGGATATGATGAGTCATTCTAATACATATGAGGCAACATACATAGTTGCTCTCTGCAGTTATCTCCTGAAACAAGGGTATGAAAAATCACAAATCACTGTCCTTACAACCTATTCAGGTCAACTGCTTAAATTGAAGAAAATGATGAAACCGGATTTCCAAGGAGTTAGGTTGACCGTCGTTGACAATTACCAAGGAGAAGAGAATGACATAATCCTGTTATCTCTTGTGAGAAGCAATGCTGAAGGAAGTGTTGGATTTCTGAAAATAGAGAACCGCATTTGTGTAGCTCTGTCACGAGCAAAGATTGGACTCTTTGTCATTGGCAACTTTGAGCTTCTTTCCCAGCAGAGTTTATTATGGATGGATATCTTGACAGACCTCAAGAAGAACAGTAAAGTGGGCCCAACCTTGAACCTTTATTGCCAGAACCACCCAACAGAAACAGGAATCAGTGTTCAAAGCCCAGATGATTTCAAGAAAGCCCCTGAAGGAGGTTGTCTGAAACCATGTGTATTCAGACTTGAATGTGGCCACGTGTGTGCTCTGCTTTGCCATCCTTATGACCCTCAACACAAGGACTATATTTGTAAGAAGCAATGTTCAAAACAATGCAGTAAAGGTCATCCGTGCTCTCGGTATTGCCATGAAGAATGTGGAAAATGCTATATACGTGTTGAAACAGTCATTCCAAAATGTCAACACAAACAGATGGTTCCTTGCTTCAAGGAACCCAGCGAATTTTCTTGCGAGGCCGAATGTATCAAACTTCTTGATTGTGGACACAAATGTGGAAACCCCTGTGGCATGAGTCATGGGTGCACAGCAAAGGTTAAGAAGACATTCAGATGTGGTCACATAGGAGATGTCCTTTGTGCAAGGAAGTCATCAGCACAGTGTGAAGCCAAATGTGATGAACTTCTGAAATGTGGGCATAAATGTGAAGGTGATTGTACAAGATGTCACGAGAGAAGGCTGCATGTACCATGTCGCAAGATATGTAAAGAGACTCTTATCTGTGGACATCCATGTGGATCTCGATGTTCCGATTGTCCTCAGTGCAGAACAGCATGTGCAAACCGCTGTCAACACACCAAGTGCCGCAAATATTGCAATGAGACGTGTGATCCATGCAGTGAACCTTGTGGATGGCAATGTGAGCATCACAGATGTACACTGCCGTGCAGTGAGCCCTGTGACAGACCACCCTGCAATGAGCCATGTAAGAAGAAACTACCTTGTAAACACCCATGCATTGGCCTTTGTGGTGAACCATGCCCCAAGCAATGCGGAATTTGCAACGAAGTTGAAGTCAATCAAATAAATCCAAAACCGGGTGCAAGATTTGTTTTCCTTGAGGACTGTGGCCACATTGAAGAAGTGTCAAAACTAGACCACTACATGAAATCAAAGTCAGAGGAGATCAAACTGAAGGCCTGTCCACACTGTAAGACAGTGATCAGGCACAATGTGAGGTATGGCACAATGGTCAAGAAGACTTTGAAGAATATTGAATCTGTTAAAAAGCTCTGTAATGAGAAGAAAGACACGGTTCCAGACATGAAAAACAGTCTTACGATGGCAGTGATGGATGAGGAAGGAAACGAAGAACATGATGTGAAAACAATGATGCTCCGTCAAGCATACACGAACTCAGTGGCGGGACTCTCTGCGTTGGAAAACCAGTTTTGCTTTGTGGATGCACTGAAAAAGATTATTGACAAATATCAAATGATACCAGTTATGACTGATCATGAATCAAGCTCAAAAGAGGCAAATATGTTCTACAAATGGCTGAGAACACCAAGACAAGTCTTCAGCAAACAAGAACAATATGATGCTGAGAATGAACTCCTCAGGCACAAAGCAATTTTGTTATATCTTGACTGCGTTCACGAAAGACAGACGGCACTGATGCAAGTCTATATGCCGAAACTGAAAGACATTCTGTTGTCAGGAAAGCCATACACAAAAGAGAAGCAGGACCACGTAAAACTGTTATTTCAAAGACTGAGAGAAATCATCCCAAGTAGTGAAGTAGAAGAGATTGAAAAGGCAACGTTGAAGCTTGTATGCAATGTAGGAGCTGCGTCTGGGAAGTGGTTTTCCTGCTTGAGAGGTGTGTATTTGACCATCTTTATCGATTTACACCCACTCACTGAGACACAATTTGTCAACAAATTGCACTTTTTATCCTTTGTATATAAATTATCAAGAGTACAGTTTCACATTCTAAGAATTTCATATGTATCCAATTTTATAAAGGAAACCCGATTCATATCACTGCATTACAATCACATAGGCATTATGATGATTATTTGTTATTTTTGTTATATATTTTTTCAGGTCATGTGTATTCAACTGGAGATGTACAACCGTTTACAACATGTCCAAAATGCAAGGCCAGGGATGCCAAGATACAACGACGAAGGCTTCTGTTGTCTAAACTGGGAAGACAATAAACATCAAGACTGTTCTCTATGTACATGCCTTTCGCCGATGGTGCATCTCAATACATGTATTGGGTAGTGACAAGTCTGACAAGTCTGACTATTGGAGAGTGCCATGGGAAAGACTGGAGAAGACTCTTTGCCGTGCTCCAATGTTATATATGTACAATGCCTTAACGTGTATGTATGCATGAATGTGTGTGTGTGTGGGGGGGGGGGGGGGGGGGGGGGGTTTGCCTGCGGTGGCCTGCGTGCGTGCGTATTTATGTATTGAACCCATCTGAAATATTATATGTTTCACACCGTTGATGGTGTATCTTGCGCCCCTTTGGACTCTCCATAAGGTGTTACTAGTAAGCAGATATTTGCCAATATCTATGCATAAAATAGGTCGTGTAAAATTTGCAATCACTCATTTGAACGAAGAGTCAAGTAGGCAGTTGCTATCATTAAAATGTTACTTCTGTACTTACAGACATATATTTCAGTTGCTACAATAACAAGCCTTCAGCAATGAGAATGTTATTGCCTAACTGCTAAATTGTAGATTTAATTTTTCTAATTTACTGGTATCTACAATGAGTAAGTTGCATGAAAATCATTGTCATGTAGAAACAAGTATTCAGTGTCGTTGAATTTGAACTTTCTTCAAAACGTGTGCAGCTTCTCTTTTCTTTAAATTATGACTTTTAGGATTGCTCGTGATCAAACACTGTATATTTTGTATTATTGATATGTTTATGTTTTTTTAATGTGATATGTACACTTAACATCATGTTTAAATTCAAGCATAAAAAAGGTAGATTTGTTGGAAATTAGAACTATTAACATATTTTTTTATGAACATTGTTCACCTTCAAATTTTTTACTTTTCCCTGTTCATATTTAATACATATTCATGATATTTAACACGAAATTCATCCTTAATCCCCCCTAATTAGCAGTTTCTACAAATACTCACCCCAACTTCTCTATTATCATATCTACGTCTGAGATTTGTATTGAAATTTTCTAACAACACTCTGAATGTACATGGAGCTCTGATAAGCGATTTATCATTTAACATACTTATACTTTGTAGTGTAATTGTAATGGCTAAGGAAATATGAAGAAGGTTTGATTAAATAGTCTACGAACTATGTTTTATCCCTACGTCTTGTGGGCCCGTGAAGATCTGGGGTAGAATAGGTCTTCAGCAACCCATGCTTGTCGTAAAAGGCGACTACGCTTGTTGTAAAAGGCGACTAACGGGATCGGGTGGTCAGGCTATCTGACTTGGTTGATGCAAGTCATCGGTCCCAACTGCGTGAATCGATGCTCATGTTGTCAATCACTGGATTGTCTGGTCCAGACTCGATTATTTACAGACCGCCGTCATATAGCTGGAATATTGCTGACAGCGGCGTTAAACAACAAACCAAAACCAAAAAAAACCCTACGTCTTGTAAACTCGACACAAATGAATAGCCCCATAAAATATCCACATATGAATAACCCCTTTGTGTCGCAGAGCACCGAGTATAGACAGCGATCAGAATTACAGTTCTACACACACCACAACAAAGATAATGAGCTTGTGTTGAACTATGGGATATTTGTCTTAAGACATATTGATTTAACGGGTTTCACAAAGTGATAAGATATCCAATCTCTTACCCTTCTGATTTATTCATCCATATTTACAGCTGTACTTGCACAGTCAGTTTCATAGGTTTATCATGTCGTCAATAGTTATATATGTTCATTCACTATTACTGAAACTGAAGTTATCCAATTGGTTGTCAATATATCCATAATGCTTTTTCACCTTGGCCACTTATTTTCAATGAAGAGGCATGCCGTTACTTTTTGGACTGCGCTTATTCAATTGTAGGTTGATGCCAAATTTGATTTCCTTCACAAACATGACATGTACATAAGGTTCGAAATGCGTAATCCAAATCTGAAACGTGAAATTGTGTTTCAAAGTACGGATTGTTGTATTGACTATATAAGGTAGTTAACACTATCGTTCTCACAGACATTCCATTGATGATGAAGTGCAAACAATATAAATTTAGAACTTAAATACTTTGTATTATGAAGCTAAAGATTACAATCATGAGACTAGCATGAATTTACAATATCTAGGATCATTCATTTAGATCTTTCTTGCAACAGGGAAGGGATGTGCTGTGTGATAGTAAACCTTAAAACAAACCTTCTCTGTTTGGAGCATATGGAAACATAATGATAATCTTGTAACTTTGCAACTTGAATTGTTGCATATATTAAGAAAATGTTGCTGAACAATGTTCTTTGTATATTTAGACAGAAGAAACTCAATCTGGAACATTACACATGTTCATTGTTTTAAAGTTAAGCTTTACCATAAAATCCACTTTAGTTGAACCTGCACCTATATATTCAAATAGGATAGTATGTTATGTACATGTAGTTCTACAGAATCTGACACATCGTATTAGATGCCATGTCTATATATTACATGATTATAAATGATTGCGTTAACCATAATCTTAATCAATATGTATATCTTGCAACCAAAGTTCTGGTTTTGATACTGTGTTGTTTATGCCCAAAATAAAATTAAGACAAACGCATTCATTGAAAAGTTGAGTTGTTTCTTAAAACGGATCTACTAGCAGACCTAGCCCCTCCCCTCCCCCATGCCCTTTCTAAGAGGCGACTAACGGAATCGGGTGGTAAGGCATCGTATCCAAATTGGGTAGATCGATGTCATGATATCAATCACTGGATTGTCAGGTCCAAACTAGATTAGTTACAGACCGCCGTTATATAGCTGGAATATTGCTTAGTGTGGCGTTCAACAACAAACAAACAGACCAGAACACCCGGAGTGGCACATAAATATGATGGTAATGGTTACCTTTGGCAAGTGAAAGGTAATGTTACCCATGTATTCAGTCAATATTGTTGCAATGGCTAACAGGCCATAACTGCTGTACATAGCATGTTTATAGCACAGTGAATAAGAACTGATTTAATTTTACTCGTAGCCTTGAGTGAGGGAGACTGAAGATGTATCGCCCGACCAATATCTTGCGACTTTGTGGTATTGTGAAATGTGACAAAGCCTATGTTGCAATGTTTAGATTACCTTATCCAATCAAGTTTCTTTCATTTGATTTCTTATGTCTTGAAAGGTTAAGACAGAACTTACGGACCCACCAGTAATAACCCGAAGGGGTGAGGGGTAAGGGGTGGGGGTTTGTGGTGACGATTTTCTGAAATGGCATATTTTTTCAGTCATTGCTTGACCAACGAACAATTAACGTTTCTATGTAGAATCTGGGGGAAAACTATTTTGTCGAGGTTTTTGTCTGGAACATGTTATCCTAGCTAACGTATTAACATGAATCGGTTCTCAACCAAATATGGTTTGAAGTAGTTGGGAAGTGTGATCATAACAATCACTTGGTATGACCATGGAGACAGGATCTCATTAGGGTTTGTGAGCATGATCGAATGAGCAATGATGTTCATTTTCTACAGTGTTTAAATCACGAAACTTACAAATTCTGTGATCTCTTGTTATCCCCATATATCTACATCTGAATCTTGCAAGTGCTATCCGAAATGTTCTATATATTACGTTCAATAGAAACTGTTTTTAAATAGGGAATAACTTGCCACCTTTGAAATGATCTGCTATATGCATGTCCTGTTCTCTCAATACACAATGATTACCACAACCGCATGAATAAAGCTGAACTGAGGATATCCAGGTAGTCTGTCCCTATTGATCATAGAGTTATAACATGTTATAACATTTACGTACATGTACAAAATAAACTTGAAGATCTTCTTTAGTTGACTAGAAAATATGTTTTTCATATTTGCACCTACCCTCAGTGAAACAAGAATCGGCAGAAGATCGAAACTACAAACAGTACACGGTGATGGGTAAACACGACGTAAGTGTGTTCATTGTACACTTGTATATGTCATGTAGATACAGTGTTCAATGATAATATCCACTGATTTTTAGCGTTAAAAATCCAAATAAAAGAATCCATTTTCTTAAGAAATACAATTAATATGTATTTGATATGGGTGAACACAATATAAATGCATCTTATTCTTTTCATGCGTGAAAGTTTGACATTAACCTCATATGTTTATTACTATTAGAAAAAAGGACGACACAAGTGACTTTCACGTAACTATTTGAGAGATCTGACACTTTTTATGCTAACATTAAACATCATTTCATATTTGTAACGATTGATTGATGTAACGTGTAACTTCAAAAGTAATATATACATTTCATCCACAAATCCGACTTTCTACAAATAGTAATGCATGTCGACAATCACCTTCTACCTTTCCAGGTAAGAAGGTCACATGAGCATCAATGCTAACAGAGAACAGTAGACGTAGAATACTGTAAACATGTCTGGGACTGCTTTGAGGTGAGGTGAGGTGAAATTGGGTTTAACGTCGCGTCCAAGATTATTGCATTTATATAGCGACGTGCATGTACGTGTGTGTGTTTGTGTGGCTGCTTGTACTAGTCCGGACTCATTCCGATTTATAGTGCTAGCCCACTGAGATACCATGCCGCAGTTTAACATGAATACCCTACTCAGACACAGTATACTGACTCCGAGCCGACCAGTCCTTGTTTTAGCCCCTTAATGCCGAGCGCCAGACAGGGTAACAACAAGTACCATCTTTTAACGTCTTTTGGTATGACGCGGCCGGGGATCGAACCCCGGACCTTCCGCTCTCCGGGCGGACGCTCTACCACTAGACCACGGAGGCGGTCGGGACTGCTTTGAGGTCAAAAGGGAGTGATCTGAGCCTGGAGTGTGTTTTTGGCCTTGCAGAGGGGAATGACCTCAGCCTAGGCTGAAAACACTCTAGTGAATTGTTAGGGGGTTGATGTGAGCTGCTACACCAGGTACCACTTCGGATGTTCCTCCCACATATAAGTGATACGCCTTTATGTGACTGAAATACGATTTAACGAGGCTCATTCACTATAATGTCCATTTTTAAAAAAATAACAACAGAAAGTCTGGCCTGGTATTGTTTTATATTCGATACGATCACACTTCAAGTTATGTCCCAGATTTATTTTAGTGGGAAGGCCATGCATGTGCTTCAAAGGAGTGAGTGAGTGAGTGAGTATGTTTTACGCCGCTTTTAGCAATATTCCAGCGATATCACGGCGGGGGACACTGCTTCAAAGGAAATCAGTCTGTTCTGTTCATTGCCTTTGTAGTACACAACAGGTAACTGTCGGTGTATGCTGCATCAAGTCTGACATCAGATTTCATGACAACCATCAGTTTGTACCGCTGACTAATTGCCTCAATTGGAAGAATGATTTTGGATGATAAATATGATCTTACCCTCGTGTATCTACCCCCGTGTATCTACCCTCGTGTTTCTACCTTTATGTCAAAAAACACCAAAGACTCTCTATATGCCACCGAAACAGCCAACAGTTTTTGTTTCTGTTTCTGGAAATACCCCAACTGCATTATGGAATCATATCTGACATGGACACGTAGGCGGTAACATGGAGTGAAACAGAAAATAGGAGTAATCCCAACTGAGGTATGACGTCAGATGAATTCCTAGAAATGTCGCTTAGCCCCTATAACAACACACTCACTAAACGTTTCGTACGACGAGATACGAGTCGATATGAGCAACAGACACAGCTGTTTCACGTTGGAGGTATGTAGACTAGTAACATGTTGAACTAAATATATCACCTGTATTTACCCTCATCCCAGAAGGCTAGAGTTACATCCTGGTACAGTTAGAGTTGTCAATAAGCTTTTATGTTTTTGAATCTGAACCAGAACGCATGCAAATGTCACAATCTACACCGCCATTGCGCGCCTTACTGTGCCTCGAGAGTTCCTCCGTCGCTTTGCCTTGGTATGCCCTTTAATAACTATAACGCCGCCATTGTGAGAGCATAAATTATGGTGTATGGGTTGCCATAAGCGGTGCATTGTAATGATTAAGGATCAGGGTTTGTATGATATACGTGAAAGCTATTTCGTGAATTATAGTTTTTTTTGTATTAATGGCATATGCAGTAAAAAGAGAATCTCACCCGAGTGACTTTTGAAAACACGTCAACACGATTCGATACAAGCTTGTCGAGAAATTTAAACATTTATCGATGAGTGTAGATATACTAAAAAAATGAAACGCAGTGCGGATCTTGTTGGCCATAAAAGCAAAATTAGCAGACCAAGAGGTGCAAAAGGAAAAGGTTTAATGTGTTATCGTCTTAGTGACAAATTTCCCGGATCAAAATGATCACAACAAGGACGTGCAAACCATTAGTTGGGAAACACGTACGATTCGGAAAAAAACGCTCCCAGTGCATTAACATAAGGGCCATGGAGCTGCACGTGCACTATGCACAGTATTATTGCCTGGCATCTGCGTCAATCGAACAGTGAGAGGTAAACAACATGCCAAGATTAACAGAAGTGCAACGAAACAACGTCATAGGCCGCTTGCAGGCAGGGGAATCCCGATCAGCTGTGGCCGCAGTTTTCAAAGTAGCGCCCAGCACCATCACAGACTATGGGGTCGGTTTTAACAGCATAGGTCAACACGTGATCGGCCAAGGTCGGGACGAACAAGAGTCACCACCCCCGCCCAAGATCGCTACATCCGACTGCGCCACCAACGTGAAAGGACGACCACAGCCACCTCACCCGCATCCCAAAATCCCGGGCTGCGCAGAATCTCCAACCAGGCCGTACGAAACTGTTTAAGAGCAGCAGGTCTACGAGCAAGACGTCCTGTTCGACGCGTCATATTGAGTCGACAATATCGTCAACAACAACTGCATTGGTGTCGTCAACTCAGGATAAGGCCTCATTTGCGATGGAGAGATGTCTGGTTCAACGACGAATCAAGAATATCTCCTCCGTCGAGGGGATGGAATTGGACAGGTTTCTTGGGGGTAGCGTTATGACGCTTTGTAGCCAACGGCAACGGTGTATTCCAGCAGGACAACGCTCGACGGCATAAAGCACGGATCACATGAGCCTGTCTTCACAACAACAACGTTGATGTTCTCCACTGACCCTCCAGATTCCCGGATTTGAACCCGATAGAGCATCCGTGGGATGAATTGGACAGACGTTGCAGCAGTTGGCTTTTGTGTTGCAGGCCGACTAGGCTACCATTCCCCAGGATGTGATTCGCATAGTCGTCTCTTCCATGGGCAGGAGATCATTGATTGAGCGACGAGTGAGCGACGAACACATAATGTTAGCAGGAAGACTAAATGCATTTCAAACCTTTGCTAACTTCGAAGTGGTTTACTTCATTTGATATTCAGAAAATCTACATAGGTCTATGTACTACTGATAACGAAGCTATATTTATTCGTTGCAACAGGTTTATGGTAATACTTTGTAGCCACATGATTGTTTGATATAAGATAACATTGTCCCATAATGAACATTGCTTTCATGACGTCCATGGAGAAGACGTGTACAATGACGGTTTCGTTATATAGTTATGGAGAAGACGTGTACAATGACGGTTTCGTTATATAGTTATGGAGAAGACGTGTACAATGACGGTTTCGTTATATAGTTATGGAGAAGACGTGTACAATGACGGTTTCGTTATATAGTTATGGAGAAGACGTGTACAATGACGGTTTCGTTATATAGTTATGGAGAAGACATGTACAATGACGGTTTCGTTATATAGTTATGGAGAAGACGTGTACAATGACGGTTTCGTTATATAGTTATGGAGAAGACATGTACAATGACGGTTTCGTTATATAGTTATGGAGAAGACGTGTACAATGACGGTTTCGTTATATAGTTACCAGTCTTCCTGTTCTCCATTTGTCTGTTAATAATATGACATATATGTTTCAGACCGATTATTATTATGTGATGCAACACTTTAGTTTACAATATTATCCTTTTGTACAGTAGGATGGCGGAAGAAGAAAAGGCGATGGAGAAGAAAAGGACAACATCTCGTGACATTACTTCTGATGAAAGGTAAGCTATCAAAAAGTATTGTCTGTAAAACAATTCGGAAATATTTAATGACAGACACAATTCGCAAACACAAAACTGTTGTCATGTCATGTTTACGTACGAATGCGCATATTAAGCGAATGATGCGTTTGAATTCGTTCATTGTTCATAACCACCTGTGAAGATCCGGGGTAGAATAGGGCTTCAGCAACCCATGCTTGCCGTAAAAGGCGACTATGCTTGTCGTAAGAGGCGACTAACCGGATCAGGTGGTCAGGCTCGCTGACTTGGTTGATGCATGTCAGCGATCCCAATGGCATGGATCGTTGTCAATCACTGGATTGTGTGGTCCAGACTCGATTATTTACAGACCGCCGTCATATAGCTGGAATATTGCTGTGCATCATTGATCATGATTTCAGTCCGCCCTGGTATTGCTGGAATATTGCCGATGACAACATAAAACAACTTTCTACCACTACTTAGCCTAAGTCTCCCTATGCTCTTTTTTTAACAATCAGATGTGTCGAACCACAACCAGATGAAGGAGATGGTAAAACGGAACATAATTATGACTCTGATCAAGGTGTCAGAAGCGTAGAAGATTTTAATGGAAGAATCAGTGATGTTGATAGAACAGGCAGTTGGAGAGTTCGGCGTTCTAGTGAAGCAGCTATCCCACGTCATGTTGGTTTCAAAGACCTGAAACTCCATAGATATGGAAAAACAGGAAGGGAGAGAACAGATTCTGCAAGATTAGGCAATTGGAGAGACAGAGGTACCGTTGATGTCGATATGAAACAGCATTTAGGTTTCAAAGAACGGGAAGTTCACAGAGAAGGGAAAACAGGACAAGACAGCGTTGATTCTACTGGAACAGGCAGTTGGAGAGATCGGGGTTCACAGGGAGCAGATATCAAACAGCATGTAGGTTTCAAAGAACGGGAAGTTCACAGAGATGAAAATACAGAACAAGACGGAGTTGATTCTACTAGAACAGGCAGTTGGAGAGATCGGGGTTCACAGGAAGAAGATATCAAACAGCATGTAAGTTTCAAAGAACGGGAAGTGCACACAGATGGACACACAGAACAACATGAAGGACTTTTAACAGGAATAGGTCGGCAAAGATATGAGAACTCACCTGGCCTGAATCTGTCCCTGCTCAAAGAACTCAAACATAAGGATCCTTCTACAATTTTGTTGACCCTGGAATCAAGAATACATAGTTTGATGAAGCCGAACACTCTTCCACCGCATGTTGTATATACAGTTGTAAGTCTCATAGCAAAGGGAATCCAGAACAGAAAAACTGCTTCCAACAATGTCATTAAAATTCTACTGGCTATCCAAGAGTCGAAATTCTATGAGCATGTTTCACATTTGTTGGAGCAACGTGATGCAAAACTAGTAGAAAAAGACAAGAGTCGAAGTTTCCTAAAGGATCTGACAATCTTTCTTACCGAATTGTACATTCGACTGCCACGTGCATTTATGAAAGTAAAGGTACTTGGTTTGGAGAAACAACTGACATTAGTAACTCAAAACCTACAAAGAAAATACAATATGGTTGATGACGAAATTGTATATAACTTGAGTCAACTCCAGGAACTGAAATATTCAGTTCTTCAGACATCAAAGAACAGTATGACCAGGAAACAAGAGGATAGAGAAGGTGAACCTCCTGATGATTTTAGAGCTGTATCCATATTACCAAATGCCACTGATATATATCCAAATGAGAAGCTATTCCTGAGAAAGAATAAATCCGTCGGTGGTTACAGGAATCTAGATCATTATCTGGATGTCCAGTTTCGACTCCTCAGGGAAGATTTTGTTGGTCCATTGAGGGATGGCATTGGAGCTCTTTTCGCTGAAAAAAAGCCATTGAAACAAGGTCAAAGGATAAATGATGTCAGGGTGTATTATGATGTACATATTGGTAGGAAAGTCTTATCACATAACGGAATATTACACAGATTACACTTTGATGTAAGTGGTCTAAAGCAGATAGTGTGGGAAGATTCGAAGAGTCTTATCTATGGTACGTTGGTGTGTCTGCTACTAGATAACTCTGAGACATTTATTCTGGCAACGATCGCTGACAGAAGTCCCAAACTTCTCGGATTAGGCATTGTCGATGCAATGATTGAAGATTCGGGAGAATTCGAGATACGACGTGACATGAAGTTTACCATGGTTGAAACAACTGCATTCTTTGAAGCTTACCGCCATGTGCTTGGAGGTTTACAGGAGGTTTACGAGGGGGATCTTCCTTTTGAAAAGTATATTGTTCACTGTGAAACCAGTCGCGACCCTCCAAGATACTTACGAAGATGTTCAGGATCGTCACATTATGACTTGCAACCACTGACAGAAACAAAAAGCATCTTGACTGATATACATGGTATGAGACGTCTTACCTCTCAACCTACTCCAACAGTCAATATTTTTGACAATGGAGATTGGCCTACTGCAGATGCTCTTCATTTGAATACGCCGCAGTACCAAGCTTTGAAGACTGCTTTGACGAAAGAGTTTGCAATCATACAGGGTCCACCTGGAACAGGCAAAACGTTTATTGGTCTGAAGATTGTCAAAGCTCTGCTCCATAATAAGGCTATATGGAAGAAGCCTATGCTGATTGTGTGTTACACTAATCATGCTTTGGATCAGTTTCTTGAGGGAATCATTAGCTTTCACAGGGACAATGTTATCAGAGTTGGCAATAAGATTTCAAAGACATGTCTTGAAGTCAACTCACTAAAAGCTCTAAGACTGAAACATAGGAGCAAATTCATGAAGCACCATAGATGGGTACTTAGAAAAGACATGGAACTATTTGAAACAAGCATGGAGGAAGCACATACGACATTGGAGGATGCAAAGGGGTCAATATTACATGAAGCAACCCTTTTGGAATATATGAACATCCATTATGATAGGATGTTGGAAATGATGAAGATTATGCATGCAGAACTTGAGTTTCAACTTGGCCAAAAGGTGGAATTTCCTCGATGTGTTATGCGAGAATGGCTTGGGATGGGAAACATTGTCACTGGACATTTGCTTCAAAACGAATTTGCAGATGAATATAACGAGTATGAAGAAGAAAAAGGGGTAGAAGAAGGAGTAGAAGAAGAAGAAGAAGAAGCAGGAAAAGGAGTTGTAGAAGAAGAAGAAGAAGAAGAAGAAGAAGAAGAAGAAGAAGAAGATGGGAATACAGTGGATGGTGCAGAGATGGCAGAGTCATATAAAACAAATGATTGCTTTGCTGATGAGGGATTTGCTACTGAAGAAAAATCAAATGATGAAATTCAAGGTGAAAACAATGTTACGTTTGTTATGTCAACAGTTCAAAATACCTCTGCAGCGAATGATTATATCCATGGCTTCCAGTTTCCCAAAAGCAAAAAAAAAATTATGAAACAATATGTCCTGAGGCAACTAAGGTCATCAGAACGAATGACAGATGATGAATTTGAACACATTGGTGAACCATGGAATCTGTCCATGCATGACAGGTGGAAGCTTTACAGATACTGGGTTTTCAAATTATGTGAAAAGCTGAAAAGACAAATATTGCTTGACGAGGAATCCTACAAAAATGCTTTGACAGAGTTAAAGGAATTACAAGAGGATGAAGACAAACTATTGTTTCACAATGCTACAGTGATTGGCATGACAACGACAGCAGCAGCTCGGAACAGACAAGTGCTTGCCGATATTGGGCCTAGTATCATTGTGGTGGAGGAAGCTGCTCAGGTTCTTGAGGGACACATCATCACCACTTTAAGCAAGAAGTGTGAACACCTGATACTCATTGGAGACCACAAACAACTGAAGCCAAACCCAACAGTTTACAAGTTGGCCAAACAGTTTAACCTGGATTTGTCATTGTTTGAGAGGATGGTATCGCATGTGACACTTTATCTCTACAGCATAGAATGAGGCCAGAGATATCTGCATTGTTACGCCATATATATCCGAACCTCGAGGATGACCCATCTGTGTTTAAATATGAAAATGTGAAGGGGATTTCTGCCAACATGTTCTTCATAGATCACAGAAATCAAGAGGAGCCTGATAGACATATGGTTAGTCATTCCAATGAATACGAAGCAATGTACGTTGTTGCTCTGTGCAGTTACCTGCTAAAGCAAGGATATAACAATTCACAAATCACTGTACTCACAACCTATTCAGGACAGAAACAAAAAATAAAGAAATTAATGCGCACGGATAACTTCCCAGACGTGAAACTGACAGTTGTTGACAACTACCAAGGCGAAGAAAATGACATAGTGCTGTTGTCTCTTGTCAGAAGCAATCCTGAAAATAATGTTGGATTTCTGAAAATTGAAAACCGCATATGTGTTGCTCTTTCACGCGCAAGAATTGGGCTCTTTGTTATTGGCAACTTTGAGCTTCTTGCCCAGCAGAGCTTACTGTGGAGAGATATGTTGGTAGATTTGAGAAAAAAACAACAGGTTGGACCCATCTTGAACCTGTATTGCCAAAACCATCAAGGAGAAACGGGAATCAGTATTGAAAGACCACACGATTTCGAAAAGGCCCCTGATGGAGGCTGTCTGAAACCATGTTTATTCAGACTCAAATGTGGACATGTTTGCACACGATTTTGCCATCCCTATGACCCTGAACACACAGAATTCCTTTGCATGAAGTCTTGTAACGAGATACTTTGTGGCAATGGTCATCCATGTCCAAGACCATGTCACGAGCTGTGTGGAAAATGTACCGTACCTATTCAAAAGACCATACAATCATGTGGCCATAGACAGATGGTTCCATGTTTCCAGGATCCGAACACATTCTCCTGTATGGATGATTGTGAGCTACTTTGCACCAATGGTCATCCATGTCCGCGACCATGCCACGAGCAGTGTGGACAATGCACAGTACCTATTCAAAAGACCATACCATCGTGTGACCATAGACAGATGGTTCCATGTTTCCAGGATCCAATCGAATTCTCCTGTGAGGATTATTGCGAGACGGATCTTGATTGTGGGCATAGATGTGGAGAAGTTTGTGGAAAGGCACATCAATGCACAGCAACAATTAAGAAGACATTTAGATGCGGACATGTTAAAGAGGTCCTGTGCATTAATAAAGAAACAGCAGAGTGTTGTGTCAAATGTATTGTAGAGCTTGACTGTGGACATAGTTGTGACGGTAACTGCAACAGGTGCCATGAAGGAAGGTTACATGTACCATGCCGGAAGATGTGCCAGGAAACCTTGCTCTGTGGCCATGAGTGTGGCGCTAAATGTTCACATTGTCCCCCGTGTAAGATGGCGTGTGAGAACCGCTGTCTCCACAAGAGTTGTACCAAATTTTGTGGTGAAATTTGTGACCCATGCAAAGCACCTTGTGAATGGAAATGTGAACATTTCAAATGTACTTTGACCTGCTATGAGCCCTGTGACAGACCACCCTGCAATGAACCATGCAAGAAGAAACTACCCTGTGAACACCTGTGCATTGGTCTTTGTGGAGAGCCATGTCCAACACAATGCCGATTTTGCAACACAGATGTAGTAAGTCGTGTGAGTGGAAAGCCTGGCGCTAGATACGTTTTCCTTGAAGATTGTGGACATATTGCAGAAGTTACAAGCCTCGATAGGCATATGGAATCCAAATCGGAAGAGATAAAACTGAAGGAGTGCCCACACTGTAAGACAATAATAAGACACAATGTGAGGTATGGAAATGTGATAAATTCCACACTCAGAAAACTGGAAGTTGTGAAGGAGCAGTGCAATGAACTGGAAGACAAAGTTCTAGAAACTGAAGAAAGAATGATGATTCAAGTACTGAATGATGAAGAATGCGAGGCAAATACGAAAGAAATGATGCTGCGTCAAGGCTTCACCAATACTGTGGCAGGTGTCACTGCACTACAAAATCAGTTTAGCCTTCTGGATGAACTCGCCAAGATTGCTGATGAATATGAACGATTTGTCGGTGTAGAAGACATGATTCGCCATATTGATTTGAACAATAAGGAGATAAAAATGTTCCGCACGTGGCTGATGATACGAAGACAAGCTTTCGGCAGGCAAGACGAATCAGATGCTCAGAATGAACTGCTTAGACACAAAATGATTATTCAGTTGGTTGATTTAGAATTCCTTCTGGGAGCCAAATCTAAAGAAATTGCGATATGTGGTTACCTGTTGATACTGAAAGACATCCTTATGTCAGGTAAGCCATACACAGCTGAAAAACAGATCAGGGTTGAAGGATTCTTTGCCCAACTGAGACGGATTCTCAACAACACTATAGAGGAGATAGACAATACAAAGGTGATGATCGTGCCCACAACTGGAATTGCATCTGGTCGCTGGTTCTCCTGTCGGCATGGTAAATATGTTACATGAAACATTGTAAAATGAGATCATGAAATTTCTGTGATTAATCAAATACTGATGATAACATGTAAATTGAATCACAGTTTTTTGTGTGAGCATATATTACGATATTGTAAGTGTACCTGAACACATAACTTACTTTGCATTTAACTTCTCTTATTAAAATACACCAGTGATTGCATTCTTAGCCTTAACAACGTATCCGCTATTAATACCTGCAATATGTATAGATTCGGGGTGAGAAAGGGAATGATATTATCAGGTGTGATGGCACATAATTAATCAGGGCGTACTTGCAAAATGCGATCTTAGCGCTGAAACCGATGTGTTTCTGTTATGGAAGTTATGATCGTCGTAGTGCGGAGATCAGTTTGTGCAAGTGGGCCAGATCACCAATAGTGTCCACCAAACCCCAAATTTCAATAAGGTCGTGTTTGTTTGTTGAGGGACACCACGCCCAGTAGTATTCCAGCTACAGATGTATATGTCAGCGGCCTGTGATTGATATTAAGTTGTGGTTGGGGAAACATCAAGAGAGTCTCTTTTGACAAGCATAGTTTCAGTGGACATATTCTAATCCAGAATGCCCATGCATGAAGTGGTATGGTACTACTCTGTCCGGCTATCCCTAGAGTAGAATTTTGTGAGAGTAGCATGAGATGACTCAAAATTGATTGTTGAGCTACTATTCTTGCATATTCAGGACATACCTATTCAATGGGAGGCCGTGGGTATGGTTCCAAGCATGACTGCCCCAGCTGTGGTATCGGAATTGTTCAGAAGCACGACAGAAGATTTTAAAGACAAGATTGCTTGTGTTGTGAGACTGAAAATGAAGAGGCTACTTGAAAGTTAATATCAACGAGAGGTGGTGTGACGGGGACTCTTCCGACTTGAAGATAAATGACACATCAAATGATATGTTATGTTGTGGCTATTGCGAGGAGAAGAGAGACAGAAAGGGACTAAAATGTAGATTCAAAGCTAAGCCTAATGGTTGTGTGGTCGCCAGTTATAGTGTTATTGGCATTGACCGCCCCGTTTGTGGTGCACGTGATAAGATTTTGTAATGTACCTATTTCCATTGTAATGGAAAATTGTTGATCTGCCTAGAATGTGTCTGTCAGGATATTAGTTTGGCGAAGATGTTCTTGTACAGTACAGTTATGTCAATGCTTTCGACGAATACTACTCAGTTACAAACAATGGGCAAAAGAATAACCTCTTCGTGACCCTAGCGGCAGATCATGGGGTAATATGTTATCTTTCAGTTTGAATATTTGTACTCATGTATTTTATATATTCTATAGTTTGAATGTGTGACACATCTCCTATTAACTGACTTACAATGTGATCCTTGAAACACATATATGACAAATGAATGTATATAAGCAGCAAAATTCATTGTTTGTCCTTATGACGCATCACAAATTATTACATTCTGGTAAATCCATGCTTTTACGTTTAGGTAAAGGGGTACCGGTGGACAAGTCATCTAAGGCACCACATTATTTACGCTGTGTAGGGCTGTGTTCCTCAGGCGTGCCCGAATTGTATCATTGTTGGATTATGAACTTTGGTTGATCAGCACAATACCCATGGTTAAAGTCTGCGACCTCGGACAACTTTCATTCCAAATTACGAAGTCACATATCAGGTTAAAATAAGAGACGCTGGCGGCGGTGAGTAGTTGAGTTGGTGAACATACTTGTCAAGCTGGACTCCAAAGACTTTTAGGGCTTCTGTCCTTCCCACACAGAAACACACGTGATAAAGCATTAGGGTCTGCTTAGCCAAATTGGTATTGGACATGTGTCACCGTTCACCCAGCAAGGTTTGTGTACCTGCAAGGATTGTGAGGCTTTTATATACATGTTCTAGAGCTAGCCACACCTTTTGACAGCTTGAGCTGTATAACCCTATAGATTTGAGAATGTGAGCCATTGACTTAGGCAATACTTGTGTAGCGTCATGAACATGCTTTAGGAAATTGATACATCATTATATACATACGCATTTGTTGCTTCAGTGTTATCAAATGTTGCAGTATTTTAGTTTATGCCATATACTTGAATTTACATTTTTTCGGTTATAGAACTCTGTAATTTCAATTTCACACCGTTATATCAATATGTTTGTAACAAATCAATCCTCGAGTTCCAGAGAGCTGATGTACAGACAAATGTCTTTATGTAAATAAGGCACAAATAATGGCTTACTGTATTTTAGGCACATGTTGAGAAAAATGTTTATGGTCACGTAGCATGAATTACATTGCTTGAGTTTACGATGTTCAGCGGAATATGTAAAGAATTACAACTTCAAAATGTTACGTTTTACACTTACGCTATGAAGAACAGAGATTGTTAAAAACATCATATCATCATTACTAAATTGCCCATTGGTAGGTGAATACGAGAAGAGAGTTTCTCATGTTTTTATTTCAAACATAAAGTGATATAATACCTAGATTTATGTTTAATATTCAAACAAATCTGGACCAAAGATTGTATTTGTTGTGTATATATATCTGTGAGAAGATTGCGATATGTAACCATTGACAATGTTTTGTAAGATGCAAGATATGAAGTTTCACTTGGAAATAGTCACCATTTAAGTGGTAATGTATCAAGACAAAAGTATATGTAACATTGAACGTGTATGTGAGTGAGTGAGTGAGTTGGGTTTAGCGCCGCTTTTAACATTATTACAGTTATATCACGGTGTGTCAGCTTAATGTGGGAGGAAAGCCCGAAGTGATGCAGGTCTAAGACGTTTACCACTTCGGTGAAACCCACGAGCACGGGTACGGTGCTGACAAGCCTAGAAACATAATTGGGGCGAACCGGGATTCGAAACCACAATCATAGGTTTCTGGCGTGCCCAAGGGACGCAACTCTGCACAGCGAATCGCGGCGCCATAGACGACTGGGCCACCCGTGCCCCCTGAACGTGTATGTTTTTATTGTTAACACACATTCATGATGTGGACGATTACATGGGATATAAGGCCTTATATTCTTTATAGTTTAGTTGTGTGTGTACAGCTAAAAGAATGGGGCAAGAATGGACAGTTAACTGGAATAAGGTTTGATGCATATCAGCGTAAAAACAAAGTTATTTCTCAAATTTGCTTTCCCTTTTAAACTGTTGTAAATGATAATAAGGGATGCAACCATTCATTGTACAGTAACTTAATAACGAACATACACATTCTATGCAGAATTTATATTTAAATTTATTTTATCTTACTTTGTTCCCTTTTATTTTGTATTCCATTCAGTTGGTGATGTTACATAATATCCCATAAAGGAACATGTAATATTTACCTTCACAAGGGAAGGCTGCATACATGAACATCACACAGATAATTGTATTGGAAGCAGGTTTGCATACATGTGTACATCTCAGATCAACAGGTGATGAAGAAGCAGTCTATATTTGCCTTACTTATTGAGATATTCCTTCATCAAATATCAAGCTATTTCATTAGAACACAGTAGTGGGAACCGATCATGTTCAAAACAAAAAGTATATCAAAGAAAATATGATTGTGTGTGCATTTGATTTCTCTTTCCAATATCAATCAGTTAAAGTCTTTATAAAGCTTTCTACTTACCACTTGTTTTATATATACTTGATACATGTTTATGCATGCCCATAGAATGTGATTTAATATAAAACCTTTGATTTTATAACCAAGTAGAATAGAGCATTTGGTAAATGTTTATTGTTGTGTGAATTTGGTATTCAGGAAACATTCTAGTTTTGCCCATTTAACATGCTTACAATGCCAATCTACATGAAGTACTGATTCGGAGAATGAGCATAGGCCATTGTCAAGAACTTTCATTTTCACAGTTCTTTCTCTGTATAGATCATGTGATGGATATAGTTGTACTGGACATTAAGTAATCTGACATCCACTGCACATTTTCTATAATTGATGAAGCACAGTTGATATAATATGTTAATAGTCCATTCTTTTGCCTTTAAAATTAGTGTTTCTGTTTTGATATAATTCTTTTTCGACCCTAAAGAATAAACAGGAGCTTTCGGGGAACAGCTATTGTCTTTCAATAGTATCAACTCACCTTTGCGTGTATATACATGCACGACTCGTTTCTCTTCTGTCAGTGTGAGAAAAAGGGTTTCTGATCAAGCATTGGCTGTATTTTATCTATTCATACCACTTCAGTAACATACCGTTTTTTGGGTTTACATAATGTTGAAATCTGATTACGTTTTTTTTGTCAATTCCCAGTCATTTTTTTTCCTTGACTGAAATATCCTGGTTTGTGTATTGGTTTATCTTTCACCTGAATAAACTGAATAGTAGAAACATGCATTTTTGTGTTTTTAATTATAAATGTTCAACTTATACATTTCCAAACTGGCTATTTTATGATAACCTCATTGTAGTAAGATGTTACACGAAAAATTGCTAGTATCCCTTTGTTTATAATAGGTACATTGGGCGGTATCGTTCAAACCGTTATTCAAAACAAGCAAGTGCATTGCTTATCAGAGTGATGATGTTTTGTTGTCTGTTTGTTGTTAAACGCCGTACTCAGCAATGATGCAGCTATGTGACGGCGGTCTGTAAATAATCGTGTCTGGATCGGACAATCTAGTAATTAACTTCTTTGAGAGGTATTTTAAAGTTGGAGTACTACGTAAGGGTAAGATGTATCGATGAACAACGTCTTTATAATAATTAGGAACGACGTTTCGGAGTAGGTTCCAACACCGTTATCAATCACTTGCTTGATCACGGTGTTAGAGCCTTCTCCGAAACGTCGCTCCTAATCATAATCAAGAAGTTGTTCATCCATAAATCTTATCCTTACTTTATCCAGCGATTGACATCATGAGCATCGATCCACGCAATTGGGATACAATGTCTTGCCTCAACGTGAGCGAGGCTGGCCGCCCGATCCCGTTAGTCGCCTCTTAGGACAAATATAGTCGCCATCTACTGCTGAAGAACAATTCTATCCCGGATCTTCCCTGGTCACCTCATAGTCGACGTTATATTCTGTACGCCAACATCATTCCTAACCAGTTTTGAATAATATTTCTATGGATATATTCTCCCATTGTAACATGATGTAAAGGCTAAGCGGGCTTAGTCCCTCTTTCTGAAGCATATCAAATATGTATATTGATGTTGTTTTTTTTCAAGAAAACTGACAATTAATTGACTGAGTTTTGCTAATAAACGGATATTGTTTTTCGAATTATTTGCAATGATTGTTTTTTGGTATTTTAAGGGCACCCACTTCCTAAAAAAACCCTGGCACCAATCCAAACTGTATCTGCAATTGTCCAGCTACGCTGGTGTCCGTGCGGTGAAAATGTTACTCAATAATATGACCCCAGCGATCGAAAACAAGGATTACGGAGTAACCTCCCTTATATATAATTTGTGTCGAGTTACCGAAAGACTAGCTCCCCCCCCCCCCCCCCCCCCCCCCACACACACACACAGACCCCACCACACCCACCAACGCATACTCCCCCCCCCCCCCCTCCTCACACACACATTCACTTCATGGAGCAGGTAGCATACTCTTCTCGGGGTAGAATGCACGGGCAATTATGAAGCTAAGGTCTAGATATAACATTCGATATAAACGAATCAACATAATGCGAGTACCATGGTCAGCATTTTTACAAGGCCGTCTTTTATCTCTGGTTTCTACGAAAGTGGGGATAAAACCCAACACCTATGTCTACTCGAGTCATGGCTATTTATAGGCGATCACGTGACCTTTGGGAAATACCAATATGGGCGATACAGTCAGAGTACTTCAAACGGCTCATACATGCCCACACGGTTATTCGTGACATGATAATACGTTCCTGTGTCCTTATTCAGCACTATGCATGTGATAAAGCTCGGCGAAAGATTGCATAGATCTTATCGGAAACAGAAACGAAAGCGAAAATAGAATGAGTTGGCGAGTATTTTGAGCTCTTCAATTCAGTTCCTGGAAAGCCCAAGTTGTAGCGACTTGTATATAACAGTGGATAAGGAGTGGTCTCAGTAGTTCTCGGAAAGGTCGCGTGTGATTTAGGAGAACTGGCGGGTCCCATTCAAGTCCTATGGTAAGTACAGGACAGGCTTAACGTAGGCCTTATTTCCCTCTTGTCAGATAGCTCATACAGTCGTGTTGCTTAGCTATTGCACTAAATGGGTTACACAAATGTATGTACATATATTTAATTATTGACGAATTATGGCCGTCCTTCGTTTGATATGAATATTCTTATCGATGTGTACCGCCTATTTTGAGAATGGTTGTTAATGTCGTAAGCGGAAGATGTCATCGTTTATGGCGTCCCACACAGTGTTCAGCGGTAGAGCACCCATACGCTATGTACAGTATGCATGTACAACTGTGTGGTATATATACAGTGTGCATGTATCTCGTTATGTGGTATATATATATATATATATATAGATATATACACTATGCATGTACAACTGTGTGGTACACAGAGTGCATGTATCTCGTTATGTGGTATATATATATAGATATATATATACAGTATGCATGTACAACTGTGTGGTACACAGAGTGCATGTATCTCGTTATGTGGTATATATATATATAGAGATATATATACAGTATGCATGTACAACTGTGTGGTACACAGAGCGCATGTATCTCGTTATGTGGTATATATATATATATATATATATATATATATATATATATATATATATATACAGTATGCATGTATCTTGTTATGTGGTATATATACAGTATGCATGTACCTTGTTATGTGGTATATATACAGTATGCATGTATCTCGTTATGTGGTATATATACAGTATGCATGCACCTTGTTATGTGGTATATATACAGTATGCATGTATCTCGTCGTGTGGTATATATACGGTGTGCATGTATCTTGTTATGTGGTATATATACAGTATGCATGGATCTTGTTATGTGGTATATATATACAGTATGCATGGATCTTGTTATGTGGTATATATACATTATGCATGTATCTTGTTATGTAGTATATATTTATATCATGCATGTATCTCGTTATTAGGTATATATATATATATATATATATATATATATATATATATATATATATACAGTATGCATGTACCTTGTTATGTGGTATATATACAGTATGCATGTATCTTGTTACGTGGTATATATACAGTATGCATGTATCTCGTTGTGTGGTATATATACAGTATGCATGTACCTTGTTATGTGGTATATATACAGTATGCATGTATCTTGTTATGTGGTATATATACAGTATGCATGTATCTTGTTATGTGGTATATATACAGTATGCATTTATCTCGTTGTGTGGTATATATACAGTATGCATGTATCTCGTTGTGTGGTATATATACAGTATGCATGTATCTTGTTATGTGGTATATATACAGTATGCATGTATCTGGTTATGTGGTATATATATAGTATGCATGTATCTTGTTATGTGGTATATATACAGTATGCATGTATCTCGTTGTGTGGTATATATACAGTATGCATGTATCTCGTTGTGTGGTATATATACAGTATGCATGTATCTCGTTGTGTGGTATATATACAGTATGCATGTATCTTGTTATGTGGTATATATACAGTATGCATGTATCTTGTTATGTGGTATATATACAGTATGCATGTATCTTGTTATGTGGTATATATACAGTATGCATGTATCTTGTTATGTGGTATATATACAGTATGCATGTATCTTGTTGTGTGGTATAAATAGAGTATGCATGTATCTTGTTATGTGGTATAAATAGAGTATGCATGTATCTTGTTATGTGGTATATATACAGTATGCATGTATCTTGTTATGTGGTATATATACAGTATGCATGTATCTTGTTATGTGGTATATATACAGTATGCATGTATCTCGTTGTGTGGTATATATACAGTATGCATGTATCTCGTTGTGTGGTATATATACAGTATGCATGTATCTTGTTATGTGGTATATATACAGTATGCATGTATCTTGTTATGTGGTATATATACAGTATGCATGTATCTTGTTATGTGGTATATATACAGTATGCATGTATCTTGTTATGTGGTATATATACAGTATGCATGTATCTTGTTGTGTGGTATAAATAGAGTATGCATGTATCTTGTTATGTGGTATATACAAAGCACGTGAGTAGGTATGACTAATGGGTTCTGGTCATAGAGAACCAGATACCAGAACATAGGCCCCCTTTGTTACGATGTTTATAACTATGAGACGATTAATAAACTGAATTTGCGAGAAGTTATTCTACTCATTCGACCAGTGTGGATATATTTCATATCAAAAGACAGATTGCCCAGATATTTGTTTGTCACCCTGAAGCAATATTTGCATTTTTGTAAAGATCATTTAAATATTGATAGGGCGCATCATGGCTCAAGCGACATGCACACTTGTACATGCGTCATACACACCGAATGTGTGCCTGCGTCTATATATAGTCAAAACTCATAGATTAGGCAATATTACAGATCAATTTCATTTATTGTTGAACGAATTTTAAATGATATGACAGGTGCAGCTTCTATAGATATCTTTACAGCTATTTCAAAATCTTTAGCTAGCTAACATTACTAGGGCTATTTATAGCGATTACTTATCCACGGGCTCTTGACGACCACTATACACACACTTATCTGCTGCGACAGCACAGTCAGTAAAAGCGGTTTATAACAGGAGTGACGAACTTTGAGCAGAGGTTGAATAGTTGCAAGATATTTTCTATTATGATATTAATGTGGTGTATGGTATCAAAATATTGGCATTTGTTTTTGCGGGACATATACAATTTGTGACAATATAGATTATGAAAAAAGTCTTTTAAGTATGTGTGATGGAAACGAGAATATAGCATTTAGCCGAATGTCAAGTAAAAAAGTAATTTAAAAATTAGTTTCGATGACACTGCACATCGTGTATGTGGTTTCTTACTCTGAAACCCGATAAAACCGAAACGTATTTCACTAGCAGCAACATTACCCTCAGCGGACCAGGGAACATCTAGGTTATCTAGATAGGTCGGTGTATGACTACACTGCTCGATCCCGATGTCATCAGTCAAACATCAGGTTTCGAGGAAGCATACTTTCCATCGCTTGAAAGAACCTTTCAGTGTATAACTGTTTATGAAGTAATGCTATTTTGTCATAGTTCCTTTTTATTAGTTTAAATTTTAGATGACGTTGAAGGTTATATTTGAAATTACAGATGTTGTATTTGTATGTTCACATTTTGTTACTTTCAGACCATACAACGCATCTGGGTTGTTTACAATGGACAACGATGATGATGACTTTCAAAGGTGGGCTGCTTTTGAGAGTTCTATTGACGTCATATCTAGGTTATAATGTCTTTTCAAAATATATTCCAAATTTGACAGTAATTCAAAATATTCATGTTGCCAAACTAAACCATTTTGTAATTCTTGTTTATTGTTTTTTTAAGATGCTTTAACATATTTCATAAGTGTTTCTACTTGCTTGTAAGTGACACAATCTCTGCACTGGTACGCAGCAGAAGTAATTCAAAGTTAACATATCGTTGTAGTGTCAATATCAATTAACGCGCTATCGTGTCACTGGATTGTCTCTCACTGACGCGTTGTTACTCGATTATGCCGTCCAGACTCGATTGTGTCTTCCGCCGTTTGGCAGGAGTATTCCTTGGTGCGGCGCCGGGCAACAAATATTCACTTACTATATAGCGTTCCGTCTGTCCGTCCTTCCGTCCGTACTTCAGCCCGAGCTTTTGTACGGCCCATAACTTTTTAACCATGCACCCTAGCTTCACCAAACTTGCTACACACATTTACCACAATGAGTACTTGTGCCTTTTGCTAGTTTGAAGATTCTGAACTTTTTAACCTTTGCCGTTTCCATGGAAACATTAAGAAACTTAAACATTTAGGGTGGGTGTTTTGTACGGCCTATATCTTTTTAACTATGCACCCTAGCTTCACCAAACTTGCTACACACATTTACCACAATGAGTACTTGGGCCTTTTGCTAGTTTGAAGATTCTGATTTTTTATTTTTTGCCGTTTCCATGGATACATTAGAAACTTAAACTTTTAGGGTGGGTGTTGTGTACGGCCCATATCTTTTTAACCATGCACCCTAGCTTCACCAAACGTGCTACACCCATTAACCACAATAAGTACTTGTGCCTTTTGCTAGTTTGAAGATTCTGAATTTTTTAATCTTTGCCGTTTCCATGGACACATTAAGAAACATCAAGAATGTATGTTGTGCTAAGCATTGATTATCACACACTAGATTGAAATATATTTGCAAAAACATGTGTTCATTTCAAACACAATGCACCCTCATGGGGTTACAGAGGAAAGGGCAGTTCCTCTGACTTAAAGCAACAGGTATATTTTATTAATTAACAAACTATTTACTATTTGTTGTTGACCAGCGGGGATAACGGGGGTATGTGAGTTTTGCTCACTTCTTTCTTGTTTTTTTTTGCAAATTTTGTGAGTGGCTGGTACCACCAATAGAGTCAGCAAACACCTGGTGTCATCAGTGATTTTATGTGATACATTCGTATATGTTTGATCACTATTTTGCCTTTTACGCCCAATGGAATCTGTTTCAGCAGATAATAGAAACTGATTATTTTTTGGCGTTGAATTTTGATATTAAATAAAGTTGTATTTGATCCATAATTCTCAATGGCTATGTCATGCCAACACAACTTTGCAATTACAGACCTGGTTACAGACAAGATGGCCGTGATGGGAGAGGGCGTGGTCAAATGATAGGTCACGGCCGTAGGGGACAAGGACGAGGCTTCAGGGGTAATGGAGGCGGCAGAGGTGGAGGACGAAATGACAATGAACATGATGGGGATCATGGAAGGTTTGGAGGAAGAGGCCGAGGGGAGCACAGAGGTAGAGGTAGGGGCGATGGATACAGGGGCAGAGGTGCTCATCATGGAGAGGAAGAAAGGAGAGGACAGAATGACAGAGATGGTGCCAGGGGAGGTATAGGACAAGGATTCAGGGGAAGAGGTGGAAGAGGCGGAGGCCGTTACATTGATTACAGACAGTTGCAAGAACTACGGTCAAAGGATCCATCTACAATTGTTATGGCCCTTGGACAAGAATCTGGTCTCGGCTCACTGCTAAAACGACACAATCTTCCATCTCATATGATGTATGCAATTGTTGGTGCCCTTGCTCAAGCATGTTTATGTGCATCTGCTCCAACCAGCCTTATTGAACTTTTGCTCACTGTTCAGCGGTCAAGCTTTTACGATCATGTTCCTGATGTTTTGACCGAAATCAGGCACAGACCAAATGAAAATGCCAGAGAAAAGAGGCAGTTCATCAAAGATTTGATGTCAGTTATGAAGGAACTGGCTATCAGACTGCCACATTCATACATTCATGTTCTTGGTGTAAAGAGTTTCCTGGAAATGATCATGCCTGATCTCGAGCTAAAGTCCGATATTGTAGATGAAGAAATACGTCTTCACCTGAAACATTTGCAGGATGTAAAATCACCAACTGTTGACAGGATGACAAAAGAAGAAGGCCGGGGTGAAAGAGAGGAGTATAATGATGGGGAACCACCCAATGATTTCAGAGATATGTCCATATTTCCAAATGTTGAGGACATACATCCTGAGGAGAAACCTTTCCTTCGCAAGAACATAGATGTTGGTGGATACAGGGACCTTCATCATTATTTGGATGTCCAGTTCCGTTTGCTGAGGGAGGATTTCATCTTTCCTTTGAGGGATGGCATTGCTGAATATCTCACTGCCAATGTGCCAGGAGAGAAAGGTCAGAGACTGAAGGACATCCGGGTCTATCATGATGTCCAGATCTTGCGGACAGTGTGTTCAGATGGCGGACTTCTCCACAGAATCATGTTTGATGTGAGAAAACTGCGGAAAATCAGATGGGAAAATTCTAAGCGACTGATATTTGGATCTTTGGTCTGCTTATCTCATGACAATTTTGAAACACTTCTTTTTGCAACTGTTTCTGATAGAGATCCCAAGAAACTTCAGGATGGTATACTTGATGTTTTACTTGAAAATGATGCAGCACTGGAAGACATCCTTTCATCAGATACACGTTTTGTAATGGTTGAGACATCAGCTTACTTTGAGGCCTACAGACATGTCTTGAGAGGGCTGCAGATGCTCCATGATGGCGATCTTCCATTTGAAAAGTACATAGTGGAATGTGAGAGTGAGGTGAGGTCACCACGATACCTCCAGGGTTTAAGAACTACTAAGTATGACCTGCGCCCTCTTGTGGATGAGAAGACTGTCCTAAGGGAAGACACTGCTTTGAGACTTCAGAGAAGGGAGGTCAGCTACGACTTCAGCCGAGAATCCCAGATCGCCAACAACATTGAAATACTGAATCATTTAGATTGGCCGTCTGCCCAGCAACTGCATCTGGATCTGTCACAGTACAAAGCCTTAAAGACAGCCCTCACCAAAGAGTTCGTCATTATGCAAGGACCACCCGGTACAGGAAAAACGTATGTTGGTTTAAAAATTGTCAAGGCCCTGTTACACAATGCAAAGGCATGGAATGCAAACAACAATGCACCAATGCTGATTGTTTGTTATACAAACCATGCACTGGACCAGTTTCTTGAAGGAATAATATCCTTCTACAGAGGAAGTATCATCAGAGTTGGAGGAAGGATAAAAAGTGAACTACTGGAAGATTACTCACTTAAAGCGCAGAGACAAAAGACACGGAAATTTCACAGTTCCAGAGATATGAGAAATACGGGACGGATGAGATGGGAAATTCGTAATAGCATGATGAACCTGAAACTGGAGATTGAGAAGATTGGTCAGCAAATAGAAGCTGCAGAAAGAGAGATATTGCATGAAGACGTGTTGCGACCATTCATGGGTGAATACTATGATGAGATGGTGATGGCGATGGAGATGATGCTAATGCAGATGCAGGATGCAAATGGCTTTATGCCACCATCAACACCTGTCATGGTCGAGTGGCTAGGCATTGGCACCTTTGGTGACATGGTGAACACAATTGAGCAACCGCTACATGAGGAAGACATTGAAAATGAAGAAGAGGATGATGGAGTGATAGATGTGCAGGAAGAAGCGGATCTCTTGCAAGAGCAGAGGCAGATGCAAGACATGGACGATGGTGACATGGAGGAGAATGAACTTGACAAACTTCAGAGAATGATTGAGCGTCTACAATATGAACGAGGTGGATATGTTGCCTTTGATGTGACAAATTTGGATAGGGGCCCAAAGGAGCAAGAAGATGCAATGCAGTTCCAGTTACCGAGAGAAGCCAGAAGACGTCTTAAAAGACGACTGTTACAGAGATTAAGGTCCACACAAAGGATGACATCAGCAGAGGCTAATCATATCGGGGATCCTTGGGGACTCCAAATGAATGAACGGTGGAAATTGTACAGATTCTGGGTACACTGTCTCTGCGAAAGACTGCGACGGGACATATCAACAAAGGAGGCGAGATACAAAGCAGTGGTAACTCAGTACAAAGAGTCACAGATGATTGAAGACAAACAGATCATGGAGACAGCAACAGTGATAGGGATGACAACAACAGGAGCAGCTCGCTATCAACAGGTTCTCTCTGAAATTGGACCCAAGGTAATAGTTGTTGAAGAAGCTGCCGAGGTTCTTGAGGGACACATCATCACAACTCTGAGCAAGAAATGTGAACATTTGGTACTGATTGGAGATCATAAACAGCTGAAGCCCAACCCAACTGTTTACAAACTTGCAAAGCAATTCAAGTTAGATCTCTCGTTATTTGAGAGAATGATCAACAATGGCATGCACTGTGACACACTGGCTCTTCAGCATAGAATGCGGCCCGAAATTGCAAGGTTAATGAAGCCAATCTACCCCAAGCTTGAAAATCATTCCTCTGTCCTTAATTATGACACGATCAAGGGGATATCTGACAACATGTTCTTTATCAACCATGGATATCAAGAAGAGCATGACATTGAACGAGTCAGCCACTCCAACGAGTTTGAAGCCAGATATGTTGTAGCATTGTGTGAATATTTAATGAAACAGGGATATGAAAGATCACAAATCACAATTCTCACAACCTACTCAGGCCAGCTACTGAAATTGAAAAAGATGATGCCAAAGCAATTATTCCAGGGAGTCAGACTGACAGTGGTGGACAACTACCAGGGAGAAGAGAATGACATAATCCTTCTGTCACTCGTGCGAAGCAATGCTGAAGGGAGTGTTGGCTTCCTAAAAATTGAAAACCGTGTCTGTGTAGCACTTTCACGTGCAAAGAAAGGATTATATGTGATTGGAAACTTTGATCTTCTTGCCCAAGAGAGTCAGTTGTGGCGGGAAATAAAGAAAGATTTGCAGCAGAACAACCAGATAGGAACAGCGTTGAACTTATATTGTCAGAATCATCCCAGAGACACAGGCATTGCTGCAAGGAAACCAGATGACTTCAATAAAGCTCCAGAAGGTGGTTGTATGAAGCAGTGCACCTTCAGACTGGAGTGTGGACATGTGTGTTCTCGACTTTGCCATCCATATGACCCCAATCATGAAGAATACAAATGCAATAAGCCATGTCCAAAAACAATTTGCAAGAACAACCACCCATGTCCACGATTGTGCTATCAACAGTGTGAGAAATGTGAGGTACCAGTGGAAAAGTCAATTCCACGTTGCGGACACAAACAACTTGTCCCCTGCGGCATGGATCCACTGAAATACGTTTGTCAACATAAATGTGATAAAACCATGAAGTGTGGTCATACATGTGGTAACCCCTGTGGAATTGAGCATCAGTGTAAACAGACAGTGAAGAAGACGTGGAGATGTGGACACACAAATGATGTGGAATGCATGAGGAAAGACTCGGCTGTCTGTAAGGCAAAGTGTTCCACAATGCTTAAATGTGGACATGCATGTGCTGGGAATTGCCATGATTGTCATGAAGGAAGGTTACACCTATCATGCCGTAAGAACTGCAAGAGGAGCCTTGTCTGTGGTCATGAATGTAAGGACAGATGTAACAACTGTCCCCCATGCAGAAATGTTTGTGAGAACCGATGTCCACACAGCAAATGTTACAAAATGTGCGGCGAGATTTGTGTGCCGTGCAACGAGCCCTGTGACTGGAGATGCCTGCATCACGCATGTACCAAGAAGTGTAGTGAGCCATGTGACAGACCTCCATGTGATGAACCGTGCCTGAAACTTCTTCCCTGTCGTCATCCATGCATCGGTCTATGTGGCGAGCCATGTCCACGTCTGTGTAGAGAGTGCAATCATGATGAAGTCACATCAATCATGTTTGGCACGGAAGACGAACCGGATGCCAAATTTGTTGAACTTGAGGACTGTGGCCATATTGTTGAAGTATCTGCCATGGACCAGTACATGAAAATGGTTCCTGAAAATGATGCCATCCAATTAAAAGCATGTCCTCATTGCAAGACACAGATTCGCCGGAACATCAGATATGGATCTGACATCAAAAGAATGCTGAAGGATATAGACACAGTGAAAAAGAAGTATATTGGAAAAGATGAAAGAATAAAGGTTCTGAAAGCTCAACTTGAAGCTGAAGCCAGCAGGGAGGTTGGTCGTGAAGAACGAAAAGAAAAAATGGAAATGCTGAATAAGGGTTATGGTAATTCTGAAGTTGGTCTCAATGCTATTCAGAACCAATTTCGTTTCATGAAACGTGTGTCAAAACTATTTGATGCTTTCGAAAAGCTTGCAGATGACTGCAAAGAAGCCGTTCTTCGTCCGGTTCTAAGAGATGCTATTTCCGGTATGAAGGAGCTGGAGAAATTCCGACAATGGCTCATGGAGACACGATCATCTCTCAGTGATCAAGAAATCTCAGATGCCCAGGATGAAGTTGATAGGAACAAGGCTATCCTTAGGCTCTTAAAGATTGAGAAAATCATAGCAAATAGAAACCTTGATCTACCAGAGGCTTTGCAAAAAGAACTTCAAGCTATACAGGGGACTTTGAAATATGGCAAGAAGTTCAGCAAACAACGGCAAGATAGAGTGAAGGTTGTCTTTGAAAACCTCAAAAAACATGTTCCAGAATCTGGTCTTGGTATTTCTGAAGAAGAAAGGGTGGACATAGTGAAAGCAATGGGACTCACAAGTGGACATTGGTTCAGATGCCCCAATGGTAATAATATTTCGTTATGCTCTCATTTTCCCATCATTGAAGGGAGCTTTTAGACCCTAGGTTAATCCCTCATCTCAGGAGACCCTATTGTCATATGTTCTCATTTAAAATTCGCCTTTAGTATCCGTGGCTGTGGAGCAATTAAAAAAATGTGATTAACTGAAGTGGTTAATGGCTATGATTCGCTTTTTGAGTATTTTCTCAAAAATCATTTCAATGAACTAACTTAAGGAAAGAATATATAGTCGTAGCCAGATACTACATGTAGTATTGACCATGGTATTCAGATTATATTTGGATAATTTAGATGAAACTCGTTGGTATGAGAAAGTACAAAATAGAATTTGGGGCTATGCTTCCCAAAGTGTGTGAGTTGGGTTTTACACTGCAGCTAGCAATATTCCAGCAATATCGTGGCACAGGACACCAGAAATGGGCAACACAAATTGCACCCATGTGGGCAATTAAATCCAGGTCCTGACGAGCAAACGCTTCAACCATTATCCCACCGACCTGATTCCCTTAGTAACTTAGTCAATTTCTTTTTTCAGGGCATATCTACGCTATCGGAGACTGTGGTGGAGCAACCGAAGAGTCGAAGTGCCCAGAATGTAACGCTGGAATCGGTGGCAGTGGTCACAGACTGAGAAGTGACAATGCCCTTGCACCAGAGATGGATGGAGCTCGCTTTGCAGCCTGGTCAGAACAGGCCAATCTTGAGAACTATAACTTGGATATGCTGTGAACCATTTGTGCAGATCTTTTGCAACCATTGTTCATGTGAGGTGTAATATATGTATCCATCCATCCATCCATCCGTTCATCCATCCATCCATCCATCGGGAGAGAGTAACGTGCTGATGATAAAGTATGATATCACTGCTCCTATTATGTACTAACAAACACAATATTGTCCTAATTGGCATATACAGACACCTGCTTTAACCAAACTGGATCTTATTGTATGGAGTGATTTTGTAAGGTAGCAGTAGCAAAACTTTTCCAACAATGTAAATAATTTTACCGTTTTCATTTAAATATGCATCCATAGTATTTTTATGTTTAAACATTAATCCATATGTCTAACTGTAGTCGTCGTTCAGTCGATTTAAGCAAAATATGCCTTGGGATGTTTTACAAACTTGTTGAGAGTTATAAATATTTAATGTCTATTGAATGCATATTATGTGTCTGACAAAGAATCGCCTTATACAAACAATTAACATTGTTTGGAGTAAATTGTGATTACCTGGACTTCAAAGGTTTCAATTGGTGTGGATATTACTTATAACCGCGGGTCACGTTTTGATTCAGAGGCAAATTAAGATCACTGATATGGTTCACATTGTCTGCAGTACTACACTACTAAACATTCTGTTGTTATTATACCTGGTATGAATATATAGATAACCAGTGGTCTTCACATATGGTTAGATCTAGACTCAACACTGCTTGAAAATAATGTCATATCTACGCTTTGGACGAAAATAAACGTGTTTATCCATGAGTTTTAAAGGATTAACTACTTAGTGGATGTTGTGAAAGTTTGGTGGAAGTGGCTTCGTTTTAGAGTGAGTGAGTGAGTGAGTAAGTATGGTTTTACGCCGCTTTTAGCAATGTGCCAGCAATATCACGGCGGTGGACACCAGAAATTGGCTTCACACAATGTACCCATGTTGGGAATCGAACCCGGGTCTTCGGCGTGACGAACAAACGCTTTAACCACTAGGCTACCCGACTGACCCGCTTTGTTTTAGGTTGAGCCGGATTATGAAATAATGTCTATAAGTTTTGTCACTATTGGAAAGCTATTATCACCTGGTTACCTCTTTCATATTATTATTCTGAAATTGATGATCAGAAAAACAATGTTTGTCAGTGTTTTGAAAATAAATATTTACAATTCATTTGCTGTGTTTAATTGTTTCCTGTTGAAGAGGATTGCTGAGCACACTTTGCGATAAAGTCAATGCCATTATCAAAGCATCAGATCATTTGGACAGAAAAAGTCACTTCTCGCGTTGACTGAATTGGTGGGTGGAATTTTATGTCTTTGGGGAACACCTAGCTGGTACTATGAATCTCATTTCATGAATGAGAAGGTTAAATAGTTAATCTATGGCTGTGACAGTGCGATGATACATAGTATGATGAGGCAGCATGTGAATAACCTATGAAGCATATATTTTTGTTTTGAGTAGAGGTTGGTGTAACTGTTTACCACATTACGACAGTAGGCACATTTGAAGGAGGACCTTCACTGTGACGAGCAAATGGTTAGTGCCCTCAGGTACATGTACCCCACCGCCTCTTAGACATTTGTGCCTCGATTGTCAAGTTTGTCAAAATGTTAAGATTATTTCCCCCCCCCCCCCCCCCCCCGAATGTTTACCTGCATGTGGATTTAAATATAAATATACGTTGTAAGCGCTTCAAATGACTGAAAAATTACTTTGGTCGTTTACTTCTTTACTGCATAAATGTCAGAACCGTCATGTCAGAATGAAATGGACGTCACCAGCACCAATTACACTTGCATCAATTGCTTGTGAAGAGAGTAACAATGTTCTACCCTACAGGTAATACTCTTCATGTTTGGTTGTTTGAACTGGGAAATATGTAACAGCTTCCTCGTTTGTCTCGTGTACCTGATCATCACCGACTACATGACCTCAGAATAGAATTTCATTGCATGCTTTCCTGCTTCTATATAATGAGGTTAATGTTTGCTGTCGACTTGTCAGCAATTGATACACCTACCTCAAGTTTTGAACACAAATATTGTTGCTTAGCGTGTTGGCACACGAAAGGGTTATGGGGAGTGTTCTCCACTATTTGAGTGAGTGAGTGAGTGAGTGAGTTTGTTGGTTTAACGCCGCTTTTAACAGTATTCCAGTTATATCGCGGGGTGTCAGGTTAATGTGGGAGGAAAGCCCGAAGTGATGCAGGTCTCAGGCGTTTACCACTTCGATGAAACCAACGAGCACGGGTATGGTGCTGACAAACCTAGAAACATAATCGGGGCGAACCGGGATTCGATCCCACAATCATAGGTTTCTGGCGTGCTGAAGGGACGCAACTCTGCACAGCGAATCGCGGCGCCTTAGGCGCCTCGGCCACCCGTGCCCACGTAAGCAAAGTGAAAACACAAGCACTACACATTTCATGGTATCAAAAGGTGGTGAGGTGAAATCGGGTTTAACGTCGCGCGCGCGCGCGCGCGTATGTGTGTGTGTGTGTGTGTGTGTGTGTGTGTGTGTGTGAGTCTTCTAGTTCGGAGTCATGCCGAATTTATAGGGCGTGCCCACTGAGATACCACGCCGCAGTTTAACATGAATACCCCACTCAGACACAGCATACTGTCTCCGACCCAACCAGTCCCTTATTTAGCCCTATAATGTCGAGCGTCAGACAAGTACCATCTTTCAACGTCTTTTGGTATGACTCGGGCGGGAATCGAACCCCCGACGTTCCGCTCTCCAGGTAGACACTCTACCTCCAGACAACGGAGGCGGTCCTTGTATCAAAAGTGAAAGTAGGACTGTTGTTGTACTACTTAGAAATGAAAATGAAACTAGATCAGTCACATTGATAATATGTAACGTGCAGATCGGTTTGAAGAATTTGAGGTGAGCGTTGAGTATGTTATCATAATCATGACGACGTCATGTATATATTTACATCTCTTATCAACATGACGATCCATGACAATTTCATAATGTATGTGTTACAAATTTGCTATCGTAGTGCACTATGAGCTTCATGGACATTTATGGACAGGTGGTGTTCATGCAAAAGCTTGATTGCTGAATATTCTCTTCAGGCTGACATACCTAGCTTGAAGTATCTGGTGAATAAATTAAGCTTAAATAACAATGTTGCACTCATGTAAAGCTGATGATTTCAAATGTAGATGATGTAAGTATTTCCTAACAATATTTCTGTAGGTCATTAGATTAGAAAAGTGTCCAATAACCAAATCGATACACTTATTTGTGCCTTATTTTAAATACTTTTATGGCTGCCCTTTAAGTCATAATGTGCCATGTTGTATATAAAAAGCATTAGTATTTATCTCGAACCTTGTAAATATAAAGCCCTAACCAGTGTCACGGGGACTACATACTAACGTTGGGCACGTGTTCACGCTCATGGCCATTGTCACTATCCTGTGTCCACCATCCACTAACTAGGAAGGTCTTAATCAATTGAAAACAAGTAAGGATAAGAATTTATGGATGAACAACTTCTTTATTACAATTAAGAGCGACGTTTCGGTGTAGGTTCTAACACAGTTATCAAGCAAGTAATAACGGTGTTAGATCCTACACCGACACGTCGCTCTAAATTGTAATAAAGAAGTTGTTCATCCATAAATTCTTATCCTTACTTAGTACTCCAACGTCTAAATGCCTATCAAAGAAGTGAAAACAAGTATTTGAAACAAAATGTCACGATAAGCGTATATTTGCAAGAATGCCTTCATATGTTTTGTTATGTTTGTTTGTACATGTATATGTGAATTTTGGAATGTTCTGTATGATATTTGTCTGAATGGTGGTATTGATAAATACATTGATTAATGTAGGTAAGTGTATGTGTGTATATTTGTTTTGAGTGCGTGTGGATACATGGCTTCATAGCACATGTGCTGGATGATGTGTCATCACATCATGTGTGTTGAAGAAATGTTTTTCATTGAGTATAATTACGTTTATGTGATGCATATGTATATTAGTAAATACATCAGACATGAGAGGGCAGGAAACACAGTCATAAATATTATGAACATTCAAGATACCCAAACATTAAATGATCTCTGTTTATACCTACTTCATTTCAAAAAATAAGAAATAAGTTCAATACAACTTAATATACCTAATTTCCAAGAATACTACATATCATATACATGTCCTTGCTACATGTGTGTATATGTCGGTGCATGTATTTGCCTACACTCATACAAAACAGCCTGCTAATTGCAAGCCTAAGTACTTTCTCCTCTTGTCTTGTCTTGTCATTTAAGTACGTTTTTGTGGCTATGCACAGAAGTCGTCATTACATGCATATACCATAATAAGTCATGGGACGTGTGCGTGTATGGGATTGTCCTTAACGTTACATAGAAGTGAATAGACAGACCCCAAGTCCTCATCACTGCTTTCATTATATAGTGGTGACAACTAACTGATTCACAGAACTTACTCAATATCTGAATGATCGAGCTAAACTGTCGAAGGACATATATCAAACTGCCCGCTGAGACAAGTTGGCTGATCCAAGTAGACCAAGCACACGTTTCCGTCCTATTCGGCTTGTTTCAAATATATATGAGTAGTGTAAAATTTCAAAGATACAGAAAGAATGTTAAGCATTAGTTTGCCTTCAATGAGCGTATCAAATAACCCCACAGAAAAAGTGGAAGCCATTCACACTCTGCTGCTTATCTAAATGTATATAAGCTGTCAGATTCTTTAAGTGCTGATAAAAGTGTTTCATTTGTTGTAGTAAGCAGGAAAGATGCAAATTATTTTCAAATAAATCAAATCATTTCATTTTGACTGCAATAGTTTTCTCACATCAGACAAATTACCACTGCCAATTTACTCGTTGCAAAGAACCAGCACACATATGACAAATTGTTACCAAGCCATCTTTAATCACAAGTCATTTTGGGGAATGAGAGATTTGTTAAACATGGTTATCATCTTATTTTGAATTTGTTCGTATTTCTAAAAGATCAAAACATAACTTCAAAAGCTCTTTGGCCGTGACATTTGTATTGAATTGTGAGCAATTCATATTTGTATTAAATAGCTATTACGTCCAGTCGTTTTGTGACACCACTTCATTGCTTAGTGTTCATATTGCGCAACTGTATCTGTGTTGGGAGCTTGCCAATACTATAAATAGACCCAACGTTATCAGCCCATTGATTGCTGGCAAAGTCGCCCTCTGCTGACGTTTATCAGTCACAACAGGGAAACAAAAAACTTGTACAGCGCTCGGTGAATAGAGGTAGGGATTTATGTGAAATTGGCTGTGGGACTCAGTATGGGGTAGTCAGGGTGCGACGGTGTACACATAAATATACCGCGCGTTGCATAGGAGGTAAGGGAAGAGCAAATGTATCGTATTCAGCTGTACATTGTTTCGTTCAAAGATCTATTTCATAGATCAATAATATGTGTATCATCTGTTGAAGCATTTATACTCTCGTATTAAGGTTTTCACAATACAGATATGGAATCATGTGAATATTTTACTTGACATTATTCGCCAGTGGTCATATTCGTAAACAGAAGGGGTACTTATAAGCTTGCTTGACTGTGAACGAGGAAGCGAAAACGACAGGACCTCTAATAACCACTGACAGCTGTATGAAATTCAAGCATATCTACACAGTATTATTGACGTTTAAATGTTTGTAATATGTAACTATTACTCTAATAATGTCTCATTGCTGTTTCGTTTAGTGCACATACTTTTTTTTATTTCAGATAACTTAGCGACATGGCAGTGTTCCTGGTGAGGACTTCTAATGTATATCTTTAGACTCAAGAAAACATTCAAAATGGAGGAGTTCCCACCACTGAGGCCTGCATCCAAGGCAGGAAAGAAGACCAGAGAAAATAAGAAAGGCAAGAAAGAACAACGTACACCTTCACTTGGTAAAGTTAGTTTGAAAGAGCTGGCAAACTGTTTGGAACAGAGAGACAGCGATGAAAAGCTTTCCGATGATGAATGTGAAGACACTATCACACAGAGCCCAAGCTCTATCAATTTGCCATCCTTAACAACATACCCAGATGATAATGATGGAACAGGAATCAAGGATACAACTTCAAAAAGACTGATGAAAGGAAAACCGAAAAAGAGAAAGTTTGTTCCTATAAACCTTTACCCTGAATCCTCTAATTTAGAAACGGATCATGGATTGGATAGACATGCTACCCATGGAGAAACAACCATCAGAGATTCTTTGGAGTCTTCAACAAATGTGGAGCCAGATAATGATGTTCCAGCTGACTCTACAATACCCAAAACACAACACCATACAGACTTCAAGAATCGGAAGAAAGGCAGGGCACACACATTTGAAGAGCAAAGTCATATATCAAAGCAGTGTGATAATCATACCCACACAGTCAACATGATGGGAAAATCTCCTATCAGTGATGGTATGAAAGACAATGTGACGAAGAGCCCGGCATATAACTGTGGCCTTCTTCAGGGAGTGCCTTATCTAGGTGAAAGGTATAATACCCATACATTCCAAAGGTATTCCATACCAACTGTCAGGGCAACAGGTGTTAATGACACAGAAGAGCAGGAAATATCTGAAGATAAAAGAGAAAACAAACATTCAAAGAAAGGGAGGAAACGTAAGACACACATGGTGCCAGCTCCTGTTGAAATGTTGGGATTTAAAACCAAGAATCCGAGCCGTAACACGAAAACTGGCAATGGGACTGTAATTTCTAAAGGTTTAGATTTGAAGCCTTCAAACTCGAAACGCCAAGCACAACGAAAGACCCAAATGCGAACTATTCCTATTATACATCAAGATGACACAGATAGTTCAGACGAATTGGTGGATAGAGACTATAGATGGATTCATGAAAATCTCACTGACAGAACAATTTCTTTGTCCCTATTGAGGTCTTTACAATGTCAGGCATCGTCTGTAATAGCACTCACTCTTGCTAGGAATGTTGACCTGGAGGACCTCTTGAATAATGAAGACTTTGACATAGAACACATTCTTCTACTTCTGTCTCTGATTTCCAAAGGATGTGAGTGTCAGGTTGTACCAAAGACTGGATTGCAAATCCTAACAAAGATGACAGGGTTTCTTTCAAAACATTTACTCTCCCTAACAAAACGACTTGCAGAAAAAGTACATACAATTGAGTCATTGACAATTCAAAACTTCTTCAGAGACATGGTAACAATTTTGAAAGAGATGGTACGGAGAGTGAAGGACACTGGTACTGATCCAACAGCAATACCCAGGCTGATACTGACAGCTACAGCTAAACAGTTTAAAACATGTCTTGAAGAGTCACATCATCAGATCCTTCTTGATTTAGCATCATTGAAAGAAGCAAGAGTCAAAGCATGTGAAGATACTTTCTTGCATAAGGATGACAATTTCCGTCACATCAAACTCATGCCTACAAATGATGACATAAACCCATCCATGAAACCAAGTCTAACGAAAAACAAGGCAGTCGGCAGATACACAGATGTCGATGAATATTTAGATGTTCAGTATAGACTACTCAGGGAAGATTTCATTCAGCCTTTACGAGACGGTGTTTCAGAGTACCAGGACCTGTTGGCTATGAAGGACAGAAGAACAATTCGTCTGTATCAGAATGTACTAGTAAGGCGATTCTTCTGCTCAGAAGATGGAATTGTATACAGATTACAATTTGATGTAAGCAAACTTTCACAAGTGGATTGGGGTAATACAAAGAGACTCATGTATGGGTCTATGGTCTGCATCTCCTCTGATAACTTCAAGACAGTGAGGTTTGCAATAATAAGTGACAGAAAGCCAGAGAAACTCCAACAAGGAAGGATTGACATAAAGTTTGATAATAAAGTCAAACTTGATCCAGGAACACAATTTGCAATGGTAGAAACTCCAGCACTGTTTGTTGCATATCGACATGTGCTAATCGGAATTCAGCAGATAGAGAGCAACAAGCTACCGATGTCTGAATACTTTGTAGAATGTCGTGCAACATTGGCAACTCCAGAATATTTGAGACATGATGACGCTATCAGCTATGATATGAGTGGTCTTGCAATGACGTCAGAAGATAGTGGGACCTCATTCAATTCTGTAAGAGTATGTCAAGAAGTGGAATGGCCCATTGCTAGTGATCTTGATATGGACGAATCCCAGTTCCATGCATTCCACACAGCTCTTACGAAGGAACTTGCCATCATTCAAGGGCCTCCTGGAACAGGCAAGACCTATGTTGGACTGAAGATTGTCAAATCTTTGATGCAAAACAGACATGCATGGAACCCTGATAATTCGAGGCCACTTCTGGTTGTTTGCTACACAAATCATGCTCTCGATCAGTTCTTGGAAGGAATTTTGACATTCTTTAAAGGGAAGGTTCTTCGTGTGGGTGGGCGTTCAAAAAGTGAAATATTGATTAACCATAACCTCAATCGCAAACGATCTGAGCTGTTCAGGCACAAAACCTTCCTGGATGAAGAGATCAGCAACATTTTGGAAATACGACAGGAATTGAGGGAAGACTTCACAGTTTGCCAAAGAGAGCTAGAAGAATATGGACAACAAATTGATGCAACTACAGAAGGTGTCCTTCATGAAGATTATCTGAAACCCTTTATGGAGCAACATTATAGGAAGATTACACATACATTCGGTAAGAAGGACTGTTTTTCTGCCCTCCTGGAATGGCTTGATATCCAAGGTATAGGCAAGGAGAAGCTCTCAATGCATCCAACAGTTTCAGCAGAACCCAAGAGAAGCATTCAAAATGATGACATTGAACAGGTAGATGAAAATGAAGAAGTGGATGACACAGAAAAGGAAAGGAAGCTTGATGACATTGATGAATACCTGCAATTACAAACACGAAATTTATCCATGTATAGGAATCGGTGTCTTGCTATTAGTCTTCTTGATTGTGATTTGACAGATGAGCAGTGGAAAACTAAACATAAGACTTCTATGAAAAGGGATAGCAGACAGACACTGAAAACTCGTTTGAGAAGGGAACTTTTGTCCCGTACCAAAATGGAAGAGCATGAAGCATCTAGTGTAGATGCAAATGCTCTGTCAATAGCTGACCGATGGAGATTGTACAGGTACTGGGTTGAACTATTTTGTCAGAGGATGCATCACCTGATGGAACCCCTGAAGTCAGTATGTCAGAATGCTGCTGATAGGTACAAAGAAGCAAATGCACTGGTCGACAAATACGTCTTTGAACATTCATCTGTGATTGGCTTAACTACAACGGGAGCAGCAAGATACCAGACCCTTCTGACAGATATACAACCTCCTATTGTAATTGTGGAAGAGGCAGCTGAAGTATTGGAAGGACATATCATTACATCACTTAGTCCAGGGTGTCAGCACCTCATCCTTATTGGCGACCACAAACAACTTAGACCAAATCCAAACGTGTATGAACTGGCCAGGAGATATAACCTGGATCTATCTTTATTTGAACGGATGATTAACAATGGTTTACATTGCGATTGTCTTGAGCTACAGCATAGAATGAGGCCCTCCATCTCCAAGGTGTTGAGGCACATCTATGACAAGTTGAAAGATCATGAATCCGTGTTTTCTTATGGGGATGTTCGTGGAATTTCAGAGAACATTTACTTCATTAACCACTCTGTACAGGAGTCAGAAAACAAGGAACTCTTGAGTCATCTGAACGACTTTGAAGCAAAGTACATAACGAAACTGTGCCAATATCTACTGAAACAGGGTTACAGTCACAGTCAAATTACAGTGTTGTCAACATATTCAGCTCAGGTGTCACATTTGCGGTCAATGATGACACCAGAGAGACAAGAAGGTCTGCTGATAACAGCTGTTGACAACTACCAGGGAGAAGAAAATGACATCGTTCTCCTGTCCTTAGTACGCAGCAACCAAGAAGAAAAGATTGGGTTTTTGAAGACTGACAACAGAATATGCGTCGCCCTATCCAGGGCAAAAATAGGACTATACGTTATTGGCAATTTTGATTTACTGGCACGGCACAGTGAAACGTGGAAAAACATCATTCAGGACCTGAAAGATTCGAATCAAATGGGACCAGGTTTGGAACTCTATTGCCAGACGCATCCTAGAACAGACCGCATTGTTGTCACAGATCCTAAAATGTTCCAACTAGTCCCTGAGGGTGGTTGCATGAAGCAATGTCACTTTGTATTGAACTGTGGACACACATGTACATTGAAATGCCATGCATATGACCCAATGCATGTGCTGTTTTCTTGTAAGAAGGAATGCCAGAGGACGATTTGCAACCTTGGTCATCCGTGTCCTGCCATTTGCTCGGATAAATGTCCGCCATGTGAGTTTCCGGTTAGCAGAACTATTCCCAAATGTCAACATACACAGGAGATACCTTGCAGCGTGGATCCAGGGATGCACGTGTGTCTCAGCGAGTGTGAGGAAATTTTGGAATGTGGGCATAAATGTGGAAATCTGTGTGGGTATGACCACATCTGCTATGAGACAGTTCCCAAAACCTGGCCATGTGGTCACACAGGGGAGGTACTGTGTACAGAAAAGGATCAAGGACGGTGTCTGGTGCGATGTGATGCAAAACTCCTGTGCGGACATACATGTGAGGGATTCTGTTATGAATGCAATGAAGGACGGCTTCATGTGCCATGCAAGAAGAAGTGTACAAAGATTCTTATTTGCGGACACCCATGCAAAGCTTCTTGTTCTAGATGTCCTCCTTGTACTTTAGATTGTGAGACGGCTTGCCCTCACAGCAAATGTCAGAATCCCTGTGGACAGAAATGTCAACAATGTGACAAACCATGCCCGTGGGCGTGTGCACATTTCAAATGCAAACAACTGTGTGGAGACGTTTGCGATAGAAATCGCTGTGATAAACGTTGTCGCAAAAAGCTCGAATGCAAACACACCTGTATTGGACTATGTGGAGAAACCTGTCCAGGCTACTGTAGAATATGTCACAAAGATGATGTGTCAGCCTTCCTTCCAGAGTCAGAAGACATTTCAACAGCCAGGTTTATTTTCTTAGAAAAATGTGGACATATAGTTGAAGTACATGCTCTGGACAGAATAATGGAAAATGTTCAAGCCAGCAAGCAGATACAGCTTCCATGCTGCCCATGGTGTAGCACACCAATCAGACGTAATACCAGATATGGAGCTATACTAAATCAGATACACAAACAAATGGAAATGGAAAAGGCTGCCCTGGCTGAGATGACAACAGAACGGCTCACAACCCTACAGAATGTGATACATACTGACATAGACAGCTTTGACTGTGAAGGTGATGTGTCAGAATTGATAGCAAATGCTGGTGAAGGTGAATCTCGCCTGGTGGCAGTTAAAAACCAAAAGACATTCCTGATTGGAATGGAGAAGTTGAAATCAAGGATAATTGAACCACAGGAGGAGGATCATGATGGAATTTGGCATGACATCAACAATTTTGAGCAATGGCTGAAAATCCAACGAGATGTCTTTACTGAGCAAGAAGTCTCAGACGCTCTCCACGAATTCCAAAGAAATACCATTGCTGTGTTTCTGCATGAATTATTATCAAGGGAATCTAAAGACAATTTGTTACCCTCAACCTTGGCACTTCTGCAGAAAGTTAGGGCAGTTATCAAGACAAGGGAAAAAATAACTGAAGACGAATATAAGCTCATTACAGAACTAAAGCGAGACGTTTCCCACGTCATTGCTGACATTGAGTTTTATGATAAACTCTCAAAGGACAAAATGCCCGTCTGGAGACACTTGAAAGCAGCACAAGGACATTGGTTCAGATGCCCAGTCTGTGAGTATAAGACAGTTAATGATAATACGTTAAAGTATGTAAGGATGCATCACCAGTTAATAAAGTGTAAGAATATGTGCAATATATTCATTTGACATATAATAGATAATTAATCATAAGATTATTTATGTTTACACAAATGTTCTTATTATTAAATTACTCTTGAGAATTCCTTATGATTTCATTTCTCATCTACATTTTTTCAACTAACGTGAAAATACACAGTGCAAATACTGGGGATGCTTCATTATACCAGAGGTAATACCGCTGTTACTGAAATGTTCCGAATGTATGAAGAAAAGTAACAAGGTTGTAGCTAAAGGTAAATAACACAATGGTACATGCTTCGAACCGAGAAGGTAAACAGTGATGAAATTGTCATATTGTGTGCCACAGAAAGTTCAGATTAATGACTAGTTCATTTTGCCATTTGTCCCTCTCTTGGTTTATACGTATGTTCGTACAGCTGATGACCACATCTACTATGCTGAGGATGACTTGATGCAAGATGAGTGCTATATGTGTATTCGGGACCAGGCTTCACTGGAAGGTGACATATGTCAAGGTAGATTTCCCTTTGTGTATGTGTATCCATAGCAGCGCTGTCGTCACGAATACTATGTCAAATTTATCTTGCTACGATGAGAAAGAGCAAAGAACTTGCCTTTATGACTTAAATTCCTTTTCTTGTCACAGAGGTGCTAAAGATTGACACTTAGGCACGATCAATACACACTAAGCTATTGCCTCAGATATCCTGATGTTTCACTTGTTACATATATGTTTGTATATTCCAGACTCAAAGGATACAGACAAAGATTGCTGAACTCATCCAAAATGCACAGCCTGGACTGTTGATTGTACTGCGTTATCATTGATATGTATTTACATATGGTTTCACATGAACCTTAGAAGGTGCTTTCCCACATGTATTTGAGAAACCGATATAGCAGGACATGCTTACCCTTTTTGTGATCACCTACTGTCATCACTTATTGTCAGTGGTCCATTCACATAACTTTCGCAGCAATTGTGCCATTAATACGAAATTGTAATCTGTTTCGGCAGATAATCTAGACTGGTTTTTCTCTTGCACTGTCAACTTATATTGTATCCATATGAAATTATTGTTATTGTAATATATGTGTGAAGTGTATAACACTATATTGTATTCAACTAATAATGGATACCATAATGGAAAAAATATTACATGGTGCTTACTGTTTTCTGTATATATTTTGCTATATTTATTTTATAGTTAATATCTAATATTGCTACATGTGAGATGAATTCTATGGCAAGGGGTAAAGTGTATGTGTATGTCGAAAGAACTTACTACATGATGTGAAGGTGTTCTAATGATTTTGATCCTTCGTGTTCACAACCCATTCACATATCAGAAGTTCTATATTTACACTATTATGATGACGTCACAGTATTGTTATTGCAGTTGATTCTGAGCCAGGAATTCACTTGCCATTCAGAACGTGTGTTTCAAACAAGTAAAACTGACGAAACTATACGTCATTATGTACAATCATGGAAATCTTTTGTTCCAAACAATACATGGTTTAAGTCCGCGAGAATCTGAAGTCAACCAGAATTTGTTGATTCAAGAAGTAGAATTAACTCGCCTCGTCAGGGTTCGCTTGTTCTACCCCCGGAATCAATAGGTTCTCGTGATTTATTGGTTTAGTCGGTGTGACAGCTTGAAACTGTGTGAATAAAACTAATGTATAGTTAGACCACGCAACCAAGTCCAGTGACTGAGACACCGTGCCCGAGCAGAAGGTTTTTCTTTACTTACGGCTGTGTGATGGTAGATTGCATACCTTTATAGAACAAGCATGACATACTCATATCCCCCGCCAATATGACATGTCCGGTTGTGTGCAAAACATTAACTCCTGTGAACTATGCCTTATTGCAAGCACTAAAAAAGTTATTACTGTTGTCGTTTTGCCATCTGCAGTTTATGATAGAATACGTAACTGTATTTGTAATGAGCTGTGTTATTACTTAAACAATAATCAGTAAGGGAGTTCTTACTTTACTTAGAGATCATTGAGAGCAGGGGTCACCATGAGGTGTACTGAGAATACAGCATCAATCATCTGATGATCTGAGTAGAAGACTGGAGTCTGGAATGCTACAGCACTGGCGTGATCAGTTAACAACAAGTCCAGCGTAACTCCAAGACAATGTGTTGGAGAGTGAATGAGTTGAGTCATAATCCGCACATGAAAGAAATCTTCAAGTTTCAGTTTTTCACAGTTGAAATCTCCAGTAACTGGGACATATTCACATTAATGCTGCTTGGGCGCCCCTGTTCATGTTAACGGTTCCCACTGGGAGGAAGTAGGCTGGTTCGGGTGCCACCTTTTCATGTTACCACCATGCACGTAGGCTGGTTCTGGTGTCACTTGTTAATTGTGTTTTCACAATAATTCACCATATACCTTGTCCAAGTTCCTTTGTCAAGTTGTACACATCTCAATTAGATTATTATGGTAACGGTTCTCAGACAACCCTGCGTAGATGTTTTTTTTGTAGAATGTGTAAACGGTTTCCGAGTTATGCACGTGCTAAGGTAACATTCGTAAAAACTCCCAAACTATCAAAAGTCACCAGTTGGGGCAAAGTCTAATATTTTTTTTTAATCACAAACTGTCAAAAGGCACCAGTTTTCCACTAGACCTATGGGCCAAGTTTGGTGAAGAAATATTATATGGTTTTCAAGATCTGCTCCGGAAACGAGCACTGCCGCCATTTTCAGTCCAAGTACAAGTCGTTACAAGGAAATTGGAAAAATATATTTTTAAAATAAACCAAACTGTCAAAAGGCACCAGTTTACCACTAAACCTATCTAGGTGCCAAGGTTTTGGTTAAGATATCTCTCATGTTTTTTCAGTTCTGCTCCGGAAACAAAACGTGACAGGCGGGGGATCATAATGGTCATATATGAACCTGGGATCTTTGTGAACTATATGTGTATAACAGTAAACTGACAAAATCTAAACAAAAACAGCGTTGAGTTCGAAAGAAACTGAAGCAGATATGAAGAGGCTAATTGTAGTTTCCTATCTAGTGACCTGATTATGTTGATATTTTAATGAGAGGCGCAAACTGCTCATATTTACCTTCATGTTATTGTACACTGAAAACCAAGGGAAACTGATTAAAGGAAGTTCCTTCATCGAGTGAATATCAATTATGTGTTTCGAGATAAAGAAAAGAATATTTTTATATACTATGTGAATTGATTAACTTGCCATATATGTCTGAGATAAAAAATTGATCAGCATGACCTTGGAGAATTTGGAAATATATATTTCAATGGATATAAATATTTCTTTATGTTATTAGATTGATTTATCTGCTTACAAACATTTTGACAGTCTTATTCTGCTTGCTTATTTAAATCTTTGTAGTGGCAGTACGTCCTGTAAATATATTCATATGTATATTGTATACATAGACTAAATGCCCATGGTTTCATGGTTTAGGTGCATATGTTATCAAATCATTATTATTACTTTTTTTCTGTTTTCTATAGCTTGATTTCTTTCAAATAAATGTATTGATATTAAGGATATGACTGTCTGTTGTTTATACAGTGTGCGGTAAGAATCATGTATTCATATGTTCATTTATATTGAGAAATTGTCAGCAGAAAATTATGGGAATGCATTGAACAGCTTATGGATTAATTGACTGACTGGGGTGGTGATCAAGGAAATTCAATGCATTGATCCAATGAAAATAGATATTTCCTTAACCGAAAAGGAAAAGTGGCACAACCTTGATGAAACACACGTAAGGGACCGATAGAAAGATGATTTAGCCACGTCCACGAGGGTCTACGTGATAAAACAATGGCTCTTGAGCCTGAGCACCCCATCCATTTTGCCGCCTTTTGCGACCTGCGCAGATTTCTGGGGTTCCCATTCTAATCCGGAATCAGCAAAGTGATATTATCAAAAAGACATATAAAAAACTATCGAGACGAGTACTATTATGTCACGCTGTGACATCCATATTCAAAATCCTACGGTTCAAGGCTTTAACGATAAGAGATGTATGACGTGTGTACTGTCTATCTTTACACCTGACGATATGCTCTGATCAATCGGCACTTCTCCACATAAACACAAACATGCTTTATGTGATGATTTTTTATATCGCACAACTACACCCACATGTGGTTGAGCTTTTTCTCATGCAATTAACATATATGTATGTATATGTACGAGTATATACCGATAGCAGTTCTTGCAGGTAGCCAGTGTACACGTATTGACTCACAACAGTGTTTGTATGCAAGGCCCTGAGCTGGCGAGACTGCATGACTGAGTCACGCGATAGCAACAGATAGCCAATCATTTCATGTTAACTTTCGTTTCTCCATTTCCCGGTATTTCCAACAATGGCCGACTAACAAATTTTCTTTTCACTTGTCAAATCAACACTAGCCATGGACACTCATGTTATCTGGAAAATTTGCATGACTATATAGGCTTGATCGGATCGTAATGTCTACCAAGGCACATGTAAGTCCTTCTTTCTCTTTGTTGACAGCGATGTAGTCCTGCACCATGACCGTGGAATATATTTATTTTATGAAAAATAACTAAATCTAGAAATGCATACAAAAGCAAGTCTAGCGAGCTCAAGCTAGCTCTATTCCACAGCATGGGGATTTGTTTTAATTTTTGGAGTCAAGAAGGATATTGTGTAATAGAAGATTTCTGAGACTAAATGTTAGTCTAACAGCAATGCTGTAAAAGCACATAAAATTTGTATCATTAAAATATTATCATTGTTAACATTTATTAACGGTATCGCTGTAAGGGCTCACGAATGCAATACGAGTGCTAAACTGACTATGCTACAACATATTTAGAATATACGTTATTGAAATAGGGTGCAGTGGTCAATGGTGTTGTTCTTTTATATTGCTATGGTTGATTACTTGTTGAGGGAAGATATAATATAATGCATATATAGGCAAATACGTAGTGGCTTCATATGGGAAAACACTTGCAAACTATCTCTATGAAGTTTGGTAACTATTGAGAACTTCAAAATATATGTGCCTTTTGAGCAACACTACTGAACCACCGGCGTAAGGGAGGTAACTCTTCCGTCCCCGACATGCTATGCATGTACCCTGGAACACCCGTCAAAATATGTATTACATATACCCTGATTTGATGAGGAGAATATAGTAATATGACGTACCTTATAGTTATATGAACCCGCATAGAGATTTTCAATGTACACGATCATAATCAGACATGTACTGATTCCATATTTTCACACGTTGTTAATGTTTGTGTTGTTTTTGTATGGGCATGTGCGTTAGAGAGCTGGTGTCTTTAAAGAATTGTATGGTACAATTGTCGTCGGATATGTTTTATGTCCACACTTTCTTTCCCGATCCATTCATTATTCAAAATAACTATAATATATATTGTTTTTTATTTGCAGGAAAAATGTAAAATGAATGAACAGTGATATAACCCAGATATAACATCTACGGAAATGTCCAAGTTGGATGTGGATGAGTCGATTTGTGAAGTCAGTGGTGCTTCTCTAATCATGGTTGGTACAATGAACACACTCAATTACAACCCTAGGTCTGTTGACGTGGATTGTATTGATGAATCACCAGACACTTGTACTGAATCTGAAGTGAATTCGTTTCTGGATGAAGACATATCTTCCAAAGTGGATGACACGAAGTGTGACGACACGAAAGATAAGTTTCAGGAAGATACGAAAATAGATGATTTATGCTCCCAGCGTGACACACATAAGGGCCACTCCCCGACAGAGAGCTTGGAAGATGGGGAGTCTTCCCCGGGGCTTGAGGATGAGGATGAGAATGAGGATGAGGAGACATCTGGTGAGCTAGGAGCAACCACCTCAGTGGTCATGATTGGAAACTCAAATACCCTTAACATCAACATGGCTGACGAAATTCGAAGCATCGACTTAGGAAAGGATACAAAGGTCACCATTAAATACAGGAAAACGATTAATCCCTGCAATAAAGATTCTCCAACAGAATGTGAGTATACTTTGCGTCTAGTTTATTCAATAGTTTTCGGAAACGAATGTAAAATTTTACATGCAGCTATAGCTATTCAAATTGCGGCATGAAATTATTAGAATTGAAGCTCAACATAAACAACTTAAGAATATCTAAAAAAGCAAAATTAACAGCATTAACTGTCTTCATATGCCGACAGCTTCATTCGTGAGTTATGCAAATGTGACCGCTCAAAATCGCGAATAACCAGCTACCAAATTGGATCTCAAGTGAAAAGTCCTAGTGGATGCTGTCGAAGCGTATGCCCCCGCTAGCCAAAAATATAACTATTACACGTCCCACTGACCAAACATATAATCATTTCATAACCCACTGACAAATGATATAGCTATTACACGTCCCACTGACCAAAGATATAATCATTTCACAACCCACTGACAAATGATATAGCTATTACACGTCCCACTGACCAAACATATAATCATTTCATAACCCACTGACAAATGATATAGCTATTACACGTCCCACTGACCAAACATATAATCATTTCATAACCCACTGACAAATGATATAGCTATTACACGTCCCACTGACCAAAGATATAATCATTTCACAACCTACTGACAAATGATATAGCTATTACATGTCCACTGACCAATAATATAACTATTACATGTCCACTGACCAATAATATAATTATTACATGTCCCACTGACCAAGAATATAACTCTTACATGTCTCATTGACCAATATGATCATTATTACACCCCCCACTGACAAATAATGTAATAATAAGACAACTCACTGACCAATATGATAATCATTTCACGCCCCAATGACCAATAATGATATAACTACTACATGTCCCACTGACCAATGAGTTGAATGATTGCACAACCCACTGACCAATTATGTATTAATAGCTCAACCTACCGACCAATGATACAATCATTGCATGTCCCACTGACTAATATTATAATCATTACACACACCACTGACCAAAAATATAACTGTTACATGTCTCACTGACAATACTATAATCATTACACAACCGACTGACCAAAATTACAATCATTACATACCCTACTGACCAATAATATAACTATTACATCTCCATCCGACCAATAATATAATTAATACACACCCCACTTACGAATTATGTCATTATTACTCAACCCACTGGCCAATAATACAATCATTGCATGTACCATTGAATTATAATTATTACGTGCCCAAATGGCAAATACGATAATCATTATGCACCCCACTGACCAATATTATAATCATTACATACCCGGTGACCAATAATATGACTATTACATGTCCAACCGACCAATAATATAATCATTACACACCCCACTTACAAATAATGTCATAATTACTCAACCCACTGACCAATAATATAACCATTACATGTCCCACTGAGCAATAATATAACTATTACATGTCCCCCTGACCAATATGAAAATTATTACACACCCAACTGACCAAAAACACAACTATTACATATCCCTCTGACAATTATATGATCATTATACACCCCAATTACTGTATATTATAAGGAATATACAACCCACTGACCAATAATACAATAATTACACAACGCCCTGACCAATAATATGATAATTACATACCCCAATGATCAATAATACAATCATTGCATGTCCCACTTACAAATAATGTCATAATTACTCAACCCACTGACCAATAATATAACTGTTACATACCCCACTGACCAATGTTATAATCATTACACACCCAACTGACAAATATTATAATCATTACATACGCCACTGAAAACAATAATTTATTAATTCCAAGGCCTTCTGACCAACAATATAACTATTACATGCCCCATCGCCAATAAAATAATCATTACACACCCAACTGACAAATAATATAATGGTTCCAAACCCCACAGACAACCAATCATATAACTATTGCATGTCCCACTGACCAATAATATAATCATTTCACGCCCCAATGACCAATAATGGAACTAACACAAGACCCACCGACCAATAATATAACTATTATACAACCCACTGACCAATGATATAACTACTACATGTCCCACTGACCAATGAGTTGAATGATTGCACAACCCACTGACCAATTATGTATTAATAGCTCAACCTACCGACCAATGATACAATCATTGCATGTCCAACTGACCAATACTATAATCATTACACACACGTCTGACCAATAATATAACTATTACATGTCCCACTGATCAATGTGATAATCTTTACAGCCCGTACTGACAAATAATATAATAATTACACACCCCACGGACCAATGATATAACTTTTACATGTCCCGCTGACCAATAATACAGTCATTGCACACTGTACTGACCAATAATATGATAGTTACACAGCCAAATGACCAACTATACAATCATCCCATGTCCCACTGACCAATAAAATAATAATGACACCCTCACTGAGCAATAATATAACCCATAACATGCCCCACTGACCAGTACTGTAATCATTACACAGCACACTGACAAATAATATAACTATTACGCACCCCACTAACCAATAATATAATCATTACACACACCATTGACCAATAATATAACTATTACACTTCCCAATGACAAGTAATATCATGATTACATGTCCTACTGACCAAAAACTGTTACATGTATCAATGCTGAACCATAATCCTTAATACAGCTTGTTCTTTCTTCAGAGCTGTAAAAGAACGTTATAAGATTATCACTCAAAAGTTCTTTGATCAGGGTTACGACATTAGATAACACTTTAAACGCTTGATAACACTTTTGTGGTAGACATGTCTTTCAGGTGAACAATTGTCTTTTCTTTGCATGTTGTATGTTGATTCATAATATAGAGACACTGATTATAGTCAGAATCTTGCAACGGGCGTTGCCTTTGGCAGAGAATTTCTATGGTTATGGCAATGGTTTTCTCGCTGTTAATCGCTGACTTATAATGCATTACACCATAACAATGCAGTAGTAAATACATCTACAGTAAAATACGTTTAAAACGAACACGCTTATAACGAACTGACGGATATTACGAACTTAATTTTTGGTGGGCGGTCGGGTAGCCTAGTGGTTAAAGCGTTCGCTCGTCACGCCGAAGACCCGGGTTCGATTCCCGACATGGGTACAATGTGTGAAGCCCATTACATGTCCCCAGCCATGATATTGCTGGAATATTGCTAAAAGCGGCGTAAAACCATACTCACTCACTCACTCACTCACTAATTTTTGGTCCCGTCCATTTGCTGTATATATGTTGTATATATGCTTATAACGAACTACGGTTATAACGAACCAAAATCAGTGGTCAATTTGAGTTCGTTATAACCATAGTTAACTGTACATCTATGTATCGTGATTGAAACCTGAACAACTGCAATCAAATCAGTATCATTCACATGCACTCGGGTAAAAATCTCCCTTTCAATTTTCAGTCAACAATGAAAAACGTCCGCTCAGGATAACAATAGATGTAGAAGAGATTCCATGTGCAATGGATGCAGCCTTTGCCAATTATCACCGCCCTAGGACAAATCTGAAAGAGAAGTTAGGCAAACTTTTCGATCAATTAAACTACATAATTGATTTAGTAACCCCAGGGTCCATTGTAATAGAGTTACGACCAACAACAGTGAACTCTATTGAAGCACTGCTAGCATCAATACAGAATGGGCAGTTTGATAACATAGTCAAGGAACTATTGAGTGACGAATCAGTATTCAAGCTGATTGCTGGTAAAGAAGTGACTGTTACTGTTGACTTGAGCATCCCAGAGGAGCTTATCCAGAAAGCTGGGACATCTGTCAAGTATCCCTCTCCTGTTCTGGAGACCAGCGTTTTGTCAGATGTGACTGTGACAGTGCGAGAGGAGGGCCAGGACGATGATGACAGCAGTCAGTCGTCATCCGTTGATCCCCCTGATCTACAATGTGTGGAAGAAGATCTATCCACAAGTGTTGACCCAACGCCATCAGCAGGTAGTATAAATTATTTATGATCTTGTCAGTATATAATGATAAATTTAGAATGATCAGATGTGTTCAGTGAAATTATGATCAGGTTTATTAATTATTTTCCCCGTTTTTAAATTTATGAAAGGTGAAAAGTGTCGCTCAATATAATTAATCATGTTTTTCTGATGTGGAAAATTGCTTTGATTTTTCACTCAAGGTTATCTATCAATTTAGATGCCCAAGGCGGTTCAGCCATCAGCGTATCATCTTCAAGGTAAATATAACTGAAATGCGGAAAAAATATTCAACCTAGTCAAGGGCTGTACATAGCTGGACTATATAAAAACAATAAAAGTGTCACGATGAACCAAAATCAAATGCTAATTTCAAAGTTAAAATTAGTAATATGTTACTTTCGAACGTGTTTCTCTCATATTTCAGCATTAATTCTTTTCATTGTTATGTACTCTTTAACCTGACTAATACATATATCTTAAATGTTTTATACATGTCGAGGTTTGTGTTTCAGACAGAAATATGGTAGACCAGGAAAGCTGACTCTTTCGTCATTGAAGTTGTTGCTGAATTCTGATCCATCACATATAATCATATTCCTCCATAAAGACATCAGAGGTTTTAAAACAATGTTGTCTAGACGCGACGTGACACCAAGAGACATCAAACTGATGGTATCTGTCCTGAGTAAAGCAGTTCATTGTGAATCAATGCCAGAAGGGATCAACATCATACTCAGTACTGTTGTCATGACCCCTTTCTTTCGGACACCATACACACATTTTCTGTCATGTCTTGACGCCAAAGACACAGGGCAAGTGACGTTGGAGAGTCTTCCAATCTTCAGAGAGATTTTGACAAGGATGCCGTCAGAGGGATGGCATCTTGTGAACACTATTGCTCTACTAACGCATGGTTTGTTGCAAAGGAATAACGTTAAAGATGCTGCTGTCATTAAATGCATAGATGAATTAAATGAACTTCTGCGGATATCTAAACCAGAAACACCCGAAATGGATGTTCCAATCATGCAGGGAATGGAGGATGACGATGAGCTTGAAACACCGCCAGAAAGCTTTCGTGATCTTCCAATTATCCCGAGGAAGGAGGAACTGGATGGAACTGTGGAGATTTTCCTTTTGCGGAATAAAGTGGGAACAAGATTTAAAGATCTGGAGCATTATCTCGAATGTCAGTTCCGGCTCTTCAGAGCTGATGTCATCATGCCCCTCAAGAGAAACATTCAAGCCTTCAAAAAGGCCGATGAAGACGCGTTAAATTATTACAGGACATATGCAGGTGTACAAATTTTGCGCCCTGTCTGTTCATCAAATGGTCTTTGCTACAGACTTGCTTTTGATCACAGGCCTTTACAAAGTGTCAAGTGGGAATCAAGTCAAAGATTGATGTATGGCTCACTGCTGTGTTTGTCATCAGATAAATTCATTGACAATGTCCTCTTTGCAACTGTTGACAGTCGTGATCCTGCACACCTAAAGCATGGATTAGTTGATGTGAGGTTTCTGTCTGATTTAACAGATACTGCTTACAGATCACGAGGTGCTTGCTTTGATATGGTAGAATCACCTGCTTATTTTGAAGCTTATAAGGACGTTTTGATTTGTATGAAAGAGATGACTGGACACAACCTACCTTTCCAGGAGTATATTGTACAATGTGAAAACACTGTGAAGGAACCTCTCTATCTACAAAAACAAAGAAATATTATGTATGATCTCAGACCCCTTGTAGATGACAAGTTCAAAGTTCTTGATAGAAGCGTGAGCACGCCTTCTGAAGCATCCTTGACTGAATCCAAGTCAACTCGAACAGTATGCATTCAAGATACAAGTTCTTGGCCTATGATTGATTGCTTAGATGTGTCACAATTAAAAGCCCTACATAATGCTCTGACAAGAGAGTTTGCCTTAATACAAGGGCCGCCTGGAACTGGAAAAACTTACCTTGGAATAAACATTTTAAAGACTCTTCTTCATAACTCGGACGTGTGGCTTCATGGACAACCACATAGACCTATTCTTGTGGTATGCTACACCAATCATGCATTGGACCAGTTTCTGGGAGGAATGTTAGACGTCTTTGATGGGAGACTAATTCGTGTTGGGGGGCGTTTCACTACAGAACTGATGAAGAAACACTCTCTTAAACACGCCAGGGATTGGATGAAGAAACAGAGAGCAGTACCATCTCAAATCCATGAGGCAAAAATGGCCATTCTAAGAAAGATGAAATCTTTGACAAGGGCAATTCACATCAATGCTGCTAAACTTGAAGTGGCCAAACGAGAGATTATTCATGAGAACTGCCTGAGAAGCTTCATGGATGGTAGGTTGAAAAGACAATTTCCACAAGAGGGCAAGTCACCGAGAGGGTCCATCATAATTAAGTGGCTTGGTGTTGAAACTGATCTTACCCAAACAGACAGGGCCATTGACCAGAGTGACAGAATTGAAGATGTCAGTGATGAAGGTGATAGTGCAGATGAGGGGGTCAGTTTAACTGACTATGACTTGCCAGAGAACAGACGCCATGGAGAAATAGTTGAAGACCTACTGGAAATGTTCGATCTTGATTTCGACTTTGACATTGAAGACACACGGGATGTGTATCAACCACCTGAGACAGAAGAACAAGTTACGCAGAATTATGTGGCCCTTAATGTGACACAGCTAGGAGAAGGCAGAGTGTCCCGTTTTTACTCAAGACGAGAGAGAGAAAAACAGAGGGAAACACTTCAAAAGAAGCGATGCCTAAAACACAGTCTGATGAAGAAAATCACATCTTTTGACACAATGACACAAGAAGACGAAACAAGTATCACCGACATATGGAAACTGCAAAGCAAAGCCAGATGGCGCCTGTATCGGTATTGGGTTGATCTACTTTGTGCACAGGCATGGGAAGAAATTAAACTGAATCAAGAGGAATATGAAAAAACAGCTCTTCGTTTTCAGGAAATATTGTTACAAGAGGACAAACTCATCCTAACAGAGGCAGCCATCATTGGAATGACCACAACCGGCGCTGCAAGATACCAAAAGGTCTTGAATGAGATTGGGCCTAAGATAATCATTGTTGAAGAAGCTGCTGAAGTCCTTGAAGCCCATGTTATCGGCACTTTGAGTAAAAGATGTGAACATCTTATACTGATTGGAGATCACAAGCAACTCAGACCGAACCCTACTGTGCATGAACTCGCAAAGAAGTACAAGCTTGAGATTTCATTGTTTGAAAGGATGATTAAGTCTGGTCTACACTGTGATGTATTAGAATGGCAACATAGAATGCGCCCCGAGATAGCTGACATCATAAGGCCCATATATCCACATCTCAAGGATCATGACATTGTGAAAACGTATGAAAATGTGAAGGGTGTTAGGAAAAATGTCTTCTTCATTGAACATCAACATCAGCACAACTTTGATGAGGAGACTAAAAGCTTCGAGAACACACATGAAGCAGAATATCTTGCTGGCCTTTGCAAATATCTCCTGAAGCAAGGCTACCAACGGGAGCAAATCACAATTCTGTCCACTTACTCAGCACAGATTCGTCGCCTCCGATTCACATTGAAGAAGCAACAAATAATTGGTGTAAATGTTGTTGCAGTGGACAGCTATCAAGGAGAGGAAAATGACATTGTGCTGTTGTCACTGGTGAGAAGTGGAAACAAAGGATCGATAGGATTTCTAAAGGAAGAGAATCGTGTCTGTGTTGCATTGTCAAGAGCAAAGATCGGTCTTTATGTCATCGGCAACTTTACTCATATTGCAGAACATAGTGTGCTGTGGAAGAAGATATGTATAAAGGCAAATATTGATGATTACCTTGGTCCTGCCTTGGTATTAAGCTGTCACAGACACCCAGATGAGGGTTCCATCCAAGCTCTAGATCCGGAAGATTTTGAAAGTGCTCCTGAAGGTGGATGTACGAGACAATGTGATTACCGACTACCATGTGGCCATGTCTGCACAAAGGTGTGTCATTCAAATGATCCGCAGCACAAGGAATTTCCTTGTTCAAAACCATGTAAGAAACCCTGCAAGAATGGACATACAGGCTGCAAGGAGGTTTGCTACAAGCCGTGCCCTCCATGTGAGGTTCCTGTGCTGATAAAACTAGAAGCATGTGGACACACACAGAATGTTCCTTGTCATATTGATGCCCGGAGATACCAGTGCCAGGAGCCTGTTTCTGTTACCAGACCCTGTGACCACTCTTCATCTGTTGCTTGTGGGCGGAAGGATACTGAACCATGCAACGACCCCTGCAAGGCCCAACTGGCATGTGGTCATCTATGCCAAGGCACATGTGGAACCTGTCACAATGGAAGGTTACACCAGCCATGTACTGCGAAATGCATGCAGATCCTAATATGTGGTCATGAATGTCAGTCAACATGCAACGATTGTCCTCCATGTGAGAAACCATGTGAAAACAGATGCAGTCACAGTAAATGTGAGAGAAAATGTGGGGATCCATGTGTGCCCTGTAAAGAGCCATGCAGGGTTGCGTGTAGACATGGCAAATGCACATCATCATGTGGAGACATGTGCAACAAGAAAGAGTGCAAAGACATATGTAGGACTATACTTGGATGTCGTCACCCCTGTGTTGGACTTTGTGGTGCCCCTTGCCCACGTGTATGCAGAGTATGCGATTCAGAAGAAATATCAAGCGCTCTTGAAGTCTTTGGAACTGAAAATTCCGAGAAAACCAGATTCGTTCAACTTGAAGACTGCTCTCACATATTTGATGTGAAAAGCTTGGATAAATATATGAAAGAGAAGTCGGGAGATGATGATAAGACAGTTATCCAACTTAAAAAATGTCCACGCTGCCAGATCCCAATTCGAAGAAATCAGCGATATGCGAACCTTATCAAAGCGACTCTGTCAGACATTGAAAAGGCCAAACTGAAGGTCAGAGGAAATGGAAGAAGAATGCAGGAGTTGGAACAATCGATTGTGTCCATGAGAAACAGATTTAAAGGTTCTGACAGGGTGATGGTGGATCAACTGACTACGACAAGCCGTGTTCCATCGGAGGCTCGTCTGTCAGCACAGATCAGTCAGTTGCGAATCCTGGAGAAAGTCATTGTCCTGGAGAAAATTGCAAAAACAGATGCAATCAAATATAGTCCCTCTCTGTATGACCTAACTCTAAGAGCCATATTCGACTTCAAGGAGTGGCTTGTTATCCCAAGGTCTTGTTTTGGGCAGCAGGAGAGGCAGGACAGCCAAAGAGAGTTAGAACGTCTAACTCTCAGTCGTTTTCTTATTACCGCATCTCGGTTGATTGACTCTGAAGGGAAGGAAATTAGTACTGACATACAGATGAGGCTGGATGATATCATTCGACGCCTAGCGTCGTCAGAGAAGCACGAGTCAGTTCTGTCAGATGCCCGTATGCTGAAAGAAGAAGTCAAGGGCCATGTATCTGAGTCTACGATTGGCGTAAGTGATGAAGAGAGGGTCATGATTGTAGAAGCGGTTGGTCTGAATCGGGGACACTGGTACAAGTGCAAGGAAGGTAGGTACAATTTATGTTTAGTGTATTCTTACAGCGTGTAATTATTCATCATGTGTTCATACTTGTTCAGGTTAGGTTTGTTTCTAATTAAGTATGTTTCTTATGATAATATATATGAATTTTCAAACTAGTCTATGTAGTTTGTGATAGCACAATATTAAAATTAAATAGTGCTCGAACGTACCAATTTGCCTGTTTTGAATCGGTATAGACGTCATTATATATATAATATATATATATATATATATATTTATATATATATATATATATATATATATGTATCCTTTTCCTCAGGTCATGTCTATGCTATTGGTGAATGTGGAAGAGCGTACGAGGAGGCCACGTGTCCTGAATGTGGCGGGGCTGTAGGAGGTGATGCCCATAGACTGACAGAGGACAATGCCTGGGCTCCCGAGATGGACGATGCAGAGGAACTGCCCTGGTCTGAGGAGGGCGACTTTGAACTAGCATGGAAACTACACCAAGAACTTAATGGATAAATGAGTAAGGTTTTATTCATCAACATAAAACTACATAATGCATTTGTTTATCAATCTCTTTCATCCTGTCATCTACTTCCTCATCAATTCCGTAAGCCACAGATATACCAAACCCAAACTACTTAGCATCCACCAACCATCCACTCTCTCATTCACCAACCCATGCAGTCATTTACGCGATTGTTCACATACCCTTCAGCTCATCCCTTCACTCACATTCATACCCTACAACCTATCTCCTCACTCACATACATACCCTACAACCTATCTCCTCACTCACAATCAAACCCTTCAACCCATCCACTCACTCACAATCAAACCCTTCAACCCATCCACTCACTCACACACATCCCCTACAACCCATTCACTTACTCATGCACATACCACATACCCGATCACCTATACACTCTCTCATGGACCCTTTCACCTGTACACTCTCTAATAGACCCTATCACCTATACATTCTCTAACAGACCCCATCAACTATACACTCTCTCACAGACCCTATCACATATACACTCTCTCACAGACCCTATCACATATACATTCTCTCACTGCCCTATCACCTATACACTCTCTCAAGTACCTTATCTCCTATACACTCTCTCACAGACCCTATCACCTATACACTCTTTCACAGACCCTATCACATATACACTATCTCACAGACCCTATCACCTATACACTCTTTCACAGGCTCCATCACCTATACACTCTCTCACAGACCCTATCACATATACATTCTCTCACTGCCCTATCACCTATACACTCTCTCACAGACCCTATCACCTATACACTCTCTCACAGAACCTATCACCCATGAACTCTCTCACAGACCCTATCGCCTATACATTCTCTCACGGGCCCTATCACATATACACTGTCTCACAGACCCTATCACATATACACTCTCTCACAGACCCTATCACGTATACACTCTCTCACCGACCCTATCACCTATACATTCTCTCACAGACCCCCTCACCTATACACTCTCTCACAGACCCTTTCACCTATACACTCTTTAACAAACCCTATCACATATACACTCTCTCACCGACCCCATCACCTATACATTATCTCACAGACTCCATCACCTATACACTCTCTTACAGACCCCATCACCTATACACTCTCTCACAGACCCTATCACCCATGAACTGTCTCACAGACCCTATAACCTTTACGCTCTCTCACAGATAACCTATCACCCACACACACTCAAAACCCTATCACCCATACACTCACAGACCCTATCACCTATACACTCACAGACCCTATCACATTTACACTTACATACCTTATCACCTATACACTCACAGACCCTATCACTTATACACTCACAGACCCTATCACTATACACTCACAGACCCTGGCACTATACACTCATATACCCTATAACCTATACACTTTCAAACCCTATCACCTATACACTCACAGACCCTATTACTATACACTCACAGACCCTATCATTATACACTCACAGACCCTATCACCCATACTCTCTCTCACAGGCCCTATAGCCTATAAGTCTCTCACAGACTCTATCACCTATACACTCTTTCACAGACCCTATCACCTATACACTCTCTCACAGACCCTATCACCTATACTCTCCCTCACAGACCCTATCACTATACATTCACAGACCCTATCACCCATACACTCTCTCACAGGCCCTATAGCCTATACACTCTTTCACAGACTCTATCACCTATACACTCTTTCACAGACCCTATCACCTATACACTCTCTCACAGACCCTATCACCTATACATTCTCTCACGGCCCTATCACATATACTCTCCCTCACAGACCCTATCACTATACATTCAAAGACCCTGTCACCTATACACTCACAGACCCTATCACTATACACTCACAGACCATATCATTATACACTCACAGACCCTATCACTATACACTGACATACCCTATCACTAAACATTCAGATAACCTATTACCCACACACACTCAGACCCATACACTCACAGACACTATCACCTTTACACTCACAGATCACTATACACTCACAGACCCTATCATTATACACTTACATACCGTATCAAAAAACACGCAGATAACCTATCACCCACACACACTCAGACCCTATCACCCATACACTCACAGACCCTATCACCTATACACTCACAAACCTTATCACATTTACACTTACATACCTTATCACCTATACACTCCCAGACCCTATCACTTATACACTAACTGACACTATCACTATACACTCACAGACCCTGGCACTATACACTCATCCAACCTATCAAATATACACTCACAGACCCTATCACTATACACTTACAGACCCTATCACAATATACTCACATACCCTATCACCTAAATACTCACAGACCCTATCACTATACACTCACAGAACCTATAACCTATACACTCACATACCGAATCACTACACACTCGAAGGCCCTATCACTATACACTCACATACCATATCACCTATACACTCACAGACCCTGTCACCTATACCCTCACAGACCCTGTCACCTATACACTCTCAGACACTGTCACCTATAAACTCACAGACCCTGTCACATATACACTCACAGACACTGTGACCTATACACACACATACCCTATCACTATACACTCACAGACCCTATGACTAAACTGTCACAGACCCTGTCACCTATATACTCACAGACCCTATCATATATACACTTCCAGACACTGTCACCTATACAGTCACAGACTATATCACTATACACTCACAGACAATGTCACCTATACACTCACAGAAACTGTCAACTATACACTCACAGACCCCATCACTATACACTCACAGAACCTAGCACTATACACCAACATACCCTGTAACCTATAAACTCAGATACCCTGTCACCTATACACTGACAGATCCTGTCACCTATACACTCACAGAAACTGGCACCTATACACTCACAGACCCCATCACTATACACTCACAAATCCTGGCACTATACACAAACAGACCCTGTAACCTATAAACTCAGATACCCTGTCACCTATACACTGACAGACAATGTCACCTATACACTCAAAGTAACTGTCACCTATACACTCACAGACCCCATCACTATACACTCACAGAACCTGACACTATACACAAACAGACCCTGTAACCTAGAAACTCAGATACTCTATCACCTATACACTCACAGACCCTGTCACCTATACACTCACAGACCCTGTCACAATACACTCAAAGACTCTATCACTATACACTGACAGACCCAGTCACCTATACACTCAAGGACCCTGTCACCTTTCCACTCACAGACCCTATCACTATGCACTCACAGACCCTATGACTAAACTGTCACAGACCCTGTCACCTATACAATCACATTATCTGTAACAGTACACACGCAGACCCTGTCACTGACACTCACAGACACTGTCACTTATACACTGACAGACCCTGTCACCTATTCACTCACATACCCTTTCACAATACACTCACAGACCCAATTACTATACACTCATCTGACCTATCAGCTATACACTCACAGACCCTATCACTATACACTCACAGACCCTATCACTATACACTCACATACCCTATCACCTATATACTCACAGACCCTATCACTATACACTCACAGAACCTATAACCTATACACTCACAGAACCTGTCACTATACACTCACAGAAACTGCCACCTATACACTCACATGCCCTATCACTATACCCTTACACAACCTGGAACTATACACCAACAGACCCTGTAACCTATCAACTAAAATACCCTATCACCTATACACTCACATACCCAGTCACTTATACAGTCTCAGACACTGTCACCTATACACTCACAAACAATGTCACCTATACACTCACAGAAACTGTCACCTATACACTCACAGACCCCATCACTATACACTCACAGAACCTGGAACTATACACCAACTCACAGAACATGTCACAATACACTCACAAACCCTATTACTATACACTCACAGACCCTGTCAGTATACACTCATCCAACCTATCACCTATACACTCCCAGACCCTACCACTATACACTCACAGACCCTATCACTATACACTCACAGACACTGTGTCCTATACACTCACAGACAATGTCACCTATACACTTACAGACACTGTCACCTATACACTCACAGACCCTGTATCCTATACACTCCCAGACACTGCCACCTATACGCTCCCAGACACTGTCATCTATACACTCACAGACCCTGTCACCTATACACTTACAGACCCTATCACCATACACTCAAAGACCCATGCACTATACACTAACATACCCTGTCACATTTACACTGACACACACTGTCACCTATACACTCCTAGACCCTGTCACCTATACGCTCCCATACACTGTCACCGATACCCTCACAGACACTGTCACCTATACACTCTCGGACACTGTCATCTATACACTCACAGACACTGTCACCTATACACTCCCAGACACTGTCATTTATACACTCACAAACCCTGTCATCTATACACTCCCAGACACTGTAATCTATATAGACTAACAAACGCTCTCACCTATACACTCACAGACACTGTCACCTATACACTCCCAGACACTGCCACCTATACACTACCAGACACTGTCACATTTACACTGACAGACACTGTCACCTATACACTCACAGACCCTCTCACCTATACGCTCCCAGACACTGTCACCTATACACTCACAGACACTTTCACTTATACACTCTCGGACACTGTCATCTATACACTCAAAGACACTGTCACCTTTACACTCACACACCCTGTCACCTATACACTCACAGACACTGCCACCTATACACTCCCAGACACTGTCAACTATACACTCACAAAAACTGTCAACTATACACTCACAGACCCTGTCACCTGTACACTCCCAGAAAGTGTCACCTATACACTCACAGACCCTGTCACCTATACACTCCCAGACACTGTCACCTATACACTCACAGACCCTGTCACCTGTACACTCACAGAAACTGTCAACTATACACTCTCAGACACTGTCACCTATACACTCACAGACCCTGTCACCTATACACTCCCAGACACTGTCAACTATACACTCACAGAAACTGTCAACTATACACTCTCAGACACTGTCACCTATACACTCACAGACCCTGTCACCTGTACACTCCCAGACACTGTCACCAATACACTTACAGACACTGTCACCTATACACTCACAGACACTGTCACCTATACACTCCCAGACACTGTCACCTGTACACTCACAGACCCTTTCACTTTTCCACTTCCAGACCCTGTCACCTATACACTTACAGAACCTGTCACATATACATTCACAGACCCTGTCACCTATACACTGACAGATACTCACACCTATACACTCACATACCCTATCACCTATACACTCCCAGACACTGTCATCTATATACACTTACGGACAGTCACCTATACACTCCCAGACACTGTCACCTAAACATTCACAGACACTGTCACCTATACACTCAAAGACCCTATTACTTATACTTTCACAGACACTGTCACCTATACACTCACAGACCCTGTCACCTATACATTCACATACACTGTCACCTATACACTCACATACACTCTCACCTTATAGTCACAGACCCTTTCAACTATACACTCCCAGACACTGTCACCTATACACTCAGATACCCTGTCACCTATACACTCACAGACACTGTCACCTATACACTCACAGACACTGTCACCTATACACTCAGATACACTGTCACCTATACTTTCACAGACACTGTCACCTATACACTCACAGACCCTGTCACCTATACATTCACAGACCATGTCACCTACACATTCACATACACTCTCACCTTATACTCACAGACCCTATCATATGTACACTCACAGACCCTTTCAACTATACACTCACAGACACTGTCACCTATACACTCAGATACCCTGTCACCTATACACTCACAGACCCTGTCACCTATACACTCACAGACCCTGGCACTATACACTAACATACCCTGTCACCTTTACACTGACAGACACTGTCACCTATACACTCACAGACCCTATCACCTTAACACTTACAGACCCTGTAACTTGTACACTCCCAGACATTCTCACCTATACACTCCCAGACACTGCCACCTGTATACTCACTGACCCTATCATATATACACTCACAGACCCTGTCACCTATACACTCCTAGACCCTGTCACCGATATACTCACAGACCATGTCACCTATACACTCACAAACCCTATCACCATACACTCAAAGACCCTATGATATATACACTAACATACCCTGTCACCTGTACACTCCCAGACACTGTCACCTATACACTCACAGACCCTGTCACCTATACACTCCCAGACACTGCCACCTGTACACTCACATACCCTGTCACCTATACACTCTAACACACTGTCACCTATACACTCACAGACCCTGTCACCTTTCCACTTCCAGACACTGTCGCCTATAAACTTACAGACCCTGTCACCTATACATTCACAGACCCTGTCACCTATACACTGACAGACAGTCACACCTATACACTCACATACCCTATCACCTATACACTCCCAGACACTGTCATCTATATACACTTACGGACACTGTGACCTATACACTCCCAGACACTGTCACCTAAACACTCACAGACACTGTCATCTATACACTCCCAGACCCTATTACCTATACTTTCACAGACACTGTCACCTATACACTCACAGACCCTGTCACCTATACATTCACATACACTGTCACCTTATACTCACAGACCTATCATATATACACTTACAGACCATCTCACCTATACACTCACAGACACTGTCACCTATACAGTCCCAGACACTGTCACCTATACACTCAGATACCCTGTCACCTATACACTCACAGCCCCTGTCACCTATACACTCACAAACCCTATCACCATACACTCACAGACCCTGGCACTATACACTAACATACCCTGTCACCTTTACACTGACAGACACTCTCACCTATACACTCACAGACCCTATCACCTATACACTTACAGACCCTGTCACCTATACACTCCAAGACACTGTCACCTATACACTCACAGACCCTGTCACCTATACACTCCCAGACACTGTCAACTATACACTCACAGACACTGTCACCTATACACTCCCAGACACTGCCACCTATACACTCACAGACCCTGTCACCTGTGCAATCACAGACCCTATCATATATACACTCTCAGACACTGGCACCTATACACTCACAGACCCTGTCACCTTTCCACTTCAAGACACTGTCGCCTATAAACTTACATACCCTTTCACCTATACATTCACAGACCCTGTCACCTACACTTTCACAGACCCTGTCACCTATACACTCACAGACCCTGTCACCTATACATTCACATACACTCTCACCTTATACTCACAGACCCTATCACATATACACTTACAGACACTGTCACCTATACTCTCCCAGACACTGTCACCTATACACTCCCAGACACTGTCACCTATACGCTCATAGACCATGTCACCTATACACTCACAAACCCTATCACCATAAACTCACAGACCCTATCACATATACACTTACAGACACTGTCACCTATACACTCCCAGAAACTGTCACCTATACACTCACAGACCCTATCACCTATACACTTACAGACCCTGTAACCTGTACACTCCCAGACACTTTTACCTATACACTCACAGACCCTGTCACCTAAACACTCACAGACACTGTCACCCTAACAAACTCACAGACCCTATTACCTATACTTTCACAGACACTGTCACCTATACATTCACAGACCATGTCACCTATACATTCACATACACTGTCACCTTATACTCACAGACCCTATGAAATAAACACTCACAGACCCTTTCACCTATACACTCCAAGACACTGTCATCTATACATTCCCAGACCCTGTCATAATACACTCACAGACTCTATCACTATACACTCACAGACCCTATCACCATACACTCACAGACCCTGGCACTTTACACTAACATACCCTGTCACCTTTACACTCACAGACCCTGTCACCTATACACTCACAGACCCTATCACATATACACCCATAGACTTTATCATATACACACTCACAGACCCTGTCACCTATACACTCACAGACACTGTCACCTATACACTCCCAGACCCTGTCACCTATACACTCCCAAACACTGTCACCTATACACTCCCAGAAACTGTCACCTATACACTCACAGACCCTGTCACCTATACATTCACATACACTCTCACCTTATACTCACAGACCCTATCATATATACACTTACAGACACTGTCACCTATACTCTCCCAGACACTGTCATCTATACACTCCCAGACACTGTCACCTATACTCTCACAGACCCTGTCACCTTTCCACTCCCAGACACTGTCACCTATACACTTACAGACCCTGTCACCTATACACTTACAGACCCTGTCACCTATACATTCACAGACCCTGTCACCTATGCACTCACAGACACTCACACCTATACACTCACATACCCTATCACCTATACACTCCCAGACGCTGTTATCTATATAAACTTACGGACACTGTCACCTATACACTCCAAGACACTGTCACCTAAACACTCACAGGCACTGTCACCCTAACAAACTCACAGACCCTATTACCTATACTTTCACAGACACTGTCACCTATACATTCACAGACATGTCACCTATACATTCACATACACTGTCACCTTATACTCACAGACCCTATGAAATAAACACTCACAGACCCTTTCACCTATACACTCCAAGACACTGTCACCTATACATTCCCAGACCCTGTCACAATACACTCACAGACTCTATCACTATACACTCACAGACCCTATCACCATACACTCACAGACCCTGGCACTTTACACTAACATACCCTGTCACCTTTACACTCACAGACCCTGTCACCTATACACTCACAGACCCTATCACATATACACCCATAGACTTTATCATATACACACTCACAGACCCTGTCACCTATACACTCACAGACACTGTCACCTATACACTCCCAGACCCTGTCACCTATACACTCCCAAACACTGTCACCTATACACTCCCAGAAACTGTCACCTATACACTCACAGGCACTGTCACCTATACACTCTCAGACACTGTCACCTATACACTCACAGACCCTGTCACCTATACATTCACATACACTGTCACCTTATACTCACAGACATACCATATATACACTTACATACCCTCTCACCTATACACTCACAGGCACTGTCACCTATACACTCTCAGACACTGTCACCTATACACTCACAGACCCGGTCACCTATATACTCCCAGACAGGGTCATTTATACACTCACAGACCCTGTGACCTATACACTCCCAGACCCTGCCACCTGTACACTCACAGACCCTGTCACCTGTGCACTCACAGACCCTGTCATATATACACTCTCAGACACTGGCACCTATACACCCCGAGACACTGTCACCTATACACTCCCAGACTCTGCCACCTGTACACTCACAGACCCTGTCACCGGTGCACTCACAGACCCTATCATATATACACTCTCAGACACTGGCACCTATACACTCACAGACCCTGTCACCTTTCCACTTCAAGACACTGTCGCCTATAAACTTACATACCCTTTCACCTATACATTCACAGACCCTGTCACCTACACTTTCACAGACCCTGTCACCTATACACTCACAGACCCTGTCACCTATACATTCACATACACTCTCACCTTATACTCACAGACCTATCATATATACACTTACAGACACTGTCACCTATAGTCTCCCAGACACTGTCACCTATACACTCCCAGACACTGTCACCTATACGCTCACAGACCATGTCACCTATACACTCACAAACCCTATCACCATAAACTCACAGACCCTGGCACTATACACTAACATACCCTGTCACCTTTACACTGACAGAAACTGTCACCTATACACTCACAGACCCTATCACCTATACACGTACAGACCCTGTAACCTGTACACTCCCAGACACTTTCACCTATGCACTCACAGACCCTGTCACCTTTCCACTCCCAGACACTGTGACCTATACACTTACAGACCCTGTCACCTATACACTTACAGACCCTGTCACCTATACACTTACAGACCCTGTCACCTATACACTTACAGACCCTGTCACCTATACACTCTCAGACACTGTCACCTATACACTCTCAGACACTGTCACCTATACATTCACAGACCCTGTCACCTATGCATTCACAGACCCTGTCACCTATACACTCCCAGACACTGTCACCTAAACACTCACAGACACTGTCACCCTAACAAACTCACAGACCCTATTACCTATACTTTCACAGACACTGTCACCTATACATTCACAGACCATGTCACCTATACATTCACATACACTGTCACCTTATACTCACAGACCCTATGAAATAAACGCTCACAGACCCTTTCACCTATACACTCCAAGACACTGTCACCTATACATTCCCAGACCCTGTCACAATACACTCACAGACTCTATCACTATACACTCACAGACCCTATCACCATACACTCACAGACCCTGGCACTTTACACTAACATACCCTGTCACCTTTACACTCACAGACCCTGTCACCTATACACTCACAGACCCTATCACATATACACCCATAGACTTTATCATATACACACTCACAGACCCTGTCACCTATACACTCACAGACACTGTCACCTATACACTCCCAGACCCTGTCACCTATACACTCCCAAACACTGTCACCTATACACTCCCAGAAACTGTCACCTATACACTCACAGGCACTGTCACCTATACACTCTCAGACACTGTCACCTATACACTCACAGACCCTGTCACCTATACATTCACATACACTGTCACCTTATACTCACAGACATACCATATATACACTTACATACCCTCTCACCTATACACTCACAGGCACTGTCACCTATACACTCTCAGACACTGTCACCTATACACTCACAGACCCGGTCACCTATATACTCCCAGACAGGGTCATTTATACACTCACAGACCCTGTGACCTATACACTCCCAGACCCTGCCACCTGTGCACTCACAGACCCTGTCATATATACACTCTCAGACACTGGCACCTATACACCCCGAGACACTGTCACCTATACACTCCCAGACTCTGCCACCTGTACACTCACAGACCCTGTCACCGGTGCACTCACAGACCCTATCATATATACACTCTCAGACACTGGCACCTATACACTCACAGACCCTGTCACCTTTCCACTTCAAGACACTGTCGCCTATAAACTTACATACCCTTTCACCTATACATTCACAGACCCTGTCACCTACACTTTCACAGACCCTGTCACCTATACACTCACAGACCCTGTCACCTATACATTCACATACACTCTCACCTTATACTCACAGACCTATCATATATACACTTACAGACACTGTCACCTATAGTCTCCCAGACACTGTCACCTATACACTCCCAGACACTGTCACCTATACGCTCACAGACCATGTCACCTATACACTCACAAACCCTATCACCATAAACTCACAGGCCCTGGCACTATACACTAACATACCCTGTCACCTTTACACTGACAGAAACTGTCACCTATACACTCACAGACCCTATCACCTATACACGTACAGACCCTGTAACCTGTACACTCCCAGACACTTTCACCTATGCACTCACAGACCCTGTCACCTTTCCACTCCCAGACACTGTGACCTATACACTTACAGACACTTTCACCTATACACTTACAGACCCTGTCACCTATACACTTACAGACCCTGTCACCTATACACTTACAGACCCTGTCACCTATACACTCTCAGACACTCACACCTATACACTCACATACCCTATCACCTATACACTCCCAGACACTGTCATCTATATAAACTTACGGACACTGTCACCTATACACTCCAAGACACTGTCACCTAAACACTCACAGACACTGTCACCCTAACAAACTCACAGACCCTATTACCTATACTTTCACAGACACTGTCACCTATACATTCACAGACCATGTCACCTATACATTCACATACACTGTCACCTTATACTCACAGACCCTATGAAATAAACGCTCACAGACCCTTTCACCTATACACTCCAAGACACTGTCACCTATACATTCCCAGACCCTGTCACAATACACTCACAGACTCTATCACTATACACTCACAGACCCTATCACCATACACTCACAGACCCTGGCACTTTACACTAACATACCCTGTCACCTTTACACTCACAGACCCTGTCACCTATACACTCACAGACCCTATCACATATACACCCATAGACTTTATCATATACACACTCACAGACCCTGTCACCTATACACTCACAGACACTGTCACCTATACACTCCCAAACACTGTCACCTATACACTCCCAGAAACTCTCACCTATACACTCACAGGCACTGTCACCTATACACTCTCAGACACTGTCACCTATACACTCACAGACCCTATTACCTATACTTTCACAGACACTGTCACCTATACACTCAGAGACCCTGTCACCTATACATTCACATACACTGTCACCTTATACTCACAGACATACCATATATACACTTACATACCCTCTCACCTATACACTCACAGGCACTGTCACCTATACACTCTCAGACACTGTCACCTATACACTCACAGACCCGGTCACCTATATACTCCCAGACAGGGTCATTTATACACTCACAGACCCTGTGACCTATACACTCCCAGACACTGTCACCTACACACTCACAGACCCTGTCACATATACACTCACAGACCCTATCACCTATACACTCACAGACCCTATCATCTAAACACTCACAGACCCTGTCACCTATACACTCACAGACCCTGTCACCTATACAGTCCCAGACACTGTCACCTATACACTCACAGACCCTGTCACCTATACACTCACAGACCCTGTCACCTATACACTCACAGACCTGATCACTATACACTCACAGACCCTGTCACCTATACACTCATCCATTCACAGACTACCTGCTCACCACACACCAACACTAACGACATAAACTATCAATCCTCTCACTTACTCATTCCCTCACTCACTCACTCCCTCACTCGATCGCAGAGCAAACACGTATTATTCTCTCACACACTCAAAACTCATTCATGAATCAAACTACCTATGCACTCACCCAGGAACCCTACCACTCACTTGCTCGCTCTCTCACAGATTCCATCAAGCACCAATTCATTCTCTCTCAACCACTCACTCCCCACTCACGCATCAAACCCTCGACTTATCACTACACTCACTCATTCACTCACACATTACTCTTATTCATGATCACACATATGCTATTCTAGTTTTAACCAATTCGTTTATTCGTGTATATACACCTGTGGTTTCATTGCTACCATTCAGCGGTGGCATTGCCTTATAATAAATATCATATGTTTATTATTTTCAGTTCTCATTGCAGCCCTGATGTTGAAGATCCCTGTCGCGAAAACAGACTACCCCAGACAAAAGCAGATACGGTTACACGCAAGGCCTACTGCAGAGTGCAGTCCTTACAGTCTGAGCGTCTACCTGCCAACGAGACAACAGGTGTCTCTCGACTCTGTCAACTTTCGTTTTTACGAAGGCGAACGCACAGGTCACAATGACCTCCTAATGTGTATATACGGTGGGCTAACAGTGACATCATAATGTGTACAGATGTTAGGCTAGAATCTACTGTGATAAAGGTCGTTGTAACATGGCCATGTTACACAATTGTGTTCTTTTCCTGTATAATCCGATAGTATGTCTAAGTGTATATCCTTATGAATTGCAAATGGAAACCGAGTGCATTATGTTTATTATGTCATACTTTAACACAAAAACAATTGCGTTCATGTTGTTATTATTAATGTGATTTGATGGGAGCATGGACCACATGCGTATTTAACGCGTAAAATTGCTTCTTTGGATTTATATACCGAAGGGATCAATGAACTAGTATCTGCTCAAATGCGGTTTTATTTGTTCCCCGACCAGTGGATCAGTATGCGTTCCAGTTATCATTCTCAACTCCAAGGGGAGAGTATAACCCAAGCTGCATACGGGCGCTAAAGGGTTTGTGTGTGTGGTGTGTGTGTGTGTGTGTGTGTGTGTGTGTGTGTGTGTGCGTGTGCGAGTGCGTGCGTGTGTGTGTGCGTGCGTGTGCGTTCTGTAAAATCAGAAAAACAGTTCAAATGAACACCCCTGCTTAAATCGATCATGGAAGACTCATTCATACACAATGAAGACCCTTTCCATAGTACATGTTGTACACACCCACTATTACATTCCTTTGTAAAAATTGACATTGATTAATTGCATGGTTAAAGTATATATTGAAATGATTGAATCATAGACTGTTCAGCGCTTTTATCTTGGATAAAGTCATAAATACCTCAAGGGGCAGACATCACAGCAGCGATAGTCAGTGATATGTACAAAGAAACTTGACAATGCGGGTATAATGTTGTACGTACAAAAGAAACTCAGGGATACTCTGAATTCCGGATTATTCCTCTTGGTGAAAGACAATTTGCAGTCTCTCGCCAGTCTCTTAAACAACATTTCATTGATTGGATATTTCATTCGTTATTCCACAACTACTTTCTGAAAATCCTCTAGAGAGTGGCAGACTGTATTTTTGTATATCACAGGCTGTGTAAATAAGGAAACATGTATAGTGCAGGTGAAAATTTCAAGTTTAACATTCTGAACAACGCCTTTCATGTACCAGGAGAGAACCTAAAATAAATTTATGGCTTCTGGTCCAAGTTTTGTTTGTTTATTTGTTGTTAACGCCGCATTCAGCAATATTCCAGCTATATGACGGCGGTCTGTAAATAATCGAGTCTGGACCAGACAGTTCAGTTATTGACACCATGAGCAGCTATCTACGCAAGTGGGATACGATGACATGCATTAGACCACCGATCCCGTTAGGCGCCCCTTATGACAATGATAGTGGTCTCTTACGTCAAGCATGGTTTGCTGAAGACCTCTTCTCCACCCGGATATTCACGGGTCTCTGGTGAAAGTAAGTATGTGTATTTCGTATATGCATAACATATATGCACACAACTAAAGTGTTTGTTTTCTGAACTGGTGGATATAGGAACACACATGAGTTCTGTCAGTTGTAAGACACTTGGAACAGTGTTCCGTGATATCGCGGTGTGTCAGATGGGCACAGTCAAACCGGACACATGTCGTACTCGTTAACAAATACCACTTTGGTTAAACACTTTGGTTATGATCAGTGTGAGTGTCTGATTCGAGTTCACGATCCTGGTACTACCAAGGGACGCAACTCGGCGAATGCCGGCGCGTACATGACCATTTTCGGACAGTATACTAGTGATTGATCTCTGACATGCAATCTGACGCCGTATGACAGAGTGTTTTGTTCCTTAATTCAAATGAAAATATCAAATATCGTAAACGTCTTGTCAAAGTGTATTTCAATAATACGAATTTTTTTATAGGTTAATCTCAAAGGAGTGGGGGTTGGTGAATGTTTCGAACCTATGTTAGAAAAAGACATCAAAATGTAAATAGAACATATTTAGTATTCAATAGTGGCTTGTGTTTTCTGTATGCACACTGCTGGGGATTAGACTAGGCGGCTAAATGGATCGGGTGGTTAGGTTCGAAGACTATACCTTATACCCTTATACCCTAATAGGATGGGATCAAATACTTTGATTTGTCTGGTCCAGATTCGATACTTCACAGTCTACCGAGGTATATCTGAAACAGAGCCCAGCGTGGCGTTACATAACAAACATACATACATACAAACACAGGAAACATGCTGATGGTAAGAAAACCAGCTGTCCTGTCAATAACTCAACCTTGAAGTCACAAGACGCACGAACATAGACCCACATCAGAAACAAGTAATGCTACAAAAGGTAGTAGGGTTAGTGGTCAGTGATCGGGAACGAGGTATGTTGCTGTTAACCCCACAAACATACAGAGTGAGTCATGGATTCGAACACTCGATTATAGGATTCTGGCACGCCAAAGGGAGGTAACTCTGAACAGCCTTAGTCGAATGGGCCTGCTAAGTTTATGAATGGATGTGTATTAGTAATGTACATAGCAGAGATTTGAACTGGGATTAAATCTACATACATAAAAGGATTCAAGCGATAACAAAAAATAAAAAATCCATTACCAAGAAGTTACATAGATCACTACAACAATAAAAACATACACGCATCCTTGCACGCCTATTGAGAAACAAAAAACCCATTGTTATGGAAGCACTCAAAAAGGATCAGATCAAATGAAATTATGAGTTCGTTTTTTACTTGCATGCCTGCCGTAAAAGGCGACTAACGGGATTGGGTGGTCAGGCCCGGTGCCTTGGTTGATCATCGTATCCAACTTGCGTAGATGGATGCTCATGATGCCAATCACTGGATTGTCTGGTCCAGTATTTACAGACCGCCGTCATACAGCTGGAATATTGCTGAGTGCGGCGTTTAACAACAAACAAAACAGTCATACCTTGTTAAAGATTTAAGCATCGAATGAACTTGATAATAACCTGTTACATATATTTGCCTCTTTAGGTCACCGTGGTCTAGTGGTAGAGCGTCCGCCCGGAGAGCGGAAGGTCCGGGGTTCGATCCCTGGCCGCGTCATACCGAAAGACGTTAAAAGATGGTACTTGTTGTTACCCTGTCTGGCGCTCGGCATTAAAGGGCTAAAACAAGGACTGGTCGGCTCGGAGTCAGTATACTGTGTCTGAGTGGGGTATTCATGTTAAACTGCGGCATGGTATCTCAGTGTGCTAGCACTATAAATCGGCATCAGTCTAGTACAAGCAGCCAAACACACACTTGCATGCACGTCGTTATATAAGTGCAATAATCTTGGACGCGACGTTAAACCCAATTTCACATCACCTCTTTAGGTCACCTATTTTGTGATATGCAGAGGAAACGCATATATTAGCAACCCATGAAGATCCGGTTAGAGAATAGGTCTTCCTTCAGCAACCAATGCTTGTCGCAAGAGGCAACTTTGATTGTCATAGGGGGTGACTAACAGGATCGGGTGGTCAGATGCATGTCATCGTATCCCACTTGCGTAGATCGATGCTCATGATGTCAATCACTGATTGTTTGGCCTAGACTCGTTATTTACCGACCGCCGTAATATAGCTGGAATATTGCCGAGTGCGGCGTTAAACAAAAAAACAAACAAACATATATTAGAGCCAACACATAGAACGATACAAAATGACATCACTTAAAAACTATAGCTAGTCACCAAAAAACCCAATGAAATTCCTAGTTTCGGTTTCGCTACGAGGAATTCCCTGCAGTTCTGAGAAGCGACAGCCCCACGTAAGAGTGACAGACAGAAATGGCGACTGCAGAGCACGCAAGGTAAGCCAGAGTTGTGTGTCGCTGACTGTTCATCCTGGGTTGTATGTCCAAGTGATTCACAGGTAGGCTGTTCATTGTAAACACTTCCGTGATTAGCACGTTATGTAATATACACTTAATACAGACGTGTTTCACCGTACTCGATAGAATGTATTTGAGATGTGCCTGGTCTAGTTGTCATTATGTATCCACAGAGAGAGATATTTATTTTTGTTGATTGTGGTGTTAAACTATCTTTTGATTGGGGTCTAAATGTACTGAAATCACGTATGCATTTCGTCAAGGCAGAATGAGGAAGGACTTCATGTTGTTCCCCCTAACCTGTTTTTTTCTGTAATAACCTGTTACATGCGTAGGTAATATCATCAAAAAATCAGGTATGGAAAGCAAAAGCAACTCCAACTTAAGATTGCTCTTGAGTTTATTGATAACTATGATTGTCTTCCAAATATTGACAATTATCGACTGGCCCCATGAACCATATGTTGATGTCTGTAGCAACTGTTGTGAAAATAGCGTTGGCAATTTCAAGGGAGGTAACTCGTGCGACACTATTATCTGTGAATCTAATATATCTATGACTTGAACGCAGTCATGTTAGTGGGAAGTTCGAACCTAGCAACTAAAAAGTATTTCCTATTTTGCTACTTTACAAAAAATAAACACATCCGATCCAAACAGATGACTAGAATATAATTAACAATCGAAGCTGTTATCTTCAGATATTATTTTATGATGCGTCGTATGATCAATATGCCTTATAGTGACATCTTGTAATGACGTCGGTCGGTCGGGTAGCCTAGCGGTTAAAGCGTTTGCTCGTGAAGCCGATGACCGTGGTTCGATTCCCGATATGGGTACAATGTGTGAAGCCCATTTCTGGTGTCCCCAGTCGTGATATTACTTGAATATTGCTAAGAGCGGCGTAAAACCATACTCACTCACTCACTTGTAATGAAGTAGTTTTCAGTCAACCATGAGTGTGTTTGTGCGTGCGTCCTTGCGTGCGTCCTTGCGTGCGTGTGTGTACACGTTTATTTGATGTCCAACGCCACCATTGAGAATGTGTCCGCAACATGAGTGTGGCGTGACCAGACAAACTAGTGATTGATATCATGAACAAAGATACACGACGTCTGGCTATGATGTCACCAAGCCTGACCAGCCATGGTCACTATGCTGCCTCTAACAACCACAACATGTTGCTCGGGACCATTTCTATCCCGGAATCCCCATGGGAATTTAAAACATAGGGTTAGTGTGCAAACAAATATTGCAAAAATAAAAGAAAGAAAAAAAATAGTTCGTAAAACACTTTGCTTCACACACACACTTGTTATTGTGCCTTTAAAAAAATTACATGTAACAGACACGCGTGTCGTTTCCCCGGCAAGTGAGTGAGTGAGTGTGTTGGGTTTAACGCCGCTTTGAACATTATTCCAGTTATATCACGGCGTGTCAGCTTATTGTGGGAGGAAAGTCCGAAGTGATGCAGGTCTCAGACGTTTACCACTTCGCTGAAACCCACGAACACGGGTATGGTGCTGACAAACCTAGAAACATAATAGGGGCGAACCGGGATTCGAACCCACAATCATAGGTTTTGGGCGTGCCCAAGGGACGCAACTCTGCACAGCGAATTGCGGCGCCTTAGACGACTGGGCCACCCGTGCCCCCTTCCCCGGCAAGGATCGTGGCTGCTATTGATCAGCTGAGCCCGTGCACGGTGGCGGCGCGGCCGTGGTGATGGTGGTTGTGGTGGTGTCTGTGACGTGAGTGTGTTTTTGTAAAAGGTTAAGCTATTGAGAAGCAGTTTGCGTTCTCAGCTGAGTCTTCACAATACAGTCTCACTGTGTGACCTGGTTGTGTATGCTGAGACACATAAGGTTACATTTATTATTCATCTATTCATGGCACTGGATTTCCCAGGCTAAACGACCGCCTCCGTGGTCTTGTGGTAGAGCGTCCGCCCGGGGTTCGATCCCCGGCTGCGTCATACCAAAAGACGTTTAAAGATGGTACTTGTTGTTACCCTGTCTGGCGCTCGGCATTAAAGGGTCGGCTCGGAGTCAGTATACTGTGTCTGAGTGGAGTATTCATGTTGAACTGCGGCATGATATCTCAGTGTGCTAGCACTATAAATCGGCATCGGTCCGGACTAGTACAAGCAGACACACACACACACACACACACACACACACGTGCATGCACGTCGCTATATAAGTGCAATAATCTAAGACGCGACGTTAAACCCAATTTCACCTCACCTCACCAGGTATCGAACCACACTTTGAAAGAAGACGCCAATGAATGCTATTAATATATGCACCCAATAGATGACGCTTTACTCGTTACCAGTCAGAACAGAGGCTCCATTCAGAGGTGTCGTAGACCTGTCTTTTTCCTTTCATCACATATATCACAATATGGAAGGTTGACATTTAATACGAATTTTCTTCATTTTAGATCTCAAAATGTCAATGAGTAAGTAATATGTAGAACGTCATACTCGCTGTCGGCTCGGGGTTATAATTCCTCATAGCTCGGGGGCACGGGTGGCCCAGTCGTATAAGGCGCCGCGATTCGTTGTGCAGAGTTGCGTCCCTTGGGCACGCCAGAAACCTATGATTGTGGGTTCGAATCCCGGTTCGCCCCGATTATGTTTTTAGGTTTGTCAGCACCATACCCGTGCTCTTGGGTTTCACCGAAGTGGTAAACGTCTGATACCTGCATCACTTCGGGCTTTCCTCCCACATTAAGCTGACATGCCGCGATATAACTGGAATACTGTTAAAAGCGGCGTTAAACCCAACTCACTCACTCACTCACTCACTCACTCACACCTCGTTGGTTGTTCTGTAATTAATTCAGTCCGAGAATATTGTCTGGTCCAGACTCGATTATTTACAGAGCGCCGTCATATAGCTGGAATATTGTTGAGTGCGGCGTTAAACAACAAACAAATCTAATCAATTCGATCTTTTAAAACTTTAACCACATTGCTCTGCCTCTGTGCCCCTGATCTTCAAATGGTACCAGTGACCTATTGTTTGGTATGAAAGGTTGGACGCGAAAAAGAGTTCATGACTCCTTAAAAACTCCAGCTATCTGATTGGCCTACGGGGTTTTCATGACGTCATAATGTTTGTGACGAAGACCGCCTCCGTGGTGTAGTGGAAGAGCGTCGGTCTGGAGAGCGGAGGTTTGCGGGTTCGATCCCCGGCCTCGTCATACCAATAGACGTTCAAAGACGGTACTTGTTGTTTCCCTGCTCTGAGATAGGCATTAAGGGACTAAAACAAGGACTGACCGGTCAGTATACTGTGTGGGGTATTCATGTTCAACTGCGGCATTGTATCTCTGTGGGCTAGCACTATAAAATCGGTATTAGTCCGGCCTAGAACTAGCAACTATACACACACAAACACGTGCATACACCTCGCAATATAAGTGCAATAATCTTGGAACTGACGCTTTTAAATTTCATTTCGCCTCACCCCGACGTGTTTGTGATGATACTGTTCAAGCCCTGTCAAGTCGTAAAATGACGCCACCGCACTGGTGATAGATATGACCCATAATACCTGGACACCTTGATGCATAACGATAGTCGGCCGCATATGTCAATTCTGTTCCAGGTTATCAAGGCCGAGTGCATACTGATAAGCTAAGTGATGGACGAGGAGAGAGCAGAGGAGCAGCCACTGCCACAGCGACGGTAACTATCGACACACACACACACACACACACACACACACACATATTATCTTATAATGGGTAGGTTTCTCGGCAGGATAAAGCCAACGGATAAAAACGATATGCGGATAGAGATGTAAATATCAAAGGTCAAGTAGTGACTACTTTCACTGTTTCCCTTTGACAAAGGGCAGTTACTCTAGCGGACAGACCGATGGATTGCTGTGAAAGGCAATTAAAAACAACTGTTGTTTTGCGTTTTTGAAACAGATTTCAGCTGGAACTATATTGGCTACTGTCACTGTCCGACTGACACACTGTGACGTAATAGATTACGAAAGCGATTTTGAAGCACAGAATGACATTATATGATAAAGAGGTTATCACGCTTGTGTGTTTGGGGATGGTAAAGAAACAAGGCTCGCTAAATTCAATGTTTATGCCTAAAGCAGGATATTTACCATCCCCAAACACACACGCGTGATAACCTCTATATATTTACCGTACTGAACCGTAAAAGAAACGTCACCATGGATAGATATGTGAGAAACCTTATTTGTCCAAACACTGTAAACATACTTTGAGACATATGAAAAGGATGATACTTGGCAAAACTGATCATCAAGGTTGAAATTAGAGTGTCAAATGTTCTTGGAGTCAACCACAACACTAGTCTCTGAGAAAATATCATCACAAGTCATTGTACAACAAGGTCGATTTGTTTCATCTATTAAGCATTTTCAGAGAAGTACGGGTAATATGACATAAACTATCTGTTTATTTAATACAATGCTACTCACTAAAAAATTATGTTTGGTGAAACACCAAGAGGAATTGATATCTAGCACAGCTTGTTTTATCCAATGATTTACAGGCGTGGCGCTTATGGACAAAGAGGCAAGGGGAGACGAGGAGTACAGAATAAACCAATGGGCTCCTCAAAGATTAAAGCTGCTGAACTTCGAGACATGTCATCCATGGATCCCGCAGAAGCCCTTACTCGGCTGAGCAGACCTAACAATGGACTTATGGAGTTTCTGAAACAACCGGAGCTTAGCGTAGATGCAACCAAATCAGTCCTAGCCGCACTTAGTAAGGCATGTCAGTGTGAATCGATGCCCGAGGGATTGAATACAATGATCATGAACGTCCTTTTAACGCCATTCTTAGATTCTACTCTAATTCGTCTCCTCACTCAGCTAAGCATGAACGAGCATGGGGACAATGGTGTGGTAAGAGATTGTTTGCCGCTGATGAAAGAGATGCTGAGTAGAATGCCCACTGATGGATGGATCAAAGTCCAGACAATCACTATCATGGTCCAGTCCCTGTGGCAGAAAGGTGGCATGAAAGACGAAGACCTCAATAAGAGCATGCACGAAATTTCGGATCTCCTTGTGAAGTCTCAACCCCCGCCTCCCTCCCCGGCCGTTGGAGCAACAGGTGGTGCAGCTGCCATAGCACAGACTCAAGACCAACCTCCACCTGAGAATTTTCGCGAACTACCAATTATTCCTCGGAAGGATGAATTAGATGGGACAACAGCAGTCTTTTTGCTACCAAATAAAGTCAAAGATCGTTTTAGGGATCTTGAACATTATCTTGAATGCCAGTTTCGTCTTTTCCGAGCAGATGTAATCATGCCACTGAAAAAGAATATTGCTGACTTTCAAACTGTTGCTAAGAACACTTCAGTGGGATACATGATTTACACAGATGTCCAGATCATCAGACCGGTTTGCTCACACAATGGTCTGGGATACAGGCTTGCCTTTGACACCACACTTCTACGGCATGTTAATTGGGGTGCCACACGGAGGCTGATATTTGGGTCACTACTCTGTTTGTCCTCAGATTATTTCAAAGATAACATTTTCTTTGCTACAGTTGATCAGAGGGAGAAGGATCATTTGAAGAATGGACTTGTTGATGTGCAGTTTATCTCCCAACATGATGAGGTGGCAAATATAACTCGAGATGTAAGGTTTTCAATGGTTGAATCCCCAGCCTACTTTGAATCCTACAAGTATATCCTTGAGGGAATGCAAGAACTCACAGAAAGAAACTTTCCATTCCAGCAATACATTGTTGAGTGTCAGAATGATGTACAAAAACCGTTGTACTTTCGGGAACAGCAAAATGTTTTGTACGACTTGCGACCACTGCTTGATGAAGATTACCAAATAAAAGATTTGGGGGACAATGCCAGTAGTGCTGAAGGGTTTCCAGCAGGATCAAATATAGCAAATGATGTAAACATTGAAGACATTTCCAAATGGCCAATGCCAAATCTTCTGCACCTCAACATCTCCCAACATACCGCTTTGAGAAATGCATTGATGAGAGAATTTGTTCTCATACAAGGACCTCCAGGTACGGGTAAGACATACCTTGGAATCAAAATCCTGAAAGTTTTGCTCCATAACTCTCAAGTATGGCTTCAAGAACAAGAGAAACTGCCAATCCTTATAGTATGCTATACCAATCATGCATTGGATCAGTTCTTAGAAGGAATTTTGAAGTTTTTCAAGGGTAGACTCATACGAGTTGGTGCTCGAAGCAAGAGTGAAATCATGCAAGAGTATTCATTGAAGAATGCTAGACAGAGAGCAAGAGATCTTAGATCCCTGCCAATGACAGTTCATGCAGGGAAATTGGAGACTCTGAGAGCAATGGATTCACTGAAGGCAGAAATTCATACCACAGCAGCTAAACTTGAAGTAGCAGAGAGAGAAATTGTACATGAACGTTGCTTAAAAGAGTATATGACAAAAGCCATTGTGAGGAGCTTCTCTGTTGGGAATGAGTATGAGACCTGTCAGATAGTTACCTGGTTAGGTATCAAGAAGAGCTTGTTTGATATTGAAGAGGAAGGTGAATATCTTCAACACCAACTAGAGGAGCGAAAATTGGCTGATGAGGATGAGGAAGAAGAAGAGTATGAAGAAGAAGAAGAGATGATTGATATCTCAGTAAATCATCGCAACCAAAGACAACTTGAGGAAGACCTGATTGACTCAGATGATGAATATGACTATGATGATATTCGTAGTAAGGCACAAGATTTAGATGCTGATATTCAGCACGTCCGCAGGGAATGTTTGGGGCTAGACATAACCAATCTTGATGCTTCAACAGTAACGATGTTTATGCCACCACAACAGAAGACAATCTACGAGGAGAAACAGAGACAGAAGAGATCACTGAAAGTCAGACTCATTAAGAAATTGCGCTCAACTGAGAGAATGCAGTCATCCGAAGCTGCAAGTGTGCGTTACATCTGGAAGCTGCAGCTGAAAGACAGATGGAGGATGTACAGATACTGGGTGCATGTGCTGTGTCAAAATGCCAAAGAAACAATTAGAGACAAAGAAAGTGATTACAGACGCCTCACTAAACAATACAAAGAAGTCTTAATGCAAGAAGACAGGACCATTCTTCAGAATTGCTCCATCATAGGAATGACTACAACAGCTGCAGCAAGGTATCAGAAGGTTCTGAACGAAATTGGTCCCAAGATTATTGTTGTGGAAGAAGCAGCCGAAGTGCTTGAGGCCCACATTGTAGGAACCCTCAGTAGGAGATGTCAACATCTTATCCTCATTGGAGATCACTTACAGCTGAGGCCAAACCCAACTGTTCACGATCTTGCAAAGAAATACAATCTGGAAATATCTCTGTTTGAGAGGATGGTGAACTCTGGTCTTCCACATGATACACTACTGTGGCAACACAGAATGCGTCCTGAAATAGCAGACATCATTCGGCCACTCTATAAAGATTTGAAAGATGACAAGAGTGTGCTGAAATATGACAATGTAAAGGGTATTGCAAGGAATGTGTACTTCATTGACCATCAGCACCCACATGACTATGACAAAGAGTCAAAGAGTTTTAAGAATGAACATGAAGCTCAATATTTAGTAGGTCTGTGCAAATACCTTCTGAAGCAGGGCTATGGTACTGAGCAAATTACAATATTGACAACGTATTCCGCCCAAATGCATTGTCTGAAGAATAGGATGCCAAAATCGCAGTTTGAAGGGGTGAGAGTTGTTGCTGTTGACAGTTACCAAGGAGAGGAGAATGACATTGTGCTGTTGTCGCTTGTCCGAAGTGGAGAAGAAACAAAAATTGGGTTCTTGAACGAGAACAACAGGATATGTGTTGCACTCTCTAGGGCCAAAAAAGGACTGTATGTTATTGGAAACTTCAGTCACATTACTACCTATAGCCCACTGCTAAAGGACATTGCTACAAAAGCATCTATGAAAGGATTTTATGGGCCTGCTCTGCCTCTGTCATGTCAAAATCACCCTGATGACATGGGAGTGGGAGTTATTGATCCTAGGGATTTTGAAAGAGTCCCTGAAGGAGGCTGTACCAAACCTTGTCTCTTCCGCCTAGCGTGTGGTCACGTGTGCCCTCGAATGTGTCATGTGATTGATGCAGAGCACAAATCCATTACATGTTCAAAACCATGCAAACGGCAGTGTCAGAAATGTAAAAGCTACCACTGTGATCTCCCTTGCTACCAGCCATGCAAACCCTGCCCTGTACTCATAGAGAAAACCCTTCCAAGATGTGGACATGTCCAAATGATTCCTTGTGAAGAAGATGAGAGGACGTATCAGTGCCAGGAACGATGTAATGATAGTTTACCATGTGGCCATGGATGCCAGGGTGCATGTGGACAGCCTCATCTTCCATGCAGGGAGCCTGTGGAAGTCACCAGGCCATGTGGTCATACCATCGCAGTAGAATGCAGAGAAAGAGATACAGCTGTTTGCAATCATGAATGTGGTGAAATGCTCATTTGTGGAGATCAATGCAAGGGTAAATGTGGTACATGCCATCAAGGGCGTCTGCATCAGCCTTGCTCTAGAGAATGTGAACGAATCCTCATATGCGGACATGAGTGCGAGTCGTCTTGTAGCAACTGTCTACCTTGTACCAGGAGGTGTGAGAACAGATGCAACCACAGCAAATGTTCCCAGAAGTGTGGAGATCCTTGCACTTCGTGTAAGGAGCAATGCCAGTGGAAATGTTACCACTTCAAATGTAACATGCCATGTGGGGAAAACTGTGATAGACCACGATGCGATGAAAGCTGCAGGAATAAGCTAGAGTGTGGTCATGACTGCATTGGCATGTGTGGTGAACCATGTCCAAAGCTGTGTCGAGAATGTGACAAGGACAAAATGCCAGATGTGTTCCTTGGAAGTGAAGAAAAACCAAATGCTCGATTTATTGAACTAGAAGACTGCAAACACATTTTTGAAGTCAAAGATTTGGATCGTTTCATGGATGAATCATCTGAAGACAAGGACAAGACATTAGTTCAACTGAGGACATGTCCTAGATGCAACACACCAATCAGAAGTAATCTCAGATATGGCAACATCATTAAGCAGGCATTGTCGTTCATAGAGAAAGTAAAAAGGAAGGATATCAGAGATGTAAAAAATGCCAAGGAGCTAAGAGACTCAATGGACAAGATGAGGAATCTGCTGGACCCTGATGACCTGGTTTCTATGGATATCCTCTTGAGGTCTTATCCGGTTCAATCTGTGAACATTCTAACAACCCAAGCTAGACAGATGTGTATCCTTGGACAAATATCCAGCATCCAAAGGACAGTGAAGGAAAGCCTTAGACTATTCAAATTAACTGACAGTGAAACTTATGAAACTCTATCAATTTGCCTAAAAGACTTCAAGGCTTGGGCTCTTCTTTCAAGGTCATGTTTTGGCGAACAGGAGGTTCGGGATGCACAGAAAGAACGGGATCGCTTGAGTCTACTGAAGCACCTTATAGACGCAAGGGAATGGATTGGTTTTAGTCAGAAGGAGGTTCCAGAACGAATCATGAGGAACTTAGAAGCGATGATCAAGCAGCTGGAATGTCCAGCAAAACTGAGAGATGACGTTATGGAGGATGCAAAGGAAATGAAGGAAAATGTGAAGGAGTTTGTCCCAGAGTCAAGCATTGGAGTGATGAAGGATGTTGACGAATGGTTAATGAGGGATGTTGACGAACGGTTAATGAAGGATGTTAAGGAGCTTGTCTCTGTGTCAGTTCCCCAAACCTGGTCATGTGGTCACACAATGGATGCAGTGTGTACAGAACAGGATCAGGCTCGTTGTCTGGTGCGATGTGATGCAAAACTCCTGTGCGGACATACATGTGAAGGATCCTGTTTTAAATGCAATGAAGGACGGCTTCATATTCCATGCACGAAGAAGTGTACAAAGATTCTTATTTGCGGACACCCATGCAAAGCCTCTTGTTCTAGATGTCCTCTTTGTGATCTGGATTGTGAGACGGCTTGCCCTCACAGCAAATGCCAGAATCCCTGTGGACAGAAATGTCAACAATGTGACAAACCCTGCGAATGGGCTTGTGCACATTTCAAATGCAAACAACTGTGTGGAGACGTTTGCGATAGAAATCGCTGTGATAAACGTTGTCGCAAAAAGCTCAAATGTAAACATCCCTGTATAGGACTTTGCGGAGAAACCTGTCCAGGCTACTGTAGAATATGTCACAAAGATGATGTGTCAGCCTTCCTTCCAGAGTCAGAAGACATTACAACAGCCAGGTTTATTCTCCTAGAAAAATGTGGAGATATTGTTGAGGTACATGTTCTGGACAGAATAATGGAAAATGTTCAAGCCAGCAAGGAGATACAGCTTCCATGCTGCCCATGGTGTAGCACACCAATCAGACGAAATACCAGATATGGAGCTATACTAAATCAGATACACAAACAAATGGAAAAGGGAAAGGCTGCCCTGGCTGAGATGACAATAGAAAGGCTCACAGCCCTACAGAATGTGATACACACTGACATGGACAGCCTTCAGTGTGTAGATGAAGTGTCAGAATTGATAGCAAATGCTGGCGAAGATGAAGCTCGCCTGGTTGCAGTTAAAAACCAAAAGACGTTCCTTGCTGGAATTAAGACGTTGAAGGCAAGGGTAAATGAACCACCAGATGGTGATGATGATGACGTTGTTGATGATGGAGTTTGGTATGAAATCAACCAGTTTGAGCAATGGCTGAAAATCCAACGAGATGTCTTTACTGAGCAAGAAGTCTCAGACGCTCACCACGAATTCCAAAGGATAACCATCTCTGTGTTCCTGCATGAATTATTATCCAGGGAGACTAAAGATGATTTGTTGCCCTCAACATTGGCTTTGTTGCAGAGGGTCAGGGCAGTTATCAAGGCAAAGAAACAATTGACTGAAGACGAATATCAGCTCATTACAGAACTAAAGCATGACGTTTCACACGTTTTTCCTGACGTTGAGTTTTATGATAAACTCTCAAAGGACAAAATGCCTGTCTGGAGACACTTGACAGCATCACAAGGACACTGGTTCAGATGTCCAGTATGTGAGTATAGTCAATACAGTTGCATAGTTTAAATACGTTAAAGTATGTGAACATATATTACTAGTTAAATCAGCTGATATACAAATTGACGTACGTACATGTACATAAGAAAAATATGCAAGATATATATATTATTTATTTAGTCTTGATAGAACTTTATGCTCTCGCTTATTATTAACCTGACTGTTAGCTAAAACTATACAGTACTGTTCAACTGTTTTGTAAATCTGGAAGGACTTATACATTATGACCGAACTGAGGTGAGGTGAAATGGAGTTTAACGTTTAACGTTTAACTCCGAGCCGACTAGTCCCTTATTTAGCCCCTTAATACCAAATGTCGGGCATGGAGTACCATCTTTTAATACCTGATGGTATGAGGCGGCCGGGGATCGTACCCCGGACCTTCTGCTTTCCAGACGGACGATCTACAACTAGTCAAGGCGGCGGGCTCAAGTAAACAAAGGAAAGGCTGTAGCAATAATGAATAGTATAATAATATTTGATTCGAACTTACAAGGTAAACTTTGAAGAAATTAAAGAAATGTAACACTAATTGCAGAATTCAGAGTGTATTTTACCATTTTTTTTGTTATAGCTGATGACCACATCTACTGTGCTGAACATGACTTGACGCAAGATGAGTGTCATTGCTGTCAGGACCACTCTTCAAGAGAAGGCAACGGATGTGAAGGTAGATATTTGTCTGTGTTTGTGTATCCACAGCATTGTTGTCGTCATGAGTACCTCACGTTTATACAATTATTCTTACTATTGTCAGAATGAGAGTTCAATATATTGGAAACTGCATGACCTTTTTCATTTAACTTCCTTTACTTTTTACAGAGGTGGTTCATATGGACAATATGGCAATATCTATAACCCCTGATATACTCATGTGTAATTTGTTGCATCATGTTTCCATATTCCAGACTCAAGGGACACAAACGAAGATGGCTGAATTCGTCCCAAATGCACAGATTGCCCAACGTGGATGGTGCTGTTGGTGGAACTACATCATCAGTAATATGTATAACCACATGGTTACACATGAACGTTTTCCACATGTAATTTAGAGACAGAAGTTGTAGCTTGATATAAATAAAGGCATGTTTTTAAGACGATTGTATTATATAATTCAGTGTGAAAGATATTTTCATTGCAGTGAACAAAACACTTGTCATACAATAGCTACCTCCCCTTAAATTGTCTCCCTTTATTGTAAGTGTCAAGCCCGTGCAGAAACTGTTGAAGTCCCTTTTACGTTTGTTCCATGTTGACAAGGCAAAATAATGACAGATGGTCATTTATGGAGTTATTATCACCCCGTTCGTTATTCTTTCGGAAATGTTTCCTTATATACAGTTAATTTCTCATTAACACGCCAATCGAGACTGTTCGTTTCACAAAGCGCCAATTTTGTTACCTTACCAGCGTCTATGCTTTCGCCAGCGGTCTCCTAGTTTTCAAGAATATTTTTTGTTAAAGTTGATTTTGTATATAAATTGATATGTAAGCATATCGAAATGTATGACAAATACCCTAAATACTTTTTGTTACTTTTGTTTACATTTTTTTTAAGATTTTGCAAACACAGAACTTCTTTTTTAGTCGCAAATACAAGGGTTGGTGAACCGTTCCTGTGTGTTATGTAGGAAGAATTTAGGTTTCAAGGTTTTACATTTGTTCAAGTATATGATAAATAGGTGTCTCTCGACACTCGTGAAAATACCTCATTTTCACCCAGTCGCTCGATGAGAGCAACATGATATTTCACTCGACACATGAAATATCCTCTATATATTATGCTTATGATATGTTCATTTATTATACACGCCAAACCCATTGAGTATCCTTATTGTGACAGAAAAGTCACGAACATGATGTTATGGTATTCATGAGGTCTTGATCCTTCGTCTTCTCAACCCATCCATATACATATATATACAAGTTTATGGATCACCCTATGCATGAAGAGTGGGTATGTGAGCTGTGAATAGTGTGAATAAACTATTTCAAGAAAATGTATATTTAGACGAAGCATCTCAGTCCAATGACTGAGAACAATGCCCCATTGAAAGGTGGTTCTATATGTTAGTGTTGGGTTGGTATTTTGGGAACGTTATAAACCCTTAAATAATTATGGTCATATATGAACGCAACTGATATCGTTTGTTAAATGTATGTGTGTGAAAACAATTGACAAAATCAACTTGCTAACAAAACCAGAAAACAAATTAATCTGGAGCAAATTCATAAAGGATATTTTGGTCTCATATCGCTGAGTTCAATTTAACTGAAGTAAATTCACAAAGGATATTTTGGTCTCATATCGCTGAGTTCAAATTTAACTGAAGTAAATTCATAAAGAATATTTTGGTCTCATATCGCTGAGTTCAAATAAAACTGAAGTAAATTCACAAAGAATATTTTGGTCTCATATCGCTGAGTTCAAATTAAACTGAAGTAAATTCACAAAGAATATTTTGGTCTCATATCGCTGAGTTCAAATTAACTGAAGTAAATTCACAAAGAATATTTTGGTCTCATATCGCTGAGTTCAAATTAACTGAAGTAAATTCACAAAGAATATTTTGGTCTCATATCGCTGAGTTCAAATTAACTGAAGTAAATTCATAAAGGATATTTTGGTCTCATGTCATATTTCCCTCTTGTTATCTTATGACCTGATAACGTTCATATTTGTTGAGTGGCACAGATAACTCTTACTTATCCTACACTGAAAACCAAAGTGAAGCTGCCTGAAAGAAAGCTGAAGTTCAAGCATAAAGTGTTATTTATTTTCACACATATGTTGTATCTCATCATCAAATACACTATGAAGATGCATACTTCTAAGTGAAGGGAAGTTAAAGACTTATTTGTATATGCTAGTGGAATTGGTAAACTGGATCGGCACGAGTCTGGAGCAGTTCCATAGAAATATATACCTTATTAGAATCATTTACAGCATATCTTCATGTATTTTTTTACAAACCCTGTCGAATCTTATTTTGATACCATATTTCATTCCGTACCTTGATAGTTAGTCTCTTTATATGTATTGTATGCACAGACGAAATCCCCACACGTTGCACTGTATAGATGCACCGGGGTTCAATTCTTCAGTATTACTGCTTTCTGAATGTAGATTTAAATAAATTCATATTGATGATATGACTGCCTGTCATTATTCATACTGTCTGTACAATGTGATGTAAGAATCATGTATATGTGTGTTTATCCGTATGAAGGAACAATCAGTGGAGAAGTAAGTGAATAAAATGAACAGTGTGGCTTGATTGATTGAATGATAAACTGGCTGAGTGATCAAAATTAATGGTAACTTATTAATATGTGTATTGATCTAATAAAAATAACATTGCTTGATCGATGGATTAAATGAGTAAGTTGGGTTGAACGTCACCATAAACAGTGTATCAGCTTAATGTTGGATGACGTGAATAGTTACAACCTAAGTGAAGCCATATGATGTTAAATTGCGACGTGGTATCTCAGTGGGGTAGCACTATTAAATCGGCATTAGTCCGAACCAGTACAAGCAGCCACACACACACACACACACACACACACACACACACACACGTACATGCACGTCGCTCTATGAGTACAAGAATCTTCTACGCGACGTTGAACTCCATTTCACCTCACCTTATAATGGGCGAACACAATTATGACTTGAACTTAGTTCAGCACAGTACAATTATATCATGACAGTTCATGGAGATGCCCCCGCATTAAAAAAAAAATCAAAATTCTTAGGTTTTTTTTAGTGTGTTTTTGTTGTTTTTATTCGGTCCAGGGGTACATGGTCGTCGTATCACAAGAGGCATCAAATTACATCGTAAATTTCATGAGACAAATGAACAAGATGTGATATGACAGTAAGTCCATCTTTGATACATTGTAATAATTGTGAGAGATATAGATTAAAAGCCACTCCGTCTGCGTTATGGTTTTCCCCATTAAACTCCATTATTTAGTGAGCGAAATTATTGTTCTGTTTCTTTTTCCAGGGAACAACTCGACCTGGTACATGTAAATGTCTTTCAGTATATTTATATATGATTTAAAACATATGTGTACCGTAAATGTTTGTTTTTTTGCCAATATCAAAGATGTTGTTTGTAATAATAACATGACCGAAAATAACATTTATGAAAGCATTAAACTCGTCCCAGGATTCTTTAACATAAGAACAACCTAAATATACATGAGCAATGTATTCATTGTCTGAATTGCAACCAACATAGACCGTTGTCATCCAAGTTCATCATTAACAATTCCTGTTAAGTCTATATCATTTTGTGTAGGAATTTGAATTTGTATTCTAATAGTTTTGTATCAATTGTAGATTTTCTCTATTGTAAAAATACATATTTCAAATTAATTTGATTTTTAAATTCATGTTCCCACTTCTCAAAAAAATCTGGAAAGTTAGATGATGAAATAAAGTTATCATTAAATATCCTTGACCTTTGCTTGTCTTTAGTAAATCATGCCATGGAGGAGAAATGTTCAATTGCATTGTGTTTAGATTTTCTGCTTCATGCACAATATCTTTCCATGGCACAGAGATGTTTTAGATCAAACGGTTATAATCTAATAAAGTACCTTTTATGCAATACATTACTTTCAGCTCAGTAAAATGGAATAAAGCCTTTCGAGTCACATAAATCCTTAACATGGCAAATACCCCTTGTATACCAATTTCTAAAGATATATAATCCTGAAATTTAAATTTATGATTGTACCATAATGGTACAATTTTATTAACATCGTTTTTGTTTATTTCGTGCGTTTATATGTATTTGTTCCAAGCGACTGATGTGTCTCTCCAAAATGGGTTTGTGATATAGAAGTGTTTTTGAATATTAGCGCCAAAACTGAAAATGTCTTGTGAGGAAAAGCCTCAAAGATGGTAGTTTTTGTCTTAGAAATATATCGTTTGATAACTTAAGTGAGTAAATAAACATTATAATATCAACCATTCTAAGGCCACCATCTTCATATTTTCGAACTAGGTTTCCTCTCATATTTTGTCTATATTTCCATTCCATTTAAGTTGAAATATATGTTGTTTAAATCTTTTATAAATCCTTTTAAGGGATTTGGTAAAGCAGTTAATATATGAACTACAGTTGACAAGGCCAAGGTTTTTATTACGGTTATTTTCCCTATTATTGTCAAGTTGCGTTTCCGTCAGTTTGAAAGAATTCTTTTAATTGTTTCCAGTATTTTTCTAGTGTTGATAACCCTAAGGTTTTTCAAATCAGCGTTTAGTTTAATCCAAATACATCGAAATCTGCGTTATGTCAGTCCAATGCTTTTTATACTAGCACTGAGATGGGTTGAACACGTGTATTGCAATAATACGAAGGTATTTGTTTAAGATTAAGGTCAAAGGTGGTGGAGGTGAGGTGAGGAGAGGTGAGGTGAAATCGGGTTTAACGTTGCGTCCAAGATTATTGCACTTTTATATATATATGAGCATGTGTGTGTGTGTGTGGCTGCTTGAACTAGTCCGGACTGATGCCGATTTATAGTGCTAGCCTACTGAGATACTATGCCGCAGTCTTAACATGAAATTCCTAGTTTCGGTTTCGTTTCGGGGATTTACCTTCTGTTCCGAGAAGAGATTAACAGCACCATATAAGGGTGTCAGAGAGAAATGGCGACTGTAGAGCACACAAGGTAAGTCGCACTATTACAGTCGGTGATTGTTCAACCCGTCTGGCGAGGGTCGTATGTCCCAATGGTCATGAAATAAACGTAGGTTGTTCATGGTACTCACTTCCGTGATCATGGCTGCATGTAATATATGATACAGACGTGCTTCAGCATACTGGTTGGATGGCATTTGAGATTTACCTGGTGTAAGGACCAGAATTGGTGCCGAGAGATATATGTATATTTGTGTTGTGTGTGGTATGAAAGTATCTGTTGAATAGGGTTGAAATGTAGAAATCACTCATGCATTTCGTCAAAATGCAGTGAGAACATGTTCATACACAAGGAGGATTTGCGCGTGGCATGTATGTATTACGATTATGGATAGCTGCAGCCGTAGGAAGATTAGTTATGCATTTGTCCTAATGTAAAATTATTTTCCAAATATTGAAAGTTTTCGACTGGTAGTCATGTGAAACCCTTGTTATTTTTTTTATCCCTGGCAAGTGTTTTGAAAAGTGAGTCGATATTTTCAAGGGAGGTAACTCGTGTGGCGCTATTCTCTGAAGCCAGTATAACGATGGCAAGAACGCAATCATATCGGTGGGTAGTTCGAACGTAGCAACTGATATTTATTTACGATTTGTCTATTTTACAAAAAACACAACCCGTCAAAATAGAGGAATAGAATGAAATTAACAACCAAAAGCGTCCCCGCCAGGTATTATGCAATGAGACATCGAATGAGCTTTGTGTTGTGTCTTTTGTTGCTTGTGTGCGTGTGTGTGTATGTTTTGTTTGTGTGAGCATATTTGTTTTTTCACGCTGCACTCGGGTATATTCAAGTTACGTGAGTGTGACCTGTGTTTATTCGAGTCTGGACCAGACAGCCCAGTGAGTGATATTTTGAGCAACGACCCATGCAGTCAGAGTACTATGACTCGAAATTAAATAAAGTCACCGAGCTTGACCCCCAGATCCATTAGGCCCCCTCTTACGAACGGAATATGTTGTTTGTGACCAACTACGTGTGTATATATACATACATGTAAATATAAACATAATGCATTATAATGACGAATGTATTTTACTGTAAACAAATTGTTTGTTATTGTGCCTACTACAGATAACAGTTTGCAAACAGCACCAGGATGTTGGAAATATTTTAGTATATCTTTGGATCTGGCCGACACCTGTGCTGACATGCAATACCTGGTAATTAAATACATGTTTCGGGTGTCCCGAGACGCGACATAAAAGATAAACGTCTCGTTTGACCAGCAATGAAAGTGTTGAAAAACAAATAGTTGCAAGTGATCAGCTGAGCATACAAACTGTGACAGTCTACAGCTGACACCGATTGCAATTGTGGTATAATAATATCTACTCAAAACGCTCAAAAGAAACGCGAATACCATACTTTTTGGTTAATATATGAAGAATTCCTTAAATTCAAAATAATAGATAGGTTCGATGCACAAACGTACCTACTGTAATGTCGTGTGAACCGACGCTCACATGTGGATACATAGATCCATAATTAGTATATAGTCATAAGAATAAAGACACTCTGTGGTGACAGATTGTTAATTAGCCATAAAGTGGTACACAGTGGAAACATCTCATCCTAACGTACTTATGTTCTAGGGTTCGCGTTTCTTATGGCGGTGAGTATATATAAATAAATAAATAAATAAATAAATAAATAAATAAATAAATAATTCGTTTAGTTATATCACCTCATTAGTATGACTCTATTCACCAAATGACAACATTGACATATTTTTGGAATAACAGAAAGATGACGTTAATGAATCTAGCTATCTGATTGCTTGGAGTCGGTTGGCCGGTCTGTGCGAATTTCATGACGTCCTAATGTTTGTGGCAACAAGGTACAAGTCTCTTCATCTCACACAATGACCCACACTCCATAAGTGACACGTATAACTCATACTGCAGGCTGATTATGTGCAAATCTGTTCCAGGTGATCAAGGCCAAGTGAGTACTGATCCCTAAACAATGGACGATGAAAGCGCGGAGGAGCAGTCTTTGCCACAGCGACGGTAACTATGGCAACTCAGACATATGTAACATGCAAATATATATGCACTTAGAATCGGTACTTCTGAGGCTGTAATTCTTATTATATTACACGAGGAACGATTGCTTCGATATATATATATGGCTGCTATGGCACTGGTGATAACACATGTTTTTGCTGTTTATTTGAGTGAGTGAGTGAGTTGGGTTTAACGCCGCTTTTAACAGTATTCCAGTTATATCACGGCGTGTCAGCTTAATGTGGGAGGAAAGCCCGAAGTGATGCAGGTCTCAGACTGTTTATTTGAGATTGAGGATCTATGGTGAAAATAATTTTGATAATCCTGTGCCGGCTACACAACCTTGTCCTCATGTAGGTCAAGTGAGATTATGTCGTGGCACGTTGTCCGTTTGTCGTAAATTTTACAATAAATTGCTGCATTAAAAACAAACAAACAACTAACCTTATATAACTGAATACGGCTTCGAAACGTATCCACTCAGCTATTACACATTTTTAAAAAGGTACAGGAAATGTAACATTCTTTATATAATTATTGTTATACAGCGTCACCTATACAGTATCCAATTCTCACACCACATGTTTGAGGGACAGTCGGGTAGCCTGGTGGTTAATGCGTTCGCTCGTTACGCTGAATACCCGGGTTCGATTCCCGACATGGGTACAATGTGTGAAGCCAATTTCTGGTGTCCCCTACCGTGATGTTGCTGGAAAATTGCTAAAAGCGGCGTAAAACTGTACTCACTCACTCACTCACTCACTACATGTTTGAGGAGACACACCAAGAGCTATTGTTAATACCCTTAACATGTCTTATGCACTGATCAGGGGTGGCGCTGGTGCACATGGAGGCAAGGGGAGAGGAAGAGGACATGAAAGACCAAGGGGCACCTCAAGGATTACAACTTCTATAATAAGAGACATGTTATCTAAGGACCCTGCAGAAGTTCTTACTCGGCTGAGCAGACCTAACAATGGACTTATGGATTTTCTGAAACAACCGGATCTTAGCGTAGATGCAACCAAATCAGTCCTAGCCGCACTTAGTAAGGCATGTCAGTGTGAATCGATGCCCGAGGGATTGAATACAATGATCATGAACGTCCTTTTAACGCCATTCTTAGATTCTACTCTAATTCGTCTCCTCACTCAGCTAAACATGAACGAGCATGGGGACAATGGTGTGGTAAGAGATTGTTTGCCGCTGATGAAAGAGATGCTGAGTAGAATGCCCACTGATGGATGGATCAAAGTCCAGACAATCACTATCATGGTCCAGTCCCTGTGGCAGAAAGGTGGCATGAAAGACGAAGACCTCAATAAGAGCATGCTCGAAATTTCGGATCTCCTTGTGAAGTCTCGACCTCCTCCTCCCTCCCCGGCCGTTGGAGCAACAGGTGGTGCAGCTGCCATGGCACAGAATCAAGACCAACCTCCACCTGAGAACTTTCGCGAACTACCAATTATTCCTCGGAAGGATGAATTAGATGGGACAACAGAAGTCTTTCTACTCCCAAATAAAGTCAAAGATCGTTTTAGGGATCTTGAACAATATCTTGAATGCCAGTTTCGTCTTTTCCGAGCAGATGTAATCATACCACTGAAAAAAAATATTGTTGACTTTCAAACTGTTGCTGAAAACACTTCAGTAGGATACAGGATCTACACAGATGTCCAGATCATTAGACCGGTTTGCACACACAATGGTCTGGGATACAGACTTGCATTTGATTCCAAACCACTACGACATGTTAAGTGGGATGCTACGCGAAGGTTGATATTTGGGTCACTACTCTGCTTGTCCTCAGATAATTTCAAAGATAACATTTTCTTTGCTACAGTTGATCAGAGGGTGAAGGAACATTTGAAGAATGGACTTGTTGATGTGCAGTTCATCTCCCAACATGACGAGGTGGCAAGAATCAATCGGGATGAAAGGTTTGCAATGGTTGAATCTCCAGCCTACTTTGAATCTTACAAATATATCCTAGAGGGAATGAAAGAACTCACAGAGAGAAACTTTCCATTCCAGCAATACATTGTTGAGTGTCAGAATGATGTACAAACACCGTTGTACTTGAGGCATCAGCAAAATGTTTTGTATGACTTGCGACCACTGCTTGATGAAGATTACAAAATGACAGATTTGGCGGACAATGCCAGTAGTGCTGAAGGGTTTCCAGCAGGATCAAATATAGCAAAGGATGTAAACATTAAAGACATTTCAACTTGGCCAATGCCAAATTTTCTACACCTTAACATCTCCCAACATACCGCTTTGAGAAATGCATTGATGAGAGAATTTGTTCTCATACAAGGACCCCCAGGTACGGGTAAGACATACCTTGGAATCAAAATCCTGAAAGTTTTGCTCCATAACTCTCACGTATGGCTTCAAGGACAAGAGAAACTGCCAATCCTTGTAGTATGCTATACCAACCATGCATTGGATCAGTTCTTAGAAGGAATTTTGAAGTTTTTCAAGGGTAGACTCATACGAGTTGGTGCTCGAAGCAAGAGTGAAATCATGCAAGAGTATTCCTTGAAAAATGCTAGACAGAGAGTAAGAGATCTTAGATCCCTGCCAATGACTGTTCATGCAGGGAAATTGGAGACTCTGAGAGCAATGGATTCACTGAAGGCAGAAATTCATACCACAGCTGCTAAACTTGAAGTAGCAGAGAGAGAAATTGTACATGAACGTTGCTTAAAAGAGTTCATGACAAAAGCCACAGCAGGTAACTTCTCTGTTGGGAATGAGTATGAAACCTGTCAGATAGTTACCTGGTTAGGGATCAAGAAGAGATTATTTGATATTGAAGAGGAAGGTGAATATCTTCAACACCAACTAGAGGAGCGAAAGTTGGCTGATGAGGAGGAAGAAGAGTATGAAGAAGAAGAAGAGATGATTGATATCCCAGTAAATCACCGCAACCAAAGACATCTTGAGGAAGACCTGATTGACTCGGATGATGAATATGACTATGATGATGTTCGTAGTAAAGCACAAGGTTTAGATGCTGATATTCAGCACGTCCGCAGGGAATGTATGGGGTTAGACATAACCAATCTTGATGCTTCAACAGTTACAATGTTTATGCCACCACAACAGAAGAAAATCCACGAGGAGAAACAGAGACAGAAGAGATCACTGAAAGTCAGTCTCATTAAGAAATTACGCTCAACTGAGAGAATGACATCACCCGAAGCTGCAAATGTGCGTAACATCTGGAGGCTGAGCATTAAAGACAGATGGAGGATGTACAGATACTGGGTGGATGTACTCTGTCGACAGACCAAAGGAGAAATTAGAGACAAAGAAGGTGATTATAGACGTCTGACTAAACAATACAAAGAAGTCTTAATGCAAGAAGACAGGACCATTCTTCAGAATTGCTCCATCATAGGGATGACGACAACAGGTGCAGCAAGGTATCAGAAGGTTCTGAACGAAATTGGTCCCAAGATTATTGTTGTGGAAGAAGCAGCCGAAGTGCTTGAGGCCCACGTTATAGGAACCCTCAGTCGGAGATGTCAACATCTTATCCTCATTGGAGATCACTTACAGCTGAGGCCAAACCCAACTGTTTACGATCTTGCAAAGAAATACAATCTGGAAATATCCCTTTTTGAGAGGATGGTGAACTCTGGTCTTCCACACGATACACTACTGTGGCAACACAGAATGCGCCCTGAAATAGCAGACGTCATTCGACCACTCTATAAAGATTTGAAAGATGACAAGAGTGTGCAGAAATATGACAATGTGAAGGGTATTGCAAGGAATGTGTACTTCATTGAACATCAGTACCCACATGAATATGATGAAGAGACAAAAAGTTTTAAGAATGAACATGAAGCTCAATATTTAGTAGGTCTGTGCAAATACCTTCTGAAGCAGGGCTATGGTACTGAGCAAATTACAATATTGACAACGTATTCCGCCCAAATGCATTGTCTGAAGAATAGGATGCCAAAATCGCAGTTTGAAGGGGTGAGAGTTGTTGCTGTTGACAGTTACCAAGGAGAAGAGAATGACATTGTGCTGTTGTCGCTTGTCCGAAGTGGAGATGAAACAAAAATTGGGTTCTTGAACGAGAACAACAGGATATGTGTTGCACTCTCTAGGGCCAAAATAGGACTGTATGTTATTGGAAACTTCAGTCACATCACTATCTATAGCCCACTGCTAAAGGACATTGCTACAAAAGCATCTATGAAAGGATTTTATGGGCCTGCTCTGCCTCTGTCATGTCAAAATCACCCTGATGACATGGGAGTTGGAGTTATTGATCCTAGGGATTTTGAAAGAGTCCCTGAAGGAGGCTGTACCAAACCTTGTCTCTTCCGCCTAGCGTGTGGTCACGTGTGCCCTCGAATGTGTCATGTGATTGATGCAGAGCACAAATCCATCACATGTTCAAAACCATGCAAGCGACAGTGTCAGAAATGTAAAAGCTACCACTGTGATCTCCCTTGCTACCAGCCATGCAAACCCTGCCCTGTACTCATAGAGAAAACGCTTCCAAGATGTGGACATGTCCAAATGATTCCTTGTGAAGAAGATGAGAGGACGTATCAGTGCCAGGAACGATGTAATGATAGTTTACCATGTGGCCATGGATGCCAGGGTGCATGTGGACAGCCTCATCCTCCATGCAGGGAGCCTGTGAAAGTCACCAGGCCATGTGGTCATACCATATCAGTGGAATGCAGAGAAAGAGATACAGCTGTTTGCAATCATGAATGTGGTGAAATGCTCATTTGTGGAGATCAATGCAAGGGTAAATGTGGTACATGCCATCAAGGGCGTCTGCATCAGCCTTGTCCTTCAGAATGTAAACGAATCCTCATATGCGGACACGAATGCCAGTCGTCTTGTAGCAACTGTCCACCTTGTACCAGGAGGTGTGAGAACAGGTGCAACCACAGCAAATGTCCGCAGAAGTGTGGAGATCCCTGTGCTTTATGTAAGGAGCAATGCCAGTGGAAATGTCGCCACTTCAAATGTAGCATGCCATGCGGGGATGAGTGTGACAGACCACGATGCAAAGATATTTGTAGGAAGAAACTTGAGTGTGGTCATGAGTGCATTGGCATGTGTGGTGAACCATGTCCAAAGTTGTGTCGACATTGCGACAAGGACAAAATGCCAGATGTGTTGCTTGGAAATGAAGATGAAGCAAATGCTCGATTTATTGAACTAGAAGACTGCAAACACATTTTTGAAGTCACAGATTTGGATCGTTTCATGGATGAATCATCTGAAGACAAGGACAAGACATTAGTTCAACTGAAGACATGTCCTCGATGCCTCACGCCAATCAGAAGGAATCTCAGATACGGCAACATCATTAAGCAGGCACTGTCAAGCATAGAAAAAGCCAAAAGGAAGGTTATTGGCGATAACAAAAATGTCAAAGAACTCAGAGACTCTGTGGACAAGATGAGGAATCGTCTTCATCCAGATGATTTGGGTCCTGTGAATGTACTCTTAAGGTCTTTTTCGGTTCATTCAGTGACCATTCTGTCAACCCAAGATCGACAAATTCGTATCATTAGACAAATATCCAGAATCGAAAGGACCGTGAAGGAAAGCCTCGGAAAATTCAAACAAGCTGGCAATGAAACTTATGGAACTCTTTTGAGTTGTCTGAAAGACTTCAAAGATTGGGCCCTTCTTCCAAGGTCTTGTTTTGGCAAGCAAGAGGTCCAGGATGCACAAAGAGAACTGGAACGCTTGTCTCTGCTGAAGTACCTTATAGACTCAAGGGAATGGATAGACGTTGATAAAAAGGAGGTTCCAGCACGGATCATGAGGAACTTAGTGGCGATGATCAGGCAGCTGGAACGTCCTGCAAAAATGGGAGATGACGTTATGGAAGAAGCAAAGAAAATGAAGGAGGAAGTGAAGGAGTTTGTCCCAGGGTCAGGCATTGGAGTGACGGATGACGAACGGTTGATGATTGTGGAAGCTATGGGACTCAACAGTGGACACTGGTACAAGTGTAGGAGAGGTAGGTTGGTGCATTGATAGGCTTTGTTGGGTTTTTATTTGAGGGTTACAGGCATATTTGCTTGCTATTACAGAAGTCCTAAATTATCATTATCAAGTACGACTCTCTTGTCTAGGGTTGCAGACTAACTGGACGCCCTTTACACTGAAATATGATGATTCGAGGAATGGTTCCACATGCACTAATATTGTTTGTCAAGATCCATTGTCACACAGTGGTCTGAGGCAAAACAAGTCCCTACAGGGTTGCATCATTCAGCTGCAAAGATATGCTGTTTTGGGGTTCGATTCCATTATGTTCATTGGTTTGTCAGTACTATTATAACCCATGTTCATGGGTTTTATCAAATTAGAAATGTCTATGAACAGCGCCACTCCTTTAAAGATTAAGATAAAATGAAATGTTACAGCCTCAGTGATATTTATTTACAGCTGGTATAAAAAAGGTTATATGTAAACTTATCTGTTAAATCAGTGCACATCCTAAAATAGACTCACATCATCATAGTCCCACATGCATTATGTTTTGTCTGTATGATTGACCTATCTAGTTGTTGTACGTTTTGTCTTTACCCAGGTCATGTCTATGCTATTGGTGAATGTGGCAGAGCATACGAGGAGGCCACGTGTCCTGAATGTGGCGGGACTATAGGAGGTGATGCCCATAGACTGACAGAGGACAATGCCTGGGCTCCCGAGATGGACGATGCAGAGGAACCGCCTTGGTCGGAGGAGAGAGACTACATGCTTGCTCTGGAAATGCAGTTTGGTGGCCGCTGATGGATATGTGCGTAACATACATGTGCACCTGTCTACAATTATGCTATTGTCTATTTGGTAACAACGCTTTTCTGTCAATATGGACATGAGACTCTCCAGTGTGTCTTTATTGTGAAAAAAACACACTCTGGTCAAACATGACTGTTTTAGCACTTTATGATGCATAGCAAATGTGGATTTCATTAGCCGGATACAAATGTAGTATATGATGAAACTAATTTGATTATTGTTGATCATCTCAACGTCTAAACCAATGTATTGTCTCATATATTTGCCATAGTTCAACTATGCCTTTCATGGATTATCTTGTACCCTGATATGATACGTTCCAATAATTATAAGCCACACGAAGCCTTCTGTTAAATCATAGCAGGCTGTTATGGCAAGATAGTCTTTTCATGCTTGCTTACTTTGTCCTCCTTGGTGACACAAACTGTACAGCAATACAATATATTGCCATGTAAGTTCCCCAGACGCTACAAGTAATCCTTGCCTATATCTCCTTGTTTTATTTTGAATCTGTGTATTTTTTTATATCATAAACAATGTGTTAGTGATGTTTGACGACTGGGATTTATTAGTACACCCACATAAAGTATTGTGTTCCTGATCTCCCCACGAAATGGTGTTAAGAGGCTTCAAATCTATTTCATCTTCGTGTATGATATCTTAATCGTGAGTATTGTTACTCAGACTGTGACATTTTTCGATAGTACATGATACTTTATTCTTCTTGATTATAACATCAGATATGTAGATAAAAGTATCGTCGTAGATGATATTTGGTTTATTTGCAGTAATACACTTCCGCATGCACTTGTTATATTGGTGACAGACACTTGCCCTTTCTAGAGTAGAAGTTTGTTTTCTGCAAGAGGAGCCCAAAGGCACTAGTATGAGTAGCGTAATGTCAGACTAATAAGTGTGTTGCTTTCTTTCACTGTTTTTGCTGGTGCGTACGAAAGATTCTAATCTAGCCTCTTTACCACTTTACATACATGCATTCACGTAATTGTTGGTGAATTTTATCTCACCTGACAGAAACTCAAGTGAGTCGTCAGTCCGTGTGTCCATCATCAAGTATTCAATTTTTGACATATCTGGTAAAACAACATGGCCAGTGACGCTGAAACATTGCTTATACGATCCAATGGATCATAAGTGTCTCTTAAATTCGCTCAGTTTGCTATTCTTTGTTGCTCTTGTATAACGTTTCTTATACGCTACTCAACGACAAAAAGTGCTAGGGCACTGTAGCTCACCTGGATATGTCTAAGAGTGTAAAAGGTTCTTTTCAGCATTGCTCATACCTTTTTCTGCAACAACTATTTAGGATAAATGGAGCCTTATATTACGTCTAAGGGGAGTAATATTTTCTAATGCTTTAATTTTGTTCTAATTATTTTAAACAGCCATACCACTAAAATCCTAATGATGTCATCATAATGATATACATTCAGGCCGAAGTTCAGGTTCCTCAGTCTGGTAATTCCATAATGAATTCGAACCTCTTGAACAGATTCAGGCGTCATGGGAGCACGCTCTTGAAGTTTCGGCTGTATTGGTCTTGTGGGTTCTGAGATTATGCTTTCAGTGCGAGAAAATGTATATTGAGAGAATGTAGGGGCATTGTCAAAGTTCAAAGGTCAAATGAAGGTTAAAATTTAAAAAAATGTCGCAAAAAAAAGAAGCTATTTGTGGTGCCCCACTACTGCCAATTTACATTTTGAACAATAATGATTCGATGATGACCTTAAATAGATATTCAAAATCATTGCCATAGTGGCCATATTGAAAACAAAGTAGACATAATTTATGGATAACAACTTCTTTATAAAGAAATGGAATGACATGGAATAAAGAAGATCTATAAATGGTGTCAACTTTGTCAAGAGTATTCACTCTAACAGGTTTATTACAGCAGAACCGTTTAAGGATTAAATATTGTTACAGTAAAAGATATGTTTCAAATTAAGTAAAACTCTGTTAACTCGATGCAAATGTACGAAAAGCGTTATCGATGATGAGGTCTAGAGTTGACACTCCTCTTGTCTCGAACTACGGATAACTCGAAACATGTTCGATGGTCCCCAGGACTTCCACTTCTATAGATAAGAATATTTTCCGATTTACCAACTTGTTTTTCGTAAAGAGTGTACTTTTGTTGTGATTGTAATCTGATTGTATGTTTGTACAATATATGGCTATTAATGTTTTGCTGTTCTACTTCAAGAATGAATAATAAAGGCTTTCAATTTGTGAGTCTCGCGAGTCAGTGGTTACGACGTTCGCTGGTCACACCGAAAGCCCATGTCTAGTGTCTACCGCCGCGATATTGCTGAAATATTGAAATATTTTCAAAACCTTTCAATTAACTTGCGCACAGAAACGCATGCAATAAATGAAAAACTAAAATGTATTAAAATAGCATGCGTAAATACTGAGTGAAACTTTTGCACCATGGTCCAAAGGAACTAATTTCCGAAACAAAATTGCAAGCTAATTTACATTCCGAATCAAGCCTACATAATAAGAACAGTTATATACATCTAAAACATTATTTCATTGTTTTAAAGTCTTAAAATATTCACTAATTTGGGGCAAAACCCAATAAAGTGATGAATAGATGAATTGCTCAAAAAGTGATCTGGACCTCTGGAGTAGTGAGTGCACATTATTCAGGTTGCTGTATATGCAACAGTGTTTTGTTTAAAGCAGCAGGCAACCCCTCAGAAAGTTGCACGTCCCTAACTAATGTGATGTGGTTTTCGGTGCGTTGTTCTCCACTGCTTCCTGTCTGCTTAGTTATTCGATATTTCTCTTCGCTATCGGAAGCAGCAGCAGGAACATAGCTGACATCAGTTGACATGCCCCCAGGAAGTGGAACGAGGCAGCATAACTCCCAGAGAAATCTCTGAGGGCACCTACAAAACAAGTAACGGTAACTTTTTATACGATGAAACGAGGGTCATTCCAAACATGCCGTAAATATGATTGTGTTTACAGTCGACCAATAAATCGTTATGAGTTTAATATGAGCTCAGTTTATGTCGTGACTGTCTGGAAGTTAACCAAGGCATTATCTTTCCTTACCTGAAGTACGACACCATGGGTGCTGACTGATCAGTTGGGAACTAATTTTTTACCTACTGAGAAATACGAAGTGAGATGCTGGTGTGGTCATTTTTATCCCCCTGACATATAATGACGGGGGGATATAGCCATCAGTATGTCCGTCCGTCCGTCCGTCTGTCCGTCCGTCTGTCCGTCCGTCCGTCCGTCCGTCCGTCCGTCTGTCCGTCTGTAATCATTGTTTGTCCAGAGCATATTTCCTAAACCGTACAACCTAGCTTCACAAAACTTGGTACACTTAACAATCAGGCTCAGTAGAAGGGACTTTTACTATTTAGAGATTTTTAGAATTTTATATTTTTGTCGTTTCCATTGAAATATGATGAACTTAGGAAATTTGAGGGTACTGCTCGTGTCCGGACCAAATCTCCTGAACCATACAACTTAGCTTCTCAAAAGTGTTTACACCTATCAAGCAGTTTATGTAGTGGTGCCTTTGCTAATCTTTTTCTTTTTTCAATTCAAATTGAAAATTGATGAACTTAAGGTAATGTCCTCGTCTGGAGTATATCTTCTAAACCATGCGACAGAGATTCACCATACTTTATGCACATATAAATCTTGTTCACTTGTAATGCAGTTTGTTATTTATAGATTTCAATCTTTTTAATTTGTAGCCCCTGACATATAATTCTAAGGTGTACTATTTACCGATATCATATACTATATATGATGTGAGCTACATAACCTAGTACATTCTCTTGATGCCTTTGTGTCATGAGGCTACTACAGAGCTATTCATATGCGAATCTGCGAAGTTATTGTTATTACAATTTCCTGAGATCATCAGAAAGTGAGCTACATGAACCAATATTTAATAACCTTCATTATATTTCTGGTTTTTGGCATCAAGGAAAAAGATTTCCTTGCCAATCTAAATACATTTGAAGGTACACACAGTTTACCGACATGCCACGTCGGGGGGATATGTCATCTTCGGATGACTCTTGTTAGAATGAGCCTTTGGTGAGAATTTTATTTACCATGACCTCACTTAAAAAATCTCCAAATTATAACAGTAGAATTTTAAGTAGATTAATAACACACAGTATAGCCTGTTAGCAGTACATCTATATTGTCATGGACGTGCCACACTAACACGAAGCGCATTTGATCTTTGTTGATAATGACAAGGACCTAACAGAACATATATTAATATGATGTGAGTACATTGTAGCTGTTTGTAGATATAAATCATACTTACCCATAATTGGATAGCAAACAGCCATCATGGCACCATGAAATACCTGAACATAGCCGAATATTTTTGCAAAATATTCCATTCCAACAAAGTCTATGATCACTGCTGGATGGAGTGCTGGGTATATTCCATTGAGAATTCCAAATACTGCGATATACGACAGTATTAGTCCAAAACCATTGAAATATCTGGTCAGTTGGTTTAATATGCCTAGTACAATCATACTGAAAGCAATAAGATGGTGTCTTTTTACGCAAGGTAACTCTGAAACAACGCCAGACAGAAGCCGGCTCACTAGTTCCAAACCATTGAAAAGTGTCAAAAGCATGGCTGCTTGCATTTCGCTCAGGCCTTTTTCCTTCGCCAGCGGTGGCACAAACGTCTGTAATAACCCAACACCTAGAAACCCAAACGCTGTAAATCCAAATATAAGAAGGTACAGAGGCCTTTTAAAAAACGATAAGTTAAGAGCTTTGAAGCAGCTTGATACAACGCCATACGCTGTCCTGCCCTTCTGTAACGGTTCTTTTTTCGTTGCCAGAAATATGTCATGCTCAGAAACGTCCGGATCAGATGTTTTTCGGGCCATATGTCCCTCTGAATCATCATTGCCATTGAATTCGTGTATTTCACATTGTGTTTCCTCATCAAGCGTCACTGCATTGGTAGAAACTGGACCCTGAAAACTTTTCTCACATGATTCGTCCGTTTTTGTGTAAGAAAAGTCCTCTTCTATGTGCTGTTGTTTGACAGAGATGGACGTCCGCTGTGGTCGATAGAGGCACACAAAGGTTAGAATCTGCAGCATCATACCGGCCAAGATGAGGAAGGCTCCTCTCAGTCCGTATTCCTGGATGAGGTACTGGACGAGGGGTGGGAGCAGCATCCCACCAGTGCTGACACCACAACTACATATTGCAGTAGCTAGAGCATGCTTCTTCACGAAGTATTTACCAACCATAACTAAGCCTGGACCGTACAACATTGCTGCTCCAATTCCTGAAAAATATAATATGTACAATGATTTATACAATATATACATTATATTTTCATTATAGTAGGGTCGTTCTTGAGAAATAACACATAGTTAACAGATTGATTGGCCATCCATTAGGAGCTGATGGTGATTTTTGTAAAACAAAATCGTCATAATATATAACAAAGAAGGCAAAATTAAACAACAGACTTTTCATCGGAACCTTCACATAATTATATTTTATCCCGAAAGTAAAGAAAATGCGAAGATAGATATTTCCAGTATGTAGTTATGGTAGAAGCACGTTTTTTAACTAAACTAAAGGCCAGGACAGTCGATCTCATGACGAACAAATTATCAACATCATTTTAAAGAGTTGCGTCCCTTAGATGGTAAATTAGGTTCTTTCTCTGAGCCGTGCTGTGAATCCAACTTTCACATCATTTCCTGACCCCATTTATCCAGACGATTACTGCATGAGACGCTTACATATTAAAAGGGACATTTTATGACAATGATTAGATTCTGTTCGTATTAATGGTGCTTCATCATACATGCCACCCGTGAAGATCCGGGTATAAAATAGTTCTTCAGCAACCCATGCTTTCCGTAAAGGGCAACTAACGGGATCGGTTGGACAGCCTCGCTGACTTAGTGGATGCATGTCTTCGTATCCCAACTGCGTGGATCGATGCTCATGATGTCAATCTGGTCCTGACTCGATTATTTACAAACCGCCGTCATATAGCTAAGCGCGGCGTTAAACAACAAACAATCAAGTAAACAAACAAACAAATCATCACACATACCGATTCCTGTAATCTTTTGTATGTGTGTTGTAGCTAAAAGGCCTATAAATCATCGAGTCTGGATCAGATAAACCAGTGCTTGATATGTGACACGTCTGTCGCCGCCGTCGGGTACGATCACGCACAATCAGCATTGTCACAGAGCCTCAAAACCCTTTTCCTTTTGTCGCCTCTTACCAAACTATAGGTTGTGGGGGACCTATACAACTCGGAATATCCAGGAGTGTCTTCTAAGTAATTTATCGTTAAAGGAGTCTGTATAATAATTAAAGATGAACCTGCTATTCCGCCTTGGGAGAAGATAAGCACGTAGACGCTGCTTGCGTAGGAGTTGATAAAGACGCCTGTGGCAAGTATCAACACACCCACTATCGTTGTTGTCCTTATGGTGATTTTCTCCAGAACGACGTTGAGGACAAATAATGCTGAAACAGAACTCAATGAGGGAGTGAGGGAGGTTTAAGCTCGAAGTAATGCAAGTCGTTGATGTTATAACATCATTGGGGAAACCACCAGAATCAATTGTGGTGATAGATAATGGTTCTTCATCAGGTAAAATCAGTGAATAACATTTTCGACCACCATGACTAAGGGTAACAACTTCGCTAAGATATCTTTAAACTGTAATGACGTGATATAACCAATATGCCGATATGAAGCAGCAGCATCAGGCTCAAATCATTATTTTGATGGAAAGTCAACGTGAGTTATTTGGTTCGTGTGGCGATGACGAAATAGCCCGTCCTAATGAATTCATTATCGATGCCACCACAATCTACTTTGTGAAAGTGAAAGTCGTAATCCAGACACGTGGATGAGAGGCATTAAATAATAAGTAAGTCTGTGAAAAAACGACCTGTTTACCAGTGATGCTGTAAGCAGCAGCGTTGACACCCATGAGCAGAGATGCAACAGACGCTGTTGCATTGAACATTTTCTCAACTTCCACAAATAGTATTCCAAAACATTTGATGTATCCAGCGTTGAGAACGTTCATGAAGAAACACGCTGAAAACAATTCATACACATGATACATAGTCATGAATCGTGGTGACTTAACATCCTTGTCTATTTCACTTCTTGATTTTAAACATGACAACATATACCACTTGCAAGTAACATATATCCAATTCTCTTACAGTGAAGCCATCGTGAGATATAGTATATGGAATTTGAATAAAGCGAATTATAGGAATTCTAGAACAAATAACAAAGGTCTTGTAATTGTCAACCGTGCGTGTTTTCACAACTTATAGATTATGTCCACAATCCAGAGAGCAAATGTCGGTGTTACCTATCAGTTATGGGCGTTAACGTCTGGAGTAACAGAACGCACACCTGACTGATACAGAACATTGCATAAGGCAACCGAGCATGAGCGGTCAAAGGGTCGTAAGGATTTCCTACACTTGTGATAACACAGTGACGTGAGGACAGGTGCCAGGGTGACTCTATCGCCGTACCCGGGCTATGAGCAAACGTCTGAGACCTGCATCACTTCGAGCTTTCCTTCCACATTAACCTGACACGACGTAACGGAATATTGTTAAACCCTTCTCACTCACTCACTCACTCTGTCAACACAAAATGTGTATCATCTAACAAAGTTCAGTGTCAACAAAATACGTAGCACTCAAACCTATTATTTCAGAATTCTACATGCCAGTTTGACCATCTTGGCATTGTGTGTACTAAAAATCTTAACTCACTCACTCACCACATACATAAGTCTGAAGTTTTCGTTCAATATTCAATAAGCTTGTATACTTGTTCATACACCAATCTGGGACCGTACCAACAAGAGGAGCTGACCATTCAGCTTGCTGGACGGACGGTCACAAAACGGTCCATTATTCCTCGCGAAACCAGTTCATTCGATGTCAAACGTGCCCCATTTGGCCAAGTCCACTTCCCGATTGTCAATACATATAGACAAAAATGATTCAGGGCAGATACTTATAAAATATAAATACTTAAGCTGTATGATAAGCATTTTGATGACGTGTATACGCGGTGGTTGTCAGTATGCAATGTCACCTCCAAATGTGGGTCATTGTAACATACAATATTGACATATCTTTGAAAGGGATTTAGTGATACACACAAGGCAGAGAATATATGGATGTCAACATCTTTATTATGAGGAACACAACGTTTCCTTCATCAGGTGTTCCTCATAGTAAAGAAGTTGACATCCATATATTCTCTTCCTTATGTGTGTCACTTCTAAATGGTTGCTATATAAGTGCAATAATCTTGGACGCGACGTTAAACCCCATTTCACATCACATCACTTCGAAATGCCTTCCAAAGAACATGATCAGTCCAGGCATACGGGCATGACATCTCTTACCTGTTAACACTACCCACGACCATCCTTCGTCTGATGTCATTCTCAGACAAAATGACCAGTTCTCAGTGATTCAAGTGGTACACACGTTGGTACGCCTCCTCTATATACACTGTCAAGCTGTGTCATGTATTAAGTGGTATGATTGTGGATAAACTGGTCCCCTATCCGTGCAACACGCGAGGTCAAATGCTTCGCGTTCCCGTGCTGTGTACTACCTTTGTGTTGACCAGCTCAACTGGCTAATATTTCATTATGACATACCCATTAATAGTTCACTGCATTGTGTTTGTGTTGCGGGATCCGTGCATATTAACTATCGCTTTAGCATAACAATGCCATTTTAATAGGAAAGCAAAAAGAGTGTTGTTTTAATATTACACTTGCAATAACTCATTAAATTTATGCATGTAGTTGGTTTCTTCAGTGTCAAGCTGCAGGTATTATCAGACGTACATGTACGTCTATGGGTATGTCGAAATTGGCACGTCGTTTGTGTAGAATTAGGAAACTTTTCGCAAAGTTTACGAAAACGTGATCACAAAAATTGTACGTTCGAAACGCGTTAGATCACTCGTTGTGCCACAAAGTTAGTGTTTCCGAAGAAATGAAGTATGATTTAACTCAATACAATACATATAATTGGGTACATACTGGCCTCGTAAATAACGTCACTGGTACATGGGTGTTGTTTGTGCAGTTAATAGTAGGTGAGTGTGTTGGGTTTAACGCCGCTTTTAACACTATTCCAGTTATATCACGGCGTGTCAGCTTAATGTGGGAGGAAAGCCCGAAGTGATGCAGGTCTCAGACGTTTACCACTTGGGTGAAACCAACGAGCACGGGTTTGTGTTATTAACTGCACCAGGTTTGTCAGCACCATACCCGTGCTCGTGGGTTTCACCGAAGTGGTAAACGTCTGAGACCTGCATCACTTCGGGCTTTACTCCCACATTAAGCTGACACGCCGTGATATAACTGGAATACTGTTAAAAGCGGCGATAAACCCACCTCACCTCACCTCACCTCACCTCACCTCTTCCGAGATAACCTCGTTTTTAAGCCCACTTCCCACCATCTCATTCTGTCCAGCAGCGGAAATTACAATGTGTTGTCGTTACCGAAGAAGTAGTTAAAAGCTTATTAAAAGTATAATAGCGTCTATTTGAATCCAGGCTATTGGATATTTGGCAGGGATGTTGGCGTCCCTTTCGTCTAAGAGGCCGCATATCGCAGTGATGACAGTTTGTTATCCAATGATGGGTGTGCATTATACATATCCGCAAACAGATACAAAGTGGTCATTAAAATCATTATATATTTTTCCTTTGTCATGCTCAACACACATAATATCCGTTTCGTGTTAATATGTCATGGACAATAAAGATGTACTGCTGACATGTTTTCTATATGAAATTGTAACTATTTTAAGTCTGTTGTGACCGTTTGGAGAATGATAAAGTAATTTTAAGTCTGTCGTGGCCGTTTGGAGAATGTTAAAATAAGCTCATGGCAAAACAAGGTCTCAACAAAGGCACATTTTCCAAATGCCCAGGCCATCTGTAAGCTCGTTTTCCTAATCGCTAATGAGTTAGCTACAATGGCGGAGCAGTTCAGGTAAGAAAAGATAACTCCTTTGATAAACTCCAAACAGTCATGACATTGACAGATCTCATATTATCATTACCATTTATTGGTCGACTCTAAACAAAATCATTCTCACAGCATGTTTGTAATGGCCCTCGTTTCCTTGTACACAAGACCCGTGAAGATCCGGGGTAGAATAGGTCTTCAGCAACCCATGCTTGCCGTAAAGGGCGACTATGCTTTGTCGTAAAAGGCGACTAACGGGATGGGTGGTCAGGCTCGCTGACTTGGTTGATGCATGTAATCGATCCCAATTGCGTGGATCGAATCTCATGATATCAATCACTGGATTGTCTGGTCCAGACTCGATTATTTACAGACCGCCGTCATATAGCTGGAATACTGCTGAGTGCGGCGTTAAACAACAAACCAACAAACCAACCTTATACATATACGTTTATTTGTTTGCAGGTGCCCTCAGAGATTTCTCTGGGAGTTACGCTGCCTCGTTCCACTTCCTTGGAGCATGTCAACTGATGTCAGCTATGCTTCTGCTGCTGCCTCCGATAGCGAAGAGAAATATCGAATAACTAAGTAAAGAGAGAGCAGTGGAGGACACCGCCCTGAATACCACATCACATTAGTTTGTAACGTGGAGCGTTCCGAGGGTTTTGGTCCTGCTTAAAACAAAACACTGTCGAATATACAGCAACCTGAGCAATGAGCAGATACGACGCAGTCTTAAAATGCAGAACTGCAGACCTTATTCATTTATTTTCATGTCTATTTATTTTCAAAAAATAATCAACAGAATATATTTGATACCAGCGTATGCCTTCAATTGCCGGGTACTGATCATTAGTATATTTGGGTAAGGGTCCGACCATTTGTTGGTCTGAGTTGGTGCCAGGGATTTTGCATTTAGACTAGATAATTTTCACATACTTCTGCAAAACCAGATATTTTTTAATTAAAACTATAAGCCCAAATGCAATTTTTTCAAAAACAACCAGCAACAATGTATTTTTTGGTTGCAGACAAATTTCCAACAATTTAAAGTTTAATTTTGTTTTTCGAGCTTATTCTGGGACAATTTATCTTACTCCGAAAGGTCGTCTTAACAGCCTGTTAAAATTTATTTAAGATATTGATAAATTTTCATGAATCATGAATGTAATGAGAAATTAATCCTGATTATGTTTTGTTACTTTAAAACAGTTTTTATTGTGTAACACAATGCATTGATCAGTTTTGTTCCTTTGTCACTCAAATGTGTGGTATGAATGATTATACATCATCGTTACCGCTTGTATGATCTTTGCTTACTCTGTTCATGTACCATGTTGGTAGAATATTGGTCTGTGATATACAAATACTTTCATCCGATATGGTCTGGATAATGTTGGAATTTCAAAGAAGTAGGTAAACTTATAATTTCATACAATAAGTTTTACAGAAAGGCTTAAAGATTGTTATTGGAGTGACCAAAATGGAATCGAACGTCCACAATGGCATTCAATGTCTTTAGTTTTCTGGTCATTTACATGTGGTCCTACTGGATTTGCTTGTTTGGTATTTTACACACACACAGAACTGAGCAAATCTATCTCAGCTTCATCTTTTTGTAAAAAAGTGAGTCGGGGCTATGTCGTCCGATGGTTGGTAAATCAAACGCTAGCGAAGATTCTGTGACATCCGATCAGCCATTGGTTCCATAAACTGGCCACACGATCCACACGTTAGGCGTTATGGATGAGGTGCTGGGGAACAATTGGAGTGAGTGAGTTTTGTTTTACACCGCTTTTAACAAAGTTCCAGTAATACCACGAGGGCTCCCAATGTGACGAGCGACCGCTTTAACCACTGACTGTTATAAATCTGAAGACAAAAGAGATTCGCTGTTTCTTTGGCAGGATGCTTTTATTGACATAGACCCTTCAAGTAGAACATAGGTAGTTATACATTGTACAAACACATTGCAATCACAACAAAAGAGCACTCTTTTCCAACAACGATGTGGTAGATCGAGCAGTTTTGTTACCTACAAAACAATCTGGTTTAGTCTAACTCTTGAGGACACCGCAAGATCAGTGTCAACACTGGACAATATCATCGATGACGCTGCTGTCGTGACCATAACTTTACATCTCACACATTGCATCCAGTTAACAGTGTTCGAGACAAGAGCAGTGTCAACTCTAAACCTCATCATCGATAATTAAAAGCTTCTGTCGAGACCATAACTTTACATCGTCTTTCCCACTGAGATAAAAGAGTTCGAGACAAGAGCACTGTCAACACTGAAGCCTAAATTCTGCTGTAAAAACCAATTATCAATTAATCTTCGTCCAATTTGTTTAGGGTCACCGTACAAATGTGTTCCAAACCTTAAAAATAGACATACACCGATTTTACCTTTGTACTTTGACAATGCTCCTACATTCTCTTAACATACATTCCCTCGCAATGAAAAACGGCATCTCTTTCGACACAACAAGACCAATACAACTGAAGCTTCGCATGTCGGTTCCCGCCAATCATGGCACCTTAATTTGTTCACGAGGTTCGAATCCAGTTCCATGCCAGCCATTATGACAAACATTATGGCCATTGCTCTGTCATTTCTGTTCAAAATGTAAAGTCACACTATTAAGTATTCTCGTACAAATGCATGTTGGCGCTGAGAACATCTTCTCCTATGGAACTGTCGAACTGAGGGCTGAACTATGGCATGTATGTTTATCCCCACCATATCATCATTAGGATTTTACAGGTTTGGATTTTTAAAACAGTTGTAAAAATTGTATTGAATTAGTAAGATACGTTTATCTTAGATAGAATAAAAGGCTCAAATATAGCTGGATATTTGTTCAAATCAAGTTTAACTGTGGAACATCATGTAAATGGACCTTTATTATACAACAGTATTCATTCTTGTAGATTGTGGTAATTACATTACTTGTGCCATATTTGAAAATACTTTTGTCCTCAATATTTATGCGGAAAATATGTTACCTGCAATGCTGACATAAATGCCTTTGTTGACATTTAGACTTTTGACTACATATCAAGGTGATCTACTGTGCCATGGTGATATTTGTTATGAAGTATCATATAAAGAAAGATACAAGAGTAATGAAGAACAGCGAATGACCAACAGAAAGTTTTCTCTGATATCCCGAAAGCACGTCGTGAATTCAATGACACATTTACACATGCAAAACTAGCTATGTACAGAGCCAGACACCGGGATTGCAGTGGCACACAGCCAGCCACAACAGTACGTGGACGTCAAGTGTTGACGATGTCCAATGTCACAATACACAGCACAGTATACGGTGTGTACTTGGGTACAGCACATATGTACTCTAGTCGAACACACATCGCTCCTAGGACCACATACACATACTTTCAGACAGAAAGAACATGTCGAAATGGCAGTAAAACTGGAACATTTTGAAGGCTTAAGTCGCAGCTGGGTAAACATTCAACACAAAATGGTCAAAACACAATCGTTATTGTTATTCATAGAGGTCATATATACTGTACTGGGACATACTTGACATAAGATCAAATATCAAAATTATTACAATATTATGTAATCACACGTTTCAAAAACATTTAAGCCATGAGTGAACCGATTCTATACAATGACCGCAGTCGGATAAATGATCGGTATGGTAATACACAATTTTTCAAAGAATCATTTATGACGTCAAATCAAGCATCCGGACCTCATGATATCCGTTCAGGCAAGATTGCCCATTTTTTTATACATGACGGAGACTGACTATTCTGACCATTATCTGAGTTTTGTAAAGAATAAAATGATGTAGAAATATATTTGGTGACATAGTGTCGCCATTACATTACAGTTTATACAGATGAGAAACACAATCTTGTTTTTGGTAAGCAGTTGCTCTGCGATGTTGACAATGTCAAAACATTTTTCCAAAAAAATAATGTATATTATATTGTATATTTATATGGATATATACTATCATATGCATGTAACTATGCATGTATATACGCTTCCTTACTGAAATTAATTAATCGGAGATGCAACAGGCCATATTAAAAAAAATATGTAAGTGCATACAGAGCACAATGCGCATGAATACATCCCGCGGAGAACGGAATGTACTCGTACAACCGCGTCACTTCCGGTATATCACAATGTTCCTGCGACCTGAGAATAGAGACCGCTCCATTTTGATAAATTACACGTTAAATTTGTACATGAGGAGAACTACTTTTAATGAAAATTTAAAACAGTATTTTTCATATATCCCGTGATCTATGATAATACGTCCGTGATATTTAAAAAAAAATTTAAACATTTGAAAAAAGCCCTATGGAAACATGCTCACTCGAGCACACAACATTATCGCAAATGTTACTGAGCGGAGATATGCGTTAATCGAACCGGAGCGAGCCCTACTGGCACACACGCAGAAGAATGGGTAGAAAAGCGACAGATTCTCCTTTTCACCAGACACCACACTGCACATGACCTAGGAAAGTCAATAGCTGTGTTGATATCCTCAAATGTCGCCGTAGATTGAACCGAGGTTTTTAAAATTGCCATAGGTAAACCGTGGAAGCAACAACCCACATATTTGACATTGACCTATATTGCCTATTAATGGTTATGTGTGAAACTGTATCGTAATATGATAATAATATCAACCTCGTTCGACGTACTATTTCGTGAGCCTTATAACAACGAACAGTGTTATATTTCTGAGAATATGCGGATATATGACACCTGAAAGGTAAGTGTAAATTATATTTGTGTAAAATATATTGATGTTATTTTCTGATATTTTGCAAGTAATTATACGTATGAGTGGTTTATGACATATGTGTTTGTGCAATTTCTTAAATAATCTGACTCGTTACTTATCATTCTTTAGATTAGTTCCCATGTGTATATGTCATCTAATAGTCCCAGACGTTCACTGCTGAGCAATCACTCCTACTCCAGAATTCAAACATGGCGTCGGGAAGCTATCGCCTACCCTATGCCACGCGGCCTGGCTACAACGCGCGGAGCCTCCTCTGACGTCACGATCAACGTGACGTCATAGATTAAGCGACAGCCACTGGGTCTATTTAGGCGCGCATTTAACCGCAGAGTAACAAAGAGAGGCTTATGTTCGTGCTTTCTTGTGTACTATTGCTGTCCTGTCCGATCTCATACGGCATCAGCCTGCGAAGTAGTGGTATGTACTTTTTAAGTGTAATTATACGCAACTTCATCAGACATCTGACAGTGATTTCAAACGATGTAGGTGAATTTGAGCTTCGTATAATCGAATAGACAACTCAATATTACCTCGGTCTATCCCGATGCATTTTCCTCCATTGGAAGACAACCTTATTCCTCCCAGGCCAGCAAGTGTCTCTATAATAAATAATTCGAGATTAGATTCTAACCTGATATTTAATTATTTGTTGACACTAAATCACTACTTGACAGCGTTCATGATGAAAATGAATCTAAATGACCATCGTTTAGCCTCCATACAAGAGTATCCTCCAGAACTACAAGATATAGTGATTTGAAATGTTCAGATGGTATTATTGAATACTTTCATTTTGAACAACTAAACAATGCCGTTTTGTGTATGAAATACATATAGATTGTATGAAAGTATGAAATATGAGGGACAGTGCCCAGCGGGTAAAACGTTCGCTCGTTACACGATGGTGCGAGTTCGATTCCCAACATGGTTACTATGTGCCAAGCCCATTTCAGGTGTCCCCCGCTGTGAATATTGCTGAAAGCGGCGGTACTGTCACTCATTCACTCAATAAAATACTAATTTTCGAACCCGCGATTAACGGATCCTGACAAGGCAAGGGTACACCATTGGTCTGTGGACGTGCAATGTATAGTCTATTTCCGACCTAGAGAAATGTTGATAATAATACATAAAAAAAATGTGGTCATTACTTCGACCCTTTGAGTGTTTAGGTATTGAGAGCTTATAATTTCACGTAACTGTACATATGTAATGATAGATGTCATCAAAGCAGTTGTATAGTTGTTAGGAGACTTACACCTTGTCTATAGCCATTACGAACAATCTCTGTCGTTACTAATCACACGTAGAATACATCCAATGTCAAAGCAATATTATCAGGACAGGCTGAATGCCAGTATAGCTTGGTGATGTAGGTCAACGAGATGTGTCGTGGATAGCAGCCAGCCCTTATTGTGTTGCGCTATTCCAGTTACATGACAGGCTGTGTTTGTATAATAGAGGTACGCTGATATGTCACATGACGGGAGGTGCATACTGGTTCAAACCGAATGGGACGAGTTTGAACATAAACTTTTTCTCTTTTAGTGTCATCATATAACAGGCTTGTATCAGGTATCAACAAATGTAAAATTATTGTCGGAGGAAAACGTGATCGTCAAACACGTATACTTACGATTACAAGAGAATAGTAAATGTAATTGTATGATGCGATGGAAAACGTAAGTGAGTGAGTGAGGGAGTTTGGTTTTACGCCGCTTTTAGCAATATTCCAGCAATATCACGGCGGGGGACACCAGAAATGGGCTTCACACATTGTACCGATGTCGGGATTCGAACCCGGGTCTTCGGCGTGACGAGCGAACGCTTTAACCACTAGGCTACCCGACCGCCCCTACAAATATGTAAGTCTAGTTAGCTATATTATGAACTTAACACTTGAAAACACAATTAATTCACTATGGATTAATTAATGTGAAGTAAAATATTTCATAGACTGTATGGAAAATAGAAGCAGGGTCTTGCTTTAACACGGTGTTCCCTTTCCGTGGCATGAGTGAGTGAGTTGGGTTTTACGCCGCTTTTAACAGTATTCCAGTTATATCACGGCGTGTCAGCTTAATGTGGGAGGAAAGCCCGAAGTGATGCAGGTCTCAGACGTTTACCACTTCGGTGGTTGAAGCTCACAAATCTAGAAACATAATCGGGGCGAACCGGGATTCGAACCCACAATCATAGGTTTCTGGCGTGCCCAAGGGACGCAACTCTGCACAGCGAATTGCGGCGCCTTAATGCCACCCGTGGCCTCACCGTGGCATGACGTGGAAGCACCTTCTAATATATTATGTAAGCAACTTAAAACGAGAACAGCTTGTTTATCGTGCATATAAATAACATTCGTCAATCAGGTGTTTTGATTACATTTATTAATATGCATTCGGAGAGCGCTAAAACAAGGATCGCTGTATTTGGTTAATGAATAACACCGTGGAAAGCGGGGAGAAGGAAGACTAGATACTTTAATTGTTAACTTTACGCACATTGTACGTTTTTATCTAAATACCTGACATGTATTGTTGTACAGCATTAAGGTTGCATGCTGCAGTAAAATGTGACATACGTCAAGTGTTCTAACTAGCCAACTCGCCCAATCATGATGACGACACTCCGTATTCAAGTACATGCACTTATGATGTGAACTTTCGAATTCCCAATACTTATATCCTGAGATTGTAATTCAGACCCATAAGGTTGTATTTACGAATCACTATCAAATGGTGAAAAGGTAAGCGTATTATGCCCCACCGATGCCTTCCGTCACAAACACATACAAAGGCAAGTCAATTGGTGACACCAGACGGGGACATACTGTCCGAGTGAAAATGGGGAATAATTCCTCAATTTTTTCATGAAGGGTGTTTCTTAACGTGCAAGAGGATGTTTTAGGTCTGGTGATTCAGAGCTTGTTAAACTTCTGCCGTGACTGACTGTCATTGGCTGTGTTTACAGTCATCTCTGAGACTTAACGTCAGTTAGAGGCAGACCCACCTGATTTAGTTTTGTGATTTGTGAACATGGATGAGTCTCATCATCATCCACCCGTGAAGATCCGGGTTGTCGAGAGCATGTTCCAGTTGTCTACTTCTTCCTTGGTCTCATTTTTTCACCTTCTGTGCAACCAACCCATGTTTAACAAGTACTAATCACCTTTATATATAGTTTTGTTTGTTTGTTTGTTTAACGCTGCACTCCAGCTATCTGACGGCAGTCTGTAAATAATCGAGTCTAGGTCAGGCAATCCAGTTACTGACATCATGAGCATTGATCCACGCAGTTGGGATACGTTGACATGTATAAACCAAGTCAGTGGGCCTGACCATCCGATCCCGTTAGTCACTTCTTGCGACAAGCAAAATCGCCTTTTATGGCAAGCATGGGTTGCTGAAGACCTTTTCTATCCCGGATCTTCACGGGTCGCAACATATATTTAGAGGCACCTACAGATAACATCTCACGAGGATTATCTCTATGCATTACTTCATTTAAATAATAATATTCAGTGGTGGTAATAAAACTGAACTGCAGCCTTCTTTACGTATTCAATACAGCGCAGTATCAGTGAACGGGGCCTCCATACACACACATGTAGAGACCATAACCCCACGTTCATTCAGGCAGAAAAGATCAACCCATTTAATCCGTGCCAGGTAGGGTAGGTAAGCCCAATGGACGGAGGGACCAGTCTTCCGTACCGGCAAACTATTTATTTATTCGTAGTCGCTTATGTGCCATGACAACCAACGCACATTTCCAGAGACCATTTTTTATCGACTAGTATGTCTATTAAGGGAGACAACTCTTCACGTCCCCTTTGTGGCTTGTACTTGTTACCCGCGTGATGTCAGAGCAGTTTTGTCCGTGAGTCAAAGATTGTAATGCATCGTGGGCTTATATTCATCGCATAGAGCTCATTACATAAGATTATGTAACGGACATGAAGGTATGACAGTGTTCGTTTGCCCAGTCCTTGTGGTATAATTGTCTGATGAAGAACAATGGTAGTACCGATTTTTCGTAAAACGGAAAAACGAGGACATTCATTTGCGCATCAGAATACGGATCCAACGTTGTCCCAATTGATACGAAAGTTTCGCAAGACAGCCTTTATCAGATCCGCATCACATGTCAAATAACCGTTTTGTAAATAGGCTAAAATACCGGTTGGTACATAACTCGTTGTGGAAATATGCCGACACCATTCAAAGCCATTATCCCTTTGTATACACTGGTATCAACCCGTCACCATACATTATATTCGTCTGGTTCAGTATCGCTTTTAGTTCTATTCCAGACTACGCTTACAATCATCAGAATCTGTCATTAAATAGTTCATGTTCTGAGATCTAGAGATAAACTGTTTAATGTAATAACAAGAAATAAACGTGAAGATCCGGGTTAGAATTGGTCTCCAGCAACCCATGCTTGTCTCGTGATCGGTTGGTCAGCCTTCCTGACGTGGTTGATGCAGGTCATCGTATCCCAATTGCGTAGATCGATGCGCATGATGCCAATCACTGGATTGTCCGGTCCAAGCTCGATTATATACAGACCGTCGTCATTTATCAGAATATTGCTTATGCCAGGTACAGGTATTTACCTTTTTACTTGTATTTATGTATGTCTTATTCAGAAGTTGAACTTACAATGACAATACACGGACTACATAAACGTCTTGACCTAAAATATCGTAGACACAGGTGAACAACGGATACAATCACACGATGTAGCAATACACATCTGCTCTTCATTGAAGAGTCTCGGTATGGCACGTCACGGGTGCTTGTAGTCCTGCACCATGACTGTGGAGTATGTATGGATGGGTGGATGTATGGATGGATGGATGGATGGATGCATGCATGCATGCATGCATGCTCCTCAGTCATGGTGCAGGAGGTAAACACACTCTGTACCTGGCATAAGCAATATTCATATATATGACTGTATATAATCTATCTTGGACCGGACAATCCAGTGATTGGCATCATGCATGCATGCTCCTCAGTCATGGTGCAGGAGGTAAACACACTCTGTACCTCGCATAAGCAATATTCATATATATGACTGTATATAATCTATCTTGGACCGGACAATCCAGTGATTGGCATCATGCGCATCGATCTACGCAATTGGGATACGATTATACATGCACCAACCACGTCAGGAAGCCTGACCAACCGATCCCGAGACAAGCATGGGTAACCAACCAGGTTATTATAAGAACAAGCCTAACAAACTCTATTCCATACATGTAATTAGCACCAGGAACAATAAATAGAGAAATGTATTGTGTAATAAATGATTTCAGGGACTATACATGTCAGTACCTGACTGGCACATTTTTTATTTAGTCACTGAACACCACTTTGTTTGACTTCAAACTAAAAACAATTGTATTGGATATATCAGACTTGCGGTTAACAGTTACCCGAAATACACAGATACAATGTCTAATTTCAATGTCTTGTACTATATGCAAAATGGGAACCAAAGCTTGAAACATAGTCCTTTTCACGTTCAACTCACTCACAAACACTGGGACATATTTAAACTACAACATGATGACCGAAATGCTCAGCGGTTAAAGTGTCTGCTAGAATGTTGATAAACACCTTACTCACTCAATCAGTTCAGTGCGGTCATCAGTTCAGTACTGTATGAATCGGGTTGGTGTATGTTGTGGTAGTGTGTACACTATACTTCGTACCTACAGAGCCGTGAAGATCCGGGATAAAATAGGTCTCCAGCAACCCATGCTTGTGTAAGAGGCGGTCAGGTGGCCAGGCTCGCTGACTTGGTTGATGCATTTCATTGTAATCAAAATACCTGGATCAATGCTCATGATATCAATAACTGGATTGTCTGATCCAGACTCGATTATTTACAGACCGACGTCATATAGCTGGAATATTGCTGAGTGCGGCGTTAAACAACAAACAAACAAAACAATGAAGTACTGTGTGAATCAGGTTGGTGTATGTTGTGTGAATGTGTACACTATATTCAGTAACTACAGACCCGTGAAGATCCGTGTTAAAATAGGTCTTCAGCAACCCATGCTTGTGAAAGAGGCGACTAATTTGTTCGGTGGTCAGGCTCGCTGACTTGGTTGATGCATGTTATTGTATCCCAATTGCGTGGATCGATGCGCATGATATCAATTGCTGGATTGTCTGATCCAGACTCGATTATTTACAGACCGACGTCATATAGCTGGAATATTGCTGAGTGCGGCGTTAAACAACAAACAAACATGTACCAACATGGGCTCATCTACAGACCTGCGTGGTGAACATAGGCTTCACTGAACAGATACTACCCTATATTTTCCATTGTTTCTTCAGCGACTACAATTATTGTTCCTGTAAAATATGTTGAGTGGGTGCCATGCAAGTATATCCAATTGTTTGGCATTTCTTAGAAGTAGACGGTTGACAAAGAATAGGTCTTCAGCAACCCATGCTTGTCGTAAAAGGCGACTAACGGGATCGGATGGTCAGGCTCGTTGACTTGGTTGATGCATGCCATCGATCCCAATTGCATGGATCGATTCTCATGATATCAATCACTGGATTGTCTGATCCAGACTCGATTATTTACAGACCGCCGTCATATAGCTGGAATATTGCTGAGTGCGGCGTTAAACAACAAACCAACCAACAACCAACCAACCAAAGGAGATCGAGGCAGTTTCGTCCCATTCACCTACTATGAACCCATGACGTAGTAGTTCTCAATTTCCGAATTGTTCCGCCTATGTAAACTAAATCTGGCACAATGTCATCCTGTTTGCCTGACATCCTCATCATGTGTTCTCTGGCCACATTGTTGTTTGAACATCATCATCCTGTTGTTGTTATCTAGCCCATTCATGTTGATCTCTCTCGTGTACGCAAATAGGTACTGTGGATACTTCACCCACCATATATAATTGTGTACCGTGTTGACATTCATCATCCTTCTCTTGGTGTTATCTAGCCCATTCATGTTGATCTCTCTCATGTATGCAAAAAGGTACAGTGAATACTTCACCCACCATAGATAGATATTCTTTATTTCCTCCAGATATTGAAGATACATATCATAATATTATATTATGTATAATTACAGAGCTGTACAGAAGTACAATTTAACAATATTATGAGAAATGACAATCAAGCATTCTTATAACTGTTTTGTAACAGATACAGCCATTTCCTACATTATTTTGACACAATAATCATAAGGTCATCCCCTAGACTTTGAGATAAAGAGCTAACACACTCAGGCATACCGCCAAGTAGTACAGATAGGATTATGTCATCGTCCTCACTACATAGTCTTGAAAATGTAGAGACATCTATCACATCACAAATGATTTCAAATAGTTCATTTCTGTCATTCATATTCAATGTACAATACGAAAAGACATGCTAAATAATATCATAAGCTACAATTCTACATCGACATTCCCTAGATTCTATATTTAGGCATCCCAGCCGTACAAGATAAGATATTCAGTCTTGGTTGAGAACGCGTCTGCTGAACGAAATGTAATTGTACTTGCTTATAATTCCCCCTTAAGTCGACAATGGACAGAAATACATAATAATAATGTAATTGACATTTGATTTCAGCTGACAATGCACATAATCCAAAAATATTCACATATTTGAAATAATCGCAATGGAATCATTCATATTCGGAAATAGGATATGCGAGGATATATCTATATAATCATGTGACATGAATTGCTACATAATTCGAGTCACAAATACCGAAGACGAAATATCTCTGATATTTAGCAAAATCTCATCACACGCCAAAACATCTTGCTTTCGGACCAAGGGAGATTTTCTCTGACAGAAACAATTTCGAGGATAATCCCTGCAACGGTATAAGGTTCTATACCGAAACGTTGCTGTTAAAGTATAATAAGGTATGAACGTTGGTATCCATAAATTGTGTCTACCTTGTCGCATGCAGATGTATATCAGTTTGAATTCACGTGTACTTTCTTTTAACCACCTACAATCTATTTTCCGTATACGAGAAAATTAAAGTTCCATGTGGGTTAGGTGCCGCACAAAGTATTTCCTGCATAGGGTCACGACAAGGACAGGAGTGACATGTATTGTGTATACGGTTGTGCAACCGAAAGAGTAATGCTACCCAGGCATGCGTGTCAAGCCACAAATGTTACGCCGTACGAAATGTGTCAGTGGGGTGTGTACAGAGAGAGAAATGGGCTAACGAAGACTTGCGGCAAGTCTCCCTCACCGACTTTCTCATCGCCAGGCCAGGTTCTCAACCCCGGCTGATCGCTTGAGCAACGATCGTCAACCTTTCCCCGAGGTTTACAGAGAAATTCAATACACCGCAATGTCCTTTATGAGGGACCGAACATTTGATTTGCTAGTGAGTGCTGGGATTTTGAAAAATGCCTCAGGGTTCGCTGCAGATGTTTATGGTCTGAAAAGAAAGTTGTGAAAAACATATTGGCCGGCTCCTCCACCCCGCACCCCATACACACCGCCGAATGTTAACCAGTGTGTTTGTAATTTCTAAAGAAGAACATTTTTTGTTTGTAAAAGACATACATTAAAATAAATAGTATGATCAATCGAAGGGTGAACTTGACAATGTTGCTGAAACGTTCATGCTTAAAGATGTGCCTTTTCGGGTCATCAGTACTGCCAATACCTATATGACCAATATCTTATGATGGACACTAGTTATATAGGGCCAGGAGGCATGGGTGGCCCAGTCGTCTAAGGCGCCGCGATTCGCTGTGCAGAGTGGTGTCCCTTAGGCACGCCTAAAACCTATGATTGTGGGTTCGAATCCCGGTTCGCCCCGATTATGTTTCTAGGTTTGTCAGCACCATACCCGTGCTCGTGGGTTTCACCGAAGTGGTAAACGTCTGAGACCTGCATCACTTCGGCCTTTCCTCCCACATTAAGCTGACACGCCGTGATATGACTGGAATACTGTTAAAAGCGGCGTTAAACCAGACTCACTCACTCACTATATAGGGTCAAACAACCTACTTATTGTACATGTAGCTTTGTGTCATATAGAAAGTATAGCGTGCACTAATCGGAAAGTTTTAAAACACCAGTACTCCTAGATGGACAAAATATTGAAAAACTATAATGAAATAAAATATAGTCATTTTCGTATTACATATCAAATTAATTTACAAAAAGTGATTGTTATTAATAAGGCTACACATATATATTATACAGTTTATGTTTTAATGGGCTGATATGTTGCTTTTTTATACTGTAAATGGTACCTTTTACTTAAAGACTTAAAGATAACACCTTTTTTGTTGTGGAGTATATCGCTATTATCATTTTGATAGCTTGTGCATTATATTTTTCATGCATAGTGCGATCATATTACCCAGACTATGTGTGTGTGATGTTGTACACTCTGAAATACAATGAGGTTCTCGGCTGATCGACTGTCATCGACGTAGTAATGTTGAATTGATAGAAACATAATGCAATGATGACAGCGTTCTGCATATAACGACTGACATTCACATGACTCACTGGTTTAGGCTTTGCGAAGGGACAGACAGACAGACAATAGTCTATTAACGTCTCACCCCTGTACATACATAAAACAGCTTTGTACAACTTGACATAGATAAAATGTACAGAACCATTCAATAGAATTATGAGAGACGAATTATCACAGAATTTATACATAAATGATAAAAAGATGATATAGTAAAAGGTTATCCATTTAAAAGATTTTTTCTACGATTAAGAATTAAAGGCAGACTTTGGCAAGTATAAAACACACACTGGAGTCACTGAAAATTAAACAAAGTTTATCGATATCAGGTATATCTAAAACATTATAAGATTTAGCAATACGTTCATTAAAAAGAGTTGCCCTGATATCATCATATAATACGCAGTGAAACAAAACATGGATCTCGTCTTCTACGCTATCATTACAGTTACCGCACCGTTCAGACCGACAGCAATATAGCTAATACATGAACGGGAGACATTTACAGAGGAGGGCCATGCAACGTAGGGTCACCCCTGTTAGTCTCAGGGCCACTTGAGGCATCTGTATTGATATTGATGCCAGGTCTAGTCCTACACCTTGACTGCAGAACATGCACACGTCTGGATAATCGAAAAAATGCATTCCTAAGTCGAAATTAGAAACAATAGTTTTCAAAAGAGAGAACATTGTTGAATATGAAATAGTTCATATGCTATACGTCTGTCGACTTGGGGTCCATTTTATAGGTCTCGTCATCTTGAGTCATCCGTATTCATTTCAGGGACTCGTACGTACACGCCGTAGGACCACACGGGGCACCCATATAAATTTCAAACCAACGGAATGATTTTGTGCAAATAAGGATTTTCTGACGGCGGGATACAATGACATGCATCAACCATGTGAGCCTGACCACCCGATCCCGTTAGTCGCCTCTTACGATACGCATTGTCGCTTGTTATGGCAAGCATGGGTTGCTGAAGACCTATTCTCAACCCGGATCTTCACGGGTCGTGTTAGTCGTACACGGCGGAGGATCATCGGTATTAGTAGCCAAACACCATGTGTATGAATATAGAAAGTAGCAAATGATAGGCGTATGTTTCCACCTACATTTTCCAGTCAATTCATTGTGGCCAATCTCCCCTGTATATAAGCATACCGGCAGTAGAAACACCCCCGTATTGAGTTTTTAGGCCGAGTGAAAAGAAGTTCGAAGTCCATGTCTTCGCACTCATTAGAGACTGTAATTGTTATACAAAACACACAATATAACGGAATACGTTATGGTCGATTTTCCGTCTTTATTGATTTTATCGGTATCTACTGTAACCCTTGTTGTCGCGAAGGGTAGACAAGTGGATACGCGTCCAATGGCAATGGTTCGAATCCGCACATGGGTATGGGTGTGAATCCATTTCTGGTGCCTCCACCCTTGTATTGCGGAACATTGCTAAAAGCGGCGTAAAACAATAATCACTCACTGAAGTCCGTGTTTCCATGATTGTAGTCACATTACAAACTTATGACTGCACCTACAGACTGGGAGTGAGAGTGAGAGTGAGTGAGTTGTGTTTAACGCCGCTTTTAACAGTATTCCAGTTATATCACGGGGTGTTAGCTTAATGTGGGAGGAAAGCCCGATGTGATGCTGGTCTCAGACGTTTACCACTTCGGAAAACCCACAGGTACGGGTGTGGTGCTGACAAACCTAGAAACATAATCGGGGCGAACCGGGATTCGAACCCACAATCATAGATTTCTGACGTGCCCAAGGGACGCAACTCTGCACAGCGAATCGCGGCGCCTTAGACGACTGGGCCACCCGTGGCACCCCCTACAGTCTGGGAAAGTGAGTCACCATGCAAACTATGGCATAAATTGACAAAAGTCATGACGCCTGTGTAAATAGGAGTTTGAAAAGCAGGTGTGTTGTGGGCATTTGGGCCCCAAGCACACAATACTTACGTTGAAACATACACCACGCCGAGATGCAGCCCCGTTCAGCCCGACAGTGACTGGTTTGAACTTGTCGCTCTCTTTACGTATCAGCAGTTGGTGTGTGTATCATTGTGGGCATTTTGTTCCGCTTCCAATGTTGATGTAGGGTTATATGTTTAGTGGGAATTATGAGCAAGTATTTGCTTGACAGTGATCATGTTTCATTAAGCATGATATGTGTAACGCAAAATGGGTAAGGAAGACATATTCACATCAATACCATTCCTAAGGGCCGATACTCCGTTGCACCGTAGACCCAGGTTCGATACCGACAGAAACAATGTCAGAAGCTGTAAAAATCACGAAATCATAATAATGCACAGTGTGCACGATTTTTTTATGTTACATTTATAAACGACAAACAGGCAACAATGCCACTCCGATAATGTTTATGTTTTTTTCATGTTAACGTGAAAAAACATGAGATGCAACACTAGCTGATAACACGCAATTACCGGTCCTACTAATATGTCCATATTTAAAAACCCCCCAAAACACCAACCCATTTATATTGAATATTTTGACCTTTACGGCTTCCCGTTTATCATATTAACATCATTATCATTTTAACACAGAAGAATGGAATTAAAAGCTGTAATAGCAACTACGAGGTTTCAAATGTACACATTCGAAACCTCCTGGCTGAAGAAACGGCTTGTTGACCAGAAATTGCAAGCTTCTCAGGAAGGTATAAATTCGAAAAAGGTTCATCGATTGCACTTGAGTCAGTAAAGGTGGTGATATGCACATTTTTGTTTCACGTAGCAGGTTTAATGTTGACTAATGTATGGAGACGTTAAACATCATGGCGGATATCATTGCAAATTCAACATGCATACATGCATACATTTTCCGTTTGGCAATCTGGCATCTGTTGTTAGTTCGCTGTGTTTTGTATCCCGCCATTTCCTTGAAATATCAGTCGTGTGTATAGAATAAGCCATTCTGCTCACCGCATAAGACCCATGTGCCGAGACTGCTCCGCTGTTATGAGGCAAGGTAACCATGCAGTATGATATGCCATGTACCTTCTTCTTCTTCTTCGTTCTCTCGCTAACCGACCCTCCTTATCCTTGCTGTAAGTGGGGTCACTGCCGTAAGCCGTAGTAAGCCATTGCTAAAATCTAACATCCTGTGTAAACATGGTAACACTCATTCGGCGTGTCTTTGAAACGAAATCACCCTGTTTTTATTCAGTTTTCACCAACCGGTCACGAGAAGTGTTCATTTTGAGACGCACATAGTAATATCTATATTTCAGTAGTTAACGTACTGTCGAGCGCGAAATCTGTCCGTTAATAGAGGTTTGTCCATTAATACCTGGTTGGTAACGTTATGTGTTTATGACATTTACATCCTACGACCATAAGTTCGAATCCCAGATTCTCTGTTATTATGATCCTTACATCAGCGTCATACCCATGCACTAGTATGTACCATTGTAGAAAGACCGCCTCCGTGGTCTAATGGTAGAGCGTCCGCCCGGAGAGCGGAAGGTCCGGGTTTCGATCCCAGGCCGCGTCATACCAAAAGACGTTAAAAAATCGTACTTGTTGTTACCCTGTCTGGCGCTCGGCATTAAGGGGCTAAAACAAGGACTGGTCGGCTCGGAGTCAGTATACTGTGTCTAAGTGGGGTATTCGTGGTAAACTGCGGCATGGTATCTCAGTGTGGTAGCACTATAAATCAGTCCGGACTAGTACAAGCAGCCACACATAAACGTGCATGCGCGTCGCTATATAAGTGCAATAATCTTGGACGCGACGTTAATGTAGAAAGCGTCTAGGACATGCTTCCCTCGGTTTCCCCTCCCAACATACAAATGTTAAATCCATTCTTTTTCACGGTCCAACACTCATGTGTTGGACAAACCCACTATAATATATACGAAAACGCATCTACAGCATTCATTATCGTTTTGGAATGCCCACTGGGTTCCCGGGTGTGGTTTTGTGCAGAATGTGCACATGCTACAGTCTTAAAACATGCATCTCTTCTAAAGGCATGGATGAAATGTGTGTACAGAATGAATTGTTTTGTTTGTTTGTTGTTTAACACCGCACTCCGCAATATTCAAGCTATATGACGGCGGTCTGTCAATAATCGAGTCCGGACCAGACAATCCAGTGATTAACATCATGAGCATCGATCCAAGCAATTGGGATCGATGATATGCATTAACCAAGTCAGCGAGCCTGACCACCGGATCCCGTTAGTCACCTTTTACGACAAGCATAGTCACCTTTTACGGCAAGCATGGGTTGCAGAAAACCTAATCTACCCCGGAATCTTCACGGGTCCAGAATGAATGGTCTGACAATGTATAGGGTATGGGCGGTCATTCGGTAAAAACATACAAAGTTGAAATAAAGGACAAAAGTATATCTGCAGCATATCTGTATTTATCATATACACGGCGAAACAAGCCGATTAAACTGAATGTTTTACAAATAGTCCCGTCATCTTGGGTTCTGTATTGTCAACGTTGTCCTTTAGCAGTTAAGGCACCTTTGTGTGCACTGGCATTCATCAGTTTACATTGTTCTTTCTTTACAAATGACGTCTGTTGTTTGCCAGTTGTTCATTGGATTTGTATTCTGAATTTATTATTCGTATATAAATAATTATCTTTATTTGTAACATTCGTTCTTTATTCGTAACATTTGACTGTTATTGCCTACTTTTGTATTTTTTGACCAAATGACCGCCCATTGTAGGCTCATATGAATGAAAAATCAGATACGTAGGGACTTATTTGAACGTGTCGATGAAACAATCCTTTATCGTGTACTGGGCTAGGTATGACACATACAAACACACACTGTCTCATTAATAACATATAATGTCCGTATAATTCGGTAATGAATAAAGGGAACAATACTAAAAGAAGTAAAATAGAAGTGCAACATACAATCTACTATAGTCTCTCAGCGTAACATATACATGTAACACGTTTTCCTGCATTGAAATTTGTCTTCATCAAATATTTTCTTTCTTTCAGACCCTGCTAGCTGAAAAATGACGGACAACGAACAGAACGGAGAGGCAGCCTCCGAAGAACACGATGGTGGTAAAAAGACCAAAAACAAACTACCCATAGATCGTGGGTGGGCATGGGTTATTGTATTTGGTGAGTTGAATCGCGAATACGTTTATTCTATGGTTTCAAACTGGATCGATATACTCACCATAAATAACACAGCACCAAATTTCAAAAAGCAAACTCAAATAATTATGTAACAAATGTTCTATTTCGGGTAACACTTTCCTGGTAAAGTACAAATTATGGTATTTTTTCTGGTTGAGCCCCTTCCAGGATTCGAAGTCACACTCTCAGAGTGAGGCACCTGATCGCCAGCATACGAAATCTAACCAACTCAGCCACCGTGGCCTCCACAAATATTAAAGTCCGATTAATGCTAGTCTAAATCACGTACTTTATGTACCCCTGTGATAAGTGTAAATTAGCAATGCTGCCATGGCAGAAACCTGTGAACACACAATGCCTTGTGAATACACTATGAGGTGAGGTGAGGTGAATACGGGGTTTGACGTCGCGTCCGAGATTATTGCACTTATATAGCGACATGCATGTACGTGTGTGTGTTTATGTGGCTGCATGTACTAGTCCGGACTGATGCCGATTAAAAGAGCTAGCTCACTGAGATACCATGCCACAGTTTAACATGAATACCTCACTCAGACACAGTATACTGACTCCGGGCCGACCAGTCCTTGTTTTAGCCCCTTTTAGCTCTCCGGGCGGACGCTCTACCACTAGACCACGGAGGCGGTCGAATACATTATGAATGCACAAGGTACGTGATCTATTCTACAGTTATCTGACTACCAGTTTTGTGGAAGCCTCGGTGGTTGAGTGGGTTAGATCGCTGACTTTCTGTGCAGCCGATTAGGTGCCTCACTCTGGGAGTGTGTTCGAATCCAGGATGGGACTCGACCCCCAAAAGTACTATCATTTGAACTTGACCAAGAAAGTGTTATCCCAAATGTAACAAATGCTACATATGACCACATTCAAGGCATTGTATATTCAAATAATGACAGTTGATTCATTGACGAATGTATATCTTATGTTGATAGTACGTACTGCACAAAACGTATCTGGAATTGAAATAAGATATTGTATCATATTTCTGTGACCTCTTCCCCAGCAAAAACACCACCCACCATATCATTGCTTCCATGTTTTCATCAAACAGCCACGTTTTGGATCAATCTGATTCAAATAGGCATGTACCGGTCTTTTGGCATCCTATTCGTGGAATTTCTGGAGGAATTCAAAGCCCCAGCGTCTGTGACGTCACTAATCATGGGGATGTATTCAGCAGCATATAGTCTAACAGGTATGTACATTCTCAATTGACCTATTCTTGTTGTAAGTGACGCGTACATGGTAGTCGGGCTTGGTGAATTGGTGGATTGGTTGTCATCGTACCCCGGCCTTGTATGACGATAATGTCAATCACTGGTGTGTCTGGTGCAGATGTGTGTTTTTTACTGGTCACCCTGAATCATTGCTGCCAGCATCGGAAGGAACCAAGACAAATTATATCATGTTTTATGGATGCATTTCTTGTCTGTGTCTGGGTACATCTGAATGCCATAGTTGCGTTGTAAAGTTCACATTGGAATGGTACAGGCATGCTTTCCATGAGTAAACCACACTGATTACCATTAACTTCAATATATATCGGGGAGCCTGTGGTCGTATGGTTGCTGGGTCGAACGATATTTAGCATCCTTCTTGTGACAACCTAGCAACATTGTGCTTTCCTAACGCATTAATTTGATGTAAATAAATATTTTTGCTTCTAACCATTCCGACTGATTTTTGGTAATGAGCATGGATATCGTATTCATCCATTTCATCATGTCATCTTGAATGTCCCATTTATTAACCATTTCAGCTTTGATTGGACTCAATTTCCTCCTGGTGAAGTTCAGCATCCGGTTTACGTGTCTGCTTGGCGGCATCTTAATGTCCCTCGGTGGCATGCTCAGCTTTTTTGCCATGAACCTTGAATACCTCATCTTCACTCAGAGTATCCTGCCAGGTGAGCTCCAAGGTGTACAAGGTCATAATTATGTTGGATTACATCTTGTTATTAAATATCCCACTTCATTATGAAAATTGAAAAATAGTCATTTCTCGAACATTACCCTGTAACGACCATGACAATGTTGATGAACTACTGACCAGTGACCAGACAGATATTAATTGCAGGAATGGGTTCAGCTTTACTCTTTGGTCCCGGTCTGGTCATCGTTGGGCAGTATTTTGACAAGAGGGGAGCCCTTGGTCAAGCAATCAGCAGCTGTGGAGTCAGCATTGGGGGAATGGCCATACCCCAGATCATCAGATACCTTCTGACACAGTACGGACTACGAGGAACAATGCTAATAAGCGGGGCCATACAAATGGAAATTCTTATATTTGCCCTGTTGTACAGGCGGGCCCCAATTAGACAGAAGGAGGTCAAGACAGAGGAGAGCCTTCTTACCAGTGAATTCCCCAATGTTAAACACACTCATAGCGACTCCAACATTTCCGAGAACAGCTCTCATGCATCTCCAAGCTACATTGGAGGGATCATCGACACACTGTCACAGTCAAGTGTTCTTAAATATGCTAGCAATGCTGACATTAACATTTGCTCAACTAGGAGCCTCAATTGGAACGCTGCCGACATAGAAGAAGTAACAGAGAAAAAGGCTTCGTGTTGTAAGAGAGTGACGCGCACTCTGGATTTCTCGGCATTCAAAAGATTTAATTTTGGCTGATTGCTTTCTTCAACTTCTTCGGGGTAGTTGCTGTTACGTTGTTTGATTCCTACCTCCCAGCAATGGTACAAGAAGCAGGGTTTACTGATATGGATGCTGCCCTGCTTATCACGATATATGCTGCAGTGGACTGTGTCAGTCGATTTCTATCAGGAGTAATAGTTGAATCAGGTAAAATCAGGGCGCAGAATTTGCTCGCACTGTTCATGTTTGCTTCGGGTATGATGTGCCAGTTCACAAAACTTTACGTCACATACGATTTACTCATTGTGTATGTTGTGCTCTTCGGAATGTTTTCCGGTGGCTTTCAAGCAATGAATGCTGTGGTGATGGTTGAGTTTCTTGACATCGAGACTTTCCCCAAGGCTCTTGGCTTTGTACAGGTCTTCCATGGCGTCTCCCTTGCTATAATGAACCCCGTGCTGGGTAAGTAGTTTTTTTTATAGAAACAACTTTCCTTTACAAAATTTCAGCCATGTTTGTAAATATGCCAGTGTCAATGTCAGTTGTTTCCAGCATGATATGATGTAGGTCTACATGACACTTACTCTTGATCAATATTACCTGATAAAGGGGCAAGAAGTAGCCCGAAAGCTACACAGAATGAAAGAAGTAGTTATCCATAAAACAGCGTGTCATCCATTCATGTTCTTCCAACTTGACAATGTCTGTCAATGACTTTATGATATAGGTCGTACATTTATACTTAAACGTTAGCAACATTCACTCGATCCAAATATTGATATGTTGCAAAATGTGAATTTGCTGATATATTCAAGGACTTTTGAGGGACATCACAGGGACATACTACGCGTCCTTCAATCTAATGGGTGCCTCAGCCATCGCCTCATCCATCTTCCTTCTCGCAGAAACCCCCACAAGGAGATGGAAGGATGCAAGGAAAATGAAAGCAAAAGAAGAGGAGCTAAAAGCTTTGAACAACGTGACCGGTGACAAGGTTATATGATAATGCTTGGATCTAATCTTAATGTTCAAAAACAAAGATATTGTTATTACAAATGCAGTGTGGTAAGGTCTGCATTCAAACAGTAATGAGTTATATAATTGTGACATAAAATCGTCAACACCGGTTAAAAACGTTTGACGTGGAGTGCACACTTTTTCACATTTCATGCCAGTATATTTTTTGCAAACATATATATTTTTGTTTGCTCACTGTTAGCCATCTACTTGCGTGATGAAATCAGCAAGCATGGCGAGCATTATCTTCCTGTGACATGTAATGTTGGGAAGTTCAGTGCTGTGATACTCTACTGTATGAGTCTAAAAGCCCATTTATTGAATTGTTCGTCTCGACGTTGTATGTTCGTTTGTACGTCGACGTTGGCAGCTGGAAGCTGTATGTCTCTTCATCCACGGCTCTAACATGTTGTATCCTCTCAATGACCATGACCTGAAATAATAAAACATGTTTAGGATTACATCCGAGTTGGTCTTATTTCACCTCCCTGATAATGATGATATAATGCATGATAAAAGCATGTATCCCCCATCGAAGCTCTAATTGTTGGAGGGGCGGTCGGGTAGCCTAGTGGTTAAAGCGTTCGCTCGTCACGCCGAAGACCCGGGTTCGATTCCCGACATGGGTACAATGTTTGAAGCCCATTTCTGGTGTCCCCGTCGTGATATTGCTGGAATATTGCTAAAAGCGGCGTGAAACCATACTCACTCACTCACTCTAATTGTTGGCCCATATGTGTCTGGAGACGCAACGACTCCCATAAATTTACGCCGACACATCATTATGCACATGTGATATTTGTATTGGTGATAGGTTACTACTATACGCTCTGTTCATCTGCTGTTCAGGGTGAATAAGTGGAAAATGACTGTCTGGATTTGCGTTGTTGCTGCTCTGATAGGGACAGATCAATACGCGAGCCAAAAGTCAGCCTGATTACAGTACATCTGTTTGATGTATGTTGTAAACAAAAGTCCGTCTCTGACGATTGGTCAAACCCTTGAGCATGTCTATTGTGCTGGACCAAACGTCCTATTATTGGGGACGGTCTAGGGTTCGAAAATGGTACTGGCTCACTCTGTGAGATGCGGGATGCATCATACAGCCTTACACTAGTGTACCACCCGCCGTGACCTAGTCAGCGTGACGTTGGTCTAGGGTAAACAGTAGTTCACTTATATCAGATTAATGTGGAGGAAAAGCCTAAAGTAGTGCCTGTTTACCTCTTTTCGAAGTGGTGCTGAAGACCCAATGATCCTATCAAGGTCGAGTCTGAGATTCGAACCCACAATCATTGGATACTTTCAAGCCTAAGCAAAGGGACGCACCTCTCCACAGCGAACCTAGCTTTAGAGCTGAGGGTACCTGTATGATTACTGAGAAGTAGGACAATACCCAATCTTGCAAACATATCCACATGTTCTGTTACATACATCAAATACCTATGTGGGCATACAGTCTTTACTAGTGACACATCATTTACATTTTGGAACACCAAATGTTTCGATTGAAAAAATATTTGTCTAACGTTAACCTGTAAAAAACAACTCGGTATCGTAGTGTTTAGAGTTTAATAGCTTTTGGAAACAATTTTTTTTCTATTAACAGTTGTCATTTAAAACTATTTTTCACAACAATCAACTTTAGCCCTATTTGTACATAATGAGTGAATTAACTTTCTGCTAATGGTTTTGGTGGTGAAACATTTATACACTTCACATGTCTAATGGATTTGATCTAGGTCGAGGCTGTAGACAAGGCTACCTCCTATCTCCACATCTCTTTATCTGTTATGTATTGCGATGACACGTAATAAGGGATACTTATTAGGATACTAATTGTAGAATATTGTAACTTGGTTCACTGCATGTGAGTCAAATAATGTAATACTGGTATAAAAACTATCCCACATTAAGATCGTCGACGTTCCCACACCTTTATGTTTCTGCCATGTTCAAGTCCATAAAAGTTTTCAGCGTCAAGAGCAAATCTAACTATGAGCAAGAGCGTGCGATCCAAAATTATTTTTTCCCATATGTTTGTACTGTCGTTTTCCACAAATCATCATTGGTCAACAACTTGCTCATATTCAACGCCCTACCGAAAACCTCTCAAATCAGCCGTGCCGACACATTTGAATCTAATATATTCATTGAGTGTTGTTTTGTTACAAGTTCAAAACGTGCATATCTTGGAGTTGTGTCTGATAAGTTCCATATGGATTTCTATATGTTTTGCATATTTCTTAAAGTATTTACTAAGACAGTAGTGCCATCAACATACCATGACTGTCCATTCTTTTGCGCAGGGAAGCGCCATAAAATCAAAAGAAAAATGCTCATGACACGAATGAGAAAGGTGCACTGAAACGAGTAAAGGCTCGCCTCAGCTTGATGTGAGAGGGAAGCCCGAAGTGATGCCGGTTCTAAACGCATACAAATTTAATGAATCTGGAATTCGAACACTGGAACGTCAAAGGGACGCGTCTCTGCACAGCGAATTGTGGCACCTTAGACGACAGGGCCATTCGTACCGAATACGATATTATAAATTGAAAGGTTAAATAAACTTTACCACTTTAGAAATGAAATTCAAAATCATTAAAAACACAAGTTCAAACTAAATCAATGCAAAACACATCAACCAAACACACAACGAAAATGCGAAAAAGTGAACAACACATGCATCTTTGGGCAGCCGAAACTACACGCACAAAGACGGTATATAAATGATACGGACGACATGTCGGACGCTCACACTGATAGAAAAAAAACATGAATGCCACAACGCGAGGGGGGCCTGGTTATGATACTGGTGGGAGCCACCCATTGCTGGGAAGTTTGGTTGCTCTCGTGTTGATGTAACTAACCTGATTCAATGTTGCATACAGACCGAGCAGACATCAGACAGGCCAGAAACGGGCAGAGCCAGGGTAACTATGCCCAATGAAGACTGGTGCTTGTGACTTTTGCATCTCCGGAATCGCTTCCTGACAATGACGTCATCAGCCATTAGGGCATATGGTTAGTCGACAAACATTTGTTCAAGGAATTAGGGCTTACAGACCTTACAGAGGACAGTTATTGACAGGGCAACATCGTCGTCAGACATTGAAATGGGCCCGGAATTTACGTCGTTGACTGCCAGAGAGTCGTCTTCACTGATGGAAGCTGGTTGCGTTTAGGAGGGGTTCTTAGGGGTGGAGAGGGATTTGTGGACACGAGGGAGCTGGTCATCGTTAAAAGAAATCTGACAGCTCTGCGTTAGATAGATGACATTCTTCGTCCGATTGTCCTACTATTTCTACAACAGCTGCCACGTGGTGTCCTTTATTAGCTAGACAACGACAGACCCTATACAGCCCAAATCGTACAGAACTGCCTTGCAGCTGTTAAATTGTTTAAAGTTAGTTCATAAGTATAACGAGATTTCGCGAGAGCGAGACTCCTTTCAACCTGCCAGCGCCCAGCATGTGATCGCATTTGATGTCGCCAGGGTAACATATAACTGGTACTTAATGCTCTAAGTGATAGTATACAATGTATGTGACGTATGGGATGTAGGTTGGTGGGGGAATGGCGGTTAGACATTAGTCTGGTTGAGAGTGCTGCTGTTTGCGCACGTACATGTCTTGTTATCAAATATATATCCGAATAAGCAACCTTGACCCAAGATATTTTCATTGTGTCGTCTGGGTCATATTCCGATCTAACACAGCCAACAACGTCAACGTGTTGCCGTGACCTGTCCCTTTTAGAACACCTATGGGATGTCATGGATCGTCGTGTTCGACAGCGACCACATCCTCCAACCAGCCGACATTACTGGTTCAGGCACTGCCAGAAAATTGTGGACGTATCCCACCTGACGTTATCAGGCTACTGACTTTTTTCTGTGTATCGGGGAGTTGGTTTCGTGTCTTGTTGAAGGGAGTGGTCATACACGCTATTAATGTGACGTATCATTGAACTTGAGCGATTTTAGATATTTGTGCCCTTTGTGCATTACATTGTAAGCATGTTTTTGCTACAACACCTCAATTCGGACAGCTGTCATGCCAATATTGAATGTTGTATGACTGTCATTTTAAATAATGATGTCGATTTAGATCTTTTCAAAAAAAATTACTTCATGCATCTATCTTTTGTGTTTTCTGTTAATTTTAAGTCCTGGCTGGAGGTCCATACCTGTTCGTGTACGTCATGTATCATTGTACCATTGTCGTGGACAAACTGTGTGTGTTGCTACATCAAACTGAGACTGTGAAATTTGTACCTTACGTACAATGAACAAGATGTCTTTGTTGGTTGTTTGACGTTCATAAATGTCCACATTCCTACAAGACAAACACATCAACGCACTGACACTAAAGATCGATCAAGCAGATGAAGCGTATATTTATAAAAATATTTATTCAGATATTCTCATGTTTATATCCATACATGCATTAGCATACTCACAAATAGTATACATAACCTAATAATACTTCTAAGAACGTACATGATACAATATTTTGTCTACACTCATGTAATGTCTTCTCAACAACTGGTAGGAATACGATGGACGGGTTGGCATTGTGTTGATGGTGTATACTCAATGTTATACATCAGAAAATAAATACGGCCACGCCATAGTCGCCTAGGATACTTTAGACAATATTATGACGCGGCATGTTTCTATAACAAGCGTACGCCATCCTAACGGTTTTTTTTTTATATTACTAATAGGTCGCTTTCAAACATTGACTTTTTAAAGCTAGAAATTAATTGAACTTTAATCGTACACATGGGATAACTTACAGACGAAACTTGGCGACCCATCGAGCTATGTGTACCAGCTGCATCGTGGACTATATCAACTTTAATAAAACATTTACTTAGGCGATATGTGAGGTGAAGAGGAAGCTGTGAAGAAGAAGGTAGGTAAAGTCGCTTGTTTGTTTCTCCACATCTTCCCGAGGCAAGAGAGTTAATTGACTATAAAAGTCCAGTTTCCACCCTTGCCGAACTAGTCTGGTATTAAGGAGTTACATTTTGGCTGGGCTAACGAGTCTATATGTAGCAGGGCGTGGAGTCATTCATGTTTGAATCAAATGCACGTTATACGAGAGATGGAATCTGATTGATCCACAGATATTTAGAAGGGACATAACTCGTAATAACCACTGGTGGCACTACGATCGAGCCTAGGAATTGCAGCCTAGTTCGGTAAGGGTGGAAGCTGGACTTTTAAAGTCAGTTAACTCTCTTGCCTCGGTGGCCAATGGTGGCCTGATGATTTTGATTACGTTAAAGACATACAGAGACAATGTCCTCGTGTGGACTTGGATAAATATGGACACTCAAGAATGAGTCCAATGAAAATGTGGCTGTGCACATTGATAAGGCGTGGTCGTGAAAAGTTCCGGCAGTCGTGCATAGGTCTGCCAGTAGGTGAACGGCATGCACCTGAAGCCACAGACTGCGTAGGGTCCACAAGTATTTGTATCCCAAGCAACATATGATATTTTAAGTACTGTCATATTTTGCAGCACCAGCGATAAGATGCAATTATTTCGAAGGGGCATGACTCATGTTATGAGCTCTTGGCAGGATGTCAGTAATATGTAGTTTTTTCCCAGTCGGGTGAGACGGCGAGAATGTCTTTGTGTGATGTGACGGGCGGACAAACCAAGCCGTCACCCTCACAGTAACAGAGTAGGATGGAGACAGGGTAATCATATTGTGAGCACTTGTCAGCCAGGGAAGCCAGTCGCTCAGCCACTAAGATAGACTCAGTGTGATGAGACACAGAGACATAAGAACAGAGACGTGCTGTATGTGTGCGGCGTCTGTGCACGTCTCCTCCACGGTGGAGGGCCTGTAGTGGAGGATCCAGTCGTCCACGATCTCCTCCAGAATAGTGAGAGGCATAGGGCCGTTCTCCAGCACCACGGAGTGGAATTCCCGGATATCAAACAGCTCACCTGGAATCAGTATTCATATAGACTTTTAATAGGTACTTCCTGAGGGTGCAAGCTTCAGATAATTTATTTCTGCTTTAGTCAATTGTTTTCACTTGTTATATTTACATAATATACCTTTCTTTATTTGTTCAAAGTAAAACCATTGCAATTATCACTTAACAATTAACTAGCTGCTAAATGACAAATCCTAAGTTGGTCAAACGTTGTAGTCTCGTGGGTCGTTTCCTTAATCCTTCCTTTTCTTGCAAGATTCGGAGCAGCAATCATGTTTTAGAAAACAGATAAGCATTGGTCAGGTCCATCACGTGTTACATATTCCTTACCCAATGCATCTGGTGTAGACGCACCAGGTTTCCCCTGTTATGTCCTTACCCAATGCATCCTGTGTAGAAGGTGCAGCTTCCCCCCCTTGTTATGTCCTTACCTAATGCATCCTGTGTAGAAGGTGCAGGTTCCCCCTTGTTATGTCCCTACCTAATGCATCCTGTGTAGAAGGTGCAGGTTCCCCCTTGTTATGTCCCTACCCAATGCATCCTGTGTAGGAGCAGCTTCCCCCCCTTGTTATGTCCTTACCTAATGCATCCTGTGTAGAAGGTGCAGGTTCCCCCTTGTTATGTCCCTACCTAATGCATCCTGTGTAGAAGGTGCAGGTTCCCCCTTGTTATGTCCTTACCTAATGCATCCTGTGTAGAAGGTGCCCCTTGTTATGTCCTTACCTAATGCATCCTGTGTAGAAGGTGCAGGTTCCCCCTTGTTATGTCCTTACCTAATGCATCCTGTGTAGAAGGTGCAGCTTCCCCCCCTTGTTATGTCCTTACCTAATGCATCCTGTGTAGAAGGTGCAGGTTCCCCCTTGTTATGTCCTTACCCAATGCATCCTGTGTAGAAGGTGCAGCTTCCCCCCCTTGTTATGTCCTTACCTAATGCATCCTGTGTAGAAGGTGCAGGTTCCCCCTTGTTATGTCCCTACCTAATGCATCCTGTGTAGAAGGTGCAGGTTCCCCCTTGTTATGTCCTTACCTAATGCATCCTGTGTAGAAGGTGCCCCTTGTTATGTCCTTACCTAATGCATCCTGTGTAGAAGGTGCAGGTTCCCCCTTGTTATGTCCTTACCTAATGCATCCTGTGTAGAAGGTGCAGCTTCCCCCTAGTTATGTCCTTACCCAATGCATCCTGTGTAGAAGGTGCAGGTTCCCCCTTGTTATGTCCTTACCTAATGCATCCTGTGTAGAAGGTGCCCCTTGTTATGTCCTTACCTAATGCATCCTGTGTAGAAGGTGCAGGTTCCCCCTTGTTATGTCCTTACCTAATGCATCCTGTGTAGAAGGTGCAGCTTCCCCCTAGTTATGTCCTTACCCAATGCATCCTGTGTAGATGGTGCAGGTTCCCCCTAGTGATGTCCTTACCCAATGCATCCTGTGTGGATGGTGCAGGTTCCCCCTAGTTATGTCCTTACCCAATGCATCCTGTGTGGATGGTGCAGGTTCCCCCTAGTTATGTCCTTACCTAATGCATCCTGTGTAGAAGGTGCAGGTTCCCCCTTGTTATGTCCTTACCTAATGCATCCTGTGTAGAAGGTGCAGCTTCCCCCCCTTGTTATGTCCTTACCCAATGCATCCTGTGTGGATGGTGCAGGTTCCCCCTAGTTATGTCCTTACCCAATGCATGCTGTGTAGAGGTGCAGGTTCCCCCTTGTTATGTCCTTACCTAATGCATACTGTGTAGAAGGTGCAGGCCCCCCTTGTTATGTCCTTACCCAATGCATCCTGTGTAGAAGGTGCAGCTTCCCCCTTGTTATGTCCTTACCTAATGCATCCTGTGTAGAAGGTGCACGTTTCCCCTTGTTAAGTCCTTACCTAATTGATCTTGTGCTCTCTTCCGTAACTCTTTTATTTTGATTTCGCCAATCTTGTATGCGCATGCCTGTCCTGGCCACGTGATGTATCGGTCGACCTCTATCGTCATTTCCACCCGGGAGAAGGATGTGTAGTTGAGCATGTACTGGATCGCGTCTTCGCGGTTCCACCTGGCAGAACACCGTCAGGAATCAATACAAGTGTCTCGAGTGAGTGAGTGAGTGAGTGAGTGAGGTGGGCATAACTGTGTGTCAGCTGGATATGGGAGACCACACAAAATAACGCAGGTCTTAGATGTCAATACTTTGGTAATATGGTGCTGACAGACCATGGATTGTTATCGAGGCGAAGTAGGGTTCCTACCATGACCAGAGTTTCCTGAGGCGACAAGGGACGTGCACATACACACACGCTTTACGTACATATACATACGCTTTAGATTAATGGGGTATCGATGACCCATCGGTTTCATAATTACCTAACTTACAATCGATCTACCCTTGATTGTTTGGAAGTATGAAACCACCTTATGTATGCTTGATTGACATCAATGAAAGAAACCACAGCTTTGCATGACATTTGTATTGATACAGACGTTAAAGGTCTGAGACAGGATATGCAATGGATTTCGACGTCTTACCCTGAGTTGAGTGCACAATTACACAATGCCGTCATGTTTGAAGAATGAAACGTGAACTGGACTCTTCAACTTACCCATAATAATGCAAGCCTGTATCCACGACCAGTCTGCAAGCCCGGAATATTTCTAGACTGTATCGGCCCATGCTGAAACACAGAGTACGCTCTGAAGGAAATCATCAGTACTGGTCACTGCCGTCGGTGTAACAGCTGAACACCAGAAGCAGTAAACTGGTCAGTCCAGAGGAAAGTAAAATACATACAATTAGTGAATGTACTCACACGACCGGAAGGAAACACATTTGGTCGTCTTACTCACGGTTCAAAATGACAGAGAGGTACATACATTGGATGCTTTTACTCAGAGTCCACTAAGAGTAGGAGGCACTTACATTTGGTCGTCGTACTCGCAGTGCAAGAGGAGAGGAAGGTACACACATTGGATGCTTGTACCCTGAGTCCACTAAGAATAGGAGGTACTTACATTTGGTCGTCGTACTCACAGTACAAGAGGAGCGGAAGGCACATACATTGGATGCTTGTACCCTGAGTCCACTAAGAATAGGAGGTACTTACATTTGGTCGTCGTACTCACAGTGCAAGAGGAGAGGAAGGCACATACATTGAATGCTTGTACCCAGAGTCCACTAAGAATAGGAGGCACTTACATTTGGTCGTCGTACTCACAGTGCAAGAGGAAAGGAAGGTACATACATAGTTCAGTAGGAAACGGAGATACATACAGTTGGTGGGAATACTCACAGTTCACGGTCGTGTTGATAGAGATTTAGCTCTTCTCCGAGAGATTCAGCGTACAGTGCCCAGCCCTGTGGTAACAACAACAGTTGTGTTTACTGTCGCCTGACCCTTACAACACTAACGTCTCTATATATAGTTTACCCTTTGTGTAACAAGCGCTTCACTCTTACAGTACTGCCCTCTATATAGTTATACCCTTTGTGTAACAAGCGCTTCACCCTTACAGTACTGCCCTCTATATAGTTATACCCTTTGTGTAACAAGCGCTTCACCCCTATAGTACTGCCCTCTATATAGTTTTACCCTTTGTGTAACAAGCGCTTCACCCTTACAGTACTGCCCTCTATATAGTTATACCCTTTGTGTAACAAGCGCTTCACCCCTATAGTACTGCCCTCTATATAGTTTTACCCTTTGTGTAACAAGCGCTTCACCCTTACAGTACTGCCCTCTATATAGTTTTACCCTTTGTGTAACAAGCGCTTCACTCTTACAGTACTGCCCTCTATATAGTTATACCCTTTGTGTAACAAGCGCTTCACCCTTACAGTACTGCCCTCTATATAGTTTTACCCTTTGTGTAACAAGCGCTTCACTCTTACAGTACTGCCCTCTATATAGTTATACCCTTTGTGTAACAAGCGCTTCACCCTTACAGTACTGCCCTCTATATAGTTATACCCTTTGTGTAACAAGCGCTTCACCCCTATAGTACTAACCTCTATATAGTTTCACCCTTAGTTTTGGGGAAATCTGTCAACCCAAACAAGTTTCAGTGGATTGATCATCCACTTGGTTGATGAGGTCTTAAAATCCTCATTTGACTGACCACCTAAACCAGTGAGAGTAATTGAGCGAACTTTGCAAAGATAATGCTTTAGATTACTCAATATGTTAATTGTACATCATGTCTGCGGTAGTTTTAAAGGTACAGTAACACGTAAAGGTGTTGGCGTCCTACCTCCACATAGGCTGTGTAGAAGGGGAAGTGGAACGGCACCTCATAGTACCGAGAAAACTCCGTGTTGCGCCGGAAACTAGGCAGGCTTGCTTTCAGCCCGTAGCTAGCCTGTAATTAGAGAAAGTATATCCAGTATTTCACGCAGATATATGTGTGGGTCTGTTAGTTTATGTTTAGTCGAGGAAAAGGCCATCGCTGTATTACACAAATGTGTTGAAGCCATGTCATATTGGAGAGAGAGAGGGTAATACTTCTACGTTAATTCAAGTTACTTTGTCCCAGGAACATTGAATGATATATATACATTGCAAGATTTCCAATAGTACATGGATCAGAGGGGGGCATCAGCTGATTAAATTCATAACGAAATGGTTAACATAAAACCTTTGACAAATATATTTTGGATTAATGGCTTTATAAGCATTCCAGCAGTGTAACAATCACATCATTCACACATTCGCAGTTCTCACGTTTGCCGAATATATCTTCCTGTTTCTTTTTAATGGGTGTAAACTACATGTAATCAGAGCCAGGACTGAAACAGTTATAACTTTAAAGTACAGTTCAGACCAGCAGGTTAGTTTATAAAGAATATACCTATTTGTTTTGGCGCCCTGAAGGAGCGCATCGTGCCAGTCATGCTGGCATATTGTCTTCACGCAAACTTCGTGAGGGTTTATGTGACATAAATCTATGGAGAGCTGGTAACCAGGACCCACTGGTCATTGGTTCGAATCCCAGTTTCAGTCTGATTGTATTCTAACTGTTCTATTAAAAAAAGAAGATCTGCGTCACTTTTGGATTCCTGAACATTAAGCTGACACGCCGTTATGTAACGGTAATTTTGATCAAAGCACCATTATACTTGCCGATAATACTAGCTAAGCTGACATTTTTGAATGTCTGGGATTTTGTTTCAGTGCCTACTGTTATATCAATAGATAATGTGTAATGCCGACCACAGGTGTCGTGTGTAGTCCGTGCGATGTATATTACCTGAAGATGATGGCCAGGTATCGACTCATGCAGCGTGATAGGCACCATGACGTAGGTTCCCCTGCATCAACATGGAGGACACAGTTAGACCCGTGAGGTATAATAATTCAAGATAGACTACAGTCAGAACGGTTAGAGCGATGACGCATGATATATCAAGGTCGACTACAGACTAAACGCTCAGAGCCATGCAGTATGAACGGTTAGAGCCATGACGTAGATGACATATGCCAATATAGAACACAAGGACGTATAGTCCTGCGTCAACATAGAAAAAAATGTCTAGAATCATAAAGTGGGTCCCCTGTGTCAACATAGAAAACGCGACTAGGAACATAAAGTAGGTCCTTTGTGTCAACATAGAAAACACGACTAGAATCATAAAGTAGGTCCTTTGTGTCAACATAGAAAACACGACTAGAATCATAAAGTAGGTCCTTTGTGTCAACATAGAAAACACGACTAGAATCATAAGGTAGGTCCTTTGTGTCAACATAGAAAACACGACTAGAATCATAAAGTAGGTCCTTTGTGTCAACATAGAAAACACGACTAGAATCATAAAGTAGGTCCTTTGTGTCAACGTGGAAAACACGACTAGAATCATAAAGTAGGTCCTTTGTGTCAACATAGAAAACACGACTAGAATCATAAAGTAGGTCCTTTGTGTCAACATAGAAAACACGACTAGAATCATAAAGTAGGTTCTTTGTGTCAACATGGAAAACACGACTAGAATCATAAAGTAGGTCCTTTGTGTCAACATAGAAAACACGACTAGAATCATAAAGTAGGTCCTTTGTGTCAACGTAGAAAACACGGATAGAATCATAAAGTAGGTCCTTTGTGTCAACATAGAAAACACGACTAGAATCATAAGGTAGGTCCTTTGTGTCAACATAGAAAACACGACTAGAATCATAAAGTAGGTTCTTTGTGTCAACATGGAAAACACGACTAGAATCATAAAGTAGGTCCTTTGTGTCAACATAGAAAACACGACTAGAATCATAAAGTAGGTCCTTTATGTCATAATAGAATACAGATCAAATTAGTGTTCAAGACTAAGTTTCTTAATATAGATTAAGAAAGCTACGTCATTGCTTCCACTCCTAATATCAATAATGTTGGACGATTGAGTCAACAGAATTGATCATGTACACCGGGCGAGGTGGAAACATGACATTATCAACATCAAGAAAGAGTGGACAGATGATGTTCATATAACGTTATCGAGGAGAGCGTCTTGCCAGTGGATGCTAAAAGAACTAGCTAGTTATACATACGTTTCTTGTGGTCGATACAGATTGACGAGGAAAATACCGGGTCTTGAGCCATCCTCGGATCCAGAGATGTACTGTCCCCCTGGGCCATCATACGGCATGGGCTCTACTCTAAAACAAACCCGTTATGAAGTGCAACCATAAAGTCTCAACCATACACGTGGAATACTCGTCTGTTTGTGCTTTAGTAGTAGTCGGCAGATTACGTACACTGCGTTTACGAAATGGCTTTGAAGTGTGATACAATTTATAAGAAAATGGCAAGTATACATGTATCACCTTCTAATTATAGGCAACTTAAACAACTTACTTTACTGGTAGATTAGGCAGATTATTGAACACTTCAGGCAGCCTTGGCTTCACTCTTTCATTTACAATTTTCTGGTATGCTTCCAGTAGTTCCTCCTGTGAGAAACAGAACAACGAGGCTGGAACTAGATTATGAAATCATGGAGAAATACATTAAATGGTAACCTTGAAACAGTATGATCTGTAGGATATTCCTAACCAATCGTACCTCTGTTTCCATATGTAACGACGTGTCGTTCTTCATCATCGCAAAGTACTCTGCAACAGATCCTTTGAAATTCTGCTTGTCCATGATCTGGAGCAGAAAACATTTTATAAAAGGCTCAATATCAGAGTGTTATTTGGTTCAGTGGACTAATATTCATTTCAGGTACGATACCCAATGTCACTTTTCGACAACAAAACAAGAAAGCATCTTTCCTCTCTGTACCTCCCATGCCCATAATATGTTAGCACCTCTCCTCCAACCCATGTTGTGACACCTCACCTTCTACCTCAGCCTCACTCCCCACAACCCATGCTGTCACACCTCACCTTCTACCTCAGCCTCACTCCCCTCCAACCCATGTTGTCACACCTCACCTTCTACCTCAGTCTCACTCCCCTCCAACCCATGCTGTCACACCTCACCTTCTACCTCAGTCTCACTCCCCTCCAACCCATGTTGTGACATCTCACCTTCTACCTCAGCCTCACTCCCTCCAACCCATGTTGTGACACCTCACCTTCTACCTCAGCCTCACTCCCCACAACCCATGCTGTCACACCTCACCTTCTACCTCAGCCTCACTCCCCTCCAACCCATGTTGTCACACCTCACCTTCTACCTCAGTCTCACTCCCCTCCAACCCATGTTGTGACATCTCACCTTCTACCTCAGCCTCACTCCCTCCAACCCATGTTGTGACATCTCACCTTCTACCTCAGCCTCACTCCCCTCCAACCCATGTTGTCACACCTCACCTTCTACCTCAGCCTCACTCCCCACAACCCATGCTGTCACACCTCACCTTCTACCTCAGCCTCACTCTCCTCCAACCCATGTTGTCACACCTCACCTTCTACCTCAGCCTCACTCCCTCCAACCCATGTTGTGACATCTCACCTTCTACCTCAGCCTCACTCCCTCCAACCCATGTTGTGACATCTCACCTTCTACCTCAGCCTCACTCCCCTCCAACCCATGTTGTCACACCTCACCTTCTACCTCAGCCTCACTCCCCTCCAACCCATGTTGTCACACCTCACCTTCTACCTCAGCCTCACCCCCCCCTACCCATGTTGTCACACCTCACCTCCTACCTCAGTCTCACTCCCCTCCAACCCATGTTGTGACATCTCACCTTCTACCTCAGTCTCACTCCCCTCCAACCCATGTTGTGACATCTCACCTTCTACCTCAGCCTCACTCCCTCCAACCCATGTTGTGACATCTCACCTTCTACCTCAGCCTCACTCCCTCCAACCCATGTTGTGACATCTCACCTTCTGCATCAGACCCACGATCCTCTCCACCTCCTGAAGTCCTATCTGGTGAACCGTCTCTGGGCTCATGTCTGTGGACAGATGCCATTCGAGGCACGCCTTGTAATAGTCCAGTCCGAAGTGAAGGGAACCCACACCCCATTTTGACCTCGTATTTGGGAAATACTCCTTCAGGAAGAGATATAAGAGTCATTATACACAATCTCTTTTAAACAGTTTATTGAAAATGACATCATTTAGAACACGCATGTTTGTAAAGTCACAGAATTGATAAGTAGACATTGATTCACCGAAGTGGTTGACAGCAGAGTAAACTCACTGTTTCCAGGAACGTCTTAAGGTCACGGAATGCTTGAAGTACACTTTGGATTGCAACGTGCGCTCTGTCTCTCATTTCCCTTCTGAAGAAATGAAGAAAATACATTTGATCATGCCTTCTTCACGTCACAACGGACGTATCTGCTAGAATACTCTTATATGATAGACAAATTGATATATGTTAGTTAAGCGACTATTCGTGGTGATTGAGTGGTATAGCAGCGTGTTCTTTTGTCTCGCAACTCGTGTATATTTGCATTTTGTCCCGCCGTTAACAAAATTGCTCCCGTGTAGATTATGGGCTGAATAGATGACCCAGAACTCAATGGTTCTTGCAATAGCCGACAAATTATGATCGGGTGATCATAATGTGTGGCTTACAGAGTTCCATCTCGCCGATTGGCAACCATCCACTAGAATGCCTAGCCTTTATTTACAGGCCACCACCATATAGCTGGAGAATTGCCGACAGAGGCGAAAATAACACTCACGTCCTCAATACACGTTTAATAAATCATCATGTATTTCTAACTGATAAATGTTTCTTGGATAAGGTCATTGACAGGCACTTGACTTACTTGACTTGTATATCTATTGGCAGTTCTTCGAGAAGAGCTGTGAATGGTTGGTAGAAGGCCGACTGTTCTGGGTCCACAAGCAGCCGCTCTATCTGCCCCGGCACACGATCCTGCAGGCAAATCCAGGAATTCTACACTCATGTCTGCACTTCCTTGTTCGACTGATCACAAATATACTTGTACATAGTTTACTGTCAGTGCCGGAGACGAGTGATATACAATTTACATCTTAGCTTATGTTTCTTAAAGGGTAAATAGTTATACTTGCCACTGACGCATTGTGTGATGTTCGGTTTATTGTCATTGCTGTTCTGTACAGCTCTTTATACTGGCTGAGCTGTAAAACACGATAGTACAAGTATGTTAAATTCATCTTCATGGGGGATGGCGGGGGGGGGGGGGGGGGGGGGGGGGGGGGGGGGGAAGGGGGGGCGCTTGGGTTTGCTCGTAACGCTGAAGGCCCGGGTTCGATCCCATCACGGGTACAAAGTGTGAAGCCCATTTCTGGTATCCCCCGCCTTTATATTCCAGAAATATTGCTAAAAGCGGGGTAAAACCATACTCACTCACTCATCTTGATGGCAATACATATATGAACAAGTAATGAGAGCTGTACAATATCAATATAAACTGACGTCCAAAAGAAACTTTACCAACTGAAAATATAAATTTCAGACAAAATATAAATTTTTTTTCGATGAAGTCTATCTAAAACACATAACCTAAATACAACAATAGTGTATGCCGAAAATGTTAATCGTCTGTTACATGTTTGCGAGAAAAGTGAAAAACACGTGCACCACGGACAACTGCAAATGCACGTGCGGGTAAGGGTATTAAACGACTGCAACGGCAAGTCAGACATCCACAGTGATAAAAACACATAAAAGAAATTCCACGACTCACAGTCGAACAACGTGAACGAGCCTTGGGTATGGTACAGATGGGAGCCACCCACGCCCATTTTGCACGAACCTTCGGTTGCTCCAGTGTTGCCGTTACCAACTTGATGCAACGTTACAGACATACAGGGCGGACCGCTGACAGGCCAAGAACAGGCAGACCCAGGGTGACCACGCCCCATGATGACCGGTACTTGCGTACCTTGCACCTCCGAAATCGTTTCCTGACAGTGACGTCATCGGCGACAAATGCCTTAGGTCACAGGGTTAGTCGACAGACAGTGGCCAGGAGACTCAGGGCTCATAGAATCAGGGCTTTTAGACCATACAGAGGACAGCCATTGACAGCGCAACATCGTCGTCTGCGATTAAGATGGGCCCGGACTGTACGACGTTGGCAACCATGTGACTGGCAGAGGGTTGTCTTCACTGACGAAAGTCGATTCTGTATGTTTAGGGCTGATGGAAGACACCATGTTTACCGCCGAAGGGGTGAAGGAACGGCGGCGTGTTGCGTGCAGGAGGTCGTGCCATATGGTGGAGGGAGTGTCATGGTGTGGGGAGGGATCTGTGGGCAGGAGAGGACACCGCTGGTCATCGTTGACGGAAACCTGACAGCTCAGCGTTACACGGATAACATTCTTCGTCCAGTTGTCCTACCATTTCTCCAACAGCAGCCACGTGTTGTCGTTTATGAGCATGACAACGCGAGAGCCTATACAGCCAGAATTGTCACTAAATTCCTCGCAGCCAACAACGTCAACGACCTGCCGTGGCCTGCACGCTCACCCAACATGTCCCCCATAGAACACCTCTTGGACTTGATGGATCGTCGTGTTCGACAACGACCACACTCTCCAGCCAACCGGCAAGAACTGATCTTGGCCCTCCAAGAAGAATGACGTCAAATCCCACGTGATCTCATCAGACGACTGACTTTTTCTGTGCGTCGAAGAGTTTTTGCGTGTATTGAGGCATTTTGGTGGTCACACACGCAACTAATGACTTGTTATTGAACGTGAGAGATGGTTTATGTACTCTGCCTATTGTCCATGATTCTGAAAGCTCGAGTTTTGTACCACACCCAACTTTGGGGGGCTCTGACGTCATTCTCGGTCGTGGTATGATTGTCATTTTCAGTGTTGATTATGTTGATATATTGATCTTCTCAATACACTTTACTTCATTCATGTATGTTTTGTTGTTTTTGAGCAAGAGTGATTTCAAACTCTGGTAAAGTTTCTTTTGGACGTCAGTTTATTTAAAGGATACAAAGACGTGATAATGAATTCAAACTATTACAGCTGAAAGAGGTTCATTTTGTTGAAAACTCTGTTTTTTCGTCATATAATAGAGAATCTAACCATATTAAATGTTTCCAATAATGGCATCGATTAAAAGATAAGATAACAAACGTTTCTTTTATGTCTGTTACCATGACATCAAACCTGGAATGGAGTGTTCTGAAGACGCGCGATGAAGTTCTCATAGTCCCCGCGTGTGAAGAAGGGTGTGGCCTCTACGTCGTGGACCGGGTCCAGGTGTATACCTTCCAGGAAGTTCAGAGGGTTTAGCGACCCGAATCTGTGGAGGGAACGTTTCACATAATCGTCATTGTATATATTTCGATATTATTACATACATATGTCTTCTGTCACGACCATCGAGTTTAGCAGCATTACTTGCAGGATATAGTAATTTTCCTGGTATACCATCCTCGTTTTGATGCTGATTCTGAATCTTTTGGAAAAACTCTAAACGTAAATACGTTAAATCTTAACTCACTCTCATTGATAAATCAGAGGTTTCAAATCACAATATAATCCATACAACCGATCGGATTTTAATCTCACTGCGAACGAATCTTTCTGTATAGCTTTGGGATACAACGCGCGTAGAATGTATCGTTTAGCACAATAAAAAAGTGCAGTACACAGTCTCTTTAATGAAGGTTCCGCATCGCATTCATTGTGGAAAGATATGTACTCCGGGAGAACAATTGGCGATCTGTCACTGGACATTATGCTTATGACTTATGACGCTCAAAGCTAGTTTTACATGCACCAAATTTGATGTCTCGCGGTAAAAATCAGCTGACAACAAAGTACATTAGTGGAATAGATTTAACACGAATGGCTTTGTACAAGTAGGGAACGTGATAAGCTTATTCCGAGGGAAGAAATACTGTGTCGGTGACGGAATGCCCAAGAATATACAGATACATGATATTATTGTGTGGGTACCGTGATGCCCAAGAATATACAGATGCATGATATTATTGTGTGAGTAACGGGATGCCCAAGAATATACAAATACATGATATTATTGTGTGAGTAACGGGATGCCCTAGAATATACAGACACACACTATTATTGTGTGAGTAACGGGATGCCCAAGAATATACAAATACATGATATTATTGTGTGAGTAACGGGATGCCCTAGAATATACAGACACACACTATTATTGTGTGAGTAACGGGATGCCCTAGAATATACAGACACACAATATTATTGTGTGGGTAACGGGATGCCCTAGAATATACAGATGCATGATATTATTGTGTGAGTAACGGGATGCCCAAGAATATACAGACACACACTATTATTGTGTGAGTAACGGGATGCCCAAGAATATACAAATACATGATATTATTGTGTGAGTAACGGGATGCCCTAGAATATACAGACACACACTATTATTGTGTGAGTAACGGGATGCCCTAGAATATACAGATACACAATATTATTGTGTGGGTAACGGGATGCCCTAGAATATACAGATGCATGATATTATTGTGTGAGTAACGGGATGCCCAAGAATATACAGACACACACTATTATTGTGTGAGTAACGGGATGCCCAAGAATATACAAATACATGATATTATTGTGTGAGTAACGGGATGCCCTAGAATATACAGACACACACTATTATTGTGTGAGTAACGGGATGCCCTAGAATATACAGACACACAATATTATTGTGTGGGTAACGGGATGCCCAAGAATATACAGATACACAATATTATTGTGTGGGTAACGGGATGCCCTAGAATATACAGACACATGATATTATTGTGTGGGTACAGTGATGCCCTAGAATATAAAGATACACACTTCTATTGTGTGGGTAACGGGAAGCCCAAGAATATACAGATACATGATATTATTGTGTGGGTACCGTGATGCCCTTGAATATAAAGATACACACTTCTATTGTGTGGGTAACTGGATGCCCAAGAATATACAGACGCGTGATATTATTGTGTGAATAACGGGATGCCCAAGAATATACAGATGCATGATATTATTGTGTGAGTAACGGGATGCCCAAGAATATACAGATACACGATATTATTGTGTGAGTAACGGGATGCCCTAGAATATACAGATACATGATATTATTGTGTGGGTAACGGGATGCCCTAGAATATACAGATACACAATATTATTGTGTGGGTAACGGGATGCCCAAGAATATACAGGTACACAATATTATTGTGTGGGTAACGGGATGCCCTAGAATATACAGATACATGATATTATTGTGTGGGTAACGGGATGCCCTAGAATATACAGACACACACTATTATTGTGTGGGTAACGGGATGCCCAAGAATATACAGGTACACAATATTATTGTGTGGGTAACGGGATGCCCTAGAATATACAGATACATGATATTATTGTGTGGGTAACGGGGTGCCCTAGAATATACAGGTACACAATATTATTGTGTGGGTAACGGGATGCCCTAGAATATACAGACACACACTATTATTGTGTGGGTAACGGGATGCCCTAGAATATACAGACACATGATATTATTGTGTGGGTAACGGGATGCCCTAGAATATACAGACACATGATATTATTGTGTGGGTAACGGGATGCCCTAGAATATACTGACACACAATATTATTGTGTGGGTAACGGGAGGCCCTAGAATATACAGACACACAATATAATTGCATGGGTAATGGGATGCCCTAGAATGTACAGATACACAATATTATTGTGTGGGTAACGGGAGGCCCTAGAATATACAGACCCATGATATTATTGTCTGAGTAACGGGATGCCCTCGAATATACAGACACATTATATATTATTGTCTGGGTAACGGAATGCCCTAGAAGATACAGACACGTGATATTATTTTGTAGGTAACGGGATGCCCTAGAAGATACAGACACGTGATATTATTTACTGGTCACGGGTGCCCTAGAATATACAGAGACACAAGTTGATGTGTTACAAGCCAACCTGCTCCACTTGAAGCCTTTTACGTAGGTGGTCAACACATCCTTGAAGATCCTGTAGTTGATCACGTCCGATTCACACAACTCGGCTGGGTCTATCTGCTCAAGGTCGAAGAGAAAGCTGTCCGCTATATTCTGGAACAATTGACATCGCAACGTCATGCAGTGTTCCATGGGTCATATTGTCATACGATAGTGTACAGATCAAGTAATATGACAGCGTGGACAGAAGACCCTTGCTGAGTAACGTATTCAGAATGTGTTAGCTAGCAAAAGTCACCTGCAAAGACATCTGGAGCCCCTACTTACATGCCTCTCTATCATCTGTGATACATTGAAAGACTGGAGCCTGTCGTTGAAGCGGTACGTCCCCACGTAGGTCGCGAACTGCGGGGAGTCCTCTAAGCGCCAGGCGTAGAAGTCCTTGAAGAGAGTGCTGAGGACCGAGCCGGCATCGCCTGAACACACGTAGTTTTTTTATTACATCGACATTAACTGCTAACAAGGTTTTCTGACCCAAGTATGAAAGGAACCGTGGATCTGAATATGTCAAAGACAATTCTATAAACAGTTTATGAAGCAGTAGTTCATATGTTATGTCCGCGTCGCTATCACTGCGCCACAACGTCACTGTTTCAATCTGCCACACAAACATATCATCAAATGTCACAATGTCACATCATACCACCACACTGTCACACACTCACACCGCCATATCACGAAACAATCACACAATCACACCGCCATATACCATCATACCTTCACAATGTCATATCATTACACAACCACACTGTCACACACTCACACCGCCATATACCATCAACTGTTACATTGTCCCATCATCACACTACCATACTATCACAGAATCACACCGACATACCATCAACTGTTACATTGTCCCATCATCACACTACAACACTGTCACAGAATCACACCGACATACCATCAACTGTTACATTGTCCCATCATCACACTACAACACTGTCACAGAATCACACCGACATACCATCAACTGTCACATTGTCCCATCATCACACTATAACACTGTCACAGAATCACACCGACATACCATCAACTGTTACATTGTCCCATCATCACACTACCATACTATCGCACAATCACAACGCCATATACCATCATACCGTCACATTGTCACATCTTTACACTGTCACACTATCATACACTCACACCGCCATACCACTAAACTGTCACACAATCACACTGACATACCATCATGCCGTCACATTGTCACATCATCACACTACCACACAATCACGCCGCCACACTCCCAAACTCAAATTGTCACCCCCATACTGCCACTGCACCACGCCACTACACTGTCACACCACTACACACCACACCGACACACTGTCACACCACTACACACCACACCGACACACTGTCCCACCGTCAAACTGTCACATCATCACACTGACACACCGCCACACTGACATATTGCCGCGCTGTCACACCGCCACACTGTCACACTGACACACTGACATACCGCCGCTCTGTCACACTGACACAACGCCGCACTGACACACCGCCACATTGTCACACCGCCACACTGACACACTGACACACTGTCACAACTCCACACTGACACACCGCCACTCAGTCACACCGCCACACTGTCACATCACCACACTGACACACCACCACACTGCCACAACGCCACACAACCACACTGTCTCACTACCACACTGTCATACTACCACACTGTTACACCACCACACTGACACACCGCCACTCAGTCACAACGCCACACTGTCACATCACCACACTGACACGCCACCACACTGTCACAACGCCACAACACCACACCGCAGAACAACCACAATGTCTAACTACCCCACTACCAAACTACCACATTGTTACGCCACCACACTGTCACACCGCCACACTGTCACACCACCACACTTTCACACCGTCATCCCGCTACTCACCTCGAATGTGCGTGTACTGGGTGAGGACAGACACCAGCAGGACAGACAGCAGTCTGTAAGGGAACAACAGAACATAAGGCTCACTGTATCTATCTCAATGTAAAGAATTCTAGCTTTGTTTTGGATACTTCTCAACAATAACATGTCATCATTTTAAATTTTACCCATATCCCGCAAGTTGTTTTTGATATTTTTGTACCGCTTTGATAGGTTCACATGCGGTCTTAGATGGTTTGTTTGGGTTAGACTGTGTAATCTACAAACCTACTTGGATTCTCGCCAAGTGATTCACTCCGAATAGAATCTGGTATGCTTGTTCTACATTCCCGTCTATATATAAGTGAATGTTGCTGTAACTTATGTAGCTTACAGTGCGTTGAGGTAATCTGACTCCCCATCAAAGTTAGGAAACGCCCTGGACCCTCGCCTGGAGTGGAAGTCAGTGCTCCCGATCTCTCTCCTTCCTTCCCTTGTCCGTCTCTTACAGGTGCAGTAAGTCGTACCTGGTGTAGTGCGTACATGCGTAGATTTGTCAACTTCACATTCAAACTTTAGATGATGTTTTTAGATTAGATGGAACCCTGGACTGATTCCAGGGCCCACTTGCACAAAGCGATCTTAGCGCTAAGATGATCTTAACTCCCATACTTTAACATAGGCTTACAATAGTCGTAGCGCTAAGATCGCTTTGTGCAAGTGGGCCCTGGTCGAGGACTACACACCATCCTATAGTGTATACTAGATCTCTCTCAGTGGAGGTTACAGACCCCATAATGGAGAAAGGAGGCGCGTGATAGATCTTACACAATCGAGGTTACAGACCCCGTAATAGGGTAAAAGAGGCGCATGACAGATCTTACACAATCGAGGTTATCGACCCCGTAATAGGATAAAAAAGGCGCATGACTGATCTTACACAATCGAGGTTACAGACGCCACAATATGGTAAAAAAAGGCGCACGGCAGATCTTACACAATCGAGGTTACAGACCCCGTAATAGGATAAAAAGACGCATGACAGATCTTACGAAGTCAAGGTTACAGACGCCACAATAGGGTAAAAAAGGCGCAAGACAGATCGTACACAATCGAGGTTACAGACCCTGTAATAGGATAAAAAAGGCTCATGACAGATCTTACGAAGTCAAGGTTACAGACACCACAATAGGGTAAAAAAGGCGCAAGACAGATCGTACACAATCGAGGTTACAGACCCCGTAAGAGGATGAAAAAAGGCCCTTGAAAGATCTTACATAGTCGAGGTTACATACCCCGTAATAGGGTAAAAAAGGCACATGAAAAATCTTACACAATCGAGGTTACAGACCTGTAATAGAGGAAAGGAGGCGCCTGATAGATGGATAACTAGGATTATTGCAGACCCCGTCAATGGAAGAAATGTGTGATAAATCTCGGATACAAAGGTACATTTATCAGGTTTAAGCTTTATGTGATCTACACTTCACACAGCAATTATCTGGTATGATCTAGCTGTCTCATAGATGTTATCTGGGGTAGGCAAGGATTGTATGATCTAGCTGTATCATAGATGTTATCTGGGGTAGGCAAGCTTGTAAGATCTAGCTGTACCATAGATGTTATCTGAGGTAGGCAAGGATTGTTGTATCATAGATGTTATCTGGGGTAGGTAAGGATTGCATGATTTTGCTGTATCTTAGCAGAGACCATCTGTTATATGGTCTCTGGTAAGTGAGTTGGGTTTAACGCCGCTTTTAACAGTATTCCAGTTATATCACGGCATGTCAGCTTAATGTGGGAGGGAAGGCCGAAGTGATGCAGGTCTCAGACGTTTACCTCTTCGGTGAAACCCACGAGCACGGGTATGGTGCTGACAAACCTAGAAACATAATCGGGGCGAACCGGGATTCTAAATCACAATCATAGGTTTCTGGCGTGCCCAAGGGACGCAACTCTGCACAGCGAATCGCGGCGCCTTAGACGACTGGGCCACCCGTGCCCCTCAGTTGATCTGAGATGACTTCACTGTATATAATCGATGTGTATAATGTGTGTGTTTAAGAGTCGTTCATTTCTCGCGTAGCTGTAAAACAACGTCTTTCCCATCATCGTTGTGTTTCTCCATGTTCACCTGCAATAGTTCAGCCTTCCAGTTTGATTTAGAGCAGAACGTATAACCTCACTTCCGAAACAAGGCAACATCACCTGTTTAAGCCCATCCATTGACATACAACACTAGGGGTCGAAGACCTTCTGGCATACGTTCTTACAACGCTCTTCAGATGCATGCATCATCGTGGTTCGTCTGAAAATACTGGTGCTTTCACCAGGGGGTCCCTCCGTCTGCCTGGGACCTGAGTCAATGTTTGGAGGACCTTTACGACATGAACAGATAACCGCATTTTATCCATTACACATACAAGCGCTTGTTACGTGTTAGCATGGGGTTCAACGGGATGTCGAAGATTATGTTCAGCAGAAACAAGTAATCTGTAAGGAAAACAAACATATTCCCATTCCTAAATATCCAGAGTACACAACGACCGCGTGTTCTATTAAATGTGTCTGGTATAAAGTAGAGTTTACCAGACTGGCGGATGTTCACACATGAATCAAGCTTGTTCCGCACTGGCTGCTGTACCACACGCAAACCTTGTGCAACTGTGTGGATAGAGTGAAGGCAATGACATAATCCTTGACTACCCCATATAACATCTATGATACAGCTAGATCATACAATCCTTACCTACCCTACATCTATGATACAGCTAGATCATACAATCCTTGCCTACCCCAGATAACATCTATGATACAGCAAGATCATACAATCCTTGCCTACCCCAGATAACATCTATGATACAGCTAGATCATACAATCCTTACCTACCCCAGATAACATCTATGATACAGCTAGATCATACAGCCCTTGCCTACCCCAGATAACATCTATGATACAGCTAGATCATACAATCCTTGCCTACCCCAGATAACATCTATGAGACAGCTAGATCATACAATCCTTGCCTACCCCATATAACATCTATGATACAGCTAGATCATACAATCCTTGCCTACCCCAGATAACATCTATGATACAGCTAGATCATACAATCCTTGCCTACCCTAGATAACATCTAAGATCAGAGACCATATAATCTATTATATGGTCTCTGCCCTTACTTACTCAGATCAACTGAACAGACACGCCCAACCCGTTGGGATACAGGGTTACAATAGATCCTCAACAGACACTTTGTAAGAGGAGATAATAACTGTGAGACAACAGTACATATTCTGCATGGTTACCTTGGGGGCAATGATATACTGGGAACATAACACACTTACTTAGCAATGCACTATTAACACAAGACAGTTTCCATATCACGTCTATGTATAAACCATGTGATGTGTACTGATACACCATCTTTCTAGAGAGAGTGAGTGAGTATGGTTTTACGCCGCTTTTAGCAATATTCCAGCAATATCTCGGCTGGGGACACCAGAAATGGGCTTCACACATTGCACCCATGTCGGGAATCGAACCAGGGTCTTCGGCGTGACGAGCGAACGCTTTAACCACTAGGCTACCCGACCGCCCCCATCTTTCTAGAACGCGAGTTGATGGTTGTATGTTTTTAACGGTTTATATGGATATATAGATGTTTTCCTTGCTTATGTGTTTCCTATATTAATGTATGTTTCCTATATTTATATGTTTACTCTGATTACATATGCTTATGTGTTTCCTGCGTTTATATATGCATCCTTTATGTAAGTATGTTTCCTCTGTTTATATATGGGGGCGGTCGGGTAGCCTAGTGGTTAAAGCGTTTGCTCGTCACGCCAAAGACCCGGGTTCGATTCCCGACATGGTTACAATGTATGAAGCCCATTTCTGGTGTCCCCCGCCGTGATATTGCTGGAATATTGCTAAAAGCGGCGTAAAACCATACTCACTCACTCTGTTTATATATGTGTCCATGGTACGAGATGTTTTCTATTCATAAGCACCCAGTGTTTCCAGTGTTAATACATGTTTTTCTATGTAATTCTGTTTTGTACGTTTATGTGTATGTTCTGTGATAATGATGATGAAAGCTCTGTTTTAGCTATTTCCTGTTTATATATTTTTTTATGTCTATAGATTTATTTCTAAATGCATAGATGCTTGCTATTGATTATAAATTTACGGTGTGTAGATGTTTTCTAACAGTAATACCCTTCCGCTATTCAATCGTGACGCTTCATCTGTGAGTGAGTGAGTGAGTGAGTATGGTTTTACGCCGCTTTTAGCAATATTCCAGCAATATCACGGCGGGGGACACCAGAAATGGGCTTCACACATTGTACCCATGTCGGGAATCGAACCAGGGTCTTCGGCGTGACGAGCGAACGCTTTAACCACTAGGCTACCCGACCGCCCCTTCTTCATCTGTGAATATGTATGGGAATTTGCTAGTTCACTATAGTGAGGGTAGACGATCTCTGCTGCCTGTCATGGGGAACAAGGGTTTCATGTGCATATGGTGATAACATGTCGGTTCACTCAGTGCATCAGCGTGTGTGAGTGCTCCCGTCCTCGGAAACATGCCGTGAGCTGGACCTGTTCTGGTTGGTGCAGAGCATCACTAGATTACTGGCTTAATTACCTTAGGTTCGAGCGCCATGCTGTGGATTACGTGTTACATGGTGGCCGTGTTGTTGTTGGCTCGGGTTTACTGGGGAGTGTTTGTGACATATGGATACACTTTGTTCAGGAAGCAGTTTCTGATGTTTTCTTTACATTTGCAAAGTAAACATGAAAGTCTTTCTTGTTTCGATCCTTGTGCTGAGAAAGTGCGTCTTAGATACTGGAACGAACTCTAATTAGAAATTCACAGTAATCTCAGAAGAGTGGTATTGCTTAGGAATGTTTACATTTTCAAAATAGATAGAACGTCTACACAATTATTCACCAAACAACGAGCTTGCCTCTCACCAAGTTGATAGATGTAGAAATAATTCATATATTTTACTTTATTAATTGTGAAGATAATACATAATATGTTATTTCCCCATGCCAGCAAATAAGAAGTGCGGCGATAGAGCATAACACAATCAAGATCATTGAATAAACGCAAAAATGTCTTTACATAAATGATGTAGGCTATCTTTTATCACACAGTATTTTTCTCTCCTCTTTTTTTGTAATGCAAAAGGCATATGTGGACTAGAGCTTGCTAGACTTGCTTTTCAATAATCTAGATCGTTTAAACTGCAAGTATTCCACATTCATGGTACAGAAGCGCTGTCTTCAAACACTCGTTACACATGCCCGGGGGAGGCGTGTGTGTACATAATTGGGGGTAAATCATCTGACACATGCTGCCAGCTCAGGAGGGGGTGGGGGTTTCAGTGGTTGTAAGGTGTGAATGTTCATAAGCTCTCGCTTGACCCACTGGGGGGCAATGCACCCTCGACTGCCCGACGTCTATGTGGTATCATTGGACGAATACGCCACTCGCAATCATATGATCAATCTGTCTTACAGACCCTGCAAGAATATATCTAAAACTACCAATGCAAGTCTATAATTTTTTACAAGTCTAGACTACCGATGTGTCTGAAAATGAAGAAAGTCTCTTGGCTCCATAATATTTTATTTTATGCTGATAATTTAGCAAATGTATTTTTCTTTAAAATATATTCATTTCAGAGAATAGATTTTAGCCAATCATACAACGAACCAGGCCAGGTAGTGTAAAACATTTAAATGTTGTAGTCTTATTCAAATGCTCATGTAGAGATCTATTCCATAATTATATATTTTTAATTGGTATATAAAAGTTAAATGATTTGAATAGAATAAGATTTAATTCTAAAACCGAAAACATTAAAGAGTTCAAAGATTTTAAATTTGAATAAAATATGGAAATGAATTCTCAGAACAGTTTTGATGCAAATGGGTTTGAAACTCGGGATGTCAGTACGTACAATTACAGTGAGTGAGGCAATGTGGGTAGACGGCTCACATCAGATGTACAGTGCTGCAGTCGTTATAGGGTGTACATAACGGATAGGTTCACATAACGGTTTTTGCGTCAGTGGTGTGCTTTGTTAGAATTAGTATTATTCACGATGGAAGGAAAAAGAAAACTGCTGTAAAATGCTTTAGATATTCTTCTTGTCTTAGAGAAAGTATATGTGACGTATTCTGTATACTATACAAAGCAAAATGACACTTACCTCCAAGTAAACATATTCACTGTATAGCGAGTTAAAGTAAGATGTAGATGAATTCCTCAACGTTTGAAGTGTCTGGAAGCACCACGTTTGATGTTGTCGTCAAACGTATTGAGCAGATCAGCTACAACCGCAACATCGTCTGTTGTAATAAACGAAACACCACCGTTTCTGATAACTTTATAACCAAGTAGGCCTTACTTGAATAATACCTGCCTAGCAAATAATGTACTGGAGGTGCACGCGGAACACACCAAGGGGAGGTAAGCGACGTTGGTGTAGTGATATGTGCAATGTCAATCTGTCGGTGAAGGATCAGTTTCTTCGACGATGGAGTAAGCATAGTTTACAAGCGCGATGTGTCAATACACGTGGTGATCATCAGGGGAATGGAAGAAGTAACGTACACAAATAAAACTGACAAATGTTGGAATTCGTGCAAGGTCTATGCATGGCTGGTGTATCGTTACAAGAAGGCAAAGATGATGCAATTCTCGAGATGCTACAAGAAGGTGGCGCAATTCTTCCATCAGCTTAATGCACAGGGGGCAGGGAGCAGAGTGCCTTAACTCAAAACTAAGAACTATCCAAGTCCAACCGCCTAGCGTGCTTTTAATGCGGATATGGAGATCCGATCAAGGCATCTTTTAGAGAAGTTGGAACTGTTTAAGGATGTACGGCTCGGTGGAAGTCAAGAGCGTTCCTACGTTCCATGGCGATTGACCTTACTCACCTGGGCAGGATATTGTGGGATAGAGTTATACAGACAGCTAGTTACAGGAGGTTGTGGGGTAGAGAGTGTACCGAGAGTTACAGGAGGTTGTGGGGTATAGTGTGTACAGACAGTTACAGGGGGGTGGTGTGTAGAGTGTGTACAGACAGTTACAGGAGGTTGTGGGGTAGAGTGTGTACAGACAGTTAAAGGGTGTTGTTGTGTAGAGTGTGTACAGTTACAGGAGGTTGATGGGTAGTGTGTGTACAGACAGTTACATGAGGTTGTGAGGTAGAGTGTGTAGACACTGTTACAGGAGGTTGTTGGATAGAGTGTGTACAGACATTTACAGGAGGTTGTGGGGTAGAGCGTGTACAGACAGTTACAGGAGGTTGTGGGGTAGAGTGTGTAGACACTGTTACAGGAGGTTGTTGGGTGGAGTGTGTACAGACAGTTACATGCGGTTGTTGGGCAGAGTGTGTACAGACAGTTACAGGCGGTTGTTGGGTAGAGTGTGTACTGACAGTTACAGGCGGTTGTTGGGTAGAGTGTGTACTGACAGTTACAGGCGGTTGTTGGGTAGAGTGTGTACTGACAGTTACAGGCGGTTGTTGGGTAGAGTGTGTACTGACAGTTACAGGCGGTTGTTGGGTAGAGTGTGTACTGACAGTTACAGGAGGTTGTTGGGTAGAGTGTGTACTGACAGTTACAGGAGGTTGTTGGGTAGAGTGTGTACTGACAGTTACAGGAGGTTGTTGGGTAGAGCGTGTACTGACAGTTACAGGAGGTTGATGGGTAGTGTGTGTACAGACAGTTACAGAAGGTTGTTGGGCAGAGTGTGTAGACACTGTTACAGGAGGTTGTTAGGTAGAGTGTGTAGACACTGTTACAGGAGGTTGTTAGGTAGAGTGTGTACAAACAGTTACAGGAGGTTGTTAGGTAGAGTGTGTAGACACTGTTACAGGAGGTTGTTGGGCAGAGTGTGTAGACACTGTTACAGGAGGTTGTTGGGTAGAGTGTGTAGACACTGTTACAGGAGGTTGTTAGGTAGAGTGTGTACAAACAGTTACAGGAGGTTGTTAGGTAGAGTGTGTAGACACTGTTACAGGAGGTTGTTGGGCAGAGTGTGTAGACACTGTTACAGGAGGTTGTTGGGTAGAGTGTGTAGACACTGTTACAGGAGGTTGTTAGGTAGAGTGTGTACAAACAGTTACAGGAGGTTGTTGGGTAGAGTGTGTACAGACATTTACAGGAGGTTGTTGGGTAGAGTGTGTACTGACAGTTACAGGCGGTTGTTGGGTAGAGTGTGTACTGACAGTTACAGGAGGTTGTTGGGTAGAGTGTGTACTGACAGTTACAGGAGGTTGTTGGGTAGAGTGTGTACTGACAATTACAGGAGGTTTTGGGGTAGTGTGTGTACAGATAGTTACAGGAGGTTGTTGTGTAGAATGTGTACAGACCTTTACAGGAGGTTGTTGGGTAGAGCCTGTACAGACAGTTACAGGAGGTTGTTGGGTATAGTGTGTACTGACAATTACAGGCGGTTGTTGGGGAGAGTGTGTACTGACAGTTACCTGAGGTTGTTGGGGAGAGTGTGTATTGACAATTACAGGCGGTTGTTGGGTAGAGTGTGTACTGACAGTTATAGGAGGTTGTTGGGTAGAGTGTGTACAGACAGTTACAGGAGGTTGTGAGGTAGAGTGTGTACTGACAGTTACAGGCGGTTGTTGGGGAGAGTGTGTACTGACAGTTACCTGAGGTTGTTGGGGAGAGTGTGTATTGACAATTACAGGCGGTTGTTGGGTAGAGTGTGTACTGACAGTTATAGGAGGTTGTTGGGTAGAGTGTGTACAGACAGTTACAGGAGGTTGTGAGGTAGAGTGTGTATTGACAATTACAGGCGGTTGTTGGGTAGAGTGTGTACTGACAGTTATAGGAGGTTGTTGGGCAGTGTGTGTACAGACAGTTACAGGAGGTTGTGAGGTAGAGTGTGTACCGAGAGTTACAGGAGGTTTTGGGGTAGTGTGTGTGTACAGACAGTGACAGGGTGTTGTTGTGTAGAGTGTGTACAGTTACAGGAGGTTGTGGGGTAGTGTGTGTACAGACAGTTACATGAGGTTGTGAGGTAGAGTGTGTAGATACAGTTACTGGAGGTTGTTGGGTGGTGTGTGTACAGACATTTACAGGAGGGTGTGGGGTAGAGTGTGTACAGACAGTCACAGGAGTGTGTGGGGTCGAGTGTGTACATCGTGGGACATTTGACACTGGACACCCGGCTATGTATTTTACTATTGTCATCAAGAGCTGGCAGTGTTTTTATCATTGATATGTGTATCTTTGCGACCCGATATGTAGTAATTTCAACCAATATGTTATCATTCGAAGTTGATGTAATAAATGAATAGTACAGCGTACAGTTTCATGTTAAGTCGCCTGAATAGAAGCATATCTACCAACCTCTAAAGGCGTTTAAATTGAGATGAAGGAACTTTTTCAATAGCGTTATTATTTCTAAAATGTATAGATAGCGATATAATTGCTTTTGATGCTTGCGTTGCTTATTGTTTGCACGCCACTGACCATGGTAATTTGGCACAAAACATAAATATTAATAATGCATGTAACTGGCAATTCTAACGGGGATATCATTTCATTCTATTTTTCAATTTTGGCAATGATATTCCCTTTTCTAAAATCAATTTCATTAGTTTTTGACAAATGTACTCCCAGACACCATACGTATGAACACATTACAACATCATCATCCATTGGGAAGTAATATTAAATCATAATGACATTAATCATATATTTATGTGCCGAGTTCATTAATGAAGAAAATATAAGTGACAAAGCTGAACTTTCTATACATCCTCGTCACACGCCACATGATGATGAGAAGCCCTGTATTTTACCAGAGAGTGTTTAATACAGGCCGTTATCGATGCAAACATATTTTGTGGAACAAAAACAATTTTCCAAGACACCCTTTGGTAAGAAGTAAAGAAAAAGTATTTTCTCTATGTACATAATCGATTCTCTCCCAACCTGCTGTCATCCAAAGTCGGGATGCCCTTTATGAAAAGTTTGTAGTAGGCCTCAGCAAACGGTACCGTTATACGTAAGCGCCACTGCTTTAATTGTTCCATCAAAGAACTTGATATAAGTGACATTAAAACAATCATAGGGGCTCCTTGACACCGGGGAAGATACATTCACCTCTTGGCGAACACCTGTATCATCAACATTTGATAGTGGTTCATGAATACATGCTCATGACTTAGTCAGAATCGTAAAACTGACTCTGATTTTAGCACGGATTTGCTATCGACAGGGTTCTGTCGCACTTTGTGTTATGCACTATAAAGGTTAACCCTGTGGATTATGGTTTATGATTTGCATACTGTTTTAGAATTTAAAAGGCATCATTAATGGCTGAATGTCATGCCTCCGGCAAAATGTTTTGATTGTTACAAGATTTTTTTTTATCAGACGCTTAACCCTAATTGTAAACAACGCCGCGTGCAACTAAAATATATATTGAAGACTACTTATATTAAGGCTTAAAAATTACATGGCTCAGATATCACAGTGTTTTTCTGTCTGTGTTTTAAACAATCGTTTCCTTGTGTTGACATATATCCACGAGTGTACAATCAACTCTTGTGGACAGTCAAACTCGAGTATACAGCCAACTCAAGTAATCCAGTCAAGCTACCAACTTGCGTATACAGGCAACACGAGTATAGTGTCAAATTGAGTATACAATCAACTTTAGGAGACAGTCAAACAGTCAACTTGACCATACAGTCAACTCGAGTATACAGTCAATTCTTGTATGCAGTCAACGCGAGTACAGTGTCAACTATAGTGTATGTTCAAGTTGGATATTCAGTCAACTCGAGCATAACGTCAACTCGAGTATACAGTCAACTCGTAAATAGCAAACAGGCAGAAATAAGGAATCAAATCCAACACAAAACCTTCTTTATACATTGACCTTATCAACCTTATTAGATTGTATGACCCCTTTGGAGTTGACTATGTGTCAGTGATAAACGCATGTATGCTAGGGGAAAATGAAGATGGAACGCCTCGGAATGTTGAAAGGCTACTTCTGAAATACACCATGAAAACAAGACACTAAACTGTACACAAGTAACAGAGTCTCTCCGAGGTATGCGTATGGGATGTCATATGATAAAAGTACACCCCTCTACATCCCTTCCAGTTGGTCTATCTATCAGTATATTTATCCTAGAGGTTGTAAGTAAAGTAAAGAAGATATATATCTTTGATGGCTGGGGGCTTTGATATCGATTGCTTCTTCAAATGTTCTGTGTCTTTGAGGTTGGCAGTAAGGGCTTTGATCTGGGGCTGTCACGGATATGGTCTGACTTGGAGTCAACTTTGGAAACTGAGCTATGATGTTCATTATTGATGGATTTGACGGGCCTTGCTGTTTCAACAATTTAAGCATATCCGAAATTACACTGAATGTGGTATACTTGGGTAAAAGATGGGACATGTTATATTCATAAATAGTGTTATGTTAAACTTAATGTATACAAAATGATTTATCCCTGTAATAGCTCAAAATTAGGATCAAAAAGACAATTATCTCAATTTTGCATTCAAATTATGACTATATTTAGAAAATGAATTGTGTGTCAGGAAAATACTGTATTACTCTACATTAAATATGTATTTTGAGTTAATCTATTTGTTACCATCAAGTGCAGATCTGTACATGTGTATACATTGTACATAATATACATATCTCATAAGTGCGTTGTTATATATTGTACCTCTAGATCTCCTCTAGAAAGAATAAAGTTTAGTTCACATCATCAAAAGACACTAAACCATCAATCATCCGTTATCATACCTCCTTACCATCAACTCATCAAAGATTCAAATCAGTTGCAATACTACAGATTGCATATATCTCTCAGGTGATAAAGGCTAATATCAAAGGTAATCGAAACGGCAAACGACGAAAACGCTGGTAGTTAGATATAGATATTGTGTGTAAATTTCAATGTTCCTTTCTAAGGTGTGAAGATGAATGGGTTGTGAAGATAACAACCAGATTGAAATTCTTGTAAGGACGTTTACCTTGTTATCTGATCTGATATGAAACTTAAACATCAGTTCCTGAAGGATAACATCAAGTGGTCTAATTGCAGCCTGCAAGTTCTATACATAAGCAGATTTGTGTGGCAGCCAGAAGGGTCGGCGCTGGGAAACGACTGTGGCGATGGCTGAAGCCTGCTCTCCTTGCTGAGGAGGAACTTGAGATTGCGACAGGTGGGCAGAAAAAGGTGAAAAAGTGAGGATCGGGCATTCACCCTTACATACAGGATGTGACGCAACCCGACACAGTTCTACCACTTAGGATAGGAAACAGTGGAAACATACATGAGAGGGTGGTTTGGGTGGAGAGAGAAAGAGCGTGTGCGAGAGACCCATATCATAAGGAGAGAAAGAGAGAGAGAGAGAGAGAGAGAGAGAGAGGGAGAGAGAGAGAGAGAGAGAGAGAGAGAGAGAGGGGGGGGGGGGGGGGGGGTGTGTGGTATGGTCTCTTCCATATGTTAAATACATATCTTGCTCAAAGTCAATTCTTAAGTGGTCCCAGCTAACCATTAAATTTGACATGATTTCAATGATTTACATGACAATTTCAAGATAAGTACTTTTTTATAGGCCCTTTTGTTCCTCAGAAATGTGTTAGTTACACGTTGTAGTTATGTGTTAGTTACACATAATATGTAATTTGTATTCTACAGAATGAGATCTAGATGCTTTCGTGAGTTCCCTGATGTGCTGATCGTTCAACGGTCCTAATTTCTTCCAGTAGAATATTTTCTTACCAGAATAAACATAGTTTACAACGAAATCTTGCAAAAGTAGTGTTTTCTGGAGAAACTTGGATTTCGATGCTATTTCGAATGTGAATTAAAACCAACGGAAGAAATGTAGTTTATGCCTCCTTTCAGGTTGTTGTTAATGCTGTTGATAGCCTTCTAGTTACCAGTCTTTGTCATGCAGAAGACATGGTGTCCTAAAATCTTACACCTACATCAGTTACTTTCTATTTCTCAAATGTATGCCAGAATTGAAAATCCGTTTGTTGACACGCTGAAAGACAGTGAATTGCAAAACATCAATTTCTCGAATTTATAGCAACTTTCTATCAGTTACCCATGTGCAACAACAAGCACACAGGTTGGCACGAAAAACTTGTTGGATTAGAAGTTGGGATTAATCCTGCACTGCCAACGTGTGCTGTCCTTTGGACGCATTATTTTTCATGTATTATTTTCCCTTGTTGATTCTAGAATATGTGTATCCTTAATCTCTGTACAATATTGCAGAAAGTGCAAGCTGTTTTGCAGTTACTTCCACCTTTCATGTTTACTTTGAGGCAGTTGACATTGTGGATGAAGAAGTTTGGGCCATAACAGCATGTTTTGTGTACCAATAGACAGGCCCCAACAACATGCTTCCTGTACCAATAGACAGGCCCCAACAACATGCTTTCTGTACCATTAGACATGCCCTAACAGCACGCTCCCTGTACCAATAGACAGGCCCTAAAAACATGCTTCCTTTACTAAAAGGCAGGCCATAACAGCATGCTTCCTGTACCAATAGACAGGCCATAACATCATGCTTCCTGTACCAATAGACAGGCCCTAACAGCATGCTGCCTCTACCAACAGACAGGCCCCAACAGCATGCTTCCTGTACCAATGGATAGGCCAAAAAAGCATCATTCCTGGACCAATAGAAAGGCCCCAACAACCTGCATAATTCCTGTACCTATAGACAGGCCCACAAAGCATAATTCCTTTACATATAGACAGGCCATAACACCATGCTTCCTGGACCAATAGACATGGCCATAACACCATGCTTCCTGGACCAATAGACAGGGCCTAACAGCATGCTTCCTGTACCAATTAACAGGCCCAAAAGGCATAATTCCTGTACCTATAGACAGACCCAAAAAGCATGATTCCTGTACCATAAGACAGCCCCTTACAGCATGCTTCATGTGCCAATAGACAAGCCATAACACCATGCTTCTTGTGCCAATAGACAGGCCATAAGAGCATGCTGTCTCTACCAATAGACAAGCCATAACAACATGCTTCCTGTACCGATAGACAGGCCCTAACAGCATGCTTCCTGGACCAATAGACAGGACATAACAGCATGCTTCCTGTACCTATAGACAGGACATAACACCATGCTTCCTGGACCAATTGACATGGCCATAACACCATGCTTCCTCGACCAATAGACAGGCCATAACACCATGCTTCCTGTACCAATAGGAAGGCCCTAACAACATACCCCCGGGACCAATGGACAGCTCGTAACGGCATGCTTCTGAGACCAATAGACAGGTCCTATGCCAGACTTATAAGACAGACCCTAAAGGCATGTTTCCAAGGACAATTCTTTGTAAACACTGACTCAAACGCAAGCCTGATATTAAATTGATTTTCCGTGAATTGTATGACGGGTAAACATTCTGCGTTTTATGCACTGGTTAACCCGATGACGCGTGATTTCAAAGCGTTTTGCCATAGTTGTATACCTTCATAAGAGAAAGCACGCTCTCAGACAAGGTGCAGCTCATGACTCAGTCAGTAGCGCAGTCCGCCCACGCTCCCTACTGTTGGTAAACAACACGAACGTAGCCAATGGCCTTGCGGTCTCCAAAGGCACAAGAGTTCACACATGAATGAGAATATGGTATTACCATCTGGAACGGGTCAGATACATCGAGTCTTGACGTTACCTCACCTCACCCGACTGTTTGACATGCCGCCGTGGTCAATTGGTAGTATGCATCATAACAAAATCAGAGGGATCTATGAGTACATACATTTATTCTTAACATTACCGATATGTTGTTAGTTTATTATTTTTATTGATATTTAAACCCTGAAATTCATGATACGCTAGACGTTGGAAAGTTTACCGCCATAGTGAGAGGGAGAGTGGCTCATCACAAGCGGAATGCAGTATGACCTAGTTCCGGCCTGAATAGTCCATTTTACAGTGGAAAGGCCTAGTTTATCATATTCACTATGTAAGGGAGGTAATCGCATAGTAGTTAAAACATAGTGTATTATGTAAAGGTTACATAAAAGCAAATGTTTTTTCAATGGATTACTGAAGTATCGTTCAACAACCATTACATGTATGCATGCACAGCCTGGCCTTGAACAGCAATACAAACACAAATTTCAACAAGCTCAACTAGGTCCTTTTCCGAGTACAGGAAGCTGAAACACGTGCAAATGTCACCTGCTTGAAAATATATGTGGTCACATTTAGCATGTCATCATGTTAAAAATTATAATGAATATAGAAAAAAACATGTCACGTTTTAATTACTACATAGATTTACATTAAAAAAAATATATTAAAAGCTGAAACAATGCCAGATTTCTCAATCTCTATCTGTAAAATCATTCTGCTGGCAGAATCATAGACTAACATTTAGTCTCTGAAATATTATATTACACAATATCCTTCTTGACTCTAAAAGTAAAACAAAATTCCCTGTGCTGACTAGGGCTGTCTAGACTTTCTTTTGTATGCGTTTCTAGATTTATTTTATTTTCATAAGATAAATATATTCCACGATCATGGTGCAGGACTAGCTGAACCACTGAATCTGAATTGATGCAGGAGAGCGGACGTAAAACAGGATAATATGAATATTAACACTTTTTACCAGATCGTCGAAATATGCAACAAACAATTTCCTTTTTTCTTTGCACGAGTATTTAGTATCCACGAGGCCATGCCATGGTCGCCCTAGCAGGACTGTCTGATTGAGTAAGGCTTTACGCTGCATTTTGCTACAATCTAGCCATATCACGGCGGAAGACACCAAGATTAAGGATTACACTTTAGGGAGTCGAACCAGAACTTTGGCTTAAAAAGCCGACACTTTAACCGCTAGACATCTATATCTAGACATTGTATTTAGAGATGTCGTGCCATGCAAAGCCATTGTCTCTTTGTATTTTGCCGTCTTTCATATTCAGTGAAACATCCGTTCAAACATTGTTCTTCATTGGAAGTTACACTGCATGAACCTGGCAAACCAATTGCAAGCAACACCATCATACCTTCAATTCCGTTACATAGACTTATTGTTTCGAATAAACACCTACGAAGCATTAAGTCTCTTAATAACGGAAACTGCCCTGACATAAGGTTCTCGTACAAGTCAGCAAGGCAGACGTGAAGAGTTGTCTCCCCTAACACATCTTTTAGTCGAGAAACACATTCTTTGGAAATGAACTTTAGTTGTCATTGCAAATAAGCGACTACATTTACGTGGAAAAGGCGCGGATAGCTGATCCGTCCGTCCAATACAGATTGGAAGGTCTGTTTGTCTACATAGGGACATTGTTTAGTTATTTAGTATCCACGATTCGTCCATCTGGAAATGCGTTAATCCAGGCGAGGTCACTGGGAGTAGTTCTATTCGAACTGATAACTATTCCCCACATGTGTACAATATTCGAGCCGATGAAATAATAGCGACGTAAAACCATACACACCTATTCTTTCACCCGTACGAGCAAAACACTCGCAGCTCAGAATTTTCTGATACGTTTGGACGCAACCCGTGAAGATCCGCGTTAGAATACATGTGGGTCTTCAGCAACCCACGATTGCCGTAAAAGCCGACCATGCTTGTCGTAAAAGGCAACTAATGGGATCGGGTGGTCAGGCTCGCTGACTTGGTTGATGCATGGCATCGCATCCCAAATGCGTAGTTCGATGCACCTGATGTCAATCACTGGATTGTCTGATCCAGATTCAATTAGTTACCGACCGCCGTCATATAGCTGGAGTATTGCTGAGTGTCGTTAAACAACACACAAACAGATACCTGTACGTATTGATGTGTATCTGACACTACCAGTATGCGGGGGCACGGGTGGCCCAGTCGTCTAAGGCGCCGTGATTCGCTGTGCAGAGTTGCGTCCCTTGGGCAGGCCAGAAACCTATGATTGTAGGTTCGAATCCCGGTTCGCCCCGATTATGTTTCTAAGTTTGCCAGCACCATACTGCTTTCCTCCCACATTAAGCTGACACGCCGCGATAAAAGTGGAATACTGTTAAAAGCGGCGTTAAACCAACTCACTCACTCACTCACTCACTCACTCACTCACTCACTCCCTACCATTATGCATTGCAGGACATGAGTTCCATGTGTCCAAATCGGGGCAGTTGGGATTTTACGACACTTCGACACAAAACGCAACTCAAACGTTTCTAACTGCTGTTAGATATACAAATATACGTACACTTGTACTTGTAAATACACACCCTACCAGTTGTATTAGATTGGACGGCGGTAGATAGCATCGTGCAGCTGTGGTGGATGATTTTGTGTAAGATTTTTTTGAAGAATTTTTTTAAAATGTCCATCCATCCAGTAATTAAGATTGACCATGTTTTTCTATATTTGGTACGGTCTTTTATAACATGATGACTTATGCTGGATGTGACCATAGATATTTTCAAGCAGGTGACATTTGGTGCGGAGCTGGGGTTGATGTGTACAGGTTCCTGAACTCGGAAAAGGACCTATTTGAGCTTGTTCAATTATTTTTATTGCCGCTTTTAAGGCCAGATTGTGCACATATGTACATGTAATAGCTGTTAGTTATTTAAAATAAATATAACGTTACCCTGGAAGTAATTGGGAAAACATATGGTTGTGTGTATTGTTAGGCCACGAAACATGATGCCAGTGATAGCTTCCTGACGCCATGTTTGTATTCTGGAGTAGGTGTTCTTGCTCTTCAGTGGATGGGTGGCAATATTAGATACACTAGTGAAATAGTAAAGTAAAGCTGTAGTCATGACGTTATTAATGAAGCCACATTGTACAGAACGATGTTATGAAGATTCACTAGGAAATGTATTGATGCACACAGTCAACAAAATATTTTGAAATTATTTTTTTCTTTGAGTAATCCAGGTTTGGATTTGGCATCAGTCAAATTCATACAGATCCCGAAACAAGTATATCCAATGTATCCCATGCACGTCTATAATTTTTAACTTTTCTGTGGGCTCCTTTTTTATAATATTTACCAACCAGCAGAACAACATATGGCGACAGAACCTTCCGAAGAGCAGGTGCAATTCTATGGAATGCACTGCCCATTGATGTCAGGGGATCTGAAGATGTCAACACCTTTAGATCAAAACTAAAGACCATCCTCTTCAAAAGAGCATACGACTGAGTGCTCTTGAGAAGGCAGTATGTCTGGATAAATAGCGCTATATAAATGCTTAATTTGAATTTGAATTTCTTTAAGATAAATTAAGAACTGATTTTCCTTCTCTGAAATATTTTCACAGTGAGGTGACCATACATGTACATGTAGGAAGTGTGTTTCCATAGCAAAATGTCTGCTAGTAGCGGATGGAGTCTTGTTCAGGGTTTCATATTTCACTCTCTCCCCATGAAGGCAGTGAAACCGACCCCCTCCCCACGCCCATCCCTCCCCTGACCCCCTGCTGTGCGTGAGAGTACACTGTCTTGACACTGGCATCGAGAGGAACATTTGAACTGGAATAGAATTTTGACTAAATATGCATTTAAGATTTCCATACTATACAATACACATTATAATCACTAGGTAACATTCAAACAATATAGTCTGACACAATCAAATGTCAAATGATATGCCCAAAGACGTTAAATATACCTTTTATACATATACATGAAACCAATGTTCTATATTGTCATCATGTGAATGTGATTCAGTTATCGAGCTGTTGGCTGTTGGTACGTACAGATTTAGTCAAAATCTCAAATTACAAATTGTCATATACAACGTCAGTATTTTGAACGTCAGCCGGGAATAAATCAAATAAAATCCACTGTTACTGTAATACAATGCGTTTCTGTGTAACAACAATGTCAGTCATGTTGAATTCATTTCCTTACCAGGCATTGTTTCTATTTACCCACTACAATGATACAATGACTGCTTCAGGGCAGTCAAATGCTGAAGGTCAAACTAATTACACTCATCAGCGTGTGAGCCTGTGTAATAGCGCGTTTAGCAGCATCTGTCGTGACGTGAATCATAGATGGAGCTGTGTGGTTGTTCAGATCCATATCATACAGCTGAAAGTCCGCACAACGTCCTCAGGGTAAGTCCATGTCTTATCTCATCTCATTCAAGACAGCCTCCCAATCTGGTGCCAAATAGGAAAGCTTTTGGTAGATTCTGTGTCCCGTTCATGCCCTGACTAGAGAGGAGGCTCAAATAGCAAATGAGTAAAATACAGTAAACTACGGTTATAACGAACTCAAAGGGACCACTAATTTTAGTTCGTTATAACCGTAGTTCGTTATAAGCATATATACAGCATATATACAACAAATGGCCGGGACTAAAAAATAAGCTCGCTATATCGGTCAGTTCGTTATGAGCGTGTTCGTTATAACTGTAGTTAGTTCTGTAGTTGCCAGCAGCAAGTGACCATGGGGGCATAGGGTTACTATGCCACTTCCTTGCAACCCAGTTGTGTTGACATCATCCCTTCACATCACAACACATGGGCTGTCGTGTAAATGTGTGATCACTGCGTCATATCCCAGCAACGAACAGTCTGTTGTAGCCGACAAACGTGTGTGAGCTGTACATTGAGTAAATGCACGAATCTAGTGATGGCCTAAGTTAATTGTAATTCATTTAAAATAATTCATCATAACTGTATCTCATAAATAACTATCAAATGTCAACGATAGAGAATATTCAGTCTCGGTTATCCGCTGGAACGGATAACGTGGGGCGTAAAGGGTAAAATAACGATGAAAATTATAAGAATGGATTACTGAAATTCAGTGACGACATACGGTGTTCGCGAAAAGGATAAGCATATTCTGCCCGGCGGGTATCACCCGCCACTAACAAAATTTACACAAGTGAGTGTCTGTTTGTTGCCTGGAGCCGCGAGACAGTGGCCTGTCAACAGCCCAGACAATCACGTGACGGGCGAGGAAATCCAGTGGCACGATAGGGTGTTTACTGATTTTGTTTAAACTGAAAACGATATGTTAAGTTTGAATTAACTACGTTTGTAGTGAACAAATTCGTGTGTCTGTCCTACAATCTGTGCTTACGTTGATAATGTACAATGTAAGACTCACGATAACTCACAAACAACAATAAGGAACGAGGCGTGGTGTATTTCACGATGAAACACTGTTCTATCTTGACATCATTTCTTGAGATGACGTCTTAAATTAGACGACATTATTTTTGCGAGAGTACTGAGTTGTTCCCCTTCGATGTAGCTGGGCAACGCAGATAAACGCAATGGCCGAACGATCACACCCAAAAGTGGGAGAGATATGATTATCAGTATTAGGAGAAAAGGTACAGATGTGAGAATTATTTGAGAATATTCAGCAAATACCAAACTTAATCCCCTCACTTCATAAAATTGACTTGTCCGACATTGTTGCGATCGGATTTGATTCAGGGAATCCTCATTGTTTCAATGCAGGTAAATAAAGTGACGGCCAAAAGAAACTTTACCACTTTTAAAATGAAATTGCAAAAATTTAAAAACGTTCAAACTAAATCACTGCAAAACACGTCATCCACACACAACAATGTTATATGCAGAAAGTGAAAAATGTCCACGGCACATGTGTTTGTGGAATGCGAAAAAGCGAAAAACACTTGCCTCTTGGGCAGCCGAAACTACACGTGCAATAAGAGTATATAAACGATACGGACACTCACACTGATAAAAAAAATAAAAACTACCACAGAAATGCCAGGACTGATACCCGAACAACGCGACCAGGCCCTGGGTATGATACAGATGGGAGCCATCACTGCTAGAACTTTTGGTTGTTTCCGTGTTGCAACGTTACGTACAGACCGGGTAGACATCAGATAGACCAAGAACAGGGAGACCCAAGGTAACTACGTCCAATGAAGACCGGTACTTGCGTACTTTCCATCTCTGGTAGTAACGTCATCAGCGACGAATGCCTTAGGACATATGGTTAGTCAACAGACATTGGCTAGGCGGATAGAGCTCAAAGAATAAGGGCTTCCTGACCTTACAGAGAACAGTTATTGACAGCGCAACTTCATCGTCAGAGATTGCGATGCGCCCGGTCTGTGCGTCTTTGGCAGCGACGTGACTGGCAGAGGGTAGTCTTCACTGATCAAAGCCGTTTCTATCTGTTCAGAGCTGATGGAAGACAGCGTGTTTAACACGAAGGGGAGAAAGAACGGCGGCATGTTTTGTTTAGGAGGTCGTGCCACATGGTGGAAGGGGTGTTATGGTGTGAGGAGGAATTTGTGGGCAGGAGAGAGCACCACTGTCATCGTTAACGGAAATTGGACAGTTCAGAGTAACATGGGTGGCATTCGTCGTCCGATTGCCCTACCATTTCTACAACAACTGCCACGTGGTGTCCTTTATCAGCATGACAACGCAAGACCCAATACAGCCCAAATCGTACAAAACTTCCATGCAACCGACAAGGTCAACGTGTTGCCGTGGCCTGCACGCTCCCCAGACATATCCCCATAGACAGCCTCAGGAATGTCATGCATCGTCGTGTTCGACAGTGACCACATCATCCAACCAAACAACAAGAACTGATCCAGGCCATCCAAGAGGAATGTCGACGTATCCCATGTGACGTCACCTAACGACTGAATTGTTCTGTGCGCCGGAAATTAAGGCATGTCATTAAGTCAAAAACTAAGAAAACATTAAGGGAAAGGAAACCTTCTTTATCGAGCTGAGGCTAGTTCTGACCATGAAATCAAAACAACTGAGAGATGCAAGTCAATTCGGTATAGTTCACCGGAATCCATATTGAACACATTATGATATATTTCGGTTTGCGGTCAATTACTCCACACAGAAACGCCATTCCGAGTATCAGGAGTATCATGTATCTTGTGGAACGGCAAACCAAAACCCGAACCGGTGTTCATCCCACGGGTGTTCGTGCTGTCACGCAGAGAACCTGGGCCCAACCTGTTTGTAACTCTGACGTGGTTCTCTCATCCAATTCACCAAACACAAATGCAAATATGGTACACTCCCTCTTCCCCGGTCCAATGTACGGCGGTGTATGTGAAATAAACACTTGCAAGTCCGTCCGGTCTGCCGTTGAACACACTTCTTCCAAACGTTGCCGTATCATAGCCACATCATCTGATTCAGAATAAGTGTCCACTACTGAAAACTCTTCTTCCCGACGGGTGTCTTGGTTTTTATACACTTGTGCACAGTATCTGGAAGTTCGTTCCGTAACTTCGTGCTAAAGAAATACTGATCCCTTCCAGGTCAGGGTTGCGCACCGTTCCATTGTTTATATTTGACACTGACTGTTGTTTAAAAACATTTGTTCACATAAGCATTTTTGTGGAATAAACTTCACTTGTTGGTGGATCTTTTTATGCAAATTGTTAGAGTTGACATTGCAGAAATCGCATTTTTTTTTGTTCACTCGGTATTGATGTAAGCCGGCTGTTTGATGTAAACTGCATGTGTTTATTTGTCAGATACCTACCTTGTCATCTACTGTGAAATATTTCACAGTATATAATGAATGAAAACAAAATGATTCTCAATGCTGATTGACGGAATGTATGGTCAAAATTTCCAGACTCAGATAAGTTTTATTTGAACTAGTTTACTATCGTGGAATCATAAAACAGTTGGACTGTGCTTCGGTTAAATTTCAAGACTTCGATGCTGTTTCACACGCGTAGGAATATGACAAAATGTCACTTCGCCTTTCTCACAAGGGTGAATATAAGTGTTCCTTTTTAGCTTCTTATGTTTAAAATTGTCGCAGGGTTATGGAAACAATAAACTGAAATGGTGAAATGGTGGATTATTCTCGTTACTCGTAAATTATTGTTTCTATGCCTACCGACAATTCTTTGAATATTATCCGTCTATCGGCTGTTTCAGTCGGGGTGGGGGGTGGGGGGTGGTGACCAATCAGAATCGAGTAATTTCCAAATTCATGGTATTTCGCTTAATACACTGTCTATTCCTAATTTAGAATATTTACAATCCCATTTATAATCTGCTTTTCCTGGATTGGATACATTTTCAAGTAGGTGAGTTCAGCATAAGGGTAACAGACAACCATATTCAACAGTGCAATAATGCAAAATGGTAACACACATTTGTACACACATTGAGAAATTGTTTTCAACAAAGCATGACAAAAATAGTTGATGCTGTTTCTTGAATATTTATTGTGACATTTGCATAATACATGTAAACAGTCTTCGTATTGACCATTATGATCATACACAGTTATATACACTTTGAGCCATTTATTATTATGAGAATGTCTGAATGATAGTTATGCATGTCACACAGGTGAATGAAAGTATTCAAATTAAAATAGTAAAGGAACTTATGAAAGCAATTCACTCTTGAGATCATGAATACAAAATGCATTCTTAAACGTAAAACAAACAGTTTCTGATTTACAAAAATATGGTGTTTATTTCTTGCAGCAATTGTAATTTTGTATGCATTTGGAGGAAATGTATGTGGAATATTTAATGTTAATGTTAATTGTTAAACAATGACGGAATTGTGTCTGTTAAGATTTGGTAGAAGTTCACATCATTGTGCTTTGACAATGATCTGTTGTCAGGAATGTGTTGCTATCTAATGTAGGCAATTGCATTGAAAGTTACGATATTTAGATGCTTTTCGAGTCAAGTGTAATCTGAAATCTTCTAGAACAGCAAGACTAATCCAGCACTGTATACAACCTTCTAGAAAGTATTTAACCTGTAAAAAGGGACAAATACGTGCCTCGCACATCTCATATTACATCTCGTATTACATCAAGACCAGCGGATGTGTGAAGATCATTGTTTGTACCCTGAATATTCACTGGCCACTGTTGCTGCTAGGTGAATATTATTACCACTGTTATTATATTTTATGCTGCCATTGCAATCGTACTGCCATTGAATTTTGTAGTGCCACTCTGTTTCGTAGTGACATTGTAATTACTTTGCAGTAATTTGTATTGGTGTGTAAACCTAGTTAATTTTATAATACAATTGTTTATTGTATATCATTTATTTGTGGTTTGTTGGTTTCAAACTGAATTCATTAACGTATCCATTTCTGGGTTAACTTATTGTTTCAATTTGTAAGTGGACATGCAACAAATGGAATAAATACAGATTATACGGATAATAACGTTGATGGGAGCTGATGAATGAATTTAAGTATCAAAACAAATCAATAATATTGTCGTTTAGCCACAGTCTAGGATGATAATGTGTGATTAGTTTCACTTAATGTCAATGTTGCATGAGGTTAAAATAATATTCAGATGAAAGGATGGCTATATCGTGACAAAAATAAGGCTTTGCATATTACATTTACATGAATGAAAGATGAAGAGTCTCTTGTATATTTTCAAGGCTAGGAAGATAATTCAAAATCAATTGATTGTCAATATCAGAATTCAATTATAATCTGTATGACTTACTCACGTTTAAATCATACACTACCACACACTGCATTCGTCCATACAGCATTATTATCGTACGCAAACAATACTACATTTCATCACTATCACATGACCTTGTTACCAGAACTGTTCAAAGCTTTGAGTTCCCCTTCTTTGGTTTTGGTGTTCCTTGAACAATCCCATTTACGAGCAAGAGGCTCGAGGAGGAGAAAGACTGACGAGATTATAGCACAAGCACCTAACAGATGAGAAGACGCATGGTATGTTCCCGTGATGTCTCTTAAGGCTCCTGGAAGTAAATACAAAGATGAGTGAGGAAGCGAGCACAATCCTACCCCATATTACACAAATACATATCCCAGAATGATACTCTTTTTCAGCAGCACTTTGTGTTGTTCAAAATAAATACATACTTACCACCAAGGGCCGTGCCAAATTGTGGGACATTTTACTGTATATATTCATACATACCTTGTCCTGTGAATATGCATCCTAACCTGCCACTTTGTTACAAGAGGGAATGAATGGGGTTGTTTTAAAACTGCTTGAACAGTATTTCAGTTATTAAACAGCGGGAATTGTTTTTTACACTTTTCGTATGGCTTGTTGGAGGAGATTCAAAACTAGCATATTCTGTATAGGTACGTGTGCTATCGAGCTAGTTCAGAGAACCTATTTGGGATGAATCTGCAATTCGAATTCGTGAACAGCACATCCTGGAACATTTGAAGTACACGGAACCTCCTTTGCCCAAAGACAGAGTACATACTATTTTAATGTTCTAATTCTACAACCAATGACAATCATAACATCCTTCATTGTAACTAATTTAGTGGTGCGAGGGGTGATTGATAAGTTTTGAGCTTCACATAGAAAGACTTGACGTAAAGACATTGAAATTAGTTATTTTTTCAATGTAGTCTCCATCCACATTGATAAATGTTTTACCACCAATGTTGGAGGGATTTTGTCACAGTTTCGCGGAAGCCCTATTCCTGGTTGTCCAAAAGGTTCTCCACACCTGTTATGAAGGCATCGAAATGGGTTCCCACTGGAGCTACATTTGTGTACGGGAACAATCTCATTAAAATCACATCTTAGTACCGCTAAACATTAGGGGTCACGTCAGAACGACCTTTCACCCTACCAATCAGAGCGCTGCTTACCAGATCATGAAAGTGACGGTCGGAATGTGATTTCTCATCATGCAGCCTCGAAAACTTTAAAAGGGGGTATTCCGACTGAATCTATACAATCTATACCATATATTAGCCATTCGAGAATGTTCTTTTGTTCAGGTTTCAAATTTTTAAGCGAGAATTTGTCAAAATATGTTTCGAAGCGTAGTCTTCAATTTGCAATTAGTGCCGTAAAGCGCGAGAAAGCTGCCTTCTGATTGGCTAATGTCGACTTCTTGTCAGTAATTCCATTGGTCGGTCAGATTTCTCGAAAGGTTGATCTGACGTGACCCGTAATGGGATGTCCTCAGATCTTTTTTAGCGGCAGCGAGAACTAAGATCTGATTTAAATGAGATTGGTATGGGAACAGATGAAAGTCAGGCGAGGCCAGATCAGGAGAATAATGTCGAGCCTCACTCGTGGATTGTAGACATGACAATGCCTGACCCATGCACTGGTGGATTGTTCTGATAGAGGGGCACACCTATTCCTAGCGTACTCTTAATACTCATCCCGTAATTGCCTCAGAAGTGCAGCATAATATGCTCCGTTTATTGTTTGGCCTTTTGGAAGATAGCCCACCTTGATGACACAATCGGCATCCAAGAACACAGGGGCCATAACGTTTCCAGCTGATGGGATAGTCTTTCTTTGGTGAATAAGATGCCAGATGCTTCCACCTTTTCTATTGTTGTTTGGAAGTGGCGAATGCGGATTTCATCAATAGTCACATATCGTTGTGAGGTCCTTTTCTGCCCATGCTAGATTATCACGAGACATACTGTACCTGCACCTGCTATATGCATGTTCCTCAAGTCGATTTTCCAAATGTCACAGATCCCTGCTTGAATTGTCACAGAGAACAATTTGCTCAACTGACTCAAGTTGTGTTATGGATATACAACTATGACATCATGTAATGTCCACAACATAAGCTTTCACAATTACTCAATTCCTCCTATAGGAGGCTCAGAATTTATCAATCAACCACCGTCATATTTACCCATGTGGATTGTGTTTATTAAAATGAAACTACTTACCCAGCACGGGATGTATTGCAGCGAGAGAGACACCAGTGAAAACTTGCACAAATCCAAGAGCTTTAGGAAAGGTCTCCAGGCCAAGAAGTTCAACCATCACCACAGGATTCATTGCAGGAAAGCCACCAGAAAACATCCCGAATAGCACAGAATACATGATCAAAAGGTTGAAAGAGGTATAATATTTTGTTAATTGGTACAACACACCTGTAGCAGTCATGAATATAGCAAGTAAATGATGAGCCCTGATTTTTCCTGATTCAACAATCACTCCGGACAGAAATCGGCTGAGACAGTCGACTCCAGCATATATTGTGATCAGCAATGCTGATTCCACATTTGTAAAGCCAGCTTCCTCTACGGCTGCTGGGAGGTATGCAGCAAAGAGTGAAACTGCGCAAACACCGAAAAAGTTGAAAAAGGCAATCACATAGAACGTAGCTCGTTTCAAAACTGAGAAGTCCAGTGATCTTCTAACCTTCGTACAACAGGAGACATTTCCTTCAAATTCTTCAACATTTTCAGAATGGGTAATGATGTTGTTGAGACTTAGAGTTGAGACTATATTGATGTCAGCAATGCTGGCGTATTTAAGATAACTGGACTGTGACAGTGTGTCAATGAAACTACCGAAGTAGCTGTCGTGTCCTTTGTGGGTTTGGTGAAGACGGATTGGAGACAATGGGTCTTCATTCTCACCAAGAGAACTGCTCTCATCGGAAATGTTAGTCTCACTCTGAGAACTTTGGACACCATCGGCGGATCCGTCTGGGAGAAGAGGCTCATTTTGAACACGGAAGGAACGTAGGACACCTCGTTTATGTAGTTGAATTGTTGGGTCAGATTCTGTTCGTATTCGGAATGGTTCATGTTTCTGCATGAGCATCTTCGCAACAGATATGTTCTGTTTGGGACGACCATTCACAGCATCAGTTTCGGTATGTCCATTTCTGATTCCATTTCCAATGTGGCCGATTCGAGACAGAGTGACTGGTGTGGGAGGAAGGGAAATATTGTCATTTATGGGCTCTATAGAAACAATTTCAAAATCACTTTTACTTTTAATCTGTTCCTTAAACTTCTCCAATACATCAAGTCCATTGGTTTCTTCAGGTTCCAGCCTCTGTCTACATGGCGCTGGTCTGTACAGAAGAACAAAGATCAGAATTTCCATAAGTAATCCTCCACTTATAAGAAGCGTGCCTCTTAGTCCGTACTCGGTCAACAGATATCTGATGAGTTGTGGTACTATCATCCCCCCAAGGCTTACTCCACAGCTACTTATTGCCTGAGCAAGGGCCCGCCTCTTCTCAAAATAAAGACCAATGATGACAAGACCGGGACCATAGAGTAAGGCTGATCCCATTCCTGCCAAAAAAAACAGTCGTGTGCTGAATCTTCAATTTGTGAATAAACTGCATATATATATATTACATAATTACATAATATTACATATATATGTGTGTGTGTGTGGGGTGTGTGGGGTGTGGGGTGTGGTGGGTGGGTGGGGGGGGTGGGGGGGGGGGGGGGGGGGTGTGTGTATTGAGTGTCTAACCATAACGCAGTTTGAGAGTTGTATACTCAAAGATACTTTTAAACCAGTGGAAGCTCAAACATCAACCAGGAACAGCATTTGACACCTTGTATATTTCATAAAACAATACGTCATCTTCAGCGGATTCAGATCGACCCACGAACGTGGTTAATGCTTATCTGTGATCGAGGTAAGGAATACTTGATTGTTGTCAGGAGATTTCAACATTTTGTATGAGTGAGTACAGGTTGAATCTGCATGGGCTCACCTGACAGGATACTCTGAGTGAAGATGAGGAACTCAATGTTCATGGCAAAGAAGCTGAGGATCCCACCGAGGGACATTAAGATGCCACCAAGTATGCACGTCGAACGAATGCTGAACCTGTCCAGAACAATGCTGAGTCCGAACAAGGCTGAAATGATACATTGAATACTAGTATGTGTACAAAGTAACCTATGCTATATCTCAACTGTATTAAGAATGTATCAATAAGAGTGTTGTATAGTAAACAGTATTGCACTTGTATCACACTGTGCAGCTTATGCTGCAACAACCCAAGGTGTCGCAGGTCTTCAACGTGTTCCATGTTGGATGAAACTCTTAAACCAAGAAACCTGAATAGAGCGTAGGCAACTGAGCATATTTATCGTCTTAAATACCTGACAGGTGTAAATCAGTGTAAAATAATCATTCTGAATATAATATTAGAACAATGCATGCCATCATTGTAATTCTTAGCTTCTCTGTATTATTAGACTAAAAGAGACAGACAGACAAGAGGAAGACAAAGGCATAAAAGAGCGTGACATCTGTTTCCGTGACAAATAAATAACTTAGTATTCACAATAGCGGTCAAATATTCAAAGCAAAAGTTGTTCTTGGCAATATTGACGAATGAATCGTGTTTTCGTGTTTAAGACTGTGAAATGCTATTGATACGCAGGTGTATGTTCAGAAAATGTTCTATTTCACAACGTTTTCAGTCAGATAGGTGTCACACTACCTTCGTATTTTGAAGATGAATCGTACATACCTGTTAGGCTATATGATGCAGAATAGATCCCCATGATTAGTGACGTCACAGACGTTGAAGCTTTGAATTCCTTCAGGAATTCAACAAAAAGGATGCCAAACGAACGGTACATGCCAACTTGAATCAAGTTGATACAGAATGTGGCTGTATAAGTAAACAAATATAGGATACAATGAGGTAATTTAGTCACTTATGTTGGTTGGGTTAGCATCTTTGTCATGGTGGTTGGTACATATTCGAATCTGGACCAGAGACCACCCTGTATACATGTAGCAATGTTTAACTATCATCTGGGTTCAAAGCCAGTACATATTCGAATCTGGACCAGAGACCACTTTGTATACATGTAGCAATGTTTAACTATCATCTGGATTCAAAGCCAGTACATATTCGAATCTGGACCAGAGACCACTCTGTATACATGTAGCAATGTTTAACTATCTTTTTATAATAATCCAGTTTTTGTCAGACAATCCAGATTCTTACATCAGGAGCATCTGTCTACGCAATTGGGATAGGGTGACCTGGATCAACCATGTCCATATTTCAAGACATGTATGTGATATTCATAAAAACACCACAAAAGCTACACAGTGGCGACAAAGCGGTACCAGCATCACAGATACAAATAATACATTTTTGAAAATGAAATACATATAATTATTTTAAAGTTAAAACATTTATCTAAATAGTAAATTAGAAGGATTAAAAATATACAGACATTTTTCGTATCTTTTTTTGTTTGGAGAGAGAAGTAGTGACAGTAGTGACTGGTATCCGATGTGTGCCAACAGGTGTCGAATCGCTTTCTAAGATAGCTCAAATTTCGTAGTTCTAAAGATCACGACGGCGATACAGACCGTGAAGTAGTTTGTCTCACAGTCCCTGAACCATATTATTTTCCCTTCCAACCAGGCCTTACTGTAATGCTTTAGCCCCAAATGAAACAAGCCAAGATGTTGAACAGGTTCAGGCTGAAATTTCCATCCCACTGGGGCTGCTTTTAAATCTTAATATAGTCTCCGGTTTTAATCAAAATAATATCTTTTCAGAGACTAAGCGTTAGTCTAACCGTGAAGTACAACTATCCAAAAGATCCCATGCATGTCTATATTTCTTCAGACAGACTCTCAATGTTCCTATCGATATATACTGAACCGCAAAAGAAACGTCACCTCAAGTAACATTGCATGAAAAGTTGTAATTTAAATATCTGGGTAATTCTTGTCAAAGTTTCTAAAATTTAACATTCCTTGTCCGGGAAAATGAAATTTGATGATAAAAACCCAAAAGCAGATGACAATAAAACCGATCGCCCAAACGCATCACGACAACGGCCATGGTGACCCGATGCACGTGAGTTCCGTGCAAATTGAAATGCACATGCGTTCCCCTATTTCTTGCCCACAAATATCCACCAAGATCGGATACCATTCATTCGTTATTGAATTGCTACCCCATGCCAAGATTGACAAGCAATCAGCGACACCAAGGCCTTGGAGGATTGCAAGCTGGACAAACCGCCCGGCAAGAAGCCAATGCATTTCAAATCCACGTAAGGACCATATGCAGGCTACACCAGTCCACCAACACTGCAGATCACCGACCACGAAGTGGAAGACCCAGGGTCACCATCCGACGTCAGGATCGTCAGATTGTGCAACAGCATCTTCAATATCGCTTTGTTACTGCTGCGGAAACTGCTGGGGACCAGCGACACATTAGAGCGGACACCGTGCGTCGACGATTGACGAGCAGACACCTCCACTGTCACAAGCCACACCGAGGAACCATTCTCACACCACGTCATCATCGGGACCGTCTTCAGTGGGCAACGCAGCATCAGCATTGGCGCCATCAGCAGTGGAGAAGAGTCCTCTTCTCAAAAGATAGCCGTTACTGTATCTCAACAGCAAATGACAGAGAGAGTCTGATGACGCCGTGGGTAACGTTATTCGGAGGCTTGTGTTTTTGAGATAGACTCGTTGGATGGTCCTAGCATCATGGTGTGGGTTGGAATTGGTCTTGCGCAGAGTGTCGGCCCTGTGGTCTTCTAGAACATCGGTCCAGGGAGAGGCAATGGTGTCACAGCAGCTCGGTACATTGATCAAGTCTTGAGACCACACGCCATACCTCATTTTGCACGTCACCACACGTTTCAGCATGGTAACGCCCGTGTCCACACTGCCAGAGCAACAAGAGACTTCATCCAGCAGATTGGCATCAGAACCATGCAGTGGCCTGCCCTCAGTCCCGATTTAAATCCCATTGAGCACCTGTTGGACGAGATTCAAAGACGGTTGAATGACGTCCGACCAAAGCCGACTACTGCAGCTGAACTGCGTCAGGCGTTCCTCAGAGTGTGGGCTCAAGTGCCTATGGCCTTCATCAACCGCCTCATCCATTCCATGTATCGACGTTGCACGACAGTCATCAATGCACATGGCGGACACACGAGATACTGACTTTTAATGCCATTTTCTCAGAGACGAGTGTTGTGTTCCACTTTAAGAACATTTGACACTTTAATTTCAACCTGGATGATCAGTTTGGCCAAGTTTCATCTTTTTCATATGTCTCAAGGTATGTTTACAGTTTGTGGACAAATAAGGTTTCTCATATATCTATTCATGGTGACGTTTCTTTTGCGGTTCAGTATATATTCAAACATTTGATAATTGTTCGGAATTAGATGGAGAATCAATACTACTAAAACAAGTTAAAGAACATCGATAATTGGAAGACTGTGACAGAGTCGGACGTTATTTAACTTCTACTGAGTAATATGTTTTGATCTACGACCACGTGACCTAACGTAAACATGAAAACAATGGAGAAGTGAATTTTTTAAATTTTCACGAAATTAATATTTTGACCTCCCTTCCCCAACATTAACCTCTCATAATGTTTTCTTTCCAAATTGATGATGAACATATTCGACTTAATACTACCAAGGTTCAAATATCGTTACTAGATTATATTTTTCACTTTGTATTTTTGCTGTACAATGATTATACTACGTTAAAAGAACTGATATAACAGACTATACAAATGTATTCAATACCAACGTACCTCCAACAATGACCCATGCCCAACCACGATCTATGGGTAAGTTGTTTTTTATCTTGTTATCCTCGTCATGGACTTCTGTGGATGCTCCTCCGTTCTGTTCGCGTACCTTCCGAATCGTCATTGTGCTGCTGCGACCGACTGAAATACATCAGATGAAACATCACGTACTTTGAGATCCTGTCTCTCTCCATCTAATGGTGAAGTATTTTTTCGTTAAAGGACAACATCTTCTACCACAAGTCAGTCAGTGTTTTTCAGGCGTATTTCTTCGATATTACAGCGTATCAGTGAGTGAGTGAGTTGGGTTTAACGTCGTTTTTAACAGTATTCCAGTTATATCACGGCGTGTCGGCTTTATGTGGGATGAAAGCCCGATGTGATGCAGGTCTCAGACGTTTATCACTTTGGTGAAACCCACTAAGAGATTGAAGTGTGTTGCTGTGCGAATTGAAACACACCATATCACTGAGATATTGAAGTTTGTTGATTTGCGAACAGAAACATGTCATATCACTAAGAGATTGAAGTTTGTTGCTTTACGAATTGAAACACACCATATCACTGAGAGATTGAAGTTTGTTGCTTTACGAATTGAAACATGCCATATCACTGAGAGATTGAAGTTTGTTGCTTTACGAATTGAAACATGCCATATCACTGAGAGATTGAAGTTTGTTGCTTTACGAATTGAAACATGCCATATCACTGAGAGATTGAAGTTTGTTGCTTTACGAATTGAAACACCATATCACTGAGAGATTGAAGTTTGTTGCTTTACGAATTGAAACACACCATATCACTGAGCGATTGAAGTATGTTTTGATTCCTTTCGCAGCAATACTATGTTCCTATATTTTATGGTGAGCGAATTAATGTTTACTTAAAGACACCAAATTAAGACATCTCTTTATGCATTCATTGTGGTCTGTCCTAAACATGATACAATGCATCCTATAAGTTCCTGTCAGCAGTTGCAGTACGTCACCGTCAGGACTTGCTGAGAGAGATTTGCTTCGCGATATATTTTCCTTTGTGAAAAGAACCTTATTTCCAAAACAGACAAGGAACTTTATGTCAAAATTTGGGATTTGTCTCCACATATTATTTGTTTCCAAATATTATTATTTGAATTGATAAGAGTATTTTATTGATTGTGTAACTATAGAACTCAAACACATTTAAATATATGATTCGATATGTTTCAATCGAAATTGTGTTCTTTTCTTATATGAGGCGGTATGATAGCCTTGTAGTTAATATATCACTCCCGACATGGTTATGAATAAAGTTTGAAGTCCATTCTGGTCCCCGATATTGCTGAATTGATAAGCAAAGCGGCTTAAACATTTGCTCTCTCATAACTATATTTTCTCGTTTGAAAATATATGACTTAATTCCCAGCAGTGGTGTCGGATTAACGAGTGTCTGATTAACGGTACATAACTATATATCACGGCGACCTGTAAATAGTCGAGTCTGGACCAAGCAAACCAATGCCATAACCATGGGGCCCGTCCACCCGATTCTCATTTAACCGCCTCTTCCGACAACACGATGCACTGGGTGACCTACTTGACCAGGAACGCTAATAACGTTAATGAAACACCTGTACTTTCTCCGTTTCATTTGACACTTATATTGTCGGAAAATACGATCTTTATAAATATAATTATACGTACTATAGAAGGATAATACAAGAATACATAAAAGATAAATCTCGGAAAGACAAAGCCTAACTTAAGCCACAGTAATCACTTAAAAAGCGTTGTATTCCGTGTTTTCCTATAACTGCAAATATTGACATTAACACAAACTGTATAATTAGTCAGATACATATGTACAACATGCATACAGTCACTAGTGACATTTATTTCGCGTCAGCAGATTCGTACGGGAATCATTATTTCGCTTTCTGGTTGAATAACGTTTTGTTCAACACATTACACAACATTATGTACTTCCTGTATTGGTGCCTTATTGGTTTAATGACCATAACCTATACGTGAGGTAGCAGCTGTTGCAGGCAATCAATATCCAGGTTGTATTTATACTGGACAGATAAAGAAACGTCGCAAGAATACAGAAAATAGTTAACTGTTTTTTCAAATGTCAATAATGCAAAAAATAATTGTCGGAAAACAACCACCTTTGGCACAAGGGATTGTTTGAGTGTCAGTCATGTTATTGCAATGTCATATCGAGGGTCTGATCACGTGATCCTCACAGATGGAGGCTGAAAGTCAGTACCTGGTGTGTCCACCTTGTGCGTTGATAACGGCCCTGCATCTTCTCTACATTGAGTGACACAAAAGGTTTACAGACGCCATTGGAATCTGCGCCCAAACCCTGAGGAAAGCTACACTGAGTTCTGTTGCATTTCTTGGATGCGGTTGGGTCTGGTTTAGTCGTCTTTGGATGTCATCCCACAAGTGTTCAATTGGGTTTAAGTCCGGTCTCGGTGAAGGCCATGGCATTACTCTGATGTTATGCTGTTGGAGGAAGGTCCTGGTGGCTATGGCAGTGTGTGGACGGGCGTTGTCATGCTGGTTTCGGCGTCTTGCAAAATAAGGGAAAAACGTGGGGTCGGAGAACCTGGTCGATGTAGCGGGCGGCTGTGACTCCATGGCCTCTGTCTGGGCCAATATTCTGGAAGACAACAGGTCCAAGTTTCTGACTGATGCCGATTGCACCCCATACCATAATGCTTTGTCCTCCCCACGGGTCTCTTTCAACCACACACTGTTCTGTAAAACGTTCACCTCTCCTTCGCCACACTCGTACTCTGCCATCTGCGGTGGAAATGCAATACCGACTCTCATCTGAGAACACGTGGGTCCTCCACTGCCGATGCCGCCAATGTTGTCGTTGGGTGGCCCACGCAAGACGTTGCTGACGATGATGAGGAGTGAGCACTGGACCCCTGTGTTGACGGCGACAAGACGAGCCGATTTCGAACAGTGTCAGCACTGATGGGTCGCTGATGGTTGCCAATGGTCTGACGAGCTGTCTGTGCCGCTGCGGTGAATCTGTCCTGCAGATGTTGCCGCAGGATGAAGCGATCTTGTCTTGGTGTTGTGACTCGGCGACGACCACTGCGTGGACGATCATTAGTGCTGTTGGTGGTGTTGTAACAAATCCGATGTCTTTCAATGGTTCGTACACTGCAGTTAAAAGCATTGGCAATGACTTGGGTACGTTGTCCGGTATTTAATCGTCCGATGGCTTGTTCACGTTTTTGGGAGGATAGTCGTGGCATGGTCGCTGTCTTCACAAAGCAACTGAATTCTCAGTAGGTGTCAGGTGGTTCTTACACAGAACCCTGGCACATGTTTCACGTGCATTTCAATTTTCCTGTGCATCACTTGCAACTTGCTCCCACAGGCATCTCATAGTTCCCAAGGTTCACAACTGTTACACCGAACGCAACCGGTATTATCAGTTGAATGTCATAAACTGGCTTTTTTTAAAGTCTAAAAAACATATTCATGAAGAAATATAACAATTTTGATCATGCACAATTATGTCCTAATAATCCACAAATACGGCGTTTCTTTATCTGTTCAGTATGTTAATTATCTCCACATTTATAACAACAACAATGCGATTCAATCCGGCGCTCGCCACAGTCCTCTGATTTAAAAATGGGGTGACCAATAAACTTATTGACCAACTTTGGACATTCGGGATCACTGATATGTAACATTAAATGTATTAGCTGTAAAAGTAAAGTATTCTATGAATGTACGAATGTACACTGATGGTTGTGTGAATATTCTGCTTTTTAATATCCTTGCTAATGGGTTTCACCGATACAACTATGATAGGCGTTTTTAAGAATATGATGGATGAAAAGGTAGACCCAATATATGAAACCAACTTCTTTTATGTACTATTATAGCCACGTTTCGGTATGGAAACTTATACTGTTGTCAAGCAGGCCTACATAATCCGAGCATGGTTCAGAACTATAAGGGGCGGTCGGGTAGCCTAGTGGTTAAAGCGTTCTCTTGTCACGCCGAAGACCCGGGTTTGATTCCCGACATGGGTACATTGTGTGAAGCCCATTTCTGGTGTCCCCCGCCGTAATATTGCTGGAATATTGCTAAAAGCGGCGTAAAACCATACTCACTCACTCAGAACTATAATGTTTTGTGAAGAATTAAGAGTAACGACGACCTACAAGGGATACCTGCAGTACCTCTGGTTTTCATCCCACATGAGTGAGTGAATTGGGTTTAACGCCGCTTTTAACAGTATTGCAGTTACATCATGGCGTGTCAGCTTAATGTGGCAGGAAAGCCCGAAGTGATGCAGGTCTCAGATGTTTACTACTTCGGTGAAAACCCACGAGCACGCGCATGGTGCTGACAAACCTAGAAACATAATCGGGGTGAACCGGGATTCGAACCCACAATCATAGGTTTCTGGCGTGTCCAAGGGACGCAGTTCTGTACAGCGCATAGCGGCGCCTTAGACGACAGGGCCACCCGGCCCGTGCCCCCTCATCCAACATGAAGCTGACATGCCATGATATACATGTAACTGCAATACGGTGCTGTATTGGGAGATACCAAATCGTAGGCACCGAGAACAACTTGGTAATTGGGATGCAAGCGTGATATTTCGAAAGCGTCTATTTGCATGTGTTTGCATTATTATTATTATTACTACTATTATCATTATATTATTATTATCATTATTATTATTATTATTATTATTATCATTATTATTATTACCAACATAAACTCGGGAATGCATGTGATCGCAAGATAAGCAGTTGAACTAAGATAACCCAGTTGAACAACACTGTTGGACTTTAAGCCCAACACGAGACGTAAAGGAGGTTTTGTTGACTCATCACGTGAGGTCAAGTGCACACATTGTATCTTTAGGAGTGTATTCCAGGGAATACTGCAACGTCTCAGCCACTACTATTTGGCGTATATTTAAGCTGAAACCACGACCATCATCCAAATACCGAATAGATAACTGGGAGTACGTTATCATTCCTTTGATCATCTAAGTCGCATATGCACTGCTTGAAAGCAAATATTTACAAAACTAAAAAAGCGGTCACCGTTTGGGTCATTTGCGGACAAATGTGCTGATAATAAGACCGGGTAACTATAATGAACCGCAAAAGAAATGTCACCCCAAGTAACACTGCATAAAAAGTTGTCATTTTAATATCTGGTTAATTTCAGCAAATCCAAAAATATATCATTTGTATAGCATAAACTCCCTACCAGTACCCATTACTGAGACCTCTAACCATGCCACACAACCGCTTGCTTGGCATCTTTGCTTTGACAAACAAAACAGTATTCTGTCAGGCTCAACAAACAGCCTACCACAAATATTCTGTTTCTCTTGCACATCCCGTTCCCTTTACACCCAAGCTTGTTTCTATAACTGCACATTCATGTGAGGTTTGTCTTTTCAATAATCAACTTGACCAAATTAAGCAAGCATGTAACTTTCATGTTATTCCCAAAGTCCAACACCAAAACTAACAGAAATAGCTTCTTCTGTGGCTATAGTTTACCACATATTCCTACTTCTACGAGGACAAGTTAGCTTGAGACGAGCGCGATCTCACTACGTATATGTAGCTCACAGGAGCTCTTTAAATACCATGTGTTTCCTAGTATATGATGTTGACCATCCACAATCACACTCCCGCGGTGATCTGTGTTTATTGGTTTATTGAATAAAAAACAGTCATGGTCTGGTATGAATGGAATACAGGCAATGGAGTCTGATATTCCATTCAACATGAAATAGACTAAAATCTAATCTCTGAAATGAACATATCGTACATAAAAACAGTTGCTCAGTTATCTTAATAAAAATATAATAAAAAGGAGCCCAGTGACTCTCTTCATTTTCAGCCTGATACTGCAGTGATCTAGACTTGCCAAACACTATAGACTTGCATGGGCTGTATTTGATATATATTTGTATCAGGGTCTGTGAGACAGACTAAACATGAAAGTGTGAGCTACTTTGAATAATGTTTCAAAATATCAACGTTTATCCGTCTGTGGGAGAAACGCACAAAATAGCACCTTTCATAGACACTAACACGTTTGTGAAATCCACGACCACATGAGCCGTTACTTATCAAACGAAATATCAAATCGGGTTTAAGCTGGGATTTCAAGCCATGAGCTTCGGATCACTCAACCCTGCACTGCGCATGCGTCGCCTTGGGGACGTTACCCGGCTGTTCGGTGAATCAAGCTTCGGTGGATTAACTTAAATCTAGCCGCGATTATCTCTCGTGTATATCCGAAAAAATGATCAATTGAATAAATGATCAATCAGGTATTCAAACTATTTTTTTAAGATGTGAACCTGTATCCTGAAAATATGCAATTCGGCGGTTAGGGGTCTCCACATTGTGCATCATACTTTAAGATAGTGTCACGTGCTCCCGATATGTAATAAGTGCACGGGTGCAACACAAACGTTTTTTGCGATCGGTTGGATAAAACTGGAGGGGGCTAGAGTGCAGATTTTCTTTCAAGGTGACACAGTGACGCTAGCTTTGCTTGTACAACCACCACCGCCTGAACATCTATGTTGACACAGTCTATAGGCTGTGACATTTTCAGCAAATATTTGTAGTCGAGTCGGATGACACCCGTGACCCACATGACGCGATTAGAAAACAGCCCACCAGAAAAGCGGAGGATGAGAAACAGGCGTTATTGTTCACTGACCTCACCACAGAATTTAGGATACAAAAAATATTATCGTCGGAGGTCATTTGATTACAGGTAGGAACTATATCATCTGCCTCAAATTATTCTTATGCAAAATTTGCATTTACTCTTTACAATTATTTCAAACACAAGCTTATTATGTTCTCCATTCAATTAGGTTTCAAGTCTAACGTACCATAAACATACAAAATGCATGTTCCAAATGTTCTTTTCAAAATTAATGCATGATGACAGTATTGCTTCAACGCGGGTGTGGGGTGTGGGGGTGTGGGGGTGTGTGTGTGGGGGGGGGGGGGGGGTGTTCTTGTGTGGGGATGCTGGGTGCCATGGATGCCATGTGTTGCAGGTCTACCAAACGTTATTTGGCCTCTCCTTTAAGACCCTAATATGTAGTGCGGACACAAACAAATATTCTGTCTCAAACAAAATTCCTAAAGGCCCTCCATGACAGTATGAGTCTGTTATCCTTATCACAACTTGAACCTGTATTGCACTGCCCAAGTGGATAGAGCACCTGATAGGGAAGTGGAAGGTCCATGGTTCGATCCCCGGCCGCCTCATACCCAAATACGTTAAAATATGGTACTTGTTGTTTCCCTGCCTGGCGCACAACAGTGTGGCAAAAACAAGGACCGATCGGCTCTGAGTCAGTATACTACAGAACGAGCATTAGTCGGGTCTCTTACAAACAGACACACACCTACAAGTGCAAAAATCTTGGGACACACAATCGCTACAAAATACAGTACAGAGATTATCACGCAAATATTATTTCCCATTCTTTTTAACATATAATCTTACATTAGCATCTTACAACATGACGACACCTACCGTTTCGCCACACCTTGATAAAAAAGAACTCCCGATGGGGAACACGAAATCCGGTTCTGTTTAGTTTGGACCAGTACACACCTCGCCACCGTGTATGTTTCAATGTAAACATATAGCCTGTTATAGTAGAAAGAACCAGTTGTAACTAGATGTTCTTATCACAAAGAGAATTCCCGTTCGTTTCACATCCCATGTGTACAACCACTCCGTGCACCTGCTACACCGCTCGTAATATGCCATACACGTGCATGGGCGAACACGTCGGCAGCGTGTCGTGTCTTTGTTTGAGTAAATCATGTAAGTGTGTTATATGTTAGCAGTTAATGGCTTCTGGCAAAAACCGTTAAGCTCTGTCCTTAAGTATATTTTTTAAAGTGATGACTGTTCTTCAATTACTATAAAGAGTGAGTGAGTTATTTATCGGTGTTTGACGTTTCTATTTTCCTCTCGTCCACAGCATCCGTCTACGGGCAACTCGGGGTCTATGCAATTGTGATGACGAATGCTATCAAATTATTCATAGGATCTGATTGTCTCTGCCTGTGACAATGGCCTCTCGATGACAACGCTGGCCAAGAGTTGCACTAGAGAGTTGGCTAATACTTAAGCTTCCTGACAAACAAACTTTCTGGTAATTCTAACGTTTGTCAAATTCTCTGGTTTCTAAATCTGATATTCGTTTGCCTACGTTTGGGAAACGATATTTGCATAAATATACAATGAGCTCCTAATTTAAACCTTAACAATGAACTGTACCACTGTTGTAACCTGTTCCGTTCATTTACCATTGGTTTATTTCTGTTTTGTCAATAAATTTAAGACAGATTACATATGAAGGTATAACATCGGCGTATTGTAAATGTCAGGTGTCGGCAGCTTGGCCTAGCTTCACAAAGACACAGCATACGCATCTATGTAACGTGACCATGTATAACACACACACATACGCGCGCGCGCGCACACGCACATACACACATACGCACACCCACGCACGCTCACACGTCGCTCTATTGGTGTAATAATCTTACACACATACTCACTATACACACGTCGCTATATTGGTGTTATAATCATAACACACATAACACGCACACATTTGTCGCTATATTGGTGTAACAATATTAACACAAACACACATGTCGCTATATTGGTGTCATAATCTTAAACACACACACACACACACACACACACACACACACACACACACACACACACACACACACACACACACACACAGAGACACACACACACACACACACACAGACACACAGAGACACACACACAGAGACACACACACACACACACACACACACACACACACACACACACACACACAGAGACACACACACAGAGACACACACACACACACACACACACACACACACACACACACACACACACACACACACACACACACACGCACACACACACACGCACACACACACACACACACACCAGTACATACCTCGCCACCGTGTATGTGTAACATACAACATGTTATAGTACAAAGAACTAGTTCTAACTAGACTCTCTTATCACGAAGATAGTTTCCCGTCGTTCACATTCCGCCCATGCATAGAGCCCATTTCTTAACCTTTTTCACGGCTTCCCATATGCAAGTTATGTCTATTGCCAGTAGAAGATGGTTTCAGGCCAAACCGTTAAGCTCTGTCGTTTAAGTTGTTTTATAACTGATAAGTATATAGTTGGCTTTGTAAGAGTGAGTTCTTAACCGGAATTCGACCCCACAGCAAATTGTGATGAGATAATCATTATATACACATGATCAAATAGCAATGTTTGACATTAAGATCATCACTATTCATGTGGTTCGACCCTCTTAAGAAGGCCAAGAGGAATCTATAGTTAACCCAAACTGAAAGTACATACGTGGGTTGACGTGGGGTGACATGGGGTTTAAATTCGCCTTCAATGTCATTGCACTCACATAAAGACGTGCATGCACCTTTCGTGTGTCTGTCTTATTTACTGGTCCGGACTAATGCTGGTTTTATAGTACGATCCAACAGAGATACCATGCCACAGTTTAACATGAATACCCAACTCAGACAGAGCATACTGACTCATAGCCGACCAGTCCTAGTCTTTTTTTCACTTAATGCCGTGCGCCAGGCAGGGTAACAACAAATACCATCCTTTAACTTTTGTTGGTATGTCGAGGCCGGGTATCGAACCACCGACCTGCCGCTCTCCGGGCGGACGCTCAACCACTAGACCACGTAGGCTGTTGAACGTACATGTATCTTACCTATAATATGTATACGTTTGGATGAGCGTTTTTTGGCGCAAAATCCATGGATGGAACACAACACAAGTGTTGTCTTCTTTAACTACAAATAATGCGATTTGGTGGTTCTTTGTTGTCAAAACTTGACAGGTCGGAACAGAAAGATTAATATCAGTTTAGGTTACACTCAATAAACATTAGGCTTTTTCATGACACGACTAGGTACACATTACCTGACTAGAAGACGGTCTCAAGCAACATCGCCTTAGAAATAAGCCTGACACAACAGTGAACGCATGTGCCTATCTGAAGCTCTAGATTACCCCACCCAATCGTGTCGAACCTGAAATAGGCTTAAATGGGGTCCAGGCCTATTCCCCTGCCTATCCCCTCCCCCAACCATCCATCCAGGTAATTTCCCCCCTAGTTCACTTTCCATTGTGGTTCTTAAGGGGACTTAGGGGGAAAATTAGGTGGAGAGTTGTTACAGCTAAAATGGATAACAGGCTATCTAACGGGCTCTTGCAGTACATGTTTATGAAATTGGTTGATGGCAAGGAAGTCTATAATAGATCAGTCTTCTTTGAGGACCTTGCTGCTTGTTTGTCACGACGCACAGTCAACATGAATTACTGGTGTACGTTTTGAGCAGTAAAGATCATAATTAAGATCCATGACTACATATTAAGATACATGTCATAATGCTGAAGAAACGACCCGTGACGACCCGGGGTAGAGTAGGTCTTAAGCAACCCATGCTTGACGTAAAAGGCAACTATGCTTGTTTTAAGAGACGACTAACGGGATTGGGTGGTCATGCTATCTGACTTGGTTTGATGCATATCATCGTATCCCAAATGCGTGGCTCGATGCTCTGGATGTCAGTCGATTATTTACAGGCCATGGAATATTGCTGAGTGCGGTGTCAAACAACAAACAAACAAAACAAACAAAAGCTGAATAAACGCAATCATCTCATGGCAACAACAGATGGCTGTGGTTTAAACCGTCAAAGTAGCTTTGCAGAATTGAGTCCTTCACAATCAGGATCCACTGCTAGTCAGTTCGAATCCCAAATGCATTCCGATTATAAGAGAAAACGTCTACGTTCTCGGATTCACATGTTGCCCCTACGGGTTTCCCATATTACGTGATTGTGACGGGATATATTTTGTTTGTTTGTTTGTTTGTTGTTTAACGCCGCACGCAGAAATACTTCCAGACATTTAAAGGACGATAATTGATTTTGGCCCAGACACTCCAGTACATGATATTAAGAACAGCGTCTCCAGGAACGCCGTGCCCCAGAAATCTTGATGAAATATTTCTTAATTATTTTTAAAAATGACATATACCCAATCCCCATAAAGCCACTAATTGGTCTCAGCCAATAAACTGTCCGAGCTGTTGCAGTTTGGTATCAGTTCCTTAAATGCACCAACCGAATATGGTTGTCTTGTTGACGTAAAGCTGCACGTGGATGACCAGCCTGTGGCAAGTCATGATCGTTGCCCTGCTGTAGACGTCTCCAAAGAGGTGACATATGTCTGGCAACGTCGTTTACGCCATTACTATTTGCGGCGCACCCACGACGAGTAGACGTTGATTTGCATCAGACCGGGACACTGCGTAAGCGTTATTTACGGTTTTTATGGGCATCTGGTAGCTAAATAAATGAGTGTGAACTGTTCACATTAAACCTCCACGTGTGTGAGCATCATGCTCCCAATAACCATCAAACGTCAGAAATGTGCACCGTGCATTAACATGCACTTGCAAACTGTGAATGACGACCTTAAAATCGATAAGATGCCTTCATGACTATATACTGAAAGAATACATATTACTTTTTTTTAGGTTGATATGAAGCACAGTTACTTTTTGCCGTCAGTATATATCTTCACTACCAACTAGCACTCAACATGAACTTTGGTTGACTCGTTCGGCCCGTGAAGGTAACTACGACATTAAAGTTAATCCTATTACAAACCACGCCGTATTGTGTATCTGAACAGAGGTCGGCAACACGACATACCATGGAAAAACGACTGGAGTAGCGAGACGATCTTTTCAAATGTCAATATAGGAGCAACATTAGGACTGAACTTAACCCAAGAAGGTCACGTTTGGCCCAGTCGGCTGCGACCCCGCTTGGAGAGTTGCGTCCCTTAGGCGTTCCAGGATCTATGGCAATGGGTTCGAATCCCTAATTCGCCGTGATTATGATTCTCGATTTGTCATCACTTGTTCCCGAGGATCTTCACCCGTTATTTCGGAATTTCCTTCCTCGCCAAGCAGTGATGATATAACTGAAATACTGTTGTTGCTCTCTGATCCTTTGTTCAGGTTCAGGGGCTGTGGGTAGCCTAGTGGTTGAAGCGTTCGCTCCTCAAGCAACTATGATAGGCGTTTTTTAGAAGATGATGGATGAAAAGGTAGACCCAATATATGGAACCAACTTCGTTTCTGTACTATTATAGCCAGGTTTCGGTATAGAAACTTATACTGTTGTCAAGGCCTACATAATCTGAGCATGGTTCAGAACTATAAGGGGCGGTCGGGTAGCCTAGTGGTTAAAGCGTTCACTCGTCACGCCGAAGACCCGGGTTCGTTTCCCCACATGGATACAATGTGTGAAGCCCATATCTGGTGTCCCCCTCCGTGATATTGCTGGAATATTGATAAAAGCGGCGTAAAACCATACCCACTCACTATTCAGGTTCATCTGGTCTGGTGAATAGCGGAAGGTCGGTGACTCTTTTCGCGTCATTCCAAAAGACGTTAAAATGGGGTACTTGATGTTACCCTGCCTGGCGCTCGGCATTATTCGATCAAGCAAGACCGATAAATACAAACGTAAAGACCGTCTCTGTGGTCTGGTTGATAGAACGTCTGCCCGGAGAAGGGAAAATGGTGGGTCGATCCCCGGTTGCGTAATACCAAAAGATGTTCAAAGATGGTACTTGTTATCTACCTGGCACTCGACATTAGGGTATAAAACAAGGTCTGGTTGGCTATGAGTCGGTACAATGTGTCTTAGCGGGGTACACATATATACTGCGGCATGGTACTAGTACCTCAGTGGGTTTGCTCTATAAAACCCACTTACCCCATTTTATCCCACAACCCCGCCTACGCGAAGGATACAGACACTCTGTTATGTGTAAACTACACTCTTCAAAAAAAGAAACGCATAGTTAAAAAATAAGGATACTTATTAAGCGGATGTAAAAGTATCTACACAGAATATGCGTGAACACAATCAAACGAAATAACACATGTGTAGCCACAAGGGGGCGTCATGGTCAATACCTGGTCACATCACCTCTTCCAGCCGTCACTGCTCGACACCTCCTTGGCACAGATTGCACTAGTCGTCGGATTTTATCGTGGGGACTTCTTCGTCATTCCTCCTGTAAGGCGTTGGCGCGTTGTGCCAGTGTGTGGGGACGCTGGTGACGTTGACGGACGCGTCCATCAAGTTCTTCCCACAAATGTTCAATCGGGTTGAGATCAAGCGATTTGGACGGCCATGGAAGGACATTGATGTTCTCATTAACAAGGAAATTAACTCTTGCACGTGCTGTGTGGGGCCGAGCGTTGTCACGTTGGAACAGCTCCCTCTGGCGGTCCAAAGTTGGGAGGAGGTGAGGACGCAGAATTTGGTCTACGTATCGGTTTGCTGTTAGATTGCCCTGGACAAAAACTAACTGTGATGTACCCGTGTAGGATATGGCTCCCCACACCATGACACTCCCTCCACCAAATCGGTCCACCTGTCGAACGCGTCGCCAGTTCCTGAGATCCCATGCCTGTACTCTGTTGCACCACCGGACAGGTCCAACTTCTGGCTCGAATTCCCACTTCCCTCAGACGATTTCTGATGGTTTGGTCGGAAATTCTTCGCATACCAGGCACTTGTCCTGCAGTGTCTGTTGCTGTAGCAATTCGATTCCGTAGGTGGTGCAACCGGATGTACCGATCCTGAGCAGGGGTGGTCACTCTTGGTCTTCCACTTCTAGTATGATCTTGAATCGAATTGGTGCGGGTATATCGATCCTATAGTCGAGATATGGTGCTTTGGTGAACGTTGAAGTGTCTTGCAACGGCAGACTGGGACTCCCCTGCTTCTAAAGGTCCAAGGGCGATATTTCGGTCAGCTGCAGTTAATCTTGGCTTTTTTCGATCTCCGTTGACGTCAGACAATTCGTAATGAACTGATGAATTTTGTACGGTCTTTTATAGTCAGTGTCTCTACTCATGTTTCCAACACTTTGCACGTGCATTCTGCAGAAAACGTTTTCTGAAAGCAATTTCCGGGCATCCTTTGCATTTTTGCTGATAAACGTTAGCAAAAAAACATTTTGAGTGTGTTTGCGCGCAATGCACAGCAAACATGAAATGATTAACGGGAATAAAACATAAGAATTGTCTTTATGACGATTGCTGGGAAAAAAATCTAATTGGAATTCTCAAAACACCTATGCGTTTCTTTTTTTGAAGAGTGTAAGTTTAGACCATCCATCAATACACGTTTCCCCTGTCATTGTTGGTTCAAACACACATTGTAATGTATAATCTAAACAACAATCTGTATATGCATCATAGGGACTGTATAATGCAACTACGCCCACTGTAGGGTAATACTCGTGCCTCCGGGCTTACCAAGTCATAAAAGCAATATGCTTGACAGAAACAGAACAACAAGTGTCTATTCACCATGCTCAGAGACACCACATCTAAACAAGCAAACCTTAATCCAGTTTAAAAAATAGCCATTATTAAGAACTTACCAGAAGCTTACGTCACGTTCGGACTACTTATGCCTACAGATTATTTTCCGTGTGAAGGTGTTTCTGCTGACTTGACATATTTTCAGACGTGGCTTAATCACGTTGTGTACTGAAAGTCGTCAAGGCGTCTTATCTTCAAACTGACTGAACTGTCTGGAGACGTCAGCCATCGAAGGTCCACACAACATTGTCTTACAACTCTCACCACTGAGGTCAGTGACAGCATGTGTTGTATTGTTTGCCGATTTCTTTAACCACACGAATAATAAGTTAACGCATTTCACGTCCTGGTGGCTTGTTTAAGTATATCAATATATAAAATGAACGCCATAGCTGTAATGTTTGCAATACCAGGACTCAATGTTTCAAATATGTAAACTAGGTGATACCTAATTCATGTCTGCATCGTTTTTGTTTTGCTGGGAACATTTACATGGAGGCGTGTATAATGTATAGTTATAAGATACAGTTGTCTGACATTAATGGGCATGTATTAAAAGATGCTGTCACATAGATGCAGCCATTGTTTGTGTTTAGCATAACATACATGTACACCATAACATGAAGACTCAAATATGAAGGGATGTTGAAAATGGGAAAATGTTTATATAGACGGGGTAAGTGTTTGTTCGTTGGTTTCTCTGTATAATGTTTCTAACGTCAGATGAACTTTTTGGGGAGCTGTAGAGGTCAAAATTGTTTGTACCCTTGAAAGCTTTTATCATTTATCTGATGCAACATTGTTATTACTAGGTAATTCCAAACATCCACACATTGCATAAAACATCAGTAATGTCCCTTGTATCCCTACAGCATTTCATTTTTCAAGTAAAATCGTTTTGGACATTGCTCACATATACACGTACATTGAGTCTTCCATTGGAGAAACGTTTACACGTAACTGTGTCATTAAAGAACAAGTATTTGCAAAAATGTGGTTGCATGCCTGTTCTAATTCGTTACAAAAATAAGGGAAGTTATGAGATAAAAATATGTTTTCAGATTTGCGGTTGTTTTTAAATATTAGAAGCCTGAAAGCGATAGGTCCGGAGGTTCGATCCCCGACCGTGCCATACAATGATATTGTACTTGTTGTTACCCTGCCTGGTGCTCGGCATTAAGGGGCTAGAACAAGAACTGGTTGCCTCGGAGTCGGTATACTGTGTCTTTGTTGGGTATTCATTTTAAACTGCGACATGGTATCTCAGTGGGCTCGCACTATAAATCGGCATAAGTAGGACCAGTGGAATCAGACACAAACACACGTGCATGCACGTCGCTATATAAGTGCAGAAATCTTCGAAGCGATGTTAAACCCAATTTCACCTCACAGCATTATAGACTCATTATAGATATGAATTATTCAGAAACAATGAACAAGAAAATGAAGATTCGTAATCTGCAATTCGCGATAGGCAAGCTTGTTGCTGCAGTCTATGGTTATTGACAAGTGAAGTGTGTTACACCGGTTGGTGATAGTATGAGCAACAACATACAGACCTTCAACGATATGTCGCTTACGAAAGATAATTTCATTTACGCGTAACTAACTACAACTGGTTGTAAAAAATAACACAATTCACTGTGAAATAGAATCAGTCAATGATCTAACACTGTTTCTATTATGTTTTATTTTGTATGTTTAAGTGTTGATTAACGCCGCACCCAACAATTATCAAGCCATATGACGGCGGTTATAAATAATCGAGTATGAACCAGACAATCCAATGAATGACATCATGAGCATCGAACTCTGCAATAGGAATACGAGCCTGACCTCCCGATCACGTTAGTCGCTTCTTACGACAAGCATATTCGCCTTTTAGGGCAAGAATGGGTTGGTGAAGACCCATTCCACCCCGGATCTTCAGGGATAGTTTCTATTATGTAAAGTCCCTTTCCACCAAACGTACTACACACAGGTAGAACACGTATATCCGGCTGATGGGGGTGAGCTGGAGTGCAAAGATGTTAAGATGCTGTTACTGCACGTCCACCAATTGATGCGTATGTGACTGCTGAAGGTAGGAAGAGATAACGGCCGCCGTAATGTTGGTTCAAAAATGTTTAATACAAGTCTATTTACACTGGAGTTTCTTCTCCGTCCAGGCTACAATAATAGCGTAGTTCGTGTATTGTGTAGCAGATAGGCCCCTAAGTGAGTAGTCATGAGGACAGATTCATTTTATGTCAGTATAGCATGATAGCATAATAATCGAATCTGTCTGGCACATCGTGCTTGAGTGAGTGAGTGAGTGAGTTGGGTTTAAAGCCGCTTTTAACAGTATTCCAGTTATTTCGCGGCGTGTCAGCTTAATGTGGGAGGAAAGGCCGAAGTGATGCAGGCTTCAGACGTTTACCTCTTCGCTGAAACCAACGAGCATGGGTATGGTGCTGACAAACCTAGAAACATAATCGGGGCGAACCGGGATTCGAACCCACAACCATAGATTTCTGGCGTGCCCAAGGGACGCAACTCTGCACAGCGACTCGCGGCGCCTTAGACAACTGGGACAGCCGTGCCCCCGGTACATCGTGAATAATAAATGTCTTTATAATATAATTATGCCTGTTTGGTAAGTGTGTGAAAATGTTATTTTACACCAAAGTCTGAAATATTATGGCTTTTTAACAGTGGCCTGTAAATAATCGGCCTATGCTATTTAAACCATTGGTTGATATAATATATGATCATACGTTAGGGTACGATTAAAAATGACTGTCACATCAGCATTATGACCACCATGTTTTTCCAGTTCTCGGAACCTTTCGTGGCCCGTGAAGATCCCATCCTAATGGCTTTAGTAGTGGTCGCCATGACCTCAGTTAGGGGCGGTCGGGTAGCCTAGTGGTTAAAGCGTTCGCTCGTCACGCCGAAGACCCGGGTTCGATTCCCGACATGGGTACAATGTGTGAAGCCCATTTTCTGGTGTCCCCCGCCGTGATATTGCTGGAATATTGCTAAAAGCGGCGTAAAACCATACTCACTCACTTAGCCTACTCGAGCTGATGTGTTAGTGTCAATGTATTTCTCTTATCACCATACCGTGTGTGCCAGGCGTACATGTGTGGGGTTATTGTAACACTCGCTGGGCTCGTGTCGTGAAAACCCTCACTCATTATCAACGTGAGCGAACTAATCTGGTGACAAGTGTTTTTATTTATTTGTCAAAGTCACGAGGCTTTAGATGCAACGGTAACTGTTCCAGTTTCTAATTTTATAACAGATAAGGCATATTTCGTCAGCTGAGTAAACGTGACAGACCGACATGTCATCATTAACGTCGAAACATACCAATTACACCTAAGAAAAAAGACAAACCACATATGTCCCTCACATCCCTCCCCTGCCTCCCCTACCCCTAACAATCCGACCACACCCGGCCAACAGCCACATGTACACACTCCTAAAAAGACGCTCGAAATTTGGGAAAAAAAGCCCTCTACCCCTTCTCAAACAACAATTTTTATAACAAAAAATCATACCAGACTGTGACCAAAAATATACAAAACACAAACTGACACGCACCTGAAAAAAAACCCAAAACAAACCATAACACAACAAATAATTAAACCATTCCCATCTCCACAAAAAGCAACTAAATAAAAAAACCTGACTAATATTTGTAAGCAGCAAAATTGGTGATGATGTGCGTGTTACTTGGAAAGGACATTTCTGAAAATAGCTGTGTCATTGCCATGTTTAACAGGTCCAGTGTGACGTTCCCGTTAGCCGGGTCAATAAATGATAACACTGTACTACCCGGAGTTTGTAAGCTGCGAAACGCACCAGCGGAGATATTACAAACACCTGGCACAAACAAAGCTTGGTCGACACGACTGACCTGCTGTGTTTGACATGTGCAGTCACATGACCCTAATTAAGGTATATTACGTAATGTAACGAATATAACTGAGCAGGAGCGAGTGGGGACTTTGAACGCTATATATAGTTTTCATACAGGTAAGTGTTGATTTAGAATCATTTATGTCGACTCGATTTTTGGCAAGACTGATTTCTATAGCCTGTAGCAATACATGTATCCCATTTCGGACAGACAGACAAAGGAAAAAATCCGACAATTTGTTCGAAAGGTTATTTGTTTACGAAGGGGTTATTATGCTGAAGTTACTTATTCGCTGTTACTCGTTTCATTCCCTTTCTCCTGACATTAAGGGGACAACACAAGGACTAGCCGGCTCGGAGTATATGAAGTACACGAATACTGTGTCTGAATGGGGCATCCGTTATAAACTGCGGCATGGCATTTCGGTAGGCTAGTACTTTATAGCCAGCTTTAGTGCTCACACACACACACACACACACACACACACACACACACACACACACACACACACACACACACACACACACACACACACACACACACACACACACACACACACACACACACACACACACACACACACACACATATATATATATCACCTCGCTTATTTACAAGTATAAGGCCGTGTACAAATGTTTTAAGCTTATATCCTTTTGTCAGCCTACATAAACCGTGCATATTTACAGTTCGAAGGCTAACAAGATAAGTCTTTATAGAGGTCCCGTTATGCTAAACGTTATGGGAACACGACTGCAAATTGTGATCTATGCTAACGTATTTGTATGAACAACATTCCGCCTGATCTGAGTATACTGATAGTCCTACTGCTTCATACAACTACTGGCGGGTGAATAATGCAGGCTTTAAACGGTCACCCGATATTACCAAACTTGTAATTGTGAAAGTGTTTCCATGGTAAACAATATATTCTTGTGTGTTACGTTAAGTTAATGAACAATGACATATTTTCATATACATATATTAGTAACTATCAGTCCTCATACCAGACCGCCTTCGTGGACTAGTGGACTGAGCGGAAGGTCGGTGGTGAGATTCCCGGCCGAGTCATGACAAAAGATGTCAACAGAAAATATTTATTGTGAACCTGCCTGGCGCTTGAGCATTCGTGATACAGACGTCGGCTCGCGGAGACAGTATATTGTTCTTGAGTAGGGTATCCATGTCAACTGCAGCATGATATCTAATAGGGCTAGCACTAATTCGGAGTATTACAAGCAGCCAAACACGCCCGCACGCACTTACACACACACACGTACACACACACACACACGCACGCACACACGCACGCACGCACGCGCGCGCGCACACACACACACACACGTACACACGCACGAACACACACACACACACACACACACACACACACGCACACACACACACACACACACGCACGAACACACACACACACGCACGCACGCACGCACGCACACAAGGACGCACGCACGCACACACATATACACGCACACACGCGCGTGCGCGCACACACACACACATGTAACTGTGTCGTCACAAGGGTAGCCACATTGTAAATTGTTGCATTGTTAGGTCAATGGTCTGAGAGATATTTTTTTATATTTTACAATTTTTATTTTATTTTTTAATAATTTGTTTATTTTTCTCGAGCATTTAAACGGTTTTGCATAGCATTGCATAATTTCTATATTCAAAGAAATAAAGCATAACAGCTTGACGAAAGTCAATTAAAGTAATCTCTATTATAATTAATGACGGAAGTAAACTTTGCTAAATAATATAATTCAGTGAGCTCCTTCTGGAAGGGGAATGTTGGTGGATAGTTATGATTTCTAAAGTTGAAAATGATTTGTTTTGACAAAATAATGATAAGGTTTAAAGGATTGTTTTTTTTTTTATAAATAACCAAAAGGAACATTTTCTTTGGATATTGTTACCGAGCTTTGCGTTTTGTACGGTGTCCATATACCCATGTATAACTGCTCTGCTCATGACTGACTACACTGTAAATGGTTGCATTGTTAGGTACAATGGTGTGGGGTATTATTGTTGAACCCTCAGCTACACATTGGCAGACCTTCCGGTCGATAAGCGTCTACACAGCATTACGTAATATTGCAATGACCCTTTCGCACTGTGGAAGTCCCTGTCTTTGTTAGCAGGAAGTGACCTTCATCCTTGCTCCCCGATGACATGTAAGTGGGCGTCATTTCAGGCCACTCTCTCCAACATACGCCAACCTGTCCCACAATGCCTCAGTAGCAACCCTAAAGTCCCCCAAGTTGCCCTTCCTTTCGGACATCCCATCCTCGGCAAGACCACTAATTGGCCTGGCGGGCCCGTGTTCGAAATACTCATAATGTCGGGAAGCTGGACATATTAGTTTTGAACATAAATGTGAATACAAACATTTCCGATGGCATTCTCTTGCTTCTCTGAATTAATAACTTTTTCTGTAATATTATGCCAGTTGAAAGGGATTTATATAACAGTATCCACGACGTACATCGGATTTATAAAAATAATTGCCGGGCAAAGCAATGCATACAGACACACATGGTGGTGAAAAACGAAACAAACAAGAAATCCGTCGATGATGTACAATATTTTGAGTTTTTGGCCTCTCTCTCTCTCTCTCTCTCTCTCTCTCTCTCTCTCTCTCTCTCTCTCTCTCTCTCTCTCTCTCTTTGTATGTACATACACATGTATGTTGTAACATGCTATGTTTATGTTGTAGATAAGGACCACTGTTCTTCACAAACTGACCAGTCGCATCATATCATCCATTAACATCGTTTCCCGTACGTAACCTCATGAAAGAATCTGAAGATCGTCTTCCGTACGTTTTGAAACTGTGCACTTAGATCACTCAACAACATAGCATTACTATTGAAGAAGCACGGATGCGTTAATGAGAGATACTGCAACACTGGAGCACATTCGCAAGGAGTCCCAGTACGAAGGGGCACTGATGCTTTATAGTACAGCGCAAACACAAAGGAAATGGCTATCTCAAGAGAGAAAGATGGCGTTAAAGAACCCATGAGTGAAGAGGAGGATACAGAAGATCTCCCCATAGACAGGGGATGGGCGTGGTTTGTGTTAGCAGGTGGGTGTCAACTCGTTCAGTGCATTACAATCGTGACACAAACAGACCAGATTATTAAGAATGTTGATCTTACGGAGATTATCTTTTCATTTCTTTGTTAATGCCAAGATTGGCATACGTGTATTGATTTGATGTATGACTGTAGATACTATGGAACTATGTACAGTTGATCTGTATTAACCCTAATATAACATTAAGTGAAAATGTCGCTTTAACACCTAAATCACGTGCCTGGAGTTATTTCCCTTTGTATTTGTATTCACTGTATCACAGATACACACACACACACACTATATATATATATATATATATATATATATATATATATATATATATATATATATATATATATATATATATATATATATATATGTATATATATATATATTACAAATGCTAGCTTGTGTCCATACAGATTTTATCGAGTATATACATGTATATATTTTGTATGTGAGGTTTTCCCGATAAGGGGCTTTTCCATTATAACCGCGAAATTGACGTTCGTGTGTGTTTGAAAGACACCATTTGACGTCCATAAGTTTTTGACGTCCCTGTATTCTCCGACGTTTATACAATGTCATTGGCCCTCACTCTATGAAAGTTCATACACCAACGAACGCACTCGAAGTGAAAGTCTATTCTTAAGCAAACCCCGTTAATCCGGACAGCTTTATGCTGTAAGTATCAAATAAAGAATAAAAACAGATGTATTCAGAGGTCACGTGAATACGTGAGCTTCGGAAATATACATTATATTACATTTCAAGCTTATGACATCAAATGTGAAATAGATAGAAAACTTAAAAAAGAACATGTTAGTGCAAAGATTTGTCCATCAACTAACACAAAAGGGAAGCAAGATAGTTTGGATACATTTTGACGACACCCCCTCCCCCCTCCCCCCCCCCCCCCCCCACACACACACACACACCCCAACCGTCATAATATAATTATAACCAGTCCCTGTGTATACGTGCTGCACTATCTTCATTGTTCATGCCAAGACCCTTATCGCGGATGACCCGATACTGTGACGTCACGGAACCATAAAATATTTTGTTGAATTTGTTTTTATAATAGACATTAGTCATGGACGCTTTCCTATATTATATAAGTGGAATATTGTTGTCTGGTCAAACGGCATCTCTCGTTTACTGACACCGATGCAGGAATGGGGTTATACACGCTGGTGGTGACACAATTATCTGACAATGCCCCGCCCCCGACTCTGCCGCACGTGATACATGTTGCGGTTGGCCGGCTAAGGTTGCAGTGACCCCCAGTCACTGATGAATCACCGCTCCTGTCACATGGACATCCGACGACGTGTGCTGTTTCGTATTTGGAACCTGCTCTCCAAGTTAAGCCCTAAGACAATGGGAAGATCATTATCTGCCTTTAATGTAACTATAGGTTAATAAACCCGTCCACATATCATGAATGTAGCAAGTTACATTCAACACCATGAACACATAAAAAACCAATAAAACAAAAGAAATATAATTACCAGTAATAAAATGTATCATTGAGTAAATATCTATTTAATACACTCTTAGTGTGATAGAGTGTTTTTTGTTTTGTATTTTTATGTACAAAATAATACAATGTATAAAATGTATACACGTACCTGTGTGTGTGTGCATCAGCGTTGTGGGACAAAACATAATATGCTCATAACACGCTGATTGTTAGTGTAACGCTGCACTCACCAATACATGTTTGCCTCGGGCGAAATCGTGTAGATGTAACAGCCGTCACATACCGTAAATATACAGAGTTTCACAAAATGTGCAAACGTAGAAATCCTGAACTCCTTAACCACTAGGCCACCAAACATGTACTAGTATATCACACAGGCGTGAAATGTCATCACCCCCCCCCCCCCCCCCCCCCCCCCCCAGCCCCCGAAACCCCCAACCTCAAAAAGAAAAAAAAAAAAGAAAACCCACAAAAACAACAAAAACAAAAATATGTTTCTCAATCATTGGTTACTTTTCACGCTTTGAATACTTTGAGACTGTTTGTGTATTGCCTAGTAGTGTTGAACAATACTTCTTACTCGGTGCGTTCACTATTCAAATATTTTACAAAATGTATTTAAATAAATAGTAAATATATCGCTTACCTCGCACACCTGTTTCTTTGTCAAAGCCACCGTGTGCATTTGTCACTAATGTCAATCAGCTGACTTCGCTGTCACGTGACAACAATGCCAGGAAGCCAGACTATTGCCAAGTCACAGCTGTGCCGTCTAATTGCCATCATGCTGATATGGGGCGAGAAAAAGCAAAACGATAGGATTCTATTTCGAAATGTGCGAACATGTAGTATGTGAAAAGAGAAACTGTCATGTTTACCTGCGGTCAACCACACCTTTCTCATTAGGGTCATTGATAATCTCAAGATAGCCGCTCGAACCGTCAACATGATGCATCGTGTAATCTCAAGGTTGTCTCAGTCAATGATTCACTGATTATCACCCATGAATGATTCAGCTGATGGCCTTTGATTGTAGATTTAACGTCAGCATTGCGAGTCAGAATGTGATTGTGAAATCATATTTCTATATATCTAATTCTGAAGCATTTAAGGTGTAGTGTCCAAGCCAACGAAGCAGGATCGTTATCACAATTTTTAAAGGAAAACAGTTTTGGTCAGAATTATGTATTTTCAAAATGACAGTATAATGGCAAGAAATGGCATGTGAACTGCAAAGCAAATAGGGAGATCACGAGTTGACTCATTGATCATTGAACGATCATGACCTAACCATTTCCGAATACTTTCTTTTGCAATGACGTTGAACGCGTGTAACTGGCCACTCGGTACGTACTATAGGCTTGTATAGGTTACAGTCAATGTGTAAAGTCAGTCATTGTGTAACATGTGATTCACAATTCACAAAATGACTAAACTTTATAGGATTAGAAGCCCCCCCCCCCCCCCCCAATAATATACACTGACTTTCGTTTTCTTTTAAACCCATCATTTTCAGTCACGGGACGATGAAATTCAGCTTCAAACGTTTGGAATTCTTTATCATAATATAATGAAATAAAAGAAGTTGTACAATAGCTGAAAACATTATTTGTTTTGTGAACTGCCCCAGTGAAAATTTCATTTTACATATTGAATGTAAAGTACATACTCCAACAATGATGGTGAAATTGTTTAATTCTATATTCTTTCAGGATCTTTCTTGAACATTGTGCTCATGGTCGGTTACATCAAGTCTCTAAGTATCCTGTTTGTGGAATACCTGCGTCTGTTCGAGGCATCTGTGACGACGACCACCCTCATCATGGGTGTCACGGCCGGGGTCTTCAGTATATCAGGTTGGTGGTTATTGCAATAGTTCCCCATTCTGTTTGCTTAGCATTTACCACAACAAACAATCAGGAGTCATAGGTGACCCAGACGTCTAAAACCCCGCAAGTCACTGTCAGAGTTCTCTCTCTTAGATGTTTCCGGATTCGAATCTCAGATTTACTTTGCATTGCTTATGATACTTGGTTTGCCAGATACATACAATCTTCGTTGGTTTGAACGTATTAAACGCCTAATACCTGCATCACTTTCACTGCATGTCTTTCTTTTATATTAATCTGACGCACGGTGGTATAACTGAAATATTATTCAACCTGTTCACTAATAAATCGCATATCAAAAATCGTAATTATAAGTGCTGTACGACGATACTTGAGATATACATGTATATGTACCATCATAATGCATTTTAATTGCATTTACACTCTTCCAAAAAAGAAACGCAAAGGTAGTATATAGTTCATTGAACCTGACTACACAAAAAATCCGGTATATAAATTGGATATATGTTATTGGAAAATGTTGTTGGCCTAATATTTGACAAACGGTGCGTCAAAACGCAGCTATTGTCGATTAGCAATGTCTTAAACGGCATTGTGTTCACACTTGTTAAAAAATGTCATGGAGGAAAACAGTAAAGCAAACTGCACGTGCAAGTTAAAGCATTAACAACTCCTGGTAGTGGCTATAAAAAGGCAAGTAAAAAAGGCAAAATAAGCCACAATTTTTCATTCAATTGTCAACATTTTTTCGGACCAACGCCATAGGACGTATCCAAAGAGGGGAATCGCAGTCTTCTGTTGCACGCCACTTCAACGTCCTCCACAGCAACATTTGCCGCCTTTGGGACCGATACAAACAGTTCAGTTCCACTGCGGACCGTCCCTGCCGTTACCAGCCCTGCAAAGGATCGCTACATTCAACTGTTTCACCTACGCCATCGCAATGCCACAACTACGGAGACTGCGCATCCCTGGTTTGAGGAGGATATCGGACCAGACTGTCAGGAAACTATCTTCCCGAAGCTGGAATCCGACCCAGAAGACCAGTTATGGTCCCTGTGTTGCAACAGATCCATCGACACCGACGCTTGCGTTGGTGACATACCTCACAGCCTTGAAATTTGAGAAACTGGATCACGGTTTCCTCTTCACCGGCGAGATGGAAAACAACGTGTTTATCGTCGTCGAAATGAGCGTTCTGCCCCACATTGTGTACGTGAAATCGACAATTACGGTGGCTGTAGTGTCATGGTGTGGGGGCCATATCCTACACCAGGAGATCTGACTTGGTTGTTGTTGAGGCAAATCACCATTTGCTGGTTGTTGTTGAGGCAAATCAATCAGATTTTTCAACCTCACCTTCTTCCAATCATTGACCGCCAGAGGAAGCTGTTTCAACAGGACAACGCTCCACCGCACACAGCTCGTGTCATACCTTCATAACGTCAACATCACCAGGCTTGCCCTTGCAGTCGAGATCTCCAGATCTCAACCCAAATCGAACACCTCCGAGATGAAGTCGATCGACGTGTACGTCAACGTCAGAACACGCGGCACACACTCCCATAGCCGGCCAACGCGTTAGAAGCAGGACAGAATTCGTACACTTATCCAGTCAGTACCGGGGCGGTCACACGAGATACTGAGTTCAGCGCAACCTTGTGGCCTTAAATGACTTGACAAAGAACAGTTTTCATTGCAATGTACAACGACAACATGTGACTGTCGAGCTCCAAAAATTCATGTTTGTATCTATGATAATAAATAAAATATATCGACTTCATTAGGTACAATAAATTTACTAAAAATTTACCTGTGCGTTTCTTTGTTTAAGAGTTTTCATGCAGTTATTTTATGTTGAATACACTGACACAATATTGTCATAGTCTGGATGTAAAAGTAATGATTCAGATGCATCGCAGGGACATTTTATCCTAAATACTCTATATCAAATCAGCTCCATTGGTCAGCGCTCATCTTATAAAGTCTGGTCATCTGACTGAGCTGACAGCTTGACTTCATAAACTGTGACACCTCGTTGCCATGGATTCTGTTCTCACACAGGTAAACGGCATAGTGGGCTTAGCGAATTTCAAAAGTGTGAATAACACACACATAACCCCTCAAATACTTACACGCACGCACGCACGCACGCACGCACATACACACACACACGCGTGCAGGCACGCACGCACACGTACGAAATAAATAGTATAGTGTTTAAGGAAAATTACATTGCATGAATTATTGTACCAGCATTGTATTATTATTTTACAGCTTTGTTCAGTATGCACTTTGTGCTTGAGAAACTGGGCATCCGAAAGACGGTGATGCTGGGAGCGGCCATCACTTCAGTGGCTATGCTGGCAGCGGTCTTCGCTCCAAACCTCACGTTTCTCATCTGTGTACACTGTGTTCTGACAGGTATGTGTTACTTTAATTTTTTTTGAAGGCATTTAGAAGTTGGAAGTACATGAATACACGCCACTTTATTATGGATAACAACTTCTTCTATGCCTTGTGACGACATTTCAGAGTTTCTGATGAAGGAGCAAGAAGTTGTTGTGAAACGTCGTTACAAAGAATAAAATAAGTTTTTATCCATACAAAAGTGTCACGTCTTTGTGTGTAAATTGTTGTCTAAGTGCATGTATTTCCTATAAACCTTGTGGAGACACGGATTCGAATATCACTTAACCACATGTCTTTGGAGGCTTGTTAATGTGGTTAGGCTTGGTGACCCTTTCTTCATTGCATGTCAACGTAACTCAACGGTGGTTAGGTTTCCTCAGATATTTCTTACATAATGCCTCTAAAACGAAGATATTATCAACCGTTAAATGATTACTGCTAAAACCCACTTGCGCCTCATCAATAATCTCATTTACCTCTTACCACTATTCTTGTTTCTAATACTTGAAAGAGGTATACAACAATTACTTGGGTCCGTCTTTTATCCCCTTTCAAACAGAGGCTTTATCACACCAAGATTCCGCCGATCAGGGAACATACCTTTTACAAAAACATGCTACAATACACGAGGCATTTTTAAAAAATTCTAACGGTTCTCCATCAACACTTGGCGATTTAGCTGATTTTGATGAAAGAATAGCTTTCCTAATTTCTTTCCGCGCAATAGGATCCGATAGAAAATCAGGATAACTACAAATATCGGACTCAAAAACATTTTTTTCTGAATAAAATTAATAACTTCTTTTTTTTATCGTTTATATGTGCCATTTATAGATTTTCGAAAAGCCTTTGATTTGGCAAAGCCTTCTTTATGAATTACATTCAAGGGGTGTGAGTGGTAAACTGTATAATGTACTTAGTAGTATGTATGGTAGAATTTAAGCTTGTATTAAAGCAGACAATTGCAAATCAGCTTCATTCAATACATCATGTAGAATACGCCAAGGTTGTATGCTCAGTCCAGTTTTGTTTAATTTCTTCATGATTGAACTTACCAATCGTTTATTGGACCTAGGCTTATAGATAGTTCCGTTTCACAGTACATTGATGAAATCTTGTCATTGTTGTTTGCTGATGATATATCGTTAATTGATGATTGTATCATTGGTTTGCAAAAAAAGCTGGATGTTCTTGATATGTTTTGTAATAAATGGGCTTAGATGTTAACATTGCTAAATCTACATTATTGTTTTCAGAAATGGTGGTTACTTAAAGACAACTGAAAAGTGCCAATATTGAGGTTCGCAAATTCAAACTGTAGGACATACATATTCTGCAATTGTCTTCTCGTCCAGATTAATTTGGTCGAAGGCGTGTGAGACATTATGTATCTTTGATACTAAGATAGCTCCTATTTTATTGTATGGCTCCGAAATCTAGAGTTTCGAATATAGGCAAGTTATTGAAAAGTTGTTCAAACATTATTGTCTTTCTGATACAGTTTCAAATATGACTATGCTTGGAGATGTTGGAAGGCGTTATTTGTGCGTAAAATGTTTTACACGCTGCAACAAGTATAAGTGTAGGTTGTTATCTATGGATCGAAAACGATATCCACGTGCGACTTATGAAATGCTTTAAGTATTAGAAGAAAATGTTAAATTAACTTGGGTATCCAAAATCAGAATGCTACTGTTTCATGTTCCTGGTCCTCCTATGTTTGGATTACTCAAGCTTGTGGAAATGTTGACCCTTTTATTCATCAGATTGTACAACGTTGTAAGGATACAGCTTCAGACTTGGAAAGACAAAGTTACAAACTCAACGTATCTTAACGCGTACCCCAGTATTCAAACAACTCTTAAACCTGAAAAAATATGTATTACATCTTACAGGTAGAAAGGATCTTGTCTGAAATTCAACAATATCCCTATCGTCCATCAATTTATATCAGTCCACTCGTTTGTAGAAGGTGCAATTTGCAAGATGCAGAAGATGGACATCACTGCCTTTTTATTATCGCTTCCTTCTTAAACATACTTCTGTATCAATCCAGCGAGAGAATATTTTGACAGTTGTTATCTTCGCAAATTGCCAAACATATAGAAGGGCTTAGAAACCTCCCTATCTGGTTCAAATGTCTATAAATAATGTTGCTAGGTTCTATTGAAAGTGGTGTTGCTGAATACTTTACTGATAGTCTCATTCCACTTAGTTCCATGGACCCTGAGGCCGGAAATACTGAATACAGTTTGTCAGTGTGTCATTGATATCGGCAATACATACAGTAAACTACGGTTATAACGAACACGCCTATAACGAACTGACGGATATAACGAACCTTTATTAGTCCCTTCCATTTGTTGTACATATGCTATATATATGCTTATAACGAACTAGGGTTATTACGAACTAAAATTACTGGTCCCTTTGAGTTCGTTATAACCGTAGTTTACTGTATGCAATATAACGGTAATACGTCATCAATACATCGGTAATACCACATCAATATATCGACAATAAACAAGCACTAAACAGTTCGACCTATGTAAATAATCGAGTCTGTGACAGACAAAACATTGTTACACTTCGTGTCATTCTCGCCGCCGGGTTAACACCAAATCCTCATTGCATGTTTGTTTGTTGTTTAACGTCGCACCCAGTTATATAACAACTTTTTGACGGCGGTCAATAAATAAGCGAATTTGGACCAGACAATTCAGTGAATTGACATCATGAGCTTCAATAATCGAAATTGGGATACGATGACATGCATCAACCAACTCAGCGGGCCTGACCACCCGATCCCGTTATAATTAGTCACCTCTCACGACAAGCAAGAAGGGGTTGCTCAAGACCAATTCTAACCCGGATCGTCACGGGTTTAATCCTAACTGTAGTCGGACTTAAACTTTGTTAGGTCATTTCCCGTTAGTCCAGAAGTCCAGTAGTAAGAGCTGCTTCTGAGAATGTTTTTGTTTAGTTAAGGCAAGTTAATAAATTAACCATTTTTCGTTATTCCGAATATTTCTAAATCCGGGTGATTTTACCAAATCGGTACCATTGGGGTTGACGGGTTAACTGCGTACATAAAACATATACAGGATCCCTCCATACATGAGACTATGTTTTGTTTGCTTTGTTAATGGACCCACATAACAATTTTACAAAAATCAGGTCACTGTAATCCATAGGGTAATAATCCCTGGACACTTCATTTTTACGATCAATCCCCCCACCCCACATAATGCTTAGACATCCCTCCGAGAAAAACCCCAACCCTCTGAACATGAAAACAATAGGCAGCCTATACACTAGGTTGTGAATAGTCATGTAGCTGGGAGTAAAACGCTTAAGGTAAACGTTCAAAAGCATAGTATTTAGCCTCTGTCTGAAATACATCATGCAAAGCGTGTTTAGGTAGTGTCGATAGTGATGGCACCATTAGTTATTCCGATGTATTTGTATCAATGACGTACAGGGAATCCAGTGATGCTTGTGCCGGATAGTGCTGGGTGTGTTTATAACAGTGACATTCTGTTCCGGGTATAGGAAACCAATGATACTAGTGCCGGATAGTGCTGGGTGTGTTTGTAGCAGTGACATTCTGTTCCAGGTATAGGAAATCCAAGGATACTTGTGCTGGATAGTGCTGGGTGTGTTTGTAGCAGTGACATTCTGTTCCAGGTATAGGAAATCCAAGGATACTTGTGCTGGATAGTGCTGGGTGTGTTTGGACAGTGACATTCTGTTCTAGGTATAGGAATCCAAGGATACTTGTGCCAGATAGCGCTGGGTATGTTTGTAACAGTTATATTCTGTTCCAGGTATAGGGAATACAAGGATACGTGTGCCGGATAGTGCTGGGTATGTTTATAACAGTGATATTCTGTTCCAGGTATAGGAAATCCAAGGATACTTGTGCCGGATAGTGCTGGGTGTGTTTGTAACAGTGACATTCTGTTCCAGGTATAGGAAATCCAATGATACTTGTGCCGGATAGTGCTGGGTGTGTTTATAACAGTGACATTCTGTTCCAGGTATAGGAAATCCAAGGATACTTGTGCCGGATAGTGCTAGGTGTGATTGTAACAGTAACATTCTGTTCCAGGTATAGGGAATCCAAGGATACTTGTGCCGGATAGTGCTGGGTGTGTTTGTAACAGTGACATTCTGTTTCAGATATAGGAAATCCAAGGATACTTGTGCTGGATAGTGCCGGGTGTTTTTATAACAGTTACATTCTCTCCAGGTATAGGAAATCTAAGGATACTTGTGCTGGATAGTGCTGGGTGTGTTTGTAGCAGTGACATTCTGTTCCAGGTATAGGAAATCCAAGGATACTTGTGCTGGATAGTGCTGGGTGTGTTTGGACAGTGACATTCTGTTCTAGGTATAGGAATCCAAGGATACTTGTGCCAGATAGCGCTGGGTATGTTTGTAACAGTTATATTCTGTTCCAGGTATAGGGAATACAAGGATACGTGTGCCGGATAGTGCTGGGTGTGTTTATAACAGTGATATTCTGTTCCAGGTATAGGAAATCCAAGGATACTTGTGCCGGATAGTGCTGGGTGTGTTTATAACAGTGATATTCTGTTCCAGGTATAGGAAATCCAAGGATACTTGTGCCGGATAGTGCTAGGTGTGATTGTAACAGTAACATTCTGTTCCAGGTATAGGGAATCCAAGGATACTTGTGCCGGATAGTGCTGGGTGTGTTTGTAACAGTGACATTCTGTTTCAGATATAGGAAATCCAAGGATACTTGTGCTGGATAGTGCCGGGTGTTTTTATAACAGTTACATTCTCTCCAGGTATAGGAAATCTAAGGATACTTGTGCCGGATAGTGCTCGATGTGTTTGTAACAGTGACATTCTGTTCGAGGTATATGGAATCCAAGGATACCTGTGCCGGATAGTCCTGGGTGTGATTGTAACAGTGACATTCTGTTCCAGGTATAGGAAATCCAATGATGCTACTGCCGGATAGTGCTGGATAGTGCAGGGTGTGTTTATAACAGTGACATTCTGTTCGAGGTATAGGAAATCGAAGGATACTTGTGCCGGATAGTGCTGGGTGTGTTTATAACAGTGACATTCTGTTCCAGGTATAGGGAATCCATGGATACTTGTGCCGGATAGTTCTGGATAGTGCAGGGTGTGTTTGTAACAGTGACATTCTGTTCCAGGTATAGGAAATCCAAAGATTCTGGTGCTGGATAGTGCTGGATAGTACAGGGTGTGTTTATAACAGTGACATTCTGTTTTAGGTATAGGAAATCCATGGATACTTGTGCCGGATAGTTCTGGATAGTGCAGGGTGTGTTTGTAACAGTGACATTCTGTTCCAGGTATAGGAAATCCATGGATACTTGTGCCGGATAGTTCTGGATAGTGCAGGGTGTGTTTGTAACAGTGACATTCTGTTCCAGGTATAGGAAATCCATGGATACTTGTGCCGGATAGTGCTGGATAGTGCAGGGTGTGTTTGTAACAGTGACATTCTGTTCCAGGTATAGGAAATCCAAAGATTCTTGTGCTGGATAGTGCTGGATAGTACAGGGTGTGTTTATAACAGTGACATTCTGTTCCAGGTATAGGAAATCCAAGGATACTTGTGTCGGATACTGCTGGGTGTGTTTGTAACAGTGACATTCTGTTTCAGGTATAGGGAATTCAATGATCAACGGACCTGGCATAGTCGTTATCGGACGATATTTCAAGAAGCGCCGCGGATTAGCCACTGCTATTTCAATGTCTGGAATAAGCATTGCGTCCGGGGTATTCCCGATGGTTGTAAGACTCCTACTGGATGAGTACGGCATCCGCGGCACCATGCTGATCTGTACAGGGCTGACGATGAACATGTTCGTAGGAGCAACTTTATTCAGGCCAATCGAGTCCTTCAAAAAGAAGAAACGTCCTATACTGGACGTTGAGGAAAATGGAAATCCAGACAGCATTAATAAACACCCTTCCACCGATAGACAAAACGGAAATGCCAAATCAGATCTGAAGGTTAAACAAAAAGATAAATTGACAGGGAATGTGGATAAAAGACATAAAGTGTTTGAGGACGGTTTGGAAACTCCACTGTCTTGCTCTGCTGATTCACACAAGGACACCTCACTGTCCCCTTTGGCACGTCCTCGAACAGTTTCTAATGCAAGTCGAACAATTTCGGAATCTGAGAAAAGAATGTTTACGAGTGATCCGGAGTTATTATCGATTTCAATTTTAGACTTAGCTCACGCAGGAAAAGACGAGTTCCGAGCAAAAACATCTTCCTTTGTGGAGGAAAAATCCAAATGTTGCAAAAGTAACATTTTAGACCTGTCCTTGATAAAAATGCCGATGTTTCAACTTTTTGCAATTACTGCTGTTTTTGGGATATGCATTAACCTGATAGTAAACTACATACCTGCTTTCGCCAACGAGAACCACATAAACAAGACTGACTCTGCTCTGTTACTATTGATAATGGGATCTATAGATTTCTTCTGTCGGATAATTCTTGGTGTTTTGGTTGATTTAAAGTTGCTAAAAGTGAACCAAATAATGGCAATCGGTTTGATTCTCTCTGGCACCATGGCCCAGTTCACCTTCTTTTTCACAACGTATCCTCTGATGATCATGTTTTCTATTTTCCACGGAATTTTTGGAAGCTCCTACCAAAGCCTTGTGCCCATTCTGATAGTGGATTATATGGGCTTGGAGTACATGGGGAAGACGCTTGGTTTCTCGTCGATGCTTCATGGAATGTCCATTGCGATGACGCATCCAATTCTGGGTGCGTATCAACGTCTGTTTTGTGTTATGTGTGCACAGATGTATGTCTCGTTGGTAACGTAATGTTATGATTCGTGTTATGTGCAGTAATTGTTAAGAATATTTCAAAATTAATTGTTATCCTGTAACCTTAATAATTTTGGGCACTGATATCTTCGTAAAGGTATCCGTATTGTCTCATACTTTTCCAATGATCCTCCAGACAACCAGCGTACTTTAACATCCTCTCAGGACCCAGGTCGTCCCGCGTCACGTCTTGTTTTCACACGTAACCTCTAGTTATCTCTTGTTTTCACATGTAGCCTCGCATCATATCTTGTTTTCACATATAACCTCGCGTTATCTCCTGTTTTACATGAAACCTCGCGTTATCACTTGTTATCACTTGTAGCCTCGCGTCATCTCTTGTTTTCAAATATAACCTGGCGTTATAACTTGTTTTACATGAAACCTCGCGTGAGTGAGTGAATATGGTTTTACGCTGCTTTTAGCAATATTCCAGCAATAGCACGGCGGGGGACACCAGAAATTGGCTTCACACATTGTACCCATGTCGGGAATCGAACCAGGGTCTTCGGCGTGACGAGCGAACGCTTTAAGCACTAGGCTACCCGACCGCCCCAAACCTCGCGTGATCTCTTGTTTACACATGAAACCTTGCGTGATCTCTTGTATTCACATGAAGCCTTGCGTTATCGCTTGATTTACATGAAACCTCGCGTTATCTCTTGTTTTCACATGTAACCTAACGTTATCTCTTGTTTTACATGAAACCTCGCGTTATCTCTTGTTTTCATATGTAACCTAACGTTATCTCTTGTTTTACATGAAACCTCGCGTCTTCTGTTGTAGTCACATGTAGCCTCGCGTTATCTCTTGTTTTACATGTAACCTCGCCGCTTCTCTTATTTTCCCAAGTGGCCCCCACATTCTGTCTTGTTTTCCTGTGTGCGCCCCACGCCCAGGTTTACCAAGGCGATTCCTCGCCCTTCCTTACCGACCGCGGTCTCTCTTGTTCTATTTCCTTTTTATGTTGCCTACTTGTACTTTCAGGCAGCATCAAGGAGGCCAGCGGCACCTACAGCTACTGCTACACCTACCTTGGATGCTCCGCCTATGTAGCAGCCGGCCTCCTGCTAGTCGGAGAACCATTGGTTAGGAGGAAGGTCAAGGCCAAAGAGAAGGGAAATGAGAGGGATAAAGAATCAAACGCCCCCTTAAAGGATAACACATAACTAATTCCATGTTCATATCCTTGAGAATGGTCTACTTTCAATTTCTGACAAAACGAACATTGATTCTAAAGGGTAGGTATCTTCAGAGGAATCATTAGATTTGGGCAATACTCCAGACCGAAATCACTGGCTTGGAACATTCCAGGTGCAAGTGATAGGTTTAAGATATTGTACTCGTGTGGGACATCTAATTCGGATGTTCAACGTTATGAGCCAAAGGTGAACTCTGTAGTTATTGTGCGAAACGTTAACTTTAATTAGTTTACGTTCCGTATTGTTTTCTAGCAATTTACGAAACTATTATTTCACTCTTACTCTGTATTGTGTTGTATCACCGATATCACTGGTACAATGGTCAGAAGTATCATTGCACCCCGGTGCAGATATTGTAAGATGTATGTCATTATAATTATTGTAAATTTTGTGTAAACATTTATGATTCAAATGTTAATTGCCCCTGTTACAAGTACTAATGCCGTTGGTTTAGCAGAAAATACTTCATTGCCTGACATTACTGGAAAGGCGCCGTTTTGACGTTTTGACATTAGGAAGAAGGAATGAACCTACCATCCTATGAAACTACCCAGGGACTCTATCTTGAAACAGTACATAAGAAGTAGCTATGGGTAGGTAGGTAGGCAATAAGCAATGGGCTATTGAGAACATGTACTAAACAAACAATCGGAACAGTTACTTACACCAAGATATACGGAATTCGAATTGAAACGATTTGGAATTTATGTTTATGGTATAGAACATGTCATTGATCCATTCAAACTGTATGTCAGAATTTTAATCCAAGGGACGGCAACAATGGTACATGTACATGGCTCGTCGCTCTGATGTTATTCCAACTTCTTTGGTCACAGTTAAAAATGTCGTGATATGGTTTTGCACTTATTTAGCTGAATCCCGATGCCCGTCCGCGTTTCCTACAGTCCACGTTAGAGCGAGACTTAAGGAACAAATTTCCACAAATACGCCAAACAAGATACTTTTTCTGCATGGAAAGTCCGTAATTGTTCCCTTATTACCTCCGTGTTGTTTCACGTTGGGTATCTCCACACAGTCGTTATTTTAAATTTCAACAAATTATAGGACCAAACCGGAACTATATCCTGTGTGGTATTAATATTAATGCTTCTTTCTCGATTGTTAACCCATGGCAGGGTGGATGTACATGTACACTACTGCTCACAACTAATTACCTACTTATCGAAAAAACATGTACGTTTGCAGAATGAACACTTGTTTGCGGAATTACTCTGGGACGTTTGCGGAATTATCGCGGTATATTTGCGGAATTATAGCGGTACGTTATATATATTTCTGCATTCCGCAGACTGTTACGCAGTGTCTCATTTTGGATAGATGTCAGTACACTTTAAATGTTTTGTTTAATAAAGTTTGTTCTTGAACTTATGTGTGACATTTAAATAAACAGACGCCAAAGTACTGAATATAGTTCAGAACAAATTGTACAGGGTACTGTTATATTTGCATGTTATTGTCATATGATTAAGAAATGTTTATTAAACTTCAAAATTAGGTTTGTCCGCCATGTTATTGTGTTTACTGCTAAAATGTGTCCTCGATACCTAAGTTTTTTTGTTATTTTTGTTTAACGCCGCACTCAGCAATATTCCAGCTATAGGACGGCGGTCTGTAAATAATCGAGTCTGGACGAGACAATCCATTGATTGACATCATGAGTACATACGTGTTAACATGTACGACATTCACGTGGGCTGAATATTTTAAATAGAAAAACTGGAATTTTAGAATTTCCCTGTTACACTGTGATGATCTTAGTAAATTATTTGGGGCCGTCGGGTAGCCTAGTGGTTAAAGCGTTCGCTCGTCACGCCGAACACCCGGGTTCGATCCCCGACATGGGTACAATGTGTGAAGCTCATTTCTGGTGTCCCCCGCCGTGATATTGCTGGAATTTTGCTAAAAGCAGCGTAAAACCAAACTCACTCACTCACTCACTAGTAAATTACTTGTTCAAATTGTCAAGGGGCCTATCATCAGGCATTTTAAGTCTCCATGGAAAAAATCAGCTTACTAGCAAGGTGTCAGCACCAAGCAACGGGAGATACAAACTGTGGAAGTACAAACTGTACAAGCAGGATTGCATTTGTACAGAGCAGTGCCACGGAAACCATTGCCACAGAATTGCGAAAGACATGTGGCTGAACGTTCTCAGCCTAGCTACGAAGGATGTATAGCACACCCACAACAGCTTGCAGGCATTTTCCCCATGCTTACACAAAATACACAACCAGGCAGCATATTACTACGGGCATCAAAGTGACTAGGTATTCTCTGTTGATGAAAATGAACAAAATTGGCAAACGTAGCTGTCATCAAGTAACTCAGCTCATTAAACCCATCACATTCCTTTGCGTCTGTGCAGAGATGGGCAGCGGGGTTCAAGAGAGGAATAAAGAGCTTCGGAGACGATCCAGGATCTGGAAGACCTTCAACTCACACCGCTATCGAAAATGTTGATAAAATACATGATATTATTTAAGCAATACTCACGACAAAGATGAGACCACTCTGCAGAACGAACTGGTCATGACAAAGGTTTCAGCATGCTCAGTTCCAAAGCTAGTGCCCCCTGATCACAAACGCTCCAGGTGAGAATTTATGAAATGTATTTGTAGTGATTGTCAGTGGCAGCCAATGATTGAACCGATGTTACAAAGCCTAGTTTCGGGACAGGGCTAGCTGTATCTATATGAGAGCAATATGAGGCCAACTCGTGACCTTTTACAACCTGACATGCGTCTTATCTAGATATGCCAAGCGCGGATTGGGTACCTCGTGGTAATCACAGAAAACCTGCCGGCTTCCAACTCTGCTCTGGATTCAAGAAAGGTGACCCTAGGTCCTCCCTCGTTACTTTACACAAGATTGCTGTGGAATCATGGTGGTCATATGACTCTCAAATGTCGCTTCTGAAGAACTAAATGGAACGGTCCTTTTGTGTTATCACTCGTATAGTTATATCATTGGTTGTAACACCAGATTTACATCGAATCAGGTTATGTCACGCGTTCTAATGAATTAAATCATGATGTTTTGTCGGAAAAGAAGAATATATCGAATACCTTGTCAGACAACAAACAAAATGAATTGTAAGTCAACAATGAGGATATGACGTCATAACTCTATGACTTCCTTACACGTCCATGTTACGTCAACAGTGACATGTCCACGACGGTATTTGTATGCTGTAGACCCTCATGCTATATAGTGTGTGAAATCAGGGTTACACGCGCCATCCATATGGCTTTATATAAACGAACCCATTTTGAAGCAAAAGTAAAATGGCGATCGTAATTTTATTTGTATCATAATTATTAATGATGAGCCTTTGTAAAGAAATTGTGTCTTCTACTAAGAAATGAGTGTGTTGTAGCGGTGAAGAAGTAGCCTGGTGGTAAAAGCGTTCGCTCGTCACGCCACACGCCCGGATTCGAGTGTGGAGCCTATTTCTTGTGTCCCCCGTCGTAATATTGCTGCAATAAAGCGGCGTAAAACCATACTCATTGACTGATAATTAACTGTTACCCCAATGACGTAGATCGATGCTCATGATATCAATCACTAGATTGTCCAGACTCGATTATTGACAGATCGCCGTCATACTGCTAGAATATTGCTGAGTGCGGAGTTAAACAACAAACAAACAACATTTAACTGTTGTGATGTAGGGGGCACGGGTGGCCCAGTCGTCTAAGGCGCCGCGATTCTCTGAGCAGAGTTGCGTCCCTTGGGCACGCCAGAAACCTATGATTGTGGGTTCGAATCCCGGTTCGCCCCGATTATGTTTCTAGGTTTTTCAGCACCATACCCGTGCTCGTGGGTTTCACCGAAGTGGTAAACGTCTGAGACCTGCATCACTTCGAGCTTTCTTCCCACATTAAGCTGACGCGCCGTGATGTAACTGGAATACTGTTAAAAGCGGCGTTAAATCCAACTCACTCACTCACTGTTGTGATGTAATGGAAACGTGTTTCCTGTTGATCAGCTTCGTCAAGAAGCTAAGAGGGCGTCAACAATGATGCTTCTATTCCGCTGTGACTACCGTGACGTAATTACATTACGTTATCACTGGTTTTACAATGTCCACAATGACATCGGAATGACAATAACATGTATGTAGTGCCAAAGCAATGTTACACGGATTTCTATGAAACAAATCTTATTTAACAATATGATAGCATTTTGGTATGACAAAGGACGAAACATAATTTTTAATACACACCAATAATGTACCTACCCTATTTCACTGCAAGGGTTACCGTTATCCTTAACCGGAAACTTTATCCATACGGAGACGGGAATTGATGCTGACGTTTGACTACCAGACAACGAATTTCGTGTATCTTACAAATCTCATGATAACGAGATGGACAAAGAACCTTTATCACCGAATTAGTGAACGAGTCAATACACGATGCCACTTTCTGGCTGTATCATATTCCATCCACGATATGCAAAATAATCCCTCATTGTCCCGGTGATTCTCACGGCTGATGTGTCCATCAAATGAAAAGCGTAATGTTTCCGAAACATATCCGTTTACGTCCATGCATAATGTATGCCCGTTACAACAATACCAGCATGTAAAATGCATTGGCTGTTTTCTCTGTTCGTACGTGATAGGTGATCCTGTCATCCATGCTGCGACACTGATGGTGAAGGCCGCGTGAAATTACACATGCATCATTACAGAGTTCATGGTCGATAACGGCAATACGCCTGGCGAAGGTCATCATAGAGGTCAACTCCATGGCGTTAGTGGGCATGTGTGAGGCATATTCTGGGACAGAACATTGATAGGGGTACTGTCATTTATTGATTGGCTTGTTGCCATAGGCACAATCCCGGAAACCCACGGTATGGTAATTAATCGCATTTCAGAGAGAGCTTTCACTTTTAGTGTTATACACGAGGATTGATATTAATGTTTAAATGTAAATCGTCCATTTCGTTCGTTTAAGGCGAATTGTGCAAGCGTATTTTTTTATCTTCTGTCTGTTATACGGAATGATCCACCTTTTGATTAGAACAGAATTTGGTAGTCAATATGTTATTACGTTAGTATTCTAGTGGTTAAAGCGTTCGCTCGCCACTCGAAAGGCCCGGATTCGAATCCCCGCATGGAAACAAAGAAAGCGTGAAGCCGATTTCTTGTGTCCCCCGTCGTGATAGTGCTGGAATAAAGCGGCGTAAAACTATACTCATTCACTGTTCCCAAATCTCATTGTCGTTATGGACACTATCACATATTTTAAACTGAAAGCGAAGAACGAATAATAAATTTATTTTGAAAAATATCCTGAAACAATGGAAAACAAGGACAAATTATTTTTCCCATTATCATTTGGCCCCCATTATTCCCACGGCAGTAATACCGCAATCCTACTTAAGAGATATTTATGCAGGAATCCACTGTTGTATTGTTAGACGATGACAACTAAATCGATGACATGCTGCTGGGTCTCCTGTAGCAGGTTTGTCAGCCCTATACCCGTGCTCACCAAAGTGATAAACGTCTAAGACCCGCATCGCTTCGAGCATTCCTCCAACATCAAGTTGACAAGCCATGATATAACTAGAATACTGTTAGAAGCGGCGTTAAATCCACCTCACTCAATCGTGTAGCAGCTAAACAGCAAAAACATGTATATGTCTTCAACACTGTGAATGTGTCTTTTTACTACTGTATTCCATTGCCAAACTATATATGGTTTATGGGAATTGCTATGTCAATGTACGCTTTCCGTATGCTTGTTATTCATCCGTAGAGTGATCGTTGGTTTGTGTAACGTTATTCACAGAAACACAATACAATACCTAACGGCAATCCTTCACTCAGTAATGAACATGTATGTACGTACATGTATGTGTCAGTGTGTCATACGCCCACAATTATGTCTCATTGGCCGAATATTAAATTAACTGTTCAGTTGCACGTTTATATTTTTACTGTACATGATATGTGATACTTAGGGACTGGTCATTTAGGGGAGGGGTGTGTGGGGGTGAGGCTGCGAATTTGGCCTTTGGACTGTGTCATGTTTTGCCGACACCCACCATTTTATATAGCATGTTTTATGTTCCCCCACCCCCACCCCAAACCCCAATACATATAACATTTTTTCATGCCCCCTTCCCTATAATAAATGAATACTCGCCAAGTAATGTAGAACGTTTAAAAAATCAATAATTGAAAAAATACCACTGTTTTATTTTTTCATGCCCTCCACCAAGAATTATGAATATGGATTCTACTTCCTGTTATGGCCAAATGACACTATTCATCACAGCGTATCAAGGCATAATCAATTAAAGGCCCGTATAATGCAATCTATATTCATTCCTCATATATGATATATACGATACCGAAACATACTCGGATTTTAATATTTATTAACACTGATAATTTAGACATTGATAATCGGATCACGTTACACATGACATCGGCAGTATATGTATAGAGCTCATTGTCAAACATGATATTGACAGATGTTTCAACATGTCGTATTATAGGTACATTATATTATATATTATATTAATAAGCAAATAGATACTGTTGATATAAGGGCGACATTTTGATCCAATCCTTGTGTACACCGTTGTCCCATTTATCACATGGCAAGAGTACATACTGAAGCAACCTCGAATATCAAAATAGGGCAATGTTGTCAATAAGGTTTGGACACAGATGTACAAGCATGCATGTCGCCCCGTTAAATTACCAAAAGTATCAAATCGCTTATTAACATATGTACATAAAACAAAATGTCTGCAATTGGCTTGTTTCCTAAATAAATTTAAAATCACCCAGGAGAATTAATTACCAACAGCAAAGATACAGGTGGCTATTAAAAAGAAATATGTTTTCTGAAGGCAAATATAATCATGGTCGATCGCACATTAACATGTTAAGAACAATTTGATCCGCTACAGAGACAGCTCTCGAAAAAATGTTAATTTGAAAAAAAGTACTTTTCAGGATTAAGTCAGAACATGTTTTATAGGATTATAAACAATTTTCAAAACGTTAAACTGTTTAATAATTATCATGAACACTTAGCATGAGAGAGATCATACGATGGAAGACCAGCTATGGTTTCTTTGGTCGTAGATATCAGTACGTCGCTACCCTATACATGTTTTTATATATTAATTTGCTAATGGGCTTGTCGGTGATCAGATATCAGTTCGCTGTATCCGTTAGTTCGCTGTAGAGGGTTCGTTATATACGTAAATTTTATAAGATATTATATAGGAGATAAATCGGGGATTTTTTAACAGTTCGTTGTATCCGTTTGTTCGCTATATCCGTGTTAGTTATATCCGTGTTCTACTGTATTTCTGTTGAAACATGTCATAATTCTGAGTTGTATGACACGCACCTTTATCTCAATTAGGAGACTTAGGTACCCTTGTGATTCCAAAGTTCGTTCGTCACGCTAAAGGCTCGGCTTCGATTCCCAATGTGGGTACAATGTGTTCTCATTTCTTGTGTCATCTGCCGTTGTATTGCTGGAAGATTGCTAAGAGCTGCTTAAAACTCAACTCACAGACACACACTACTTAATTGCTTGACAGTTTTATGTAGGAAGAAGGCTTGGTCTTCAGCACCCCATGCTTGTCGTCAGAGGCGACTAACGGGATCTGGTGGTAAGGCTCGCTACCTTGGTTGATGCATGTCATCGTATCTAAATTGCGTAGATCGAAGAAGGCCCGATGTGCCGCATTTACCACCGTGAATTTGGTGAAAACCAAGAGTACGGGATGAGATGCTCACATGACAAGAAACTTAATCTTGGAACCTTGTGTGACTAAGGGACGCAACTCTGCAGTCGCGAACGCTGTACCCAGTGGTTTACATGGAAGGAAAATACACTATTGGAGGCAACTGATGAGACAAGTTGTTGTATTTGATATGCATGTTTCATATTGGTTACAACGTCATCCACCGAAACGCCGATTAATCGACAATCACATTCCTAAAACGAAAGATTCAATATGACATCGTGTCATGGATGAATGGACATGGTATTGTATCATTGCCGGTACTTTTTATGTACGTCAATGGCAATATCATGACGACTGGTGAAACATTCTCTACTTGGCAGGACAAACAAGTGGTCGATAGTGTGAGTAACAATCCAATGCCTATTCATATACACCTGGACAAATTACAAATTGGACTACTATCACTCTTATAAATCATTATTTGTATGTGGATCTGTGTCCTTCATACTTAGTAGGGGCGGTCGGGTAGCCTAGTGGTTAAAGCGTTCGCTCGTCACGCCGAAGACCCTGGTTCGATTCCCGACATGGGTACAATGTGTGAAGCCCATTTCTGGTGTCCCCCGCCGTGATATTGTTGGAATATTGCTAAAAGCGGCGTAAAACCATACTCACTCACTCACTCATACTGAATAAAGTATTAATTGATCCATGGAGTATAGTCACCCAGTGTTATGTTTTATCCATAACATCCATCTTAATGAGCTGCGACCACCCAAATACCCCACTTTAAAATTTGATCGTTTCTTTCGGCAATCAATATGAAACAAACTTACATGTATTTGGACAATTGTCAGTTGTCAGGGATGTCAATGTTATCAATGGCGAGGAAGTTATTCCATTTATATGCTTATTATCAGTTAACTTCCGGAATAGTAAAGATGGACGTCAAACGTGAAAGAAACTTGTGGAATATTCTGCGATTTTTATCCTGACACAGGACTGGTCTTCCACTGTGTGGAAAGTGCTGGATGCTTGTCAGACTATATAAGTGTGGCGGGCGCGTGGCTATCTCATATCAAACGTCATCTCTCATTTCATCTGACATTACATCAAGACCAGCTCACTTATCACCCCTTACATCTGCCAGGCAATATTGCACTACCACTCTATTGTGTTCTGCCATTGTAATTGCTGTGCAGTAATTGTATTTGTAAACCTAGTTAATTTTGTAATTCAGTTGTTGATTGTATACCATTTGTTGTTTTCTTTGTTGGTTTCACGCACTAAATTCTTTTACGTGCAGATTTCTGGGTTAACATATTGTTTCAGTATGGGGATCAACTCGTCACACAATACAATACAATGATCAATAATAATTTAGACAAGTTATGTTTAGTGTACGTGTATTACATATAGGGTTGATAAAACGTATACATGTGCCTTATTAGAATGGCAGAACAACAGCTGAGACGCACGTGTTTTTTATATTTGATTATCACCTTTGATGTAAGAGTGAGTGTGTTTGACGCCGCTCTTAACAGTACTCCAGTTACATTACGGCGTGTCAGCTTAATGTGGGAGGAATGGCTGAAGTGAGGCAGGTCTCAGACGTTTACCACTTCGGTGAAACCACGGCAACGGGATGGTGCTGACAAACCTAGAAACATAATCTGGGCGAACCGGAATTCTAACCAACAATTACAGGTTTCTGGCGTGTCCAAAGACCGCAACTTTGCACAGCTAATTGCGGCGCCTTAGACGACTGGACCACCCGTTCCACATTGATGTAAGAGAATAAATTCGATATAGCGGTGCAAAAGCTCGTAATAGTTTATGAAGATTGTTTTTTTGCACATAATGTTTCTTTTTCTGTATCATAGTTAATATTGTAAATGCTCAAAGGTGTAATATTGCAGTGGCTTCAGGCTTATTGTGCATGCCATTAAACATATTGTCCAACATATTAACAATGTACGTTTATTGATTATTATAATGTAATTAGATGTCTAACTCATCCTGTTAAATAGTACCATAATTAAACCGAATATCAAATCAACACAAAAGAACAAAACAACGCAAAATGTTACAGTTAAATGATATAAAACGACACGGTTAGTTCACATGGACGATGTAATTAAGGTCACATTGCAGGATGCAGATTCTAAATACTAGTACATGTACCAGGTTGAATCTATTCATGTCTTGTGAGCTACCCTCAACAGTAACCTCCCTTGCATATGCGTTGTGGATATGTGATACCAATGATATTATTTCATTCACTGTTGATTAGCAGCGCGGAATGTTAAACGAATGTACACGTGCTGGCAAATTGCCGCTAATATATTGCTATAAGAGAGTGTTGGTTACTTATCCAAACTGCCTGTCCCAAACGCCCTATCGCTGTCTTAGATGTATGATCCAAACGCACCTGGCAATATGACAATGGTACGTGCATGACCTGAGAATACACTGCCAGGTTTATGTTTAAGTTGGTTTGTGATGCCTGTGTGCATACACGTTCACTCACACATGGATAACGCATTCTGCTGCACATGAAACTGTGACGATATACTGTGTAAAGGAACCACGGGTTTGCGATCCGAGATAATTTTAACTGAAACATTTTTTTATTTGTATTGATAGCAGGTTATTTTCAACCTTTTCAAATATTTTATCGCCTTATACTTTTTTTAATATTCATATTGGATCATAAACATATGTGGCTCGATCATTCTATTTCCAGGGCAAGAAAATCATAAGGAACCATTAATTAACATGTGTATTAACTTAATTATCAGCAATTGAAAAACACAGAAAATGAATGAATGCAATACTTACTAATTACTGAATGAATATTGACGTATATCCAAGTTGTCACATATATCCCATCTCATGCGTCAGCTGTGCTGGTAAGCAGAGTTCACACGGGTCAAACATCTGCACATATAAGAATGTCATCACATCCAACTGCTGATAGTTATATTTGCCCCTGCTCTTCTACTAACTCGTGTGTACAGCACGTCTGCTCGACAGAATAGACTCTCCGTACAACATTCTCTCAATCCTGTATACAATTGTACGTCTGTTTCCTGACCACTTCCAGAAGCACAACCAGTTCCTTTTATAACGCGATAACGTATATGGCTACAGAAAACTTACCTTGTATCTTATTCAAACCAACAATCATCCAAAGCAAAAGTCGGCATGTGATTATGAAAAAAATACGGGATAACTGTTTTAACAGCTGTACAACATGAGTGCTATAATTGCTTTAACTTACTTATAAATGAATAGCAATTCAACCATCGCCAGCCTGCTCCATCTAGGTTATGTGTGTGCTGTTTCTGTGGTCAGCGTATATCAAAGGTCTTGTGGTTACTATTTACTCACTCACTCAATGATTACAGTCCTCCTTGCCACAGGGTCAAGTGTGTACATTGCCCCAAGTCGTGATATCCAGTCCGCTTAACCGTCTTGCATAAGGGGCATTACTAGGGTGTCAGTTTACGGGTTAGAATAACAGTTGTATGATCGTTGCTCCAGCATTTAAATGTGAGGTGAGGTGAGGTGAAATGGGGTTTAACGTCGCATTCAAGATTATTGCACTTATATAGCGACGTGCATCCACGTGCGTGTACGTGTGTGGCTGCTTGTACTACTGATGCCGATTTATAGTGCTAACTCACTGAGATACCATGCCGCAGTTTAACATGAATACCCCACTCAGACACAGCATATACACTCCGAGCCGACCAGTCTTTGTTTTAGTCCCTTTATGCCGAGCGCCAGACAGGGTAACAACAAGTAACGTCTTTTAATGTCTTTTAGTATGACGCGGCCGGGGATCGAACCTCGAACCTTCCGCTCTCCGGGCGGACGCTCTACGCATTAACATGTACATGTTGAGTTTAGGATTAGGATTTTAAGTTCCAGGATATGTGATGACAATTCATTTTGTTTATTTTCGTGAATACTGAAAGTTCTTCAGGTCAAGCACCACGGGTCATGGCCTGATAGTGGGCAGCGGAATAATTCGCTGTGGGTAATTGGCAAGTGTGCACATTATACCATATTGACAATACCTGTTAAATAAAAAACGAAATGGAAGATGCTGCATGTCAATCAACTGTCAGCCACCTGCATTTTTGGACACACACACATTACACACACAGAGGCATGTATACAGTTTAGGGTGTGTACTCCCTAAGTAGCAGTGAATGAATATCGAGTGCCCACTGATCCATCGACCGGGGAAGCGATATATAACAGCGTCACTGAGCAGCACCGGTTGTATATTAGTCGATTTAAAAGTCCGATGTATTTCTTATTATTATCATATATGTGCACTTATATTTGATGTCTGTATTCCAGCTTGTATTACATTACGATGTTGTAACACTGAGTAAAAGTAACAAGTATTCTAAACTTTCAACGATAAGTATTGCAAGTTTATTAATTAACTATTAAAATTGCCTGTCTATATGACCACTCTAAATACTGAACTGTACAGTTTGGAGAATGTATTTATGCAGCATGTATGTATAACTACTATTTAAATGCATTCTCACTTTGGAGGATTGGAATCTGTTGTAATAGATTGAATTTGGTTCTTCAGTTTAATACTTTATTTAATTGAATTTCAGGTCACCGCAGTGAAGCCGTTCGGGTTTACATGAGGTCTTCAGATGACCAAAAGGCATCAGTTTCCGACATGTTGTGCGTTTGGCAAACTTGGAATGCGCATATTGCAACTTCATCTAACTGTTCAACAAATCGAACTTCAAAAATGACCTAAAGCTCGACTCAAACTTATGAAATATTCCCTTTCTTTTAGCCCTTAGATTACTATTCTTTCGAACATTCTGTCACCGCTTGCCAATTGAAACTTGAAGATGGAATACGACTCCAAAAAGTGATAGTATTTGTAAACTATGTGAAATGGAAGGTGTTGGATGAATACCATTTCACTTTTATATGTACACATTTTAACGATGCTCGTAAATTGTATATCCCATGCAATTTTAGGAATCAACCAAATATGCTAAAGTTCTCTCTCCTGATGAAACAGTGTAAATATCCTGAGAACATTATGAAAGTTGTTAAAGCTCCCGGCTGATCCCCTGTCTGCCTTACTATGTTATCTCTGTTTGCACTCCATATGCCGAGGTCGTCGGCTTGAGAGTAATAAAGTTCTGTCAGTTCAGTCTATTTACCTGATAAGATAAACACAGCGCTTGTGAAGTAGGACTAGCCTCTATGTTCACCCTGTTTGGTCTCTGTTCATATTTTACTCCGCCATGTACTCGTATAAATGCCAACATGTACCAATAGCGATGTTCAACGAAATCGCAGTACGAAATCTGAATCTGCAGCTTATCTGAATCCTCAATGCAGACAATGTACACATTAGTCAACTGTGTAGCCTTGTGAGTAAGGCTTTCGTTTGACCTCGTTACATCGAAGACCATATGTGCCGACCTTTCTAAATTGTGAAGATGTTATGGCCTAGTGGTTAAAGCGTTCGTTCGTCATACCGAAATGCCCCGGTTCGATTGCTCTAGGAGGTATAATATGTGTGGAGAGAGAGAGAGAGAGAGAGAGAGAGAGAGAGAGAGAGAGAGAGAGAGAGAGAGAGAGAGAGAGAGAGAGAGAGAGAGAGAGTATATTCTTGAAATAAATAATTATGCCTTAGACTTTTGAAAAGAACAAGATAATGTCTGCCTCACAAATTACATGGTTGTAAGATGTTTTCCTTATAATAATATCCGGGCTCATAGCCTTGATAAAAATAATCTGATTATCAGAAAGAATGTGTTGGCAGTATAAGGGTGGCATTCACTCATTACGTTTTCTATATCATAACAACCACCTGAAGTTGAGATGTGTGAGCCGACGCTCATGACTGCATCACATGTGACGTCATAGATCCTTGACACGAGATGCACAATTTGTCTCGTGCAGGATTAGCTTGTTAAGTTTGGAAATCACGTGCAGCATATCGTGATGAGAATAAGACACTCTGAGATAACTTTTGACTGATAGTTAGTTTAGTCAGTAATTGGTACACAGTGGATACACCTCTTCTTGACGTACATACTTCTCTGTATGCTTCTGTGGTGCGCGTTTCTTTGGAGAAATGGAGAATGTTGAAAGACTGCTAACACAGGAAGTAGCAAAGGTTCAGAAGTATTAGGGTTAGATTAGAGATATATTCTGTATTCGGAAGTGCACACATTATTAATTTTGTGTCTTTATTGGTAAAAGACGTGTGTTTATGTAAGTGGTTTTGTTCAATACTACATGTCTGAAATTAGACTTTTGAACGCATTACGTGAAGAAAACTACCAGCAATACAGTTCTGTTTTGTACGTTCTGTAGAACAGATCATTTGATGCAGATGAATAATGTCATATGTTTGTCTTAATTCATATTCTTGGTCAGTTTGACACAGTAGTATAAGGTCCGAAACAGATTGTGCAGAGTTGTGTCCCTTTGGCTTTCCAGGAAGCAGTGATCATGGTTTCTATTTGTACTTTTTTGTTTGTTGTTTAACGCCGCACTCAGCAATATTCCAGCTATATGACGGCGGTCGGTAAATAATCGAGTCCGGACCAGACAATCCAGTGATTTACATCATGAGCATCTTTCCACATAATTGGGATACGATGACATGCATCAACCAAGTCAGCGAGCCTGACCACCTGATCCCGTTACTTGCCTCTTACGACAATCATTGCCTTTTAGGGCAATAATGGCTTCGAATACAGGCTTCTAGTTCTGTCAGCACCACACTCACGCAATCTGAACATTAGTATTGAAGCCATGGGGAATTTGATAAAATGGCAAAACACCACTAATGTTTCACGTGCATGTGCTCAGACACCGTGGGTGGTTGTACTGTTATATCTGTAACAATGTATACTAACGGAAAAAAGGTAACTGTCCTTAACATGAAGTTCAATAAAAATAAATGTATTCTGAAATGAAATAATTCAATCCATATTGATAAAAACAACTCCTTTTCTCAACATTCGTGATTCATAGTTTGCAGGTGCATGTTAATGCACGACGCACAATTTGGATGACGCCCACCTGGCTATTTAATGTGAACTCAATGACTTTTTAGCTATCAGGTGCTCATGAAACACTTTTGTTTAACCGTAAGTAACGCCAACGTAATGCCACGGCTACGTGCTTTGGGTATGCTGCAAACAGAATATAAGTTGCCAGACATTAAATGTTCACCGAAACACGATATCATCTCTTCAGAGACGTTATCTATGTGATTGAGTAAGTGAGTGAGTTGGGTTTAACACCGCTTTTAACAGTATTACAGTTATATCACGGCCTGTCATCTTAATGTGGGAGGAAAGCCCGAAGTGATGCAGGTCTCAGACGTTTACCACTTCGGTGAAACCCACGAGCACGGGTATGGTGCCGACAAACCTAGAAACATAACTGGGAAGAACCGGGATTCGAACCCACAATTATAGGTTTCTGGCGTGCCCAAGGGACGCAACTCTGCACAGCGAATCGCGGCGCCTCAGACGACTGGGCCACCCGTGCCACCTCAGAGAACAAGACATACTTTGATTTTATTGCCATATCTATCTAGGTTGTAGGAGGTCAAACGCAGTCCAAACTTGTTAAGCGTTGGCGATCTTCGTGAAACAGTTAGCGCCAGGATCATGTAGTCTGATGGAGACATTGTGGACATTGGAGACGATAAAATGAACACGGATATGACACGTGCTTTACGCGTTGAGATGAAGCATGATGAAACGGAACAGCTTTCTGAAGTACAGTCTCAAGAGGATAAGGGCGTAGATAGTAATGGTGGACTACCCATAGACCGGGGATGGGCCTGGGCAATACTTGGAGGTAGTATTCACACTGTTTACACAATAAACTATACTCACCCCTTCCAGCAGTGTTTATACGTTGTGTGTGATCTCGGAAAACAACAAGACAGAGATATGAATTAACATTTTCAAAGAGACATCAAAATCTCTGATTAATAGAAATGTTTGAAACCATGTATAAGTACTATTCTTTTGTTGAAAGACATTTTTCATTGCTATAATCTTACAGTGATGAAAAGATGCCCTAATGTCCACTGTAATAAGACAAGCTGACAAAATCCAAAACTAGGACTAGTGATTAATGATAAAGATGTATATTTATAATACAGACAACTCTAATATATGTAGGGGCCGGTCGGGTAGCCTAGTGGTTAAAGCGTTCGCTCGTCACGCCGAAGACCCGGATTCGATTCCCGACAAGGGTACAATGTGTGAAGCCCATTTCTGGTGTTCCCCGCCGTGATATTGCTGGATTATTGCTAAAAGCGGCGTAAAACCATACTCACTCACTCACTCACTCTAATATATGTAAAGTAAGTAATGGTTCTTGTTTATGACAACTGAGAGGAAATGATACAACGGTTAATGAAACATTTCCATCTGCATATTTCAGGTTGTTTTCTGAATGCAATGCTGATGGCAGGTTACAACAAATCTATGGCTTTGTTCTTTGTGGAGTATTTAGAAATGTTTGATGCGTCCACAACCACCACAACTCTCATAATGGGAGTCAAAGCAATGACAAAGAGCCTGATGTGTAAGTATATTCATGTATCAAGTTTTAATCATTTTACGAACCTGACAAACCAGGTACGCCCCCAAGACGATGAGGTATGATGTTATTTTTAATATTCGAATATTTGATTTAACATGTATTCAGATAGTAACATGATGAGCTTTATGAGCCATGATGAACTTTTACGACTCGACCACCCCATTGCCGCTTCAAGTACAGGATATATAATAAATTTTATCCATCGGTTACATAATAGAATGTAGCAAGCATTCAGGGCCAAAGACACCGATCTGAGAAACCTATCATACGTATATGTCTAAGCAGTGGCCACGTGTCTAATAACTTTATACTTCTAGCTCTGGTTACAATGCACGTTCTGTTGGAGTTTCTGGGGACGAGGAAGACAGTCATGCTGGGAGGGTTTCTCAGTGTGTCAGCTATACTCTCAGCCACCTTTGCACCCAGTATTGAAGTCATCATATGTGTTCATAGCGTTCTTGCGGGTATACATTCCAGGCTGCTTTTGAATGAGAGTGCGAATGTTGTGCTAAACTCCAATCAGCAGTAATCGATATATTTCAAAGCGGCATGTCCAGCAATGCTCGAAGCAATCGGAATATAATGACAAACATTCGTCAGATCACACATTACATTTCCACACAGTCTTTATGTTAGTCGCCCCTATTGCTATGAAACGACAATTCTGACACGGAACTCCAGTGTAGTGTGTTTGAGTTACTTGTGCAGTGGTAATATTGCTAAGGAAAACAAACAAAATGTAGTAGAATTACCATGATTACTCATACCATTGCATTAATCCGAAATATGTTGCATATGTATTTCATGTATTGCAGGAATTGGTCATTCAATGATACATGCACCTGCCATAGTGTTGGTAGGTAAATACTTCAAGAAACGCAGAGGTCTCGCTACCACCACTGCCAGTACAGACATGAGCTGTGCATCAGGATTGTTCCCAATTTTTTCACAATATCTCCTCAATGAGTACGGTATCCGTGGAACTTTGTTTATATTTGCTGGACTTACAATGAATTTGTGGGTAGGAGCATCCCTATTTCGCCCTCTAGAATTTTATAGAAAGAAATCCACGATGGCCAACAAGCTACTCCAAACCAATGACCAAGTGGGTTTTCAGTCTTGTCCTGGTATTGGCACAGTACTTCCTGACCCACAGTCGGAAACAAACAGTTATATCGCCGGTGACAGACCCAAACCAACACACACATGCCTGAGGAATGTGAAAAAAATCTTAAATGCATTTGACTTTACTCTGTTCAAGAAGCCCATGTTTCTGCTGATCGTTGGTGTGTGTCATTTTGCTGTGGTGGTGAAACAAGTTTCAACATATCTTCCTGCACGGTTGAACAAATTGGGATACAGTCAATCGGAGGCAGCATTTTTGTTGCTCATCTCTGGAGTTCTTGACTTCATTAGTAGGATTTTATATAGATTTTTAGCTGATCTGAAATATCTTCGTGTCAGTCAATTAATGTCCATTGGTCTTGTGTTCTTGGGACTGTCATCTCAGTTTATCGTGTATTACACAACATACCCTTTACTTGTGGCCTACTGTGTTGTGATTGGCATCTTCGGAAGTGCATATCAGTGCCTCCTACCGTTGATGGTTGTAGATTTCATGGGAGTCGACTACATGGCAAAAACTATTGGATTTACAGCTCTGTTCCAGGGATTTGCTATTTCACTAACACACCCCATCATAGGTACATGAAACAGTTTGTACACTCTTTAAAATGTAGAATGCGAAATTAGTTTTTAAAATATAATGATCCAATTGGCCGATAACGTAACAATATTACGAAATTACCAAACAAAATAGTTGAAGATATTCGCCTCCTTAATATGTTACTTCGAAGTGGAATTGTTTTGTCTTGATTTTTTTCAGGAAGTATTCGCGACGTGAGCGGATCATACGTAGCCTGTTTTCATTATCTGGGATTTACTGCATTCTTTGCTGCGGGACTGTTGCTGTGTGAGCCGGTAGTGAGGCGATATGAATCCAAAAGAAAGGGTCCTACACGAACAGAAAACGATGAGTCGACAGAGCCACTTAAATAACCAACTCCTTGCATGAATTTCCATTCAGAAGGTAATACACTGTTACTTGTATGTACCGTACTCGTTAATTATAATGTATAAGGTATGTTTTCATTAACCCTTATCTCATCCTAACCCAGACATGAGTGTAACAGTACCATAACATGTATGTATGTATGTATGTATGTATGTATGTATGTATGTATGTATGTATGTATGTATGTATGTATGTATGTATGTATGTATTGAATTTCAGAGTAACTTGAGTCCATGTTAAATTCCAGTGGGATGTTGTAAAACAAAGTTAATTTGTCGTTGTCAAGTGGCCACAGCATAAAACAATCGTCAATGTATATCATATACATATTTGAAGCATTGTTCGGTCACACGATGCGAATGAATAAATATTTATTCGTTTTCCGATAGTGGCCACAACATAAAACAATCGTCAATGTATATTATATACATATATGAAGCATTGTTCGGTCACACGATGCGAATGAATAAATATTTATTCGTTTTCCGATAGTGGCCACAACATAAAACAATCGTCAATGTATATTATATACATATATGAAGCATTGTTCGGTCACACGATGCGAATGAATAAGTATTTATTCGTTTTCCAGATAGGAAGAAGCATCAATGTCAATCATTGCACATAAACGTAATGACATAAGACATGACATAACATCAACACGTGGACAGATATCAGCCGAATGTCTTATGGCTGCCCTTGACCTCAATACGTCAATGATAGAGACTGCAGTGAATGTCTGCTTTGTCGACGGTGAGGTAACACAAATAACGATACATTCAGTCTCTGTGCAATGAGTAATGTTAAAGGGGATGACAAGGACGTTTTAAATACAGGAGAAAAAAGCCGAGTAAGTAAGGAAGGACTACCTATCGACCGAGGATGGGCTTGGGCTATACTGGGAGGTAAGTATATACATATACAACGACTACAAGTGTAACAACTCAAACATATACTTTTCTGTATACAGTAGCCATTTAAAATATCGTACCCTGTATTTATTTTCAGAGGAACACATTTTTGTTCACAAGATAACATCACTCATATTGAAAAGCAGAAACTGAAATCGAAAATGTTAAGATGACATAGTGTGTTACTCTCAAAATTGTGTTTACCAAATGTCGAGATCGGATATTCATTTCAGGGTGTTTTATGAATGCTATGCTCACGGACGGATACAACCGATCTCTGGCGCTATTCTTCGTGGAATACCTGGATATGTTTGGTGCATCTACAACGAAGACAACCCTCATCCTTGGGGTAAAAGCTATGACCTACAGCCTAATGTGTAAGCAGACTAATTACAACATATCATTATCCTGATTGAATTAAATAGTATCTATTTTAGGGTATATGTTTTACTTTTTACATTGTGAAATTATGTTTCTGATTGTGTTTAGAGGAGACTTCTCACCCATGTTTGTAAACAGCAGAACTCAATCACTTTATACTGCGTGCTCTTAATGACATGCCCTGAGTAGGCTTGGAAGAGAGATGATTGTATTTGTATCTGAAATGAGTCATTACCTTCGTGATACCTGGACACATACAACTCCTCCTACTAGTTGGCCGGAAGACTTATACCCATGCGCGGATACAATTATATTTGGAAAAGAAGGGCTAGTGATTAGGCAATTTCTCATTCAGTAACCACATGATACTTTTTTCAGCAATTGTGTCAGTCATTGTTTTGTATTTTTATCTTAAGGATACCAGATCTAGATCAGCTACACAATACATAAAAAGAGGTTATCACGCGAGTGTGTTCGGGGATGGTAAATATCTTGTATTAGGAATAAACATTGTATTTAGCGAGCCATCCAAGTTTTCCTCGAATGTGCGCATTAATATGTACTACGTCACAGGGTAAGTGATGTGTCAGTCGGACAGCGACAGTAGCCAATATAGTTCCAAATGAAACATTTTTCTTATACAGTGGCGAACCAACATATACGCAAAACAACAATTGCCAACACGAATTTTGCCCTTTGTCAAAGGGAAGCTGCTCTAACCCTAGTCTATGAGACGTCACGGCCAAGGTCAGACGTTGTTGACAGTCTGTCCTGTCAAAACATTACAAAAGTAGTCCCTACGTGATCTTTGATATTTGCATCTCTATCCGCATATGACCCCAACGGATATCGTTTTATCCGTTGGCTTTATTCTGCTGAGAAACCTACCCATTATATGATAAATGAATGTATGCTTAATAAAAAAGAGGGAGAGGGATGCTTACCTGCATCCTGCTTCTGGATTCATGTGTGGTGCCAATGAACTAGTGTACAAATTTAATTGCCACATTGCTTAACGTTGTGCTAATGTCATGTTTTGATTATGATTACCGTCCAGCCCTAGTTACAGATCTAACTGGAGTAGCGCAAAGATAAAACACAGGATGTCGTGTAGTTAGGTCAGAAATCAGAGATCAGAAGAAACGCCCAAAAACATGTACATCATAATAGACATAAAGGTTCATACATATTATGTTGATATATCTATTCAATTACGACATCACAGTGACAACATCGTAGACAGTAAATAGAACCCATATGTTTACCAAATACATTTAAGGATAACGTTTGTCAAAATATTTATTTTGCATCAGCATACATACATAATAAACTGAGGGGCAAAAGAAACGCCATCAAATAAATAATGGTCGTCAATTTTCAACAAATTTGCCAAACAGCACGAAAACAGTTGGGAACACATAACTGGAATGCAAGTTACCTATTCCCTGTGAATATGTGCACGTGATTGACGTTTGTTTTTGCGAGAAAAGTGTATTTAATCACTACAAAATGCAAAATGTGCACAAAGAAACTCGTATGAAATTCTGGTACAAAACATGAGCAGGATTGTACTCTCTCATCACATGAAACCGTTTAAGACAACGAACAAGCCTCGGCTAACCGCAGAGCAGAAGGAGTGAGCCATCGGTGTGTTGCAAATGGGAGCGACGCAGGAGCACGTTGCCAGGATCAAAGGCTGCTTTAAGTGCACCATCGCCAGACTTGTCACACGTCACAGGCAAACTGGCAGTACTGCAGACAGGCCGAGGAGTGGAAGACCCAAGTTCAAGAGTGCTCTTCAGCAACTAGAGTAGACTCTTCAAGTTCGGCGGGCTCGAATCTACCGACCGTGTGGTGAACAGACGGCACGTTGTTACGTCCAAGTGGAGACTTAATTATGGAGTAGGTAGTGTCATGGTCTGGGGGAACCAGAACACGGATCTGGTCATCATCGACAGCTCAAGTCACTTGCGACTTTCTGACAATGTGACCGTATTACGGAGGCCAGCCAGATCACCGGATGCGCCGCCCGTAGAGAATCTCTGGGACCAACTTGGACGCAGGATTCAGAAACATCAAGAGCCGCCATTGACGAGCTATACCTTGGCATTTGCCCTGCAGGAAGAATGGTGTAGGATTCCTAATTAGGATGTCAGGACTCGTGTGCTCAGTTTGACGTCGTGTTCTGGCTTGCAACGTTGCTTGAGGGGGTCACCTCCGATACCGAGACATGTGTGTAGCACGGGACTTTAAAAGAGTTCGACGTGGATTCTGTGGATGTGATCGAATACGGGACAGTGCACTCAGCATGATAAACGTGTCTGCAGAACTTTAAGTACATGTTTTTTTATCTTATTATTTTCAAAAAACGTTTTTGAATAATTGTTTTCTATATAATAAAACATAAACTGTTACTTAATTTTGCTTGTGTTTTGTTTTGGATCAGAAAATTGTTTGGTGGCGTTTCTTTTGCCCGTCAGTAAAGTATGCTATACATTTACATACAAATCAGCTGGATCCACGAAGAGGGAGCAGACATATAGTGTCGGAGTTCCTATTTGTTCTTTAGTTATTTACAAACTTAATGACCTAGTTATAATATTAGAATGACCATAACTCTATGGCCATATGTATTAACTAGTTAGATCAATATCTAAATCCAATGCACTATATACAACTACTAAAAGTGTATATGTAACACCAAACAACTAACACATTTGACATTGAAAAACGTACCTGTAAGTATACAGATATACATATTTTTATGTACAGTGGTAACCCATCTTATGGTTGTATACTTTTAGCACTGGTTACTATGAACGTTCTGTTGGAGTTTCTGGGGACGAGGAAGACAGTCATGATGGGCGGGCTCCTCATCGTGTCAGCTATTCTCTCAGCAACCATTGCACCCAACATCATGGTTCTCATATGTGTTCATAGTGTTCTTTCAGGTAAGTCCTGACGCCAGTGTTGTGACCATTTGATAGAAGAAAATATTAACGACATGAAAAGAGAAAGTTCATTTGATATCTTATAGATCAATGTTATCAAAGACATGTCCTCTAAAAGCTGCCAGATGGCGCTGTTATGTTTATAGTGTTGGACAAAGTCCATTGTTCTAATGTGTTCTAACCAAATAAGTCCATTGGTCTAATGTGTGAAGCCAAATATATAATTGGACAATGATGGTAATTTCATCCTAACGTAACACTCACCCTCTACATTATATGCCCTATACCCAGGTGACACTTTATGTTCCAATATCATTACAAGCTCGTCAACCAAGAGATGTCATCAACAGTAACCATACCACATTCATCCATACACAACAATGACTGTTTCCATTCTCCTGTTACAGGAATGGGTGATTCCATGATACATTCGCCCGCTATAGTGCTGATTGGGAAGTATTTCAAGAAACGCCGAGGCCTAGCTACAGCAACTGCAAGTTCAGCGATGAGTTTAGCATCCGGTATATTTCCAGTATTTTCTCAATATTTGCTTGACGAATATGGTATTCGAGGCACATTGCTGATTTACACAGGCCTAATGATGAATATATGGGTAGGGGCATCTTTATATCGACCTCTACACTTCTATGAAAGAAAAGTGAAACCTGATGACCCTCAGGACGCTGCATATCAGCTGGAAGCGAGCAAGGTCTTCAGCGAAGAAGATGTCATTGGGACAGATCATGGAGCAAAGCAAACATATATTATTCACAATGGAAGTACTAGGAGTTGTAACGTTGTTGTAAAGGACACCGCCAATAGGTTCCTCGATCCTCAAAACGCAGATTCCTTTAGGAAAAGGACATACTCTGAAGGTTCAAAATGGATCCCAAAGGAATTTGTTTCGGAGTCTGAGAAGCTGGTATATATCAGTAACCCAGACCTTGTGAACATCCCAATATTCATACCTAAATTGTGTGATTCAGCTAAAAAGGAAATACCTGTAGATGACAGTAATCAAAGAAAATCCGCCGTCGTAAGAAATTTTGGGAAGGTTATTAAAGCCTTTGACTTTTCATTGTTCAAGAATCCGATGTTCCTTCTTATTGTGGTATGTTGTCAGTTTGGTGTTGTTCAGAGACACTTCCCAACATACCTCCCGGCACAGATGAAGGAAATGGGATACAACAAATCTGATGCAGCATTTCTGTTGCTCATCTCCGGAATTCTTGACTTCTTAAGCAGACTGTTCTATGGATTTATAGCGGATCTTGGATATCTTCGTGTCTGTCAAATCATGGCCATTGGTCTTGTGATCTCAGGATTAGCATCTCAGTTTATAATGTTTTACACAACATATCCTTTACTTATAGCCTACTGTGTAGTGATTGGAATATTTGGAAGTGCCTTTCCATGCCTTTTGCCATTGGTGATAGTGGATTTCATGGGAGTCGACTATATGGCAAAGACTCTTGGATTTACAGCATTATTCCAAGGATTTGCAATTTCATTAACACATCCAATTTTAGGTAAGAGGCCGAACATACTATTTTATCAATTTGAAACCATCAAGTGTGTCTTTATTGATCAATGTGAAGTATGGAACCCAAGACTTATGAACCATATCATGCCCAATATAAATGTGTACGTGCAGCAATCAGGGGACACTGCAGCAATCAGGGGGCTCTGTTGGCCTAGTCGCTGACACATCCTGATATACCTGTATTGATGTTCAAAGGAACGTTCAGCCCAACTCACTGATTTAGATTAGATGAACCTTTGTTTGCAATATCTATCAAATTTTAGCCTAATGAACGACATGATTTGAAATACGTCCTTAGGAAACATCATCTCAATGTTACAAGATGTGGAAACATGTTCGTTATGGCCATGATTTCATTTTCTAATTTTTACATGATTATTTTACAGGTGCATTACGTGATTTGAGCGGATCCTACCTTCCCTGTTTCCAGTACCTTGGTGCAGCCGCTGTCTTTGCTGCAGCATTGTTGCTCTGTGAGCCGCTTGTGCGACGTTATGTAGCAAGAACTCGGGAAGGATGACCATCAACGGATAATGAATGTATTGAGCCATTGAAATAGGCAATAACAATACAAGTTTTTTCTGTATACATTGCATGTCTATATTTATATTGATTTTTATGTACTCCCTTGGGCAATGGACTTCCAGATATAAAACAATTGACAAGTGGGAACATTGGCTCAAGGTGTCATTCTTTATATTTGCAGCAGCTGGACAGAATCCACAATTGAACAGATGTTTAATACTGCGGGCTTTCTCCCAAGTCATGTTGTTCAATGCGGCTCTAAACATAACTCACTCACTCAAAATGCAACATAAATAAATTTGTAGGGTAAGCTGACTTGGACCAAATGGTAATCCTAGGAGATATGTTTTCAGCCAATCAAAAGTTCGTTTGATTATCTGTTAAATAATATTTTACAAAATATGTCAGCCTAGCAGTTCAGGATGATCGTCAAAGCACAGATAATGTCTCATTTTTTTCACATGGAATTTATTAGAAGATCCGTATCATGAGTGGGAATGGGTTCCAGCCACTGGACCACACTTCCCCCTTAAAATGATTATTTCGCGACGTAATACTTTATCAATACGTCATTATTTCTGCTGGATTCAATGTCTATTTTTATATCAATGTATATATGCTACCTTGGGCATATGGATTCCCAATAGAAAACAGTGACAACTTGGCAATTTGCTTTAAGGTGCCATTCTTGATATTTGCAGCAGCTGGAGTGAATTCATAATTCAATAGACGTGTAAGATTTTTGGTTTTCCTCCCAAGTCAAGCTGTTCAATCTCACTCACTCAAAATGCAACATATAGACATTTAAAGGGTAAGCTGGCTAGGACCAAATGGTAAACCAAGCACATTTGTTTTAAGCCAACCAAATCCCTGCTTTGCAAAATATAGCAATCTAGCAGTTAATGGTTTCCATCAAAGCGGAGATAATGTGTCAATTGTTCACATTGGACATATCAGAAGATCTGTATCTAGAGTGGAAATGGGTAATTCTCCCCCTTTAAGTGATTAATTCACGCTGCAATACTTTATCTACACGTCATTTTTTTCAGCTGGAAGTATTTTTTCTATAAGATAATAAGACATGATAGTGAATTCGCCGTGCAGAATTAAATCTCTGAGTCGTGTTAGGATGCGATGGTCGTTGGATTGATTTGAGGATTCGCTCCAAATATGGCCATGGGTCTGTCCGCGATCTGCTTCACAGCCATGCTCGGACATGACCATGACATTAGCCGCAAGTTGCAACAGACACGGACATGTAGATGAAACACGGTACACATGTACGAAGCGTAAGTAACCCAGGCTTATGTCCCCCTCTGGCTCATGACACGATTTTCTTGTTCTTGTAAAGGAAATGCCATGAGTAATGTGGTGAAAGCTTTGATGTGGCACTTTTGGTGACGTTACTTGACATTATTTTGATTAAACAACTCTAAACTGTTACAGTACAGTACAATCCTGCAGTCCAGTTGTCACTGCCTTAAACATACATGCATTTATTTTAGGTCAATTAAAACCCATTTTCATTATATGCTAAAGACAATGTTATTATTACCGTCAAGCAGGTAATGATGACCATCAATGAGCCGTTAAAAGAAGTTCGCAAATGGAGATGATAACTGTGTGAAAGTTGAATTAGTTGATTGTGAGCAGATCACTTACTTCACAAAATTGGACAACATTCAAGTCACCGGTCACCTCGGTATGGGAGTTCATGACAACAAATGTAGGATACGTTTGTAACTAACCACAAACGCATGCATATTGCAGTCAGACCAAGACCATTATCGAAGATAATCGTGTATTTGTTATTAACATCTCCCAGCATGTCTATTGTGTGCAGCTCTGCATAGCGAATGGCATTGCATTGATTAATAGTACACCTGTGTGTCAAGACGATGTTTTGGCGTTCATAAATTACCAAAATACAAACACATGACTTTGGAAATATATTTATACCCGTATTGAAACACGGAATATTTACGATTAGTTGTGTGAGACAGGATGGCATTCACCTACTGTTTTCTAGGCGAATTTTCAACGATGACATAGCCTTTCACTTAGCAATACATTTGGCAAGCTCGTGTCCCCTTATATTGTTTAAATCGCTTCTTTAAGGTACTATGCAGTGCTGAATTTTAGAAGATTCTAGAATACTCTTGACTCCAAAGAGCATCTAAAGATAGTACTTTTTACACCACTGTTTATTTTAGATAGTAGATATATTCCTGACAACTAACCATTGTCAATACCCTAAGCTAAAACCTTCTACTGTAACTAAGCAGAAACAATGGACTAAAATTACCGTGGGTGGTTGTACTGTTATATCTGTAACATTGTATACTAACGCAACAAAGGTAACTGTCCTTAATATGAAGTTTAATAAAAATAAATGTATTCTGAAATGAAATAATTTAAAACATATTCATAAAAACAACTCCTTTTCTCAAAATTCGTGATTCATAGTTTGCACTTGCATGTTAATGCACGACGCACAATTTGGATGACGCCCACCTGGCTATTTAATGTGAACTCAATGATTTTTTAGCTATCAGTTGCTCATTAGACACTTTTGTTTAACCGTAAGTAACGCCAACGTAATGCCACGGCTACGTGCTTTGGGTATGCTGCAAACAGAATATGAGTTGCCAGACATTTAAATGTTCACCGAAACACGATATCATCTCTTTAGACACGTTATCAATAGCATCGCAACAGTCATGACTTCCATGGGGCCGCTAGACAACGTGTGGCGTCATTTCAACAGGACTACCATATTCGGTTGGTGTATTTACGGAATAGAGACCAAACTATCACATTAACAGCAATTCCTGGGTTAAGACCAATTGTTGACAGAATCGTACGTAACCGGTTGAGGGAACACAACATTCGGCCCCGACGTCCAGTGACAGGTATTGTTTCTTCAGACGTATGGCCACACATATCTTTTTTTGTTACATTCAATAGCATACCATTTACAACACTTTATATGAAGCACAGTTACTTGTTCGCTATGTGATTGAGTAAGTGAGTGAGTTGGGTTTAACACCGCTTTTAACAGTATTACAGTTATATCACGGCGTGTCATCTTAATGTGGGAGGAAAGCCCGAAGTGATGCAGGTTTCAGACGTTTACCACTTCGGTGAAACCCACGAGCACGGGTATGGTGCTGACAAACCTAGAAACGTAATTGGGGCAAACCGGGATTCAAACCCACAATCATAGGTTTCTGGCGTGCCCAAGGAACGCAACTCTGCACAGCGAATTGCGGCGCCTTAGACGACTCGGAGAACAAGACATACTTTGATTTTATTGCCATATCTCTCTAGGTGGTAGGAGGTCATACGCAGTCCAAACTTGTTAAGCGTCGGCGATCGTTGTGAAACAGTTAGCGCCAGGATCATGTCGTCTGCTGGAGACAGTGTGGACATTGGAGACGATAAAATGAACACGGATATGACACGTGCTCTACGCGTTGAGATGAAGCATGATGAAACGGAACAGCTTTCTGAAGTACAGTCTCAAGAGGATAAGGGCGTAGATAGTAATGGTGGACTACCCATAGACCGGGGATGGGCCTGGGCAATGCTTGGAGGTAGTATTCACACTGTTTACACATAAACTATACTCACCCCTTCCAGCAGTGTTTATACGTTGTGTGTGATCTCGGAAAACAGCAAGACAGAGATATGAATTAACATTTTCAAAGAGACATCAAAATCTCTGATTAATAGAAATGTTTGAAACCATGTATACGTACTATTCTTTTGTTGAAAGAAATTTTTCATTGCTATAATCTTACAGTGATGAAAAGATGCCCTAATGTCCACTGTAATAAGACAAGCTGACAAAATCCAAAACTAGGACTAGTGATTAATGATAAAGATGTATATTTATACTACAGACAACTCTAATATATGTAGGGGGCGGTCGGGTAGCCTAGTGGTTAAAGCGTTCGCTCGTCACGCCGAAGACCCGGATTCGATTCCCGACAAGGGTACAATGTGTGAAGCCAATTTCTGGTGTCCCCCGGCGTGATATTGCTGGATTATTGCTAAAAGCGGCGTAAAACCATACTCACTCACTCACTCTAATATATGTAAAGTAAGTAATGGTTCTTGTTTATGACAACTGAGAGGAAATGATACAACGGTTAATGAAACATTTCCATCTACATATTTCAGGTTGTTTTCTGAATGCAATGCTGATGGCAGGTTACAACAAATCTATGGCTTTGTTCTTTGTGGAGTATTTAGATATGTTTGATGCGTCCACAACCACCACAACTCTCATAATGGGAGTCAAAGCAATGACAAAGAGTCTGATGTGTAAGAAAATTTAAAGTATCAAGTTTTAATCATTTTACGAACCTGACCAACCAGGTACGCCACCAAGAAGATGAGGTATGATGTTATTTTTAATATTCGAATATTTAATTTAACATGTATTCAGATTGTAACATGATGAGCTTTATGAGCCATGATGAACTTTTACGACTCGACCACCCCATTGCCGCTTCAAGTACAGGATATAATAAATCTTATCCATCGGTTACATAATAGAATGTTGCAAGCATTCAGGGCCGAAAACAACCATCTGAGTAACCTATCATTCTTATATGTCTAAGCAGTGGCCACGTGTCTAATAACTTTATACTTCTAGCTCTGGTTACAATGCACGTTCTGTTGGAGTTTCTGGGGACGAGGAAGACAGTCATGCTGGGAGGGTTTCTCAGTGTGTCAGCTATACTCTCAGCCACCTTTGCACCCAGTCATCATTTGTGTTCATAGCGTTCTTGCAGGTATACATTCCAGGCTGCTTTGGAATGAGAGTGCGAATGTTGTGCTAAACTCCAATCAGCAGTAATCGATATATTTCAAAGCGGCATGTCCAACAATGCTCGAAGCAATCGGAATATAATGACAAACATTCGTCAAATCACACATTACATTTCCACACAGTCTTTATGTTAGTCGCCCCTATTGCAAGGAAACGACAATTCTGACACGGAACTCCAGTGTAGTGTGTTTGTGTTACTTGTGCAATGGTAATATTGCTAAGGAAAACAAACAAAATGTAGTACAATTACCATGATTACTCATACCATTGCATTTATTTATTATTATGTTGCATATGTATTTCATGTATTGCAGGAATTGGTCATTCAATGATACATGCACCTGCCATAGTGTTGGTAGGTAAATACTTCAAGAAACGCAGAGGTCTCGCTACCACCACCGCCAGTACAGCCATGAGCTATGCATCAGGATTGTTCCCAATTTTTTCACAATATCTCCTCAATGAGTACGGTATCCGTGGAACTTTGTTTATATTTGCTGGACTTACAATGAATATGTGGGTAGAAGCATCCCTGTTTCGACTTGTGGCCTACTGTGTTGTGATTGGCATCTTCGGAAGTGCATATCAGTGCCTCCTACCGTCGATGGTTGTAGATTTCATGGGAGTCGACTACATGGCAAAAACTATTGGATTTACAGCTCTGTTCCAGGGATTTGCTATTTCACTAACACATCCCTTCACAGGTACATGAAACAGTTTGTACTCTCTTTAAAATGTAGAATGCGAAATGAGTTTTTAAAATATAATGATCCAATTGGCCGATAATGTAACAATATTACGAAATTACCAAACAAAATAGTTTAAGATATTCGCCTTCTTAATATGTTACTTCGAAGAGGAATTGTTTTTTCTTGATTTTTTTCAGGAAGTATTCGCGACGTAAGCGGATCATACGTAGCCTGTTTTCATTATCTGGGATTTACTGCATTCTTTGCTGCGGGACTGTTGCTGTGTGAGCCGGTAGCGAGGCGATATGAATCCAAAAGAAAGGGTCCTACACGAACAGAAAACGATGAGTCGACAGAGCCACTTAAATAACCAACTCCTTGCATGAATTTCCATTCAGAAGGTAATAAACTGTTACTTGTATGTACCGTACTCGTTTATTATAATGTATAAGGTATGTTTTCATTAACCCTTATCTCATCCTAACCCAGACATGAGTGTAACAGTACCTAGCTCACATCACATTGCCTACACATGTCATAACATATATGTGACCACTACCACGACATTACCTGTATATGTTCATTTGTATCACATACTCTCCATGACTAGATAAACTAAAGATATTCTGAAGTTGAAATAATATGTACGTTTTGTTACATCAAACATACAGGTAAGACCACAATTGTCAAAGAAATTTTTAAATGATTAAGCCATAGAATCATAATAAAACGCGATAATATGTTTATGTTGTGAAGGCTGACTCAGCTCACATAAGTAACCAGTAACCAACAACTTACAGTTCATGGCATTTGACACAACATACCCTTTGTTTGCGGCTTTCTGTGTTTGGAACCTCCTGTAGTACATACAATGAGCATTAGTGATGGTTGATTTCATGGGACTATCTGGCAAAACCCCATCTTTGTTCCAAAGATTTGCAGCTGCCGAGATACATCCCATTATCGGTAAGATTCTTACTAAATGTCAATCAAAGGTCCAGTTCACAAAGGGACAAGTCTATTTCCTAATATTGAAAGTGCAATTTACTCGAGCATGAATTCTTTCAGTCAAAGCTAATACAAAAGGTATATATATAAGTAAATTAATATGATAAATGCATATTGTTAACAATTAAAACAACTTTAAAATGAAATTAAGTTGTAAATGTTTTAGATGATTCAGACAGATTGTTATGTTTGTACTTTCGAAGATTAGGAATGCCTATCAACTATTTTCTTACATGTAATAATATGAAAAGGCACAGCTCACCACCTATAAATAGTTCAAAGTAACTAAGAGTATGCTTTCATCATTTAAAACACACTCTGATAAAATAATGAAGTAGAATATGTATTACCAATAAATTCAAAACAGTTATGATGTTTTCTCCACACTAATGCAAATGTGCACTTCATATGTACAGTCCCCCGCCGTGATATTGCTGGAATATTGCTAAAAGCGGCGTAAAACCATATTCACTCACTCACACACTCATATGTACAGGTGGTGTATACATTGTTATCTTATTGGAGTGCACTTTGTTCAAAGATGATCTCTGACGTTCACTCGATCTACCTGTTTAACTATTGGGATTTTCAAGAGTCCATGAACAGTCCTCCTAGGATATGATGCCACCTCTCTTCCAGCAGAAAATATGGCATTATTGCAATGGTGTCATTATAATCAGGGATGTGAAAATCAGAACATACTTACATGATATATAGAAGATAAAATAAGAACCAAGACACATCTGTTCAATCCGAGCTCTGCAATCAACAGGATTTCATCATATACATCATGAAGTCAAAGTGTTTCTGTCAAGGATCAGCGCTGCTCAAAAGTCTTAGCTCTTTTGATTTGCTTGTTTCCTAAGACTCCACAATACCCCCATGAGAATGGTCAAGCTATTTAGATAAAAATCAAGCTAAAAATATCAACATCAAACTAATTTGTTTGTTATTTTAAGACATTGGATGATTCTCTGTATGGGGAATAACGGTGGAAACAACTGAGATCAATGCAATTAGTTTGTTGTTTAGAAATGAAAAATATCTCCAAAGGCCTGTCTGCCTGCCTGCCTGAATATAGTGTGAAATCAACAAGCAATCAACAAATTGCTTTGCAGACTTAACTAGTTTCACAAACCAATACAATTTACAGCACAGCAATTACAATGACAATATGCAATAGAGTGGTAGTACGATATTCAATGGCAATATCAAATGATGGCAGTGGTGATAGCAAAATGACAAAAGGTTAAGTGATGATCTTCACACAACCGCTGGCCTTGATGTTATGTCAGATGAAATATGAGATGAGACAGGGACTCGCCTGATCCATTTATATAATCTAACCAGCTTCCAGCACTTTCCACACAGTGTCAGACCAGTCCAGTGTCACTTGAACTTGACGGAATATTCCACATGACTCCATAACGCTTGACCTTCATCCATTCTATTCCGGAAGTTTACATATAATTCGAACATCTAATTATAATAACTTCCTCTGTACTGAGAAACTGTTATCCCAAATATAACATCTGATACATTTGACGACTTTCTAAATGGCATTATGTGTTCATAGCTTTCGACCAAGGGAGCCGTTCCACTTTACACTTTTCAGAGGGGTACACCAATTATCTGATCTAGACTATAAGTTGTCGGACTTTCATTTTTGTGGCTTGCTGGCTGAGTGGTATATGTCGCTGACTTTGTGTGCTGGCGATTAGGTGCCTCGCTCTGGCAGTGTGGGTTCGAATGCCGGACGGGACTCAACCCCAAAGAGTACGAGAGTCTGTACTTTACTGAGAAAGTGTTATCCCAAATATAACATATGTTCCTCACAACTGCTTATATTAAATAGTACTACGTTCTTGACGATTAAACATTGTCCAAATACAATGCAATGAACTTCTACTGAAGCTCCACAGAAACAATGTAATACAGTTGCAATCATTGTTCAACAATACATTACACTGCCATGTATATATGTATGTATGTATGTATGTATGTATGTATGTATGTATGTATGTATGTATGTATGTATGTATGTATGTATGTATGTATTGAATTTCAGAGTAACTTGAGTCCATGTTAAATTCCAGTGGGATGTTGTAAAACAAAGTTGATTTGTCGTTGTCAAGTGGCCACAGCATAAAACAATCGTCAATGTATATCTTATACATATATGAAGCATTGTTCGGTCACACGATGCGAATGAATAAATATTTATTCGTTTTCCGATAGGAAGAAGCGTCAATGTCAATCATCGCACATGCACTTAACGACATAAGACAGGACATAATATCAGCACGTGGCAAGATAACAGCCGAAGGTCTCATGGCTGCTTTTGACCTCAATAAGTCAATGACAGAGACTGCAGTGAATGTTTACTTTGTCGACGGTGAGGTAACACAAATAACGATACATTCAGTCTCTTTGCAGTCATGGCAATGAGTAATGTAAAAGGGGATGACAAGGACGTTTTAAATACAGAAGAAAAACGCCGAGTAAGTAAGGAAGGACTACCTATCGACCGAGGATGGGCTTGGGCTATACTGGGAGGTAAGTATATACGTATACAACGACTACAAGTGTAACAACTCAAACATATACTTTTCTGTATACAGTAGCCATTTAAAAAATCGTACCCTGTATTTATTTTCAGAGGAACACATTTTTGTTCACAAGATAACATCAATCACATTGAAAAGTAGAAACCGAAATCGATAATTTAAAGATGACATAGTGTGTTACTTTCAAAATTGTGTTTACCAAATTGAGGCCAATGTCGAGATCGGATATTCATTTCAGGGTGTTTTCTGAATGCTATGTTCATGGGTGGATACAACCGATCTCTGGCGCTATTCTTCGTGGAATACCTGGAGATGTTTGGTGCATCTACAACGAAGACAACACTCATCCTTGGGGTAAAATCTATGACCTACAGCCTAATGTGTAAGCAGACTAATTACAACATATCATTATCCTGATTGAATTAAATAGTATCTATTTTAGGGTATATGTTTTACTTTTTACATTGTGAAATTATGTTTCTGATTGTGTTTAGAGGAGACTTCTCACCCATGTTTGTAAACAGCAGAACTCAATCACTTTATACTGCGTGCTCTTAATGACATGCCCGGAGTAAGCTTGGAAGAAAGATGATTGTATTTGTATCTGAAATGAGTCATTACCTTCGTGATATATGTAAAACAGTAATTAAGTATGCTTGTCTGCAGATTGACCTGGGCACATATATCTCTTTGTACTAGTTGACCGGAAGACTTAAACCCATGCGCGGATACAATTATATTTTGGAAAGAAGGGGTAGTGATTAGGCAATTTCTTATTCAGTAACCACATGATACTTTTTTCAGCAATTGTGTCAGTCATTGTGTTGTATCTTTATCTTTAGGATACCAGATCTAGATCAGCTACACAATGTATAAATATAGGTTATCACGCGAGTGTGTTTGGGGATGATAAATATCTTGTATTAGGAATGAACATTGTATTTAGCGAGCCATCAAAGTTTTCCTCGAATGTGCGCATTAATATGTATTACGTCACAGGTTAAGTGATGTGTCAGTCGGACAGTGACAGTAGCCAATATAGTTCCAAATGAAACATTTTTCTTACACAGTGGCGAACCAACATATACGCGAAACAACAATTGCCAACACGAATTTTGACCTTTGTCAAAGGGAAGCTACTCTAACCCTAGTCTATGAGACGTCACGGCCAACGTCAGACGTTGTTGACAGTCTGTCCTGTCATAACATTACGAAAGTAGTCCCTACTTGATGTTTCATATGTGCATCGCTATCCGCATATGACCCCAACGGATATCGTTTTTATCCGTTGGCTTTATCTTGCAGAGAAACCTGCCCATTACATGATAAATGAATGTATGCTTCATTAAAAAGAGGGAGAGGGATGCTTACCTGCATCCTGCTTCTGGATTGGCTGTGGTGCCAATGAACTAGTGTAGAAATTAAATTGCCACATTGCTTAACGTTGTGCTAATGTCATGTTTTAATTATGATTACCGTCCAGCCTTAGTTACAGATCTAACTGGAGCAGTGCAAAGATAAAACACAGGTTGTCGTGTAGTTAGGTCAGAAATCAGAGATCAGAAGAAACGCCCAAAAACATGTACGTCATGATACACATACAAGTTCTCACATATATGTTGATACATCTATTCATTTACGACATCACAGTGACAACATCATAGACAGTAAATAGAACCCATATGTTTACCAAATACATTTAAGGATAATGTTTGTCAAAATGTTTATTTTGCATCAGCATACATACATATTAAACTGAGGGGCAAAAGAAACGCCATCAAATAAATAATGGTCGTCAGTTTTCAACAAATTTGCCAAACAGCACGAAAACAGTTTGGAACACGCACGTGATTGACGTTTGTTTTTGCGGGAAAAGTGTATTTAATCACTAAAAAATGCAAAATGTGCACAAAGTAACCCGTATGAAATTCTGGTATAAAACATGAGCAGGATTGTACTCTCTCATCACATGAAACCGTTTAAGACAACGAACAAGCCTCGGCTAACCGCAGAGCAGAGGGAGTGAGCCATAGGTGTGTTGCAAATGGGAGCGACGCAGGAGCACGTTGCCAGGATCATAGGCTGCTTTAAGTGCACCATCGCCAGACTTCTCACACGTCACAGGCAAACTGGCAGTACTGCAGACAGGCCGAGGAGTGGAAGACCCAAGGTCAAGACCAAGCAGGAAGACCGGTATTTACGGGTGCTTCACCTAATGTCCAGATTCCTAACAGCAACGTCATCATCCGCAAACAGCCTTGGACATCCAGTCAGCAGAAGGACCGTTGCTAGACGACTCCGCCTGTATGGTCTCCGTGCCTATCGACCTTTCAAGGGCATGACATTAACGTTTCTACACCGACGCCAAAGACTGAGATGACGTAGGACTGTACAGCTGTGGAAGCAGAGAAATTGTTCAAGAGTGCTCTTCAGCAACGAGAGTAGATTCTTCAAGTGTGATCGGCAGGTTCGAATCTACCGACGACGTTGTGAACTGACGGCACGTTGTTGCGTCCAAGTGGAGACTTAATTATGGAGGCGGTAGTGTCATGGTCTGGGGTGTCATCTGCGGGAACCAGAACACGGATCTGGTCATCATCGACGGAAATTTCACTGCACGTCGTTACATTGATGATGTTTTGCGGCCTATGGTACTGCCTTTCCTGCAACGACACCCAGGGACGCTGTTTCAGCAGGACAACGCCACCCCTCACACAGCTCGAGTCACTTGCGACTTTCTGACAACGTGACCGTATTACAGTGGCCAGCCAGAGCACCGGATCCGTCGCCCATAGAGCACCTCTGGGACCAACTTGGACGCAGGATTAAGAAACATCAACAGCCGCCATTGACGAGCTATACCTTGGCATTTGCCCTGCAGGAAGAATGGCGTAGGATCCCTAATTAAGATGTCAGGACTTGTGTGCTCAGTTTGACGTCGTGTTCTGGCTTGCAACGTTGCTTGAGGGGGTCACATCCGATACCGAGCCATGTGTGTAGCACATGATTTTAAAAGACATCGATGTCGATTCTGTGGGTGTGATCGAATACGGGGCAAAGCACTCAGCATGATAAACGTGTCTGCAGAACTTTAAGTACCTGGTTTTTTATCTTGTCATTTTCAAAAACCGTTTTTGAATAATTGTTTTCTTTATAATAAAACATAAACTGTTACTTAATTTTGATTGTGTTTTGTTGGGGATCAGAAAATTGTTTGGTGGCGTTTCTATTGCCCGTCAGCTAAATATGCTATACATTCACATACAAATCAGCTGGATCCACCAAATATTGAACTTAAAATATCATGATAATAATCATAAACGCTGAGTGCGGCGTTAAACAACAAACCAACCAACCAGTCATACATTGCTAAACACTAACACATACACGGAAAGCACATATGCATTCTCATACTCACATTCTCTTCAATGTAGGTTAAAGAGGGAGCAGATATATAGTGTCGGAGTTCCTATTTGTTCTTTAGTTCTTTATGACCATAACCAATGGCTACATGAATTAACTAGTTAGATCAATATTTGAATCCAATTCACTATATACAAATACTAAAAGTGTATATGTAACACCACTCAACCAACTTACAAGGTTTTACTCTGACACAGAATGAAGCAATCATTTTGGTCCCAAATAGACACAGACGTGGCATTGAAAAACATACCTGTAAGTTTACCAATATACATATGTTTATGTACCATGGTAACCCATCTTATTAATGTATACTTTTAGCACTGGTTACTATGAACGTTCTGTTGGAGTTTCTGGGGACGAGGAAGACAGTCATGATGGGCGGGCTCCTCAGTGTGTCAGCTATTCTCGCGGCAACCTTTGCACCCAACATCATGGTCCTCATATGTGTTCATAGTGTTCTTTCAGGTATGTCCTTACCCAGTGTTGTGACCCACATAATACAAGCAAAGATTAACGACATGTAGAGTGTCCTTGACGAAAGCTCATTTCGTGTCTTACAGATCAATATTATACAAGACATGTCCCCTAAAAACTTCCATTCTTTGGCGCTGAAGTGATTATAGCGTTGGTCTGTCCGTCCATGGGTCAATGTGTGCAGCCATTTTTTGATTGGAAAATGTTGATAATTTCGTCCACTCACATCAACACTCACCCTGTCATTAAATGCCTTATACTCAGCATGAGGTTACCATCATGTTCCAGGGGGCATGGGTGGTCCAGTCGTCTAAGGCGCCGCGATTCGCTGTACAGAGTTGCGTCCCTTGGGCACGCCGGAAACCTATTATTGTGGGTTCGAATCCCGGTTCGCCCCAATTATGTTTCTAGGTTTGTCAGAACCACACCCGTGCTCGTGGGTTTCACCGAATCGGTAAACGTCTAAGACCTGTATCACTTCGGGCTTTCCTCCCACATTAAGCTGACCCGCCGTGATATAACTGTAATACTGTTAAAAGCAGCGTTAAACCCAACTCACTCACTTACTCACTTCATGTTCCAATATCATTACAAGCTCGTCAACCAAGAGATGTCATCAACATTAACCATACCACATTCATCCATACACAACAATGACTGTTTCCATTCTCCTGTTATAGGAATGGGTAATTCCATGATACATTCGCCCGCTATAGTGCTGATTGGAAAGTATTTCAAGAAACGCCGAGGCCTAGCTACAGCAACTGCAAGTTCAGCGATGAGTTTAGCATCCGGTATATTCCCAGTATTTTCTCAATATTTGCTTGACGAATATGGTATTCGAGGCACATTGCTGATTTACACAGGCCTAATGATGAATATATGGGTAGGGGCATCTTTATATCGACCTCTACACTTCTATGAAAGAAAAGTGAAACCTGATGGCCAACAGGACGATGCATATCAGCTGGAAGCGAGCAAGGTCTCCAGCGAAGAAGATGTCATTAGGACAGATCATGGAGCAAAGCAAACATATACCAATCACAATGGAAGTACTAGGAGTTGTAACGTTGTTGTAAAGGACACCGCCAATAGATTCCTCGATCCTCAAAACGCTGATACGTTTAGGAAAAGGACATACTCTGAAGGTTCAAAATGGATCCCAAAGGAATTTGTTTCAGAGTCTGAGAAGCTGGTATATATCAGTAACCCAGACCTTGTGAGCATCCCAACATTCATACCTAAATTGTGTGATTCAGCTAAAAAGGAAATACGTGTAGATGACAGTAATCAAAGAAAATCCGCCGTCGTAAGAAACTTTGGGAAGTTTTTTAAAGTCTTTGACTTTTCATTGTTCAAGAATCCGATGTTCCTTCTTATTGTGGCATGTTGTCAGTTTGGTGTTGTTCTGAGACACGTTCCAACATACCTCCCGGCGCAGATGAAGGAAATGGGATACAACACATCTGATGCAGCATTTCTGTTGCTCATCTCCGGAATTCTTGACTTCTTTAGTCGACTGTTCTATGGATTTATAGCTGATCTTGGATATCTTCGTGCCTGTCAAATCATGGCCATTGGTCTTGTGATCTCAGGATTAGCATCTCAGTTTATAATGTTTTACACAACATATCCTTTACTTATAGCCTACTGTGTAGTGATTGGCATATTTGGAAGTGCCTTTCCGTGCCTTTTGCCATTGGTGATAGTGGATTTCATGGGAATCGACTATATGGCAAAGACTCTTGGATTTACAGCATTATTCCAAGGATTTGCAGTTTCATTAACACATCCAATTTTAGGTAAGAGGCTCGAACATACTGGCCTTCTATTTTATAACTTTGAAACCGCCAAGTGTGTTTTTATTGATCAATGTGATGTATGGAACCCAAGAATTATGAACCCTATCATGCCCAATATTCATGTTGGCCTAGTTGCCTTAGGCGCCGAAATTCGCTATCCTATTTTAGTGCCAGAAGCACATCGTTATTGTTCTAACTTTGTCAGCACCATACCCGTGGTAGTTGGTTTCAACAGACTGATAAGTGTCTGAGGCCTCACTTTTGAGATTCCTCCCATATCACACTGACACATCCTGATATACCTGTATTGATGTTCAAAGCGACGTTCAGCCCAACTCACCTGACAGATAAGATGAATCTTTGTTTGCAATATCTATCAACCTTTAGCCAAATGAACTACATGATTTGAAATAAGTTCTTAGGAAACGTCATCTCAATATTACAACATGTGGAAACATGTTCGTTATGGCCATGATTTCATTTTCTAATCTTTACATGATTATTTTACAGGTGCATTACGTGATTTGAGCGGATCCTACCTTCCCTGTTTCCAGTACCTTGGTGCAGCTGCTGTCTTTGCTGCAGCACTGTTGCTCTGTGAGCCGCTTGTGCGACGTTATGTAGCAAGAACGCGGGAAGGATCACCATCAACGGATAATGAATGTATGGAGCCATTGAAATAGGCAATAACAATAAAAGTTTTTTTTCTGTATGCATTGCATGTCTATATTTATATTGATTTTTATGTACTCCCTTGGGCAATGGACTTCCAGATATAAAACAATTGACAAGTGGGAACATTGGCTCAAGGTGTCATTCTTTATATTTTCAGCAGCTGGACAGAATTTACAATTGAACAGATGTTTAATACTGCGGGGGCCTTTCTCCCAAGTCAAGCTGTTCAATGCGGCTCTAAACATAACTCACTCACTCAAAATGCAACATAAATAGATGTGTAGGGTAAGCTGACTTGGACCAAATGGTAATCCTAGGAAATATGTTTTCAGTCAATCAAAAGCTCGTTTGATTATCTGTTAAATATTATTTGACAAAATATGTGAGTCTAGCAGTTCAGGATGATCTCCAAAGCACAGACAATGTCTCATTTTTTCACATGGAATTTATTAGAAGATCCGTATCATGAGTGGGAATGGGTTCCAGCCACTGGACCATACTTCCCCTTTAAGTCATTAATTCGAGACGTAATACTTTATCAACACATCATTATTTCTGCTGGATTCAATGTCTATTTTTATATCGATGTATATATGCTACCTTGGGCATATGGATAATGTGTCAATTGTTCACATTGAACATATCAGAAGATCTGTATCTAGAGTGGAAATGGGTAACAGACAGTGGGGCATACTCTCCCTTTAAGTGATTGATTCGCGCTGCAATACTTTATCTACACGTCATTTTTTCAGCTGGAAGTATTTTTTCTATAAAATAATAAGACATGATAGTGAATTCGCCGTGCAGAATTAAATCTCTGAGTCGTGTTAGGATCCGATGGTCGTTGGATTGATTTGAGGATTCGCTCCAAATATGACCATGGGTCTGTCCGTGATCTGCTTCACCGCCATGCTCGGACATGACCGTGACATTAGCCGCAAGTTGCAACAGACACGGATATGTAGATGAAACACGGTACACAAGTACGAAGCGTAAGTAACCCAAGCTTATGTCCCCCTCTGGCTCATGACACGATTTTCTTGTTCTTGTAAAGGAAATGCCATGAGTAATGTGGTGCAAGCTATGATGTGGCACTTTTGGTGACGTCACTTGACATTATTTTAACTAAACAACTCTAAACTTTTACAGTACAGTACAATCCTGCAGTCCAGTTGTCACTGCCTTAAACATACATGCATTTATTTTAAGTCAATTAAAACCCATTTTCATTATATGCTAAAGACAACGTTATTATTACCGTCAAGCAGGTAATGATGACCATCAATGAGCCGTTAAAAAAAGTTCGAAAATGGAGATGATAACTGTGTGAAAGTTGAATTAGTTGATTGTGAGCAGATCACTTACTTCACAAAATTGGACAAAATTCAAGTCACCGATCACCTCAGTATGGGAGTTCATACGATTTTCAACGATGACATAGCCTTTCATTTAACAATACATTTGGCAAGCTCTTGTCCCCTAATATTGTTTAAATCGCTTCTTTCTAGCAGGTTCTAGCAGTGATGAATTAATTTTAGAAGATTCTAGAATACTCTTGACTCCAAAAAGCATCTAAATATAGTACTTTTTATACCACTGTTTACTTTAGATAGTACTTTATTCCTGACAACTAACCATTGTCAATACGCCGTGCTAAAACCTTCTACTGTATCTAAGCAGAAACAATGTACTAAAATTACAACATTGTTCGACCAAAAAGATACACTGTCATATAAAAAATCTGGAACGATCGTGTAAAATGCTTAACGTCATTGTAACCTGGATATGAAATCAGCGCAACGGACCCTTGGTTATTGGTTTCCATGTAAAAGTTCCCCAAGAACAAGAATTTTAGGTATATACCATGTTTCTAACAGCTATATATTATATTCTCCAGTAATCAGAATTGCATGGATTTCAGCGGAGATTGCGAAGCTTTAAGCTACAAGAGTACATTTCATCTATAGGCTCCGTGGGGTCCCAATGAAATGACTGTGTCAACATGCATGTCTAATGTACAGGTCAATCTTGAACCAAATATAGCCCCAAAGGTGTAATCTGTACACGACTGTTCATACTAAACCCTATACTCATGAAATATATGCCCTGCTTCGCCAGTATAATATGATGTAGTAGAACAGAATAGTCTCTAATGGCATGGGCGGTTTGGTTATAGTTCCATCAGCAACAAGTTCACCGTCGTAAGTATACGAGACATTCTACTATTGACCTCAGACTGGTAAATCTGGTGAAGGAGCAAGGTAAAGTCGTCATAACTAGACTGGAGATCGGTAAGTGTCACTGCGATGTATACTAGTAGCAAAAGCAAATATACAAAGTTTCGACATGAAGCTTAAATCTTCTCCTCGATTTATTTGTTTGTTGTTGATTAACGTCGCGCTCAGCAATATTCCAGTATAATCTGACCTCCATTTCCAAAGCAGTCCTGTTTCGTTTGACATTCCAACTTTCCATGGTTATCATGAAGAAAATAGACTCGAAAGTCAATCATTTTCCTCTATTCTAACCTTTGTTCTCTTGTCTTGGAACATCTCGAACTTTACCCCCGATCCTATAAAATACAATGCTCAAAACGTTGTTATTTACAACTGCTTTATGTTATATATGTTATGACACCGACATTGAGAACAACATGGGCTATTTGAACTAAAAATTATTTATTGATTAAGGTGGGAATGTTTTATTGTCGGAAAGCACTTGGACTTAAGGCCCTGTACATATGCAGACAAATGATGATCGGGTGTTTACATTGTTACGTATACATTATTTTGTTCTCTGAGCTCTTGTGTGGGAGACTGCTTTTCAATTTTTGGTGTCGAACTTAATAAGGCATCCTGTGGTCTGACTCTGTACACTACTGCCTAAAAGGTCATTCCCTTAACACGCGTTGAGAACGCATGTAACACGCATGTGACGCGGGTGCTCAACGGGTTGCACACGTTTGTGCCATGCGTGTAACACGGGACCGGGTTTCAGTTGAAGTTGGAAAATATATCAAATGAATAATGACATAAATCAAAACAGTGAGATGTGAATCTTGAGTTAAAGGGGCACTGATCTAAAGCAATTCCCCGGGACTGGTTGTTGCCTTTGTTATTGTTTTTTCCCGTGAGTACCCGGATGATACAGTAGAAATCTAGACTAGTTCGCGACCTGTGCTGCGCAACACGTAAGCGCATTTGTCACTTTTATTGATAGTATAACGGCGTATCACATTGATCAATAAAATAAAATACAGTTTGGGAAATAATAAGGAAATGTTGGTATCTTTGTGGGTAGCATCTGTAATGGAGACGAAGTTTCGATAAGTCACTTGCTTGGTAATTGTGCGATTGTCGTTTACACTATTTTGACTTGCAACACAAAGTAAATATTTCTCCTGAGTATTGCTTATTTTATCGTGTTTATATTTTTATAGTCAAAATGTACAAAGTTTTCACTTAGGAAATTTATTAAAGGCCTAAATATTCAGTTATTTTACAAATTGACTGAAAAATATGTCCATCTGTATCATTATAAAACGAATTCCATATTCCATGATATAAATATATTTATTTCCATAAAGTGGAGGGATTGGCAAACAAGCAAATTTTGTTTATCTGAATGCCTCTCCCAAACATGATCCATATACAAATAGCAATGTATTGATTTTGACATGAGAAATAGCATACATTGTATAATGGCCATTAAATGTAAGTATTGTTCTGTAAGTGTTTAATGACTGGATTATCTTCCATAACTACAGTTACATAATTATTTACATTCAGCACAACAACATCGCAGTATCATATAGCAAAGCCATCATCTCAGACAAAATCTCTAAATCGGCAAGAAGATAGAATAAAACTGTGCACCGATTTCAAAATTTGTTACTGTCGTTACATTTGAATTACCATTTAGAATTGAATTTAAATCGTAGCCTTTTTACGAAATAATGCATGTTTTGCCTTGCTGTACTGTTTAAGGGACACGTAAGAAAGAAACGAAGTGCATCTTCCGTATGAAAGCCACAACAACATCTCGGGCTGTCGGATATAAATCTGGCAAATTTGTCGGCGTTTAGATCACTGCAGCCTAGCCTGAGACGGGAGTATATAACCTTACAGAATCTTGATCCATGATTTGTATCAAAGTATATACCATTCCTATCATTGCTTTTTATAAAACTTTTGAAACTTCCTAAGCTACTGGCATTGGTGTATTCAATAGGTAGTGAGTTCCAAATATTAACTGTATCTGGAATAAATGATTTGGCATTATTATTTGATTTACACTTTGTGGTTTGCAGCTGTGAGCATTTTCTCAAATTATAATCACTTGCATCCGACACTCTATTTGGAACTAAGGATGAGAAATAGTCCGGTACTAGATTGTAAACCATTTTATAAAATATTTAACTTTTGAAAATGCCTTCTTTCTTCGATTTCTAATGACGTAAGATTTGTTTCTTTTTAAAGTTTACCGTGACTTGTGCCACGAACAGCCCCACAAATGGTTCTGAGTGCATCTAGATTTAGTTTTTCAAGTAGTAACGCCTGTTCTTGTGTGTAGTTGTCCCATATGTGGCAACAATAATCAAATATCGGTAATATGAAAGATTTATACACAGTTTCCAGTGTGTTTTTTTCTATTTAAACGATACTTGAAACTCCTGAGACAGTTAATCATTGGACTGACTTTCTTGACTAGGCTATCAATGTGATCGTTCCACATACAATCTTCTTGGAGAGTAAGTCCTGGATGTTTATGAGAATGAACTTCCTGAACAGTAGTGTTACTCATTTTCAAAACTGGTTTTCAATTTGGAAGAAGCTTCCGGGAAAATCTGATAGATACTGTTTTATTAAGATTGAAATCGACCTGCCCAAGAGGATATTCTACTCAGATCGTTATTCAGACAATGTGCTCCTGTATCCGGGTCATTTACCACGACATATAGGGATGTGTCATCGGCAAACAATCTTATATTACTATCAATATCGTCTATAATGTCGTTTATGAAAATTAAAAACAGTAGCGGTCCTAAAACTGACCCTTGTGGAACTCCGGCCGTAACTGGTCTTAAGTCTGACCTATACCCATTGATAACAACCCGTTGGCATCTATGATTTAGGTAGCTTTCAAACCATATCAATAATTTCCCTTCAAAACCATAGGATTTGAGTTTATGGATAACGCCTTTGTGCCAGACTTTATCAACGGCCTTACTAATGTCGCAAAAGACTGCTCTGATTTATTTTCCTTTATCCAATTATCTAGCAATATCAAATCATATAAGTAAGTCACCTGGTTCGCGGTAAAATCTCCTGGCATGAAACCTGATTGATTGAAGATTTGTTAGCAAATTATTATCTCTTATGTAATTAAAAACATATTTGAAAACGCATTTTTCGAATATTTTAGCCACACAACACGTGAGAGCTATAGGTCTATAATTACTACCTTCATTAATATTACCTGTCTTAGAAATAGGCACAACGGAAGCTTCTTTCCAACTTACCGGAAAAGTAGACTTATCCAGTGATACATTAAACAATTTAGCCAGTGGATATGATATCGCTGAAGCACTTAATTTCAATAATCTATTGCCGATACCGTCGGGCCCTGTTGCTTTATTTACATTAACAGATTGGAGAACATCTTGAACTTCCTTTGTTAGAATGATATTAGAGAGCGATTTTTCTGTGTTAAGCTTAATATAAGGGAGAGTTTTATCAGGATATTTAACAGATGCCTGGTCAGAGAAATAATTGTTCATCACATTTACAATATCTCTTGTATCATCATATAGTATATCGTGGTAATCAATGGGAGGAATTTTTGTATTACTGGTGCCCCTCAGATATTTTTTTAACAAGCCGCCACCATACCTTTTCACCGTTCGCATCATTAATTTTACTATCAATCTTGAGTACATATTTTCTCTTTGCAGTGCGAACATGGGAGATAACACGGTTTCTTATATGACGAAATTTAGTCCAGTCAGAATCTAAGTTACGCTTTTTAGCAACCTTATGAATTCTGTTACGTTTCCTGAGCAGTCGACGTATCTCACTAGTGATCCATAGTGGATCATTATAATTAGGTATAATTGTTACACATTTGTTACGAATATGATTATTACATACGTCAGTAATTGTCCTGGTAAAACATTCTGCCACAACGTCAATATTTCTGGATGATAACAAATGATCCCACTTTGTCTCAGTTAAGCTATCAATAATTTCTTCATTATCAGCCATGTTGTATTTATTGATTTTTCTTTTAAAGTTTGCATTGCTAGGTATATTTGCCTTAATTTTTTACGAATATAGGACTATGATCACTGCATATAGGATCAGATAAACCCAAACTCCACACACTGCCTGCATTAGTTACAAACAGTAAATCAATCAGAGTTCTGGAGGTAAGTGTAATCCTGGTGGGCTCAGTTATAATGTGGGTCAACCCATATATTGCTTGTAAGTGATCTTTTTTGCTCTTACTTTCTCTAAGAATATCTAGATTAAAGTCCCCAGCTATAATAGTTTGTATATTCAAATCAATTGCATTACATATTGACTGATCTATCAACTCCCGGTAAGCCTAGATTTTATCTGCCCTATAGAATGTCCCTACTACGTATTTACTGGTTTTGCATCTTACCTGTACCCATAATGCTTCGAGTCCATTTACGCACAGATCCATGTTTTTAACATATAAATTGTTTTTTACATATACAGCTACAACCCCGCCTCGACTTGGTCGATCTTTTCTAATTGGCAAATGAAAACCTGGAATTGAAATATCAACAGTAGGTATGCCGTCATGCAGCCAAGTTTCGGTTAAGCAAATAGTATCGTATGAATGAAATGCAGTGCAGAATAGATCTACCTTGTCCTTTAAACTCCTTACATTTAGATGAACAATCTTTAAATTACCATATTTTAAAGGCCAAGGGTTTGGGTGAACATCCCCGCAACATAAGAGAAGTATCACTACTATAATAGACGTTCTATTAGCTTATAGATACAATAGGTAGAGAAAACCGGAACTTACTTTGTAAATTTGCAAGATGCCTTGCTATAAAGACTAGAAGCAAATAATACCACCGCCTGTCTATAATGCGCTATATCTACCGGCATCTATAGAGGCAGGCGGGAAGGTTACGCGCGAAGTATAGATTTGCAATGCTGAAGTGCACTATATATAACCAAAAACTGACAACAGAAAGCTGAATGAAAACTAGAGAGAGAGAAAGAATGTCACAACGCTCACAGACAAAACATGACCAACACAAAATGAAATTTTTTGAAACATAAACAAAATCTATATACATCACCCGAAATTGTCGTTGTAGAATAGTAATAAAAAAGCAGATTAATGGGGTAACAATAAGAAGAAAGGATAAAATCAAAGTCACCATAGTTTGGTGAGGAGTAATGAGAGACTAACTGAGAGGGGGAAATAATATAAAATATGTTTTCATAACAGATTGTGTGAACGGAAGTAGTAGATAAATTTAATATAAAACAAAAATAGATGGATAAATAACAATAATAATATAAATAATCTGAACTCATGCCTGGGGCAAGTCTAGGTTCTGGCACACCTGGGTTAATTTCACGGACTCGGCACGTGCACATGGACTGACTACTGTGTGTCGCACACCTGGACTCGGTACGTGCATATGAATTGAACAAGCCACAACGATCAAAATTAGCCTTCTAAGAGGTTGGAATATACTTCAATTATCAAGGAATATGCACCAAATTAAAGATTAAGGACATGATGGAGCAAATGTTCATGCGGACCATATCCAGGTAAGTTAAGAGTTAATCTGCTAACAAGACCAGAATACTAGAGATTATGCTATATACGCTGCGTTTGAAGATACACATGGCCCTTGTAGTATAATATGGGTTGACGACGCACGTTGTATACATAGTTAATCATGCATAGCTGTACCGAGTAAGAAACGCTAGTGAAGGGCAATAACGACACATACCGTGAAGTAGCCTACTTGTACCAACTGCCATAACGCATAAGCCGGGTGAGTGTCATATAGGTGGGTCTCATTCTCATACATTGTTGACCTTTACATTCAGGTACAATGGTCAGAACACAATGTACATTGTAATATATAAACGTTGATTTTATATGTCACCATGTCACCATATCACACGTTCAAATATAATGGTAGACTCTCAATATACATTGTAATATATAAACGTTGATTTTATAGGTAAGATATCACACGACCGAGTTTGATGGCAAACTCACAATATACATTGTAATACATAAACGTTGATTTTATAGGTAACATGCTACACGTTCGAGTACAATGGTAGACTCACAATATACATTGTAATATATAAACGTTGATATTCTAGGTCAACAGTTTATTGTATAAGGTCATTCATAATAAGTCACCATGTCACCACATCGCACGTTCGAGTATGATTGAAAACTCACAATGTACATTGTAACATGTCAAGGTTGATTTTAAAGGTCACCATATCACACGTTCGAGTATAATGGTAAACTCACAATATACATTGTAATATATAAACGCTGATTTTATAGGTAACATATCACACGTTCGAGTATGATGGTAAACTCACAATATACGTTATAATGCATAAACGTCGATTTTATATGTTACCATAACACACGTTCGAGTATAATGGTAATCTCACAATATACATTGTAATATATAAACGTCGATTTTATAGGTAACATATCACACGTTCGAGTATGATGGCAAACTCACAATATACATTGTAATATACACACGTTGATTGTAAATGCCATCATGTCACCATATCACACGTTCGAGTATAATGGTAGACTCGCAATATACATTGTAATATATAAACGTTGATTTTATAGGTAACATACCACAATTTCGAGTTTGATGGTAAACTCACAATATACATTGTAATACATAAATGTTGATTTTATAGGTAACATATCACACATTCGAGTACAATAGTAGACTCACAATATACATTGTAATATATAAATGTTGATATTCTAGGTCAACAGTTTGTATAAAAAGGGGTCATCCCGTCACATACTAATTGTCACTCAGTGTCACACATGTTATTCCATATCAAACAATGTCACACATTGGCATACTATGTCACACAATATCAGCCGCTGGCCTATGTGTAAGTAATATCGTTAATGGCATGGCATGGAAAGGCACTCAACTAAGTCAGTTCCGATGAGCATTTATACACCCTGACGTCCTGCTACGCAAATACGTATGTCAGAATCCCTGTATCATGAGTTTAGGCATTTATTTCCAATGGCTGAAATAATCATTGTTTACGAAGACTAAATGTACATTAGCCATTTTCAGTGATTTTGATAACCAATATTTATACTTGAAAATGGAACGAGTTTGATTCGACAACAGGAAATCACATCATAGCATCATCATTATCGCCGTCGTCGGCATCGGTGTAGTATTCCGGTGGTCCTGTGTTTCCCTGTGTGAGTTTGAACCGCATTTTAAGTTTGAGTGATTGGGTTAACGTATTGAGTTGTTTCTTCACAAATATCACTCCGTCACGGGCCCATGTTCCAGATAAGCGTTTGTCAGCTACATGCCTACGGATTTCTGCAGCTAATCTCGCTCGCTCGTGGGTTAGATCATCATTAATGAAAACCTTTGGTTGTTGACCCTTCGGACAGTGATCTGGCACGTTTACAGAATGAATCTGTCACTTCAATTTGGGGCGAGTCGGGCGAACTATGTCGACGTTTTGTTGGGTATGGGGAGTCTGACATCAATGTTACCATTAACATTAATGCAGTGGCGTAGATATGATATTTGGTTGATAATACCATTAGAATAATGATCAGTGTATACGTTCAAATAGTACTCACTTTGACGTGTTCAATGTGGCCTCCCATCCAAATGTCACAATGACAAACACAGTCCAGTTTCTTATCCAAATACTGTATGCCATCCAAATGATAAGCCACCTTTCATCCAATATTTATATCAATATTGTCATAACTGTTGAATTATTTATTCTCCCCTCTCAGTTTTTGGAGGTTTTGGCTCTATTTTTTTTCACATTCTCTTGTGACAGCTCAGACAGCCACGTCCGTTCATCTTCCCAGCATGCTTCACTTTTTGAAAATAAGCAAATATTTCTCCTGTGTATTGCTTATTTTATCGTGTTTATATTTTTACAGTCAAAATGTGCAAAATGTTCACTTATGAAATTTATTAAATGCCTAAATATTCCGTTATTTTACAAATTGACTGAAAAATATGTCCATCTGTATCATTACAAAACTAATTCCAAATATTTTTATGTTTAATATCATCACCAAGAGACTGTAAATGTTACGATGAAAAGTGCATTTCTATATTGTTTTAGTCCAATCTACATAATAATCTATTGTGATGTTTTAGGCCCTTTTGATCGTCTTAATCAATTTTAGTCAATCTGTTAAAAACAAAATGGACAGATTTTTCAGTCAAAATGACTGAAATATTTACACATTTTTATAAATTGTTTGTGAGAATCACATTTTACAAATTGATTGTAATATATACACGCTTAAAAAAACGACTTGTGAAAACAACGTCCATCGAAGAATTTCCCAACCAAGACGTAGAGGAACAAGAATGAATCTGTTCAATGCTACAGCAAATGAAGGAAAACAAAAGGCAAATATCATGATGTTAACCTACCAAATTTATGTGTATAATTTTAGGCAGTTTCCTTGTTCGAGGAATGTATCCGTGAATATCCACACAAAGGAACAACACACGTCTGCAGCTGTACAAAGAAACTTATTCGATGTCACGTGTCTCTGTAACAATCAAATATTTTAAAATATATATATCGTTTCGGGATATTATAACCCGTGTTCGTTTCTCAACTGATCACCTAGATCCGGTGTTTCACATAGGTGTCAAGTCTCAAAGGTCGGCTGAGAAAGCCCACGTGACAACTATTTTCATGGTAACCTCCCAAAACCCATACATCCCATTTCCACTACAGCTTAAGACAACAAAGTTCACGGTCCATGGCACTGCTAATCCCTAGTCTGTTACCTATTTCATACAATGGAACAACCCAAGAAACACAAATAGACTGAGATAAATATTTAATAACGATTACGATATTATTCAAAATTCATAATACATTATAATAAAACGTTCCTTTTTTCAAAATTTATAATACATTATGATAAATTTCATCTCAAATGTTCAATTCACTCTTTATCCAAGCCTGAGGAGATGGCCAACCGCATCTAGACAGTGCATTGGCGATTTCACCTCTCTATTCAACTCGTCCTTCAGGCGGCAGAGACGGTTCTCCACCTCTCTGTACACTCTCTTCCTGCCCCTTGGAGCTGCTCCAAAGTCGAGCTGTAAAATCTTAGCTCGTTCTGCCTGTTCCACCTTCCTGACTACCTCCACAAATCGGTAGATGTTGGGATGTCGGTGAGGGAGACCTCGGTTGAGTCGGTTATGAAAAACCTTCCAGGTTGTTGTTCGTCCTGGGACCTGTTGTACCGTGATGGTTCCACAGTGGTAGGTGGAATCGTGCTCCGTCGTCGACCAAGGTAGTGACGATGTAGTCGTTGAAGGCGACAGCTCTTGGTACATCTGGTGTGCTGTCCATTGCGTCAACCCACGTGTCCTGGATCTTGTTCTGGGTGAGAAGGGGTAGGCCAACTGCTCTTCTTATCCACTTGCAGACTTCAGGATCTCCTCGATACGCGACAGCTACACCCAGATCCTGGATCTTCGCCTGGCAGTAATGGAAGAAACATCCCTTCACATCGGCAGTGGGAAATACGACTTGGACAGCACGAATCGCAGCCATCTCAAAGTCTGTCTGGATGTATGACGGGGCAAGTGGTCTGTTTAGTCTCTGTTGAACTTCATCCTTGAGTAGCCTGAAGAGTCTTGAGTAGGTGTCTGTCTGACGGTCGGGGAGTAAGGCGAAGATGAGGGGATAGGTCGTGGCTCCGAGAACTAAGGGAGCTCATGTTAGTACTTACTTACTTACTTACTTACTTACTTACTTTGGAGATTTAACGTGCGCTTTCCGACTGATGCGTATTTCGCTCACGGGCCCGGCCAGGCCATTTAATGTGTTTCCGAAAGGGGTGAAAGTGGTGTGTGCAACCCAAGAGGGGGCTTTAGGGGCTGCTTATATAGAATTTGGGAATTTTGAGATTTGGAATAGATGCCGATGGGGTTGAGGAGGAGAACTAAGGGAGCTGGGTATCGTGGATGTTTGTTTGTTTATGTAATTTTGGGGGCGGTCGGGTATCCTAGTGGTTAAAGCGTTCGCTCGTCACGCCGAAGACCCGGGTTCGAATCCCGACATGGGTACAATGTGTGAAGCCCATTTCTGGTGTTCCCCGCCGTGATATTGCTGGAATATTGCTAAAAGCGGCGTAAAACCAAACTCACTCACTCTCTCACTCGCTATGTAATTTTGATTTGGTAGATTATAGTGTTTTTAGATGCGTTTTATTAGTTCCGTTTTGATTAAGAATACGCCTAAGGCTTTGAAGTTTTCTAGTTTATATTGTGGGTTTAGTATTGCTTCTAGAGTGAGAGCCTTGTTTAGATTGAGGGTGGTTTGTAATGCGGTTCGATGTGTGCAGTGGATGAGTGCGTGTTCTGGGGTTTCTAGTTGTTTGCAGTGTGGGCAGTTACCTGTAGTATGTTTTTTTAAAAAAAAATAGGTGGTTATTTAGGTTGGTGTGTCCTGTTTGGAGTTTAGTGATTACTCAGTCGTTTTGTTTTGATGGATGGAGAATGTTTGGTTTGGTTAGTGGTTTGCTGAGTACTTTTTTGATTAGGCTATTTGAGTTTAGCTGTAGGTTATGATATTTTTTGGTGATTTTTTGCTTGTTTACGCTTTAAATTTCTGATTTTGAGATGGGTAAGTTTAAACTTATTTCTGGGATTTTGAGGGATAGTTTAGCTGCTTTATCGGCGTTTTCATAACCGTATATTCCTACGTGGGTGGGTATCCACAAGAAGGTTATTTGTTTGCCTGCCTTAGTTAGGTCGTTGGAGCTTTTAAGTATTTGAATTATTAATTTAGGTCGGTTTTTTGTATTTTTGTTTTGGAGGGCTTGCAGTCCACTTAGGGAGTCGGTAAGTATTAGGATTTTTTTGTGGTTTTTGGATTCTTGATTATGGAGGGCTGAGGCCATGCCCATTAGTTCTGCCGTGAATATTGATTGGTTGTTTGGGAGTCGGAAGGATTGTGTGGTTTTAGTTGGTTGTGTGGTATGGACTCCGAAACCTGTGTGTTTGGAGGTCGGATCTGAAGATCCGTCCGTGTAAATGTGACACCAATTTGGCCAATTTTCGTGTATGTATGCTAGTGTGGTAGTTTTAGCTATGTTTTGGTCGGTTTGTTTATTTATTTGGCTAGCTAGTGTTGTGGTTTGTTTTTTTGTATTTTAAGATTAGGGGTGAAGATATTTGATTGTTTGCAGTTTTGTTTAAGATTTTTAATTTGGTGTTTATTTAGGTAGTTTGTTATTCTTTGGGATATTGGGGTAAGTAAAGGGTGTTTATGAGCTAGAGCTTGGTTTTTGGGGCTGATATTTTGGTTTATTAAGTTTTGGATGAGAGGGTTTGATTGGGACGCGGCCCAGAAATTTAAGCTTAGCCGTTCCCTGCGTAGACTTAGTGGCATTTCTCCTGTTAAGGCCTGAAGTGAAGTGTAGGAGGTACCATGTTTGGTGCGTGTAGTTTGAGAGCCTGATATTGTATTGAGTCAAGTATTTTAGATAGAGAGTTGTTTAGGGTGTTGTATATGGCGCAGTCGTAGTCTAGTTTTGATCTAATTAGTGATATGTAGAGATAGAGGAGGGTATCTTTGGAGGCTCCCTCATGTTAGTCAGTTTCAAGTATCTATATACTAAACCTTACCATCTAAACTGTAAATCGTCTCATCTCAGTTTCTCAATGTAATAATTGTTTCTTCCTATTATTATTTTGTAATTTCTAAAAATTGTCTTATCATACAGGCATCTTTCATTACACTTACATTTTTTTTTATTTTTTAAACTTTCCTTGAAGTCCCCTAATCCCCTAAAGCTCTATCCCTTTCATTTCTACTACCTCTACTCCAGACCTTAATCTCTCCTTTAGGTGAGTTCATATTGCCAGACAGGTAAATCCCGCGTGTTGTTTTAACTAATATCATAGGCAGTTTGGCCGGGTAAATAGGTTTTAACAGGGAGTCTATATATTTTAACAGGGAGTGTATATACGTTTTACATGTTCCCTCAAGTTAGTAAGTTGATTATATTTATTTAAATATTCAAAGTGCTGCAAATTATAACAGCAGCTGGGGTATCATTACCATGGCCAGAAGCACGGGTCACGTGCGGGTCAGTGGGTTGTAATTAATGCGAGAGAATGACCGGTTGACCGCTGAAGCTTAACTTTGTAGATTAGGTGCGGGATACTGCAGGCTGACCATGTATGGAAACGTAATACGATACATGGCAGTCTGACAGTGAGGGTTAAAGATAGTCCGCTTTCTGTGAGTGGGACTTGACCCTCGGACAGGGGCTAGGCAGGTTGGCCCTCTTACGCCTCGGTGATCCTGCCTAGCCATACTACTATGTAGTTATATAGACATATTATGATCACGAATAAACGTTGAGGACCCACAGACGGACTTGTGTGTTGTCATAAGAGAAATATCCGGTAGAGCACCAACGTCTATTGGCTGAGCTTCGATCCTCGGTACCTCAAACCCAATGCAACAAGATAAAGAAGTTAGTCAACACAAAGTGAATCGTTATTTCTTCTGGGGTCCACAACAATCACGACAACAACCAACAACCAGCATTCTGGTTCGTCTATCCTCAAGCTATTCTGTGCTCATCATTATCGTCATCATTGTTCTTACTCGGAGACATTGTTACCACACTAAAAAGCCAACCCCTTCAGCCGTCCCGGGGACCAGCAACTTTTCCAGGATACAACAGAAAAAGAACCCAGGATTCCTTGCTTCGTCACACCCCTCCCTCAACCATCAAGAGGTGATTCCGAAGACTGATATTTTCATTGACGACCACTGTGTTATCAACATCAAGTTCCACGTACTCGTAACCAAGACATTTGTTCCTTCCTGTAATTCCTGTGTGTTTGTTCCAGCCACCATCTCAAAAGAAACTGTCCTGGTAATTTGGTAAGCATTATTTCATTTATTGTATTACAATCAACTAGAATGACTTTTTACGCTCTGAAACCCCTCAATGCCAATGAACGTCTTCCCCAATGCTCCCCCGAAGTCTTGAGTGCTCCCAGAGTATACCAGTCATCACATTCTCGTAATAGTTCAACCCAATAAGAAACTATTTTCACTCTCCAAAGGGAAACGTTGTATGCAACCGGGTCACCACGACCTCGTTCACCACAGCCTCAACACCCCCAGGACCCCCAACAAACTCCCCCATCTTACTTGCCTCCTCCATCACCGTGTACCTTCCCCTCATCCCCGCCCATCTCCCAATCTGAAATACCTCAAACATGTCACCTGATCAATCGCCCGAGACCCCACGCTGATAATCCTTCGTCCACTGATGATCGCACCTCTTTATTAAGACTCATTAACTGCTCCCGCCTCCCGCTCTCAATGTATGATGGCAAGGATTCCATTGCTGTTGTTTCATGGCTGAAACGCTTTGAAAACTTTGCTTCAGTACAAAAGTATTCTGAAGAGGACCTAACAAAAATATTCCCCCTTTATTTAACTGATCTCACAGCTGAATGGTACGATGCTATCAACAATATTTCACTTATGTCTTGGTCTGAGTTGAGACAAGCCTTTTTACGGAGATATACACCTTCTGCAGTAGGTCTTGTAACTCGACAAAATGATTTATTGGACAGAAAACAGAGGGGAGGTGAACCTTTCCGGTCATTCCTCCGGACCATAAGACATGAGGCAGAGCTTCTACAAAGAAATGAAGACATGTACATCAAAGATCTTATTCTCCGTAATGCTCTTCCCAATATCCGCATGTTCATCTTGACACGCCCCCTCGCCTCGTTAGAACAGGGCACAGATAGTGCGGAGATAGCCGAGGCCCTGTCAGGATGGACTCACTCCAGATCTGATGAAACCATGACAGCTATAAATGAACTCTCAGTTAAAGTCAATACTCTCAACACCCATCATGTCAATGCAATAGGATCAGATACTGGGCCAAAGAAAGAGTATTCATGTCAGTCAGGATTCATTCCATCACCATATCCCCAAGCACAACATGTGAACCAAGGGTCTCAGTCCCCAACTCATCAACCCAGGTCATCACAATACCAACCTTGCATGTATAATCAAGGACTCCAATCTGTGCCCTTTAACGACTCCATTGGATTCCAATGTGAATGTACCGCTCGTTCTCTTGACCAGTTCATGTGGGATCTTCAAACCTCTTGCTACGATGTCTTAGTATTGCACATATTTTCACCACCCTCATTTTGACCATGTACCCTTTTGTAAACCTGGTGTTTACGAAACTCACCCCATACCTATCAACAGTCTATTAACGCTCATAGGATTTAATGTTCTTGTATTAAAGTGTACCCTTGGTGCGAGTGTGTGACAAAGATGTCGATTTGTTGAAGTTATTTACATCATTAAAAACAATGTATTTGTAATATATGGATTAAGACTGTGGAATAGTGCATCATTTTGTGAGTGTTCAAATAACATGATTTATCATATAATGGGTAGGTTTCCCGGCAGGATAAAGCCAACGGGTAAAAACGATATCCGTTGGGGTCATATGCGGATAGAGATGCAAATTTCAAAGTTCAAGTAGGGACTACTTTCACTGTTTATAAACAAAAATGGCGTCGCCCTCATCATTTGGCGATCGAGTCAGAATTAATCATCGGGAATCTGGATAAACTACAGGGACAATTGCTATCATTATTAAAAGAATATAATATACTGAAAATCAGTGTCTAACTGTGACGTAGCTAAGACATTGGAAACTTTGGAGATATAAATTTCGTAACAATTTTGCGAGGGCACGAGGCCTAGCCAAGCGGAATCAGTAGTCATATCTGTGCTTGTAGACCTCTGCGGCCTGAAACCTTCTCCACAAATTAACATAGTTGGATTTGGCCGAAATTTGTTTGAATTGTTACCTTGTTCGTTTTGTTGCTGTGTGTACATCTGACAACACTTCTTAACGTTATGATAGGACAGACCGACTGTCAACAACGTCTGACCGTGACATCTCATATACTAGGGTTAGAGTAGCTTCCCTTTGACAAAGGGCGGTTACTCTGGCGGACAGACCGGTAGATTGCCGCGAAAGGCAATTAAAAAATTGTTGTTTTCCGTATATGTTGCTTCGCCACTGTATAAGAAACAGATTTCAGTTGGAACTATATTGGCTACTGTCACTGTCCGATTGACACATCACTTACCCTGTGACGTGATAAATACTAATGCGCGCATTCCAGGAAAACTCGCAGTGTTTCGGTAATGATTGTGAGAGAGGGAAAGCGAATTTGAAGCACAGAATTAAAGAATGACATTATATGATAAAGAGGTTATCATGCTTATGTGTTTGGGGATGGTAAATATTCTGTATATATAAGGCTCGCTAAATACAATGTTTATTCCCAATGCAGGATATTTACCATCCTTAAACACACTCGCGTGATAACCTCTATGTAATGTTGACACGTCCTGTTTTACAGAAATGACATATAGCATAGGCAGTTTGGCAGGGTAAATAGGTTTTAACAGGGAGTGTATATACGTTTTACATGTTCCCTCAAGTAAGTAAGTTGATTATATCTATTTAAATATTCAAAGAGCTGCCAATACAAATTATAACAACAGCTGGGGTATCATTACCATGGCCAGCGGCACAGAGTCATGTGCGGGTCAGCGGTTTGTAATTAATGCGAGAGAATGACCAGTTGGCCACTGAAGCTTAACTTTGTGGATAAGGTGTGGGATACTGCAGGCTGACCATGTATGGAACGTAACACGATAAATGGCAGTCTGACAGTGAGGGTTAAAGATAGTCCGCTTTCTGTGAGTGGGACTTGACCCTCGGACAGGGGCTAGGCTGGTTGGCCCTCTTACGCCTCAGAGATCCTGCCTGGCCATACTACTATGTAGTTATATAGACATATTAAATGGGGCACTGATCTAAAGCAATTCCCCGGGACTGGTTGTTGCCTTTGTTATTGTTTTTTCCAAGTGATTACCCGGATGTATAGCAGAAATCTAGACTATTTCGCGATCTCTGCTGCGTCATTCGTAAGCGCATTAGTCACTTTTATGTGTAGTAATAAGGGCGTATGGTCACAATGATCAACAACATGAAATACAGTTTTCGAGATAATAAGGAAATGTAGGTATCTTTGCGGGTAGCATCGGTAATGGTGACGAAGTTTTGATGAGTCACTTGCTTGGTAATTTTGCGATTTTCGTTAAAACTATTTTGACTTGCAACACAAAGTAAATATTTCACCTGAGCATTGCTTTTTCATAGTGTGTATATATTTTTTACTGTCAAAATGTGTAACATTTTCATATTTATTAAACGCCTAAATATCACGTTATTTAACAAAGTGACTGAAAAACATTTACATCTGTTTTATTATGATAACGAATTCCAAACATGTTGATGTTTAATGTCATCACCAAGAGACTGAAAATGTTACGTTGAAAAGTACATTTCTATGTTGTTTGGCTTCTAATCTTACATATTAATCTGTTGTGATGTTTGTAGGCCCTTTTGATCGTCTTAATCAATTTTCTGGCCCAAAACCCTTTAAATTAATGAGCGAAAATTGACCTGTGTTCACCAGACCATAAACACAAGGTCGACCCGTCTTAACTAGTGTTCGGTTGGTTGACTTTTATGGCAGGAAACATTGCACGAGGGTCCAGTCTAGCCATTGTGGCTACACGACAGTTGAACATTAGTGAATTTAGAAGCGAGTTTATTGCTAGGGGAACCTCGAGTTGACACGATTGTCGCGGGTTGGAAGATGTTCGCCATTAATGAAGTGATTGTTGTGGTTTGCGGACATATTCGTTTGAAGTTTTGCCCACGTGAGTCATTCCAGGTGACTGCAAATATAACTTTTTTCGTTCGCCAAATTTATGCTTTATGATAGAATGATAGTACAATTATGATAGAACAGTCACCACTACTTATGTCTCATTTTGTCAGTAGGAATATGTCCCATTTTCCCACAACCCACTTTCACCGGCTTGACTAATTAATGCGTTAATTACCCGACTCTCTACCACCTGGTCACGAGCACTATCACATGTAAAAGCTCGTTTAACGGGTCAGCAGCACCCCATTAACAAGCATGCGTAATTTCAGAAAACAATGAATTGCGCATGCGTGTGACGTCACTGTCCGCTCTCCCATTATTTTTTTCTTGAAACCAAACCGCCATTGTTTATGTCAACATGACCGACCAATCGGATTAACTGGATTAATGCTTGAAAAGGTAAGAAATTATGGCTAACCCTTGCCCGAAGCAAGCTAACCCTAAGGACCGAAAAGGGTGTTGGGTCGGAAAGACGTGTAAGTTTCCCTAGGATCGAAAAGGGGTGGTGGATCATAAAGATGTGTAAGTTTCACTAAGACCGAAAAGGGGTGTTGGATCATACAAATGTGTAAGTTTCCTTAAGACCGAAAAGGGGTGTTGGATCATAAAGATGTGTAAGTTTTCCCTAAGACCGAAAAGGGGTGGTGGATCATAAAGATGTGTAAGTTTCCCTAAGATCGAAAAGGGGTGTTGGATCATAAAGATGTGTAAATTTCCCTAAGACCGAAAAGGGGTGGTGGATCATAAAGATGTGTAAGTTTCCCTAAGACCGAAAAGGGGTGTTGGATCATAAAGATGTGTAAGTTTCCCTAAGACCGAAAAGGGGTGGTGGATCATAAAGATGTGTAAGTTTTCCTAAGACCGAAAAGGGGTGGTGGATCATAAAGATGTGTAAGTTTTCCTAAGACCGAAAAGGGGTGGTGGATCATAAAGATGTGTAAGTTTTCCTAAGACCGAAAAGGGGTGGTGGATCATAAAGATGTGTAAGTTTCCCTAAGACCGAAAAGGGGTGTTGGATCATAAAGATGTGTAAGTTTCCCTAAGACCGAAAAGGGGTGTTGGATCATAAAGATGTGTAAGTTTCCCTAAGACCGAAAAGGGGTGTTGGATCATAAAGATGTGTAAGTTTCCCTAAGACCGAAAAGGGGTGTTGGATCATAAAGATGTGTAAGTTTCCCTAAGACCGAAAAGGGGTGTTGGATCATAAAGATGTGTAAGTTTCCCTAAGACCGAAAAGGGGGGGGGGGGGTGGATCATAAAGATGTGTAAGTTTCCCTAAGACCGAAAAGGGGGGGTGGATCATAAAGATGTGTAAGTTTCCCGAAGACCGAAAACGGGTGTTGGATCGTGAAGCGAGAATCACCGGAGCGTGAGATACGGTAACAGTATAGCGAGACAGCGGTAGCACTATAGAGCATTTATTGACTGAATGGAAGTGCGCGGGCTGTGCCCGGTAAACATTTATCACCTACCCTAAGAGGCTATTGGAAATGAATATGAACATGATGTCTCACTGTTGATCACCGGGTGTGACCATGTAGACAGAATCTCGTTAGGGTTTGTGATTTTTATATTTGCCCAATGACCATGGTGAGTATTGTTGGGGATACCAAAGGTGATAGTCTACTATTATAGGAAATTGGTTGTGAGTGCTTATACCATGTGGATAGGACATCTTTAGGATTTTAATCCTTTCTTTCTCTGTGGGTAATCCTTTCACGTTGATGGAAGGAGGCCACTCAGCCAGATCATGACAAAGGTATGTATATTGTGTAAACAAATCAGTCGGGTTTGCAACAATAGATGAATAAGTTCATAAATTTGGACCGCAGTTACCGCTTAACAACTTAAGACATAAAGACAGGGAGTCGATTCAGAAGAACCCTATGTCAGTTTATTGATGAACAGATGTCAGCCCAGTATATTAAGTAAGTTTCGCTGCGGCTCACTGCCATAAGAAATAGAATTGGGAAAATTCACCCCCCCCCAAAAAAAAACACACCCCAAAACAAAAAAAAAAAAAAAAAAAACAACAACAAAAAAAACCACCGCTTATTGAACGTAGGTGTAAATTCTGTAATTGCAATGCTGTTGAGGATGAAATGCACTTTTTTGCTGAATGTTCTCTCTACACAGATTTACGCTATGATTTATGGAATTTAGCTTCTCAATCAACTCAAAACTTTATACAGATGACCGCTGCCGATCAGACCGTGTTGTTTATGCAGTACAATAGGGTGGTTAGACCCCTAGCCGCGCTTCTTCATCACATGTATCAGCGAAGACAACTGTATCTTTCGTCTCTACAAACTTAGTTCAATGTATTTTATTTCTTAGAATCAGAATGTTCTCTTTTCAACTTTTGACCTTGCACTGGTGATAACTCATTTTTATGTATATGTATGTACTGTGATATTTCTCATTTTTCCTCATATGTATGTTACGTCATGCGTGTCACGTAGGCCATAATGGCCGGACACTGTACACACTATTTGTGTATTTTTATTGTCATTGTTGTACAGTATGTGACACGTAAATAAAATAATTTTCTTCATCTTCTTCTTCTATAACAAACGTTATGGTCCTGTTAAGACGGTTGACAGTTAGAACGTTGGAGTAATAAATGACCAAAAATTGTAGGGTCAATCGCTTTTGACATGTTTAAACTCACTTTAAGGCACACGACAAGTCAAAACTGGCCGCCCTTATTCTGTTCTTGTTTGACAGCGACTATGCTCGTGGATTTCAGAGATAGATATGATGTTTTACCTTGATGGTATTACAATGAGCGAACAATTCTTTAAAGTCCACAGTTTGTTTAATAGTACAAAATTAAGTCTGTTAAAATATATCATCGTTTTCTTTCATTGAACACAATATTTGAACTGTATTGCCGTAAATAATCTAGTAACTTAAACATGTATGTATGATCGTCATATGCCAAGGGCTATGGCCAGAAAAGCAAATAAAGTTGTGTCTTATGACCTCTATTATCCCTGCTGACGCTATCATAATGTTCTATTTCAGTCTGCCACGCCAAGCGTGAATAAGCGTTATGCATGTGTTGATAAACCACAGTGGCGCATATATATTTTTGTAGATGTGAAACTTTCTAGTTAATTGTGGATACACTGGGCACACATACATAACAAAACCCTGTGACCGATGTATTGGTGCCTTGATATGCAACAAGAAATAATCTTGTTTATTTCCAGACCATCCAGGCCATCGTTTACTCCTACATGCATGGTTAGAGGCAAGATCAAAGGCGCCGCCCAGCATTTATTAGACAACAAACAGGGTTGTAAGTTTCGCTTTGAACCACCATCCCCACCCAGTCGGTAGGGGTTTTGTACTCGGTGAGCACATCACTGTGTCCAGTCTACCGCGGGGTTTGATGCGGTGTCAGTGTCGAATGGTTTGTGATAGTTGTGCAAATATTCGTTGTATATCGTATATTTTTGTTACTAACTATCTCTATTTGTCTTTTTACTATTTATTCATTATGTGATATCAAAAATTCATTTATGGATACCAAAGAATGAATTTATATCACAAATTTAGCAAATCGGTTTTTAAATATCAATAACTGAATTTATTATCAAATAATTAATATTTATTGATTATGTGATACCAATAATTCATTTATGGATACCAAAGAATGAATTTATATCAAATATTTGATTTGAATTTTATCATGAAATGTTTATTAATATAGAAAATCGTTTTTTAGATATCAATAACTGAATTTATTATCAAATAATTTTTATCATCTAAAAAATCTAATATGGTAACGTATCTACAGCCTTCGTCTCTGTGAACCTTATGCCCATTTTTTAATAGTTCGTGAAGATAAGTACAGTATCGTAACATTTACATATATAGACACATTCAGATGATGTCCCTACATATAAGTAAGGGCAAGTTTCTTCCCTTTGTTTACGGTAGTCATTTTTCCTCTTGGCTCTGGATGTGGAACACAGGCTTTAGGGTTACATATGTATCATTGTATTTTAATGCGATTTGAATATTATTATTTACTATCGTACTTACTTCGTGTTTTAAATGAGACGTCATCTTTTAATTTGACATGTCACCACAAATTACACAATTGACAAATACTCTAAAAGGTATGACTCGTAAACCATTAATGTACGTTGAAACAATATATATTGTAAATCGTAAGTAGAAGATATATTGACAGTTGCGCTGGGATTTTATTCCACAAGCCCATGAAAACAACACTCAATGTTTACCTCTCCTGGCGGCCATTATGCAACTGCCATCTTACACACACCCGCGCTCACGTCTACAGGTCTCTTCCTGTGGTACGGTAATTAGTAGAACCCTCTCTCCAAAGTGTATCCTCTATGATATAACCTACTCGTCACGGCTATGGAGCTGAGACAAAGAGACATAACCATCATAATGTAATTAGGGTCCAATAAAAACAATGCTCCGCCAAACCTCAAAAACATGATCACTGAAAGTCGTACTTATGTCAAATCACACAAAAACAAACATTTTAATAGCAATAACATTTAACAGGATCATGTTTTCTCTAAACACCATCGCAAAACATCATGTAGAAGCCACAACAGTACTCATATCACATCTAAAAATGAGACATCAGCAAGTACATATAATAAAATGTGTAATTACATTTTTCGTCAAGAAATAAAAAAAAAATATCTCCTTGTTACCACCTCCAAGTTCAGCTAAACACGGGTCCCCCTTTGGTCAAAAGTTTGTTCCCCGTGTAATGAGTGTGTCACGCGTTGCACACGTGTGGCGAACGGGGTGCATACGTGTGACCAAGGCGTTGCACACGGGTATCACACGCGTGGCGGACGGGTTCCACACGAGTGACCAACGGGGTGCACACGGGATGCGTAACGCGTTACCCATGCGTGTCAGGGGTAGTACTGTACCTTAGCTGAATAGGTGTCGTGTTACCCTGTTGCTGTGGATCGTTGCTCAAGCTTCAGAACACCTCTATTCATGACGTCCTATCAATATAAATGAAAAGTAGCATTATCGGAATTAATGTAAGCAATATTGTTAGTAAAGCTACAAGGTGCCACTACATTGTTTCAAATGCGATATACATGAAATAACTGTCGCTGTAACAGCTGTTCTCATTGGAATCACCACACAGCTGCTATTGAAACCGACAGCTCCGACAAAAGAACACATTCATTCATGTCCGTTAAATGCCGCATTTCGACGAACTACAACATTTACTGTCGCCACAGTGTGCGAAAAAATGGCGGACAATAGCGGAGAAGAGAAATGTGGACGTGTTTTCACCAACGCTTGTTTCCGGAAAATGTTTTTCCAATCAGGATTTTAGTGCGAATTGAACGTAAATCATAATTCCCATTCGATACAGATTATTATTTTTCAGCAAAATGTATTTTGTATGTATTATCGATGTATTTTGATGGGAGTCGAATGAAAAGCTTATCAGTCGTAGAGCTGGATACAATACTGTTTACGTCTTAGAGGTGGATCTAGCATTTGCCCAATAATTGTTGATATTACATGTAATTTAAACAAATCTGTCAGTCAATGTCAGTGAGATCGGCTTTTGACTGATACAGACGAAGTTATTCCGTTGAATTTGACCGAGTTTCCCATAGCGGCTGTGCACGAATTCCGCAAACGACCATGAAATCGTAATTATATTATCTTTTTGTTGGTGTGATATTTTTTAAAATTAAATTTTCCCTGTAAATTTCTAACATTCGATTCATAAAGTCACAGACCGCCATGCCGTGACGCATGAAGTATATAATAAATATAGTGACGTCAGAACTCAAAGAACGTTGCGACATTAACCCCTTTCGGCATCCTGCATTATAACTTCGTCCACATGTTTATAACATTATGTCGATATATTTATACTATGATGTGTCTACTTCAGTCGTTTCTACACCCTCCAAAGAAGATAAAAAAAATTATTCAAACAATGGAAATTAACAACTCAAACAATACTGAGGGACACACTGACAGACACGATGGAAACGAACCTCAGTCGGATCTTTCACGAAGCGAGGACAGTTATACCAAAACCGATGGTTTGAAAATGCAGTCAGTGGATCTGGATTGTGATAATGGGAGCCCCACCTCTGTCGTCAGCTGCTACAGAGGCACCACACAAGCGGAGCGTGGACGTAAACACAAGGAAACAGAGGCGATGGAGGACAATGGTGGTGCTGCTGCAGCTGCTGCTGATGATGATGGCGATAACATTGAAAATATGAAATTGATAACTACAAACATGAATAATGAGCTATGTGAAAGCAAAGAGGAAGAAGAAGACAATAATTTGCCAATTGACCGTGGATGGGCCTGGGTTGTACTCATGGGTAAATATGAATTATGAATATTGATGCATGTAATCGTTATACTACTACTCCTCACTACTCCTCCTCCTCCTCCTACCACTACTACTACTACTACTACTACTACTACTACTACTACTACTACTACCACTACTACTACTACCACTACTACTACTACTACTACTACTACTACTACTACTACTACTACTACTTCATTAATACATTAACACATTAATGAGATACATGAAATATATATACATAGAGAGATGTATAATGCTTCCTGAATAATGTGTTCCTAATCTCCGGCTAAGAGGAAGGCATGTGAACAAGTCATGTATGTTTACGCACCTGGATCAAAGGCCACACTCCTCTTCGGGGTTATAACAGGAACACACAGCATTGCGTGTAAGTATGATATCTAATAATTCCATACCCTCTACTAAGCAAAGGTTTTCATAGTGGTTAAGCGATCGGTCATAATGCTGAAAGCCTGGGTTCGATTCCCCAAATCGGTACATTGTTTGGAACTCATCTCTTGTGTCACCTGCCTCACAATAACTGGAACATTTGCTAAAACCATACTTTGAAGGAACAAGCGATCCGAAATATGGACACAAGTATGCCGTTATGAGTCGAATGTTCATCACGATTTTTCTGATGTTGACCCTAGAAAAGTAAGGGCATAATGTTAACCCACCTGATTATACATGCAAAATAAGGAAAACGAACGGTGTTGATTACTGAGTAGGTACACCGACGGTGAGTGACCGACTGTTGTTCCAAGGTGCAATCTGTCTCCACACATTTTAAATTTCAAACTAAAATAATAAAGATATCGTCTGTACCTGTCTGATGATGAAATGCGACTTTTGAAGAGGGGGTAAACATTTACACCTTCACGTTGATACATTCTCGCAAATAATTCAAAGTGGATATAAAACTGGTTCAGCTGGAATATTTAGTAAAAGGAAGATTGTAATGATATCTTGGGTAATCGAGTGTACATCACCTCCTCTGAGTGATCTATCACCTCCACACGCAGTGTCCCTGGATAAACCCAGGGTGTATTGAGAGTTTTAATATTTGTTAGTGAAACTACATGTAGTTACCGCAGTATACAAGGAAGTGCTTTGGTATTAAGCACTGTGTAAGTCCACCTTGTTATTAAACAGTGGTATCCGCAATCGACGACTAATAAAAGGACATTATTGACTTCCTGCAAAATACAGAATTCAACTCAGAAACGGAAACTTTCAAAAGTCAGCAATGTAAGAGACTACAATCACATGTTGAACAGTACTCATCACAACAACGTATCAGGGCAATAGGCGAAACAACTTTTGAACCTCAAATGTTTATAGATTTTCAAAGATTGACAAACAGCAAGGACATTGAGAAGGCTGTAAACAACAAAAATGCGGAATGTGTCAAGGTAGAAGAATTGAACGAGTTATGCAAGTCCGTTGTCAAGGAACTCAATAGCCCACTCTAAAGCCTCAGTATCTCCGGAGAGCGCAAGGTCATGGGTTCGATCCCAGGCTGCGTCATACCAAAAGACGTCAAAAGATTTGTTGCTACCCTGCCTGGCGATCGGCGTTAGGGGTTAAAACAAGGATTAGTCGGCCCGTCGTCGGCATTTAAAATGTGAATGGGGTACACTTGTTAAGCTGCGGCATAGTATCTCAGTGGGCTTGCACTATGAAATCGGCATTAGTCCGGTCCAAACAGTTAGACACAGTTATACAAGTGCAATAATATTGGCTGTGACGTTGAACTCCATTTCACCTCATTTCTAATGTAACAAATTTATTCTCTAATAGTCCTCATAATTTAGGACAAGATGCTACCCTGTACTTGATGCGGGACTCAACCCCAAACAATACGAAAATCTGTACTTAACTTAGAAAGTATTGTCCAAAATGTAACATCTGATACATTTGACCACTGTCTAAACGGCATCATGTGTTCATATCTTTCGGTCATGGGAGCCGTGCCACCACTTTACACTTGTCAGAGGGGTACACAAAGTAAGTAAACTCGACTACCAGTTGTCGGACTTTCATTTGTGTGGGTTAGATCGCTGACTTTGTGTGCTGGCGATTAGGTGCCTCACTCTGACACGGGACTCAACCCCAAAAGTCTCACAACTACTTATATTTAATTGTCCAAATACAATGCAATAAACTTCTGCTGAAACAATGTAAAATAGTTCATCATTGGTTAACAATTCATTACACTGTCATATATATATATATATATATATATATATATATATATATATATATATATATATATATATATATATTCATATCTGTCTCTGTAGGTTTATCGTTTATATCCGTTTTTAGATCCCGCCAACATAATTTTACCAAAGTGTCTAAAAAATGAATTACTGAGTAACTTGAGTCCATGGTAAAACCCAGATGTTTGGTAAAATTACTTGGGATGTTGTAAAACCAAGCTAATTTGTCGTCGTCAAAGGGCCACAGCATAAAACAATCGTCAATGTATATTATATACATATATGAAGCATTGGTCGGTCACACGATGCGAATGAATAAAAGCTTATACGTTAACCGATATGAAAAAGCACATAAACGTAACAACATAAGACAGGACATAACATCAGCAGGTAGCCAGATAAGAGTCGCAGGTCACATGGCTGCCTTTGACCTTAATAAGTCATTGACAGGGACTGCAGTGAATGTCTGCTTTGTCGACGGTGCGGTAACACATACAACGATATATTCAGTCTCTTTGCAATCATGGCGATGAGTAATGGTAAAGGGGATGATAAGGACGTTTTAATTACAGAAGACAAAAACCAAGGGGATGGAGAGGAAGGACAAGCTATTGACTAAGGATGGGCTTGGGTTATACTGGGATGTACGTACATACGTATGTAACGACTACAAGTGTAACACTTCAAACATATATGTTTCTGCATAAAGTAGCCATTTAAAAAATCGTTCCTTGTATTCATTTTCAGAGGAACACATTTTCCGTCACAAGATAACGTTACTCATATTGAAAAGCAGAAACTGAAATCGATAATTTAAAGATGACATGGTGTGTTACTCTCTAAATTATGTTTACCAAAATGAGGCTTAAGTCGCCGGATATTTCCTATAAAGGCTATAGAACATTAAGTGTTGAACGATTTTTCTAGGTATATTATATTGGTAATAGTAACATATGCGCACTATAATGTTACGGGTGATGTAGTAATTGAAACATGGAGTAATCTTCCTGTATGTGAAATGATATAATTTACAGATATGTTATGTGTTTTTGAAGTTCATCGGTTGATAATAAGGATTATAAAACTACGTGTTGCGAGAAATACAATAATACGCAAGTTTGTGTCTATTTACTGACATATTTACAAACTAATTTGCATAATTTATTTCGTATAGAAAATACCACGAGATCTTCAAACGTGAACACTTTCTCATATGTGGTAACGTCCATTAGAGAAAAATACATTGTTCACACGAAAATCCTAGCCATAGGGATGATCAAGAATATAATATTTCGTTTCCCTGGAACAACATAATGGAAACATTAAATGCGTTTTTAAATGATATATTCTTTTCGACAGTCGAATCTTTAAAACAATATGCACTGTCCTCCCAGAAAACAAAAATCTATTTAAAAATCTAAATTAAACAAATATTTTCATTGCAGGATGTTTTCTGAATGCTATGCTCGTGGGTGGATACGACCGATCTCTGGCGCTATTTTTCGTGGAATACCTGGAGATGTTTGGTGCATCTACAACGAAGACAACACTCATCCTTGGGGTAAAAGCTATGACCTACAGCATAATGTGTAAGCAGACTAATTACAACATATCATCATCCTGACTGAATCAAAACGTATCTACTTGAGGGTATAAGTTTTACCTTTTACATTGTGAAATTATGTTTCTGATTATGTTTAGACGAGAGTTCTCACCCGTGTTGTGAACAGCAGAGCTAAATCATTTTATACTGCGTGCTCTTAATGACATGTCTTGAGTAAGCTTGGTCGAGAGATGATTGTATTTGTACCTGAAATGAGTCATTACCTTCGTGATATACACTGAAAGGCAAAAGAAACGTCATGTGAATGTATCATATACATATCTTTATTTTCAAATGCTTATATATGTAAGTGAAAAAGTCAGTATTTGACACACATGTAATTAACAGTCTGGTGACTGTTTTTGCGAATTTGGGGAGGCACCAGAAGACATCACAGCTGGGGGGTTCAAAACAGTACCTGGTGTACGGGCGTTGACTGCAGCCACACGTCTCCCGTACAAGGAGTGGACTAGCCTGTTGACGAAGGCCATTGGGATATGGGCCCATATCCTCAGGAACGCTACACGCAGTTCTGCTGCCGTTGTCGTCGGCCTTGGGCGTACGTCGTTGGGTCGGCGTTGGATTTCATCCCACAAGTGTTCAGTGTGATTCAAATCCGGACTGAGGTCAGGCCAAAACAGAGAGCTGTGCTGCCATTACCCCTGCCTGGACCAATATTCTGAAAGACCACAGGTCCCACTCTCTAGTTCAGTCCGATTCCACTCCAAACCATGATGCCTGGGCCGCCCCAAGGGTCTCGTTCCATAACACAAGCATCTGCATAACGTTCACCTCTCCATCGCCAGACCCTGACTCTGCCACCCACCGTTGAAACACAGTAGCGACTTTCATCAGTGAAGATGATTCTTCTGCAATTTTGATGCTGCCTGGTCCATTGCAGTCGGGCCTGTCGGTGACGATCTCTCAGGATGGGTACACGAGCAGGACGGTTGCACGAGATGTTGTTGTCAGTTAGGCGACGTCGGACTGTACGATCACTGATGACACGCTGGTGGTTGCCAATGGTTTGCCGAGCTGTTTCAGTGGCCATTCGGAATCCGTACTGCAGATGTTGGCGTATCATGAACCGATCTTGTCTGGGAGTAGTGACTCTAGGACGACCACTACGCGGTCGATCGTTGGTGGTGTTGGTGGTGTTGTGGCGATGTTGCAAACGATATATCGTTCTGACGCTGTCATTGAATGCATTTGCAACGACCTGTGCACTCTGGCCTGCTTGCAGTCTTCCGATCGCTTGTTGTCTCTCATTTCCTGATAATCTTGGCATGGCTGATGAATCGAAATAACGAAAGCCAGCTTAACAGTTTTGGGCGTCTTTTATACCCATACCATCGACTAGTGCACGTGCATCATGTTTTTGAAAAGCCTTTTCCGCAACTGAGTCCCATTGCACTTTTGTAGGCTTCGTTTGGGCAAAGCACTCCACTTTGAACTAAATTGTTGAATAAACTATAAGGCAACAAAAAGAAGCAGAAGAACGACAAATGAGTTTATTGACCACAGAACATGTAACTGCCAGTGTCTGCTAATTTTTATCAGTATTTTCAGAAGTGACGTTTCTTTTGCCTTTCAGTGTATGTAAAAGAGTAATTAAGTATGCTTAAGTCTGCAGATTGACCTGGGCACATATATCTCCTTGTACTAGTTGACCAGAGGTGAGGTGAGGTGAAATTGGGTTTAACGTTGCGTCCAAGATTATTGCACTTATATAGCGACGTGCATGCACGTGTATGTGTGTGTGTGGCTGCTTGTACTAGTCCGGACTGATGCCGATTTATAGTGCTAGCTCACTGAGATACCATGCCGCAGTTTAACATGAATACCCCACTCAGACACAGTATACTGACTCCGAGCCGACCAGTCCTTGTTTTAGCCCTTTAATGCCGAGCGCCAGACAGGGTAACAACAAGTACAATCTTTTAACGTCTTTTTGTATGACGCGGCCCGGGATCGAACCCTGGACCTTCCGCTCTCCGGGCGGACTAGTTGACCAGAAGACTTATACCCATGCACAGATACAACTATGTTTGGTAAAGGAGGGGTTGTGGTTTGGCAATTTCTCATTCAGTAACTGCATAATACATTTTTCAGCAATTCTGTCAGTCATTGTGTTATATCTTTATCTTTAGGATACCAGATCTAGATCAACTACACAATGTATAAATAAATGTATGCTTCATAAAAAGAGGGAGAGGGATGCATACCTGCATCCTGCTTCTGGATCTATGTATGGTGCCAATGAACTTGTCTACAAATTAAATTGCCACATTGCTTAACGTTGTTTTAATTATGATTCCGTCCGGCCCTAGTTGCAGTTCTAACTAGAGTATGTAAAGTTAAACCACAGGTTGTAGTGTATTTGGGTCAGAAATCAGAATCAGAAGCAACGCCCCGAAACATGTACGTCATAATACGCATACAAGTTCACGCATATATGTTGATACATCTATTTTTTTACGACATCACAGTGACAACATCGTAGACAGCAAATAGAACCCATGTGTTTAACAAATACATTTAAGTCTAATGTTTATTTTGCATCAGCATACATACATAATAAACTGAGGGGCAAAAGCAACGCCACCAAATAAATAATAGTTCCTAGTTTTCAACGAATGTGCCAAACAGCACGAAAACAGTTGGGAACACATAGCTAGAATGCAACTTACCCATTCCCTGTGAGCATGTGCTCTAGCTTCACGTGATTTGCGAGAAAAGTGAATGTAATCACTAAAAAATGCAAAATGTTCACAAAGATATCCGTATGAAATTCTGGTATAAAACATGAGCAGGAATGTACTCTCTCATAACATGAAACCGTTTAAAACAACGAACATGCCTCGACTAACCGCAGAGCAGAGGGAGAGAGCCATCGGTGTGTTGCAAATGGAAGCGACGCAGGAGCACGTTGCAAGGATCATAGGCTGCTTTAAGTGCACTTTTCACAAGTCACAGACAAACTGGCAGTACTGCACACAGGCCGAGGAGTGGAAGACCCAAGGCCACGACCCCACAGGAAGACTGGTATTTACGGGCACCTCACCTACGGTCCAGATACGTAACTGTGACGTCATCATCCGCAAAGAACCTTGGACATCAAGTCAGCAGAAGGACCGTTGCTAGACGACTCCGCCTGTATGGTCTCCGTGCCTATCGACCTTTCAAGGGCATGACATTAACGTTTCTACACCGACGTCACAGACTGAGATGGCCCAGGACTGCACAGCAGTGGAAGCAGAGAAGTTGTCGAAGATTGCTCTTTAGCGACAAGAGTAGGTGCCAGCTCTTCAAGTCTGATCGGCTGGTTCGAATCTACCGACGGCGAGGTGAACGGACGGCACGTTGTTGCGTCCACATGGAGGTGGTAGTGTCATGGTCTGGGGTGGCATCTGCGGGGACCAGAACACGGATCTGGTCATCATAGACGGAAATCTACATGCATTGATGATGTTTTGGGACCTATGGTACTGCCTTTTTGCAACGACACCCATGGACGCTCTTCCAGCAGGACAAATCAACCCCTCACACAGCTCGAGTCACTTGCGACTTTCTGAACGCCAACAACGTGACCGTATTACAGTGGCCAACCAGATCCCCAGACCTGTCGCCCATAGAGCACCCCTGGGACCAACTTGGACGCAGAATTCAGAAACGTCAACAGTCGCCATTGACGAGGGATGCCTTGGCAATTGCCCTGCAGGAAGAATGGCGTATGATTCCTTATCAGGATGTCAGGAGACTCGTATACTCAGTTCGACGTCGTGTTAGGGCCCGCATTGTTTGCTGGAGGGGGGCACATCCGATACTGGGCCATGTGTGTAGCACAGGATTTTATAAGAGATCGACCTGGATTCTTCGGGTCTGATCGAATACTGGACAGTGCACTTTAAATACATAGTTTTTGATCTTGTCTTTTTCAAACACCGTTTTGAATATTTGTTTTCTTTATAATAAAACACCTATTTCTTAATTGTGCATCTGTTTTGTTTTAGACCAGAAAATTGTTTGGTGGCGTTTCTTTTGCCCGTCAGTTTACAAAGCTATACTTTCACATACCAATTATTGATCTTACAATATCATGATAATGATTATGGCTGGTATATATATATATATATATATATATATATATATATATATATATATATATATATATATATATATGTATGTATGTATGTATGTATATATATATATATATATATATATATATATATATATATATATATATATATATATATATATATATATATCATATATTGCTATACACAAACACATACACGGAAAGCACATATGCATTCTCATACTCACATTCTCAAAAGTAGGTTAAAGAGGGAGCAGATATATGGTGTCGGAGTTCCTGTTTGTTCTTTAGTTATTTGCAAACTTAATGACCTTGTTATGATATTTGAATGACCATAACTTTTTGGCCATATGTATTAACTAGTTAGATCAATATTTGAATCCAATTCACTGTATACACATACTAAAAATGTATATGTAACACCACACAACCAACGTACAATGTTTTACTCTGACACAGAATGAAGCAATCATTTAGGTCCCAAATAGACACATATGTGACACTGAAAAAACATACCTGTAAATTGCCGATATACATATCTTATGTACATAATGTACCATGGTAACCCATCTTATGAATGTATACTTTTAGCACTGGTTACTATGAACGTTCTGTTGGAGTTTCTGGGGACGAGGAAGACAGTCATGATGGGCGGGCTCCTCATCGTGTCAGCTATTCTCTCAGCAACCTTTGCACCCAACATCATGGTCCTCATATGTGTTCATAGTGTTCTTTCAGGTATGTCCTTACGCCAGTGTTGTGACAATTTAATAGAAGAAAAGATTAACGTCATGGAAAGAGAAAGCACATTTGATATCTTACAGATCAATGTTATCAAAGACATGTCCTCTAAAAGCTGCCAGATGGCGCTGTAGTGTTTAAAGCGTTGGATGAAGTCCATTGTTCTAATGTGTGAAGCCAAATATATAATTGGACAATGATGGTAATTTCATCCTAACATAACACTCATCCTCTCATTATATGCCCTATACTTAGGTTACACTTACAAGCTCGTCAATCAAGAGATGTCATCAACATACCACCTTTTTTCCATACACAATTATGACTGTTTCCATTCTCCTGTTATAGGAATGGGTGATTCCATGATACATTCGCCCGCTATAGTGCTGATTGGGAAGTATTTCAAGAAACGCCGAGGCCTAGCTACAGCAATTGCAAGTTCAGCGATGAGTTTAGCATCCGGTATATTCCCAGTATTTTCTCAATATTTGCTTGACGAATATGGTATTCGAGGAACATTGCTGATTTACACAGGCCTAATGATGAATATATGGGTAGGGGCATATTTATATCGACCTCTACACTTTTATGAAAGAAAAGTGAAACCTGATGGCCCTCAGGACGATGCATATCAGCTGGAAGCGAGCAAGGTCTTCAGCGAAGAAGATGTCATTGGGACAGATCATGGAGCAAAGCAAACATATATCAATCACAATGGAAGTACTAGGAGTTGTAACGTTGTTGTAAAGGACACCGCCAATAGATTCCTCAATCCTCAAAACGCAGATTCGTTTAGGAAGAGGAGATACTCTGAAGGTTCTAATAGGATCCCAAAGGAATTTGTTTCAGAGTCTGAGAAGCTGGTATATATCAGTAACCCAGACCTTGTGAGCATCCCAATATTCATACCTAAATTGTGTGATTCAGCTAAAAAGGAAATACGTGTAGATGACAGTAATCAAAGAAAATCCGCCGTCGTAAGAAATTTTGGGAAGGTTATTAAAGCCTTTGACTTTTCATTGTTCAAGAATCCGATGTTCCTTCTTATTGTGGTATGTTGTCAGTTTGGTGTTGTTCAGAGACACGTTCCAACATACCTCCCGGCGCAGATGAAGGAAATGGGATACAACAAATCTGATGCAGCATTTCTGTTGCTCATCTCCGGAATTCTTGACTTCTTAAGTCGACTGTTCTATGGATTTATAGCTGATCTTGGATATCTTCGTGCCTGTCAAATCATGGCCATTGGTCTTGTGATCTCAGGATTAGCATCTCAGTTTATAATGTTTTACACAACATATCCTTTACTTCTAGCTTACTGTGTAGTGATTGGCATATTTGGAAGTGCCTTTCCGTGCCTTTTGCCGTTGGTGATAGTGGATTTCATGGGAATCGACTATATGGCAAAGACTCTTGGATTTGCAGCATTATTCCAAGGAATTGCAATTTCATTAACACATCCAATTTTAGGTAAGAGGCCGTACATACTGCCCTGTTATTATATAATTTTGAACCGTCAAGTCACTTTTGGGATATCTCCCATATCACACTGACACATCCTGATATACCTGTATTGATGTTCAAAGCGACGTTCAGCCCAACTCACCTGATAGATTAGATTGTTTGCAATATCTGTTAAACTTTAGCCATATAAACTTCGTGATTTGAAATAAGTTCTTAGACACCATCATCTGAATGTTACAACATGTAGATATATGTACGTTCTGACAATTATTTTCTTTTCTAAGCTTTACATGATTATTTTACAGGTGCATTACGTGATTTGAGCGGATCCTACCTTCCCTGTTTCCAGTACCTTGGTGCAGCCGCTGTCTTTTCTGCAGCACTGTTACTCTTTGAGCCGCTTGTACGACGTTCTGTGGCAACAACACGGGAAGGATCACCATCAACGGATAATGAATGTATGGAGCCATTGAAATAGGCAATAACAATAAAAGTTTAAATATATGAATTGCATGTCTATTTTTATATTGATGTATATACTCCCTTGGGCAATGGACTTCCAGATAGAAAACAATTGACAAGTGGGCACATTGGCTCAAGGTGTCATTCTTTATATTTGCAGCAGCTGGAGGGAGTTCACAATTAAACAGATGTTTAATACTGCGGGCTTTTCTCCCACGTCAAGCTACTCAAGGCGGCTCTAAACATAACTCACTCACTCAAAATGCAACATCAATAAAGTTAGACAATCTAGCAGTTCAGGATGATCGTCAAAGCACAGATAATGTCTCCTTTTTTTCACATGGAATCTACTAGAAGATCTGTGTCATCGGTACCAGACAGTGGAGCATACCTCCCCTTTCCCCCCTTAAGTGATGAGGTCACGATGCAATACTTTTTTGTATAAGATAAATCTCTGGGTTGTGTTAGGATCCGGGGGTCGTTGAATTGATTGAAGGATTCGCTCCAAATATAACCATGGGTCTGTCCGCAATCTGCTTCACAACCATGCTCGGACATGACCATGACATTAGCAGTTACAGCAGATGCGGCCATGTAGGTGACACACGGTACACATGTACGAAACATTAGTAACCCAAGCTTATTTCCCCCTTCTGGCTCATGACACGATATTATCATTCTTCTAATGGACATGCCATGAATTGTTTGCTGAAAGCTATAATGTTGTACTTTTGGAGACGTTACTTTACATTATTTTTACTGAACAAATCTAAACTAGTAGAGCACAGTAAAATGGTGCAGTCAAGTTGTCCTTGCCTAAATCATAAATAAAGTTGGCTGAGGCCAAATTGTAATCCTTGCTAACTTTATTTTAAGTCAATTAAACCCCATTTTCATTATATTTCAAAGATAATGCTATGATTAGATTCCATTTATAGGCTCTGTGCTGGTCCCAATGAAATTACTGTGTCATCATGCATGTCTAATGTACAGGTCAATCTTGAACCATATATAGCCTCAAAGGTGTAAACTGTACACGACCCTTCATACTAAACCCTATACTCAGGAAAGATATGCCCTGCTTCGCCAGTATAATATGATGTAGTAGAACAGAATGGTCTCTAATGGCATTGGCGGTTTGGTTATAGTTCCATCAGCAACAAGTTCACCGTCGTAAGTATACGAGACATTCTACTATTGACCTCAGACTGGTAAATCTGGTGAAGGAGCAAGGTAAAGTCGTCATACCTAGACTGGAGATCGGTAAGTGTCACTGCTATGTATACAAGTAGTAAAAACAAATATACAAAGTTTCGACATGAAGCTTAAATCTTCTCCTCGGTTTGTTTGTTTGTTGTTGTTTAACGTCCCGCTCAGCAATAGTCCTGCTATGTGTCGGCAGTATAATCTAATCTCCATTTCCAAAGCAGTCCTGTTTCGTTTGACATTTCAACTTTCCATAGTTATCATGGAAAGAAAAGAGTCTCGAAAGCCAATAATGTTCTCGTATTTTAACCTTTGTACTCTTGTCTTGGAACATCTCGAACATTACCTCATATGAAATACAATGCTCAAAATGTTGTTATTTACAACTGGTTTATGTTATTTACGTTATGACACCAACATTGAGAACAGCATGGGCCATTCGAACTAAAAAGCATTTACTGATTAAGATGGGACGGTTATATTGTCAGAAAGCACTTGGACTCAAGGCCTTGTACATATACAGACAAATGATCATCGGGTGATTACATTGTTACGTATACATTTTTTAGTTCGCTGAGCTCTTAAGCTTGTGTGGGAGACTGCTTTGCAATGTTTGGTGTCCTGTGGTCAGACTCGGTACCTTAGCTGAGCAGGTGTCGTGTTACCCTGATGCTGTGGATCGTTGCTCAAGCTTCAAAACACTATTACTCAGGCCCTCCTATCTATATGAATGAAAAGAAGCATTATCGGAATTAATGTAAGCAAAATCGTGTGTAAATCTACCAAGTGCAAAGGAATAGTTTCAAATGCGATATAAATGCAATAACTATCGTCGTAACAGAAGTTCTCATTGGAATCACCACACAGCTGCTGTTGGAACCGACAGCATCGGCAAAAGAACACATTCATTCATGTCCGTTAAATGCCGCATTTCGACAAAATACAACATTTACTGTCGCCACAGCGCGCGAAAAATGGCTGATAGTAGCGGAGAAGAGAAACGGGGACGTGTTTTTACCAACGCTTGTTTCCAGAGAAAAATAGTTCATATCAGTAAGTTAGTGCGCATTGAACGTAAATCATAATTCCCCATCGAAACGGGATTATTAATTTTCAGCAGAAATGTATTTTGTATGCATTATCGATGTATTTTAATGGGAGTCGAACGGAAAGCTTATCAGTCGCAGAGCTGGATACATTACTTCACCCACAATTTCATTCACTGTTTACGTCTTAGATCTGAATCTAGCATTTGCCCAATAATTGTTGACATAACATGTCCTTTAAACAAATCTGTCTGTCAATGTAAGTGAGATCAGTTTTTGACGCATACAGACGAAGTTATTCGAAATTTCCCATAGTGTCTGTGCATGTATTCTACAAACGACCGCTGTCAAATCCGATTGTTATGCTTTTCCTTCGCATTATAAATGCATTCGGTTCCAATAGGCTATGCTAACAATACGCATTTATTTTTAAACCATTTGACGCTTGTTCAAATAGACAGGAGGGGCTGTTATGGACAGGCCGTGGTGACTGATCAGGCATTAACAACAGCGACTGACTCAACCACTCCTGAAGTAAATGGAAAACCAGTTAACTTAGTCAACCATCATCTTACTCAGGCCTCATGGGTGGAAAAGATAATGTCTATGCGTTGAACCACACATATATTAGAGGAGAATATCGTAATCCTAGAAGCATTTATTCTATTTATAGATTCGCTGTGTTAAGTCATTATAGTTGAGGAAAGCTTTTCATATGTTTCTGCATTGTATATTTACCATGTTAGGATAAAGAAGGCACACATCACCAATATGGCTTTCCATGAGGTATAAGGTGTGATCTGATGTGATGTTTACAATAGTACACACTCACTCACCCTTGAAGTAACTGTGAATTCCACACGCAAGTCTGAATTTCTTTATTCATATTGTTTGTTTGTTGTTTAACGCCACACTCAGCAATATTCCAGCTATATGACGGCGGTCTGTAAAATAATCGAGTCTGGACCAGAAAATCCAATGACTGACATCATGAGCAAAGATTCACGCAATTGGGATCCATGGCATGTATCAACCAAGTCAGCGAACCTGACCACCCAATCCCGTCAGTCGCCTTTCACGACAAGCATAGTCGCCTTTTACGGCAAGTATGGGTTGCTGAAGCCCTATTCATCCCCGGAACCTTCACGGGTTCATAATGTATTCATGTTTAGGACATCCACTGTTATGTAATAAGAAAATATAAATGTTTTGGTTGATTACAAGATATAAGTGTTAGAACTGTCCAAATGCAAAACAGAGGGGTAGTTTTCACATAGCACGCATGTTAACTACCCAAACAAATTAACAATTTACATTAGGGGAATATAAGGGATTCAGTCACCGTGGTCACATATTTCAAATTTAAGAATAATTAATATCCTTAACTTATTAAAGATATTGAACAATTTTATGTCATGAAAACATATTTTTGGGGAAGTGTGATTGTACATTTTAACTTCATTCACATGTTTATCACATTCAGTCGATATATTTATACTATATGATGTGTCTACTTCAGTTGTCTCTACGCCCTCCAAAGAAGATAAAAGATTGTTCAAATAATGGAAATTAACAACCTAAACAATACCGGGGGACACACTGACAGACATGATGGAAACGAACCTCAGTCGGATCTTTCACGAAGCGAGGACAGTTATACCAAAACCGATGGTTTGGAAATGCAGTCAGTGGATCTGGATTGTGATAATGGGAGCCCCACCTCTGTCGTCAGCTGCTACAGAGGCAGCACACAAGCGGAGCGTGGAAGTAAACACAAGGAAACAGAGGCGATGGAGGACAGTGGTGGTGCTGCTGCAGCTGCTGCTGACGATGATGGCGATAACATTGAAGATATGAAATTGATAACTACAAACATAATTAATGATCCATGTGAAAACACAGAGGAAGAAGACGATGATTTGCCAAATGACCATGGATGGGCCTACTACTACTACTACTACTACTACTACAGTAATAACTGCTGCATCTACAACTACATTAATATATTTATGAGATACACAGAGAGAGAGAGCAAATCCCAGTGTGTTAAAAGATTTGTGAAAATATATGAATATATATTCACTATTCAGAACAAATGAATGTATATTGCCTGTAGTGAATGGGGCAGTACACATAAGAGATAATAATTATTTCCCTGACCAATTATACTTATATGTATTTAGAACTATTTACATACTAAAATTACACAGTTCTCCTGTATAAAGAACCGTTACATACGCTTACCCATCGGAATACTGTGAGTTCAGATAAGATAGGTAATATTTGTAGCAAATATAGCTGTGGTCATTCCAATAACATTTAATGTTACGCCAAGGAGCACCGTCTTCCGGATACCAAGTAGGGTGAGTGAGTGAGTGAAAATTATCGTGACATCGGCAGTATTGCAGCCATATCGCGACGAAACAGTCATAATAATTACAATCTGATTTAATAAAAAGCTGTCAACGATGGACAGTAAGATAACTAGAATATCACAGGTTCAATTGTAAAACTAGTTGAGAACAGATAAAACAATACATTTATAATCAACAAGACAATATAAAAATGGGCTATAGATCACCAGCAACCAAAGTTAGGCCACCTTACAAGGGACCGAGGGGACTTATATTACTTTGCTACCTGCACGGCTCCCCAGTAGGATTTACACCAACCCTTCAGCTGCTGGTTATGGTATGCAATTTTAGCCAACCATTAAAAGAAACAAATATACTACGTTTTAAAACCGAGGTAAGAATAAATGTACTTTGAATGATGTGGACTTACATATCCTCTCAGGGGGACAAGAATTTTACGCTACTTCAACCCCCTTTGAGGATATCGCCACTGACAATCTAAGTTACAAATTATACATTACCAATTTAAAATATAGCTATGTACACAATTCAAAATTTATCAAAAAGTTCAATTTCTTTTAAAAAACCTATGATTAAATGAGAATTGATTCTATTAAAAAGATCCTTAATTGATGATGATGTAAAATATTTATCCCTTGTGATGGAAAAATCAACACAGTCAAGCAAGACATGCTTGACGGTGATTCTCTCATCACAAGGGATACAAATTGGAGGATCCTCACCTTTCAACAAATAATCGTTTGTATACCTGCTATGGCCAATACGACATCGTCGTATTATGACCTCCTCAAATCTGGACTGACAGCCCAAGTAGGTGTAGCCGATAGTTGGTTTAAGTTCATGTAATTTATTTATACCTACTTGAGTGTCCCACTTCTTTTGCATTAGATCAGTGATGTAAGATCTAATTATGGGTTTATAATCAGTGTATGGTAGAAGAACATACAAATAAGTACAGCCGTATAAGAGAGAGAGAGAGAGAGAGAGAGAGAGAGAATGAGAGAGAGAGAGAGAGAGAGAGGAGAGAGAGAGAGAGAGAGAGAGAGAGAGAGAGAGAGAGAATACTAGTTTAAAAGTAGTTATTGATTGAACTTTGCCAGCATATATATCTATAGAGATTATGTTAAAAGCTATATCGCATCTTCCCTGACTAGGTTGCTTCCTCATCGTGTTCTTAATGACTGGCTACGAGGAAGGCATGGCAATTTTGTTTGTTGAATATGGTCCAAGTATTTGACGCACCTGCATCAAAGACCACACTCTTCTTCGGGGTATATAACAGGAACATACAGCATTGCGTGTAAGTATGATATGTAATAATTCCATACCTTCTCCTTAACAAAGGATAGCCTGGTGGTTAAGCGATCGGTCATAATGCCAAAGGCCTGGGTTCGATTTCTCACATTGGTACACTGTTTGGAACTCTTTTTCTGGTGTCACCTGCCTCAGAATTGCTGGACCATTTGCTAAAACCATACGTTGGAGACACAAACGATCCGGAATGCGGACAAAGATATTCCGTTATGATCCCTAGAGTAAAAGGTCGAATGTTCATCAACGTTATTCTGACCTTAGAAGAGTAAGGACAGAATGCAAACTCAGCTGATTATCCATGTACATTCAGGAAAACTAACGGTGTTGATTGCTGAGCAGGAACACCGACGGTGAGTAACCGACTGTTGGTCCAAGGTACAATCTGTGTCCAACCATTTCAATTCAATCTAAAATACAAAAGCTATCGTCAGTACCTCTGTCTGAAAATGAAATACGACTTTTGAAGAGGGGTTTAACATTTACACCTTAACATTGAAACCTCCTCGCAAATATATATATAATGGATATAAAACAGTTAAGCTGGAATATTTAAAAAAGGAAGATTGTCGTGATACAAATACTTCTGCTTTAGCTATGTTAAATCGAACCGCTCTTAAGTAAGCAAATTAAAAACCCTCATATTATTTACTCGAAAAAGAAACAGCGACAATATGTGAAGATGATTATTTTGTTACGGTGGACATTTCTCCTCTCTGGACAAGGAAAATATATGTAATGTATCACAAGGTGAAGGTTCTACACATAAGACCCCAATTGATGATAAATTAAGTGTTCCAAGGAAGCAGATAAAGGTGGAACAGTGACCATAATGAACTCAGCATATTATGAATAAACAGAATACTAAACAAGCTCCCGTGTAGTGCCAGTTTCATGAAACATATAGAATACTGAACAAGCTCCCGTGTAATCCCAGTTTCATGAAACATATAGAATACTGAACAAGCTCCCGTGTAATGCCAGTTTCATGAAACATATATAATACTGAACAAGCTCCCGTGTAATCCCAGTTTCATGAAACATATAGAATATTAAACAAGCTCGCGTGTAATGCCAGTTCCATGAAACAAAAGAATACTGAACAAGCTCCAGTGTAATGCAAATTTTATGAAACGAGTGACTGGTTCAGGTATCTTACGTGTGATAAAATTTATATCATGCACGGGTGCGAAATTTGTAAAACAATGCCATGTGACGGGAGCCTAGCAACAGGGTGGCTGGGGTCATCGATTGTGCATCACTTCCTCTCAGTGATCTATCATCTCCATATGCAGTGTCATTGAATTCGCCCAGGGATGTTTTCAATAGTTGCTGGTGAAACTACATGTAGTTCCCACAGCATTTAAACACGTGCCTGGTATTAAGCACTGTGTAATTCCAGCTTGTGGTATCTTCAATGGACGAGTAATAAAAATGACATTAATGACTTACTGCAAAATACAGAATAAAACTCAGAAACGGAAACTTCCAAAAGTCAGCAATGAAGAGACTACAATCACATGTTAAACAGTACTCATCACAACAACGTATCAGGGAAATAGGCGAAACAACTTATGAACCACAGGCCTCAAATGTTTATACATTTTCAAAGATTCACAAACAGCAAGGAAATTGAGAAGCCTGTAAACAACAAAAATGCGGAATGTGTCAAGGTAGAAGAGTTAAACGAGTTATGCAAGTCCGTTGTCAAGGGACTCAATAGGCCACCCGTAAGCCTCAGTATCTCCGGAGAGCGTAAGCTTATGGGTTCGAGCCCAGGCCGTTTCATGACAAAAGACGTTAAACGATGGTACTTGTTGCTACCCTGCCTGAGGCTCGGCAAAAGGGGTTAAAACAAGGACTGGTCGGCTCGCATTCAGCATATTGAATTTGAGTAGGTATCCATGTTAATCTGCGGCATGGTATCTAAGTGGGCTGGCACTATATAATCGGCATTAGTCCGGTACAAACAGCTGCATGCACGTCGCTATACAAGTGCAATAATCGTACCCATCAATACAATTCATCATGAAAACGGATAAACAATCATTTGTGCTTTAAGATTTTAGGGTAATACAAAATACTAAAAATCCCTAAATAAGTAAAAGCTATAAATTGTCAGTCCAAATTGAAAACGTGATAAACAGTAAAGGTAATACGACATGCCGCAGCAGACAGACATGTTATGTTATAGAATGTTCCAGATATGGTGCCAATCATATTGGCGAAGCAGGATGGAATGAACATAACGTTTGACTGTACATGAAAAACAGGCAGAGGATCGCAATGTATGAGGATAAAAGGATCGGTATGGAAAGGGAAACTTTAGATCTTTTGCCATTAAACTATTTACAGATGAGAAATCAATTCGTAAAAAGAATGAGACACTGTTTAGAAACACACTTCGACGAATACTGAACTCTGGTAAATAACAATGATATGATGTTGCTTCTTATATCTACATACATAGTGTAATTTGCCGTGAATATGACGTCAAATTCTGATAACGCGACAATGTAAAAGTTATGCGCTGATGAACTTGGTGAATAAGCAGAAGCATATTTCAGTTACTATGGTTTGTTTCTATTTGACACCAAGTCAACCAAGCAATTATAGACTTTCATTATATAGCAATTATATATCATCGTAGCAATTGGACATAGATGTATGGTCATATATCATCGTCATAATTATAATTATACTTGCGTTTCAGCTGTGTTTACAATGAACATCCTTGTGGGAGTACTTGGCATCAGGAAGACGGTGCTCCTGGGGGTAACACTGAATGTTATTGGAATGACCACAGCTCTATTTGCTACAAGTATTACCTATCTTATCTGCACTCACAGTATTCTGATGGGTAAGGACATCTAAGTTCTACTTACAGGTGTCCTGTGGAATATACACACTTATATATATATATGGGGAATTCGGGTCTTCACCGGGCCCTTAATGACTAATGACTTAATGACCGACCAGGTACCCCCACCGCACCACACAATATATGTGTATTATCAGTATGTGACATCTGAAATGTTATCATCCATGTGCTTCGTATATTGAAGATGTTTTTTTTTATATTTCCTGAATATAACTTATTAACATTCTGTGAGTTGCCGACCAGGAAATACCCAAGTATTTGGATACAGTGAGTGAATTAACCTTATTTTCCTCATTTAAAGGTATCAGCATTATAATTACTAGAACATAACTTATTAATTATAATTTCACTGAACATTGTCAAAAGCTGTTCATGATATAAATGACTGTCATAAATATTTAAAGAAAAGCGATAAAACGATTTCCTTAAGCACACGAAATATTTACTAACATTTACTATTTACGATTCTGGCTATATGTTAAGCATGTGATTATGAATCACTGTCAAAAGGTGATGGTACCAGGTGTTCGCGTAATGGTGAGCATATTCAACAACTATGACACCATTCACAAACACATGCAAAGGCAAGTGAAGTATTCACCGGAACAAATGGTAAATACATTGCATCGTTCATCAACGTATTTACCCGAACAAACTCGGGAATATATGGTACGAGTAAAACAATAGGACTGGACAGCATTTTTTAAAGATTTCCCCATATGCCCACCATAAATGAGACTGAAAGCTTTATTAAGGTCTGCAATGTAGTGCCCCTGGTCGTAGCATGGGGTACATGGGCCTATCTGTTATTCTGGAGAAGGGGTGGCAATTGCAGTATAATGCTATGGTCGAATACAGGAAAACACTATGCTTTATGTTGAAGGTGTGAGCAATGCACTGATACACTCACCGTGCCTGGTGATACTGGGACATTACTTCAGGAAGAGACGTGGTTGGGCAACAACTATGTCAGTATCTGGAGTCAGCCTGGGAGGAATGGTCTTCCCTCCCCTTATTCGATTCCTCGTGGATACATACGCCCTCAGAGGAACCATGCTTATTCTCACTGGGATCAGCATGAACATGTGGATTGGAGCCCTGCTCCTCAGACCATTGGAGTCCTTCCGAACAACCAAGAAGATAAGGGAATCACGGGGAGATGAGAAAGAAAAGGAACCAGCAGCCAAGGAACAAATTTGTATCCGTCTAACTAAACGACTCAATCTTGACTTCACGCTGTTTAAGAAACCGTTGTTTCAATTTATTGTATGTTTTGGGCCATGGGCCATACTTGTTGTCTTTAATGGAGCTTATTTGCCTTCTCTAGCTATGGAAAAAGGAATATCCAAAACAGACACTGCAATGCTGCTTACGATTTTCAACGCGGTGGATTTCCTGAGTAGATTGTGTCTTGGGGCCGTGGTTGATCGGAAATATGTGAAAGTTTACCATCTAATGGCGATTGGCTTGTTCATCACCGGGACTGTGAACCAGTTTACCTGGTTCTATAACACCTTCCTACACCTTTTACTATTTACACTGATCTCAGGACTATTTGGAAGTTTTCATCTTAGCTTGATACCGGTAGCTGTCGTGGAGTTCATGGGTTTGGAAAATATGGGGAAGACTCTTGGATTTATGGCTATGTTTCATGGTATATCTGGATTCATCACACACCCGATAATAGGTAAGTTGATCACAATGACATCAGAACTTTATTTGTCAACAGAATAGAAAATTATACTTGCTCCACTGATTTCATACTTTCAAAAATGAATTATGTACACTTCGTAACCGTCCTCTATCTCTAGCTTCGTCATTTTTTTCTTTATCTCTCCCTCTCACTCTCTCTCTCTCTCTCTCTCTGATATGAATGTGTGTTAGTGGGTAAATATTCTAGCTTTATGCTCATACAGAGAGATAATTAACTTTCTGTCTAATCAAGGATTTCTTTTGCTGTAGGTATTTTGCGAGATGCAACTGGTTCGTACGATGCCTGCTTCAACTACACTGGAACATGTGTATATATAGGAGCTACTGTTCTCTTGTTCTCTCCCCTAGTTATTCGATTTGATAAGAAAAAAGAAAATATTAAAAATCACATTGCATCAGGTTAATAAGTCATATCAAATCGCTCATATTTCCAATGACAAAACTTGTGGCTTCCTAAAAGTCAGATATATTCCATCAGAAATGTCCAAATAAACATGAAACTAGCCATCTGGCGTCGATCATATATGGATAATGTGACACAATTGAAATATTCATGTAGACAACTTGACAGTAATATCAAGGGACCATATATACGTCATTCGTTGACGTGTATGGGATTCTCGGTCGCACTTTGAGACAAAATTCGCTCATTCTTTCAAAGAAAAAAAGAATTTAATTGTGGCATCATAAATAGTCAGAAAGAAATAAGCAGAAATTTTTAAGAGAATTTGAAACCAACCTATTTATGGATAATCTGTCACGATTGAAAGATTTCTGTAAAACGTTTAAGATTATTACAGAAGGGACACATATGTGCCATTCGTTATATATCGTGTAAGAAAATCTTGAAGTACATGGGATTCTCGGTCGCACATTAACGGATATTCAATATATGTTTTTGCTGTGTCTTCAATAAAATCAGGCGCTGTCAACTTAATTTCCACGTCAAAGCATTGAAATGACGTCACGTTTCTAAATACCGTTGATTCAACAATAAAAAATGTAATACTTCTTGGCTTGACATATCCATTCAGCATGAAGCAAAACTGTAAGGCGTTACGAGATGTACTGGCCAGTATTAGATCTATTCATATCATTTGCCAATGGTCTACAAACAACAGCATCAAATCCACTAGAATTAAGTGCACGAACAACAAGTTTTCCCTTTTTTGTGAGTGGTCCGCTACATGCACACGTATCTCAAGATCAGGATCATGCCATTCACATGTTAACCAATCGACAAAGGCAACCTTGTATAGATTATTTTACAAATCATGTAACTTCAATGCTACATGTGTATACTACACCTGAGCAGGTAACGTCATGTCACTGACTATCAATTTGAAACGGGAGATGCGTGATTCTGAACATTATGTGATCATAATGGCTCAGCTTGTAAATACATTTCATTATTCCTATGTAAATATGTTTATGACATACTTATCTGTATAGTATAGTCGAAGACTTCTGTATGAAAAAATATCTCTTTGTTACAATGTCATAGCATACATGAACCATGCTTAGTTCAGTAAAATAATCGTAGCTTATGAAAAGGTCGACGTGATAAAGCCATGAACTATGCTACTCTGTTAACTTCAATCACGTCTGGATTAGAATAAAACGTCTACTCAATTGGGACACAATGAGATGCATCAAGTCAGCGAACTTGACCACCCAATCCCGTTAGTCGCCTCTTATGACAAACAGTCGCCTCTAACGCAAGCATAGGTTGCTGAAGACCTATTCGAACCCGGATCTTCACGAGGAAGTGTTGTGTACGTGCTCCATACTGAAATATAGTTGTGCACTACAAGTACTAGTCAAAAACGCTTTCCCTCGATCGCGAGCGGGCGGACATAATTCGCGTTCGCGACTCTGACGCTGACGCATAGTACAGTTACAGCCACTATAATGAAAGTGTTGGGCCATGTCATCGAGGGAATGTTTTGTTTTCTTCAGTAGTGTATAATACGCACAGCCAGAGAAGACGTAACTTAACGTTCACACAATACCTCCTCTAAGTAGCGATAAGAATAAGCATGTGAGAACATGCACATATGTGTGTGGACCGTCTCTGCTCTCAGCAGCGACCTGTTTTCCTGCTTATCGAAACATAACAAGTATCTCGTACATGTAACTCCCACACACAAACTATTCAGTGAGTGAGTGAGTATGGTTTTACGCCGCTTTTAGCAATATCCCAGCAATATCACGGCGGGGAACACCAGAAATGGGCTTCACACATTGTACCCATGTCGAGAATCGAACCCGGGTCTTCGGCGTGACGAGCGAACGCTTTAACCACTAGGCTACCCGACCGCCCCCAAACTCTTCAGACTTCTTAGTTGATGTGTACCATTTATTCTTCTGTGATCAACATCCTCCCACTATAATACTCATTTAGAAGAGTAGGATAATATTCATTGTAATTTTAGGCGGATTCATAAATATTTATGGATTATCACTATTGATTATTTGCTCAATCTTGGAAAAGCTGACAAATGATACGCTGACATATAAAAATGTTGATTCTTATTGTATCATAATAAAGTAAAAGGTCATTCCCATGAGTATGTGACACTGATTACAAATAGGGCATGTGAGGAGGAATGGGTTCCACCTTGTATGAGTGAGTGTGAGTGTGAGTGTGAGTGTGAGTGTGAGTGTGAGTGAGTGAGTTGGGTTTAACACCGCTTTTAACAGTATTCCAGTCATATCGCGGCGTGTCAGCTTAATGTGGGAGGAAAGCCCGAAGTGATGCAGGTCTCAGACGTTAACCACTTCGGTGGAACTCGGGTATGATGCTGACAAACCTAGAAACATAACCGGGGTGAACAGGGATTGGAATCCACAATATATATCAAAACAATGACACACACATACGCTGCGAGAAGCAAGTAAAGCTTTCTACATTGTTGAATGATTCGTTATAGCTCGGTCTTGTTTTGGTATCTCTCTATATAACTAGCTTTCTTTCTTCTTTGATACTGTGGGGATATACTAGTTTGCCAATCCCAAATGCGATCGATTTCAACATCAATTCAAGTGTGACAGATATTCTGTATTTCCGAATATGCTCTGTAGCATCTGCACAGTATCTGTACATTACATAACTGTTTTTTTAAAATATAATGAGAACATGTTGATTCATTATCACATGAAAAGACAGGTCAATCTGACAGTGTCTTGGTACGAGGCCAGCAAACATTCTAAACAGTGGATGCCCTTGCACAACAAGGTGTTTTGATTGTCATAAAGTACTTACTTTCATGTAGTAACTACCTAATTATAAACTATTTAATAACAAGTCATACGAAATGACGATGTAGTAAATGCCTACTCACAATCTAAATAACGATAGAAGCTATTCGATGGATATGCTTGAAGTTTATTTGAGGTAGCATCAGTATTAATTTGCTCTCAAAACAAGGTGAAGCAAGCCATCTATTCGCAAGCAAGGGAATACACACTCATATATGAGATATACCAAATGTATTTCGACATTTGCTTTAGTCTCACTGTAGATTAGATATCCCCTATCAAAATCGGGCACCGAGCACTTTACCATGACAGCAAGAGCGCTTTGAAAACGGTACTTTCTTGGAATGAGTAATTACTCATGGGTACAAAGGTTATCTTAGAACATTCCGTCAAGGGGGAGTTATTAACGTAGCAAATATTACCGCAGTTCAAAACTAAAATGCTCAAAGCATTGATTAGTTACAAACGAACGGTTCAAACACACAGGTTTTCCTTTCGAAGATATGTGTTATTTATATAGCAAACAGTTGCATATTTCGCATTTCCAGGAAGTCGACGCGAAGTCCTTCCTTGGAAATCATCATGACATCTCCCATATTATTACGCCTAAAAGTGAGAATGACCAATCATAAGGGCAGGACTAGTGACCCCACATGAGCCCGCAACCGTCAGTAAAAATTCCAAGATGGTTGTGACTGTGACTGACCTAATATGAGATCGTACACCGTCAGTAACAGCCATTTTGAATTTTCCAACACCCACCTCACATATTTCACATGGAAATCCTGGTACAGAAATTCGTTATTCGACACTGTGTTTTGTGTCTTAATATCATTAATTGTGATGAGCAACGACATTATTCATTAAAGAAACCACGTTCGTGACTTTATTTATATAAAAAAATATAGAGAAAAAAGGCTTACACCGGAGGTCACTGAGTTACAAATAGCATCGTCATAGAACATAATATAGGATGACGTCACAAACAAGAAACGTGACGCCAAGGACTTCACATAGACATAGAAGAGATAACAACCCGTCGTAAGGGGAAAGTAGACTGCTATCAAGTTACAGTGGCCCGCAGATTTATCTTAACATGTGGGCATTTTTATGATAATTCTATCCATTTTAGCTATAGTGAGTGAGTGAGAAGGGTTAGACGCCGCTTTTAGCAATATTCCAGCAATATCATGACGGGGGACACCAGAAAGGGGCTTCACACATTGTACCTATGTCGGGAATCGAACCCGGGTCTTAGGGGTGACGAGCGAACGCTTTAACCACTAGGCTAATCGGCCGCCCTTTAGCTATAGTACTTTAAACGTTCGCATTTAGTGCATTATATATTCCATTGTTAACGTTTATGTTTACATTAAAGCACTGTGTCGAAAACATATTTACTGGTCCTGTCGTTTATACCGGTTCTAAGTGTCAAGTTTTCATTTTGACATGACATGTGCGACAAAGATACCAAATTGTGTAAACGCCTCGCCCAATAGTTTCCTGATAACCTAATACGACACCGTATAGGGCAACTAAAGACACCATAACTAATAGTATGGGTAACAGGTAGAAATAGTGAAAATAAAATGCTGAACGAATTTATTTCTATAACACAATTTATTAAATAACCGGAATTTAGTTTTTTTGAAGATGTACCTATGTCACAGTTGTTTTGACATAACTCCCAACAGATACATGTACGAATGTCTCCCTTCCCATCCGAACTTCGAACTGCTTGAATTTTACCTGCAGACAACGGCTGATGAGTATGTGGCCCTGACGAGGGTCTAGTTTGTGCTGTTCTTAATTGTGTGCACACAGACTATTCTATAGGATTATCGGCAGCCATAGTTATATGCATCAATGTGTATGTAGGCTGTCGATAGATCAACGATTTCATAAGCACAGTTTATGTGTGAAAAGCTTTAATTAAAAAGAGTTATCAATAGGAAAAAGGATACCTCTTTTTAACCAATCAGAATCAAGCATTCTTCAATGTCATGGCAAATTCCATGATACTTGGGCCTGGATTAGCGCTCATAGGAAGCTGTTTCAAGAAATGAACTAGAGCAACAGCAGGTTCAGCCTATAGTTTGGCTACAGGTTTATTCCCACTGCTAGGTCAATTTCTACTGTATGGATATGGTGTACGGGGAACATTGCTAACACGTATGCAGGCACAACGAAAAACACGTGGGTATGAACATCCCTCTATCGACCTCTAGGTCTGTATTAAAAAGGACACAGATTCGAAAGGCACAGAAGAAGATGGACATCATGATGGTTTCGTTGGTGAAGATGTGAAAGAAGAATCTGAACGGTATCAGTTCACGATAAAATCACAATATTTCACAGAATGATGAACGTAAATGAAAATCTGTGATATAATTTCTAAAATTAAATACGGTGTATGTGAAGTTAATCAGGGCTTTATACCTTCTAAAGGTGGGAAGAATGGATCTAATTTGTTACCCGAGCATCCAGGGATTCCACCAGGGGGAGAACAGTTTCGGAAGGCTCGAAGAGAAGCAATGATCAGTATGTGAAACACATGTATATGTGTATTTCAAACATACTGACTTAGTCAATACTTAACAATGCTTGACAACTTTGCCATAAATGAGTGAGTGAGTGAGTATGGTTTTACGCCGCTTTTAGCAATATTCCAGCAATATCACGGCGGGGGACACCAGAAATGGGCTTCACACATTGTACCCATGTCGGGAATCGAACCCGGGTCTTCGGCGTGACGAGCGAACGCTTTAACCATTAGGCTACCCGACCGCTCCTTGCCATAAAGGAAATAACTACAAAGAACAAAGGAAAATAAGGTACATACGCGAATGTGAGGAATGTTAAACATATTGTGAATTCATTGTTCAAGAATCCGATGGTTTTTTTTTCTAATTATGGTATTTGTCAGTTCGTTTCAACATACATTCTGGCACAGATGAAGGATAGGGGACACAGTCAATCCGATGGAGCATTTCTGTTTGTAGCCTTTGCTTGTAGCCTACTGTGTAGTGAGTGGCACCTTTGGAAGTTCCCATCAGTGCATTTTGCCATTGGTGATAGTGGATTTCACTGCGAGGCGACTATATGGCATAGCTTGTTGCCTTTACAATTTTATTCCAAGGATTCACAGTTGACACCTCCAGTGATAGGTAACAGGCCAAACAGACTGCCTTTTCATCATTTAATTTTGACTCCTTCAAGTCTCTATTTTTATCAATGTTGAGTATGGAAGCCAACACTTGTGTAGCCCAACATGCACAGTATGCATTTAGCAATCCACAAGTTACAGGGGCCACGGTTAACCAATTCGCCTAACTTTTTCACCACCATTTATGCGCTCATTGGTTTCAACAAAGTGATAAATGTCTAAGACCTGCAACACTTAGGTTTCTTCCCATGTGGAACTGACACACTCTGATATAGCTGAATTGATGTTCAAAGTGGCGTTTAGACAAACTCAGTTACCCCTGAAAGAATTAGATGAATGTTCATAGCATCACGTGATGCTCAACATGTGGTTATGGTTGCATTGTTCTAATCGACAGGTATATGTTGGAGCAGCCGCCGTCTTTGAGGTGACCAAAGTGTGTTTCCAAACATAGGGAATAATGGCCAAAGAGCCAACTAACTACTGAAACAATACCGAAGATGCAAGTACCAAAAATACAGCTCCGATTTACAAATATGTATGTACAATTATTGAGGTGGCAATAATGACCATAGATACGTGATCAATATCTACCAGTATCAGAAAATCAAAGTTACCAAAACCATTTCAATACATGAATAAGTTTGCATACACATATGATATTACATATATGAAATCGAAACATGCTAAAAATATACAATTGAACCTCAAGAGAATAAAAGACATTTGAGTACGACGACCGCCGGGCTTTGCCTAACGGTAGCATCGCCGGACAATAAAGAGAGAGGGACGCGGTGCGGTCACTAGACCGTGACGAGTCTGGTTTTTCTACCCGGTGACAATATCATGACTTTGTACTTACATGGACGAAATTCAAGTCAATTATCAGCTAATTTGGGACTCTAATAATCAAGAAGACGTTTGTCATTTGGAAACCACAAACACGGGCATATTGCTGTCAGACCAAGAACTATAATCGAAGAGAATCGTGTATTAAAACACTCGATCAGCGGATACTGGCATCCCTATGGTACGCAACTCTGCATAGCGAATGACGTCCCATTGATTCATGGGAAACCCGTGTCAAAATGATGTTTTGACTTCCATGAAGTACCAACGTACATGGCCACATGACTGGCAGAAAAAGAAATATGCTCGTATTCACACATGATATATTTACGATTCGTTGAGACAAGGGGTAATTTACTACCGCCTTATTTCGGTGAAATTTACAACGATGACAGCGTTCCATGAAACAATAAATCAAAAGAAACGACTATGTTATATCCCTATCCAAATGAGATCGCAATATAAATGCCTAGGCCATGTTTATGATATTGGCGTTTACAAGACGAAGGAAAAATATGACTTTTGTGATGATTTCTACCGAACACATGTGACTTATTTATTTCCGAGGGGTACATACTGTTAAACATTATTATGTATTTTTGTTTTATAATTTTTCTGAAATTATCAGCGTTGCCTGAATGGCGGTCATTTCCGTGTTTCATTTCCGACTTTGAAATGATCAGAAAAACCTTCATTGCTATATCATATGTAGAGTTGTGTGAAACATGCAAAACAAGTGTACAAATTATTTTTTGATGACAAACATGTCCTATAAATATCGTATCTCACAATTACCCGAACCAGTATACATAAGGTACATTCAGTGACACAATTGTGATAATATCCTGAGATACGTTGTCACTTTATCAGTCGACCTCTTTTCATTAACTGGAACACCATCTTGACAACAAACATCACTGTAACCGGGATAAGAGGTCCGTACAGAGACTCATAGCTTGTTGTTCCCCGTATTTTTTAATGCTCCTAAAAAAAATGACTTCCATTGAAATATACAATGTTTCGAAACGTGGCAATACACAGCCATAGGTAAAGCAGAATAGCTGACAACAGATGGGCTTATACACAAGTCAAAGTCCAATGTAATTATGGGTCAGCTGACTGTGCCATCGTACACGTACAAGGTTATCAGATCAATCCTGAACCATTTATAGCCGATAAGAGCACTTAATCGTATGTGGAATGTGGAAAGCAAGGAGGATACAAATGAACATACTGACAACAATATTCTGGATAGACATGGCCCTGATTGTGTTGTAAGATATGATGTTGTAGAAAAGAAAAGTCTGTAATGGCATGGGTAATTTGGTTCTTCCTTTCAGTTGACACAAGACTGTCGTGAATATACATTGCACTACTGATCTCTGACATGAACATCTGATAAAGGTGCTAGGACAAGATACATTGCCAGGAGCACGGTAAGTTTTACTATGGTGCAACACTGTATACAAATGCACTACGTTTCGACATAAAGCTTAAATCTTTCCCAATCTTTGTTTCGTTGTTGTTTAACACTGTACTCAGCAATATTCTAGTCATATGGCGGTCCCCATGTTCCAGCCAGTCCATGAAAATTGCATTTTTTATATTTATAATGAAAAGAAGGAAAGCTCGAAAGCCAGTCTCTCGTATTCTCGAGCCTTAAAACTGTAAAATTCTCGATATTCAACTTTTTATCTCCGATCCTTTAAAATAAAATGCTAAATAAATTGCTATTTACAAAGTTAACACTTTCTGTTATTTATAAATTCAGAACAGCATGAGCCACTCTAACTAACAGTATCTTACTGATTTAGATGGAAGGCTATTTTATGTCAGAAAACACATGGATACTATGTTGATCTGTTGGTTACATTGTTACTGTGCTGGGTTAGCTGAGCTCTTGGGAGAGAAATCCTTCTGTGCAACACATGTAGGTCTTCAACCAATTTCGGGATCCTGTGGTCAGACTCGATACCTTGTCTGAGCAGGTACCATGTTCCCCCTATCCTGTGGATCGTTGCTCATGATCAGAGCTTCAGTACTCCACTATTTACAGGCCGTGGTGAATCTGGACACTTAGTGACTGAGGCATAAACAACAGTGACGCGCTCATCAACTCTTGAAGTAAATAGAAATCCAGTTGGCTTCATTAACCATTTTACTCACACCTCAAGGGTGGAAAATAATTATGTGCGTTGAATTACTCATATATTTAGAGACATTTAAGTGTACTTAATAATTGACACTTAAAAGCTACTTTTACATTTTTTTCATTCGTATTTAACAACACTATAAAGTGAAAATGTCATAAAATCGTTTTGTTAGTGTAATGAAAACGTTATTGCGATGTTTCCTTAAGTTCTGACATTCCATTCATAACGTCACAGAGTGCTTTGTCGGTGAGGCAAAAATATTATAATTTAGTGACGTCAGAGTTCATAGAACGTTGCGAAACTATCACCTTTGGGCATCCTACGTTATAACTTCATTTGCATGTTTATAACAGTCGATATATTGTACTATGATGTATCTACTTCAGGTGTGTCTAAACCCTCACAAGAAGATCGGTTCGAATAATGGAAACTAACAACCCAAACAATACCGAGGGACACAGTGACAATGGAAACGAACCCCAGTCGAATCTTTCACGAAGCAAACACAGTTATATCAATACAGATTGTTTGGAAATGAAGCTAATGGATTGTGAAAATGACAGTTCCACCTCTGTCGTCAGCTGCCACAGCGGTACCACACAAGCGGAACCTGGAAGTAATCACAAGCAAATAGAGGCGACGGAGAAGACCGGTAGTGATAATGATGATGATGATGATGATGATGATGATGATGAAGGCGATGAAAAGATTGAAAACTTGAAATTGATGATAAATACACAAATAAATAAAGAGCCAAGTGAAAGCAATGAAGAAGAAAAAGACAAAAATTTGCCCATTGACCGTGGATGGGCCTGGATTGTACTCGTAGGTAAATATGAACTATTCTTTTGTAAAGAAGTAGGGGATGCCCGGAAATAACAGAAACTTTCCAAACTTGTTTGAGATATTAGTTAGTATAATAGTTGTTTGATAATAATGAACGAATGGGGAACACATCACAACCGATATAATAGTATGACTGTAGATGTTACTGCCGCCAACGATCTCGAAGGACGATTGGGGTAATGTAGGAAATTTCAAAGTTCACATTTTTCCATCAGAAGTGCCTAATTGTGTCACGATTTGCAACACATTCATTCACTCGACCATTCTTCACCACTCGCCACTTTCCGTAACCTGCAAGAAGACTCGTCCCCCTTTCGATGAATTTTATGTGCGAAAATACGACAAACCAATCAGAATGCGCGTATGATTTCTAGTTCTCCGTCAAAGAATCCCTCAGAAATAATTTTGATGTTGCATATGTCTTGCTTCTAAAAATATACCAAAGACACAGTTAAATGTGTTCAATCATACTGTATAATCCCGCACGTCCAGGTGTGCTTTAAATTGCTTCTGAAATATATATGATATATGGGGAAATATATTTGAACCATTACGCAACGAGTTGACAATTGTTTTAGGCATGTCCGTTTGCGCTAAGACGGAACCCGGTCGCAAAAATGGCCATGAGATCGACACGAGTCGCTATTCGGCTTGTCCCGGAATAACACGAGTTGGTCACGAATGTCAATCGACGAGGCATACTGCATATGGGTCACCCAATTGCGATTTGAGGGTATCTGTCCTACTCCCCTGGTAGCACCTGTTCAGCCAACGTGGTCGGCGGCAAATGACGCACACGTCTCCCAATCGTTTCTTAGACATGTTCAATGGGGGAAAGATCTGGGCTCTTTGCTGGTCATCACATTTTAAGGATGTTGTGCTGCAGGATGTGAGCATTGACGATTCGTGCACAGTGAGCACGTTAACTTGTTCCAGTTTCCAGCATGCCAAGAGCCCGTAGACCGTCCGCACGCTGCAAACGCTACATCGGTAGTTCCTTCACACAAAATGAATGAAATCTAGTAAATCACAACTCAATATAAATAAGACCAAAAAAAAACATGGTCTAAAGAGATAAATCGGACTCCTTCACATTCATAATGAGGAATGACACCCTGCATGTACGTATCGGGTGTGTTTTGGTGTTTGATTTTGCAGACATAAACGTTCTTACATAGGGTGTGTCGTCAACACTTATCTTTGTTCTAATACCATGATCATTTATATTTCATGATCACCTACTTTTTCTAATCGTATATTAATTTTGACGCAATATTGTGACAATAATAATGATGATGATGATGATGATGATGTCGATCATGATGATGATCATGATGATGGTGATAATGATAAAATTAGTAATAGTAGTATTTACCAGTTATAATGAGAGGCCCTGGTTTGATTAACGTAGAGGCTCTTCATGATAGAATTGTACTGTACACTTTTGCACCAATTTATTTGTCCTATGATTATCTTGTGAAACTTGTCAAGACTCATAACGAAAACAAGGCATTCCACAGTTTCCTAAAGGAGCCAAGGATGTGCGACATAATCTCAAAGCCAAGGTTGAATTTTGTTGATGGTTCTGTACTACTGGACGGTACAGAAATGAGTGTCAACTAAATCAAATCGGCCCAGTTATTCAAGGAGAGGCTATCTGAACGACCAGCTACGTGCAGTGTGTTACGGAGATCAGTGACCTTGCAGAGTCCTTTGCTTGGATGAAGCCGACTGGCCTAAAAAGTGAAACAGAAGGCTTTGTTTGCTGCTCAGGACCAGTCACTTCCCACTCGAAACCGCCAATGTGTGATGCTGCATCAAAATGTAAATATGAAATATAGATTATGCAATGAATGTAATGAGACTGTCCAACACATTGTCAGTGGATTCCCAGCTTTGGCACGAACACAGTATCTAAAGCGACATGATGGAGTGGCTGGATCATTTTATTTCCGTCCTCGCCATGCTTGTGATTTGACATATAGGTCCATTCATGGTACGGCCCAACATATTTGGAGGTCGTCATGGAAAATGATAAATACATCATTCTTTGGAATAGGCCCGTAAACAGCCAGGAAAAACATTGCAAATATGCGAACCTTGCTTTCGAAATGTCACGCTTGCATCCCAAGTACCAAGTTGTCCAACTTCCCATTGTTCTCGGTACCTTAGGTTTGGTACCTCCCTATCTGACATTGGAAGAGTACCCGGGATTGCTGCCAGGGCCACAACCCTTCTGACAATCTGGGTAATGCTGAAGGCTGCAGTGGTGGGGAGTCTTCACATTCTCCGAAAGGTTCTGGTCGGGTTCGACTAGGCAGCGCTTCCTGGGAGAAGTCCAATTCGCTGTCTGGGCTGCGTGTAGATGGGGCAAGGGTCCTGAGCTGATGATGAGCTTAACCAGCCTGACTGCCAGGATCACCCAAACCCTCTTTGCTACATTTTCTTTTTTAATCTGTACATTTTAATCAGTGGTTTTAGTGAATACCGGAATAGATCAGTTACTGATTTAGCTATGACAGAAGTTATGTAGAATGTGACTACTAGAAGCTATTTCGAATCTCCCAACTAGGTTGCTTCCTGATCGTGTTCCTAATGGTAGGCTACGGCAAAGGCATCGCTATTTTGTTCGTTGAATATGTCCAAGTATTTGACGTCCCTGCATCGAAAGCAACGCTGTTCTTTGGGGTTATAACAGGCGCATACAGCATTGCATGTGAGTATGAAATAAAAAAGTCCATATCTTCTATTCAAACAAAGGATAGCATAGCAAACAAAGGTCGGTGATGATGCCTAAGGCCTTGGTTAGGTTCCCCACATTGGTGTAACCTGTCTCAAGATTGATGGAATATTTGCTCAAAGCAAACTTTGGCGCCATAAACGATCCCGATGTTGACAGGACATAGTTAGTTCGTGATCGCCACTACCTTAAAACACACATAATTCTACTGTTAAACGTTCCATTATCATTCAGAAATAAAACGTTGTTGGTCAATTATACATTATCTGGAACCATTATGTACATTTAGAATGGACGGCACTATTTGTTTTATATTTTATGATTTCAATTTTTTTGAGAAATATGTGTCCCCAGCGGGGTTCGAACCCGCATCGTTTGATTTGAGGACGTCAATACATGACGGTACCTTTTGAAATTAACTTTTAAATATGTGCATAATCCTTAAATTGTATGTACCATTGTGTTACAGCAGGTTACCGATAACAATGTTCATATGTAAAACAATTCGATAAATCTTTGACGAGAAAAAATCAAGTAAACATATACAGCTATTTTTATGACTCTATATTAACTATAATCTACGCGCTTTACAACGTGCAAGAGATTGAAAAAACCCACTATTTCAGGACCCTGGAAATTATAAAGGGCAGTGTGCCTTGCATTGTTAATATAAGCTCGCGTTGGGTCTTGGTGCACACGCAACAGCATTAGAGTATAAATACAGTCTACATACAGTCTACAGTCAAATAGTTTTTATAAGTTTAAAAGTAGGGTTGTGGAATAATTTGGGGAATATACTTCTAACTCTCCATTCCTTAACAATACTGGGCTAAATGTCACTATTCATGTTTTGGTAGATCGCAATATATATAATTAAACGGGAGGACTTTCTAATCTTTCATTACTGACCCAGTGTTACATTATTATTTTTTTATTTTAGATTCTTCGCACGGTTGATACAGAAAACCATAAATAAGTCAAAGAAGTTAAAGGTTAATTAAGGCATTCGTAGGTTGTAATATTACATTTACAAATATCTCTCTCTATCTCTCTCTCTCTCTCTCTCTCTCTCTCTCTCTCTCTCTCTCTCTCTCTCAATTTTAGTATGTAAATAGTACTAAATACATATATGTATATTTGATCAGGAAATATGTATTATCTCTTATGTGTAATGCTCCATTCACTACAGGCAATATACATTCATTTGTTCTGAATAGTGAATATATATTCATATCTCTCTCTCTCTCTCCCTTCTCTCTCTCTCTCTCTCTCTCTCTCTCTCTCTCTCTCTCTCTTATACGGCTGTACTTATTTGTATGTTAAAAACGTCTGTTTCAGCTGTGTTTACTATGCACATCCTTGTGGGAGTACTTGGCATCAGGAAAACGGTGCTCCTTGGCGTAACACTAAATGTTATTGGAATGACCACAGCTATATTTGCTACAAGTATTACCTATCTTATCTGCACTCACAGTATTCTGATGGGTAAGCGTATGTAACGGTTCTTTACACAGGAGAACTGTGTAATTTTAGTATGTAAATAGTACTAAATACATATATGTATATTTGATCAGGAAATATGTATTATCTCTTATGTGTAATGCTCCATTCACTACAGGCAATATACATTCATTTGTTCTGAATAGTGAATATATATTCATATATTTTCACAAATCTTTTAACACACGGGGATTTGCTGACCATGAAATAATTTTGCAGGCACAGTATTCGGGTATGTGAGGGAATTATCATCATTTCCCTCAGTACATAACGACAAAATGAACATGAGAATTGATAATATAACAAAATCACTGGACATTATCAAAATCAGTTAATGGTATACGTTTCGGTCATGATTATTCAAATAAAAGCGACGAAGACCTTCCAATAATCACATTAAGAAATAGATGCTAAACGCAGAATCCGTTGTACGATTCTGACTATATGATAAGCATGGGTTTGTGATTTACTATTATATAGCTGATACCAAGGATGTTCACTCGATTCTCAAACACTTTCAAAATCAGGTCAAGTATTTACCCGAACAAACACGGAATATATGACACAAGTAAAACAATTGCATTGGACAGCATTCTTGGAAATGTCCCCCACATGCCCACCCTTAAAGTAATTGACAGCTTTATTAACGTAGTAAGCCTTGTCATAGCATGGGGTACATGGGCCTACTTGTTATTCGTGAGACGGGGTGGCAATTGCAGTATAATTCTATGGTCAATTATAAGAAAACACTATCCTTTATGTTGAAGGTGTGAGCAATGCACTGATACACTCACCGTGCCTGGTAATACTGGGACATTACTTCAAGAAGAGACGTGGTTGGGCAACAACTGTGTCAGTATCTGGAGTTAGCCTGGGAGGAATGGTCTTCCCTCCCCTTATTCGATTCCTCGTGGATACATACGCCCTCAGAGGAACAATGCTTATTCTCACTGGTATCAGCATGAACATGTGGATTGGAGCCCTGCTCCTCAGACCATTGGAGTCCTTCCGAACAACCAAGAAGATAAGGGAATCACGGGGAGATGAGAAAGAAAAGGAACCAGCAGCCAAGGAACAAATCTGTATCCGTCTAACTAAACGACTCAATCTTGATTTCACGCTGTTTAAGAAACCATTGTTTCAATTTATTATATGTTTTGCGCCATGGGCCATACTTGTTGCTCTTAACGGAGCTTATTTGCCTTCTCTAGCTATGGAAAAAGGAATATCCAAATCAGACACTGCAATGCTGCTTACGATTTTCAACGCGGTGGATTTCCTGAGTAGATTGTGTCTTGGGGCCGTGGTTGATCGGAAATATGTGAAAGTGTACCACCTAATGGCGATTGGCTTGTTCATCACCGGGACTGTGAACCAGTTTACTTGGTTCTACACAACCTTCCTACACCTTTTACTATTTACACTGATCTCAGGACTATTTGGAAGTTTTCATCTTTGCTTGATACCGGTAGCTGTCGTGGAGTTCATGGGTTTGGAAGATATGGGGAAGACTCTTGGATTTATGGCTATGTTTCATGGTATATCTGGATTCATCACACACCCGATAATAGGTAAGTTGATCCCAATGACATCAGAACATCATTTGTCAGCAGACAAACAAGATATTTATTAACATGAAATGTAACTGAACTTGCTCCACTGCTTTCATATTGACACTACAAAAAAGGGTAGCTGTATTTTCAAAAATAAATTATGTACACTTCGTGACCTCCAACCTCCCACACCCTCTCTCTTTCTCTCTGTTCTGAATATACATCATATTCTAGACTACTATATACTACACCCTTGCCTCCCTCTCTCTCCTCTCTCTCTCACTCCTCTCTCACTCTCTCTCCCCCTCTCTTTCTATCTCTCTAAACCGTCTCTCACCCTTACCTTTTTCCATATACGTCTAAACGGTACAATAAGCATATTTAATCATTAAAAAAAAATGAAATGTATTTTTGTATCATTGGGACAATTTACTAGTTTTTATTATCATAAGAAAGATAATGAACTTCCTGTCTTGTCAATGATATATTTTGTTGTAGGTATTTTACGAGATGCTACTGGTTCTTACGATGCCTGCTTCAACTACACTGGAACATGTGTATATATAGGAGCTATTGTTCTCTTGTTCTCTCCCCTAGTTATTCGGTTTGATGAGAAAAGAAAAACTATTAAGAATCACATTGAATCAGGTTTATAAGTCACATTAAATCGCTAATATTTCCAAAGACAAAACTTGTGGCTTCCTAAAAAGTCAGATAGAATTCATCAGACATTTCCAAAATGAACATATAACTAACCATCTGGCGTCGCGAATTTTTGGATAATGTGACACAATTGAAATATTCATGTAGATGTCTTAACAGTAATACTCAAGGTACCATATATTCGTATTCGTTATATATATTGTTAGAACCTGGAAGCAAAATTCAATATATGATTTTTGTGACTTCAAGATAAACAAGCGAATGTCAACTTCAATTTCCATGTCAATGCATTGAAAGGACGTTCAACAATAAATAAATAACCTTCTTTGGCTTGAAATATCGTTTCAGCGTGAAGCAAACTATAATGCGCTATAAGGTTTTCTGATCATTATCAGCTGCGCTCTGTGGATATCATTAACCAATACATATATGGGTCTTCGTGGCAACAGCATCAAATCCGCCTCAACTGAATGCGCGATTATGATTAAGTTTTTATATCTGCTGATACGTCTGCGACATTCACACGCATCTCAAGATCAGGAACATGACATTCAAGTGTATACCTATCGTCGAAAGCATGATTGTATAGTTGTTTTACAAATTATGTGACTTGAATGCTACATGTATATACTACACGTGGGAACAATGGTGTACATCGTATACATTCAAGGCGATTATCGTGATATTAGAAAAGTGATCAGATATGTCAGATTCTAATCGAGCTGCCTTAAGGGTGAAATGCCACCTTGACATCAAATACTATCTGGGGGCACGGCTGGCCTAGTCGTCTAAGGCGCCGCTATTTGCTGTGCAGAGTTGCGTCCCTTGGGCACGCTAGAAACCTATGATTCGAATCCCGGTTTACCCCGATTTTGTTTCTAGGTTTGTCAGCACCATACCCGTGCTCGTGGGTTTCACCGAAGTGGCAAACGTCTGAGACCTGCATCACTTTGGGCTTCCCTCCCACATTAAACTGACACTCCGCGATATGACTGGAATACTGTTAAAAGTGGTGTTAAACCCAACTCACTCACTCACTCACTCACTCAAATACTATCTTCGGGATATTAGGACAATACAACAGATACTAGGTTATGACCATATTTTGAAACGTCATGGCGATACAAACGTATCTACTACAACTCTAAATAGAGAACATTACATTTTATATTTGATCACAATAGCAAATAAATACTTCACATACCATGATGGATAGACAGGATAAGGTTCAAAGTGATAATGACTCGCTGACCGTGTTGTCGCACTGTATCACTAGGTCAGGCTGGAGGAATATACTTCATATATCTCTTTGTTGTCTATTGAAAGTCAGTTGTAAGTCAGGAATACCCCAACCTTCCATAATCTGGACAGATAAATCCAATCCTGGAGTAGTAGAAAAGAATAGTTGTAAAATCACCGTTTGGTTATACAATAGCGCCACTGTAGTTAACACTGCACCGTAGTGAACATAGAAAGCACTGTCCTACTAACATAGCCATCTGAATGGGTGCGACGGGGGACTTCATGCAGTGAAGCACGCACTGTGAGTATCAAACAATGCTATACCATATAACAATACACAAGGGCTTATGAATGCACCTTTGCATAAACTGATTCCCAGTTCCTTGGCGTTTCGTGTAACATGTGACATTACAGCTTTCCGTACTTAGCATTACAAGGTGTGAACTCGAAGGCTGAACATCGATTTTGTTTAAACTAGCCTTTTGAAACATCCGTCTTCCCTAAAGCTTTCTGTACTTTTTGCTATGACAATGAAAATCAGAACAGAAAGATCTCCCCGAGCTTTCAGGCTCTTATTAATTAAGATTGAAAGGTATTTTTGTCAAAAAGCTCATGGCCCAATGCACCATAGGTATACTTGTTGCAAGAACAGACAAAATGTAATAATGATCGGGCGGTTACAATGCTGAACCCTTGGTTAGCTGAGCTCTTGCATTGGCAGTAGGTCTCCAACAGATTCGGTACCTCGCCTGACCAGGTTTCATGTGACCCTGATGCTGTGGATCGTTCGTGATCAAACTTTAATTCAACTATTGACAGGCCGTGTTGAAACTGGACATTTGGTGACTGAGGATAAACCAACATTGACGCATCAAGTATTTACTCACGGGAAGAAAAGAAAAGGTTTATGCGTTGAATTACTCATAGATTAGAGAGCGATATTGTGATTAGAGGAACATTTATTATATTTATTGATTTGTTGTGTTTATTCTTTTATCATGTTTGGAATAGCTGAGATTGAATAGTTTGGAATAGTTGAGATTTTCCAATCTCACTCTGTAACTCAAGATAGGAAAACACACGATATTCACAGTCAGAAATACGATGATCTCTTAGATCTGTGTAACCGTTATCCTTATGCCATTAAAGCCATCCACATAACGCGCATCGCATATAAAAATGTATTCTCGCACAAACAAGGACATCATGTCAGCACACAGAAACAGCGACAGTTCAAAGTACTGTACACGAATACATACTGTGGTTTATAAGGTGCTTCACAATGCAAATTCACATACTACAGGATGTGCGTGACAGTTCAGTGACAAAGTGCTTTATTGGTGTCACGTTCCACGACCTTGAACGTAAATGTTTACTGAGTGTCTACCGCCAACCATACGTGAATGTTAAGTGCAGATAATGCACGATTGGATACTGGCGTGTTGACCAAAGCCACCCGCGGTCACGTTTGCAGTTTTGTAGACACAACACTGGGGGACCCATCATTGGATATCCGCGTGTGTTGACCAACTCCATTCGCCGTCAAGTTTGTAAATATATTTGACACGATAGAAATACAAGAAGGGACTCATGGTTGGATATTCCGGTGGTTGGGTGGTGAGGTGGGCTATGATTAAATGTTGTCCCTAAAACTAATTATGCTTCGAATTCGCATTGCTGAAATAAAATAAATTGTCTGCCACAATAATACAAGATGCTTATTCAAATTAATATTTAGACTCATACCTTTAATTAAACAAAATCTGAACTTGCAGAGTGGCTGAAAATAAAATTCTTTTCACCATTAGAATCCCAGGCATTTATTATCCAATGGTCGGTCCCGTAGCCACGCTATGACGACACGTATGCCTATGCTGAGATAAGACTGAACACCTGTATTCCTGTTTCGCTATCTTTTGATCTTGTAGTAGTGCAGATGTTACATTTGTAACGTCAAAGGTCATATTAAATACGTGGAATAAATGAGTGGGTACGTGACAGTTATTTGTTTCAAACAAATAAATAATGTCATATTTTCTAACGGGTTTTCCAAAGGTTATAAAAAGTAAAAGTAATATCATTACAAAAGTGGTACGCACAATTAGTTGCATATGATCCGGCTAGTCGTAAGCAGAACGTGATTGGAAGAAGACCGACCAACAGGCACGTGGTAGCTGCAAGGTAATAACGAAAGAGATATGGATTTGGAGGGCGCAAACAAGGTCACCGTATACATTTATAATCTTGTGGACCGTTAACTATAGGATCAGATCCCATGTGGACTTTCAAGGTAACACAGCTGACTTGTGTTTCTTCTTCGTCATGCCTGCCTTGGAGAACGACGATGTCGGAGTGGAGCGTGACACATGTGATGCTGAAGAGCATGACAGCCGTGACGTAGTCACACCAACACGTGTACACGATGATTACGTAAAGGCACATAGACAAGGCGATGACGTGGATTGCAAGGAGGTGGATAGAATGAAGCCGTGTACTGAATACGATGATGAGGATGAGGAGGAAGGGGTAGAGGAAGAGGATGACGACAGTCTCCCTGTCGACAGAGGCTGGGCGTGGATTATTCTCGCAGGTATGCAGTTGAGAGCATCATGAATATGTTGTGTTTTTAATTTGAATAATGGAACTGCATATAAACAGATATACGTTGTGATTCTCGCTTATGGTATTTGCTAAATTAGAAAAGGTGAGGTTAGTGAGATAGGGTTTAACATCTCATTAGGATTTTTACACTAATCTAGCCTCATACATTCTCGTGGGTGTGTGGTGTGCGTGTGACTCCGAATCGACCTGTCCTTGTTTATCCCCTTAATGGCGAGCACAGTCAGGGTAACAACAAGTACGTCTTTTGGTATAACGCTTGGTGTATCTTCTCCGAGCAGATGTTCTGTCCATCATACCACAGAGGCGGTTAAAGTATTTAAAGGAGGCAGTTTACAATTACAGAGTGGAATCATTTATTAACTAACCACTTGAAACGTTAGGAGGGTAAACGTAAGAATAAGTGAGATCGGCCACGGTGAGCAGTAATTCAGTACTATTTAGGTGTCTGTCTAACTAAGGAAGAAAGGTAATTGTGACGCAGTCTACCACTTTTGGGAACGAATACGAGTTTCGAATTCAATTCAACAATCATCGGATCATGGCATGGTTAAGGGATTTTAAACAACGGTGCTTTGTACAGCTGCGTCACACATGCTCCACACAGCTTAGCAACAATTCCTTGTGTCCCCTTCCGTGAAATCTTGAAATTTGCTGAAACCGGAGTGAAACCCTAATATTTTCTGTAAGTATGTAGTACGTTGTGAAAGGTTCGTTCTGTACTTTTGCGGGGGTACAGGTGGCCCAGTCGTCAAAAGCGTCAACATCTATGATCCTTGATGGTTCGTGGTTTGTCAGCACTATACCCGTACTCGTAGACGTCACCAGATACACGTCTTAAACCTCCATCAGGGAGCACGGGTGGCTAGTCGTCTAAGGTGCCCATTTGACAGTGCAGAGTTGCATCCCTTGAGCACGCCAGAAACCTATGATTGTCGGTTCGAATCCCGGCTCACCCCGATTACGTTTCTTTGTTTATCAGCACCATACCATTATCATGGATTTCACCAAAGTAGTAAACATCTTACTCCAGCATCACTTCAGGCTTTCTACCAAGTTCAGCTGACATGGCCAGGTACAATTGCAATACCGAGAAATACGACGTTAAACCCCCTCACTCATATTTCAGGTGAAGATTTTGTATTTGCACCTTAGACGGAATTGATTTTTCTCATCCATCTGAATACATCATAGCGATGATGATCATTTGACATATGCCTACAATTTTTTTTCAAGGAAGTTTCCTGAACCTCGGATTAATGATTGGTTACAGCCGTGGACTTGCCATGCTGTTTGTTGAATACCTGAAAGTATTCGGGGCATCGACAGCAAAAACAACTCTTTTGATGGGAGTCAATTCTGGGTTTTACAGCTTTGGTGGTATGTATATCTATGGCAATATTCACATACCCCCAAATTACTTAATCCAGTAATACATATGTATGCTCCTTTTGATGAATTATTGGCGTGCTGCGTAAATGATCGAAAGTTTAGAAATAAACACGCTTTCCAATTTGTACATATGAGAAAACCTAAAAGGGAATATTGTGAGCACGAATCAAATACTAGATGACGTGCCACTGTACCTGGACTAGTCTCAATGCGGTCAACCACCACTTCGTCTGGCCAGCACCATTTTCTTACAAACCAACGGCGATATTGTTGACTATGACTATCAAAGAATCGTCATATAAATTGTTCTGTTACTTTTCAAATTGATTATCTAAACTGTATCAAAAATACTCACGCATGTCATCATTGAATGATAATGAGTGAGTGAGTGAGTGAGTGAATATGGTTTTACGCCGCCTTTAGAAATATTCCAGCAATATCACGGCGGGGGACACCAGAAATGGGCTTCACACATTATACCCATGTCGGGAATCGAACCCGGGTCTTCGGCGTGACGAGCGAACACTTTAACCACTAGGCTACCGGACCGCCCCGAATGATAATAATATCGTTAATATTCAAATTTTGAAACCGAGTCCTACTTTTATGTACATGACGAATATATCACAACCATTTCCATTTTCAGCTCTCATTTCTATGCATGTCATCGTTAGTTTAATCGGAGTCCGAAAGACGTTGTTTTTGGGAGCGACAATAACTTGCATTGGAATGGTGACAGCAATCTTCGCAACAAGTATCGACTTTCTTATTGGGACACATAGCATCTTGCTCGGTAGGTATAACCAATACAACTGGAAGTAATATAGACAACGCTATATAAGTACCTTATGTACCGCATGATTCAAAGGGGAATCCAATAACAACTGGCGACCAACAAGCTAGTAAATGGATCGGGTGATCAGGTATAATCACGAGGGGTACACAAAGTACGTGATTTAGATTACCAGTTGTCGGATCATTTTTTGTTGAAGCCTCGCTGGCTGATGGGGTGAGGTCGCTGACTTTGTGTGCTGGCGATTAGGTGCCTCACCCTGGAAGTGTAGGTTCGAATCCCGTACGAGAATGTGTACTTTACTAAGAAAGTGTTATTCCAAATATAACATTTGTTACATTTGCCCACTTTCTGAATGGCTTTGTGTGTATATAACCACGAGGACGTGGCTGATTGTGTTGCCGTCGTTGACGTTGTCCATGATATCAATCACTGATCTCTCCGATCCAGAATCGGCGATCAGCGTTTTGTCGCATAGAATTTATTGACAGTCAATCAACAAACCAAGCAGGAAATAAAACAATATGTTGCTACTGTACGTTCACGATATTTATTTCACAAGATAAGTTTCGGATTACCACATATTTTTCATATCGAAATCAAATGCCACCCTTCTGAGCTGTATCTTATCTTGCCAAAAGTATACATGTATAAATGTTGGAATTATTTTTCACCGCCATATACTACCATAGAAACTAATTTGTAATTTTCAAAACTTAGACTTGGTGAAAGGTTGACATTTTTCATATTCATATCTTCATGTCACTGTGGCGCAAAACGTATGTCAATTCAACTGTAAATATTTATTTCAGGTATCGGGCATTCCATGATTTACGGACCATCAATTGTTAATATTGGCCACTATTTCAAGAAACGACGTGGTTTTGCATCAGCGGCAGTTATGTCATCAGTCAGCTTGGGTGGTAGTGTATTTCCACCGTTAGTTAAGTACCTCCTGGATGAGTTTGGCCTCCGAGGCACAATGATCATTCTAACCGGTCTGACCTTGAACATGTTCGTCGGTGCAGCCGTCCAAAGACCCTTGGACTCATTCAGGAAAAGGAAACCAGTACGGAAATCTGAAGATGAAAAGGATTTGAATCAACTTCCAAAGGAACTCCCCAAATCATTAATTATCAATGAGTTAAAGACAAATGGAATGCGTCGTGGCATCAGTTCTGATCCTGAAACGTGTCCGCTTCATTCTTCAGAAAAAGGTATCAAGGATCAGAATTCTTCGTTTGATTCCCCATTCCTTGTGAGAAGATTAAGAACAGAATCTGATTCCATTGCATTGTCTAAATCAAACCGTAACATCCTCCTCTACACTAGCCAGTCGGACTTCGGGTCCCTTGCAATGGTGAACTCAAGCGTTCAAGACATAAAGGTTGTTGAAGGTGTCAAGCCAAGTAAACATTGCTTTTACATCAAAAAGGCAGTATCATCCCTTGACTTCTCTCTCTTCAAGAAGCCGATGTTTCGGCTTATTTCCCTTGTGGCATTCTTCAGTGTTCTGATTGGCGTCGTCCCAGTCTATATACCAGCACTGGCAAATGAGAAGGGCTTGGATCAGAGGGATGCAGCTCTGTTCTTAACAATTGCTGGTGCAGTGGATTTCGTTTGCAGACTCCTGGTTGGGTTTGTGATAGATTTGGGGCATATTAATGCCAACACAATTATGGCTATAGGGTTAGCCGTTGCCGGAACTCTAACGCATTTCACTCCATTCTACAACTCATATGCTTTAATGATGATGTTTACGGTGACGATGACTATGTTTTCCTGTACCTATTTTGCGTTGATTAACGTGGCAATCATTGATTTCATGGGAATGGATTACCTTGGAAAGACCTTGGGATTTGTGTCCTTGTTTCACGGAATGTCAATAGCTATATGTCACCCAATTATAGGTAAGACGGCCATAATTATACGGAAACATTACCGAACGATTTTGTTATGTTATACACTTAAACGACCGCCTCTGTGGTCTAGTGAATAGAGCATCTGCTCGTGGGTTCGATACCCTGCCGCTTCATACTAAAAGACGTTGAACGATGGTACTTGTTGCTACAGACTGGTCTGGTCGGCTCCGAGTCAGTATACTGTGTCTGAGTGGGTTATTCATGTTAAACTGCGGCATGGGCTAGCACTATAAAATCGGCATTAGTTCGGACTAGTACAAGTACACTTTCACCCCCCCCCCCTCCCAACCACCACCCATACACGACGCTATATGCATGCAATAATCTTGAACGCGACGTTATAAACCTCACCTCACCCCATCATGTACTTTAACTTTTACGTGTCATGCATTGCATTAACCCGTGTCCATATATCAATGTCTATGCATTTGCAATGCTATCCCATAAACTACAGAGACGTCGTCAGGCATTGGAGTTTTCAGGGGATAATCACAGTCTGACACAGCGCCACATTTCAAGATCTAGCCTGTCCCTAAATCTGTCCATACACACCTATAACGTATGTATGTATTAAACCTTGTATGTATGTATGTGTGTATGTATGTATGTATGTATGTATGTATGTATGTATGTATGTATGTATGTATGTATGCGTGTGCGTGCGTGTGTGGTATTGAGTAAGTAAGTGAGTATGGTTTCTACATTGACTCTACATATAAATACATAGGATATTAGGATACGTATTTCATCAACAAACAATCACTTAATCATTCTAAAAAATATATAAAATGTATTTTGTGTATCAGATTAGAGACGATATCCTATTTTTTTAAAATCATCTGTGCACGTCACTCTGGATATACGTGGAAGTACATTACCACCATTTGATTGAAGTGCATTCACATGTAGTAAAATGATATATTCAGTATTATTTATTCATGTCGATTAAGAGTCGATTAGGTAACAGTTTGTCGTTTGTTTACAGGAGGTATTCGTGACGCCACAGGGTCATACACCTGGGGCTTGAGTTTCATCGGAGCGGGTGCCTACGTCGGTGCCGCGTTGCTATTCAGTACCCCTCTAGTCACGAAATGTGTTCTGAAAAAATCTAAAGAAGACAGGCTCATTGGTTTAAAGTAACATGGACCTACATGTAGCTCCCCTGTGCTGTGTTCTTTCTTGCGGCGTCATGGAAATTTGAAGAAGTCCAGGAATAACATGACCTAACAGAAAAGGAACAGGCACCAGATGATTCCCTCTTAAGGAATCTTGTCCATCCTCTAAGAAATATGACATAACTGAAACGTGACAGCGATCAGGTAATTTTTACCACATGTAAGGTGAGGCTCAGAATAACTCCGAAGAACAATATCAGATAAGGTATGAGGACTAGACGATTGACACTTCCCTGAAGATAACTGTGTCGAAGTGATATTTCTAACTTGTATCCCGGCTCAGAATAGGACACCGCTACTTAACGCAACCTTCACAAGCGGACTAAAATGGGGATCAGGTTGTCTGTGACATGACTATGGCATGGCTGATTGCGTGTCATCGTACAGCAATGGGTTGGCTTTTTTCTCATGCTGTCGTTCACTGGTGTAAAAGATCCAGACCGTGAAAGCTGTAATGTTGCCGACTGCGGCAATATCAGATTTAAAAAATATTTTTTTGTAAAACAACATTTTTGTAAGCATTAACCTATATTTGTTTTACAAAGCGGAAAATAGGTTGTGCGGCGATGCTTATGGCTATGTGAATATAACATCATGTTTGGATAATCATTGAGATCTAACGTGTGAATCTCGATTATCGGGGCAAGTATGATTTGTTTGTTCCACACTTAGCAATATTCCACCTATATGCCTGCGTATATTATGACCTGCACACTATCGAATCTGGATGATAATCCAGTGACCAATGTTGTGAACAACGATCTACACTGTCGGTTTACGACGATTCGAAATCCACCAAGTCATCGAGCTTCACCACCCGATTCATTTGGACACCCCTTGAGAACAACATAGATGGTTCGGGTCCAACTGTATCCCGGATGGGTGAGGGTTGGGGTGGGGTTGGGCTACTATAAATATCCCGGACACTGGGTACTGAAGGTGTCCGTTGCTGTCACCAGTGTCAGTAGTGCAGATCGATAATAGGTGTTCTCAGAGGTCGATTTCGGTCAAGTTCACCTTCATCAATAAAATCTCAATAACCCTGATCCTATTGTTTGTGTGTTTTCTGTCGCAACGTTCGCATCCAAACAATAACGTTTCTCTTCAGACAAACGTTTGTTTTGTAACCCGCCATGACGTTCAGTTATGACGTTTGTGATTTAAATATAGTATCATAACTCCAGTTAAATCACGACGTGTGAGCTTATTGAGGGAGGAAATCCCGAAATGATGTAGACGATCAACACTTAGGCGAAACCCACCAGCAGGTGGATCGTGCAGACAAATCTAGAAATAAATAACCGGGGCGAACTGGGATTCGAATTCGGATTCGGTGGTTAGATATTTACTACTTTCGTGAAACGGGAATGGTGCTGATAAACCAAGAAACGAAATCAGTGCGAACCGGATTTCGAACTCACGATCATATATTTCTGGCGTGCCCTACATTGAAAGCAAAGTACGTTTACTCGACTAACCATGAAAACACACCAAACTATTTCGTGATTGCGACGATAACGGGTGATATGACACAGTGTCTACTGTCCAGAACTTTCAGACGATCCCGTAGAACCCCGGTCAGCACTGACAGGAATCCATAATGGACAGGAACCCATATTGGGATAGGTTTCGTGAACGTGACTATCACGTGAGACAGCACAAACTAACTGCATTCGTGAACCTTATCCAATATGTTCCAATTGTTTCTGCTTGCTTTTGTCATCATGTCAAAGCGAATGCATAATTTCCGCTGTGGAGCGAATGACCTGTCTTTATAAACAGCCGTCGTTTTATTCCAACTACATTTAAAGGGGGTCTGGCGTTACACGGTTTTCCATGAATTCATACAATACCTGTGTCCTCCACTCCTCTGCATGTAGTTCTTAGTAGTTAGCGGAGACTTAGTCTTTGGGGGGAATGGAGGACAACATGGTCTCACTTTTCCAGTACATTTGTCAAACATTAATTGATAAATAAACAAAAAATAAATAGTGAACGGAATACGTGGTCTGACATCACAAACACAACGTTATCCGAGCTTCCAGACAACCATAATCTTAACATTCAGGAGAAACTCAAAACTCAATCTCCAAGAATTACTGTCGAGCAGCACATCCTGCTCGAGGGCGTCTATACTCAAGCAATCAAAATATACCAGTGGCAGACTACTTGAAGATTTACATGAAGTTAGACATGTTATACAAGTTTACGCGTAGAAATATAAATGGTGACGATACGCATTTAATGGGCGGAGGTTAAGGAGTTGATGGATTAAGCACTTAATTATATTAGCTTTGTATTGATAGCTACGGCATACGCATAAAAACGCATTGCCAAATATGGTTTTATTGCCGTAGAATCAAACGGATGATACACAGAAATACGTCATATGAACGTGAGGCCACACGCATTACATGGTTTATATAACAGTATTTCTAATGTCGATCTGGAGACAATAGCTGAAAGAAACGTTCTGTGGTCCAAGGGAGGTAACTCCAAGTTACTTTTAATCATCTGATATCGTGTATAGGTTTGTTTACAGACGCAATGTTACATATGAATAGTTGTAATTCACAGTAATAAATATTGAATTTGTATATTTGTATTAATTCAAGTCTGGGCGGGTGAGGTCAACATAAACAGAATTACGTCTGAATTTTTCTGAAGCCCAAACCAAAGAACATTGCTCAAACATTGCCACAAAGAATCACTTAAAAATGTGAGATCGTCAATAAACCGATACATTTGCGAGACATTGTCAGATACATTGATATTTTTGGTGACAAACAGTTTAGACCATCCAATGACCACCATGGGAAACTAAAATTCATTGCTGAAAATAGGCTGTTGCAACCAACGGAACATACACTCTTCAAAAAAAGAAACGCGCAGGTAGTATGGCGTTCATTGAACCTGACTACACAAACCATCTGGTATATAAATTGGATATATGTTATTGGAAAATGTTGATGGCCTGATATTCGACAAACGGTGCGTCAAAACGCAGCCATTGTCGATATCCAATGTCTTAAACGGCGTTGTTTTCACATTTGATCAAAAGTCGTCATGGAGGAAAACAGGACCAAGAGTTGCCATCCCTGCACAGGATCGCTTTATTCGATTGTTCAACTTACGTCATCGCAATGTCACAGCTGCGGAGACTGCAGGACGCATCCCTGGTTTGAGGAGGATATCGGACCAGACTGTCAGGAACCATATTCGCGAGGCTGGAATCCGACCCAGAAGACCAGTTATCGTCCCTGCAACAGATCCGTCGACAGCAACGCTTGCGTTGGTACCATACCTTACATCCTTGGAATTTGAGAAACTGGAGACGAGTGTGGTTTAGCGATGAATCACGATTTCTTCTTCACCGGCGAGATGGAAGACAACGTGTTATCATCGTCGAAATGAGCGTCTTGCCCCACATTGTGTACGTGATTTCGACAATGTCGGTGGCGGTAGTGTCATGGTGTGGGGGCGGGGGGCCACATTCTACACCACGAGATCTGACTTGGTTGTGGTTCAGGTAGATTTGACAGCAAATCGCTACATGAATCAAATTCTTCAACCTCACATTCACCAATCATTGACCACTAAAGGGAACTGTCAACAGGACAACGCCCCACCGCACACAGCTCGTGTCACGGTAGAGTCCTACCATAATGCCAACATCAACGTTTTGCCCTGACCATCGAGATCTCAAGATCTCAACCGAATCGAACACCTCTTGGATGAACTCTATGTACGTGAACGTCAGAAGACGCCGCAGACACCCCCACAACTGGCCAACGCGTTACAAGCAGAACTGACAAAATTCGTAAACTTATCCATCCACAGTGCCAAGGAGATGCAGGGCCGTAATTGCTGCCCGGGGCGGTCAAACGAGACACTGAGTTCAGCGCAACCTTGTGGCCTTATGGGACATGACAATGAACAGTTTTCAATGCCTTTGTACAACGACAACATGTGACTATAGAGCTCCAAAAATTCATATTTATATCTATGATATTAAATGAAAAATATCGACTTTATTAGGTACAATATATTTACTAAAAGTCTACCCGTGCGTTTCTTTTTTTGAAGAGTGTAAAGATATAATCCCACCGGCATAATTACAACACATACCTTCATTCAACCAAATATCCAGTTATCCTCCGGTACCATGCATATCACTATGGGCATAACATTTCACAAACAACACTTAACAAGAATTCACTCCTCTTCAGAATCGACGAGACTTGTGACGAGTGTGCACTCTGACTCTGAAACAGAAATATTGTCCATGTGATTCTTCAAAGTGATGAAGCAGCATCAGATCAGCTGATGTACACTACCGGCAATGTCATTGCTTGCCCGTCGAGCCCCTGCGCCTTTTTTTTGTCAATAAAACATAATCCATCTCCCGAATCACTGTTTACCCACTGTCAAAAGAGGCATTTGCAAAGCCAGATCTTGAAAACACTTGATACTCTGACAAACAATGAAAGCTGTACACTGAACACCGAGCCACAAGCATTCAAACAATGAGTAATGCTGATTTACACAAATCACTGACTATGTCCCATGTAGATCTACACAAATCACTTGCCATGTCCAATTAAGATCTCCATAATTAACTGACAATGGCCCATTTAGATCTACACAAATCACTGACTATGTCCCATTTAGATATACACAAATCACTGACTTTGTCCCATGTAGACCTACACATATCACTTGCCATGTCCAGTTAAGATCTCCACAATTAACTGACAATGGCCCATTTATATCCACATAAATCACTAACTATATATGTTCCGTTTCCACACAAATCATACATTCTAATACTAACAACCTGTCACATGACATGTCATTCGGTGGTACATTCAAGCGACTTGTCACACATACAGACTAAATAGGTCGACTACGGGGACTACGACTGTCGTAAGCGGCGACTAAGTTGATCGGGTGGTCAGGCTCGCTGACATCCTCGCCAATTTCGTGGATCGATGCTACATTCTCTGGTCCAGACTCTCTTATTTACAGACCGCCGTCATACAGCTGGAATGATGCTGTCTGCGGCGTTAAACAACCAACCAATCAACCAACCAACCAACCTAGTGATGAAAGGTTCATCAACAAATGAAATTTTGCTTGCCTGTGTTCAGTTGCAAGGGATTCACATCATGACATTATCCCGTGAGCGGGCACCTCATCCTAAGTTTGTTCGTATTATAAAATATGTATGTTAATAACTAATTACTTGCTTTTAATGTGGTGTGATGCTTTATCAATACAGATTATTGAAGGCACTGACCAGGAAGTTAAAATTCCGTAAAATACTGGCTATTATTATGCACAACCACCAGTAGCTAAAGTGATGACGTAAATCCTGCTGGGGTATCCTGCACCGTGCTGAGGCACTGTAAGTCCCCGTGATCCCTAGCAAGGTGGCCTAGTCGCTATATGGCTGAAACAATGACATGAACGTTCATATGTATTAGCCTGATAAGCATTACCAACAGTCTCCTGGTCAGAAACGCTCCAGGTTCGTAATCCCTCCTGAGACGTTACGTCGTTTCAAAGCAGACGCAGCTGATTTTGTTGAGGGATTTATTACCATGGATGGGTCTTGGATTCTCCACTATCGGTTGGTTGGTTGGTTGGTTTGTTGTTTAACGCCGCACTCAGCAATATTCCAGCTATATGACGGCGGTCTGTAAATAATCGAGTCTGGTCCAGACAATCCAGTGATTAATATCATGAGCATCGATCTACGCAATTGGGATCGATGACATGCATCAACCAAGTCAGCGAGCCTGACCACCCGATCCCGTTAGTCACCTTTAACGACAAGCATAGTCACCTTTTACGGCAAGTATGGGTTGCTGACGACCTATTCTACCTCGGAATCTTCACGGGTCCAACTATCGGACAGAGACTCAACAACAGTCAAAGCAGTAGAAAGTCAAACGTATCCTCCTCCTCCGAAGGAAAATCCTATTCCATATGTATACATTTTACACTTATTCCGTATAATATTTCAACAAGCAAACAAATCAATTTATTCATTTGTTGGTTTGACGTGATTTTCTTGTCGGATTGAATCCTCTATGATTCTCGGTTCATACAAGCGATACCAAATGACATCAAATATGTCTTCAGAACGAACTGAATCAGACAGGTTGAATAATATCATACTTTTTATAATACTTTCGGACATCCTAAATATTATGCTCTGCATGCAACATGCAACAAAAGAACTGATTAGTTATGTATACGTGTACATAGTACATTTATACCAGTCCTTCCGTGAGAAAACAGTAAACTGTGATGTTCTTGTGTATTATTTATATCCTTGAATGACAAATAACTGAGCTCATGTGAGTGAGTGGGTGGGTGAGTGAGTGGGTGAGTGGGTGAGTGAGTGGGTGAGTGAGTGAGTGAGTGAGTGAGTGAGTGAGTGAGTGTTCATTTTCAATGCCTTCATTATTATACTTACTAAAGGTGGGTGAGTGATTAAGCAAGTGACTTAAAGAGTGCGTAGGTAAGTGGGTGAGTGAGTGCGTGCGTGCGTGCGTGCGTGCGTGCGTGCGTGCGTGCGTATGTTATGGTTCTCGCAGCTATTAGCAAAAAAAACTGTTCATTTCAATGCCTGAAACAACACTGTTCATTTGAAGAAGCAGAAGAATATTAAACTTAGTAAAGGGGAGTGCGTGTGCAAGTGAGTGAGAGAGTGATGGTTGTCGCCGCTGTTAGCTATATTCCGGCAACATGACTGCGGTGGAATTTGAAAGGCTCCACAAGTTGCATCTATATGGCGGAATCGAGCCCGGTCAGTTATGAACGACTGTGCTTACCACTAGGCTACGCCACCGACCTACACGTGGATATAAGTTAGACGTCGTGCTTTGTAAAAGCCAGCTCCCATTGATTGAGAAAAATTGCTGAGTCAGTGGGAACACTCTTTCCTGACACAACGTGTAATGTTTGCTCAATAACTGGGACTAAAAGATATAGGGTTGAATTTAGATATCTAGGTCGCTAACTGGGCCGTTGTCAACATGCAAGCGTTGTGGACAATACGTGTTGTAGACCGTAAAATGTGTTTATTGGCAAACATATATTCATTTGATTATCTGTGCGCAAGTACAGTGGTCAAGTAGGTTGTAATTGTGTTATGTGGAAAGGGTGTTTTTCTATTCAAAATGACCGAAACGTGACGTTTCACTTTTACATATGTGAACATGTATTTGAGTATGTGTTCATGGAGGTACACTTGATCTCATGTTTCAACAGATAGCGCGCTCTACCAACCACCTGGATACAAGCCACGCGGACTGCTATTGTTGATCATACATTTGCATATTAATACGCTCAAAGTTACACGTCAAAATAATACCGGATTTAATTTCTGATGAAACACAACCAAATGGCTTCGTCATGTAGGTCCTGATAAGGCCTCGAAATACAACTGTGGGCAACAGTTGGAGGGTGTATTCATAAGGGAACTTGTACCTTGGTCTCCTGCGTAGTGGGTGAGTTTTAATGTTATTGACCAGTTTTACACTCTCCTCTTGTCTGTAAATCACTTTATTCCTGACGGACATATTACATGAAACGAACGTTGGGGATTTGTTGGTTTTGTGTTGCATTCAGCAATATTTTAGCTGTAGGTCGGCGGTGTGTAAATAATCGGGTCTGGTCCAGACAATCCAAAGACTGAGATCATGACCATCACCTGCTTGCTCGGGGGGTGGGGTGGGGTGGGGTGGGGTGGGGGTGGGGGGTTTGGGGTTAATGTCTCGGTCAAAACATTTTGAGTTCATTCGTCGAAACGTCGACTTTTATCGCCTGCATTAGCTCAGGTCAACATGTTTGTCCTCGGTCGGCGTGCCCTGAATGCATACCGTATCTTCGTTGTGAGGTTTGTGAACGGGGAAGGAGATTGTAGAACCATCGTGTAGTAGCTGAGAGCAGTTGTGGAGACATTTATGCCAGCCAGTAACATGTTTTTTTATCGTCGTAGTAAGACATTGCCTGACATAATTAATTCATACTATTATAGTTTCATTGTAGGTGTCACTTAATACAGTGAGATTTATTATTCTTTCCAATTGCAAGCCAAACTCTTGTGTTACCTGACATCGTATTTTTAATGTAACAATTGATATGATTAGAATAGTCATAAGTTTAGTATAATAAAGTGATCCTTGGCTGGTAACCTACTTCGGTAACTATTTAATTGTTGTCTATATTCACTGCAAATCTTCTTTCTAGACACTATCACCAGCGATTAAAATGTCGCTGGATGGAAGAGGACAGATGGAATCAGTTCATGAGGACGACGAAAGTAATTTCAAAACAAAGTCAGGAGAAGACTCATCGGATGGAGATTATAAACACATTCCACTGTCTTCAGCGACAAAAGACGATGATTCAGGAGATGTTGAGGATAGGCTGTTGGGGGATGGAGGTGATGGAGGTGATGATGGAGCAGTGGAAGGTAGTACACAACCTGAAGAAGATGACGGTCTTCCTATCGACCACGGTTGGGCGTGGGTGGTATTAGCAGGTGACCTTAAGTACTCACATCTTCGTATTGAAGGATGGTAAAATGATAAGTCTGAATTTAACGAGAATGGTGACATGTCTCCATGATATGATAATGATAGGTAAGAGAATTGACGTAATGCTTAATTTCGTTATGCAGCAGAATCGGTAAAGCATTTATTTGTTTGAAGAAATATTTTGTTTCACTCATGTTGTCCTACTTTTTCAGGTAGTGTCCTGAATGTGTTTATGATGGTGGGATATGGCAGAGCCATCGCCATATTCTTTGTGGCGTATCTGAAGGAATTCGAGGCATCTGCTGCAACAACAACTCTATTCATGGGAGTTATGGCAGGAACGTTCAGCTTATCGTGTATGTATTTCATTCACTTAGAGACCGATCGTTTCATGTTACCAAAAGGAAATTGTATTAACTGGACATGATGATTGTACTGAAGAAACAGTATTGTGAAAATATGTTCAACTCTCACTTTAAGAGAAAAGAATGGAATGTTTTGAAGCGGTGATCTAAAAGATATTCTGTCTCTCATAAAAACTCCCAGTTGCCTTCCAACATCCCCTTGACATCAACTGTAGAATTGACTCCTCACAAGGCTTTAAATTACCCTTGATGATACAATATAAGTTCATTCGATGAGTGTAACTTCATTATCAAGGCCTCATTTTCAGTTTCGGTTGTGAGTATGGAAAATCACATTTAAGAAATAATATAGCAAGTTGTTCAATACATGTGTTTTGATTCCATGTGGTGTGTTACATCCGTAAATTGAATATTTCAAAACAGTTTTATAATTAGATCATATACAATAATTGCTAATTTCGTAATCAAAGTATTAAAAACTGACATGCATTTTTTTTTATGCGTACATTTGATCAAAACACTGAATCCTATTTGGCTACCTGGCCAAATTGTGTTTTTACAGCACTCTTTTCCATGAACGTGATTCTACAACTGATTGGAGAGAGGAAAACTGTAATCATCGGTGGGACAATAGCAGTTATAGGAATGCTGACAGCCGTGTTCGCTACCAGTATTACATACCTCATCTGCACACACAGCATTCTCATTGGTGGGTACATTAATGAAATTAAATATTTTTTATAAGAATACCGGCTAGAAATTGCAAACATCTGAGGAAAACGGATGGAGAGTTGGTCAATTGTTTTGGATTAGTAGTGGTAAAATATAGCCAGTATATGTTTTTACTACAAGACATAATTTGTTGAGAGAGCAGTTTTGTTTGCGTTAATGACACAGGGTTCGTGGTTTAGTTCCTGATAGTTTGGTCAATACAATAAACTAAGTATTCAAGTTTTATGGATTTCATTTTAGGTATAGGTCATTCCATGATTCACGGCCCCGCACTGGTACTGATCGGAAAGTACTTCAAGAAGAGAAGAGCCATTGCAACAGCAGTTGCCATGTCTGGCATCAGTTTGGGTGGCAGTGTCTTCCCACCTCTAGCCAACTTCCTACTGAATGAATATGGTGTCAGAGGAAGTATGTTGATCCTAACAGGACTGACAATGAACGTGTGGGTCGGGGCAGCCCTGTTTAGACCACTAAGTTATTTTCAAAAGAAGGCAGCAAAGAACAGATCAGTCAGGAATAAAGAACATGGACATGGAGATGATGATGTTGTTAAAGACTCTTCTGTAAAGATGGCCGTGGATGACCCTGGTGGAAACAATGCAGGACTCTGTGACAGCCAAATGGACACAGACAAAGAAAAGGTTGTTAAGAAAAGAAACAGACCTGATTCGGCTATCAGCTTTGGATCACAAGTAGATGATCTTTCAGAATGTCAACTTAGAATGTATAAAAGCAACCCTGATTTGACATCAATGTCATTGGTGGATATACGAGAGGTTCATCCACAATATGCTGACGATGAACAAGAAGCCAGGCTACACAAAAGTGCGTGCATGCATGCTAAACAAGCTTTCGCAGCATTTGACTTTTCCTTGTTCAAACAACCAATGTTTCAGCTGATTGCCGCATTTTCTCATTTTGGTATGGTGTTTACTTTAGCAGGAGCATACCTTCCTGTACTAGCAAATGAAAAAGGCATTCCACCAACAGAGGCAGCCTTTTTGTTGACTATTGCAGGTGTGCTTGATTTCTGCGGTAGACTGGCAGTCGGGTTCGTCGCTGATCTCAAATACATCAAAATCAATCATTTGATGGTTATAGGAATAGTAATATCTGGAACAGTGGCTCAATTCGCCTCTTTTTACAACACGTACCCACTTTTAATCGTATTCTCCGTACTTGCCGGGCTCTTTGGCAGTTTTTATAATTGCCTGATTCCTATTGCCATTGTTGAGTTTATGGGACTGAAACACATGGCCAAAGTTCTTGGATTTATAGCTGTGTTTCATGGACTTGCCATGTGTCTAACACATCCAATCATGGGTAAGTCTTCCAGGCACTTTGCATCTAATGTACAAATGATCATGCACATTTCCGCATTCATATATCAGGTGTCATTTATATTGTAGATAATGCAATACTGTATGAATAAGTCTTTCATTAATACATTCAGTGTTTAATTGTTTCAAAAATAATCATAATGCGTTTATAACGAACAGGAAACTTTGAGTGTCCAAACATTTTAAATTAAAGAATTCTTGGTTTATCGAAATATTGTGATGTTGGTTTAGAGGTTAATGCTAACCATTTGATAATTTATAGTTAGTGAGTATAGTAATGCGTGTTTTAGCAATAGTCCAGCACTATCACTATAGGGATCATCAGAACTGAGCTTCACACATTGTATTCATGTTGGGAACGAACACCGTTAACACTTTAACGACTAGCCTACCGCACCATGCTAATAAGTTATAAGTCAGATTGAACATGTGGTTGCTGTACAGTATGTATTGATAAGTTTTGCTTCCTGTTACCATAAAGTAATCGATTTTAAAAGCAACTGCTTGGTTTCGCTTCCTCACAGGTACTGCAACGTAAATTGTAATAACAAAAAGCAAATCATAAGATATATAGTTATTTAATTTGAACTATTTCACTTTTTGACTAAAATTCTAAGAATAATGTTTGAAAACATTTATTTTTACTTATGCTAAAATATTTCTTGCAGGGGCAATCCGTGACTTGACTGGCTCGTACAACTTGTGCTTTAACTATATTGGAATATGCAATTATATCTGTGCCATATTGCTTCTGTGCATACCTCTAGTCACAAAGAAGACACCAACAACACCAGAAGCAAAGGAATTGGAAGAAGGCCAACCACTGAAAAATGACTGAGATTGAATATTTAAAGAGTGGTTAGTGTGTGTCCATTCATTGAAATACTAGTACACATTCGTGTATAGAGTTGTGCAGCCACTGGTGTGTTGTGTTTGTGTACCGCAACATATTGGAACAATGTCGTAAACATTGTGTATAAAATAGACGTCTAGTTGTGTTGTTTCGTGTGGACCATTGGAAACATCAAAAGAGTTTATTTTCTGAAGACCGAAAAGTAAAGCGATGGTGATCCTCCCACGTTATGTTTAATTCTACCTGCGAATAGATAAGAAATTGATTATAGATATCATGTATTAGAAATGTAAATGTATTTTGCGAGCCTTATGATATTTACGATACGTAAATATACGAGGGTAATAATATCCTTATCATGTAAGGTCATTATAACATAATAGATGTTTAAGACATTATTTCACTGACTGAAGTAATGTTAGAAACCGCGAATATGATATTTGAGTGAACCGCCCATTTATCATATTGTGCCTTAATGATTAGCAGCCCTGTTTGTCAACAGAAACACCAATATACAGGAAAGCCTGCTTTGAACAATAGTTAGGTTATCAGCTTAATATGGAAGAGAAGTGACCTTTGTAGACGCCTACCAATCAGGGGAAACCTACGAAGGGCTCATATATGGTGGTGACAACCATGTATCGCATGGGAGAAGTTTGGATTTGAAAACACGATCAGCGGATACTGGCACTGCTAAGGGCCGCTACTCTACATTGCGAATTATACTCCACTGGTCTGCCCGCTTCCTCTCTGAAAGCAGACACGTTGTGGACAAAGCAATAAAACTTGCTTCATTCACACGATCGAATATCAGGGTAGATAACAGGTCTAGTGATGTAGGTCAGTTGTACGACGCGGCACAGAATTCCCTCTACGTCTATTGCCTGTACGGGTATGTACAATGTCAAGGAGATTAGCAGGTCGAGGGCAGCAGGGTGACCTTGTCAGTACATACCGGCTATGTCATCCCGTCTTGAAGAGAAAGCAGCTGGAGAGGAATTATTAGTGTACATTCAAGCGACTGATGTTATAATCGTAAATGATTTAATGTATTTTATATTAAAAAAATCATTTTTTAACATTTTGTGACACTGAGTTTGCGAGGTTAACTCAAAGAGAAAATTTATGAAGTTCACTATTTCTTAGAAACTGAAAAACCTGTTGTGTGACTGTACAATCGGGGCCGTTCGTCTTGGGCTGCTTGTGTCATGCAAATATAACGCTCACGATTCGATTTATATTCTATGGTTTTGTCACGTGAGTTGGCGGTTATTGATATGTGCAGACATAAGTAGCTATCATAGGTTCGTGTTAATGTATGGGTGAGCTAAAGTGAAAATGTGTTATTGTTAAGCGATTCGAACATTTAAGAACTCTTTATGCATGTCTACCACAGTATAAATAGTATAGGACATGGCTGTATATCACGTTATGATGATACTCCTTTTTAACATATATGTAAAGAAGAAATGAAAAAGGTTTTATTGAATGAATCGCTGTAGATATTACGAGATCGAATCGATAACCCACTAACGAACTCGAACACGATATGAAATGTATTATTACTTCTGAAAAGCTAATGACAATATTTTCATTTTTTGTTTGTTTCATCTTCTTCTATATATACCTGTTCACACATAACAACACGTTTAGTTTTCTAAAGGTATTTAAACGTGCCGGAAATCTATTATCGTGGGTTCGAGTCCCAAATTCGTCATGATTATGTTCGAGGTGTGTCTGCACCATGCCCGTGCTCGTGGTGGTCAACGTCTATAATCTGCATCACTTCGAGCTTCCCGTTAAATTAAGCTGACACGCTGTCATATAAAAGTACAAAGCATTGTTAAACCGAACTCACTCAGGTTTCTGCTTTGATGGTGTAGGAAACGGTGATGAATGAATGTGTGAATGGTGTTTTACGCCGCAGCCATATTCCAGCTATATCATTGTGTCATTGAAGCAGGCTGAAAGTAGTTCTGGCCTAAAGTATTAATTAACTCAATTGAAGTGTTAACGGTATTTCTTTCCGATAAATAAAGTATTCATCACTAGATACACAATACAAACTGATATGTCATAATCGATGAGACATAAATTTAAGAGTAAGAAGTAGCCGATGCATCATTTACTGAGTTGAGGGAAAGTCATTTGTTCAAAAGATACAGATAGCTTGGGAGATCGGTGAACTAAAACCATTTTGCTATGGTAGCAAACGTGTTTAATTCAATCAATCATTCGGGGTGGCCTTTGGAATGCAAAACATGCGTCATGTGTATTCAGTCTCACTGTTTACCTACTGTACGAAATATTGATTTTAAACAAACATTTCAGTCGCTTATCCCAAGACACATCAAGTTCGCATCACTACAAATCTCGTAGTGTGTTTAATGGCCTATGGTTTATTGTTATGTTGCATTGGTGTGGGGGGTTTAAAAAGTAGAACCGGTTGACACAACACACTTTTATCACACTCTTTGGAGGCAACACAAACGAAGCTGATCTAGATATACATCCTTAAAGTATATTTCCGCATTTATTTGTTTTGCGTGTCCCTGCAAAGTGGTTATTAGTGTTTCTTTTTTCTCACCTACGTCCCCACTATGAACAGTAAAGCAGAATGTCCATATTCATTTTTAGCGCTAATGTTTTCATCCACGATGATATCGATTGTTGTATTGCTGAATGGAAAAGGTCTTTATCCACCTTTACACTTTCAAATCTTATTCTTCAATAAAACATTACTCTTTGATATTCAAAGCATCATATTACTTTAGAAGCTAGATCTACAGTGAACTGATACTTTTGTATTGATTGCAATTGATTACTTGAGATATATGCACATAATTGTGAATATTATGTGAAATTTGAACGTTTTAATATCATACAATACATTTTAAATTGAACTGTGGACATGGACCCGGAGAGAGATAAATCAGTATGAAATCATATACTAAATCTAAGCCATGGGTGACCATGTTAGCAGTGCCGAGTTGCGTCCCTTTGGCGACGGGATGCACTGATCGTAGGTTCGAATCCCAATTAGTAATACTGGTCAGCGTAGGTTTTAAGACGGATGGTTGGGGCTATGGCAACTGTATCCCAAATAATATCATGTAATTATCGGTGTAACTTTATGACGGCGACTCTGTGCTTCTGGTTTTTCAAGAAGTTGGACCGCCTCCGTGGACTAGAAGTACAGCGTCTGCCCGAAGAGCGGAAGGTTCGGGGTTCGATCCCTGACCGTGTCATCCCAAAATACGATAAAATATATGGTACTTGTTGTTACCCTGCCGAGCTCTCGGCAGCAAGGGGCTAAAATGGTTTGGCTCGGAGTCAGTATACTGGTTCTGAGTAGGGTATTCATGTTAAACTGCGACATGGAATCTCAGGGTACCAGCACCATAAATCGGCATACGTCCGGCCGAGTATACACACACGCACGCACGCACGCACGCAAGCACGCACGCACGCACGCACGCACGCACGCACGCATGCACGACATTATATAAGTGCAATAATCCTGAACGCGACGTTCAACCCCATTTCACCTCACCTGCAAGATGTTGTGTCGGTCGGGGTTGTATTGTTTATTGGTAATTACAACAAGTAAACCGCACGAGTAGAGAAGTAGCCACGTTGAATTCTATACCTAAATCATTGTGTGGCTTCAGTAAAGTTCTCTTGTAAACGCTTAAGCGTTTTTGTATCATTTCAAAAATAAATTTGCGTTACAGACAAATGTGAAATTACATTTTATTGTCGCACCCTACCGAATCTATTTCCAAGGGTTTTGTATTATTTTTCCGACCACCGAAAACAAATCCTATATAGACATTTATGTGTATTTATTATATTTCTTTGGACGTTACCTACAATAAGAACTTTGAATGCCCTCAATAACAAGAATTTAGTTCATTTTAATGTCATTTGGGATGTAAAAGAGTAAAAACATTGAAACACACAAAACAGGTGAATATTTATACTTTTGGACACAAAACCAGTAAAATATCTTGAAAAGATAAATTTCCCATTACAGTTCAGTTGTTTGCTGCAAGGGTTTGATTTCCTCTTTATTTTCGTTTAAAGTTTTTTCATTTAGATGCCTCGTAACCCGTCTTGTTAGTAGTGGTACACACAACAGAATGATTGCTGATGCATATGCACATGCACCAAGATAGTTGAAGCCTGCAGTATACGAACCAGTGCAATCCGTGAGACTGCCTGTAAGAAGAAAATACAATGCATCATAAAATCGGTGGTTGATGATTATTATAATAACTCGGACTTCTCGAAGTCGATATGTCTTTTGCAAAAATGTAATGCTAATCCTTATTGCCACAATTGTTTAATATCTGTTTCTCTCAAACTACGGATTACTTGATCTATTTTTTCATGCTTATGACTTCGACTTACAAGGCGTCACTGTGAATACACAAAAAAATGACAGTTATCGTTCCTCATTCTATGCGTAAAGCTAATGAGTTTACAGTTGTATATGCATTCAATATTTGTACACCATATCGATCATGTTATACTTACCTACGATAGGGTGCGTTATGGCCATTGAAACACCATGGAAAAGAGATACAAAGCCAAGTGTCTTCGCCATGTACTGCAATCCGAGGAGGTCTACAATTGCGACAGGAATCAGGCAAAAGTAGGAGCTCGCGAACATCCCGTACACTACAGAATATATCAGCAATGTGACATAAGAATTGAAAAAAAATGTGAGATGAGTAATAGTCCCAGTAATTATAAGACCAATCGCCATGATCGTTGTAACTCGCATGATTTTCGTGTCTGCCAAAAACCCATAGAACAACCTGCTAAAGAAATCTATTGCTCCAGATATAAGCAGAAATATTGCAGCGTCACTCTGACTGATGTCTTTGTCTTTCGCCAACGCAGGCAAGTATACCGGCACAAGGCCTATGGTTATTCCAAAGAAAGAATACAAAATGATTAATACAAACACTGGCTTTTTGAACAACGAAAACTCCAATGTTGAAAGCACTTTCTTCATGTAAAATATCGCATTCTTGGAAGTGACAGTATCCTTCTCACTATTTTCATCACCTTTTGGAAAAACTGCATCTTCATCTTCTACACTTAACACTGACACTGAACCTAACTCGGCATTGCTTGCATACACATTGAAGCTTGTTTGACTCGTCCCTGACAGTGGTCTGCTGATTCTTCTTACGAGAGTAGGCGAATCAGGTACACCTGTCTTGAGGAGCGAATACCCTTGAAAGGGAGACCTTCCCATCATTTCCGAGGTAATAGAACTTACACTCAGAAACTTTTCAGGATTTAATTTTCCAAAATGTTTCATATCAGCTCTCAATGGACGCCGAATTAGTTTGGTATCTGCTGCATGTCCGTTTTGTTTTGTGTTTGCTGTTGTCTTCATTTTTCTGTACGACTCCAGTGGGCGGTTCACCATTCCACCCACCCACATGTTCATTGTTATTCCTGTGAGTATTATCATACTGCCCTGTAACCCATACTCGTCTAAAAGGTATCGTATCAAAGGGGGGAACACGCTGCTGCCAAAACTGATGCCGGACATAGCTATTGCTGTAGCAAGTCCTCGTCGTTTGTTGAAGTAGTGCCCAATCAGAACAATAGCTGGTCCATAGATCATGGAGTGTCCCAAACCTGTGTGTGGAAATACATACATCATCAGTGCACATCAAAGTGATAGGGATATGAGCAATGAGAAACACAGTGAGCATCATGAAAAGCCAAAGATAGCAGTATCCCACCCACATGTAGTTGGCGATACCAATGGTAGGATCAACACATTTTACAAATGACCATTGTCACTTAACATACACGCTGAAATCGTTCGGCAAGTGCAGTTTTCGGATAACAGGGTGCTGACTAATAAAAAATCATTGTTATTTAGTGTAATTGTAATTAATCATTTGGCCACCCATTCGATCTTAGAGTACCTTCAGCAAAATGCCATTTATCAATTTCTTAAAGAAAAAACAATAAATTAGAAATATCTTCTATTGTTTGTTGGCTAAACGGTCTGCGTATGAGTTGGGTTTTCCATCTCATTACTGTCAACTGAATGCTGGCGAGAAACTCAAAGTGACTTTGGAAGTAGTATTATGTGCCGGATGGCAAACACAGTGGTGATCAGATGTTAACAGACAGTGATGAAAGTCATTTGTCCCTTGTAATTGTGAAAGGCTTGATAGTTTGAGAAAGATGCGACAGTTTCTGGAAGGTTGGCTGTACCTGGCGGGCCCTCTTCAGGCTGACTTGCGTTTTATGTACTTGCTTAGTGTGGATTGCCGACATTATTCTTGATTCAAGAACGAAAACAGGCCTGTGTCAAGACATTCGACAGTGACACATTTCTAGGCATCGTTAATTGTAGAGCATGCTGCCAATTGCTTCTGCCACCTATTTGACCCATTGCATTGTCTCGTTTGAATGTAAACCTAAAACTGATTATTTCAATACACATTGTAATTTATTGATTCTTAATTCATATTTTGTTGTGTTTTACTGATTTTGCGTTTCACTTTTGTAACCACATAGTAACAGTATATACAAAAGAAAATAATAGGGGTCTTTACACACCAACCAGTGGATCCTAGATCGGCTGAGCAGAGCAATGATGCACAGCAAATTGTGCCAACAAATAAACGTGTATATAAACGGAGATGTGTTAGCAAATATTATACCTGTATGATTTCTCATCTGTTTGGTGTTTTACCATGTTTGGTGGCATCCAATCAACAAAATCAGAGATTCATTAAGGGACCGTTCATATGCTCTTTGTGATTATTTCAACCCTGAATCAAACCAGGATGTGGCAATTATTAAATGAACATCCGTGTATATTTGTGTTGTACATGAGCAGCTTTAGTTCACATCCTACATCCTACATTCAGTGTACATGTGTCCATGGTGATAAGGGAATCGTAAATACAATGAGACCCTTACCGATAAACGCACTGTGTGTACAAATCAGGTACGTAATACTTGTAGGGAAGATGGCCATTACCATGGCAGCGGTTGTTATGGTTGCTCCTAGCATCACAGTCTTCCTGACGCCAAGAAGGTCTACCAGGACGTGCATGGATATGAGTGCTGGAAGAGGAAACCGGTTAAAGAAAATGCCTAAAACAAATACGCGGCTATCCCCTAAGATGCACATACACTCAACATCTCTACAAGACAGCATATACATGGAGATACATGTGTGCATGTAGTTACTCACTTAATAAACATTAAAAAAATGCTTAACATACTCACAAAATTCATCATAGATTATAAGAAGATGGGTTTGTCAAATGTAAGAAGACATCTTACAGATAATAACACAAAATTGTTTCAGTGCAATTCCATTATTCTGAAGCCCTTTGGTCAATTACTGTTGGGACTATAAAAGGTAATTAATATCAGCATAGTAACAGATTTTAGGGCATACTTAATCACAAATGCATAGTAACTCTGCAGATTTTAGGGCATACTTAATCACAAATGCATGACCAAAATAGAATTTGGATAACGGAAATAGCGTAAAACAGACAAAACAAACATCAAAACGCGACATCGTCGTCAAAAGAAAAATTCATCCAGTAAGAGGAACACGAGTAAGGTGCTGACAAACCTTGAAACAAAATTGGAGCGAACAAGAATGTCAAAATAAGAATTTGCACGTGGAAGAAATCTGATTTATAGTGACACAAATAGTGTCAGAGCAAACCGTTAGTCCTGAACCTTCCTTCAGAACAGAAAAGTTCAGAACTTTATTTGCTCTCAGGACGATATATTTGGCATATGAGGTACAAACGCACGACAAGTACAAATTACATGATGGCGGAAGTGGAATGACTATTTAACGAATTTCATAATAATATTACAAAATATGCTTTTTTATGATTCCGAATTTTGTACATTGAAAGAGAGATTGAAAACTAACATGTCCGGTGCATCTGAATAACATTTTGGAACAAATATCTTACGTTCTGATTTAAGATATGGACGCAAAAAATGTAATCTTATCATATTCATCCCTTATATCGGACAGATGGGAAAAAGTACATTTGCGCTCTAGAAGGAACAATCTTTTGCGTTCATTATTGTTGGCATACCACTGTTTTTATTTTAGAAATACACGACGAAAGGGAGTCGTTCATCGTACAATAAAACACTGCAGGGAGAATAAACAATAAAGGGCCCAGCCCCGAGTGGTTTATTCTCACTGCAGTGTTTTATTATACGATAAACAACGACCACGAGTCTTTTATATCTTATATCAGATATCAACATTATGTGCAGCCTCTTTAAGGATGTTACTAAAACTTACAAGCTTTAAAAATATTTGCCCGTATTTCAATAATGATGACACCCTCAATAGAATCCGACCTCGGCAATGTCGAACAAGTCCATTTTATGCACAGGTGGGTATTCCCCTCACATTCTCACAATCCTCACATCAATTACCTGTACCTTTTCTCCCAATACCGATTGTCATATCTCTTCCGTATGTAGCGGCCATAAAATTTCCGAGTCGCGTGATGGGATTCGAACCACGGATCTTCTGATCCGAGGTCGGACGCCGTGTCCACATGACCAAAGAGGTTAACCCCGTCAGCAAGCTGACAAGGTAAGGATGTCAGCTGTGGGATGACTCCACGCCCCCCGCTACACGTATTCGGATACGATCGCTCTGCCATCGCATTTATCTGCGTACACGCAACTTACTTGTTGTGTACCATTTATACACAATACGCGCATGTATACTTACAAGACAGGCTATAGACGCCAGCCATGACACCCATCAGTAATGTTGTTTTGGTGGTTGATGCCTCGAATAACGTCAAGTATTCCACGAAAAGGATTGCCATCCCTCGGGCATAGCCAATCATTATAATGACGTTGAGAAAACATCCTGAAAAGGGTATTTTGTTGCTCAAAATGATGATACTGAGACATACTCATAAGACAAAGAGAACAAACACCCTGAGTGAGTGAGTGAATTTGATCTTAGGTGAAGCGAGGTGAAATTGGGTTTAACGTCGCGGCCAAGATTATTGCACTTATATAGCGACGTGCATGTACGTGTATGTGTTTGTGTGGCTGCTTGTACTAGTCCGGACTGATGCCGATTAATAGTGCTAGCTCACTGAGATACCATGCCGCAGTTTAACATGAATACCCAACTCAGACACAGTATACTGACTCCGGGCCGACCAGTCCTTGTTTTAGCCCCTTAATGCCGAGCGCCAGACAGGGTAACAACAAGTATCATCTTTTAACGTATTTTAGTATGACGCGGCCGGGGATCAAACCCCGGACCTTCCGCTCTCCGGGCGGACGCTCTACCGCTAGACCACGGAGGCGGTCTTGATCTTAGGAGTAGTTATTTCAGCTTTGTCACAGTGTATCAGCTAAAGGTTGGACGTAATGCAAAACTGACGCTAGTAGAGATCTTTACTCATTTTGTTTCTGAAACCAAAGAGAACGCATGTAGCGCTGACAAACAGAGGGTTATTATCAACACGAATCTTATATTAGAACCTTAGATGAGAGGACGTGATTTTGTCAAAGCTTAGAACGATAACTTCGGTTACTTTGTCACCCTTGACTCCAACAAAGATAAAAATTTATTCCGAAAATATACAAGTTCCCATGCTAAAAAGTATCGTCACCCCTATACCATGACGCATATATGACAGGGTGATAATAGTTGTCAGTAAGAGTACATGGAATCCTCGTACGTTTGCACAACAGACATCTAAAATAGTATTGAACAATTTTACTGTTGGAGATGGAGTGGGCAAGGCTAACAGGCGCAATGAGATGAGATTCGGTCGGGTTGTAGACCAACAATGTTTACAGATGTTTACAGTATCGTTTCCCCTAGTTTACAGCGCATTCGCCCTTTGCACTCAAAAGAACGCCCTCATCCGATGGTAGATGTACAAATGTTGGAAAAGCGAACATGTTCATACTCGAGTGTAAAATCTTGTGGTGTCAGCTTGGTGCCTCTGTTTACCAAGCAGGGAATGGGTACCCGATGTGTGAGGTGGATGTAAAACCCCCGTTGGCAACTTGGGTATTATAGACCCCAGGGAGTTGACAAAGAATGCATACGGATTCACTGGTAGGGGATCAACTAAACCACATTTGAGCAGATACCAGTACCTGAATAATTGCAGAAGGAATGTAGGAATGTTGGTCAGCGACATTGTGATATTGATTCATATTTATGTTAAAACGCAATAGAATGGACAAATGTTGCACATCTTGGTTAAAGAATAATTACTATTGGCAAGTTACTACATACCCGCCAGTATCATCCACGCCCAGCCTCCATCTATTGGGAGATGACTGTCATCGGTCCCACCCGTCTGGTCATCCGTAGTTTTTGTAACAGGCGTCTCCACGTGTCCCGATTCACCGACAGGTACATCATTGTGTTGGTGTACCTTAGAGAGTCTGTTCCGGACAAACACATCCTCTTCTTCCTCGCTGCTTGCTCCAATGATATTGATGCTAAAATCCTCCACCTCGGCTTCGAGGCTTTCAGGACCGCCTGCAGTCCCATACCGGTCTGCCGGCACACACTCTTCATCAGAATCCATTCGGACAAGGGCTCTACATCGTACGTTTTCTCTGCTGATGTTAACGCTTACCTTTGCACCTTCACTATCAAGGAGGTTGATGTGTACAACATTCACGCTGTTATCAGTATAGGTGTGCGCGTTCATTGGTGAAGTAGCTAATGGTTTCATCATGTACGCATCATGCACAGCTCTCTCGGTAATTATATGGCATCACCATAACCGGTTCACCAAGCTAAACTGGTTTGATGTCTGCTGTCTGTGTTTAATGCATATGAATGTCTTATTTTGCAGTGTCCAGTAAGTCATCCTGATGAGGTGAGGTGAAATCGGGTTTAACGTCGCGTTCAAAATTATTGCACTTATTAAGTGACGTGCATATACGTGTGTGCGTGCGTGCGTGCGTGCGTGTGTGAGTGTGTGTGTGTGTGTGTGTGTGTGTGTCCGGCAGCTTGTACCAGTCCGGACTTATGCCAATTTTATGGTGCAAGCCCACTGAGGTACCATGTCGAAGTGTATCATGAATACTCGAATTGGTACACCGAATCTAATCCGATCAGTCCTTGTTTTAGCCCGTTAATGGCAAAGGGTAACAACAAGTACCATCGTTTAACGTATTTTGGTATGACTCGGCAGAGGATCGAACCCCCGACCTTGCCCTCTTCGGGCAGATGCTCTACCACTAGACCAAGGAGACGGTCTCATCCTGATAAGGCAATGTTAGCTATATGAAATAGATCCTTATACTTGTGGATAGTTCAGATTAGGTACGGCTATATATGTGGTTTGTCCTGGATTGTCTGCATCACACTGCCTTCATGTTGGATTGGATTTGCACATGATGGTCATCATTCGCCTTGATCAAGAAAGCATCGACTCTAATGTATCTACTACCTATCTACATTTATCTACTACCTATCTACGTGTATCTACTACATACATGCATGCGAATATGCTTGTCGTAGGAGGCGACTAACGGGATCGGGTGGTCAGACTCGCTGACTTGATCCCAATTGCGTGGGTCGATGCTCATTATGTCAATCACTGGATTGTCTGGTCCAGACCGTCTTCCCGAGGCAAGAGAGTTAATTGACTTAAAAAGTCCAGTTTCCACCCTTGCCAAACTAGGCTGGTATTATGGAGTAACATTTAGGCTGGACATAACGAGTCTATGCATAGTCCAATGAAATCGCGCAACGAAATCGAAATACGGTTCGTAAACTGTGGTGCAGATTTCGGTCGATTGCAGGATTTGCAAAGCATGTGCACCGCCAACTCGTTGTCAAGAGATATTTTCCAAATCTTTTCATGTTTTTCATCAAGGTGCTCACGAGATTTGATGTATTTCGCGATGTACATGTAAGACGATCAGATTGTCTTGACCGGGCGCCGCTGTTTTGTTTGAAGCAAATGCAAGTGATACGAGAGGTGGAATCTGATTGGTCCATAGGAGAGGCATAGAAGGGACATAACTCGGAATAGCCACTGGTGGCGCTACAATCGAGCCCAGGAATTCCAGCCTAGTTCGACAAGGGTGGAAACTGGACTTTCAAAGTCAGTTAACTCTCTTGCCTGGGGAAGATGGGTCCAGATCCGATTATTTACAGACCGCCGTCATATAGCTGAAATATTGCTGAGTGCGACGTTAAACAACAAACAGACAAACTACATGCAGCTATCTACTTATGTATGAGTAGATATGTTCGTATATATGGCAATCCCTTTTCACATTTATTGCAAAATTACTGATATCTTCAATTGCTTGAAATATATCTGAGATACAGATTGAACGTCAGGGTACCGTTCAATCTAACGTCGATAAACCCGTTGACGGCCGCTACTGCAGTCCAGGATTCATCTTTGAAGAGGTCTGATCCCCAGTCAAGTAACCTCAGCCTCAGATGTTGTCTTGTAGTTCGGTGATATAGCAGAAACAATGGACGTACAGCTAGCCGTGGTCGATGGTATGCTCTTGTAATCGATTCCCCAAAGTCATTGCACTGATCGGACGTAAGGCTGGTGCTGTTGCGGAGTATAAAACATCTGAAACCGACTTCGCAGGTGGATCAGATGGATATGGTTATCTTACCGACGTGATGTTACTAGGGGACGTCCTGAACTTGGTCGGTACCTGGCGTTTAAAATCTGTTGGCACAGGCATTAGTGACTGTATGGTTTTTCGATGAACACCAAACCGACTAGCAACAACGTGTTGTGCAATCACCGGTTTCAAACATTCCAATTGCACCCCGCTGCTCATTTGCAGATAGAGGCTGCATAACTTTAACGAGATTTCGGGGCAAATAAAGTTGCTTCTTTCAGACTGTCGGTTGCACAAACAAACTGTCAGCATGTCAAAATAATGTGCACGTATGGCTTGATCATGACAGTCTGCAAACATCTTTTAATTTGAAAGTTATTAAGGTACCTGCATGTATACTGATATATCAAACAAATTTGAAACGGTTGCCTGACCCTCTTGAATACACATATATGGAATTTCCCTTTTTACGCACTGTCTAGAACTCTTCGCATTGGCACATCAGGTGGATACTTTACTTCAAAATCAATAATGTTTGTCTGTCAAACTTTGAGGGCAACATAAACAAAACATCCTGATGAATAAACTTAAAGTATTTTTTATCGCATTGCGATTATCAGACTTTACTTGTGTCGTCTGTCCCTGCATAATGATCAATAGAGTTGCTTTCTTCATACCCACACTGTACGTCTTTACTATGAACAGTAAAAAATACCTTCAGCAAAAGGTTTCAATCCACGTAGATTGTTGTGTCTGTTACAGACATAACTAATAGTAGTATACCGAATAGTCAATATACCCATAGTCAGTAGAAGTATGAAATATGCGGTTGTTTTTTTCGTATAAATAACGAACTTTCTACATATTATAGGCTATGCACGTGTATACAGAATAGATTGTTCTATCGGGATACCGATTTACGAATTCGAATATCAATCAAATAAAAGATCTATAAAAGCTTTAAAAGAAATCGATATCAAATCTTAGAAGCCAACATTGAATGCCAAAATTCAAACAAGAGCTATAAACTTCCAACTGACAAAACAAAATAGCAACTGTCATTGCAACTTATATGATAGTTATTTACTACAGACCCTAAATCTTTGCATAACTAACTTGTCCCGTCTTCAAATCGAAACTTGAAAAGAAAATTCGAGATGGAAGAAAGTTCCATGACACAATACAACAACATATATACATATTGTTCTACCCACACCCTGTTTAATGAGGTATATTTTTCGGTTGAAATGATAACGCCAAATGTGCTATATATTCCCTGCTTCGAATGAATGACAAAAAGGACAAAAATAAGTAACTTTTGTTCAAATCTCCGTATTTTGTGTAAATCGAAAACTTTATGAATATCCTTTGCCTAGGTATGATTTTATTGTTATATTTGAATAACATACATTCCTGCGTTTGGAAATATTATTGGATAATGTTGGCTTTCAGATCAATCGGAACCATACTTCGTTTTGTTGGTAATATAAGATTAATTTCTTGATAATGTGTTTGTTGAATATTAACTCACACGACTACAGCGAACTGGAGTTATTCGTGCTTATCATTCCTGGATAACTTGTTAACCTCCTTACCCAAGCGAACTTGTAAAACACTAACCATTGCCAAAAGCACCGCAACGGGATATTGGGGAACGTACACAGCGTTGTGTTTTGAATTTTATAAACAAAAATGTTGGACTGTAGACTTGAATTACATGTACTTTTGCTTGTACGTATGCATTTTACCCATTACATCTTTCTCTTCAGTAACTGTCGAACGACATTCTGTGTCTAGTTATATTGAATTCTATGTATATATTGTCAAATCATCTCGTCATCATTAGCTATCCCTTCATCGTCCTCGTCGATGTTATGAACTCAACGCTGGACACAATTCTGTCAAAACCCTTCATCTTGGTTCTTATCGAATCAAAGAATACTCCTTTGAGAGAGAGAGAGAGAGAGAGAGAGAGAGAGAGAGAGAGAGAGAGAGAGAGAGAGAGAGACAGACAGACAGACAGACAGACAGAAAGAAAAAAACCGATCAGTTATTGATTGAACTTTGACATCATATAGATTATGAACAGTGAAAGCCTTATTGCATCTTCCCTCATCGTGTTCCTAATGACCGGCTTCAAGAAATTTTGTTTGTTGAACATGTCCAAGTATTTTACGCACCTGCATCCAAAGCCACACTCTTCTAAAGGCGTTATAACAGGAACATACAGCATGTTTTATGAAAACACAATGCATTTTTAACCATTTTGTATTATTTCACAAAACAAACAACGTAACAGACAAATGTGGAATAACAATTGGTTGTCGCATCCCACAGATTATATTTCTAAAGGTCTTACTTTTTCACCTCTGATAAGCAGGATCATGTAGACATTTACGGATGTCGATATTGCGATCTGAAGAAAACAATTGTTGTTACAGTAGATGCAGCGAGTGTTCAATCATCTCCCTTAATTTCACCAATTCAGGGTCCAAAAGACCTAAAACAATCAAACACTAACAACAGGTCAATGTTCATACTTCTGGACGTCCAATTTAAAAGTAAAACTTCTTGAAAAGATAAATGTCCCATTACAATTCCGTTGTTAGCTGCAATGGTTTGATTTCCTCCTCATTTTCATTTAATGTTTCTTCTTTCAGGTGTCTTGAGACGCGTCTGGTTAGTAGTGGTACACACAACAGAATGATTGCTGATGCATATGCACATGCACCAAGATAGTTGAAGCCTGCAGTATATGAACCAGTGTAATCTGTAAGACTACCTGAAAGAAGAAAATACAATGCATCATATTGTTCAGGATCATTAACAGGATCATTGATCTCCTTTATCTCGGTGTGTCCTTAAAGACGATTTAAATTTATGGTCTTGGTATAATTCTTATTGCTTCTCTCAAACTACGGATTACACGATACATTTTCATGCTTAAGGACTTCGAGTTACAAGGCGTCACTGTGTCTACACAAAGAATGCAAGTTATCATTAATTCATTCTTTGTTAATCTAATGTGACTACAAATTCTGCAAGTTGTATACATATGAAATCCTTGTACACCACATGGGGCCTGTTGTACTTACCTACGATAGGGTGCGTTATGGCCATGGAAACACCATGGAAAAGAGATACAAAGCCAAGTGTTTTCGACATGTACTGCAATCCGAGGAGGTCTACAATTGCGACAGGAATCAGGCAAAAGTAGGAGCTCGCGAACATCCCGTACACTACAGAATATATCAGCAATGTGACATAAGAATTGAAAAAAAATGTGAGATGAGTAATAGTCCCAGTAATAATAAGACCAATCGCCATAATCGTTGTAACTCGCATAATTTTCGAGTCTGCCAAGAAACCATAGACAAATCTGCTAAAGAAATCTATTGCTCCAGATATGAGTAGAAATATTGCAGCGTCACTCTGACTGATGTCTTTGTCTTTCGCCAACGCAGGCAAATATACCGGCACAAGGCCTATGGTTATTCCAAAGAAAGAATACAAAATAACCATTAAGAACACTGGCTGCTTGAACAACGAAAACTCCAATGTTGAAAGCACTTTCTTCATGTAAAATATCGCATTCTTGTTAGTGACAGTATCCTTCTCACTATTTTCATCACCTTTTGGAAAAGCTTCATCTTCATCTTCTACACTTAACACTGACACTGACCCCAGCTCGGCATTGCTTGCATACACATTGAAGCTTGTTTGACTCGTCCCTGACAGTGGTCTGCTGATTCTTCTTACGAGTGTAGGCGAATCAGGTACACCTGTATTGAGGAGCGAATACCCTTGAAGGGGAGACCTTCCCATCATTTCCAAGGTAATAGAACTTACACTTTGAGACTTTTCAGGATTTAATTTTCCATAATGTTTCGTATCAGCTCTCAATGAACGCCGATTTAGTTTGGTATCTGCTGCGTGTTCGTTTTCTTTTGTGTTTGCTGTTGTCTTCATTTTTCTGTACGACTCCAGTGGGCGGTTCACCAGTCCACCAACCCACATGTTCATTGTTATTCCTGTGAGTATTATCATACTGCCCTGTAACCCATACTCGTCTAAAAGGTATCGTATCAAAGGGGGGAACACGCTGCTGCCAAAACTGATGCCGGACATAGCTATTGATATAGCAAGTCCTCGTCGTTTGTTGAAGTAGTGCCCAATAAGAACAATAGCTGGGTCATAGATCATGGAGTATCCCACACCTGTGTATATAAACATGTATCATTAGAGCAAATGAAGTGGATAAGAGTAGGAGCAAATATAAGCACAGTGAATATAAGCAGTGAATATGAGCTTTTTTTGTTTGTTTCACCTACATCGGCGGAGACGCGAATAGTGGGATCGACACGTCTTACAAATGTGGGCATTCCTTCTGAAATCGTCCGCATTAATACATTTCAGGACAAAAAAACCCATTGTAACTGACCAATGTCATTTTAGAAATAACGGAATATATATCTTAGGTGGAAGATTAGTGACTGTGTGTTATTGTTGTAACTTTAACTATTAATCCCCAACCTACTACATATGTTCTGTACCATATTCATTGCAGTAAAACAAAGAAGCTGCTATCCATAAATTGTGTCCACTTTGTCATCCGTCAACTTCTAAAAAATGCCTTTCACACAAGTATTATCCTTTTACATACATGTACGATGTAATCGTTCGGAAAAAGCTGTTTTCGGATTAAATGGGTGCGGGACTTACGATGTTTTATTGCAAGAGAGTGTGCGGATGCATTAACCTCTTAGCCACTGATCCCGTCGGAGAGTAACTTATGTGCGAATAATTTTATCAGTTAGTTAAAGGAAAATACTATAAGTAATCTTTCCATTTCACCTGCCGACCTCTGGTTACATGTGATCATATAAACTTTTGTTTGCAAGTGTATATATTTTGTTATTTGTAAACAACTTCCATTGTTTGTTGGCTGTTCGGTCATAAAATGTGAATTGGGTTTTGTAACAACATTTCATGTACGAGTACATCATTCCTCTCCACTGAATGTGGGCGAGAAGCTCAGATTGATGTAAAAGGTGGCAGAATAAATTTGTTTGTCGTTATTGTCGGTAGCAGTAACTGTCGAAGTAACTGTGTGAAGTACTGTTGTGTTTAGAGTTATATACCGCTGCGTTTTGACAACATGACCGAACGGAAGCATTCAACAGTATCAAAATTCAAGGTATTGGTGATGCTTTATCTCTAATTCTGAGCCATGTTATTTGTCAACGTATTTGTCCCATGGTATTGCCTTGATATATTGCAAACCTACCACTAATGTATTAATTATTCATTGATCTTGAGTGGACATTTACTGATTCTGAGTTTAATTTGGGAAATCACCCAGTAACACAAGGTCGTAGAAATGAATCTTGGGTCGGCTTATCTATTCAATGACACAGCCAATTGTGTCCCAAAAATATTATGCATGTGATGACATTAACCATTTCTCTATGAAGCACATATGATTTGGCATCTGTTTGTTGTTTAAGTAAGTACACAGCGATATTCCAACAGTATAACGGTTGTTTTAAAACAATCGATACTGGAACAGACAAACCCGTATTATGTGCGCACGATGACAAGCAGTCAACTCAATTTAGCCTTACCGATTAACACACTGTGTGTACAAACCAGGTACGTAATACTTGTAGGGAAGATAGCCATTACCATGGCAACGGTAGATATGGTTGCTCCCAGCATCACTGTCTTCCTGACACCAAGAAGGTCTACCAGGACATGCATGGATATGAGCGCTGGAACAGGAAACCGGATTATGTGGATGCTTTCAATACCTATGCGGATATCCACTACGATACACATACAGGTGTAGCCTAAATGACACATGTGACCAGCATAACATGACATAATACATATCACCATTTGACTTCTCTTATTTTAAAACTGCGGTATCTTAGGACTATTAGAAAACAGTTTATAAGCTTCGATTGATATTCATTACAGAGATACATTACTTCAAACATTTCTTTTTCTGCTAAGTCCCATTTTCAGACTTATAACTGTTTATCCAACGATAGCAGTTTTTAGATACCATGTCTTATTAATCGAAAGTAAGCATTTATACTGATATGGTTTGAAATAATGTTTTATTACATTACGAACTAAAGAGAGAAAAATAAAATAGTTTTGTAGAGTGAGCACACAAGGTGATTTTCACGGAATTACGTTGACGTCAAAAGTTTTCTTTAAGACGTTACAGCATATAAGTACTAATAGCACCCAATAGGTGCCTTTTTCTCCTGCCGGGTCACATATGATTGTACTTATCTCACTTAATAAACATTCATGATTCGTGAACCCGGGCATTAATGTATCGTCACGTTGAACAGTACATTTCGGATCAACGGTTCCACTGTACGTGCCAGTATGTTATAGCTGTGTACACAGTATAGTATGGACATGTATACTTACAAGACAGGCTATAAACACCAGCCATGACGCCCATCAGTAGCGTCGTTTTGGTGGCTGATGCTTCAAAAATCTTCAAGTATTCCACGAAAAGGATGGCAATCCCTCGACCATAGCCAGTCAGAATAATGACGTTGAGAAGACATCCTGAAAAGGGGTATAAGTTGCTCAAACTGATGTCATTGATGTCACTGAGAACAAATACTCTTCACTATGTTTGGTCTTAGGCCCCAGTTATTTCGGTCATTCATGAGGTAAAGCACAAGTGACGTTGGTAAAGATATTTACCTATTCGCGGATGTACGGATGCGGAGCTGACAAACAAAAGCTCTTAATCAGCGCGAATTCGCTACGAACTTGAGTTCATAGGATGCAAAGACTACTATGCTCTTTGCCTCCTACAAGGATGAAATAAAACTCACAATTTGTTAATATATATAAAACCTCGGTACTATTACACATCATTGCGGTCAAACTGACCAGAGAATGTGTATGTCATCAGGCTACGGCACCGTGTGTCAGTTGAAGGTTAATAGTGATACATTTTCTTTGTAAAACCAATGAACACACACGTGGCGCTGGCAAATGCCACACTCAACTGGAATCTGGACTTCGAACCTAAGATGAGAGGACGCAGTTCCGTACAGCGTATTACGATACCTTAGACTACTTTGTCATCCTTGCCTTCCACAAAGATAAAAATATTATTTCCGAACATAAACCCTTCTAGTAATTATTTTCACCCTTATGCCAAGACGCATATATCAAGGGGTGGGGACAATAACTATTAGCGTGGGTACATAAGGCCATGGTCCTATTACACACAATTGCTGTCAACATTACCAGTGCATGTGTATGACATCAGGAATCTTTAATGGGTATTGAACAGACATACCAATGTTGGTCAATCCTGAGAGACACTGCAATAGAGGTCTATGAAAGCTATTTAGAAGTGATACACATAAGGAAGAGAATATATTAGCAATAGACAATGGAAGCCAACACTTTACAGTGATTAGTGCTGATAGTATGGAAGCCAGTATTTAAATTATCATAGATAAGTAATAGGCAATGGACACAGGGCAAACAGGAGGCCGGGGGTAATTAGCACAGAACGGCGAAAGAATTGACATAGAAATGCCAGCCACGAACCGTGACCAGGGGATTTATCTACCTAAAGTACTCACGGAAATGAAAAGAAACCTGTTTTTTTTACCTCAGATCTTAAATAAATGCAGTTAATATACAAAGTATGTAAATATTCAAACAACTAAATTAGTACTAATTGGGCCGTGGCACCAATACAGCGTATCAAATGATTTTATGCCTTTTTACACGTAAAAGTGTGTAAAAATGTGAATAAAACAAACTATTGTGAAACTGGGCATAACCAGGTGTAAGTAAATCAAGGTGACCTATGACACCTTGACGACAGGTGAGAACAGGTGCATAATGCCTATAGTCTCTTTCTGCTATGTCAATTTGGACACGTAACACTTTGTGTCGATTTCCGTGAGTACTTTAGTGCTTGGATCTTTGTCGGTGCTAATTACCTAGCTGGCTTCCATTTTCTCATTGCTGGTGAAGAAGTAAGAATGTACTCCGAAACGTTGTGTTCCTCATAATAAAAAAGCTGACATCCATACGTTCTCTGCCTTAATGCCATAGAGGTTCCCATAAAACAAAACAAAAGCCAATATTTACACCATCTTGGGTGAAGAATATTACCATAGGCAAGACATATGCAAGTAACTATATACCCGCTAGTATCATCCACGCCCAGCCTCGATCTATGGGGAGATGACTGTCATCAGTTCCATCCGTCTGGACATCCGTAGTTTTTGAAATAGGCGTCTCCACGTGTCCCGATTCACCGACGTTGCGTTGGTGTATCTTAGCGAGCCTGTTCCGGACAAACGCTTCCTCTTCTTCATTGCTGTTTGCTCCACTAATATCGATGCTAAAATCCTCAACCTCGTCTCCGAGGCGTTTAGGGCCGACTGCAGTCCCACACCGGTCCGTTGGCAACTCTTCATCAGAATCCATTTGGTCAAGTGGTCTGTGTCGTACGTATTCACTGCTCGTGTTACCTCTCACCTTTGTACCTTCACTATCAATGAGGCCAAAATGTACGGCATTCATCCTGTTATCAGTACATGCTTGTTCACTGAGGAAACACAAAGAATGTGACCGCGTGTTAGTCACATTAGAACACTTACAGTGTTTAAGAGATATACGACGAGTGGGAGTTGGTTATCGTACATAAAACACTGCAGGGTGAATAAACCATGCGGGGTGCAGCCCCGAGAAGTGTTTTCTCCCTGTAGTGTTTTATTGTACGATAAACAAGGACCACTAGTCGTTTGTGTCTTATATGAGATACCTACATTTTGTACAGCCTCTTTATGTAATAGGATAAAATGTACAAGCTCTAAAAATATTTACCCAAATTTAAAAAACGACGCCTCCCTGAATATAATCCGAACTCGGAAATATTGGACAAATCCATTCACAGGTGGGTTAGGTTTGGTATTTCCCGAATATTCGCACAATCCTCAAGTCGATTATCTTTACCTTTTCTCCTGAAACCGATTGTCGCATATATCTCTCCATCTACATTGATAGGGCAGAATGTTTTTGACACTTTCCTCTAAAAAATAACGTCGTCAACTAAATGACGTCCACTAAACGACGTTATCTATATGTATAATTACAAAGCTGAACTGATTTGAGTGTCTGCTGTCTACGTTCAATGCCTATGAATATCTTATGATGGAGTGTCCAGTAAGTCATCCATATAAGCCAAGGATAGCTAGGTGAAATAGATTTCATACTTTCCTCGTGGATAGTACAGGCATTCACGTAGTTAACAGTGTCATAATTTAAAAAAGAAATTGTTGTTGTTTAACGCCGCACTCAGCAATGTTCCAGCTATTTACTAGCGTTGTATCATCAATGGATCTATTTTAAGTGTAATATGTGAATGTATTTATTCATTATCCCAAAGTACATTTGAGCTTCATCAGCACAAGGTTTCAGCTTATTGTTAAACACATTCACAAATAAACAGTCAAAAGCTTCAAAGACCTTTCCATATTCCTAAGAAGTAGTTGTCGATTTTACGATTCCGATTATGAGCTTGTGTTTATCTCAAAAATGTTTTAAAAAATCCACAAGGTGCCAGTCAAAATAGGGAATCGCATCAGACATAATTTTTATACTTATACGTCAAATTTGGAAATGTCCTCCACATGTCTACCATAAAACCTGAAAGCTTTACTGAGACCTTGAAAGAAACAAACGTAAACATCATTATCATTATATGTGCACAAGCGAATTAATTCGCAACAATTCTTTATCACGAAACTTATTATAAACCTGATACTAGCTGGAATGAATGAATTCCGGGACCTGTTTGTTTTCAACATCAGCAAATGTTTTCGGCGTTTTCGGAAGAAGTTGATACTCTGAAAGTAATTTTTTATCGCTTTATCTTTATTTGCTCCATTAACTATTTGCGACTCATTACAACTGTCTGAATGACCGTTTAAATACACATACATGCTTATCTTTGGCTGTTAACAGTCCTTAACTTTCAACAGTTTGTTATATCGGAGGGTTGGAAGGACATTTTTTTTCTTTGAGAAATGAGACCATGGGGGAGTATGGAAAGGCAAGTGACCTTTAATCTATTCGTGGCTCCTTAATAATGTGGGTAGATGGCCTTGCTATATAAGAAACATTACATGCACATACCTGGCTCCGTACTATAGCCTCCATTGACATTTCAGCGATTTTCAATTCTGACAGGTCCGTTAAAGCAATATGACCTTGCTTTATCCAATTTTGTGCACACTAGTATAACGTCATCCATTATTGATGATAATGTATCACAAACTGATACAAACACATCACTTAAACAATAGGCTGCCTTAAGTGATGGTTCATTTTAGAGTTGACATTTCATACGTTTTTGTCTTCATTTTATTTTATCAATGACACAGAATAATGTATAGAATACTCTATTATGGAGTTTACTACACCATTCATTCTTCAGAGACAGCTAATACATAACACTGGGCATATTTATGGGTTTCCCGATGGCATATGAATACATAAATAGTGGTATTATTTGAAATATACATATTATAATTCATAAAATGCCAGTTTGACAAATTTAGATATAAGCATAACACTCGCACATAATATAAAGATACGAGTTCAATGCACAGACATGTGACATGTGTCTGTAAAACAGTTTATTCAACGTTTATTGATGCACAAAACGTCCTTGATACATCAGCTGCTTTTCAGTGGTCGGTTTTCTTCAATGTTCTTAGGGGAACTCTGTGACTTCATTCTGTTCGCCTGACGTCTGACGAGCGGTACACAAAGTAGAAATATTGCAGCTATGAAGTTACATATTCCAATGTAGGTAAAACAAAGGTTGTATGAACTGGTCAGGTCACGGATTGTCCCTGTAACAACAATACACAGGACATTAGTGTCACACAACGTTGTCAGATTTGAACAAAGATTTTAAACGTTCCATTTAACAATAGCTAATACAGTCTAACATAACCAGTTGTGATACTAAATAAAATTAAGACGTGGGTCTGTAATTAAACGCCTAACCCAGCAAAATAATTTTAACACTTCTGACTAAAAAATAAATTCGGGTAATAATGACAACATCTTCTGAGAAGAGGCAGTTAATTGTCTCTAAAAGTCCAGTTTCCACCCAAGCTGACCAGTGGCTATAACGAGTTATGTCATTTCTATGTCCCTCATATTGACAGATGGGACTTCACCTCTCAAGACGACCCGATCAAGTTAATCGAAGAAAAGTCTCACATTCCCTGTCTCAGACACCCAGTGCATGTGGAATGTAGCACGTTGAGAGGTGTAGTACACGTTGATTATAAACATGAACAAATCAGAAAGCATCTGCCGACCCACAGACGGTACACGTGCTTTGCAAATTCTGGAGTGGAGCAAACACGACAGTCGCCATGTTATTTACGAACATGATGTCGATTTTGTAATGCGATTTTAATTGCTAATCAAACTTCAAACGTCCAGCCTACTTCAGCAAAGTGGAAACTGGACTGTTATAGTCAGTAATGTCCGTTGTTTCGAGAAGATGCGATGACAAGCAATCAGACACTGTGCCTGACCGTATTTACAACTGAAGTAAGTAGGCCTATAACGGAAATTTGATTTTAGACCGGGATTCCAAACAATGTGGTGAAACAACAGAAATCTACACCAATGTCTGACAATGAAAGCCAGTGATATATGTGGCAAAAACATTTCTGAAGAAATCAATCCTAAAACATAGCATTGGGAAAGTCTTGAAGCACTTGACCTCGGACAGCACGTTGAGGGGATGCTATATCAGATTTACCATTGTCACTCAGACTCGGTTGTGAGCAGACGCATATTGTTTTCTTGGAACCAAACGCTCAAAGACTATATTAAAGACATGATTTAATCATTATGATCCAATTCATCCAACTGAAAAACATCTATGACCTGCCATGGCCAGCACCCACTCCTGACCTTTCCCCCATTAAACACGTCTGGACGTCATTGGCACACGTGTGCGCCAACATCACAATCCACCCACCAGTCTCAGTGAACTCGGTGCAGCTCTCACTGATGAGTGGAACAACACGAGCCAATCTGACATTGGTCGACATCATCAGAAGTTCTGCCTCGAATAATTCGTGTATTTCTGGCCAACAGAGTTGGTTGTTCCCGACATGAGTGCAAAGCGCAAAGTGCAAATTTCGAATTTGACCTCTAACCTCATCAACGACATCGTACGCCACTATCCAACAACAACGAGTAGAACCCACTAGATGTGATCGCTTACCCCTTAATAGATAAGATCATATCAATCCCATTTGCCAATATCATACAGGTGAGAACATATGTCTTGAAGATTCACACTGTTGTCCTCCTATATTTGCATAGTATATAATGAAATTTATTATCCGACATATTTGCAGTTCAAAACAAAATGTTTTAACTTGAATCACTTGCTAATGGCTGCTTGTTGGAATGGGCCAATATTTCTTAAATGACATTCATAATATTTTACCCTTACAGACAATCTTATATAAAGAAACTGACGTCAATCTGTTTTGTTTTTGGATGTAAAAACCTAAAAACTGATGTGAACATTGTAAATTCGAATAGCTTCAGGAAAACTTCTTAGTATTTTATCAGTATCACTAAGAGATTGTAGAGATATTCGGTGACATCGTTCAGCGCAAGAATGCATCGCAAGCCCCACCCACCTTATTATCAGTCAATATATTTCGGAATTATGCATGGTTTGCCAACCAAATTTCATGGAAGCATTTACAAGTTCTCATTAGAGTGTATAGACGGTTCGTGCTTGTGTACAAGCTGTATTCCCCCACGTTTATCAATGTTACTACTATATGTACGTTTAACAGTGCTGTTGAGCTAGTAACTCCGTGAATGCTGATAGTCCATTGCAGCATAACATTAATAACATAAAATACAAAATGAGGATCTTACCCATGATCGGATGCGTCACGGATAGGGCTAAACCGTGGAACACAGCTATAAATCCGAGAACCTTCGCCATGTATTCAAGTCCCATGAAGTCGACAATGGCAACAGGAATAAGGCAGTAATAAAAACTGCCAAAGAGTCCGACAATGACGGAGAATACGACGAGAAGAGCATACGTGTTGAAAAAATAGACAAACTGTGTTGCCATTCCAGATATCAGCATTCCAATAACCATCAAATGATTTACTTTGATGTATTTGAGATCGGCGACGAACCCGACAGCAAGTCTGCTGAAGAAATCCAGAACACACGACAAAGTCAACAAATATGCTGCATCTGTTTGTGAGATGCCCTTTTCATTAGCTAGGGCAGGAAGGTAGACTCCAAACAATCTAAATATTATGCCAAAATGAACAAATGCAACTATCAACAGAAACATTGGTTGCTTAAACAAGGAAAAGTCAAATGCTGATAATGCTCGTTTCACATACATGCCACAACCTTTGGCTTCTTTTGATTCCTGTTCATTGTCAAATGATTCAGCATTAACTTCTGTAATATCCACCATTGACATTGATGTCAAATCTAGGTTACTTGTGTACAATCTAATCTGGCTTTCTGAGAGGGAATCTACTTGTGATTCAATGCTGACAACTGATTCTGGTCTTGTACTTTTGCGGATAATTGCACTTATCTGTCCCTCTGCTCTATTTGATTGACTCGCAAACGAGACAACTGCTTTTCCACCATTTATACTAGTTAGTTCCTTTACAGAACATGCTCGAACCACATCATATTCATTTCCATGTTTTTCATTGCCTTGTGTTTGGTCATGTTTTCGCTCTTCACTCATGACAGATGGGTGTTTTGGTATCCTTTTATGAAAGAAACTTAATGGTCTAAACAAAGCAGCCCCGACCCACATGTTCATTGTCAGCCCTGTTAGGATCAACATGCTTCCTCTGACACCATATTCATCTAATAAGAAACGAACGAGGGGTGGGAAAACGCTGCCCCCAATACTAATTCCAGACATGGCAAATGCTGTGGCAATGCCTCTTCTCTTCTTGAAGTACTTTCCGATCAATACCAATGCTGGAGGATGAATCATGGAATGCCCTATACCTGAAAGTAAATTATTCATTATCATATATCATTAATGTTTTGTTCAAGATACTTACAGATTTACATGATTACAATATCCTTCAATACAGCTTACATAGTTATATTAGATATGCCACATCATGCTTCAATCTGAAAATGTCTATGAAGCTTTGTGTCTCTTTCTCATGCCAGAATTCTATACTCGATTTTCCAGTATATTTCTAAATGTTCAAGACTTGGATCACTTTGTTACGCCGTTGTATGACTGAACTATCGTTATAGAGTGTGTTAAACTCATTCAAACCTCCAATAAAATCTTACATTTAGGAATAAGGTGGAGGAGTTAACAGTTTATAAACATATATGTATAGATAATGATCATATAAAGTGACCTAATGTTACAAAATCCCATATGGATGCATTTACTTGAGCCATCAATTATTTTCTGTGCTATTATGGATTCGTGAACACGTATAGATTACGCACCAGTGAGAATACTGTGAGTGCAGATGAGGTATGTAATACTGGTGGCGAAAACTCCTGTCAGCATTCCTACAACTGATATTGTCCCACCAAGAAGTACAGTCTTTCTCTCCCCAAGTAGTTGCAGAATTATGTTCATCGATATGAGAGCTGTTGACATACAGAACATGATTGTGTCAAAATAGGGAAAATTAGTGCACTGTATATATATATATGTAATTATGTACGACCACAAGGGAAAGAATATGTTGTCAGAAGTGATGGAGTGAGTTAGTGAGTGAGTTGGGTTTAACACGGCTTTTAACATTATTCCAGTTATATCACGGCGTGTCAGCTTAATGTGGGAGGAAAGCCCGAAGTGATGCAGGTCTTAGACGTTTACCACTTCAGTGAAACCCACGAGCACGGGTATGGTGCTGACAAACCTAGAAACATAATCGGGGCGAACCGGGATTCGAACCCACAGTCATAGGTTTCTGGCGTGCCTAAGGAAGGTAATTCTGCACAGCGAATCGCGGCGCCTTAGACGACTGGGCCACCCGTGCCCCCCAGAAGTGATGGAATAAGAGAGGGATTATTTTTGTCCATGATATAAAAAGTATCATTGTAACAATATATTTATGGCCATTTTGTATCAGTATACTTCAGTATTCAAGAACACAAGGATGTCTTTCTTTACCAAAATAGTTTACATTTGCACGTACTGTTTAATACTCACAACTTATACTGTACGTTCCTGCCATCACACCCATGAACAAGGTTGTTTTTGTGGCAGATGCCTCGAATTCTTCCAAGTATGCCACAAAGAATATGGCAACGGACCGTCCATATCCAGCCAGTAACATAACATTCAGGAAACTCCCTGGAGAAGGTCAAAATACAAAATGTGGTATCAGTGATTACCAAGGCGTGTTTTTTTCTCATAATTTAATTGTTTTCAAAATGCAAGAAGCAGAAACACATTTAATCCAGAATTCTTAATCTTAAGATTCCATACGCTATAGAATGAGTACTATATCTTATACTCTGTTTCTGTTATCTGGATGGATGTAGAAATATGCACAATCGATCACCTGCTAACACAAACCAAGCCCATCCACGATCGATAGGTACACCATCATCCTCTTGCTCTGGTTGACTGTCATCTGGTAGCTCGCCATTACCACCATCATGCAACATGTTCTGCTTCTCGGCATCTCCCATAGCTACAGTCCCACCTTCTTCTGTAACCGTTCCCAACAAACTGTCTTCCCCATCAACGACCTCTCCCGTCTTCGGTATGAACAATTTTCCGTTGTTTGTATCTGGTGTCATAGCTTGATGTTCGCTTCTGCTAGCTTCGTCCTCTTGACACGTTTTTGAATCTTGTGTCATTTTTACTGTGTCGATAGTATATCGGACCTATATAATTTATGAAACTGCATTTACACAATACCAATGTGACATTTTCCTAGAAAGTGAATGTGGCTGCTTGTAACTATCAGTGATTGTGTGAATGTAGTTTAAGGCTGCAAAACTGAAAAAAAACGAACAAACATTCCATATAAATAACTGTGAACAGTCAGTATGGACGGTATGGTGATTGAAAACACGAAGAACGATCCACGTCATCAAGTCTCTATGGTCAACAATCAACCAAGTAACAGAGCCTTTCCACCTGATCCCCATGTCAGTTTCTACCACAACACATAAAGTACTTTCACCTGTTATGATCCGAAATACGTACAAGCCTGTATGTTACACGAATATATAGCAACGCAAGTGTCCGATACAATGCATAAGTGTCATCTTCAGCACGATAATATTGTGTAAACATATACATACGTATCTGTGCTTGTGTATAGTCACAAATTATCTTCACAGAGTGGGTGAGTGAGTGAGTATGGCTTTACACCGCTTTTAGCCATACTCCAGCAATATCACGACAGGGGACACCAGAAATTGGCTTCACGCATTGTACCCATGTCGGGAATCGAACCCGGGTCTTCGGATTGACGAGCAAACGCTTTAACCACTAGGCTACCCGACCGCCCCTTACAGATTTGAAATGTTGAAAACGTACGCACATGAAGGGAATGTTATTGACCTATATATATATTCAGTGATGACAGCCACACACACTTCTCTAATCGCCAATACAATCGAAATGGCGGCCTACTGTTAGGGTCAGTGTATACCAATACCTTTTCAGCCCAAAGTAACAAGTTTGTACATAATCGTTGCAGTAATTTGTCCGTATCAATGCACTACTCCAGTTGTTACTTCCAGCCTTTAGAAGGTTGCAGTATCGTTGTCAGATTCATGAAATCAGTCAAGTTTATTGCATTTTCTTTAAATTGAACCCTTTTGAGAGCGTCTTCCAATACTGGATATCTGCTCACATGATTTGTTCACATTGTTTATATAATTTACGTCGACTCGGTGCGTAGAGTAAAACGTTTCGTATTCATATTATCATTATTAACAAAGTAAATCATATTTAGTACTTAACTAACTCTTAAATGCGCATTGTTTAATAGCATAGTAATATACGAGAGGATATTTTCTTTTCTACCAAATTCATAAAAACGACAAAATGTCACTGGTATAATCACAAACGGGGTAAATTCCTGAGAAGGAACAGATTGCACGTCACAGACACAAGACGCCACGAATCTTTGTCTAGTATAACGGTACTTGATACAAATTTACCTCATATAACACGAAGCTCACCTGTATGTGTCGTCAAAAAGTATTTTTTGTTCCGCCACGCCTCCACTGATGAAAGAGCTCTGACAACGCTGAGCAAGATGTCCAACGTGCTATTTATAGGCAAACTGTTTGCCTTAGTGTCCGATAAGCCTTAGTGGAAATATTTGTGTGATGGAGATTAAGGTCGTGTGAAAGACTATTCACTCACATAGACTCCGATACAGTCCTTGTCCATAGGCCTTGTAATACCGAGCGCCAGGCGAATGACAAAAATATATAGCCATCATTTGTTTCACGAACTGTAATTGAAATCAAATTCTGTCTATAATATCATAAGAAGAGCATCCCACTAAATACACACACTTTACAATCTAACCATCATTCGCATTTGAATGGCCATTTTTTTGAAAGGGTGAGTTCCCCAAACAAGTTACCCTCTTTCCCGAAATTCAACGCTAATCCATACGTTTCCTTTGCAAATATTTAGCAAACGGTTATATGACATTTTTGTCGGGCTTGCAATAATTATGAGTAGTTACTTCGGCCAATATTGATCACATTGCAGTGAATCAGTGAGTATGGTTCTACCCCGCTTGTGCCATATTCCAGCAATATCACGACGAAATGGTCTTCACACATTGTACCTGTGTCAGTAATCGGACCCTGACCTTCGACTTAACGAGCCAAAGCAAAGGGCCACCCTACTAACTATGTAACAAAACAAAATGTTTAACGGTTTAACGGTTTAACACTATTGTCCTTCAATGATCACATGAACTGGTAACTAACGTTAAAGTTAATTATATATTTACATCATTTAGAAAGGTTTTCACGAATTTGTATGCTACGTGGGTTAAAGGGATAGCTTACAAGGTTTTACTAAGGTCATCGTCTCACTGATTCATTGGACCAGTTGATGGCCATTTCGATTCCACTCTCATAGCATACATACATGGAATGGGGTCGAAATTGATATTACTCCAGATCATATATCAAACATAACGAATGTGCCACTGAACCTGTTGTGGAAGGATGTGTCCTTAATAATCCAGCGTTGGTTGAATGAATTCCAGGTTGCAATTAATTCATACACCTTTCCTTATTCCGGATTAAACTTCTGTCACTGTACAACGGTTTAAAACTGGGTATTGGGTATTCGCAGGACGTCAACCTGTTGACCAAAATTATTCGCATGGTGTCCAAGTGCGGTACCCCCCGCTAGGCTGTTGTTGTTCTCGAGCGAGGTTACCATGAGCGTGAGTTAACTCGCCAACTTTCGTGCCGTGATTGATGTTTCATATTATTTTAGTGAGCAATATGATTTGTGAATATACCCGTTCAATGTTTGACTGTCATAACTCACTATCAAGATTGCTTTTAGTGAAAAGATTTTACGCTGTATACAGCAATCAACACCCGTAAGCTATGAGCATCTAGACGTTCTACCTTTGCTTGCCATATTAACGTGATGACAGTTTTCAATCAAATCCAATGTGACTGTTTCTGGTATGAACTTCAAAAATGGGTTGTAGATGGTAATTTCTGCCTTGATGTTAAATTGTTGGTGAATTTCTGTAAACAGTTATTTCATTGACCATTAACCAAACATCTAACTTGGTAGGCACTTAATTATTTACTCTTTGCTTTGGCGACGACCTCCTTCTTACTCATTGCGACATCTTTTAATGATTATTTAACACAAAGTGTATGACGAAATAAAACCCCTTCTTCCAGATTTATGACAATCTTACTTGGGTTAATCGTTCCAAATCGTTTCTGACAGATATGATGACTAAATTGTGAGACAAACAGAATGTGTGTTCAAAGGAGGAGGTAACATAAGGTCCCCTTTTCTGAAAAAAAAAAAAAGTTCTAATAAAAATATTAATCCAATTTAATACATAATTAATGCTCTATGGTATCTATTTCCCTAAGTCGAAAGGCACTGGTGATCACATTTGGGATTCAGAAGGAAAGTGAAAAATCCACAAGATTTCCGTGATCCAGTCCAATTGAGCAATGTAGGGTGGTTGCAGATTACACACAGAGGCCGCATTGTAATATGTGGTCAAGTGGCAAACATCTTCTGAATGTAAATCAAAAGTGAAGTTCAATATGGTAAAGTTTATGCTTAGTTTAAAAACACAGCTCTTGATGTTTATTCATCAGGGTATTTACACGCACGCACTTTTTTATGTATGTTTGTTGTACATTATATCTTAACCCAATCTATACACTGACTATAAGCCGGACGTTACACTATTAATTACTCTATAAACTAATCAACTTGTGAATCAAAGTCATTTTATTTCTAAAGGTTGATTTTCACCCAGCTCTTTTACGTCGCTTTTGGATAGTGTCGCAGTTGCTCTTCTTTTGAACAATGGTTTGCTCAGTAGAATTACAGCAGTGGTGGCGTTACAGATTCCAATATAGATGAAACACATGTTCTATGAACCAGTCAGATCACGGATTATGCCTGCAAGAAAATGACATGTTCAGTGAACGAAGCCATAATGGCATTCAAACATATTACAATATTTTATAAATTATATTTATTTGTCATCATTGCTTGTCTGCAACCAATGTTGATCCACACGAGATCCACATCACGTCTTAAGACAACTTCCATTTTTATAACTATTTCATACAATCAATGTTTGTGTGTTATACTATTCTCTGGACATAAACGTATGATGATGTTTTCATGATACATTTAAGGATGCATACTTATGTACCTCCAGCACATCCCTAATATGGACACGAGTGGTCCAGTTCTTAACGGCGTATCAATATCATATGCTATTGAGTTCGAATCTCCGAAATCGTTTCATGGTTCAGCCATACCAATGCCCGCGGGTTTCATTAACGTGGTCGAGACCTGCATCACATTGGACATTGAGTCGAAATACTGTTCGGATCCGAGTTAAATACGACTCACTCAGTCACTCTTAACCCTTAGGGTTAAACTTTTAAGAATTCATTGTAACACGATGCAGTTTGGAAACAAAGTGCATAAAAATGTTAATTGATCTTACCCATGACGAGGTGCGTGACTGACATAGAACGTCCATAGAACACAGTAACAGACATTGTCAGCCATGTCAGTACCAACATACTTCCTCTGACACCATATTCATCCAGTAGGAGGTTCACTGGAGGTGGGAATATGTTCTTCCCCATACTGTTCCCAGACATGGCAACTGCTGTAGCAACGCCTCTTCTCCTCATAGAAATACATTGCAATTAGTACCAATACTGAACCATAGATCACTGAATGTCCTAGATGTGTCAATGAAATAATTAACTCATAATGTTGGAAACATCGTATACGTAATTCTTTGGAGAATGTTTTGAACGTTTGATAACATCACGCGTTTGTCCTACTTCTTTTTAAGGTATTTTATTTATTCAAGAGATCATCATCATCGTCGTGGTCGTCTTCATCATCATAATTGTCATTATTATATGCAGATAAAATGAGTAAATGCAGCAAAGATGGTTTGGGTGATCCTGACACAGTCAGGCTGGTTAGGCTCTTCAGGGTCCTTGTCTCCACTATATCGAGCCCAGATAGCGAATCGGACACCTCCCAGGAATCGCTGCCTGGTCGAACCCACCCAGAACAGTTTTGAAAACGTGAAGACTGTGCTGGGTGCCTGTTCTCAACACACGGCACATAAAAGCAATGCAGTGGTCGTTCAGAGAGCCTTCCCTTGAGAAACGAAACCTGCTCCGATTTGATTTGTCGCTTGGTTTACACTCATTTCTGTACCACCCAGCAGTACAGAACCATCAACAATCTCAACATAGACATTGGCATTATGTCTCACATCCTTGGCTCGTATAAGAAAACTGTGGATGCCTTGTTTTCATCATAAGTCTTAACATGCTTCCCAACAAGATCATCAGACAAATAAATATGTGCAAAAGTTCACCATACAAGTCTGTCGTGAAGAGCCTCCACGTTAATGAAACCGCGCCCTCCCATTGCAACTGGAAGATATATAAACGATTGAGGGAAGAGCGAGGGTAGGATATATTTTCTGATAAGATTCTTCGTCTGAGAGTGTAAATATCATGAATTTCTTGTTTCGTCTTATCAATAACACCAAAGAAAATGAAAGGACATAATTTCACTTTGGCATTTGGCACAAGAAATTGGCCAACAAAGATATCTTTGTCAGTTAATACAAGTGTAAGTGGAAGCAATGCTTCAATATCGTTTTATATGTATCACACTGATCATCCACAGCAGATGTTGATTTCTTACTTTAGCACGGGGAGTTTCGTGCATTTTGTCTGTAGGATACCTACATGCAGTTTAGCCACGTTGTCTCGAATACCAGTTGTATGGTATTGTACCTGCAAATTATATTTAATTACTATTTTAACCTGGATGTGTCGAATTCCCGGTTAACATAATTTAAAGTCAAAAGAATTCAAAAGACATAAGTAATTACCACGATAAGATGTTTCATTACATCATACGTCATACGATTATATTGAAGGAACGAGCTGTAACACATGTATACTGATAAATCAAATAAATTTGAAAGGTTGTTTGGCCCTCTAGAATACACACATATGTCCTGTATGCGCACTGTCTAGAACTCTTCGATTTGGACTTGAAACACATTAGGTAGATACTTTAATTCAAAATCAATAATGTGTGTCTGTCAAACAAACTTGGACGGCAACATAAACAAAATAGATCTTGATAAATAAACTTAAAGTATTAACCTCATTGCGATGATCAGACTTTATTTGTGTTGCGTGTCCCTGCATAATGATCAATAGAGTTTCTTTGTTCACACCCACACTGTACGTCTGTACTAGGAACAGTAAAACATCCCTTTATAGAAAGGTTTCAATCCACGTAGATTGTTGTGTCTGTTTCAGACATAACTGATAGTAGTATACCGAATAGTCTCTATGCCTATAGTCAGTACAAGTATCAAATTAAATATGCGGTTGTTTTTTTCTTCCCATAAATATAACGAACTTCGTATATATTATAGTTCATGAACGTGAATATAGAAACAGACTGTTGTATCTACCGATTTACGAATTCGAATATCAATCTAATAAAGACAACTGTAATATCTTTAAACGAAATCGATATCAAATCTTAGAAGCCAACATTGAATGCCAAACTTCCAACCAGAGCTATATACTTCCAGCTGACAAAACAAATAAGCAACTGCCATTGCAACTTATGATAGTCGAGTACCTACACATCAAACTTTCATTTACTACAGTTCTTTATTCTTTTCATAACCAACTTGTCCCGTCTTCAAATCTAAACTTGCAAAAGAGTGCTCAAAGTGGAACAAAGTTCCATGACACAACACAACAAAATATACACATTCGTTTCTACCAAAACATGTTTGATATATAAATTATATGTTTTGGTGGAAATGATAGTGGCAAATGTGCTATATATTTTTGCTATGTTACAGAAAAGACAAAAATGGTAACGTTTGTTCTAATCTCTGTATTTTCTGTAAATCGATAACTTTATGAATATCCTAAGCCGAGCTATGATGTTATTGCTATCTTTGAATAACATACTTTCCAGGGTTTGGACATATTATTGGTAATGCTGGCTTCAGGAATGTTGGCTTCGATTGTAACAATGTAGTTGCCACGACGAATTCTGTACCCAAAGCAGTGTGCGGCTCTATGGAAACACTATACTTTTTGACCATTTTGTATTATTTCACAAAACAAACAACGTGACAGACGTGTGAAACTACATTTTATTGTCGCATGACAGCGATTCTATTTCTAAAGGTATTACCTTTCGACCTCCGATAAGAAGGATCATGTGAAGAAATTTTTTGTATTACTTGCCCGTGAAGGAATCACCCGTTTAATAAGCATACAGCTGTATTACACAATGTGTAATACCAAAACGCGTGCTTATGTACTCTCGGAAAACGTTTCACGAACAAATATTGAAAGCTCTCAATATTCATTGGCTTATTCAACGACATTGCGTGTGGAGTTGATAGGACCACTTAGGGGACCTTATGCACAATCGATGACCCCAGCAACCTTGTAGCTAGGCTGATGTCACATGGCATTGTTTCGCCGATGGATCTTGCAACAAAATTCCACAAATTACGTCGGGTATTTTCACGTTATTATAAACTTTGAAGTGCAAGGCCCATTCTACAAGGCGATCGTATTGTAGCGCTTCGACAGTCGTTAGTCTGTTAAAGTATGTGAGTTGCGATAGTCTTAGCCCTACGATAATTTTGTGAATTCTAAAAGTGGACCGCTGTAAGGTAATAAACTCGTACGTTTCAATTTTTGACGTGTTCGAAGTATTATTCTGTTAAACTCAATTGGACTATGCCGTGGATCGTGTAGGTGTCAGCCTTTTCATACTCAACAGTATAATTCTAAAAACGTTATAAATGGCAAACAATAAATAAAATACTCTATTCGCCCCCGTTTAAAATCAATTTTTTGAAACTCGTGAATTTTATGTAACTCACTTTCGCTCGTCAGATACCACAACTATTCACTCGTTTTATAAAATTGGTATTACACAGGAGCTCGTTTAGTAATCTTTATGTTGTTACAGTAGATGCAACGAGTGTTCATGAATCCCCTCAATTTCACCGATTCGATTATTTTAATGTTATCCGGGGTCCAAAAGAGATAAAATAATCAAACACTTACAACAGGTGAATGTTCCTACTTCTGGACGTCCAAACAAGTAAAATGTCTTGAAAAGATAAATTTCCTTTTACAGTTCCGTTGTTTGCTACAAGGGTTTGAATTCCTCCTCATTTTCTTTTAATGTTTCTTCTTTCAGGTGTGGGGGTCAGGGGTGGCCCAGTCGTCTAAGGCGCGCCGATTCGCTGTGCAGAGTCGCGGCCCTTGGGCACGTCAGAAACCTATGATTGTGGGTTCGAATCCCGGTTCGCCCCAATTATGTTTCTAGGTTTGTCAGCACCATACCCGTGCTCGTGGGTTTCACCGAAGTGGTAAACGTCTGAGACCTGCATCACTTCGGGCTTTCCTCCCACATTAAGCTGACACGCCGCGAAATAACTGGAATACTGTTAAAAGCGGCGTTAAACCCAACTCACTCACTCACTCTTTCAGGTGTCTTGAGACGCGTCTTGTTAGTAGTGGTACACATAACAGGATGATTGCAGATGCATATGCACATGCACCAAAATAGTTGAACCCGTGTAATCTATTAGACTGCCTGAAAGAAGAAAATGAATATCATGCATAATATTGTTCAGGATAATTAATTTGATCTCCTTTTTATCTCGGTGTGTCCTTAAAGGCGATGTAAAGTCCTGGTATTATTCTTATCGCTACAATTATTTAATATTTGTTTCTGTCGAACTACGGATTACTCGATACATTTCATGCTTTAGGACTTCAAGCTACAAAGCGTCACTGTGTCTACACAAAGAATGCAAGTTAATATTTATTCATTTTTAATGTTGTTTTTTGTTGGTTTGTTGTTAAACGCCGCTCTCAGCAATATTCCAGCTATATGACGGCGGTTTGTAAATAAACGAGCCTGAACCAGATAATCCAGTGATAGACATCATGAGCATACAGCGAGCCTGACCACCAGATCCCGTTTATCGCCTCTTACGACAAACATCGTCACCTTTAACGGCTGCTGAAGGACCTGTGTTCTAACCCGGATTTTCATTGAAACACCATGCATGGAGGTGCCATGAAATCCAAGTGTCTTCGCCATGAACTGCAATCGGAGGAGGTCTACATTTGCTCCAGGAATCAGGTAGAAGTAGGATCTCGCGAACATACCGTACACTACAGAATATATCAGCAATGTGACATAAGAAACGAAAACAATGTGAGATGAGTAATAGTTCCAGTAATTATAAGACCAATCACCATAATCCTTGTAACTCGCATGATTTTCGTGTCTACCAAGAAACAATAGAAAAATCTGCTGAAGAAATCTATTGCTCCAGATATAAGCAATACTTACTCTGATTGATGTCTTTTTCTTTAGCCAACGCGGACAAATATACCGGCACAAGGCCTATGGTTGTTCCAAAGAAAATATACAAAATAACTATTAAAAGCACTGGCTTCTTGAACAACGAAAACTCCAATCTTGAAAGCACTTTCTTCATGTAAAATATCGCATTCTTCGAAGTGACAGTATCCTTCTCACTATTTTCATCAACTTTTGGAAAAGCTGCATCTTCATTTTTCTACACTTAACATCGACACTGAACCCAGCTCGGCATCACTTGCATACACATTGAAGCTAGTTTGACTGTCTGTGGTCTGCTGATTCTTCTTACGCGTGTAGGCGATTCTGGTTACCCAGCTAACACACGACGTTGTCACAACGTTGTGGAAAGGTTGTGGATTGGTAACGTCGTGATATTACGTTGTCACAACGTTGTTATAACGTCAACGTGCAACGTCATTTCACAACGTTATAACAACGTTGCACATTCACGTTGTGAAAACGTTGTGCATTGGACATCACACAACGTTTTGTAGCTACGTTTCTGAAACGTCGGTGAAACGTTATAGAGTTTGCTTCTCGATAGTCATAAAGGAATAGAACTGCTTTATCAAAATCAACACGAATTTGTCAGAATACCAAGGCATTAATGCATTACCTTTCTATATATTCGGCATTTAAATTCTCATCTCTTAATACTAAAATTTCCTGAACGTAATTGCGTATCTCTATGACAACGTTATTCCACAACGTAACAACAACGTTGCAAATTAACGTTGTGATAACGTTGTGCTTTGGACATTACAACACTTTTTGTAAATGATGTTTAGGAAACCACTTGTAGATCTACCATCTCTTAGTTTTATTTTTTTTAAAATATATATATATCTATAACGAAGTTATCTGTCTACTAAATGTTGTCACAAGCAATATTACATTTAAAAACAATTGCGCCCATTTTTAGCGGCGTGAGAGCGACTGCTGAAAAGTTTAGCCTGTTGCCTCGTGAAGTGACGTCAGAATGACGTCACATTGTCGCGCAAGATTTGTTGTCACCAGCCATCTTAGTTCAAGCTTTTTCTAGACATATATTAGAAGTCTACAACCAAGAGATTGTGCAGCAACTAGAACTGGACAGATGATCTGTGAATTCGGATGAGGTAAGTAAATTTTTCAGAAGCAGCCTCCGCTTGTTGATATGTTTCTGTACATGCAGATCGTCAAATGATTTAAATGTATCGTATTATTCAGAAGTGGCGGGGTTAGAATGCAGTTTGCCGGTCACTATCAATGAACGTCAGTGTTGATATTGATATTTAATACACAGAACATGATGTATATAGAGGTGAAGGAGGCTCAAGACTTTTTTCCATATTATTATTTTATGGATACCAAGGGTAATTACCAAGGGCAAGCAGTATATGTTTGACCAGAATTCAGTCTGGCGGCGTTTTGTGGCCGTCAATGGCGTCATATTATGTTCGGGTTTCGATCGTAAACGTGTAGGTCTGTAAATAGGCCTAACTTATGCAACGCCTACTGACCACTGACAATTATCGCCATTTCTTCCGTGTTATTTCTGAAATCATTACCATTCAAAGTTTACTTGTACTAATCTTCGGACTTTGATTTTTGTGAAACAATGTGGCTCATTCAGGCCATTGGAAAGGTTTAGTAGATTTCTCTTATACAGCGAAGAGAGGGAATCAAAACAATGGAAGTATTTTCAGATCGACTCTCTGTAGGCTACTAGTTATAGCCTTAGTCTTAATGCGCTCAATGATGTTATGAAAAATTGTATTTTCGGGAAGAGATAGAAATACACTTGTTGTTTCCGAAAAGGCCTAATTAGCACTGACTGAAGTAGCCTAAATGTGGACCATCAGGTTGTTGATGCTGTCTATACATTTTATTTTAGCAAGGCTCTTATCATAGTGTATTTTTATTATTTCCCAAAAAGAATCAATTCATCATTTTCCGATAACTAGATCTATGTCCGACTCCCTTCTAATTAAAACGAGCAAAGGTAAAACGAGTCTCTCGTCGCGCGCTATAACGGGGTGTTTGCGGTATTGTCATATTGGTGATGATAAGCTAGTCGATTGTTAAAAGTTAAATATCACCATATATTGTCAGTGAGTTGGTCATCGTTTGTTGATTATTAAGGTGAGATAGGTGTAGCCAATGTGCACCAATGAAAAATAAATTGTAATTGATAGCAACCCTATTCGTTCGGTTTTCGATCTCCATATGTTGCCACGTAGGCTACCATACTAGGTCTACAGAATTATATTTAACGATATTGAACTGTATTATGTTAATAATCGTAGTAACAAATAAATTGCTGTTTCAACTTCGTCTGGTATTGTATAAGCTATTGCATTTTGTTAATTTTCCCATGTTTCTATCTTTGTAAATATTAAAGCATAGATTCTATATAAATACCCTGGCATATTAATATAGAAAATATTAAGGTAAGTATTTTAAAAAAAATAATCACAATTTTAATTAGGATAAATACCCCAAAGTGTTAACACTTCTATTCATAATTCATATTCAACATTCATGCTTCAAATATGGGAACTATTTATTTTATTTGGCAATATATATTTTTCATTTATGTATATATTTTTTAAATAAGGTTTTAGAAACTTGGCCAACATATTCACTGTGATGTACAGCAGAAAGGTAAAGTTACTGCTTTTGAATAACTACAGTTGATCTATTGACTGATAAAACTATTTGCCAATACTACCACCAGTTACATCATACTCTAAGTAAATGTTATTTATCTATACAGTACTGGTTTATTTAAAAATGTGATACTTTGTGGTTTCTGTTTTTCTTTCAGGTGGAGAAACAGTATTGTGGGAGCATATTTGTTTAAAGTACATCACTGACAGAAAGGTATGTATGATGCAATAATATATACAAACATCTTCAAGAATTAAAATTTAGATGATTCTTATTTAATTATACCCACAATCTAAAAGGGCGGGGGTATAAAGTTACATCAATGATTCAGTGTTAAAAGCTTTTCTGCCTATGTATGATCCTGTTTAAAGACTGACATCAGACATCAAAATATTATTTTGGGGAATGCAACCATTATTGTGTTATGTCAGAAATATGTCCCTTGCCTTGCCATTTTATTACATTTGTGTCATTTTTTATTCAGTTACCAAGGCTTAAGGAGAGACTATGGATACAGTTGAAGATCATCCCTGTGACTTTTCATTTGAGGACTGAAAAGGCTCCTCAGCCACTCAGCCCAAGTTCTGACTTGTCATTTAATAAATAAATAAAAGTCATCTCAACCAGAATTCTATTGTCATTTCGTTGCTGGGAAATGGATCTTAGGACATCAGATGCATAGACTATTCTGTTTGTCACAGTGTTGCTCTCAATGCTGAATGTATGGGGTAAGGCCAAGAAAATTTAAATGTTCCAATTTGTGCAGGGCTTATTGTTTGATGGTTATTAATTTGCAAATTCGTGGGAAAATCAAATATCTTTCAATTGTGTTGAAACATTTGTGAACAATTTGCACATAGCCTTGAAAACTGATTGGGAAAATAAATATTATATAACCAAATTGTACATGTAATTTAAAACATTTAGATTTTTATCTTGGCCGTATTTCAAACTCTGCCAAAAGAGAGTGCATTACATTGACTTGCTGTTTCATGGATAGGGTTAAAGTGAATTCAGTTTTCAGAATGTATTGCTTGGTACCTGATGTCTTAACTAGATTGGTACCTGATGTCTCAACTAGATTGGTACCTGATGTCTTAACGATAAGCTAGATTGGTACAAACTTTTCTGGCTGCTGCCTGGGAGGTATTGAGGAATAAGACAGGCGTTAATCTACATGGACATTGCAACAACTGTAGTGTCGCCATATGTGTGCGATACCTACGTTGTCGCGACGTTTTGGATAAACGTTGTAGCAACGTAAAAAATGGATGTTGTGACAACGTCTTGATTTGGTTGTATTTTGGTTTACGCACAACGTTGTAGCAACCAATCTGGGAGTCTACAGAATTACGTTGTGACAACGTTACGTCACAACGTTGCAGCAACGAAAAGTCAACGTTGTAACAACGTTGTCACAACGTAGAATTGTTTGCTGGGTAATCTGTATTGGGGAGCGAATACCCTTGAAGGGGAGACCTTCCCGGCTTTTCCGATGTAAAGGAACTTACACTTTGAATCTTTTGAGGCCCTAAATGAACGCCGATTTACGTTTGTTATTTGGTGCATGTCCGTTTTGTTTTGTGTTTGCTGTTGTCTTCATTTTTCTGTACGACTCCAGTGGGCGGTTCACCAGTCCACCCACCCACATGTTCATTGTTATTCCTGTGAGTATTATCATACTGCCCTGTAACCCATACTCGTCTAAAAGGTATCGTATCAAAGGGGGGAACACGCTGCTGCCAAAACTGATGCCGGACATAGCTATTGATATAGCAAGTCCTCGTCGTTTGCTGAAGTAGTGCCCAATCAGGACAATAGCTGGGTCATAGATCATGGAGTATCCCACACCTGTGTATATAAAGATGTATCATTAGAGCAAATGAAGTGGATAAGAGTACGAGCAAATAGAAGCACAGTGAATATTAGCAATTTTCCACCTACATCGGCGGAGACGCGAATAGCGGGATTGACACATTTTACAAGTGGGGGCATTCCTTCTGAAATCGTCCGCATTAATACATTTAAGGAAAAAAGAGACATTATAACTGACCAATGTCATTTTAGAAATTACAGAATAAATATGGTAGGTGGAAGATTAGTGATTGTGTGTTATTGTTGTCACTTTAACTATTAATCCTCAACCTACTATATATATATATTCTGTACCATATTCATTACAATAAAACAAAGAAGTCGTTATCCATAAATTGTGTCCACTTTGTCATCCGTCAACTTCTAAGAAATGCCTATCAAACAAGTATTATCCTTTTACATACACGTACGATGTTTGGAAATGGCTGTTTTCGGATTAAAGGGGTGCGAGACTAACGATGTTTTATTGCAAGAGAGTGTGCGGATGCATTAACCTCTTAGCCACTGACCCCGTCGGAGGGTAACTTATGTGCACATAATTTTATCAGTTAGTTGAAGGAAAATAATATAAGTAGCCTTTTCATTTCATCTGCTGACCTCTGGTTACATGTAATCACATAACCTTTTGTTGGCTTTCGGTCATTATACATGTATATGAATTGGGTTTTGCAACAACATTTTATGTACGAGTTCGTCATTCCTGTCTACTGAATGCGGGCGAGAAGCTCAAACTGACGTAAAAACGTGGTTTTATGTGGCAGAATAAATAGTTGTAAATGTGTTTGTCGTTATTGTCGGTAGCAGTAATTGTCGGAAACGCTGGTAAAATGTGAAATGTTGTTGTGGCCAGAGTTTAATAGGAAGAGATTAGAGTTATCTACCGCTGCTTTGTGACAAACATGACCGAATGGAAGCATTAACAGTATCAAAAATCAAGACATTGGTGATGCTTTATCTCTTATTCTGAGCCATGTTATTTGTTCACGTATTTGTCCCATGGTATTGCCTTGTTATATTGCAAACCTACCACTAATGTATTGATTATTCATTGATCTTGAGGGGCGGTCGGGTAGCCTAGTGGTTAAAGTGTTCGCTCGTCACGCCGAAGACCCGGGTTCGATTCCCGACATGGGTACAATGTCTGAAGCCCATTTCTGGTGTCCCCCGTCGTGATATTGCTGGAATATTGCTAAAAGCGGCGTAAAACCAAACTCCCTCATTCACTCATTGATCTTGAGTGGACATTTACAGATTCTGCGTTTTATTTGGGAAATCACATCGTACCACAAGGTCGTAGAAATTAATATGGTGTTTCATGGCCAAGCAGTAGATCTTGGGTCGGCAAATAAGCACAATGACACTGCTAATTGTGTCACAAAAATATGATGGATGTGATGACATGAACCATTTCTTTATGAATATGATGTGTCATCTATTTGATAATAAGCACAGTACACAGCAATATTCCATCTATATAATGGTTGTTTTTAAACAATCGATACTGGCACAGACAAACCGGTATTAAGTGCCTAGATCCACACGATGACAAGCAATTAACTAAATTTACCCTTACCGATTAACACACTGTGTGTACAAATCAGATAAGTAATGCTTGTAGGGAAGATAGTCATTACCGTGGCAACGGTAGATATGGTTGCTCCCAGCATCACTGTCTTCCTGACACCAAGAAGGTCTACCAGGACATGCATGGATATGAGCGCTGGAACAAGAAACCGTATTATGTGGATGCTTTCAATGCCTATGCGGATATCCACTACGATACACATACAGGTGATGCCTAAAATACAACACATGTGACCAACCATGTAATAAATAACCTTATGGGTTAAAAATCACAATTTGACACAACTGTGGTATCTTAGGACTACAAAAAAACCACGGTTTATCAGCTTCGATTCATATTCATTAGAGAGATACATTACTTCAAACATTTCATTTTCTGCTAAGTCCCATTTTCGGACTATAACTGTTTATACAACGATAGCAGTTTTTAGATACCATGTCTTAATTAATCGAAATTAAGCAAGTATACTGATATGGTTTGAAATAATGTTTTATTATATTACGAACTAAAGAGAGAAAAATAAAATAGTTTTGTAGAGTGAGCTAACAAGGTGATTTTGACGGAATTACGTTGACGTCACAGCATAAATGTATTAATAGCACCCATTAGGTGCCTTTTCTTCTACGGGGTCACATATGATTGTACTTATCTCACTTAATAAACATTCATGGTTCGTGAACCTGGGTATTAATGTATCCACAAGATGGCACGTGGAGCAGTACATTTCGGATCAACGGTTCCACTGTACGTGCTAGTATGTTATAGCTGTGTACACAGTATAGTATGGACATGTATACTTACAAGACAGGCTATAAACACCAGGCATGACGCCCATCAGTAGCGTCGTTTCGGTGGCTGATGCTTCAAAAATCTTCAAGTATTTCACGAAAAGGATGGCAATCCCTCGACCATAGCCAGTCAGAATAATGACGTTGAGAAGACATCCTAAAAAGGGGTATAAGTTGCTCAAACTGATGTCATTGATGTCACTGAGAACAAACAACTATGTTTGGTCTTTGGCCCCAGTTATTTCGGTTATTTAGGAGGTAAAGCACAACTGACGTGGGTGAAGATATTTACCCATTTGCGGATGTACGGATGCGGCGCTGACAAACCAAAGGTCTTAATCAGCGCGAATTCGCTTTGAACTTGAGTTCATAGGATGCAAAGACTACTTTGCCCATTGCCTCCTAAAAAGATGAAATAAAACTCACAATTTGTTAATATATATCAAACCGCGGTATTAGTACATATCATAAGGGTCAGAATGACCAGAAAACGCGTAAGTCATCAGGCAACATCACCATGTGATTCTCCTGTTTGTAAAACCTTGCTTCCTATTCCTTCATCATGTCAATGAATGCCATGAGGCAGAGAGCATATATATGAATAAGTGGGGACAACATTATTAACAAGATAACAAAAGGTGAAAAATATCAAAGGGTAGAAACTAACAAGGGAAGCCAACAGATGATAGGCGCTTATAGATGATAAGCAATAGACAATGGAAGACAACACTTTACAGTGTTAAGCGCTGATAGTATGGAAGCCAGTATTCAAATTATCATAGAAAAGTAATAGGCAATGGACACAGGGCAAACAGGAGGCCGGGAATAATTAGCACAGATAGGTGAAAGAATGGACGTAGCAATGCCAGTCATGAACCGTGACCAGGGAACCTATCTGCCTAGTGCTTGGGACCTATTGCTTTGATCTTTGTTTGGTGCTAATTACCAAGCTGGCTTTCATTTGCTCATTGCTGATGAAGGAGTAAGAATATACTCCGAAACGTTGTGTTCCTCATAAAAATGAAGTTGACATCCATATATATCCTCTTCCTTACTGCAATAGAGGTTCCCATAACGTCATGTTAAATCAAATAAAACGTCAAAACAAAAGCCAATAATTACACCATCTTGGGTGCAGAATATTACCATAGGCAAGACATATGCAAGTAACTATATACCCGCTAGTATCATCCACGCCCATCCTCGATCTATGGAGAGATGACAGACATCAGTTCCATCTGTCTGGACATCCGTAGTTTTTGAACAGGCGTCTCTACGTGTCCCGACTCACCGACGTTGCGTTGGTGTATCTTAGCGAGCCTGTTCCGGACAAATGCATCCTCTTCTTCATTGCTGTTTGCTTCAATAATATCGATGCTAAAACGTTGGTTCCGAGGCGTTTAGGGCCGCCTGCAGTCCCACACCAGTCCACTGGCAACTCTTCATCAGAATCCACTTGGACAAATGGTCTGTGTCGTACGTATTCTCTGCTCTTGTTACCTCTCACCTTTGTACCTTCACTATCAATGAGGCCAAAATGTACGGCATTCATCATTATCAGTACATGTTTGTTCACTGAGGAAATACAAAGAATTTGACCGCCCGAAATTGTGAGTCGCATTAGAACACTCACATTATTTAAGAAATAAACGACCAGTGGGAGTTTTTTATCGTACAATAAAACACTGCAGGGGGAATAAACCAGTAGTGTTTTCTCCCTGTAGATAAACAAGGACCACGAGTCGTTTGTTTCTTGTATGAGATATCTACATTTTGTACAGCCTCTTTAAGTATGTTGATAAAATGTACAAGCTTTAAAAATATTTACCCAAATTTTAATAACTTCCTGAATAAAATCCGAACTCGGAAATATCGGACAAGTCCGTTCACAGGTTGGGTTAAGTTTGGTATTTCCCGAATATTCGCACAATCCTCAAGTCAATTATCTTTACCTTTTCTCTTGAAACCGATTGTCGTATCTCTCCAGCTACATCTATAGGGCATGATGTTTTTGACACTTCTCTCTCAAAACTAACGTCGTCAACTAAATGACGTTATCTATAAGTATAATTACAAATCTGAACTGATTTGAGTTGTCTACCGTCTACGTTCAACGTCTATGAGTGAGTGAAGGAGTGAGTATGGTATTACGCCGCTTTTAGCAATATTCCAGTTGGAGGGACATCAGAAATGGGCTTCACACATTGAAATCATGTCGGGAATCGCACCCGGGTCTTCGGCATGACGAGCGAACCCTATAACCACCAGGCTACCCGACCGCCCCTCAATGCCTATGAATGTCTTATGATGGAGTGTCCGGTAAGTCATACCTATAAGGCAAGGATAGCGAGGTGAAACAGATCCCATGCTTTGTCATTGGCTGTCTACATCAAACTGACTTCATGTTTTCATCAGATTTCAACATGTTTTTTTATTTTACTTCGTCACAACAACAAGGCGTCAACTTCTTTTCTTCATCAAATACCCATTCACCCATGTACGCATACAGGCATTCACATAGTTAACAGAATCATAAATTAAAAAAAGAAATTGTTGTTGTTTAACGCCGCACTCAGCAATGTTCCAGCTATATATTAGTGTTATATCATCAATGGATCTATTTTAGGTGTAATATGTGAATGTGTTTATTCATTATCCCAAAGAAATTTTGGATTTCATCAGCACAAGGTTTCAGCTTATTGTTAAACACATTCACAAATAAACAATCAAGAGCTACAAAGACCTTTCCAAATTCATAAGAAATATTTGTCGATTGTTTGATTCCGATTATGAGCTTGTATTTATAAATCACTATCAAATAGTGATGTTACCAGGTGTTCGTGAAAATGTAAGCGTTCCCTGTCCCACCGGCAGCACCCGTCACAAACACAAGCAATGGGAAGTCAATTATTAATCTAAAAAACACGAGGTACGAGTCAAAATAGGGAATTGCATCAAACATCATTTTTATACTGATGCGTCAAATTCGGAAGTGTCCTCCACATGTCTACCATAACATCTGAAAGCTTTACTGAGACCTTGAAACAAACACACGTAAAAACATCATTATCATTAAATGTGGCACAAGCAAATTAATGCGCAACAATTCTTAACACGAAACTTATTATGAAACCTGGTACTAGCTGGTATAAATGACCTGTTTGTTTTCAATATCAGCAAATGTTTTTTGGCGTTTTCGGAAGAATTTAATACTCTGAAAGTAATTTTTTTTCGCATTGTCTTGTATTTGCTTCATTAACTATTTGCGACTCATTAAAACTGCCTGAATGACCGTTTTAATACCCATACATGAATATATCAGGCTGTTAACAGTGCTTAACTTTCAACAGTTTGTTATATCGGAGGGTTGGAAGGAAATTATTTAGTTTGAGTATTGGGTGTGTGTGAGTATGGTTTAACCCCGCTTTTAGCAATATTCCAGCAATATCACGGCGGGGGGACACCAGAAATGGGCTTCACACATTGTACCCATATCGGGAATCGAACCCAGGTGTTCGGCGTGACGAGCGAACGCTTTAACCACTAGGCTACCCGACCGCCCCTGTTTGAGTAATGAGACAATGGGGGAGTATGAAACGGCAAGTGACGTTTAATCTATTCGTGGCTCCTTAATAATGTGGGTAGGTGGTCTTGCTATATAAGAAACATGACATGCACATACCTGGCTCTGTTCCATAGCCTCCATTGTATTTTATGGAAAACATGACATTTCAGCGATTTTCAATTCTGACTGGTCCATTAAAGCAATATGACCTTACTTTATCCAATTCTGTGCACAGTGGTATAACGTCATCCATTATTAATGATAATGTATCACAAACTGATACAAATACGTCACCCAAACAATAGGCTGTCTAAAGTGATGGTTCATTTTAGAGTTGACGTTTCATACGTTTATCTCTTCATTTTCATTCATCAATGACACAGAGTAATGTATATAATACTCTATTATGGAGTATACTACACCATTCATTCTCAAGAGACAGCTAATAAATAACACTGGACATATATATAGGTTTCCCGGGGGCATATGAATACATCAACATTATTATTATTATTATAACATAAAATGCCAGTTGGACAAATTTAAATATAAACATAACACTCGCACATAATATAAAGATACGAGTTCAATGCACAGACATGTAGCATGTGTATCAGTAAAACAGTTTATTCAACGTTTATAGATGCACAAAATGTTCATGATACATCAGTTGCCTTTCAGTGGTCGGTTTTCTTCAATGTTCTTAGGGGAGGTCTGTGACTTCATCTTGTTCGCCCGAGCTCTGACGAGCGGTACACAAAGTAGAAATATTGCAGCTATGAAGTTACATATTCCAATGTAGGTGAAACAAAGGTTGAATGAACTGGTCAGGTCACGGATTGTCCCTGTAACAACAATACGCAGCAGGACATTAGAGTAACAACGTTGTCAGATTTGAACAAAGATTTTAAAACGTTTCATTTAACAATAGCTAATACAGTCTAACATAACCAGTTGTGATACTAAATAAAATGAATTTAAGTAATTAAACGCTTAACCCAGCAATCTAATTTTAACACTTCTGACTAAATTATTAACTCGGGTAATAATGACAACATCTTCCGAGACAAGGCAGTTAACTGTCTATAAAAGTCCAGTTTCCACCCTAGCTGAACCAGTGGCTATAACGAGTTATGTCATTTCTATGTCCCTCATATTGACAGATTGGACTTCACCTCTTCTATAACTTGCATTTGCTTCGGGGTCTAGTCAAGACGATCCGATAAAGTTAATCGAAGAAAAGTCTCACACACCCAGTGCATGTGGTATGTAGCACGTTGAGATATGTAGTACACATTGATTATAAACATAAACAAATTTGAAAGCATCTGCCAACGCCCAGACGGTACACATGCTTTACAAATTCTGGAGTGGACCAAACACGACAGTCGCCATGTTGTTTACGAACATGATGTCGATTTTGTAATGCGTCAAACGTTGTTCAAACGTCCAGTTTACTTCAGTAAGGTGGAAACTGGACTGTTATAGTCAGTAATGTCCGTTGCTTCGGGAAAATGTGATGACAAGCAATCAGACAAATCACTGTGCCTGACCGTATTTACAACTGAACTATGTCAGCACATTTGTATATTAAGACCTGACTTCAATCTGTTTCGTTTTTGGATGTATAAACCTAAACCCTGATGTGAACCTTGTGAATTCGAATAGCTTCAGACAGACTTCTTGTTATTTAATGAATATCACCAGATTGTAGTCGAAATCGGTGACATCGTTCAGCGCAAGAATGCATCGCAAGCCCCACCCACCTTATTATCAGTGAATATAGTTCTGTATTTTGCATGGTTTAGTGTATAGACGGTCCATGCTTGTGTACAAGCTGAATTCCCTCACGTTGATCAATGTTACTACTATATGTACGTTTAACTGTGCTGTTGAGCTAGTAACTCTGTGAATGCTGATGGTCCATTGCAGCATAACATTAATAACATAAAATATAGAATGAGGATCTTACCCATGATCGGATGCGTCACGGATGTGGCTAAACCGTGGAACACAGCTAAAAATCCAAGTACCTTCGCCATGTATTCAAGTCCCATGAAGTCGACAATGGCAACAGGAATAAGGCAGTGATAAAAACTGCCAAAGAGTCCGACAATGACGGAGAATACGACGAGAAGAGCATACGTGTTGAAATAATAGACAAACAGTGTTGCCATTCCAGATATAAGCATTCCAATAACCATCAAATGATTTATTTTGATGTATTTGAGATCGGCAACGAACCCGACAGCAAGTCTGCTGAAGAAATCCAGAACATACGACAAAGTCAACAAATATGCTGCATCTGCTTGTGAGATGCCCTTTTCATTTGCCAGTGCAGGAAGGTAGACTCCAACCAATCTAAATGTTATGCCAAAATGAGCACATGCAACAATCAACTGAAACATTGGTTGCTTGAACAAGGAAAAGTCAAATGCTGATAAGGTTCGTTTCACCCACATGTCACAACCTTTGGTTTCTTTTGATTCCTGTTCAATGTCAAATAATTCAGCATTAACTTCTGTAATATCCACCATTGACATTGATGTCAAATCTAGGTTACTTGTGTACAATCTAATCTGGCTTTCTGAGAGGGAATCTACCTGTGATTCAATGCTGACAACTGATTCTGTTCTTGTACTTTTGCAGATTATTGCACCTGTCTGTCCCTTTCCTCTGTTTGATTGACTAGCAAATGAGACCACTGCTTTTCCACCATTAACACTAGTTAGTTCCTTTACGGAACAGGCTCGAACCACATCATATTCATTTCCATGTTTTTCATTGCCTTGTGTTTGGTCATGTTTTTGCCCTTCACTCATGACAGATGGGTGCTTTGGTATCCTTTTATGAAAGAAACCTAATGGTCTAAACAAAGCAGCCCCGACCCACATGTTCATTGTCAGCCCTGTTAGAATCAACATGCTTCCTCTGACACCATATTCATCTAATAAGAAACGAACGAGGGGTGGGAAAACGCTGCCCCCAATACTAATTCCAGACATGGCAACTGCTGTGGCAATGCCTCTTCTCTTTTTGAAGTACTTTCCAATCAATACCAATGCTGGAGCATGAATCATGGAATGCCCTATACCTGAAAGTAAATTATTCAATGTCAAATGTCATTGATGTTTTCTTCAAGATACTTACAGATTTACATGATTAGAGCATCCTTCAATACAGCTTACATTGTTATATCAAATATGACACATCGTGCTTCAATCTGAAAATGTCTATGAAGCTTTATGTCTCTTTCTCATGCCAGATTTCTATGCTCGTTTTTCCAGTATATTTCTAAATGTTCAAGACCTGCATGATTTTGTTACGCTGTTGCATAACTGAACTATTGTTATAGATTGTGTCCAACTCATTTAAGCCTTCAATAAAATCTAACATTCAGGATAAAGGTGCAAGAGTAAACAGTTTATATACATATATGTATAGATAATGATCATATAAAGGGACCGCATGTTACAAAATCCCATATGGATGCATTCACTTGAGCCATCAATTATTTTTCTGTGCTATTATGGATTCGTGAACATGTATAGTTTACGCACCGGTGAGAATACTGTGAGTGCAGATGAGGTATGTAATACTGGTGGCGAAAACTCCTGTCAGCATTCCTACAACTGATATAGTCCCACCAAGAAGTACAGTCTTTCTCTCCCCAAGTAGTTGCAGAATTATGTTCATCGATATGAGAGCTGTTGACATACAGAACATGGTTGTGTCAAAATAGGAAAAAATTCGTACTCTGTATTTATATCATGTACAAAAATAATCCCTCTCGTATGCCATCGCTACTGACAACATAGTCTGACCCTTGTGGTCGTACAAGTTATATATATAAAGTATTAATATAACAATATAGTTATGTCCATTTTGTATCAGTATTCTTCCAAGAACACGAGGATGTCTTTCTTTGCCAAAATAGTTTACTTTTGCACGTATTTTTTAATACTCACAACTTATACTGTACGTTCCTGCCATCACACCCATGAACAAGGTTGTTTTTGTGGCAGATGCCTCGAATTCTTCCAAGTATGCAACAAAGAATATGGCAACGGACCGTCCATATCCAGCCATTAAAATAACATTCAGGAAACTCCCTGGAGAAGGTCAAAATACAACGTGGTTTCAGTGATTACCAAGGCGTGTATTTCTATAACTCAATTGTTTTCAAAATGCAAGAAGAATATACCCATTTTAATCCAGAATTCTTAATCATAAGATCCCATACCCTATAGAATGATTATGACAAAGTACTATATCTTATACTCTGACAAATATATTTGTCTCTTTTATCTGGATGGACGTAGAAATATGCACAATTGATCACCTGCTAACACAACCCAAGCCCATCCACGATCGATAGGTACACCACCATCCTCTTGCTCTGGTTGACTGTCATCTGGTAGCTCGCCATTACCACCATCATGCAACATGTTCTGCTTCTCGGCATCTCCCCCAGCTCCAGTCCCACCTTCTTCTGTCACCGCTCCCAACAAACTGTCTTCCCCATCAACCGCCTCTCCCGTCTTCGGCACAAACAGTTTTCCGTTGTTTGTATCTGGTGTCATAACTAGATGTTCGCTTCTGCCAATTTCGTCCTCTCGAGACGTTTTTGAATCTTGTGTCATTTTTACTGTGATAGTATATCGGACCTATATAATTTATGAAACTGCATTTACACAAGACCATTGTGACATTTTCCTAGAAAGTGAATGTGGCTGCTTGTAACTATCAGTGATTGTGTGAAGGTAGTTTAAGGTTGCAAAAACAAACATTCCATATAAATAACTGTGAACAGTCAGTATGGACGGTATGGTGATTTAAAACACGAAAAACGATCCACGTCATTAAGTCTCGATGGTAAACAATCAACCAAGTAACAGAGCCTTTTCACCTAATCCCCATGTCAGTTTCTACCACAACACATAAGGTAATTTCACCTGTTTTGATCCGAAATCCGTACAAGCCTGTATGTTACACGAATATATAGCAACGCAAGTGCCAGATACAATGCATACATGTCATCTTCAGCACGATAATATTGTGTAAACATATACATACGTATCTGTGCTTGTGTACAAATTTGTGTCACAAATTATCTTCACAGACTGGAGTGAGTGAGTGAGTGTGGTTTTACACGTCTTTCAGCCATATTCCAACAATATCACGGCGGGGGACACCAGAAATTGGCTTCACACATTGTACCCATGTCGGGAATCGAACCCGGGTCTTCGGATTGACGAGCAAACGCTTTAACCACTAGGCTACCCGGCCGCCCCTTATAGCCTGGAAATGCTCAAAATGTACACACATGACGAGAATGTGAGTGACCTACATATATATATTCAGTGACGGACGGCCACACACACTTCTCTTATCGCCAAGCCGATAACACACGTGGTACAATCGAAATGGTGGCCTACTGTTAGGGTCAGTGATTAACAATACCTTGTCAGCACAAAGTAACAAGCTCGGACATAATCGTTGCAGTAATTTTTCTGTATCAATGCACTGCTCCAGTTGTTACTTTCAGCCTTTAGAAGGTTGCAGTATCGTTGTCAGATTCATGAAATCAGTGAAGTTTATTGCATTGTCTTTTGACTGAACTCTTTTTAGATTGTCTTCCAACACTCACATGATTTGTTCACTTTATATATTGTGAGCAGCGTTTATAAAATTTACGTCGACTCGGTGCGTAGAGTATACCATCTCATATTCATATTATCATTATTATCAAAGTAAATCATATTTAGTTCTTAGCTAACTCTTACATGCGCATTGTTTAATAGCATAGTAATATACGAGAGGATATTTTCTTTTCTACCAAATGTCACTGCTATAATCACAAACGGGGTAAATTCCTGAGAAGGAACAGATTACAAGTCACAGACACAAGACGCCACGAATCTTTGTCTAGTATAACGGTACTTGATACAAATTTACCTCATATAACACGAAGCTCACCTGTATGTGTCGTCAAAAAGTATTTTTTGTTCCGCCACGCCTCCACTGATGAAAGAGCTCTTACAACACTGAGCAAGATTTCCAAAGTGCTATTTATAGGTAAACCGTTTGCCCTAGTGTCCGATAAGTGGAAATAGTTGTGTGAAATGAAGTTTAACGTCGCGTTAAACACTATTCTCTGACATAGACTCCGATGAAGTCTTTGTCCATCGTCCTTGTAATACTGAGCACCAAGCGAATGGGAACAATATATAGCCATTATTTTTTTCACGAAACGTATTTGTAATCAAATTCTACCTATAATAGCATATGAATAACATCCAACTAAATACACATGCCTTACAATCTGAACATCATTCACATTTGAAAGGCCGTCTTTTTTAAAAGGGTGAGTTCCCCAAATAAGTTACCTCTTTCGCCGAAATTCGACGCTAATCTATACGTTCCCTTTGCAAATATTTAGCATACGGACATATGACATTTTGGTCGGGCTTGCAATCATGATGAGTAGTTACTCCGGCCAATAGTGATCACATTGCAGTGAGTCAGTGAGTAAGTATGGTTCTACTCTGCTTGTGCCATATTCCAGCAATATCACAACGAAATGATATTCACACATTTCGGTGTCGGACCCTGACCTTCGACTTAACGAGCCAACGCAAAGGGCTACCCTACTAACTATGTAACAAAACAAAATTGTTAACGGTTTAACACTATTGTCCTTCAATGATCACATGAACTGGTAACTCGTATTAAAGTTAATTATATATGTACGTCCATCATTTGGAAAGTTATTCACGAATTAGTATGCTACGTGGGTTAAATGGATAGCTTACAAGGTTTTACTGTGGCCATCGTCTCATTGATTCATTGGACCAGTTGATGGCCATTTCGATTCCACTCTCATAGCATACATACATGGAATGGGGTCGAAATTGATATGACTCCAGATCATATATGAAACATAACGAATGTGCCACTGAACCTGTTGTGGAAGGATGTGTCCTTAATAATCCAGCATTGGTTGAATGAATTCCAGGTTGCAATTACTTTATACACGATTCCTTATTCCGGATTAAAGTGTTTTCACTGTACAACGGTCTATAACTGGGTATTGGCAGGACGTCAACTTGTTGACCAAAATTATTCGCATGGTGTCCAATAGCGGTATCCTTTGATGCTTGGTCTGCTGGGCAGTTATTGTTTTAACTGGAAAACCATCTCGTTCTCGAGAGAAGTTACCATGAGCGTGAGTTAACTCGCGAACTTTAATTCCGTGAGTGATGTTTCATATTGTTTTAGTGAGCCCTATGATTTGAGAATATACCTGTTCAATGTTTGACTGACATGGCAGATTTTACGCTGTATACAACAATCAACAACCGTAAGCTATGAGCATCCAGACATTCTTACATTTGTGTGCCATATTAACGTGATAGAAGATTTCAAATCCAACGCGACTGTTTCTGGTATGAACTATAAACATTGGTTGTAGATGGTAATTTCTACTTCGATGTTAAATTGTTGTATGAAACAAGTTGGTCAAGAGTTTCTGAAAACGGTCATTTTATTGAAATTAACGGATGAATTTTATATTCATGGTTGAGCAAAGTTGCGCGATGTTATATTTTTTTCGTAATGACGTGGCTGACGTTATTAACGACCTAAAGTGGGGTATTATTACTCTGAGTACGATCACACGATGTTTGGTACACGATTACATAGTGAGTGAGTGAGTATGGTTTTACGCCGCTTTTAGCAATATTCCAGCAATATCAAGGCGGGGGACACCAGAAATGGGCTTCACACATTGTACCCATGTCGGGAATCGAACCCGGGTCTTCAGCGTGAAGAGCGAACGCTTTAACCACTAGGCTACCCGACCGCCCCACACGATTACATAGAGTGAGATGGGTGTGTATGTATGTTTGGTGGGGAGGAGTGTGGGGTTGCATGTATGTGGGTATGAGTATGGATACACGCAACAGATTGGAATATATCAATCATTTTGTTTTCAATGTTAGTGATTCTTTTTTATATATATATACATGGTTTAAGATTCTTAAAGCCTTTTGTTTCTCATAGGTCATGTTGATGGTGATCGGGCATTGTAATATCTACCTAAAATGCATATGTTTGTTTATGCGTGACACTTAAATAAAGATCACTATCTTTTTCTTCTTCCGTAACCAAACATCTAACTTGGTAGGCACTTAATTATTTACTCTTTGCTTTGGCGACGACCTCCTTCTTACTCATTGCGACATCTTTTAATGATTATTTAACACAAAGTGAATGACGAAATAAAACTCCTTCTTCCAGATTTATGACAATCTTACTTGGGTTAATCGTTCCAAATCGTTTCTGACAGATATGATGACTAAATTAGACAAACAAAATGTGTGTTCAAAGGAGGAGGTAACATAAGGTCCCCTTTCTGAAAAAAGACAGATTTTAAAGTTCTGATAAATATTAATCAAACTCAATACATAATTAATGTTCTGTGGTATCTATTTCCCTAAGTCGAAAGGCACGGGTGATCACATTTGGGATTCAGAAAGAAAGTGAAAAATCCACAATATTTCCGTGATCCAGTCCAATTGAGGAATGTAAGCAGGTTGCAGATTTCACACAGAGGCCGCATTGTAATATGTGGTCAAGTGGCAAAAGTAAATCAAAAGTGAAGTTCAATATGATAATATTTATGCTTAGTTTATATAACACAACTCTTCATGTTTAATCATCAGGGTATTTACACGCACGCACTTACATTTTATGTATGTTTGTTGTCCATTATATCTTAACCCAATCTATACACTGACTATAAGCCGGACGTTACACTATTAATTACTCTATTAACTAATCAACTTGTGAATCAAAGTCATTTTATTTCTAAAGGTTGATTTTCACCCAGCTCTTTTACATCGCTTTTGGATAGTGTCGCAGTTGCTCTTCTTCTGAACAATGGTTTGCTCAGTAGAATTACAGCAGTGGTGGCATTACAGATTCCAATATAGATGAAACACATGTTCTATGAACCAGTCAGATCACGGATTATGCCTGCAAGAAAATGACATGTTCGGTGAAAGAAGCCATAATGGCATTCAAACATATTACAATATTTTATAAATTATATTTATTTGTCATCATTGCTTGTCTGCTACCAATGTTGATCCACACGAGATCCACATCACGTCTTAATACAACTTCCATTATTATAACTACTTCATACAATCAATGTTTGTGTGTTATACTAGTCCTTGGCCATAAACGTATGATGATGTTTTCATGATAAGTCATATATTTAAGGATGCATACTTATGTACCTCCAGCACATCCCTAATATGGACACGGGTGGTCCAGTTCTTAACGGCGTATCAATATCATATGCTATTGAGTTCGAATCTCCGAAATCGTTTCATGGTTCAGCCATACCAATGCTCGTGGGTTTCACTAACGTGGTCGAGACCTACATTACATTGGACAGTCAGCCGAAATACTGTTCGGATCCGAGTTAAATACGACTCACTCAGTCACTCTTAACCCTTAGGGTTAAACCTTTAAGAATTCATTGTAACACGATGCAGTTTGGAAACAAAGTGCATAAAAATGCTAATTGATCTTACCCATGACCAGGTGCGTGACTGACACAGAACGTCCATAGAACACAGATACAGACATTGTCAGCCATGTCAGTACCAACATACTTCCTCTGACACCATATTCATCCAGTAGGAGGTTCACTGGAGGTTGGAATTATTCTTCCCCAAACTGTTCCCAGACATGGCAACAGCTGTAGCAATTCCTCTTCTCCTCATAGAAATACTTTGCAATTAGTACCAATGCTGGACCATGGATCACTGAATGTCCTAGCTGTGTCAATGACATTACTAACTCATAACGTTGGAAACTTCGTATACGTAATTCTTTAGAGAATGTTTTAAACGTTTGAAAACATCACGCGTTTGTCCTAGTTCTTTTTAAGGTATTTCATTTTATTCAAGAGAACTAATCATCATCATCATCATCATCATCATCATCATCATCATCATCATCATCATCGTCATTGTTATTGTCGTGGTCGTCTTCATCATCATCATCATTATCATTATTATATGCAGATAAAATGAATGAATACAGCAAAGATGGTTTGGGTGATCCTGACACAGTCAGGCTGGTTAGGCTCATTATTAGCCCAGGGTCCTTGTCTCCACTATACCAAGCCCTCCAGGAAGCTGACACCCTTTACATGGATGGTACCTTCACAGCATGTCCAGGTTTATGGGATCAAATACACATCATTCATGCCAGAGTTGGTCCCAACACCTTCCCTCTAGTGTTCGCCCTTTTGCCAGATCGCCACGCAACAACCTATGGCCGGCTTTTTCGACGACTGAAGACAGAAGTTCAAGAGCGACTCAATAGACCTCTGTCACCTAGCACACTTGCTTCGTCTGGGATAAATAAACTGTAAACGTTATTAAATGTAAAGTGTACATTACCAAAAACTGTCACAAAGTGTTGTTACAAACTGTATAAAATTTATCAAATGTAAAGTGTCATTAAATGTTAAGTATAATATTAAAGTATCTATTTAAAGCTGCTTTGCTTTGTTTGTCAGATCTTATCTGGACTATTCCATTTTAAAGTCTGAGGTAACAAGCATAAGGATTAGTGTGTTTAAAGTGTTGTTATAAGCTTGGACTATTGGGACGTCTAACTAATGGGAGGACACCGAACTGACCACTACTCAACTTCATTTTGTGTAGGTGACTTTGTTATTTGAAAAATTAATGCACATAAAATTAATACGACCTTCCGTCACTCGAATGTTTCGCATTAATATTCTGCTCGCTTTAATTTCCTGTTTTACAGTATATATATATTGAAAAACGCACCAGCAATAAATCTTGAAATATGACAAAAACAACTTGAGCAATGACCGATTTTGATTAGAACAGACAGACGGATTACTAAGAAAGACGACAAAGGAAACAGGGATACCACAAAGTAATTACAATTACGTCATCAGTGTAAGGAAAACACATAGGGTTAAAATGATAAGTCAATATCTGGTATGTCCACCATTGACAGCAACACAGGCCATGCAACGTCTTCTCATTGATCGAATAAGTCTGCAAATAGTGTTCTTGGGCATTCCACTCTTGACGTAGTGTATCTTCAAATTCTCTAAGGTTCTGTAGTTGCGGACGACGTGACAGGCGTTGACCCAGGTAATCATGTAAGTGTTCAATTGGCGATAGATCGGGTGACAGGGCTGGCCATGGAAGCAGAGGCACATTATTGTTCGCTAGGTACTGTTTTGCAGTGTGCGTTCTTGCATTATCTTGCTGGAAGTGGCATATCCTGGTGCTGATGAAAGAATGGGATGACGTGATTTGCCAATATGTTATTCTTGTAGAAAAGGGCATTAACTCTTCCACGACAAACATGGAGCTCTGTTCGATGGTTATGACTGAAGCCGCCCCACACCATGACCCCCCCCCCCCCTCCCCCCCACACACATCGACATGTCTGTACAACGCAGTAATTGTGGTAACGTTCTCCATGTCGACGCCACACTCGCAGTCGACCGTCAGCATTCCGTAAATGAAAACGGGACTCATCAGAGAACAGCACACCATGCCACTGCCGCAATCTCCAATGACGATGCCTTTTGGCCCAACGCAGACGTTCATTTCGATGTCGATCAGTGAGTATGGGTCCAACATATCGACGTCGAGCACGTAGCCCTGCTGCGCGGAGACGTCGACGTACGGTGTTAGCACTGATCAATTCCGTCGGCCTTTTACGGTTGCTGCAATCCTGGTAGCCGGAAGTGTTCGATCACGAAGATGCCGACGAACAATATGGCGATCCTGACGTGGTATAGTTACACGACGTTGACCCGGACGTGGTCGATCTCTGGTGGTTCTTGTCTGCTGGTATCTGCCCAGTAGCCTGAGAACTGTTGAATGATGGCATTGAAACCGCTTTGCAACGACTCTACTTGATGTACCAACTTGAAGCATCCCCAAGGCACGTTCACGTACCTCTACTGTTAATCTTGGCATTTCTTGTGTCAGTGCCCTTTACGTCTGCAGCAACAAGTGATGTGGCTTTTAAAAGTCTGTCTTTTATAGCCCTATTCCGCATGGTTTCCGTGCAACAAAACACGTTTTCCATGATGTGCATGCAATTTGTTGCGTTTTGGCGATGTCGCTGACAAAAAAATTAGGAATGTGTTTTGACGAGCTGTTCTTCTTCATGCATCGTCCAGAACGTCGTATATTACTCATTCACTTATATATTTTCATAACACTTAAGCCCGGATAAAAATACATCCATTTTCATGGTGGTGCGTTTTCAATGCTGTTCAGTATGTATATATATATATATATGTGTGTGTGTATGTATGTATGTATTTATATATATGGGTTTCCCGATGGCATATGAATACATCAATAGTTGTATTATTTGAGTTATACATATTATGATACACAAAATGCGTGCCAGTTTGACAAATGTCAATAGAAGCATGACACTCGCACATAATATAAAGATACGAGTTCAATGCACAGACATGTAGCATGTGTCTTAGTAAAACAGTTTATTCAACGTTTATTGATGCACAAAACGTTCATGATACATCAGTTGCTTTTCAGGGGTCGGTTTTCTTCAATGTTCTTAGGGGAACTCTCTGACTTCATTCTGTTCGCCCGACGTCTGACGAGCGGTACACAAAGTAGAAATATTGCAGCTATGAAGTTACATATTCCAATGTAGTTGAAACAAAGGTTGTATGAACTGGTCAGGTCACGGATTGTCCCTGTAACAACAATACGCAGGAGTCACAACGTTGTCAGATTTGAACAAAGATTTTAAACGTCCCATATAACAATAGATAATACAGCCTAACATAACCAGTTGTGTTACCGACGTTAATGTTCCGAGACAAGGCAGTTAACTGTCTATAAAAGTCAAGTTTCCATCGTAGCTCAGCCAGTGGCTTTTACGAGTTATGTCACTTCTATGTCCCTCATATGGACATATTGGACTTCACCTCTCATATAACTTGCATTTGCTTCAAACAAAATGTCAGTGTCTAGTCAAGACGATCCGATCAAGTTCGAAGAAAAGTCTCACATTCCCTGTCTCAGACACCCAGTGCATGTGGAATGTAGCACGTTGAGAGGTGTAGTACACGTTGATTATAAACATGAACAAATCAGAAAACATCTGCCGACGCCCAGACGGTACACATATTTTGCAAATTCAGGCTTGGAGCAAACACGAGAGTCGCCATGTCGATATTGAAATGCGATTTTGATTGTTAATCCAACTTCAAATGTCAAGGCTACTTCGGCAAAGTAGAAACTGGACTGTTATAGTCAGTAATGTCCGTTGCTTCGGAAAGATGTGATGACAAGCAATCAGACAAATCACTGTGCCTGGCCGTATTTACATCCGAAGTAAGTTGGCCTATGACCAGCACTGGTTATTTGATTTTAGATCCGGATTCAAAAAAATGTGGTGAAACTACGGAAAAATACAACAGAAATCTACACCAATGTCTGAAAATGAAAGCAAGTGATTTATGTGACAGGAACATTTCTAAAGCAATCAATCCTAAAACATAGCATTGTGAAATTCATGAGTGTGAGTGAGTGAGTGAGTTTGATTTTATGCCGTTTTTAGCAATATTCCAGCAATATCACGGCGGGGCTGTGAAATTCATGAATCACATGACATCGGACAGCACGTTGAGGGGGTGGTATATCAGATTTACTATTGTCACTCAGACTCGGTTGTGAGCAGACGCATATTGTTTTCTTGGAACCAAACGCTCAAAGAACATATTAAAAACACATGATTTAATCATTATGATCTAATTCATCCAACTGCAAAACATATATGACCTGCCATGGCCAGCACCCAGTCCTGACCTTTCCCCCATTAAACACGTCTGGAGGTCATTGGCAGACGTGTGCGCCAACATCACAATCCACCCACCAGTCTCAATGAACTCGGTGCAGCTCTCACTGATGAGTGGAACAACACGAGCCAATCTGACATTGGTCGACATCATCAGAAGTTCTGCCTCGAATAATTCGTGCATTTCTGGCCAACAGAGTTGGTTGTTCCCTGATGTGAACAGTGTAAATTCTAATAGCTTCAGACAGACTTCTCAGTATTTATTCAATATCACTAACAGATTGTAAACGAAATCGGTGACATCGTTCAGCGCAAGAATGCATCGCAAGCCCCACCCACATTATTATCAGTCAATATATTTCAGTATTTTACATGGTTTGCCAACCAAATTTCATGGAAGCATTTACAAGTTATCATTAGAGTGTATAGACGGTTCGTGCTTGTGTACAAGCTGTATTCCCCAACGTTGATCAATGTTACTGCTATATGTACGTTTAACAGTGCTGTTGAGCTAATAAATCTGTGAATGCTGATAGTCCATTGCAGCATAAAATTAATAACATAAAATACAGAATGAGGATCTTACCCATGATCGGATGCGTCACGGATCTGGCTAAACCGTGGAACACAGCTATAAATCCGAGAACCTTCGCCATGTATTCAAGTCCCATGAAGTCGACAATGGCAACAGGAATAAGGCAGTGGTAAAAACTGCCAAAGAGTCCGACAATGACGGAGAATACGACGAGAAGAGTATACGTGTTGAAATAATAGACAAACAGTGTTGCCATTCCAGATATAAGCATTCCAATAACCATCAAATGATTTATTTTGATGTATTTGAGATCGGCGACGAAGCCGACAACAAGGCTGCTGAAGAAATCCAGAACACACGACAAAGTCAACAAATATGCTGCATCTGTTTGTGAGATGCCCTTTTCATTTGCCAGTGCAGGAAGGTAGATTCCAACCAATCTAAATATTACCCCAAAATGAGCACATGCAACAATCAACTGAAACATTGGTTGCTTGAACAAGGAAAAGTCAAATGCCGATAAGGCTCGTTTCACATACATGCTACAACCTTTGGCTTCTTTTGATTCCTGTTCATTGTCAAATGATTCAGCATTAACTTCTGTAATATCCACCATTGACATTGATGTCAAATCTGGGTTACTTGTGTACAATTTAATCTGGCTTTCTGAGAGGGACTCTACTTGTGATTCAATGCTGACAACTGATTCTGGTCTTGTACTTTTGCAGATTATTGCACCTGTCTGTCCCTTTCCTCTGTTTGACTGACTTGCAAATGAGACAACTGCCTTTCCACCATTAACACTAGTTAGTTCCTTTACGGAACAGGCTCGAACCACATCATGTTCATTCCCATTTTTGTCATTGCCATGTCTTTGGTCATGTTTTTGCCCTTCACTCATGACAGATGGGTGCTTTGGTATCCTTTTATGAAAGAAACTTAATGGTCTAAACAAAGCAGCCCCGACCCACATGTTCATTGTCAGCCCTGTTAGGATCAACATACTTCCTCTGACACCATATTCATCTAATAAGAAACGAACGAGGGGTGGGAAAACGCTGCCCCCAATACTAATTCCAGACATGGCAACTGCTGTGGCAATGCCTCTTCTCTTCTTGAAGTACTTTCCAATCAAAACCAATGCTGGAGCATGAATCATGGAATGCCCTATACCTGAAAGTAAATTATTCATTATCAAATATCACTGATATCTTGTTCCAGTTCCTTATAGTTTTACATGATTGCAACATCCTTCAATACAGCTTACATGGTTATATTAAATATGCCACATCTTGCGTCAATCTGAAAATGTCTATGAAGCTTTATGTCTCTTTCTCATGCCAAAATTCTTTGCTCGATTTTCAAGTATATTTCTAAATGTTCAAGACCTGTATGACCTTGTTACGCTGTTGCATAACTGAACTATTTTTTCAGAGTGTGTGCAACTCATTCAAGCCTTTAATAAAATCTAACATTTAGGATAAAGGTGCAAGAGTAAACAGTTTATATACATATATGTATAGATAAGGATCATATAAAGGGACCGCATGTTACAAAATCCCATATGGATGCATTCACTTGAGCCATCAATTATTTTTCTGTGCTATTATGGATTCGTGAACATGTAGAGTATACGCACCAGTCAGAATACTGTGAGTGCAGATGAGGTATGTAATACTGGTGGCGAAAACGCCTGTCAGCATTCCTACAACTGATATAGTCCCACCAAGAAGTACAGTTTTTCTCTCCCCAAGCAGTTGCAGAATTATGTTCATGGATATAAGAGCTGTTGACATACAGAACATGGTTGTGTCAAAATAAGGAAAATTCGTACACTGTATATATATATATATATATATATATATATATATATATATATATATATATATATATATATATATATATATATATATATATCTATATAGATATATATATATATATATATATATATATATATATATATATATATATATATATACACATATATATATATATATAATTTGTATGACCACTATATATATATATATATAATTTGTACGACCACAAGGGTCAGAATATGTTGTCAGTACAGATGGAATACGAGAGGGTTTGTTTTTGTCCATGATATGATATAAAAGTATCATTGCAACAATATAATTATGTCCATTTTGTATCAGTATACTTCGGTATACAGGAACACGAGGATGTCTTTCTTTACCAATATAGTTTACATTAGCACGTATTGTTTAATACTCACAACTTATACTGTACGTCGCTGCCATCACACCCATGAACAAGGTTGTTTTTGTGGCAGATGCCTCGAATTCTTCCAAGTATGCCACAAAGAATATTGCAACGGACCGTCCATATCCAGCCATTAAAATAACATTCAGGAAACTCCCTGGAGAAGGTCAAAATAAAATGTGGTATCAGTGATTACCAAGGCGTGTTTTTTATAATTTAATTGTTTTCAAAATGCAAGAGGAAGAGACACATTTAATCCAGAATTCTTTATCTTAAGATTCAATACCCAATAGAATGATTATGACAGGGTACTATATCTTATACTCTGACAAATATATTTGTCTCTTTTATCTGGGTGGACGTAGAAATATGCACAATCGATCACCTGCTAACACTACCCAAGCCCATCCACGATCGATAGGTACACCAACATCCTCTTGCTCTGGTTGACTGTCATCTGGTAGCTCGCCATTACCACCATCATGTAACATGTTCTGCTTCTCGGCATCTACCCCAGCTCCAGTCACACCTTCTTCTGTCACCATTCCCGACAAACTGTCTTCCCCATCAACCGCCTCACCCGTCCTCGTCACAAACAGTTTTCCGTTGTTTGTATCTGGTGTCATAACTAGATGTTCGCTTCTGTCAGCTTCGTCCTCCCGACACGTTTTTGAATCTTGTGTCATTTTTACTGTGATAGTATATCGGACCTATATAATTTATGAAACTGCATTTACACAAGTCCATTGTGACATTTTCCTAGAAAGTGAATTTGGCTGCTTGTTACTATTAGTGATTGTCTGAATTAGGAGATAAACATACTGTGTTTTCAATGTAGAGCTAGGTTACCTGTAGATTTAACCCTGCTAAATTGAATTTGAAACCGAACGTGCAGCGTGAGGTTTCAAATGTTAAATTTTGCGCGATTAAATCTACAGGTAACCTAGCTCTACATTGAAAACACAGTATGTTTATCTCCATTCTACCATGACTAAATAAAACGCGAACTCTTTTGTGTTAGCAAATATACTGAGTGAAGCGCCATGGGTTGAGTTCAGTGTTTTGAGTGGGTTATCGATGTGAATTACGGAATCACCGAACAAAATAGGGTGCTGTATATCCTTAAGAAGTTTGTTCACACCGTAATACTTCACTCGAACATATGACAGGCATTGAAAGCATATAAGCACGGCAACTTGGTAAGCAAACATGAGGTGGGCATCCCTAAAGAAAACAAAGCAAGCTTTGCAAGGCTTTCGCTCTACATCGCGCGTCACCTTTACGACGTCATGCCGCTCATTGTGACGCAAAAGATATGACGTCACAGTCATATATAGAAAAGTGCAAAAATGCCAAGCTCTCTGTTGTCTCCAAAACGTAAATACATTCCCTTTGTTGATTTCTGTCGTGTTTTTCTGCACAAAATGTATTGCTACACATCCTTTGAATATTGTAGTAACCCGCATCTGTGCATTTTGTAACCTTTAATTGTAGGTATAATTATTTAAATATGCCTACCGACAATGACTGAAAATAGTACTAATCTACGAATATTAGATTCCGCGGTGAAGCGGCCGTCAAACCAGCTGTTTCAATCAGAGGGGGTTTATTGTGATTTAATAGCCTCTGATTGACCAATCAGAATAGAGTAAATTCCAAATTCATGGTAGAATGTAGTTTAAGGCTGTAAAACAAACCAAAACAAACATTCCATATAAATAACTGTGAACAGTCAGTATGGACGGTATGGTGATTGAAAACACGAAGAACGATCCGCGTCATCAAGTCTCTATGGTAAACAATTAATCAAGTAACAGAGCCTTTTCACCTGATCCCCACGTCAGTTTCTACCACAACACATAAGTTACTTTCACCTGTTATGATCCGAAATCCGTACAAGCCTGTATGTTACACGAATATATAGCAACGCAAGAGTCAGATACAATGCATACCTGTCATCTTCACCAAGATAATATTGTGTAAACATATACATACGTATCTGTGCTTGTGTTTCGTCGCAAATTATCTTTACAGACTGGAGTGAGTGAGTAAGTATGGTTTTTCGTCGCTTTTAGCCATACTCCAGCAATATCACGGCGGGGGACACCAGAAATTTGCTTCATATGTCGGGAATCGAACCCGGGTCTTCGGATAGACGAGCAAACGCTTTAACCACTAGGCTACCCGACCGTCCCTTACAGACTGGAAATGTTCAAAACGTACACACATGAAGAGAATGTGACTGACCTACATATATATATTCAGTGACGGACGGCCACACACACTTCTCTTATCGCCAAGCCGATAACACACACGTGGTACAATCGAAATGGCGGCCTACTGTTAGGGTCAGTGACCATTTCAGCCCAAATTAACAAGCGCGGACATTATCGTTGCAGTAATTTGTCCGTATCAATGCACAGCTCCAGTTGTTACTTTAAGCCTTTAGAAGGTTGCAGTGTCGTTGTCTGTTTCATGAAATCAGTCAAGTTTATTGCAATGTCTTTTGATAGAACTCTTTTGAGAGTGTCATCCAACACTGGATGTCTGCTTACATTATATATGGTAAACATCGTTTATATAATTTACGTCGGTGCGTAGAGTATAGCATTTCGTATTCATATGATTATTAACAAAGTAAATCATATTTAGTACTTTACTAACTCTTACATGCGCATTGTTTAATAGCATAGTACTATACGAGAGGATATTTTCTTTTCTACCAAATTCATGAAAACGACAAAATGTCACTGGTATAATCACAAACGGGGTAAATGCCTGGGAAGGAACGTATTACACGTCACAGACACAAGACGCCACGAATCTTTGTCTAGTATAACGGTACTTGATACAAATTTACCTAATATAACACGAAGCTCACCTGTATGTGTTTTCAAAAAAAGTACTTTTTGTTCCGCCATGCCCCCACTGATGAAAGAGCTCTGACAACACTGAGCAAGATGTCCAACGTGCTATTTATAGGCAAACCGTTTGCCCTAGTGTCCGATAAGTGGAAATATCTGTGTGAAATGGAGTTTAAGGTCACGTTAAAGACTATTCTCTCATATAGCTTATGAGATGTTTCATAGTGCTAGCCCACTGATATACTATGTCGCGGATCAACATCCATACCCAACTCAGAGAAAGTATGCTGACTCCGATACAGTCCTTGTCCCTCCCGTTAATACCGAGCGCCAGGCGAATGACAAGGAGTACCATTTTTTTAACGTCGTTTGGTCGGGTGCGGCCGCGGCCGGGGACTGACCCAATGAACGTCCGTACAGATCTGACTTCCATATAGCATCCATCGGGAATAAACATTGTACATCAGATTAAGAAACAAACATGCAAATAAGGACTTGTAATATTACACTTTTACCGTGTGTGTCATCACCAATGCGCCTTCAGCGTGTACAGACATACCTGATTGTGCCAAAAGAGAGATTATGGTTGACGGAACATAAAACTGCTCTTGACCCGCGAATCGCATTATAGTCCCGCCAAACGGCGTTATGCAGACATCAGCCACTGACTCATTTCTGTAGCAAAATAAACACATTACATACAACACTATACTACAGTAGAGTGTAAGAAAGAGATACATACAAAAATACACGGCCATTATTTTCATTTTGCTGTTTTTCCTTTGCAAATATTTACGTTTCCTTTGCAAATATTTAGCATACGGTTATATGACATTTTGGTCGGGCTTGCAATCATGATGACTAGTTACTTCGGCCAATATTGATCACATTGCAGTGTGTCAGTGAGTAAGTATGGTTCTACCCCGCTTGTGCCATATTCCAGCGATATCACGACGAAATGGTCTTCACACACTGGACCTGTGTCAGTAATCGGAACCTGACCTGCGACTGGGTCACCCTACTAACCACGAAGCAAAACAAAATGTTTAACGGTTTAACTCTATTGTCCTTCAATGATCACATGAACTGGTAACTAGCATTTAAGTTAATTATATATTTACATCATTTGGAAAGGTATTCACGAATTTGTATGCTACGTGGGTTAAAGGGATAGCTTACAAGGCTTTACAAAGGTCATCATCTCACTGGACCAGTTGATGGCAATTTCGATTCCACTCTCATAGCATACATACATGGAATGTGGTCGAAACTGATATTACTCCAGATCATATATCAAACATAACGAATGTGTAACTGAACCTGTTGTGGAAGGATGTGTCCTTAATAATCCAGCGTTGCTTGAATGAATTCCAGGTTGCAATTACTTCATACACGATTCCTTATTCCGGATTAAAGTGTTTTCACTGTACAATGGTTTATAACTGGGTATTTGCAGGATGTCAACCTGTGGACCAGAATTATTCGCATGGTGTCCAAGTGCGGTAGCCTCCGCTAGGCTGTTGTTGTTTTAACTGGAAAACCATCTCGTTCTCGAGCGAAGTTATACCATGAGCGTGAGTTAACTCGCCAACTTCATTCCGTGAGTGATGTTTCATGTTATTTTAGTGAGCGATATTATTTGATAATATTCCCGTTCAGTGTTTGACTGTCATGGCAGTTTAACTCACTATTAAGATTGCTTTTATTGAACAGATTTTACGCTGTATGCAGCAATCAAAAACCGTAAGCTATGACCTTTAAGACGTTCTACCTTTGTTTGCCATATTAACGCGATGAAAGTTTTCAATCAAATCCAATGTGACTGTTTCTGGTATGAACTGCAAAAATTGGTTGTAGATGGTAATTTCAACTTCAATGTTAAATTGTTGTATGGAACAAGTTGGTCAAGTGTTTCTGTAAACGGTCATTTCATTGAAATTAACGGATGAATTTTATATTCATGGTTGCAGAAAGTTGCGCGTTGTCACCAACGTTATTCTCTGTTTGTTTCTTAATGACTTGGCTGACGTTATTAACGACCTAAAGTGGGGTATTATTTTTGTGAGTACGATTATCCGAGGGTTGGTACACGATAACATAGAGTGAGATTGGCTGCGTGTATGCGGGTATGAGTATGGATACACGCAACAAATAGGATTATATCGATGATTTTGTTTTCAATTTTAGTGTTTCTTTTATATATATACATTTTGGGTTGATATTACAATGCCTGATCAACAGGACCTATGAGACACAAAAGGCTTTAAGAAGCTTAAACCATGTATATATATATATATATATATATATATATATATATATATATATATATATATATATATATATATATATATATATATATATATATATGTATAAAACTTATTTTCAAATACTGTATATTTTAATTCAAATGTCTCCCTACATTTGTTAAATTACTCGGTGTCGTCGCTGGAGTGTGTAAATACATTATGACGTCACAGTTGTAATGTATGACGTCATGATACGTATGACGTCATATTATATGTCATTGTCAGTTACACTGAAGAGCTGTCATGAGACAGCGAAAGTACTATGTCTGAAACTGATATAAAGAAGATGATGGACTAACGTGGACTTTATTATTCTATTATATAATTTATATACATATATATGATATATATATATATATATACATGGTTTAAGCTTCTAAAGCCTTTTGTGTATATATATAAATGGTTTAAGCTTCTTAAAGCCTTTTGTGTCTCATAGGTCATGTTGATCGGGCATTGTAATAGCAACCCAAAATGTATTTGTTTGTTTATGCGTGACACTGAAATAAAGATCACTTACTTCCTCTTCTTCTTCCGTTATCAAACATCTAATTTGGTGAGCACTTTATTATTTACTCTTTGCTTTGGCGACGACCTCCTTCTTACTTATGGCGATATTTGTTAATGATTATTGGAATACTGCCTGTATGACCGTTTCAATACACATACATGATGATCTCTGTCTGTTAACAGAACTGCTAACAGTGTTTTATATGGGAGGGTGGAAAGGATGTCCGAAGTGCCGGCACTTGAAACACAAACTTGAGAATTGAGACCATGGAGGAGTATGAAACGGCAAGTGACCTTTGGGTTATTCGTGGCTCCTTAATAAAGTGGGTAGGTAGCCTAGCTATATAAGAAACATACCTAGGTCCGTACCATAGCTCCATTGTATTTTGAGTAAGTGCTAAAATCGTTCCGAAATGAGATTACAGTGATTTTAAATTCTGACTGGTCAGTTGAAGCAACATGATCTTACTTTGTCCAATGTTGAGCACAGTAGTATAACGTCATCCATTATTAATGACATCACAAACTAATGCAAAAACGTCACAATAGGTTGTATTAAGTGATAGAGGATATTACATGTGTCGAGTGTCGAATATCTCTTTTCACCCCCGTCACTCGATGAGAGAAACATGGCATATCCTATCATATTCTCTTTTGTGTAGTTGTCTACCAGTAAATTAAATTAATTCATTACAAATGTAAAACCTTCAAACGTAAATCCTCCCTACCTAACACGCAAGGAGTGTTCACAACCCCTTGTATTTGCGACTTAAAAAAAAGTTTCTTGTCAGCAAAATCTTAAACAAATCTAAACAAAAGTATCAAAAAATATTTATTGTCACGAAAATTCTTTATCATATATTTAGATATGATTATTTTCAAAATCAACTTTCACAAAAAAAATATTCTTGAAAACTTGGAGACTGCTGTTAAAAGCGAAAGAATACACACTGGTCAAGCAACACAAATGGCGCTTTGTGAAACGAACTGTCTCGATTGACGAGTATAATGAAAGATTTAGAGTTTACAAGGAAACATTTTCGAGAGAATAACGAACGGCAAGAAGTGATATTAACTTCATAAACAGCCGTCTTTCAATTTTTTGCCTTGTTAATGTGGAACTAACGTAAAAAAAACTCAACAGTTTGTGTTCGGGCTTGTCACTTACGACAAAGGGAGACAATTTAAAAGGAGGTAACTTTTGTATGACAATAGTTCCATCGAAGTGTTATGTTCACAGCAGTGACATATCAAGTGTTATGTTCACTGCAATAAAAATGTCACTTTTCTCAACTTCGGAAAACTCAGTCTTTCACACTGAAGTATGTAATAAAAGTTTCATTTTAGGGTTGACATTTCATACGTTTTGCTCTTCATTTTCATTCATCAGTGACACAGATTAACATATCGTATACGCTATTACAGAGTATCTGCTCACATCATTCATTCGCAAGAGACAGCTAATCCATAAAACTGTAGACATATATATGGGTTTCCCGAGGGCATATGAAGATATCGATAGTTGTATTATTTGATTTATACATATCATCACACATAAAATGCCAGTTTGAAGTTTTATTTTAAAAAATCAATATAAGCATAACACTCGCACATAATATAAAGATACGAGTTCAACGCACAGACATGTGGCATGTGTCTTTGTAAAACAGTTTATTCAACGTTTATAGTTGCACAAAACGTCCTTGATACATCAATTGCTTTTCAGGGGTCGGTTTTCTTCAGTGTCCATAAGGGGACTCTCTGACTTCATTCTGTTCGCCCGACGTCTGACGAGCGGTACACAAAGTAGAAATATTGCAGCTATGAAGTTACATATTCCAATGTAGTTGAAACAAAGGGTGTATGAACTGGTCAGGTCACGGATTGTCCCTGTAACAAAAATACGCAGGGCATTATACTCACAAAGTAGTCAGATTTCAACAAAAGATTTTTAAACGTTCCATTTAACAATGGTTAATACAGCCTAACATAACCAGTTGTGGTACCGAAGTTAATGGAGACGTGGGTCAGTAAATGTACGCCTAAATCAGCAATATACTTTTAACACTTCTGATTTTAAATAATTAATTATCAATGACAGCATCTTCTGAGACAAGGCAGTTAACTGTCTCCAAAAGTCAAATTTCAATCTTTGCTGAATTAGGCTTGAATTTCATGGCTCGATCGCAGCGCAACCAGTCGCAATAACGATATATGTCACTTCTATGTCCCTCATATTGACGGATTGAACTCCACCTCTCATATAACTTGCATTTGCTTCAAACAAAATGGCGGTGTTGAGTCAAGACGATCTCATCAAATTAGTCGAAGAAAGGTTTCACATTCCCTGGCGTAGACACCCAGTGCATGTGGAATATAGCACGTCGAGCACTAGCACTTTGATTATAAAAATGAACCAATTGGAAAACATCTGTTGTCGACGCCCAGTTAACGTTATACATGCTTTGCAAATTCTGCAGTGGAGCAAACTCTGCACGACAGTCGCCATGTTGTTTACGAACATGATGTCGATTTTGTTACGGGATTTGGATTGATAGTCCAGCCAAAGTATAACTTCAAACGTCCAGCGGACTTCGGCAAGGTGGTAACTGGGCTGTTATAGTCAGTTTACTCCGCTGCTTCTTGAAGATGTGATGACAAGCAATCAAACAAATCATTATACCTGACCGTATTTCCAACTAAAGTATGTTGGCCTATGACGAGCACTGGTAATTTGAATTTGGACACGCACAATAATGTGGCGAAAGTACAGAAAACTGGCAAGTGATTTAAGTGACACGAACATTTATGAAGAAATCAATCCTAAAACATAGCATTGTGAAAGTCATGAAGCACGTGACCACGGACAGCACGTTGAGGGGGTGGTATATCAGATTTACTATTGACACTCAGACTCGGTTTTCAACACACGCATATTGGTTTTTGGGACCCAAACGCTCAATGACCCTATATTAAACACATTTAATAATTGTGATCTAATTCATGCAACTGCAATACATCTATAACATGCCATGGCCAGCACCCAGTCCTGACCTTTCCCCCATGAAACACGTCTGGACGTCATTGGCAGACGTGTGCGCCAACATCACAATCCACAGACCAGTCTCAATGAACTCGGTGCAGCTCTCACTGATGAGTGGAACAACACGAGCCAATCTGACATTGGTCGACATCATCAGAAGTTCTGCCTCGAATAATTCGTGCATTTCTAGCCATTTGTGACATTGACAGCAAAGCGCAAAGTGCAAATTTTGAATTTGACACCTGACCTCTTGAACAACCTCGTGCGCCACTATCCCATCCAACCAAGCACCAGAAACCACTAGATCAGATCGCATACCCAATAATAAATAAGATCATATCAATTCCAATTGTCAATACCATACATGTCTAAAGATATGTCTTGATGACTCACACTCTCCTCATTTATTTGCATCGTAAATAATGAAATTTATTGTCCGACATATTTGCAGTTCAAATCAAAGAACATTTAACTTGAATCACTTGCTAATGACTGTTTGTTGGGGTGGTCGAAGACTTCTTTTTTAATGGAATTCATAATGTTTTACCTTTACAGACACTATATTAAGAGCTGACTTCAATCTGTTTCGTTTTGGATGTATACACCTACAAACTGATGTGAACAGTGTAAATACCGGTAGCTTCAGGCAGAGTGTTTGGTATTTAATCAATATCACCAACAGATTGTAGACAAAATCGGTGACATCGTTCAGCGCAAGAATGCATCGCAAGCCCCACCCACATTATTATCAGTCAATATATATCGGTATTTTGCATGGCTTGCCAACCAAATGGATGGCCAAACAATGTACAAGTCGTGTTCCCTTACGTTTATCAATGTCACTACTACATGTACCTTTTAACAGAACTATTATACTTGTATCTCGATGAATGCTCATTGTCAATTACAGCATAACATTAAAAACATAAAATATTTAATGACGATCTTACCCATGATCGGATGCGTCACAGATATGGCTAAACCGTGGAACACAGCTATAAATCCGAGAACCTTCGCCATGTTTTCAAGTCCCATGAAGTCGACAATGGCAACAGGAATAAGGCAGTGATAAAAACTGCCAAAGAGTCCGACAATGACGGAGAATACGACGAGAAGAGCATACGTGTTGAAAAAATAGACAAACTGGGTTGCCATTCCAGATATAAGTATTCCAATAACCATCAAATGATTTACTTTGATGTATTTGAGATCGGCGACGAACCCGACAGCAAGTCTGCTGAAGAAATCCAGAACACACGACAAAGTCAACAAATATGCTGCATCTGTTTGTGAGATGCCCTTTTCATTTGCCAGGGCAGGAAGGTAGACTCCAACCAATCCAAATATTACCCCAAAATGAACAAATGCAACAATCAACTGAAACATTGGTTGCTTGAACAAGGAAAAGTCAAATGCTGATAAGGCTCGTTTCACATACATGCCACAACTTTTGGCTTCTTTTGATTCCTGTTCATTGTCAAATGATTCAGCATTAACTTCTGTAATATCCACCATTGACATTGATGTCAAATCTGGGTTACTTGTGTACAATCTAATCTGGCTTTCTGAGAGGGAATCTACTTGTGATTCAATGCTGACAACTGATTCTGGTCTTGTACTTTTGCGGATAATTGCACTTATCTGTCCCTCTGCTCTATTTGATTTACTCGCAAATGTGACAACTGCTTTTCCACCATTAACACTAGTTAGTTCCTTTACAGAACAGGCTCGAACCACATCATGTTCATTTCCATGTTTTTCATTGCCATGTCTTTGGTCATGTTTTCGCCCTTCACTCATGACAGATGGGTTTTTTGGTATCCTTTTTTGAAAGAAACTTAATGGTCTAAACAACGCAGCCCCGACCCACATGTTCATTGTCAGCCCTGTTAGGATCAACATACTTCCTCTGACACCATATTCATCTAATAAGAAACGAACGAGGGGTGGGAAAACGCTGCCCCCAATACTAATTCCAGACATGGCAACTGCTGTGGCAATGCCTCTTCTCTTCTTGAAGTACTTTCCGATCAGTACCAATGCTGGAGCATGAATCATGGAATGACCTATACCTGAAAGTAAATGAATCATTTCATTGATGTTTTGTTCAAGATGCTTATAGTGTTACATGATTACAACATCCTACAATACAGCTTACATAGTTATATTAAATATGACACATTGTGCTTCAATCTTATGTCTCTTACTCATACCAGAATTTTATGCTCGTTTTTCAAGTATAATTCTTAATGTACAAGACCTGCATGACCTTGTTACGCCGTTGCATAACTGATCTATTTTTTTCGGAGTGTGTCCAACTCATTCAAGCCTTTAATATTTGTTTACATTTAGGTATAATGTGCAAACGTAAACATTTTAGAAACATATATGTATACAATAATGGCCATATAAAGGGACCTAATGTTAAAAAGTCTCATATGGATGCATTTACTTGTGCCATAAATTATTATTCTGTGTCTTTATGTATATCTGTATTTGTTAACATGAATAGTTGATTCACGCACCGATGAGAATGCTGTGAGTGCAGATGAGGTATGTAATACTGGTGGCGAAAACTCCGGTCAGCATTCCTACAGCTGATATAGTCCCACCAAGAAGTACAGTTTTTCTCTCCCCAAGCAGTTGCAGAATTATGTTCATAGACAAGAGAGCTGTTAACATACAGAACATGGTTTTGTTAAAATACTGAAAATTAGTACACTTAACATATCATCTATACGACCACAAGTGTCAGAATATGTTGCCAGCCGAGAGGGAACACGAGATAGATTATGTGTGTCCATAACAAAACACAATCATCACCGTAATTATCTATGTACATTTTGTATCAGTATGCAGCGGTATACAGGAACATGGGGATGTCTTTCTTTACCAAAACAGTTTACATTTGCATGTATTGTTTAATACTCACAACTTATACTGTACGTTCCTGCCATCACACCCATGAACAAGGTTGTTTTTGTGGCAGATGCCTCGAATTCTTCCAAGTATGCCACAAAGAATATGGCAATGGACCGTCCATACCCAACCATTAAAACAACATTCAGGAAACTCCCTGGAGTGAGACGAGAAGACACCGAATAGGATAAAATACAATGTGGTATCAGTGATTACCAAGACGTGATTTTTTTACAATTTAATTGTTTTCGAAATTTATGAAGAAGGGACAGATTTAATCCAGAATTCTTAAATGTTGGATTCCATATGCTATAGAATGATTGTGACAGAGTACTATATCTTATATTCTGACAAACATATTTGTTTCTGTTATCTGGATGGACGTAGAAATATGCACAATCGATCACCTGCTAACACTACCCAAGCCCATCCACGATCGATAGGTACACCATCATCCTCTTGCTCTGGTTGAGTGTCATCTGGTAGCTCGCCATTACCACCATCATGCAACATGTTCTGCTTCTCGGCGTCTCCCCCAGCTCGTGTCTCACCTTCTTCGGTAACCGTTCCCAACAAACTGTCTTCCCCATCAACCGCCCCTCCCGTCTTTGGTATGAACAGTTTTCCGTTGTTTGTATCTGGTGTCACAACTACATGTCCGTCTCTGTCAGCTTCATCCTCTCGACAAGTTTTTGAATCTTGTGTCATTTTTACTGCTTTTGATAGCACATCGGACCTAAATCATTTATGAAGCTGCATTTATACAAGACCATTGTGACATTTTCCTAGAAGGTCAATATGGCTGTCTGTAACTATCAGTGATTGTCTGAATGTAGTTTAAGGCTGTAAAAACAAACATTCCATATAAATAACTCTGAACTGTCAGTATGGACAGTGTGGTGATTGAAAACACGAACAACGATCCACGTCATCAAGTTTCGATGGTAAACAATGAGCCACGTAACAGAGCCTTTTCACCTGATCCCAGTGTCAGTTTCTACCACAACACATAAGGTACTTTCACCTGTTATGATATGAATTCCGTACAAGCCTACACGAATATCTAGCAACGCAAGTGTCAGATACAATGCATACCTGCCATCTCAACCACGATAATACATTTACATACCTATCTGTGCTTGTGTATAGTCACAAATTATCTTTAATCTTGTGACTGACCTACATATATATCTTCAGCGACGGACGACCACACACGCTTCTGTTATCGCCAAGCCGATTACACACTCGTGTTGCAATCGAAATGGCGGCCTTCTGTGAGGGTCAGTGATTAACAATACCTTTTCAGCCCAACCTAACAAGCTCGGACATAATCGTGGCAGTAATTTGTCCGTATCATTGCACTGCTCCATTTGTTACTTTAAGGATGCAGTATCATTGTCTGTTCAATGAAATCTGTCAAGTTTATTGCAATGTCTTTTGATAGAACTCTTTTGAGAATGTCATCCAACACTAGTTATCTGCTCACATGATTTGTTCTCTTTATACATGGTAAGCATCGTTTATAGATTTTACGTCGCTTCGGTGCGTAGAGTATAACATTTCGTATTCATATTATAGTAAACAAAGTTAATCATACTTAGTACTCAACTAACTCTTACATACGCATTGTTTAATAGTATAGAAGTATACGAGGGGTTCATTCTTTTCTATCAAACTAATGAAAACGACAAAACGTCACTGGTATAATATACAAATTACACGTCACAGCCACAAGACACCACGAATCTTGTTCTAGTATATCGGTATTTGATACAAATCTACCTCATGTAACACGAAGCTCACCTGTATGTATCCTCAAACAGAAGTCTTTGTGTCCCCTCGCCTCCGCTAATGAAAGGACTCTGACAACGCTGAGCAAGATATCCAACTGCAAACGTGCTATTTATACGTTTGTCCTGGTTTCTCAAATGTATTCCGTATTTCGTCAGAAAAAATATCAGTTTCGAAGGTACACGCAATAGCATTCAGTTAACTGAAATGAATACGGCACAATTAGTTGACGGCCGGTGTAATTGTATGCGGGCATTTTCGTGTATCCGATAAGTGGAACTATTTGCGTGAAGTGGAGTTTAGCCGCGGATTAACATGCATACCCCACTCAGTAAACTACGTTTATAGCGAACACGCTTATAACGAACTGACGGATATAACGAACTTACTTTTTTGTCCCGACTATTTGCTGCGGTATAGATGCTTATAACGAACTACGGTTATAACGAACTTAAATTAGTGGTCCCTTTGCGTTCGTTATAACCGTAGTTTACTGTAAGCTGATTCTGATACAGTCCTTGTCCATTCCGTTAATACCGAGCGCCAGAAGTACCATCTTTTTAACGTCGTTTGGTATGACGCGGCCGGAGATCGACCTACCAAACGTCCGCACTTCCGGGCAGACTCTCTATTCATTTCACCATGGAGGCGGTTCCATCCGTTACAGACTTGACTACCATATAGCATCCATCGGTAGTACCCATTGTACATTAGATTAAGATGTTTTCATCACAAACATACAAACATGGACTTGGGGTATTTCATTTTTACTATAATTGTCATCACCAATGCGGCTTCAGCGTGTACAGGCATACCTGATTGTGCCGAAAGAGAGATTATGGTTGACGGAACATAAAACTGGTCTTGCCCTCCGAATCTCCAAATAGCCCGCCAAACGACGTTAAGCAAACATCAGTCACTGACGCATTTCTGTAGCACAATAAACACATGACATACAACACTATACTACATAAGGTGTAAGGAAGAGATACATACATGGCCAAAATTGATCAATTTTAGTGTTTCTTTAATATATAAAAGAAACACTAAAACTGAAACCATACATATATACATTATATAAAAGAATAAAAAAAACACTAAAACTGAAACCATATATATATATATATATATATATATAGTGCCCCATAGGTCATGGTAATCGGGGGCACTGTATGTACACATGCACCAAATTATTTTAAAAGTTCCTGCAACATTGAATAAGATTAAATGCAAAGTTATGTTTTTTTCCAAATCTGAAATAATTTCGGTTTGCAAGAGATAAAAGACTCCTGTAAGTGTTCAAATGGTTTAATTTGCCATACTGACTTCAGAAAATGCGTGATTTCATAAAAAAAACATGAACATGGCAAAATGTCAATTTACAGATCATTAGCGTGTGTGTCTACCTCTGGTTGCGATGCAAGCAACACATCTTCGTCTCATTGAATGGACCAGGCGTCGCACAAAGTTCTGTGGGTCTGCTGGAGCATGTTTCGAATTTCCCAGATCCTATCTTCTTCAATGACACAGTGACTGACGTAACGTTTACCTAAACGTCGGTACACTCGAATCCGTCCATCACTGTGACTTAGGTGAAAACGAGACTCGTAAGTGAATAGAACTTGTCCTCACTGCATGGCCGTCCAGCGTAGACGCTGTCTGCACCATTGTAGACGTGCTAGACGATGGTTTCCTGTCAAAATAGGACGTCTGGCGGGTCTTTTGGCTACAATCCCTGCACATCTGATTCGGCGGCGTACGGTTTGTAAAGATATTCGTCGAAGGTCAGGGATGCTTCTGGCAGTCACTGTTGCTTGCTGGAATCGATATCGTAGGTGTGTTGATCGAATCCAGTTATCTTGTCGATTATTGGTTACACTTGGTCTGCCACTCCGAGGATGGTCTCTGACTGCATTCGTCTGTTGCCAACGTTGCCATAAACACCAAATGGTGTTTCTGTGGACGTTAAATTGTCTTGCAACATCACGTTGACTCGATCCTGCTTCAAGCATACCAATGGCTCGCAGACGTTCATTTTCGGACAGGCGTAGAACTTCGTAATGTTGAATAATTGCGTAATTTACAATATTGAAAACCAAACTTTACTTGTTTGAAAAGTAGACTATGATACTGGTGTCACAGGAACTTTTTTTGTTGAGTATATATAGTATTATATCTGCGTCAACGGTGACATTTTCATAAAGATCACTCTCATCTTCTTCTTCTTTTTCTTCCGGAATCAAACATCTAATTATGTGAACACTTAATTATCTACTCTTTGCTTTGGCTACGATCTCGTTCTTACTCATGGAGACATTTTTTAATGATTATTTTACACAAAGTGTGAGGCGAAATAAAACTCCTTCATTCGGATTTATAACAATCTTACTTGGGGACATGCCTCTTTCCTTGCTGATCGTTCTAAATCGTTTCTGACAGATATGATGACTAAATTAGGAGATAAACCTTTTGTGTTTTCACAAGAGGATGTAACATGAGGTCCCTTTCTGTTAAAGTTCTGATAAAAATAATCAAACCCAATACATGATTAATGCTCTATGGTATTTATTTCCCAAGTCGAAAGGCACGTGTGATCACATTTGGGATTCAGAAGGAAAGTGAAAAGTCTACAAGATTTCCGTGATCCAGTCCAATTTAGCAACTTAAGCAGATTGCAGATTACACACAGAAGTCACATTGCAATCTGTGGTCAAGTGGAAAAGATCTTCTTTATGTAAATCCGAAAGTGAAGTTAAATATGGTAAAGCTTATGCTTAGTGTATATAACACAGCACTTTTATGTACTTTACGATTTTTTTATGTTCAATCACATTGGTATAACACGTACGCAATTTCACTTTGTATATGTGTAATATATCTAAATCTATACACTGAATATACATTTACACTATTAATTACTCTATCAACTGTTCAACTTGTGAATCTAAGTCATTATATTTTTAATGGTTGATTTTCATCCAGCTCTTTTACATCACTTTTGGATAGTGTCGCAGTTGCTCTTCTTCTGAACAATGGTTCGCTCAGCAGAGTTACAGCAGTGATGGCGTTACAGATTCCAATACGGATGAAACACATGTTCTATGAACCAGTCAGATCACGGATTATGCCTGCAAGAAAATGACATGTTCAGTGAACGAAGCCATAATGACATTCAAACATATTACAATATTTTATCAATTATATTTATTTGTCGTCATTGCTCATTACAATTGTTGATCAACACGAGAGCCACATCACGTCTTAATACAACTTCCATTATTATAACTACTTCATACAATCAATGTGTATGTGTTATACTAGTCTCTGGCCAGGGACGTATGATGATGTTTTATACATTTATGAAGTCATACATTTAAGGATTCATACTAATGTACATCTATTATCCCTAATAGGGGCACGGGTGGCCCAGTTGTAAACGGTGTCGCATTTCGCGACCTCTAGGCGTTCCAAAATGATAATGCTATTGAGTTCGAATCCCCTAAATAGTCCTGATTATGATTCGTGATATACCAATGCTCGTGGGTTTCACTAACGTGGTCGAGATCTGCATCACATTGGACATTAAGTCGAAATACTGTTCGAGGCTAACTCAGTCACTCTTAACCTTTAGGGTTAACCCTTTAAGAAATCAATGTAACACGATGCAGTTTGGAAAACAATGTATAAACATGTTAATTGATCTTACCCATAACGAGGTGCGTGACTGACACAGAACAACCATAGAACACAGACACAAACAATATACGATTATTCTCAGCCCCGTCAGGATGAAGAAACTTCCTCAGGAAGTTCACAGGAGATGGGAATATACTCTTTCCCAAACTGTTCCCAGACATGGCAACTGCTGTTGCAATGCCTCTTTTCCTCTTGAGTGAGTGAGTGAGTGAATATGGTTTTAGGCCGCTTTTAGCAATATTCCAGCAATATCACGGCGGGGGCACCAGAAATGGGCTTCACACATTGTACCCATGTCGGGAATCGAACCCGGGTCTTCGGCGTGACGAGCGAACGCTTTAACCACTAGGCTACCGGACCGCCCCGTTTTCCTCTTGAAATACTTTGCAATTAGTACCAATGCTGGACCATAGATTACTGAATGTCCTAGACGTGTCAATGAAAGGATCAACTCATAATGCTCGAAACATCGTATCCGTAATTCTTTTGATAATGTTTTAAACGTTTGATAACATTACGCGTTTGTCCTAGTTCTTTTTAAGGTATTTTATTTTATTCAAGAGTACTAAGGCAGAAATGATATCATGATCACCATCATCATTACCATTAACATCATCATCGTCGTGGTCGTCGTCATCATAATCATTATCATTATTATATACAGATAAAATAAACAAATGCAGCAAAGATGGTTTGGTGATCCTGGCACAGTCAGGCTTGGTATGCTAATCATTAGCTCAGGGCCTTTGTCCCCTCTACACGCAACCCAGACAGCGAATGGGACTTCTCCCATAAATTGCTGCCGAGTCGAACCCACCCAGAACTATTTGGAGAATGTGAAGACTCTGCCGGGTTGCCGTTTACACGGCACATAAAATCGATGCAGTGGTCGTTCAGAGAACCTTCCCTTGAGCAACAACACCGATTTGATGTGTCACTTGGTCGACACTCATTTCTGTACCGTTCAGCAGTACAGAACCATCAACAAAGTCAACATTGACATTGAGATTGTGTCCACATCCTTTGAGAAAACTGTGGATGGCTTGTTTTTCATCATGCTTCCCAAGACGATTATCAGACAAATAAATGTGTGCGAAAATTCACCATACAAGTCTACCATGAATAGCTTCCAAGTTAATCAAACCACGCCCTTCCATTGAACCTGGTAAATATATAAATGACTGAGGGAACAGCGAGGTTGGGATAAATTGTCTGACATGATTCTTCGTCTGAGGGTTCCAATGTCATGAATTTCTTGTTTCGTCTAATAAACAACACCAAAGGAATATGAAAGAATATAATTTCAATTTGGCATTTGGCACAAGTCTTTGGCCAACAAAGGTACCCTTGTCATTTTATACAAGTTTAAGTGAAAGTAATGCTTCAATATCGCTGTATATAAGACATAAGTAATTACCATGATAAGATGTGTCATAACATCATACGTCATACGATTATATTGTTGTGTTGACATAACATGCACGATTGCCCGGACAGTGTAACGGTACAACAATTTTGTGAGTTAATTAAGAATTGAACGTCAGTTTCAAAGCGCTGGTAAAACTTTCGTTTGAACCTCCGAGCTTGCAAGGAGGTTCACACGAAAGTTTAACCAGCACTTTTAAATCGTTCAATTCTTATAATTTCAGACTTTCTTGTTTACTGGTCTCGCCGAATAATATTGTAACAATGTTTTCTTAAATTTGAAGTCCTCTGGTTTCGCCGAAGAACATTACAACAATGTTACTTTATCGGTATTTGCCGGCTCTTGGTCACATACGTTTCCCCACTCATACTCAGTTACGCAAAGAGAAATAGTTCTTTGAATATATACAGCATTACCTAGAAATATGTCAATATAGTTTCATTCTCGGAACAAATTTACAAACAATATTTGGGATAAATCAAATCTTAAAAATAGGTTACAGGAAGTTGATCAAAAATATAAACATGACCTCGATGCACCGAGGCGAGGTCAATTTTCAAGCGCGGATTTATACATGACGTCACATAAGTTTGTAAAGAGGTGTATTTCGAGTCGAACGGGAGCTTATGGTACTTACTGCTGTTGAAAATGACGTTCATGGAGCAGTCATGGAAAACACCCCTACGCGTGAACCCTCTCATGGCACTAGCAAATTGGGAATATCACCGAATTATGAATGTGTTGCTTGTGTTTGGATAATCGCAAACCTATTCGGACGATGCGGAATGGACTGGTGGGGGTTGAACCGAGTGCTCTGAAACTTGTGTGTTTTGTGATAATTTTGAACGTCAGGGTATGTCATATTTGGAGTTTAGGAATTGTCGCGTGTGCTGTAATACTTTGCTTAGCTGGTTTTCCTTGTCACCTGAGATGGACCTACTGTATGACCTCATACCAGTTTCATTTCTGTGCCCCGTCATTCCTCCTGTGACGCCGCTTCTCGGCCTAGAATGCACGGAGAAGGTCGGCCAACTCAGAAACCGGAATAGTCGATTTCTAATTCCGTCTATTGATATTTTCTCGACTCCGATGATCAATCGATAAAACAGGTAGGCAAGTTTTAGGGTTTTTTTAAATTTTAGTTTCTTTCCTTACCTTTTTATGTTTTATGGTTTCTCAAAATCTTAGATTTTTTCCCCGATACGATAGTAAATGGGATTTTAGTTTTGAATTGATCAGGAGCAGTCGCGTTTGCTCTGTCAGCGGCCACATCTGAGCAGGGTACGATATTGTTTTCATTGGTGCAAAATTCCTGTTATTTCCGAAAACAAGGCATCAAAGTCAATATCGCTCAATAAATCACTTTCGTTCCCCTCAGTAATTTTACAGAATTAATTTGCTTCACTTGCGTTATTAGTATTGAAAGATAACCATTCCATATCCAAATCATCTCAAGAACAATCCATTTTGTTTCATGTAGCAGCTAGACGACATCAATCACCAGAACCAAAGCATTTATTTATTTATAAGTCAGATGAAACGTTACAAGACCAGGCAAAAATACTGAATTAATTATTTTGCTGATAAATGCAGGTATTAAAAAGAAAATAGAACAACGAGTTGATCGTAAACACCGATCGAGAATTCGGGGAAACCCCGGAAAGTAGTTCCGGCAAAAGTTCACACGATCAATTTCACAAATAATTGTTCACATCGTGTGAACTTTTTCTGTCCGTTCACATGTGTGTGAACTCCAAATATCAGATCACGTGACTACCCTTTCAGCCAATCAGCATGAGAGAAACAGTGTAAACTTCAAAGTATGAAATCATTAGGTATTAACTAGGTTGCAATGTAAAGTATATTTATCATAAGTATCTGTAAGTTATATTTGAATATAACATTGAATTTCTAGGTTACATGTGCTATTTTGAGCATCTAAGTACATTAAATATTATAATTATTTAATACGTGCACCAGTCAATAATTATTCTGCAATTAAGGTTTTCTACTGCCAATAGTTAGTTTGCTTGACCACATCGATAGTTTGTGTGTTGCTCCATTCAGTCAGCATTAATTTCCCATGAACCCTCACCTATGTCCATCTACTGGTAGAAAGAGCATGTCTTCTCTTCTGAATGTCCTGTGAAAAAGCTGGTACAGATGACATATATCTCATCTATCAAAATCAAGATTGGTCAAAGTTCTAAATAGCCGTTCTATGATTTATCAGATTTCATGAGTTTATGATTTTTTTACGCTCTACATAGTAATATTACAGCTTCAATTACACTGAAGTTAACAATGAACTAGTCACCGTACAGCCGTTTCACGCATTTTAACCATCCGACCCTTATTTATTGCTTTTGAAGCATGGGATACTTGGAACAACCGGGGCTTTTCTGAAGAAATATGTACCATACCGCACAACTGATGTACATGTATGTAAATGTGAAGCGAAACTTGTTGTGGGTGCAACTGATGAACACATGCCACTTCTCATACACGTATTCATATACATTTCACATCTATTTTCCCTTTACGACAAATGGTATCTATTTCGGCCGATAATTAAGACTGGTTGTCTTGCGTTGACAGTTTATGATGGGAATTTGGTTTGCTGTATCCAGCTACTTGAGTATCAGGGATTTCCCGCACGTTTTAGCACCTTCAGAACCAACACATATGTTTGTTACGTGTGAGCCCGGTTCGCCCCGATTATGTTTCTAGGTGTGTAAGCACCATACCCGTGCTCGTGGGTTTCACCGAAGGGGTAAACGTCTGAGACCTGCATCACTTCCGGCTTTCCTCACACATTAAGCTGACATGCCGTGATATAACTGGAATACTGTTAAAAGCGGCGTTAAACCCAACTCACTCACTCACTCACTGTTACGTGTGAGCACGGGTATATAGAACAAAAGGAACCAACAAAAAAAGTTATTTCATTTGCCTTTCAAATCTAGCTTATACATAGACAAGGATTATACATTTACATACATTTTATTTACTATGGGTTCGTTAGTTTTAATTCGTCATCGTAATACCCATTGCGACTCATTCAATTAAACTCCGTCTCCATCTGTTTTTACTGATGTTAAATGGACTATCTTTATCACGTAATGCACAGCCTTTAACCTATGATATTTATACTGTGGTAGATATGTTTGACAAACAGGTCATAAATGTTTGAATCGCTTGACAATGTCCCTGCAACATAGGGCTATATTTCACTTGTACTCTATACCTGTACTTTCACACGAACCTATGACAGCTGTTCATGCCATAAACATCAATCACCAATCTCCAACTCACGTGACAGAAAAATATTATGTCAAGTAGGGGGCGTTATATGCAAGACACTGTGTGTGTCAGACGCACGGCCCCGATTGCACTGTCATACATGCCCCAACAGGTTTTTCAACAAGTTCTTTTCAGCTTCTTATTTCATCAAATGTCAAATACATTTAATCTATTCCGATTATAAATCAGTGACTTGAATGTGCGACACTAATAATTCCTCTCAAGATGCTATCTCTTCGAAACAGGATGACATAGCCGGTATGTACTGACAAGGTCACCCTACTGCCCTTGACTTGCTAATTTCCTTGACATTGCACATACCCTTACAGGCAAGAGCTATATTGGCCCTTTTCTTTAACGACAGTATTACCCTCGTATGAGTCCGTGTCGTAAAAATCAAATATTAGAAATAAAGCTCGCATTATACATTTATTTTCTTTAACACGACATGTATGATACAGAAACACATACACCTAATACGTTCTATATTTAGATGTTGTCAAATCAATCAAATGAAGATTAGGTCCGCTACCGCAGTTATTGTATATACTGGTGATAAAGTACGCCGACTGCTAGAATATTATATTTCAGGCATACGCAGCTCCTTGTTATTGTAGTGTTTGCAAGTTGTAATGCAGACTGATGAATAATCTTGTTTTCACATTGTGATTACGTATTACTACAAGCATTAGTATGAGAACTAGCTACATAACGGTGTACACTTTATTCATTCAAATAGCTTAACACACTGCCAAAGGTTATAAAGAATGTTATACTAAACTATTTCAGCCTATCAAACCAAGCCCATTATTGAAATATATGATGTTTGTTTGTTGTTTAACACCGCACTCAGCAATTTTCCAGCTATACGACGGCGGTCTTAAATAATCGAGTCTGGACCAGACAATCGAGTGATTGACATCATGAGCATCGATCCACGCAATTGGAATACGAGCCTGATCACCCGATCAAGTTGGATTGAAGAAGACCAATTCTAACCCGGATCTTTACGGGTAACATCGAATGATATAATGCTGGTATATACATGTACATGTGTATCAGTTGTTGTCTATCTTAAGGCAGATTTACATCTAGGTGATGTTCGTAACGTTCGGGGATCACAATCGTTTCACTTTTCTTCAGAAAGCCATTTCGTTTGATGCTTCCAATGATCCACACAATTCAAAAACCTACACATGTTTAGTTTTCAACACAATGACTGCGACAATGTCTAATATGTTGAAGCAAAGATACAACTCGCAGAGGGATGCAATCTCCAAACGAATAGGTAGTGGGATATAAGACAATATATATAAAAAGGCATCTATGCATCTACACACGACACTCTTAAATGTTCAATCTCAGTCATGTTTCAGTGGTTGGCCTTCTTCCAATTCCTTTGCTTTTGGTGTCGTTGGTGTCTTCTTTGTGACTAGTGGTATGCATAGAAGCAATATGGCACAGATATAGCTGCATATTCCAATATAGTTAAAGCACAAGTTGTACGAGCCAGTCAGATCACGGATTGCCCCTGCAAGAAATGTGTTACGATAAGTAATGTTTAAAACAATAGTAAGAATTTAGGCAAAATATGAAATATTTCAAATTTAATGACTATATATGTTATATTTTCTTTTAGGGTTATTAAAATTTCAGTATCAGTATCTGTGAAGAAGCAAAACCAAGCATTTGTTTTAAAATCGAGTATTTAATGGTTTTGCATCATAACAGGAAGTATTAAACGTTTCAATATATACGGAACATCAAAGTTATGAGGCCGCTGGGGTAACATAGCGGTTACAGCGTTTTCTCTTCACATCGATTGTCCGGGTTCGTTGCCCACATGGGTACAATACAGCTGGAATATTGATAACAGCGTCGGGAAACCATACTGACTCTAATTGATTAGCTGCTCAGAATTTTACTCTGCCCAAACATACCAATAACTCGATAGACCGCGAATTCTTTCTTTTGAAAGGTTTGCACCGTCAAAGTATTGGGGTTTTACATTACGTTATATATTTGTAGCATGTCTAAACGCTTTATGTCTATTTTATATTAAACTATTAAGCTTTGAATTTATTAATTAAAGAGTTGTAAAAACAGAAATGTAGTATGATTAATAATTTTGTACACCTTATGAATTTAATAGCATGCAAACTGATGGGAAGACTTACCCATGATTGGATGTGTCAGCCCCATTGCAAGCCCATGAAACACAGCTATAAATCCAAGAACTTTGGCCATGTGTTTCAGTCCCATAAACTCAACAATGGCAATAGGAATCAGGCAATTATAAAAACTGCCAAAGAGCCCAGCAAGCACGGAGAATACGATTAAAAGTGGGTACGTGTTGTAAAAAGAGGCGAATTGAGCCAGTGTTCCAGATATTACTATTCCAATAACCATCAAATGATTGATTTTGATGTATTTGAGATCAGCAACGAACCCGACTGCCAGTCTACCGCAGAAATCAAGCACACCTGTAATAGTCAACAGAAAGGCTGCCTCTGTTGGTGGAATGCCTTTTTCATTTGCCAGGGCAGGAAGATATGCTCCTGCTACTGTAAACACCATACCAAAATGAGAAAATGCGGCAATCAGCCGAAACATTGGTTGTTTGAACAAGGAAAAGTCAAAAGCTGCAAAAGCTTGTTTAACATGCATGCACGCACTTTTGTGTAGCCTGGCTTCTTGTTCATCGCCATACTTTTGTGAATGAACCTCTCGTATATCCACCAATGACAGTGATGTCAAATCAGGGTTGCTTGTGTACATTCTCAGATGATATTCGGAAAGATCATGTTCTTGTGATCCAAAGCTAATCGCCGTATCAGGTCTGTTTCTTTCACGAACAGCCTTTTCTTTGCATGTGTCCATTTGACTGAGACCTGCATTATGTCCACCAGCCTCGTCGATGGCCATATCAACAGAAGAGTCTTGTACAACATCACCATCTTCATCTCCATGTCCTTTATTCATGACTGATCTGTTCTTTGGTGCCCTCTTTTGAAAATAGCTTAATGGTCTAAACAGGGCTGCCCCGACCCACACGTTCATTGTCAGCCCTGTTAGGATCAACATACTTCCTCTGACTCCATATTCACCCAATAGGAAGTTCACTAGAGGTGGGAAGACACTGCCCCCCAAACTCATTCCAGACATGGCAACTGCTGTCGCGATGCCTCTTCTCTTCTTAAAGTACTTTCCAATCAGTACCAGTGCGGGGCCGTGAGTCATGGAAAGACCTATACCTGAAATTGAATGCATATTAAAATCTTGAAAATTTAGTTTATTCTTTTTTGTACTAAACCATCAAACTCTGTGTGATCATCCCGAAAGAAATTGCTCTATAAACAATTGTATGTTGAAGTGGAAAGACATCTAGATTCTGTAACCACTGCTTATTCAAAACAATCATAGAATTTTCCGATATTGCTATAAAAGTATGCCCTTGATCAATTTCATTTTTGTTTGAAATACCTACCCATTAGGATGCTGTGAGTGCAGATGAGGTATGTAATACTGGTAGCGAACACGGCTGTAAGCATTCCTACAACTGCTATTGTTCCACCGATGATTACAGTTTTCCTCTCTCCAATCAGTTGTAGAATCACGTTCATGGAAAAGAGTGCTGTAAAAACACAATTTGGCCAGGTAGCCAAACAGGATTAGATATTTTGATGAATGTCTGCTTTCGATTCCTTCCTTTTGACACTAATCAAACACGGATGTACTTTGATTACCAAATTCGCCATTTCATCAAATAATCAAATTATATAACTGTTTTGAATGATTCAATTTTCGGACGTAACATGCCTAATGGAATCAAAGCACATGTACGAGAACCAACAGCTCTATTATTTCTTACAAAGTGTGATTTTCAAAACTCACAACCTTGATTAAAAATAATGACTTGATAATGACATCACACCAATCAAATGAACTTATATTGTAACATCAATGGTAATTTAAAGCCAGTTTACGGGTAATGTTGCAATTGGGAGGCGAATGGGATGTTTGTGATGGACAGGACGTTTTCGATCGCCAATGCAAAATAATCATTTTGAAGATATATTCATAATGATATTTTTAAGTACAATCAGCTATACAGCCAACTCCATTGCCTTCTAGTTACATCGAATGATCGGTTAATTGGTACATTAAATACATACACGCTAAGCTGGACGTTCCTGCCATAACTCCCATGAATAGAGTTGTTGTGGCAGCAGATGCCTCGAATTCCTTCAGATACGCCACAAAGAATATTGCAATAGCTTTGGCATATCCCACTATCATAAACACATTCAGGACACTACCTGAAATAGTAGGTCAACCTCAGTGAAACAAAATCTTTCTTCAAACATAAATATTTCACCGATTCTGCTGCAGAAAAAGATATGCATTTTATTAATTCAGTTTCATGTCATATGATGGAGACATACACATACGCAGCATTTACCACACTACATTTATTCCTCCGTGTATAAACGTACCATACCTTTAAATTCGTAGAAGATTTATCTTTCACCTATGATCCTTTAAATTCTAATATGCGTGTACTTAAGGTCACCTGCTAATACCATCCACGCCCAACCATGGTCAATGGGAAGACCGGCGTCCTCTTCAGGTTGTGTACTACCTTCCACTGCTCCACCATCACCTCCATCACCTCCATCCCCCAACAGTCTATCCTCAACATCTCTTAAATCATCCCCTTGTACTTTTGTCGCTGAAGACAGTGGAATGTGTTTATAATCTCCATCCGATGAGTCTTCTGACTTTGTCTTGAAATTACTTTTGTCGTCATCATGAACTGAATCAATCTGTCCTCTTCCATCCTGCTTCTGATCATCTTTGGAATGTGACATCTTAATGGCTGGTGATGGTGTCTTGGAACAAGATAAATGAACTAAGTGAATAACGATTACAATTTAATAGCTGCCGAAGTACGTCAGGAAGCCAAGATTCACTTTACCATACTAAAATTATGACTAAACCAATGACCACTGTACTTAACATCGTTTATCATCAAAAACTGGCAACCACAGGAGATATCACTTGGTCGAAATTGCATCACAATGCTTTGCATACCATTGTGACGTCATCACTTACACCAATAATGGCATTGCAACTGGGCCCGCTTGCACAAAGCGATCTTAGCGCTACGACTATTGTACGCCAATGTTAAAGAACCGGAGTTACGATCATCTCACCACTAAAATCGCTTTGTGCAAGTGGAAACTGCTTATTACTGTCTACAATCTGAATAAGTTGAAAGAATGATGTTGGATGAGAAATAAAATCTCACCCTCGTGTCTTTTGATATAAAAAATATCACAGCAACACACGAGTTTGGCTTGGAAAGACAAATAAATCGCAATGTAATAATTAATACCAATCGTGAAACTATAATATTACAGATTAATTATGTAGAACTATATCTCACTACGAAGTTAAGGAAACATATTACTGACCGATAAAAATGTCCCACCAACTGCTGTCAGCTAATACAGAAGATTCTGCAAGATGTTGCCCCTTTCACAAAACCTCCCAACGAAGAAATGGTACAAAGTGTTTGGCTTCATGGCGCGCCGACCGGTGTTAACATGACCTAATGCAGGCGATAAGAGTCGACGTATGACCTTCACAATGCATAGTCCTGTTCATATAGTGTGCAGTGATATCATAAGTGTCAACGTTGCTGAAACGTCGTGACAATGGTGAGGGGTGGGGGGTGGGGGGTGGATGGTGGGGGTGGGCTGTGTATGTGTGTGTGTGTGTGGGGGGGGGGGGGGGGTAGTTTTACTTTGCCACATTCATGTACGTTGACGCATCAGTGACAAAAGAAATATCCAATGTAATTCCTTTTGTTATCTTGTACCACTTGTACCCGTGCTCTTTCAGGTGAACAGTTTACGTGTCCGTGCAGGTGTTTGTGACAGGTGCAACAGTCGTGGCAGAATAAGCTCACCTTTAAACCTGGTATCATCGCTGTTTGATAGATTACATAAACACACGCTAATGACATACATGTAGTTGGAATTGTTCGATAGACTGCTTTTAGAGCTAACTAGATTATTTGATTATTGAAATGTGTCGCTTACATTTATTTTAAGCACATTTCATGGGAGGTTTTGTGGCATTATTTTCATGCGACAGTGTAATACCATAAGAGACAAACATCTATCTTTGTGCAATCAGTTAAACAACATAGTGTACCTTTTGGTATGCATATATAAATGTAGACATATATCTGGTACATAATCAGATGCAATGTGGTTCTACTCATCAACAGTTGAAATTAGATTCAATTCAGTGATAATAATGGAGAGTGTTTCAATATTGAAAATATCAACCGGTCCTGGTTAAGCGCCGAGCTTTAACTGATTTGCATTATTATGTTATGTCATAATCTTAAACTAGTGATGATATATTAAGTTCTTTAGCTGTATTACATAACTGAACTACGTGATTGATAATGATCTGAACGGTTCCGTAGGTAATCTATGTATTTGGGATCGATTCCCCATATAGATACAAATTGAGCACTCACCCAGTTACTCCCATTTTACAGACACATGTAGTTGTAAGTACAACTCTACATGCAGTTGCATATGAGTGTATATGGACGAAACTAGTCCTGCACCATGACTGTGGAATATATATATTTTATGAAAAAAACCACCAGTCTAGAAACGTATACCAAAGCAAGTCTAGCCAGCTCTACCTAGCTCTATTCCACAGCATAGAGACATTTTTAATTTTTATTTTTAGAGTTGAGAAGGGTATTGTGTAATATAAGATTTCATAGACTAAATGTTAGTCTATGGCGAAACCTATTAGCTGCATAACTTGGCATCACTTGCCTTGGTTTAAACACATAGTGAAAGTTCAGTCATAATATCGCACACACAAAAAGCATAGTCGATTATTTTGTAATATTAGTCAAAATGGCTACACCAATCAAATATCGTTGTTCTGTATATTTAGGCATCAGGAAATATGACACAACAATGTCGTTGTTTGCGTTCGGCGTGTTTCGAGGCTTGTCCGATGTTGCGTTGATTATGCGTTATCTGTGTGTGTCACTACAGTAAGTTCGTATCACAACCACACCACGGGGACTCCTGGACAGAACGGAGCCATTTTTTTCAAAGCAATCTTCGCGCTGATATGACCTCAAGCCCCATATTTTAACATAGCCGCACGATAAGGCGTCTTTCTGGAGAGTACCCAATGTCAACTGGGCCCACGTGGTTGCACTACGTGACATGGCTGTCATCGTACGTCAATGGCATGTACTGTTGCTCAAGTTATCAGCAATGACCATCTTCGCGAGTCAAGGGAGTTTTAATTAACTGGCTATAGAAATCCATTTTGAAAAGAAAATCGCTGCGCCCAGTCAAGACGATCTCATCTGTATTGTAATAAAAAGGGTCTTACCTCGCGAAGTGCATCAAATCAACTAAGGACCTTCATTAAAAATAATTGAAAATATGTGATTAATATCTGACGACGCCCAGTCGACGGTACACATGCTTTCAAATCCTGAAATCGATCAAAGTCGTTTACGAACCGGCTGTCGATTTCATTACGATATTTTTGAATGGACTATGCATTCACTCGTTAGTCCAGCCAAACTATAACTCCGTGTTACGCTGATGTGTCCTGATATTGCCCTTAGGGGCAAAGGTATTGGTGAAATTATTGACAGTATATTATCTTTCAATATGGAAAATATCAACCGGTCCTGGTTAAGCGCCGAGCTTTAACTGATTTGCATTATTATGTTATGTCATAATCTTAAACTAGTGATGATATATTAAGTTCTTTAGCTGCATTACATAACTGAACTACGTGATTGATAATGATCTGAACGGTTCCGTAGGTAATCTATGTATTTGGGATCGATTCCCCATATAGATACAAATTGAGCACTCACCCAGTTACTCCCATTTTACAGACACATGTAGTTGTAAGTACAACTCTACATGCAGTTGCATATGATTGTACAATGTATATGGACGAAACTAGTCCTGCACCATGACTGTGGAATATATATATTTTATGAAAAAAACCACCAGTCTAGAAACGTATACCAAAGCAAGTCTAGCCAGCTCTACCTAGCTCTATTCCACAGCATAGAGACATTTTTAATTTTTATTTTTAGAGTTGAGAAGGGTATTGTGTAATATAAGATTTCATAGACTAAATGTTAGTCTATGGCGAAACCTATTAGCTGCATAACTTGGCATCACTTGCCTTGGTTTAAACACATAGTGAAAGTTCAGTCATAATATCGCACACACAAAAAGCATAGTCGATTATTTTGTAATATTAGTCAAAATGGCTACACCAATCAAATATCGTTGTTCTGTATATTTAGGCATCAGGAAATATAACACAACAATGTCGTTGTTTGCGTTCGGCGTGTTTCGAGGCTTGTCCGATGTTGCGTTGATTATGCGTTATCTGTGTGTGTCACTACAGTAAGTTCGTATCACAACCACACCACGGGGACTCCTGGACAGAACGGAGCCATTTTTTTCAAAGCAATCTTCGCGCTGATATGACCTCAAGCCCCATATTTTAACATAGCCGCACGATAAGGCGTCTTTCTGGAGAGTACCCAATGTCAACTGGGCCCACGTGGTTGCACTACGTGACATGGCTGTCATCGTACGTCAATGGCATGTACTGTTGCTCAAGTTATCAGCAATGACCATCTTCGCGAGTCAAGGGAGTTTTAATTAACTGGCTATAGAAGTCCATTTTGAAAAGAAAATCGCTGCGCCCAGTCAAGACGATCTCATCTGTATTGTAATAAAAAGGGTCTTACCTCGCGAAGTGCATCAAATCAACTAAGGACCTTCATTAAAAATAATTGAAAATATGTGATTAATATCTGACGACGCCCAGTCGACGGTACACATGCTTTCAAATCCTGAAATCGATCAAAGTCGTTTACGAACCGGCTGTCGATTTCATTACGATATTTTTGAATGGACTATGCATTCACTCGTTAGTCCAGCCAAACTATAACTCCGTGTTACGCTGATGTGTCCTGATATTGCCCTTAGGGGCAAAGGTATTGGTGAAATTATTGACAGTATATTATCTTTCAATATTGAAAATATCAACCGGTCCTGGTTAAGCGCCGAGCTTTAACTGATTTGCATTATTATGTTATGTCATAATCTTAAACTAGTGATGATATATTAAGTTCTTTAGCTGTATTACATAACTGAACTACGTGATTGATAATGATCTGAACGGTTCCGTAGGTAATCTATGTATTTGGGATCGATTCCCCATATAGATACAAATTGAGCACTCACCCAGTTACTCCCATTTTACAGACACATGTAGTTGTAAGTACAACTCTACATGCAGTTGCATATGATTGTATATGGACGAAACTAGTCCTGCACCATGACTGTGGAATATATATATTTTATGAAAAAAACCACCAGTCTAGAAACGTATACCAAAGCAAGTTTAGCCAGCTCTACCTAGCTCTATTCCACAGCATAGAGACATTTTTAATTTTTATTTTTAGAGTTGAGAAGGGTATTGTGTAATATAAGATTTCATAGACTAAATGTTAGTCTATGGCGAAACCTATTAGCTGCATAACTTGGCATCACTTGCCTTGGTTTAAACACATAGTGAAAGTTCAGTCATAATATCGCACACACAAAAAGCATAGTCGATTATTTTGTAATATTAGTCAAAATGGCTACACCAATCAAATATCGTTGTTCTGTATATTTAGGCATCAGGAAATATAACACAACAATGTCGTTGTTTGCGTTCGGCGTGTTTCGAGGCTTGTCCGATGTTGCGTTGATTATGCGTTATCTGTGTGTGTCACTACAGTAAGTTCGTATCACAACCACACCACGGGGACTCCTGGACAGAACGGAGCCATTTTTTTCAAAGCAATCTTCGCGCTGATATGACCTCAAGCCCCATATTTTAACATAGCCGCACGATAAGGCGTCTTTCTGGAGAGTACCCAATGTCAACTGGGCCCACGTGGTTGCACTACGTGACATGGCTGTCATCGTACGTCAATGGCATGTACTGTTGCTCAAGTTACCAGCAATGACCATCTTCGCGAGTCAAGGGAGTTTTAATTAACTGGCTATAGAAGTCCATTTTTAAAAGAAAATCGCTGCGCCCAGTCAAGACGATCTCATCTGTATTGTAATAAAAAGGGTCTTACCTCGCGAAGTGCATCAAATCAACTAAGGACCTTCATTAAAAATAATTGAAAATATGTGATTAATATCTGACGACGCCCAGTCGACGGTACACATGCTTTCAAATCCTGAAATCGATCAAAGTCGTTTACGAACCGGCTGTCGATTTCATTACGATATTTTTGAATGGACTATGCATTCACTCGTTAGTCCAGCCAAACTATAACTCCGTGTTACGCTGATGTGTCCTGATATTGCGCTTAGGGGCAAAGGTATTGGTGAAATTATTGACAGTATATTATCTTGATTAGCTAATTCACGTCGTTGGTGACATTGTTAGCGAAGCGGCCCATACCAACGACACATATCACCGCATCGTCGAGAATGGTTAAAGACGATCATATATCAAAGACGTCACAGACTGTTTGATGTCACTTCTTTCAGAAATAGATTGAGTGATTATCAACACATCTCATATAGATATTGCTCCATTTTCGCAGAAAAAAATAGACGATGTGTATTTTAGAGTAACCTACTCGGAATGACGGTTTATCTGACCTTTATTGAATGTTGAAATAATGTTAAAGTGAGTGAGTGAGCGAATCGCGGCGCCTTAGACGACTGGGCCACCCTGACAAAGTTACAGAATCGGGAGAGAATCAGTATTTCCTCACCTCTCAAAGGCTGCAAGTATTCACTGAATAGGTGGTATTACGCTCTCAGCGTGAATCTACGAGTAGAATTTGTTAATGATTGTTTGAAGTGGTATTTTCGTAATACTGCGTAACATGACATTTATCCACTCAGTCGTACCTCGACCGAGTTACACAAACAGAAAGTTGTTCATGGGCACTAAATCCTACAGCATATTGAATTTTCTTGGAAGGACTAGTTTTATCGCCGTATGATAAGTATGATAAAACTTACCTATTATATTACCTATTATGATTCAGTTCGCTCCAAAAAACATATTTGTTGTCATTCAGCCCATCGCCCATGTGAAGCGATGCAAACGAGAACGCCAGAGGATTAAATTCGCCAAAAATATACAATTTCACGTAAAAAAACAAAACGAACGAATTTAAATTTTATGATGAATAGTATACGGTCAAAGTGTAAAATGTGTATATAACGTGAAGCTAATGTCACCAGGTTTCGCTCCTTGTGAACACCACTGTGGGTAAGTCAAGTAAGTCAACACTGTGGGACACAGAATGTGAATATGTTGAGTAAGTGACCTCACAAACTGCAGGCAACATTCACATTCCAGTAAGTGAGTATGGTTTTACGCCGCGTTTAGCAATATTCCAGCAATACCCATTCGGTTAAGCCCTGTGAAGAGCTGTCCCTTGCGCTAGCCCGAATGCTACGAGTTTTACTATAGTTGTAAACGTCTGCACCACCTCTTCTATTCCTCACACATTAGCTTGCACGCTGAAATACTGTTCAAAGTGGCTTTAATTCAAAATCACTGAAACTGAGGGCTTGAGCTTCACGCCTTTCGTGAGGTAACCTTGTACTTAAAAGTGTCGTTTGTCACGCCCAAACATCTTGCAGGAATATTGCCAAAAACTGTCAACTCACTCAACGTTTTGTCATGCCCTAACGGTCAGTACCTTTATTTGATGCTTTTTTGTTTCCATATAAACTTCCGTGCCATCCCTTGGCCTGAAAATAATTAAACGTCATCGTATGTTATTGATTTTTGTTGTAAGTTTATAGTGTATTCCTCCTGTACGTTACCCGTAAGCTCATTTAAAGTAGATAATGTTACTCCGATACGAAACTTCTCACCTCCATGTAAGGGTGACTCTTCCACGGAATCCACACACAGCTTTATACAGCGATTCTGCTTCATTACGGAATGGTCTTAGTAAACGACAATCCTCACAGAACACTCATTTACACTTAATAGTACCCCGACATGACATAAACTATGTCTGCAACAATATACATTTTAGATGCAAACAACAATTATTCACATCGCACACTCGTACCAACACTTTAGAAGCCTCGACGCTTATTAATTAATGAAGAAGATTAGGTGCCCTGAGATCTTCACGCAGACATCTAGAGGTATCATAGCGCAGTAAAAGACCCGATTTTTATATTGACGTCATCTGCTATAATATTCACTTCCAAAAATAAGTAAACGTAAATACATTTTTACATCTATTTTCGCAAATTCTGGTAGCACTTTCTGGAACTGGGTGTAGAACACAGTACTAGTAGGCAATGTTTGTCAGGGTGATGTCACATGCAAAGTCTGAAAGTCAAGCAACATTGGTTGGTTGGTTGGTTGGTTGTTTAACGCCGCACTCAGCAATATTCCAGCTATATGACGGCGGTCTGTAAATAATCGAGTCTGGACCAGACAATCCATTGATTGACAACACGAGCATCGATCCACGCAATTGGGATCGATGACATGCATCAATCAAGTCAGCGAGCCTTACCACCCGATCCCATTAGTCGCCTTTTACGACAAGCATAGTCACTTTTTACGGCAAGTATGGGTTGCTGAAGACCTATTCTACCCCGGATCTTCACGGGTTAACTCAAGCAACGAAAGCTATCCAATATCAAACACTTATTAAGCATTAAACATGTTTAATCACCAAACACATCTACCCATTTATATGTCATATTTCAAACGTAAGTAAAATAAAGACTGATTGGTATTAATATTTCTGCTGAAGGAACAGCGAAGAAGGTAAAATAGACAAGCCAGTCCGTCATTCAAATATGTAAATCAACCGTGTGGATCGTGTAGTTTGCCAAGACTCTATTGCATGTCGTTACAGCGACTAAGTGCGATCTCACTGTCAGGTTTGGTGACGTTGTTGATTGCCTGTCATCGTTGCTCATAATATCATCCTCTGATTTGGATGGCCCATGCTCGAATATCAACAGGCCGCTATGATACTGCTAGAATATTGCTGCCAGTGGCGTAAAACACCAAACAAAATATGTAAATGACTTGCCTATATGCCGTATCGGTACTACATACACTTTTCAAAAAAAAAGAAACGCATAGGTAGTATGCCGTTTATTGAACCTGACTATGCAAAGCATCCCGTCCATAAATTTGATATATGTTATTGGAAAATGTCCGTGGCCTGATATTCGACAAAAGGTGCATCAAAACGCAGCCATTGACGATTTGCAATGTTTTAAACGGCATTTTTTTCACACTTTTTAACAAATGTCATGGAAGAAAACAGTAAAGCAAAATGCACGTGCAAGTTATGGCATTCGTAACTCGTGGTACAACTCGTGGTAGTGGCCATAAGGCAAGCATAAGCCAATAATTTGTCATTCAAGTGTCAACATTTTTCAAGTTCGAAAATGCCGAGACTCAGCGCTGCCGATCGGAACATCGCCATAGGACGTATCAAAAGAGGTGAATCGCAGTCTTCTGTTGTTCGCCACTTCAACGTCCTCCACAGCAACATTTGTCGCCTTTGGGACCGATACACACAGTTCAATTCCACTGCAAACCGTCCGAGAACCGGCCGATCAAGAGTTACCAGCCCTGCAAAGGATCGCTCCATTCAACTGTTCCACCTACGTCATCGCTATGCCACAGCTACGGAGACTGCAGGACGCATCCCTGGTTTGAGGAGGATATCGGACCTGACTGTCAGGAACCATCTTCGCGAGGCTAGAATCCGACCCAGAAGACCAGTTATCGTCCCAGTTTTGCAACAGATCCGTCGACAGAGACGCTTGCGTTGGTGTCATACATTACACCCTTGGAATTTGAGAAACTGTGGTGTGGTTTAGTGATGGATCAAGATTTCTTCTTCACCGGCGAGATGTAAGACAACGTGTTTATCGGCGTCGAAATGAGCGTTTTGCCCCACATTGTGTACGTGAATTCGACAATTTCGGTGGCTGTAGTGTCACGGTGTGGGGGACATATCCTACACCAAGAGATCTGACTTGGTTGTGGTTATGGGAAATTTGACAGCAAATAGCTTCATGATTCAAATTCTTCAACCTCACCTTCTTCCCATCATTGACCGCCAGAGGGAGTTGTTTCAACAGGACAACGCTCCACCACGCACAGCTCGTCACGGTAGACTACCTTCATAATGCCAACATCAACAGTTTGTCCTGTCCGTCGAGATCTCCAGATCTCAAGCCAATCGAACTCCTCTGGGATGACACGCAGACACTCCCACAACTGGCCAACGCGTTCTAAGAATTATGCAGGACAGAATTTGTACACTTATACAGTCAGTGCCGAGAAGATGCAGAGCCGTGATTGCTGCCCGGGGCGGCCACACGAGAAACTGAGTTCAAACTTGTGGCCTTATGTGACATGACAGTGAACAGTTTTCAATGTTTTTGTATAACGACAACAACGACGTCCAACATTTCCTATTTGTGACGAGCGAACGCTTTAACCGCTAGGCTATCCGACCGCCCCTCTTTTTGAAGTGTGTATTTATTATATATATATAAGAAACATGTCTGGTTGAACAGTTTTATTTCCAGGTTTCTATTCTCAACCATTTTTGTTTCACATAATATTTGTAATATAATTGTCTCTCACCATTGACACCTGCAATAGGAAGGGGATATTTTGAATAATTTAAATAAATTATACAGAATAATTAGTCGCCATATTGTCAGACAGATGAGTAGGTTCCCACAAGTGCTGCTCTTGAGATCGGGTGATTTGTTTGTTGTGGAACGATTTGCTGGACAACACGATAACAAGGGGTCAAAATAGTTATTTGTCTGACAGATGGCACACACGTTTGATAATTAAGGCTTTTATAAGCGACCTCGTGCTTTAACTAGAGTTAAGGTTAAAACTGTACTTTATTGCACTACACGTGGGGGTTGAGCAAATGTTCTTTCTTAAACATATAACGTTGGTCGGTTGTAATTACAGTTTTTGCATTTTGTTTTAGCATTAACAGAATCCTTCATGTTCCTCTTCGTTTTCGCTTGGAAGCTTTTCGATGTGCGACAGACACCACTCCTTTTAGTTTGTAGGCGTATATGTCAGTCAGTGTGTAAAATGTTGTTTTCTCAGGGAATTCATAAAATGTCTAAATTGTCAGCAACATCTGTCCATTTATTTTACAGATTGACTGACAATTATTAAGAGGTTCAAAAAAGCTTAAACAATCACAATAGACTAACTATGCTAGTATTCGATCTCTTTTAATCCTATTGTTTGGTAGTCACTGTATGATGAAATTAAACATCAAAATGTCTTGAAATCGTTATCATAATAAATGAATGGACAGATGTTTCAGTCTATTTGTAAATTAACTTAATATTTAAAATTAAATATTAAACTTTTACTGCCGCGCGTTGCAACATTTGATATTGAAGGCCACTCAATGAGATTCTATTTATCAACAATATATAACTTTTTTCTAATAGTAACCGGTGTCTAAAAATGTGCAGTAGCAACCACCTTCAGGGTCATAGAGAAAAGTCATCTCCTGTGAAAACACGTTTTGGTGATAAATGGCTTTATTCTTCGTATGAAAATTCTGTAACAGTTGCTTTGAAATACCGCCCGTGTCATGTTGAACATGTCGTGGAAACCATATGCCACAATGCATATGCCACAACGAATCTCAGACGAGCGGTCAAAGGGGGATAACTCTTCATGTCACCGAACACACACTGTTGCAAAAGTGCTAATGACCAATATTTACTTTTCACCCATGTATAGATAGAGAATGTGTAGAACACACAGGTGTGTGGTTTGGTTGGTGTGTGGGTGTTGGGTGTGTGTGGGGGCATGTGTGTGAGTAGGTTAGTGAGAGTTGGTTGGGTGATCAATCTTACCATGGCCAATAGTCCAACCTTATCAAGACACCAGAAATGGGCCTGTCCTGTTGTATATAAGTAGAGAATCGAACCCGTACCTCATTCGTGACGAGCCAACGCTTAAACCACTTCACCCACCCCTCGAGACATGCGTCAAACAAATATTTCTTCTGAGTATCTCAACACAGTGATATATACCCATGTACAAGCACCTGTACCCAGATATGTCAGTTAACAAAATGACTGAACAACCAAGTTGATTGAACAGCCAGTGTAAACAGTGTGAGAAAGTGAGTTGGTTTTAACGCCGCTTTTAACAGTATTACAGTTATATCACGGCGTGTCAGCTTGATGTGGGAGGAAAGCCCGAAGTGATGCAGGTCTCAGACGTTTACCACTTCGGTGAAACTCACGAGCACGGGTATGGTGCTGACAAACCTAGAAACATAATCGGGGCGAACCGGGATTCGAACCCACAATCATAGGTTTCTGGCGTGCCCAAGGGGCGCAACTCTGCACAGCAAATCGCGGCGCCTTAGACGACTGGGCAACCCGTGCCCCCCGCCAGTGTAAACAAGTATGTTAATTTTGAGCACATACAATATCAACAAATGTAGTTATAATTTTCTGTGTCACTTGTATATATTTAGGAAAATAATTTATTTGACAGTTTTAAATTTATTTATCGAAATAACGCATCAAGCTGCTTTGAAATTTAGGAACGCAGTCCTAGTGCTGGGCTTCCTTCCCACATTACATTGATCCACCACGGCACAACAGAACTACTGTTAACTACAGGTCTCAATGTAACTTGAATGGACTACTAGTTATATCAAATGATAAAGTTTGTACGCTTTTCATGTTTATGTGTCATGTGACATATTCTATCACAATTCGACGACGCTCGCGCATAGACGTCTGACCCGGAAGTGACCTGTATAACAAGGAAGATAAACTCACAGGTAGGTGTGTCCTGTATTGTCGCGACATATATGAGTAAAAGTGTCTTGATTAAGATATATTGTCAGTGTAAATCAGCTCATAGTGAATTATATATTCCTTTTCGCCTTGATTTAAATTTACACATTCGAGGAATCGGAGCAATCAAGTAAACCTTTCATTTTCACTCCCAATTCAGACGCCATTCCTCGAAGTAGATTATGCACGATGCATACGCTATAACACTGACAAACACAAACAACTGTACCTAAAGTTGTGAGAGTTAAACAGTGTTTTAACACTTGCACATATTAGGGTTAGAGACTTTCCGCTTCTTTACAAGGATCAATCTGTAACCTGCTTGTTGTGACTTGACTGCTGTCGGCCTTGTATTGAACACTGTCGTCGACTGCATAGTTTGAACATAATCGTTGAGGTAGGCAGGCTACATGTAGGACGGGGTATTTATAGAGATTTAACTGTGTCGGAGTCCAATGGGATATCTATTCGTTCAGGGACTGTGGATATTCGTATAGGTTAATAAAGGTGCAGGAGTGTCGGGTGCAGTGAGTTGTGTATGTTGGAAGATAGCACAAGGTGTGGGATATACAGACAGGGTATAAAGTGTATGCTGGTAGGTAGTACAAGAAGAGGAAGGTACGGGTGGTGTATATTGTGTATTCTGGTAGGTAGTACAATAAGAGGAATGTACGGGTGGAGTATGTAGTGTATGCTGGTAGGTAGAACAAGAAGATGAAGGTACGGGTGGAGTATACAGTGTATGCTGGTAGGTAGTACAATAAGAGGAATGTACGGGTGGAGTATGTAGTGTATGCTGGTAGGTAGAACAAGAAGAGGAAGGTACGGGTGGAGAATATAGTGTATGCTGGTAGGTAGTACAGGAAGATGAAAGTATGGGTGGAGTGTAAATAGTGTAGATACATAGTTTCCCTTTGAACTATTGAACCGGTCAGTATGACTTTCTCATATTCATTGCTATGGCTATTACAAAATCGGCATCGCCACCTCCTTAATCCAATGTTTAGAGATGTGATCTCTTTTCGTTTTTCAATTTTACCAAAACAGATACAAAATAGCTGAATTTCCCATTTTGTGTATCACACTCTACTTGTAACCGTCCTCATGAGAGATACAGCTAATTCATAGGTCCAATGCAGTCTGATTGGCGGCATTTCGAGGTTTATACACGAGTTGATTGTGAAATATGCATACACATGACGGCCCCGATAACTTAATGTTTGCTAGAGCATTCACCGCATCACAGGAACCATGTCCTGTTGACATTCGATGTCACAAGAATCAGAAAGGCAGTCTAGAAAACGTTCTAACAACCAGTATCAATATTCAATACTACAATATCACAACATGTGTCTCAAGGAATCTTGATCTTTATGTATTCAATAATCAGTTGTAATGTGATTGCCTGTTTTTAATTCAAATACATCAAGGATCAAGTGCTAGTGCTTAGTTTTAGCCCATTTATTTTCGTGGAATGATTGTGCCATTATTGATAAACTGTTCGTATTATTACAATGTTATATGCAATTATGCAATGTTCTCGTTGTAATAGAGACAATGCTTTGTTTCAGAATGGACACCTTCCCGAAGTGTTCTGTCTGTCAGCAGCAGTTTACCCTGAAAGGTCCAGTGCCCTACTTACTGCCCTGTCTACACGCTGTGTGTGAGACGTGTGTGACATCTGCAGCTGGTGGAGTGATATCATGCTCTACATGTCAGAGGGGGGTCAACCTCACAGACACAAGCCTCCAGAAGGACGCAGTCAGGCAGAAGGAAATATTCCACCTGACAGTCAAACATCGCCCCACAGAGCTCCTCTGTACACATGAAGATGACGGCAACCAGGCTGTGTGTTGGTGTCAGGAGTGTGACGAGTTCCTCTGCGAATACTGCCAGAACATGCACAATAGTTTTAAAGCTACCAGAAGACATGTTGTTGAAACCCTTGGGGATACGGCACCGGGGGGCATGTTTGTAGAACAAGTATGCAAACTTCACGATCGTTATCCTCTTGAATATTTTGATAAAAACTGCAACATTTCAATTTGTGCCAAATGCAGGCTTGGCGATCATTCCGAGCACGACGTTGATGATTTAGATGTGGCTGCTGATGCTGCAAAAGGACGGATAGAACAACATGGGAAGAATGTGACTGCGCATCATACTTGTCACCAAGCATATTTGAAGAGCGTCAGCAAAGTCGTAAATGACACAAAGAATACAAGTAGTGCTCTTAAGGAGGCCATCCACCACACTTTCCATTCTCTGAGGACACAGCTTGATCAAAGAGAGAAGAAGCTGGTCATAGATCTGGAGAATCACACGAAGCAGGAACTGTCAAAGCTGCGCACTGTACACGTTACCTCTGAAGGCGAGAGTAAAAGATGCAAGTGGACCTCAGACTACATCAGGACAGCACTCAAGTATGCTTCAAACTCTGACTTTCTCTCAATAGAGAGTTCAATACAAGACAGAGCGAAGACGCATCTCAGATCAGTTCCACCAGAGACACACAGTGCATCTGCAGCCAGTTTCAACACAGGAGGCCTGGAGACATTGAAATCCTACATTTCTGACTTCGGATCTGTCAATGAAGATGGATTGGCAGCTCAGGCACATACACATGCAGGTACTTGCTTCTTAACCTGGCGATAGTTCATTTTGTATATGAAGATTGATTGAAGCTTTGAATAAAACAAACAAAGAGTAGGTATTTGATAACGTGGCTTTTAGAAGTGCATGTACAACAAGAAGACATGAAACTTGTTTATGGATTACTACTGAATACTATGTATTACAAAGATGATGTATTCCGCTCGTGAAACCAACAGAGTTCTCAACATCTAACTTAATGTTATATATGTGTGAGCGCATTTATGTTTGTTCTTTTATGTAGAAATTGTTTTGCAGCTGCGGGTGTTGAAACCTACACTCTGGAAACAAGAACGAAGACACCGGTGACTCTGCAGTGTGAGTACAATCAGATGCGTGCTTGGTCGTGTTCCACACTTTACATGTTCCATTGCTCGCCCATAACGGACAGGATCGGTTACTGGGTGAAGCGCTTTTTCCTGGGCGACAGGGCACTGCTGAAAACGTTTCACGAAGTATGAAGTGATTGGTATATCACTGAAATCCACCAGGTTACTGTGTGTTGTAATGTTTCCATTTCCTAAACACAAGGCATGGAACAATGTACTGTTTCTGGTGGTGTTGACCATCTTCTGAACACAGAAGAAGGCATGGGTGTACTGATGTTATCCACCATTTTCAACACAACACGGTACTGGGTGCAGTCATGTTGTCCACCCTTTTACCACAGGACATGGGACTTGGTGTAGTGATGGTGTTCGCCCTTTTACAATAGGACATGGTACTTGCTGTAGTGATGTTGTCCGCCCTTTTACCACAGGTCATGGTACTTGGTGTAGTGATGTTGTCCGCCCTTCTACCACAGGACATTATACTTGGTGTAGTGATGTTGTCCACCCTTTTACCACAGGACATGATACTTGGTGTAGTGATGTTGTCCGCCCTTTTACCACAGAACATGGGACTTGGGGTAGTGATAGTGTCTGCCCTTTCACCACAGGGCATGCTACTTTGTGTAGTGATGGTGTCCGCCCTTTTACCACAGGGCATGGTGCTTGGTGTAGTGATGGTGTCTGCCCTTTTACCACAGGACATGATACTTGGTGTAGTGATGGTGTTCACCCTTTTACCACATGACATGGGACTTGGGGTCGTGATAGTGTCTGCCTTTTGTACCACAGGACATGATACTTGGTGTAGTGATGGTGTGTGCTCTTTTACCACAGCACATGATACTTGGTGTAGTGATGGTGTCTGCCCTTTTACCACAGGACATGATACTTGGTGTAGTGATGGTGTTCGCCCTTTTACCACAGGACATGGGACTTGGGGTCGTGATAGTGTCTGCCTTTTTACCACAGGACATGATACTTGGTGTAGTGATGGTGTCTGCCCTTTTACCACAGCACATGATGCTTGGTGTAGTGATGGTGTCTGCCCTTTTACCACAGCACATGATACTTGTTGTAGTGATGTTGTCCGCCCTTTTACCACAGAACATGGGACTTGGTGTAGTGATAGTGTCTGCCCTTTCACCACAGGGCATGCTACTTTGTGTAGTGATGGTGTCCGCCCTTTTACCACAGGACATGGGACTTGGGGTAGTGATGGTGTCTGCCCTTCTACCATAGGACATGATACTTGGTGCAGTGATTTTGACTGCCCTTCTACCATAGGACATGATACTTGGTGCAGTGATGTTTTCTGCCCTTTAAACACGGGACATGGTACTTGGTGTAGTGATATTGACTGCCCTTCTACCACAGGACATGATACTTGGTGTGCAGTGATGGTGGTCGCCCTTTTACCACAGGGCATGGTACTGGGTATAATGATGTTGTCCGCCCTTTTACCACACAGCATGGTACTGGGTGTAGGGATGTTGTGCGCCCTTCAAACACAGGACATCGGACCTGGGGTAGTGATAGTGTCTGCCCTTTTACCACAGGGCATGATACTTGGTGTAGTGATGTTGGCTGCCCTTCTACCACAGGACATGATATTTGGTGCAGTGATGGTGTCCGCCCTTTTACCACAGGACATGGTACTTGGTGTAGTGATGTTGTTACACCCTTTTAACACAGGACATGATACTGCGTGATGTTGACTTCCCTTTAAACACAGGACACGATACAGCGTGCATTTCTGCAGTTCCTGGGCATTTCTGGTGTCTGGTCGCATGGACGTTGTCGAGATTCTCACATTGTTTCCTGAAGATTTAGTATGAAAATCCAGTTTCTCTTTATGTCATTGTAAAGTCCCTGAAATGACTTATATATAATAATTGTCAGTTGGCCGATGAATTAATGTATTCATATGTTTGGTTATTATTTCGTTTTCGCGGTTTAGGATAGCTGGCAGTTGTGTTTCCGACTGAACACAAACAGTCCATCAGGTCTATGTCGAGGGGTGCCCGGAAGGTTAGCCGGGCTTGGTGTCAAGACTCGAAGAAAAGATGGTCTAACTCATACAACCCACTCTATTGTAGATGTAACTACATAAGGGGAAGATGGGGCAGAATGAGAAACACGGACGAGTGTTTACACACTGAAATGCCAACTTTTTTGGCGAATTCGATATGATGGCGCATGATAAAGAACAGATGAACTTTTTGCATACGGGGAGTTTCCCGATCTGAAAATAAATGCCACGTATCCGTGACGACCAGGTTTAGAATAGGTCCCAAAAACTATGTTCCAATTCATAAGGGACGACACGAATGTGACTCAATGGCCGACGGCGTGGGGCGTTGCACATGGTATCCATCACTGGGTTTTCGTTTTTTTTAAATAGTTTTATCGTCTCGTTTCTTCTATCTGATTCACCAGGCAAATTGTCATATGAATTGAACTGACTTATCACACTCGTGTGACGCTGTTCGTTTTGAAGATTTAAGAACCACCCTCGCCGATGGGAACATTACAGAAAATACTTTTTGGTGTAGGGCGTTGTACCTCTTGGGTTAATGGCATTCCAAAGTGCTATATACCAAAATTTGATCACTTGTAGTGTATGCTGTTTTAAGTGGGTAACTTATTAACTGGCAGAGGCGTTAGATAGATAACACTCTTGTCACACTGAAATTGCACTTCATGACAAATAGCGAAGTGGGCGTAAATGTTTCACGATGCGGCCGACAACAACTCTGGAGGAAGCAACGAGCCAGTAATGTCCCCGTCTGCAGGTTGGTAGATATGTGTGCACATGGCGCGCGTGTGTGACCCAGGAGAGCTGACCAAATGAGATGCTTGTAGGGCGAGAAAACGTGACAGCGCCCAAGCCTGTCATATATGCCATGTAAACTGCGACACGGAGATCTCTCATCTGTTGCTATAAAAAGAGGATAACATGAGTCTTGGAAAACCAGTCGTAATTTTTTTGTTAAAACACAAGCCGTGATACTGTGTGAACTGAGGTTGTCTCCCCTTTAAACACAGGACACGATACTGCGCACATTGATGTTGTCCACCCGTGAAGTTTCCTCACTAACAGCCACGGAGATCTCTCGTCAAAAGGATGACAGGAAGCTTGGAAAACTAGTCGTGATTTTGTTCATCAACGACTTTAATGTGTCTCGCTGGTACAAACATGTGCAAGACCTACCTGGCTTTCCCGACCCGTGAAGATCCGGGGTAGAATAGGTCTTCAGCAGCCCATGCTTGTCGTATGAGGTGACAAACGGGATCGAGTCGTCAGGCTCGCTAACTTGGTTGATACATGTCACTGTATCCCAATTGCGTGGATCGATGCTCATGATGTCAATCACTGGATTGTCTGGTCCATACTCGAGTATCTACAGATCGCCGTTATAAAGAGGGAAGCGCGGTCGGGTAGCCTACTGGTTAAAGCGTTCGCTCATCACGCCGAAGACCCGGGTTCGATTCCCGACATGGGTACAATGTGTGAAGCCCATTTCTGGTGTCCCCCACAGTGATATTGCTGGAATATTGCTAAAAGCGGCGTAAAACCATACTCACTCACTCACAATAAAGCGGGAAAGTTGCTGAGTGCGGCGATAATCAACAAACGAACAAAACAAAACCTGGCTCTCCCTTCTCAACAGGTACTTGTAGCTGAACACGCTCTTTCAATATTACAAAGGTTTATGTTGTATAATGGCTAAAACAAGGGCCGATAATACCATCATCTTTGTTAACCTTTAGAACAAAGTCTTAGCTTATGTGTCTTGTTTGTCAAAAAATTACTGGTGCTAGTTTGTTTAATGTCAATGCTTTCGGTAAGATGGAAGCCCACACTTATAACAATAGCATGTAAAGATATTGATGCGCTGCAGAAAATATCATACTGATCATGAAGCAGTAAACATATTTATCGAAAAATGTCCTCATATAATAAATGATTTCGTCTACGCCGAGAAGAGATAATACAATTTAGTGTAGAGAGAAGGCTGGAAATGGTTGATCATTGATTAAAGGTGAAAGTTTATATACTTAAATTTGTATACATATTTGAATATTTACGGGAATGAGTTGATAATGGATAAAAAGTTGGATCAGCTATTCCGCCATTTACAATGAAATAAGCATGTGTCATCAATTTCGCTGTATGTTTACCCCTTGACTTAAATGTTAAATAAATCTTTAAACTATGGCCATTTGGTCTGTGGTCAAACTGACTGAATTGTTAGTTTAACACCACTTGGCAATGACTGAACTTCTTTTTTTCCCTATCATTTATCTTGATGATAGAATAATTTCATGAAAAACGTTGTCGCCAGCGGGATACGAACCCGGATATTCCGCACTGTAGGCTAACGAATGTAGTCTTCTGCCACGGCGACATGGTAGAAAGGGAACAAAATTAACAACTAATTATTTACGTACATCAGTACAAATTGCAGAAAAGAAATTATTATTATCTTGATCAGTGCTATATTTGCTCCTAATAGGCCCATCAAAATGGGCAAGCAATATTTAGGTGATTGATAATTAATGTGCTCGAGTTGGTCCAAAATGAATGGTATACTTGCCCCGGGACATGCATTTCCTAACCCAAATCGGAAAAGTGCGAAGTGCACGTGCAAAAGACTCGGGGAAGAAATTTCACGTGCTTCACGCAGGGCCGACTGCTAATCGTTGAAACTGTTGATTAACTGGGCTCTGCGCGCCTTACGGTTCAATTATCATTTCAACGATTAGACACTGGGTCGTCTCGGCCTAACCTATTAGTTACCTGTTCCCACTGTGTCTGTCGAACACTCACGTGTAAAAGTATCGTCAAACAACCCGTTTTTCCATCTTATTGTTCACTGTATTGTACAAGAACAGTTTAGAATTGAAACAATAATAGTTTTATCGTGAAATAAGGAAGATACCTATGCGTTTTCCGGCAGCAAGTGTCTATTTCTGACTACTGACAGCAGACCAGCTTAACTAACAACATGTTTTATGCAGTATCTATTTCATTGTCAATCCATACAAACATTTATGTAAAACATTTTAAATACCCATACAAATACTTTCACAGTGAAATTATTTGTATTTTATCACAATAGCGATGAAATTCACAGACAGACGAACATGACAGCCGATCGTTCAGTGCGGTGTTTTGTAAACATTGAAACGAGGTTCACAATGGGCTGCTCCATTTGTTATCTGAAGACAGGAAATTTGGTAAACTGTAAACAAAATGTATATTTCCAGGTCCTAAACTACAACTGGACGCTGCTCGAGCCAACACAAACTTCTGCCACGTAACTACAGACGGTGAGCTGGTCAACTCGCGGCCCGCCACACGACACAGAGACAGCGGCAGGTTACGGACATACCGCGGCACCTGTAGTTCCACCCCCATCCCCCTTCCTCCATCCCCCTCTAATGTCACCCCTGCCCCACACACACCACGATACTGGGAGACCCACTCCAGGGTGGGTGTGGTGGGTGGATTGTTGATGTGGCCTGTTGTCCTGGAGATGGGTGTGGGGGAGGAGAGCCAGGTGGACAGTTGGTGGTGTGTTTGTGGACAGCACCGCTCCTGGTGTGTCTGTGTAGTGAGATGTGGCACACATGGGGGGAGTTTCTGTACCAGGGTGTATCAGCAGGGGAAGCTGGGGGAGTGTTACAGAAACACAATGTCTGACACACCCGGCACACAGGCCACCCTCCACTATGGCGTTGTGCTGGATGTGGGGAGGGGGAGACTCGCCTTCATCGATCTCGACAGGGAGATTGTTTTGGCCAAGTTGGATGTTGAGTGGAGGGAGTCTCTTCTCCCCATGTTTGGTGTTGGGAAGTCAGATGACTACACAGTCAACATGAAGGTGGTCAGCGGGGTGGACATCACCATGACTGACTCCAAGAAGTCACTTATTTATAACGCCCTCACATAGGAAATAAACTAAACATGACATTGTGTAAACTTGTACGTGTGACATATTTATTTAAACTGTCAAATGTAATGTGATTGTATTGATTGAGGCGGACATAGAAGTTACCTGTCTATGTGTTGTTTGTTGAGTACAAGAATGTTACAAGGTTAGCTAAATGTGTTGTTTTCTACTTGACTGGTTTCTGTGGTGCATTAGAAACATTTTGCATCCTCACATGAGTATTGTTATGATTATTAATCTGCGGTAATCGATCAGTTTATCACACATTTCCTACATTTCTGGGAAATGGCACAACAAACAACTGAGTGCACAAATTCACCAAAAGTTGTTACAAATCATGAATTTGTTGACATGGTCCGTTTCTTCTTTGTAATATAATTGTTTTAAACCCCTACAAGAATAGTGTTGTGCTGAAAGTATTGCAGTTGTGCTGAAAGTATTGCAGTTGTGCCGCCACATTGCCACATTTGATGTCAGTGAAGAAATGGGATGAAAGTGATTGAAGCGGACATACAATGTACCGGTGTACCTGTGACGGATGTACAGAAACGCAATCAAGTTGGCAGAATGTTTTCTCTAATTTGTTATTTTTTGGTGTCTTTCAAACTTATTTCGAATCTCCACATCCACACTTTTACAGATCAATTGAAGCAGAAAAATAAGAACACAACCTTGATACAAGTCGGTAACAAGCGGAAATGTCATCCAATCAAGTTACAGTCTGTTAGTGGACAAGGGGCACGGGTGGCCCAGTCGTCTAAGGCGCCGCGATTCGCTGTGATGAGTTGCGTCCCTTGGGCACGCCAGAAAACTATGATTGTGGGTTCGAATCCCTGTACGCCCTAATTATGTTTCTAAGTTTGTCAGCACCGTGCTCGTGGGTTTCACCGAAGTGGTAAACGTCTGAGAACTGTATCACTTTGGGCTTTCCTCTCACATGAAGCTGACACGCCGTGATATAACTGGAATACTGTTAAAAACGGCGTTTAACCCAACTCACTCACTCATTCACTGTTAGTGGACATGGCCCACAGTTTTCTCCGGTTTATGGAAACACCAAGTATGGAATCACTTGCAATTATCGTTTAACAGGTGCATGTATAACAAATTGTATAATTCCGCTTTCTTTTGCGGTAAACAGACGTTCAGAAACAATCTTGAAGCAACGTGTTCGTCAGGAAAATAACAAAACATCAGTAGAACTGTAAGTATGTGGGACATGGCCATGGATAATATACTAATCTTTTCCCTGATTTGTTCGCCTTAGCGATAGATTATAAAATGGGAACGGCTCAGTGATCTTGATCTTGAATTGGATATAATACCGCTTCGAAATGTGTTTTATCACTGCATGTCAGTTTAATATGGCGGTAGAAAGACCAAGTCATGCAAGTCTTAGATGTTTACGGCTTAAGTGAAATCCACGAGCTCAGTGCTGACAGACCAAGGGACTTAATCAGGGCGAACTGGCCTTCTTGCAGACAACGAAGGGGTGCCAAATACTGCGCAAATATTATAAACCATACATTTCCATTTACCTTTAAAATTGTATGCATTAAAACTGTGTCTGTTAAGTTGGTTTTTTTGTTTTTATAACTAACATCTGGTTTTAATGGTTTGCCTGCTATCTCACAGATGCACAGTTACAACCAACTAAAACACAATCTTTTGAGACTGGTAAGTCATTATAGGCGGATGGGGGTAGGCGGGGTGGATTGGCGGGGTAGGGGATTGAGATGGTGTATTGGTCACACACTCCAATGTTACGTAACATGTTCTTATGTCTCCCAAATATATGTAGCATTTTCCCATGCCCGTCCCCTATAATAAATGACCAGTCCCCACGTAATGTTCAAATATATACGTTTTCTTATTCGAAACAAATAGCACTGTTTCATTTTTTATGACCTCCTCCCACGCTCAATCTCACCAGCCCCCTCTCCCCTACAATGAATGAGTAGTCCCTTAAGCAAAAGACTTCCTTCAAAATATGGGGCTAAGTTAACAGTATATGACACAATGTATCATGATGTGTCACTATTTTTTCAGGAAAGTCCGTAATTTGAGCAGATTACGTATTCCCACTTTGACTCATTTCAGCCAACTGCTGTTTTCCTACTTTCACAATCGTGGCGGTTTGCCCAGATTTCATCCTTGTGAATCCACATCCCTGATGGTGTGTTCACTGTGAAAATCATACTGGTATCACTGCAAACACGAAAACGTCGTTTTTTTCCGTATATGGTCATTGGACGGAAAAACGACTAAAAATTCATTAAAATTGATTAATTGGTCAGCGTCTAGAAAGTGTCCAGAAAAGGGTCGAGTTTTTCAAGCGTAAAATGGACGGAAAAACGATGCTTTTTGCTCCGCCTTGTACAACTGTTAACGGCCAATCAGATGGCGCTGGTCCCCCGGCGCACGTGATGTCCAAGGCTTCCTTTCGGAAGCTTTAGGTTTCGTATTTCTGTCGCTCGCAGTGCAGCGAGATTTGCTGATAAGCTAGTTTTAGGATATGTAACATGTTAATGTAATTCAGACACGCGCCAAGAAGTCAAACCAAACAATGTTACTAAGTTTATTGTGGTAACGGCTATGTACAGTTACCCCTATCGGATAATGGGTTGTGTTTCATTTGGTTATAACAATAACTAATTTTTTAATGTGAAGTTTACAAGATATACGACTTGGACGCGAGGTCGGTCACATGACGTTCTTCACGTGACTGTATTCTTGAAAAGGCGTAAACACTGACTGCTTCCACATTCCTGGGGAAAACCCTTGGAATTCCGTGGTACGAATTCATACAGAAGCGTGGTTGCAAGCCCATTTAAGGATACCCTCGCTACAACCCATCCCAGAGAGAAAAACCACGAAAAAAATCCAAACTGTCGCAGTGACAATTTACAGAAATCTATGAATTTACCTTAGTATCTATTTGACACATCTTCACAATCACCTTTCAATGATCGGCCATTTGATCAGTGATGACAAAGGCTTGAAATAGCCACAGGTTAATTAACAACTTCGAAAATATCTCCCGTCACGTTTATCGTGTCGGCCATTTTGACGTATTGTACTTGATGTAAATGTATTACGACGCTCTGTCATTGTAATTGACTTTCTGAGTTAATTCTGTAAAAGATCTTCTCATCTAATGAGGATATTGTTTGGAATATATTCCTTGTAAACATACTAAAACATATGTTCCTCGCTTTGGGGGAAACTATTTTATTCCGGGGTGGCCCATTAAATCTAGTAGTAAGTCAAGGCACCATGCGTGATCTGTTATTTTATGTGTTTAAATTACGATTTGGGGCGTTAATAAAATACACTGAGGCAAGTATATTCTATTCAAATCAATTGTATAATTGAATATGCTTTCTTTTACATATTACATAACATCACTGCACAAAATATGAACAGTTGCAGTAACACACTACGGTAATCGCATTAAACATCATTTTCAACTGTACAGTATTTCAGTATTTCAGTTATATCATGGTGTATGAGACTGATGTGGGATAAAAATCCGAAGTGGTTCAGGTCATCCAATGGGTGTTCGGGAAAAGGTGAGCGTATCCTGCCACACAAGTGGCACCCGTCACAAACACATGCAAGGACAAGTCAATTGTTCACCTGAACAAAGCACGGAAACACACAATGATGCCCGTCCTCAGTTTTACCGAGCATGTAAATTATGTTGTCCGTCAAAAACATGGACGAGTATAAACAATATGTTCATTCACGTAATACATGTCATACATTTGACAAAATGTATTGACTCGGAGCATTATTGTTAATCACAGCGTATGCAGTTGAACTCATCACCCATCCCATTATTGATAACCCTTCTTGAAGATCTATTAAATCAGAAGCTGCAACACTCTATCTTTTAACTGGCATGTCAGACTTCTATTTCATTACTCAGTTTTATTTGCACGAATTACTATGGAAGGGACATTGTCTCGTTGTCGCATTGTCGCCTTGACGCCTTGATAAAAACAATCAAAACGTGTCAAAATTAACAAAAGCGCGACAATTGGCCATTTGTCGCATTGTCGCGTGTTCGCATTGTCGCTCTTTGATAATCCTTTTCTTTATTTTACAAAAGGGCGACGATGCCGTAACGCGACATTTTCAAGGTCAAAATATGTCTCGTTGTCGCATTGTCGCCCCATCACAAATGTGTATAAAAGGCGTAAAGTTCAGTTATTGTTACAGTTAGGAAGTTCAACCTGATAAATGTACGTCTTGAAATGAAAACACAAGTCCGTCCGCGAGACCATAACGTTTTATTGTGAGCTCTTCTCTAAAAGTGCTTAGTGTTCAACTCCCAGATCCAGTGGTCTTCCGGAAGATCTTACTCTTGACCGTATTAGACAACTGACGAGTGCACGCCTGACCTGTGACCTCCTTGCAACCCTCGTGATGTGTTTGCCGAAGGGAGAGGTGTAGGAAATGTGTGCTCCAGCCCAGCGCAGAGCTCGCGACACACTGTATACTGATGTATACAGTATATTGCAGTTGATATACTGTATACTGCATGCGATACTTATTTGCGGAAATGTTACAACTTTCAAGATTCAAGATTCAATTGCGTATATTTCATATACAACAGACCGCCGTCATATATCACTGGAATACTGCTGAGAGCGGCGTTAAAACAAATTGTTTTCATAATGGAGCGCTGCAGTCATTTAAAATAGAACCGTATACATATGTACATGTAGTACCAACTCACTCTATTTGTTTCGAATATTCAGCAGAAAATATATTATTAACCAGGTCTTTGGGAATAGATATCAGATTTTTATAAGCAGCCACATAGGGATGATAAAGGACCCCTCGCTGATTAGGTTCTTGTTTACTTAAGAGCAGAGTTGGCCATGTTAGATGATATAACCAAAATCCGGGAGCTCCGGCGGAGGGCAAGCTGGTCTTGTTAGTGTATGGTATGAGCTGTGACGTTGACCCAAGAGAATAATGTAAAACATGAGACCAACTCAAGTCTATAATGATTGGGAAAGTCTAGATTTCCACAGCTCTAACCTGAAATTAAGAATTGTTCTATGCTCCATTTTAATTGTAATATTTTGATTTTGTAGACATGGATGGACCAACCAGGAAATAAATTGATTGAATATTAATATCACATGTTACCACTGATCCAGTTAAATTCATCACACAATAATATATTAGTATTTGACATTACGGCATTTGATTATTAGGGCATGATCATGTACATGTTCACTGTAGTAATGTACACACCAGTCAACTTGATTATAATTTTTATCAAAGTGTAGCGCGGCATCAACGATTACTTTATGATATCCTCACTTGTCATCGATGTATTGACATCGAACAATGGACGGCAATTCGAAATTCTTATGGATAGCTTCAATAGGGACAGCGCCGGTGTCAGTACAATTTTCCTAGTTAAAATAAGTATCTACAAAATATAATATGAGGCAGACAAAAACAATATTTTTTTATTAATGCTTACTTTCATGGATAGAATTAAGGCAATCTAGGCTTGCCAAATCGTTCTAGACTTGAGCTGGATTCCTTTTAAATTTATTCTGTATGGTCTGGGAGACAAACGGGCGTCAGTATCGCATGGAGAACTTGGACAGCCTTAATCAGTGTAATCGGATATGTTGTGGAGTTTCGGTTTTGGGCTGTGTGCTGAATATATAGAATTGCGAGTTATGTATACTCTGTATTCTTTCGTCATGGTAGCATATATATTTTCTATGTTGCTTTTTGAATTATCCACAAATAATGAGAACTACAATGTAAACCTCTCTCTGGAGATATGCAATAATACTACTGAAGGGCATATCTGAAAAATGGGACTTCTCGACAAATATTTCTTTCTTAAATACTACCCGTTACAGGCATTCTGATCATTATATCATACTTTGTACAGTTTAAAAGTCAAATAATGGCAAATTGTGTATCTTTCTACATTTTGAATTAATTATATTTTCTGAAATAAAACCTTAGCATCAGATAGTGATATACACGAATATGATCTATACTATTATAAATGAATTATCAATTTCGTATTATGAATTAGATAAACAGAAATATGATAGTAAAACAAATTATTTTAATCTATTCTTGTGAATAGATAACGAGAGATCTAGGCAACGCACTAACGTAGCCATTTATGAAAAATGAAATATTAAAAGTTTAGGGGTTTGAACATGCACATTGAATGACAGGGAAGAAAGCAACGCAATCATTAAATTATGAATCAAATTATGTTATAAATATAACAGAATATTTAGAAAATATAAGTTTAATTTCTCATTGTTGGAAGGTGTTTAATAATTATATAGATTTTGTTTGATTGTTTGTTGTTTAACGCCGCACTCAGCAATATACCAGCTATATGACGGTGGTTCGTAAATAATCCAGTCTGGACCAAACAATTTAGTCATTATCATCAAGAGCACCGATCTACGCATTTGGGATACGATGACATGCATCAACCAAGTCAGCGAGCCAAGTCGCCTTCTTACAAGCATGGGTTGTTGAATGCCTATTCTAACCCGGATCTTCACGGGTATTTTTTTAAATAATAAGGTACAATGAAATTCTGTATATGTCCATAATAAGGTCGATAAGTAGATGGATAATATGTCCATACACGCCAAGTAAATGGTATATGCATTAATTTAAATGCAAATGATTTAATGATGAGTTCTTTCACAAGTCCATATTTCAAGGCATGTATTTGATATTCATAATAACTTCACAAAAGCTACACAATGGCAACAAAACGGTACCAGCATCACAGATACCAATAATACATGAGATACATATAATTACTTTAAAGTTAAAACATGTATCTAAATAGAAAATTAGAAGGATACACTTCCGACATTTTTCGTATTTTGTTTTCGTTTGGAGAGAGAAGTTGTGATTGGTATCTGATGGGTGCAAACAGGTGTTCCCTTCCGCCCAGGCCTTGCGGCAATGCTATAGCCCAAAATGAAACAAGCCTTGTTCAACAGGTTCAGACTCAAATTTCTATCCCACTTGGGCTCCTTTTAAATTTAAATATAATTTCTCGTGTCGATATGTGTCAGAAGAAATGAAATATTACAACACTGGTGAATAGGTTATATGCGCATGTCAGCGTCGATCCTATAATATCCTTTTATGCAAAATACATATTTACTGATGAATTAAGGTAGTAATACTACGCAAATATATGTCCAGATGCATACATCAGTATCATCTCGTGATCTTAATTCGTGCTTTCAGCCCTTTTTCTACCGGAGATTCTGGGGTGTTACATCACACCAGAAAGCCAGGTCCAAATTCAAGTCATAATTTCATGGTCCGCCTTGTATGTTGGAAACCAATATCGCAATATCGCTAAATTTTGCTGAACGTGGTATTAACCCGATTACCCACATTATTATTCCATTTTCTACAGTCATCTACGAACACTAGCTTTAAGGAGGTATATCTGTATCATCCAAATGTCCATACATATATGTCCACATTTATATGTATAAAGCAAGTCGTCCTGCACTCTTCCTTAAAAGATAAATGTTAAGCATTTCCTCTGTATGGATTTATATAATGTAATATCGTTTTAATGTAATGCTGATGCAGTAAACGTACCACAGACCTGATGCTAGAATAACATCTAATTTCTGAAATGAACATATTTTACAGAAAAATACAGTTGTTTAAACAATACTTATAAAATATAAGAACAAGGAGCCAAGAGCCAAATATTGGGATGTGTTGGACATATTTGTTTCGGGGTCTTATGACAGACAAACCTGATGCCTTTAAGTATAAAGATAAGTAAGTATAGATGTTGTACATATTCAAATATGTTCGTGATTAACCCAACCTTGAAAAATATTGAAAGATGAGTGGTAACTATTTATGCCATTATTTCAAATTAGAATGAGAGCACATCAGGAAAGCATGGTACTTTAATATACGTATCTTGTTAACCCAATATTCTTTTTTAAGTAAGAGCAGCATGTATATCGAGAGTATAGGTTTGGTGCGTGACTTATCACACAGTACTTTCAGAAAGTGTGCATATTCTGTTTATCGGCAATAAATAACATAAGACGATTCATACGGGTAAATACGATTTACTTCAGAACTAGTATAGATTATTTAAGGTTAGGGGGAAGTGTATGTAATAAACAGAACTTTGGCCGGGTTTGAAGGATTTGGGTCCTGGCTTGGGCTTTGTGTTGGACGTGTAGACGGCATTTCCAGGTTTGACGTATCAATGACAAAAATGATGTCAGATGCAATTCTTTGCCTTTTCGGGTGAAAAATTGGCTTGCCTTTGGTTGTGTTTGTGGCGGGTGCCACTAGTGGATCGGAATGAGCTCGCGTTTTTGCGAGCATCCAATGTCATCATTTATTATGATGAATCATGAAAGATGCTCCTGATGTTGTCGCAATGGTGCAGTTGGCGCTACTTTTGGCAAGGGTTTCTCATGATAATGGAAATGCTTATGTCGCTTTTGTTGACCGATAAACATGAAAAGATATAATGTTAGTGTATATGGTCATGTAATTAAGAAACAAACGACGAGTGGGAGTTGTTTATTGTACGATAAACAACGACCGAGACTCGTTTATTTCTATATGAGATATCAACATTACGTACAGCCTCTTTTAGGGTGTTAAATTAGGAAAATATACACGCTTAACAATATTTACCCGTACTTAAATAATGATGATTCCTTTAATAGAATCCGACAGAGGCCATGCTAGATAAATCCATGGTCCCGCATATTCTCACAATTTTCTCGTCAATCATCTGTACCTTTTCCCCCAATACCGATTGTCATATCACTCTCACTTTCGGATTCTCCAGCAACATTTATTGGGAACAACTCACTAGACTCATACCTCTCAAAAATAAGGTCAAATTTACAAATTTTACTTTTCAAGTTGCGAGTGCATGTTCGAATCTCAATAAATGACGTCATGATAGAACAATGTTTTATCTTGAAATAAATATCGCTTCCTTCTTTGTTCTTTGTGATTTATCGCGTAGCTATCTTATATCATGAAATGCCAATTTCTAATTGCTTTATCATGACGTATCCGTGTCATGTAGCAATAACATACACACATATCGTTGACTTCGACGTTGAATTGTGTCATGAAATATGATTATCCTCTTGTGTACAATATTTCTGGTTGATAAATCTACCATATTCTTACTTTAAGAATAGCGACTATACATGATTATATATCCCTTATCAGGTCTCTGTAACATTTGCAAAATGATACAAATATACAAATACAACTGAACCTAAATGTAATGTTTTAATATCCTTACGTTGCTGAGTGCAGCGTTTAACAACAAACAAACAAAACATAATATCTTTAAGAATTATGTTAACAATTCCGATGCTAAAAATAATCTCACAATCTCCATACCTCTTTCTCTCTATGAAACAAATAACTTTTTTTTTAATAATCTGAAGGAATAATAATGGCAATACTATCATAATTATCATCATTATGTTACTTATCCTCAAGTGAAGTAGTCCTCCACACTATACATTCAGTGAAGAAGCCCATGAACATATGAACTATGTAACATACATTCATGGAAATTAGATGAACAGTTGAAGTAAGCAAATGATATTATTCGGTCGAACGTCTATCAGCCATCTATTCTATTCATGAAGAACATTTCACGTGGGACCAACAGAGGGAATTATGACTATCGACTTGCTAATTATTTTTTATATTCATGCCAGCTCAAACGATCTATTGGCTTGATTTATTGTTATGGTATCCACAAAATAAGTAGGATCCGATTTTTTCCGTTTTTGTTGAAATAAAACTGAATAATATTTGCTGTTTACATATCAAAGTTTGCCAAATTGTTACAAAATGTTTGCCCACAGCAAGGCTACGTATCCCCAACATATTGTGCTAGGCACAGTATCACTGGACTGAGGGAGGGCGGTATTCCTCCTTGTGGGTCACCTGCTTGGAAATATGGGACGGGAAAACTGCAGGGGGTGAGGGCAGTTAAGTTGATGGTACAGACAGATAAGAGAGATCATTTTACAAATGTGAAACCTCAGTCCACAAAGGAAGAGGCGAAAGCTGAAACTTGGTGAGGTTTACAGAACAAAGGCAGTTATTTCTAGTTTCTTACTGACTCTCGAAGATACATTTGATAAAACAATTAATGTGTGTGTGTGTGTGTGCGTGTGCGTGTGCGTGTGCGTGTGCGTGCGTGCGTGCGTGTGTGTGTGTGTGTGTGTGTGTGTGAGGTAGAAGAATAATTGTACATCATAAAAATGGCTACGTATGTATTTGGGGTAGATATGTTGAATGCCCGGCCAGTATGACCTTTGAGTCACTACAGTTTCAGTTATTAAAATGCGTAAAACAGTATTTGAGTGAAAGAAAACACTATAAGTGAGTGAAAGAAAAGACCTCAGTACAGGCACACCCAGTCCCCAAACCCCAAGTCTGCATGTATCAATACTCATACCTGCCACATCCTCAACCACTTAACTTACTCACACAATCATCTGACAACATGTTCCCCAACCCTCGTATCACAACGCATGCACACACACACACACACACACACACACACACACACACACACACACACACACACACACACAGACATCACATTCTTCTTTCCCCACCATTATGTCTACGTCAGCCATCATGGATCCATGCGCATGCTTTCATACATAATCCATCCTCCCACCATTCCCCAACATCCATCGAACTATAACTATATCCGCCCTCATGTATCGGTATTCGTGCTTTCATACATACATACACACCCCTACCATTCCCCTACATCCATCGCAGTATAACTATGACTATAACCGCCTTCGTGCATCCGCACTTATGTTCACATTGCATTGCATATGCATCGAATTACACGTTTAAAATATCGTAAATATTTTACAACATGTACATATTATATATCAGCAAACAGAGATTATTATAACGCAATAGATTTCATCCGTCAAAACATCACAGAAAGAGGGGCAGCCTGGAATTTTACAATGGCATCTGAATCCACTAAGACGTTCAACTGGTCAGGAGGTGAGAGCTGCGGAAGATTACGGTAAACTTCAGTTACAGATCTCCATTACGAATATCTAAAGTATGAATAAAGATCACAGCTTGCTATGACGTTTACTTCATGCCTGCAGAAATAGCAATGTCCTCTAGCTCTAAATTGTATGTCTAAATGCTTATGTAGACAAAGACCCAAATGTATATAGGCATGACCATATTATATTCTACGCAAATATCACCACATTTAAAAACAAAGCTAGATTGAGTCTTTGAAGGGCATTAAGAACTGATACACACAAGGAAAAATATTTATGGATGTCAACGGAGGAACACTGCGTTTCGGAATATATACTTTCTCCTTCATCAGGTGCATATTATTAAATGCTATGAGGCAGAGAACATATATTTGTACCTGTAAGAACAACAAAAGTAAAAAGATAGCAAAGAAGGGAACGCAACAAGGGAAGCCAACAGATAACTGGCATGGCGCTGATTACCCCGCCTCACGTTTGCCCATTGTCCATTTCCCATTACCAATCATTCATAAGTTAAGTTTTGGCTTTAATTTGTTCATTGATAATCAACCATCAACGTCTATTATCTCCACCCTAAAATATGTAGTTTACTGAGAAAGTGGTATCCAAATATAATGTGTGTTACTGTTGACCACTTTCTTAAAGGCATTGTTGGTTCAAAGCTTTCGGTCATAGAAGCCGTGCCATTTTTCTCTTGCCAGAGGAGTACACAAAGTATACGTCATCTGGACTAACATTTTTGGTTCGGTGGCTGGGTTAGATCGCCAACTTTGTGTTCTGGCGATTGGGTGCCTCTCACAGTGTGGGTTCAAATCCCGGACGGGACTCAACCCATAAAGTACGAGAATCTGTACTTAACTCAGAAAGTGTTATCCCAATTATAACATTTGTTGTCAAGAAAACACAATAAATGTATATTCGGCTTTGGATGGGTAATGATATCACAGACATATACGGATATTGATGATGACTTGGAGGAGCTTCGTAACGCACGTCTTCTCAATTCAGGGATTGGTAAATCCAAATATGTGCGTGCGTGCGTGCGTGCGTGCGTGCGTGCGTAAATGTGGGCCTGTTGGGTGTTACATAAAACATTCATCTTGAGCGGGATGGTAGTTCGAGTGGGATTAGCATGTTAACTATATGATCTTCTTTAGGCAGAGAATGCCGCGCATGAATGTATTGATGAAATTCCTAGGTACATTGGGCCTTTTCGTCCCCAGGAATACCCACAGTGGAGACTTCAATGGGGATAGGGTGTACGCAATGTGCTACCTGTGTCATCGGACCGTACAACGTTGGTCTTTGACTGATTGTGGCGTAAAACACACTTATTCATTTACTTATATCGGAAATTGAATGTTCATCTTAATTGTTATTGTTGAACATGTAATATATTTTTAAAGAAATAAAACAGTGACATAATAACTACAACTTTATGTGAGCGCGAGTAGCTTTTTGGGAATGAGATGAATAAGTCTTATAAAGTTGTAAGCTTCTTCACAACCGTGTAACTATGAATTGACTTTATTGGGTAATCAAAAAAGAGATAGGACCTAAAATAGCCAAATTTCATACGATTTCACTTGTCCACCATCTCTGGATGCAAGGCGAAAACATTTCAGCGCGTTTGAAGCCACTGAGAATGCCCCCTGCAGAGTTGAACGAACATTCTGCGGTGGCGCGGCTGAGTTGACCAGAGGCTATCAGCAGTATTTCCTGTCCAGGTTATTTAGGTCAGTTGTTTGTGAGTGTGTGTGTGTGTGTGTGTGTGTGTGTGTGTGTGTGTGTGTGTGTGTGTGTGTGTGTCTGTCTGTGTGTGTGCGTGCGTGCGTGCGTGCGTGCGTGCGTGTTTGCGTGCGTGCGTGCGTGTGGGGGTGGGGGCGTGGGGGGGGGGGGGGGCGTGGGGGGTGAGATTGGGGGGATAGATGATAGATTTAGCAACAAGTAAGGTCATCTTGAATGGAGGGTATTCGCAGATGGATTAGCATATGAACTATGATTCTCTTTAGGCAGAAAATGAGGATCCACGATGTTGGACCTGGTAGAAGTGTGTTATCAAACCTCACAGCATTGGTTTTTTGACTGACTGTAGCGTCAAAACAAACTCATTCATTTACTTGAACTGAATGTTCACCTTAATTGTTATGGATAGTCACGGAGCCATGATCCAGAGTACAGGGTGTCACTAGATAGAAATAAACTAAGTAATAATAGGATTACCAGAAAAACGGGGTTTTACACACAAGCCAATAAACTTCGCTCATTAACACCAGAGTAAGTCAGTACAAGATTGAAAACTGCCCCATAATTATGTATTACATGCTTGTCGGGTATTGCTACATATTTATGTGAAAACAAAGTTATTAAAATAAAGGGCAAAACTGATGAAAGTTAACAATAAACGTGTATACGTGTTATATCGTCACTGCAAAAATAATGATCGTTTGTCTTTAGTATTAACATTCAAATACGTTATATCTGTATTAGCGATATTGTCTTTGTTCCACCGGTGAGTCAGCGTTAGCCGTACTATCTCGTAGTATAATTGTATTTCTGAAGACATCACGTTTAAATCGCTGCTCTTGATAGTGTTGATTAAACTTTGATACTATGAACAGTATAATGTTATGTGAGAGGTTGACTTTAGAACGGTAACATACTAATAGTATATAGGATGACATAAACAGAACAATGAGAAGTTCGTCCAGATTAGTGTATAGCCAACATTTAATAATTAAAATAATTACATTCAACAACTCCCCTTTTAAGTCCATTTTCCTGACTTATAAGTAAATGCAAGAACAATCGGACGGAATACAATGTAAAGTTCTTCAACAACTCATCTTGGAATCTCCCATATCACTGGGGATCTTCTTCAATTTAAATGGAGTTACTCGTTACGATTCCGAACCTTCACGTGACTGTGTTTATGAACCATTGTCAAATAGTGGTGACATTAAATCTAGGAAACAATACGCGAAATCGCGCATGCACAGAACGGAAAATTTGGTCAAGGCATTAAGTAATCCGCATGCGCAGAACGATTGATTTCAGTACTTCCGCTAAGCGCTTCGAGTGCAGCGTCAAACGTGGGCCTGTAATCTAACACGCGGGGACTGACCAATGAAATCTGAGAAGTAGAAATACCGGTAGACGCTGTTGCTTGATTGACAATGTCAATCAAGAAAGGGAGGAGCTTAACGCTATCGTTCTCTCCCAGTAAATTCCGATGTCAAATAACGACGTTATTTGGACGGAAAAACGATGGTTTGAAAACGTCCAAATAACGTCGTTTTTCCGTCCAATGACCATATACAGAAAAAAACGACGTTTTCGTGTTTGCAGTGTATAATGTTAACTAAAAGAGACGTATTACAGATTACGTGTGCTGGATGGTATCTTATGTGAGTTTACTGGAGAACGGGCCGTGTCTTTGGCTTTTTTAATTCAAGCTCTATTTGTGAGTATAACTCTTTGTTTAAAAATAGTCCTTTATTTAGTAATACTATTGAATTGAAAAGCAAAGAACCGGAATCTGGTTTAATATTAAACCTCAAGAAATTGATCTCTTTTTGCTTTTGTATCCCCTGCGACAGCATCCTGATATTACACCCAAGAAAAATAAATATTGCGCAATAGGAGAGATGGCTAAAGTGGTGAAAGGGAGACAACTCTGCGAGGACTGGAGACCATGCTTGAAACTGGGTATTTCCCATGTTGGTTGGTTTGTTTGTTGTTTAACGCCGCACTCAGCAATATTCCAGCTATATGACGGAGGTCTGTGAATAATCGAGTCTGGACCAGAGGATCCAGTGATTAATATCATGAGCATCGATCCACGCAACTGTGATCGATGACATGCATCAACCAAGTCAGCGAGCCTGACCACCCGATCCAGTTAGTCGCCGTTTACGACAAGCATAGTTGCCTTTTACGGAAATCATGGGTTGTTGAAGACCTTCGCGGGTTATTTCCCATGTATTCTGTTTTCTCTCATTAAAGAACTGAAATTGCCACGTTGTAAAAATACCTTTGTATGTACTTGCACATATCGAAACAAAGATCAGTTGTGTGCCGCTGTTTCTCTCTATTTTATATTTTTTTATGGATAACGATTCTTTAGAAGTGAGTGACGAGTATACTACCTTCGCAGATGGTTGGGATATTTCCCGAACACCATTTAAATATATTTGCTCACTGGAAATGCACCTTCCAGTTGAAAAAGGTTTAATGGTTGATTTTGATTCATCGTGGACGGTGGGGTAGCCTAGTTCGACTCCCCGTATGGATGAAATATGTGAAGCCCATTTCTGGTTCCCCCCGCGTGATATTGCTGAACTATTGCTAAAAGCGGGGTAAAATTCAAATCACTCATTCTGATTCAACGAATGGCGTCGCATATGAAGACTCATGTCATATAAAGGATAGGCATATATTTAGTTTTCAACATGTATTCAATAAAGTTGATATTCTAAGTTGATCTTTTAAGTACTTCAAGAAGCATGATTCTATATGTAACCATTCTGATTATAAAGAGTGACTGCCATGATATAACTGAATTGTTGACTGAGGCATAGAATAATATTGGCTCACTCATTCACTTACTCACTTTTAACGCACTCTGTCACAAGGTAACCTTGTGTATCATTACCCCGTGTTTGTTTCAGGCTGGGCTCACTCATTCACTCACTCACTTTTAACTCACTCTGTCACAAGGTAACCTTGTGTATCATTACCCCCGAGTTTCCTTCAAGCAAGGCTCACCACTCCTTCATTCATGATGGGCATACTCCCTAAAGTTGTTGCTGCCACTGTACTTCTACTCAACATAGTTGTGGGGATCGGAGTTATCTGCCTTGTTGCTACAAGAGAGAGACACGAACATAGGACGGATACGCATATCAGCCAGTCGGAAATATTCAAGCAACGACTTGAGCGGGTAAGAGTTACATTAAAGATTATCGCCCCAAGTCGCAGAGTTACGCGCCCTTAGTATGCCAGTTTCCTCTGATTCCTAAGTTCCTCTCGATAACGATCCATGGCCAGATACATGGTACTCGTCACTCATCAATGTGAACAAAATCGTCAATCATTTAGACGACTCCGTGATATGAGTGAAATAATGTTTAAAAAAGCAAGCGTTCATCAAAACCCACGTTGTCTCTATTCTGTTTCAAACATATGGTGTATATCTCTATTGCAGTCCAAGATTGACATGACTGCATTGAAAAAGTGGCGTCTTTTAATACATGGTTATAAGCTTTGGTTTGTTGTTTAACCGCGCACTCAGCAATATTCTGGAGCAGACAATCCAGTGATTGACAACACGAGCATCGATCCACGCAATTGGGATCGATGACATACATCAACCAAGTCAGTGAGCCTGATCACCCGATCCCGTTAGTCGCCTCTTACGACAAGCATAGTCGCCTTTTAGGGCAAGCATGGATTGCTGAAGGCCCTTCTACCCCGGATCTTCACGGGTCATGGGGACCGCCTCCGTGGTCTAGTGGTAGAGCGTCCGCCGGAGAGCGGAAGTTCCGGGGTTCGCTCCCCGGCCGCATCATACCAAACGACGTTAAAAGATGGCACTTGTTGTTACCCTGTCTGGCGCTCGGCGTGAAGGGGCTAAAAAACAAGGACTGGTCGGTTTGGAGTCAGTATACTGTGTCTGCGTGGGATATTCATGTTAAACTGCGGCATGGTATCTCAGTGAGCTAGCACTATAAATCGGCATCAGTCCGGACTAGTACAAGCAGCCAGACAAATACACACACGAACATGCACGTCGCTATATAAGTGCAATAATCTTGGACGCGACGTTAAACCCCATTTCACCTCACCTCACCCCACGGGTCATTCTAATAAGCATGATGGCTCTATCAAGACTGATATGGGCACTGGATAATGGAACATAATCCCTCATTACTTCAAACGCATTCACCAACCCGAATCAATAAAAAGCTGGTCGAAAGACAATCTCATTAAAATCAGATCTTATTTCTCGCTACCGCTAAACAAAAGATCTGAGGACATACCATTAGGGGACACGTCAGAACGACCTTTCACCCGACCAATCAGAGCGTCGCTTACGAGATCATGAAAGTGACAGTCGGAATGTTATTTCTAATCATGCAATCTCGAAAACTTTAACACGGGGTATTCCGAACGATAGTTACGGGTTTAAAGTACTGAATCCATACAATCTAGACCATATATTTGCCATTCCAAAATGTTCTTTTGATCAGGTTTTGATAAAAATTTTAATCGAGAATTTGTCAAAATATGTTTCGAAGCGTAGTCGCCAATTTGAAATTAGTGTCGTAAAGCACGAGAAAGCTGCCTTCTGATTGGCTAATGTCGACTTCTAGTCAGTCCTTCCACTGGTCGGTCTGACGTGACCCGTAATGGGATGTCCTCAGATCTTTGTTTAGCGATAGCGAGAACTAAGATCTGTTTTAATGAGATTGGTCGAAAGTTTTCAAGCAACAACTTGATTGTGTAAGAGTTAAATTAAAGATTATATACAAGCTACGCATCAACAAAATGCCTAACTTCCCGGGCCGCTTTATCTCGATCAATTCTCTATTGTAGATCTACGCTGAACATTCGGAGAAAGCCTGGCACAAGTTCGCCACTGCAGGAACAGGTGAGCGTATACCGGCACACACGGCTGCCACAGACGCCATGATCGAAATTACCATAGAGGAAAACACACAGTATACATCATGCTTATTAAAGCGGGCATGGATAGAACAGGCGTCTGGGACCACACTTTTGTTTTTTTCTTGTGGATTGGAGCACCCCCGAAACAGTCAGATAGGGAAACATAAAATAAATAAAAAACTACATTTGTATTTTTGGACCGTTTTCTGATTTAAAACTAGGCCTATTGCAAAAAAAAAAAAAAAATCGTGGACAATTTTTGCAGATACGATCAATTAATTAACGTTTATGTTTAACAGAAATGCAGAAAATATTGGTGGGGGTTGATTCAACACATGTCACTGTTAGAGATACTGATGATACAATAAGAAAAACGCCCCCGCATACACACACACCGTTTTTTAGCGTATCTTTAACGAAACTGGACCTTTTTCAAGCGGATTCGCTTCTGTTAAATGTACGTACATAAACACGGGCATGCCATATTGTAAGGCAAACGGTAAAGACAATCGAGGATAGGAGTTGCCTCCCTGGGCGCCAGTGAAACACAAAATGAAATCTTTTTCTTGGATTTGAAAGTCATTTGTAATCATTTACAATTGATGTACAGGATAACATTTGTTTCTCTCTTTTTCTTGCTGTATCATTTTTGCAAATTCATTCATCAATATATTTACTGTGAAAAAACGTCTGAAATTTTATTTCTTTTCAATTTGTTCGTTTTGAAAGTGATACGAACTAACCGTCGCCAATGGGCCACAGTTAGCTGTGTGCTGTTGCGTCAATAAGGCGTGCCAGAAATCCTAGGTCCTAGATTCGAATCCTTGTTCGCCTTGATTATATTTCTATTTTTGTCTGCACCCTTCTCGTGTTTATGCGTACAGTGAACCCCTCTTAATACAGGGAGTGCCGTTCCCAGTCAATCAACAGTCATCACCAGAACGAGTAGTTTCCGAACTATCGGGATTTCACGCTAATTTCAATAACCCATTCCTTTTCGCATTGACTCCATATCTTCGTCTCATTTGAAAACGCACTCACATATACACATATAGACATATATGTTTAATTATGTATAAATATGTCAACCTGTTGCAGACAAGGGGCAACCAAGTTCATCTACAGCCTTTCTGAATCTACTGAAACCCATCGCATATTTCACTGGACTTGACTTCACCGGCCATACAGAAGGTATACATGGACCCTTGTCATATCACAGCAAGCACACGGTGTCTTATAATGAAGTAATACTTTTATCATTGCATTGTAGATTATTAATGAATACTTCATCCCAAAGTTCGTTTCTTCAGATTGATACTCTGTGTGAAGCTACCTTTGTCCATTCCCGACATGGGTACAATGTGTGAAGCCCATTTCTGGTGTTCCCGCCGTGATATTGCTGAAATATTGCTAAAAGCGGCGTAAAGCCATACTCACTCACTCCAGAAAAATGACACTTTATTAAGAGGGAACTTAATGTGTACTAAAAACGTGACTTCGATATTACATTTCAGTAGACACATCTGAGGAAACTGCGATTAGAAACTGGGTACCTTTTGTCGGACCTGGGAGACAACTTTTGTACAACGGGATGAAGTATGAGAATGGCAGCATTATAGTGCCCGCCACTGGAGTATATGCCGTATATAGCCACATCAAGTTTTACACAGAAAGAAATAATCATGACGATGCTGAGTCTGATTTTCATCATAATATAACACGGTACAGTGCACTGAAGCAAGAGGCAGACACAGTATTGAGGAATGTCATCAGCGAGAACAAAAACAGCATCATTGATGGAGCAAGTCTGGAATACTCCAGTGATGTTCATGGCTTGGTGCAGCTGGACGCTGGTGATCAGCTGATGGTGAAAGTATCAGCGATGAATCCACTGAGACATGACAGGGACTGGCATTATTTTGGAGTATACTTGACTTGAGTTGACAAAAGAGTCCATGCATCTTTAGGGACCCCAGTTCGAACAGACCAAAGTATCCAAAGCTAGTGCTAAGGAGTGAATGCCCTTTATTTCAGTCACTGGCCCCTTACACAATAGCTATTTACATTGCATATGAATGAAGGGAGCCTCAGGTAATAACTTCATCCAGATAACTAAGACAAAACTGTTATGGATGAGCAACTTCTTTATTACAATTGGGCGACGTTTACATTTGGCATCAACAGATATGCTCATATTCCTAAAAACGTGAGAGGAGAGTAGGTAGTGAAATTAAAAATCCGGGAAATTGTAATATTGTTTAGGTAATAGGGATTGTGTCAAATCAGTATAGGAAGGGCAAACCAAACACACACGGTACTCTGATTCCTGTGATGGAAGTATACAATAGGCAAAGTCTCTCATAAGACCAACTTTTGTACCACCCCCAGTCACTAAACCAGAACACCCGAAAGAGCAGAGAGAAATATGATGCATTAACTGATACTTGTGATAGATACATTGGAAATAAAACACTAGTACTTCAGCGACGTTTACTGTCCTAAATTTGAGTTTTGTTTCAAATTCTCCGACCATATCTGATGGTCTATGTCACTTCATCTTTGGTTAAATAAAGACAACAAATGGCTAACATTACCAACTTCCTGATAAATTCATACTGACAAGAAGCCGTATTTGAATAATATATTCTTCACATTAACTGCTCAACAATTATATCCTTATTTGCTAAAGTCGGCTGAGGAAGATAAACCTTTTTGGATATAACGTTATCTCATTGATAAAGTAATCTAATCCAATATTTTACAAACTGATTTGCTTGAAGTAGAGATCGTCCCAACTCTCCTAGGGCTACCCTTTTGGTCGGGACCCGTGAAGATTCCGGGGTAGAATAGGTCTTCAGCAACCCATGCTTGCCGTAAAAGGTGACTATGCTTGTCGTAAAAGGCGACTAACGGGATCGGGTGGTCAGGCTCGCTGACTTGGTTGATGCATGTCATCGATCACAATTGATTGGGTCGATGCTCATGATATTAATCACTGGATTGTCTGGTCCAGACTCGACTATTTACAGACCGCCGTCATATAGCGGTTGACCAATCAGATGACACCTCTCATCTGATATGAAGCATCTACTTCAAACAAAAAAAGCGGCGCCTAGTAAAGACCAGCTGATCGATGATCAGAATCTATATTGTAACGAAACAGGTCTTACTTCGCAAAGCACATCATATCTCGTGAGCACTTAAAAACGTGAAAAGATTTGAAAGATATCTGTTGACGCCGTGTTGGTGGTACACATGCTTTGCAAATCCTGCAATTGACCGAAATCTGCACGGCAGTTTACTTGGATGTCGACTTCGTTACGCGATTTTGATTGGATTGTACATAGACCCGTTAGTCAAGCCAAAATAAAACGCCATTCGGCAAGGGTGGAAACCAGATTTTTAGAGTCAGTGAACTAACTCCCTCGCCTAGACAAAATGTGTTTGGCAGCATAATTTGAACATTCAAGAAGAAATGGTAACTGTTTTCAAGTGGGTAATTGGAGGAACAAGCAAATCATCTCATATTATAAATGTATTACGAATTGGAAACGTAAGTCTTTGTCATATAATGGGTATGTTTCTTGGCAGTATAAAGCCAAGGATCACTAAATACAATGTTTATATTTTATAAAGGATATTTACCATCCCCAAAATCACTCGAGTGATAACTTCTATAAATATCCATGTCCAGACGTGATGCACATAGCGCATGTATGGTACATGGATTTGCTTCGAACGAAAATGCCGTAACCATCCGTTTGAGATACCGCCCTTGTCCTGTTGTGGTGGAAACAACTTGTAGAGCAGAGCATGGGCCACAGCAAAACTGGCACGGACGGTCAAAGGGAGCTAACTCTGTTAGGGTACCCAGCAAACATTGATATTGGTTACACAGAGCCAACAGGCTATATTTGTTTAAAATAGCCAGGCATTCAACTGCAATTACATGAACATGTATGCACATTCTGGCCTAAAAGCTAAAAAAATAAAAACACAAACTTTGGCTAAATCAGCGAGTTCCTTTTCCGAGTACAGGTAAAATGCATATATAGAAAGTATTTGTTTAACATATGCAATCAACTTTTCATTCAAGAGATATTCTTCAAATAAGCAGGAGATTAATATATTTGAAATATTTTTTGAATGTGAATATGTTCAACAATATTGATGGTTATTTACATTATCGGGAATTATATCTTTAGCCCATGTTATATTAATTGGCGCAATTGCTATGTTATTTGGAAAAAGAGTACATTATGAATGCAATTTTATTTCAGCTATTCTAATTAAATGCCCCAAAAGCAGAAGCAGTTGACAGCACTCCCAAGGTAGAAACTGAAAGACAAAACTGAACAATTCTGTGTATTTTACGTGAAACTGATATACACTCTTCAAAAACAGAAACGCATAGGAGATAATGAGAATGCTGATTTTGTTTATTAATGAAACATTAAATACAAATAAAGTCGTTAACTGGTGTAGTGCACAACGTCTGTAACTATATACGAGCATGTCATGGAAAGGAAAGTAATAGTTTTGACAATCATGTGCCATGAGAATGATTATAAAAGGTCAAAGTCAATCAACATTTTATCATACGTTTGTCGACGTTTGAAACCGGGAAAATGCCGAGACTGAATGCTGCAAATCACAACATCGCCACATTACACCTTGAAGCTGGAGAGTCCTTGTCGGCAGCTACACGTCATTTCAACGTACACCTATCTCGTTTATAGGATCCGAATGCCCGCCTCAATTTAACCCAAGGTCTATCAGAAGTGATAGACCAAGAGGCACCACCCTGCACAAACCGTTACATCTGGTTCTTTCACCTACGTCATCGCCATGCAACTGCCATCGAGTTGGCGGGACATGTGCCAGGTCTGAGGTGGGTATAAACGTATCGGACTAAATAATCAGGAATCGTCTGCGATTGGTGGGAATATGACCCTGAAGATGTGTCCCTGTCATTCAGGAGACGTTTCCATCGACGACAACGTATGCGATGGAGCAGCCCCGTATGGGCATAGACACTGACAAACTGGCGGCGACTCAGTGAGGCATCACGATTTCTTCAACAACTCCGAGATGGAAGACGTCGAAATATACGTTTAGCACCGAACAGCGTCGACAGATTCAGTGGCTGAATTGTGATGATGTTGGCATCACGCCATCATCGGCACCCTCACCCGACGTGCCAAATTCATTTGTCATCCTAATGCCTTCACCTGAATCAGCTGATCTGAACTATCTGAAGAAAACCTTTACTTCCTTCAACAGTTACCCTGCCCATCTAATCTCCAAAACCATCAACAAGACCCTCAAGAACTCCGAACTAAGAACCTGGCCTGCCCCATCGTCAATCATACCCCACCAAAGCCCTGTCGCTTTTGCGCCTCATCAAGAACAAAGCCAATATAGATTCCCCCTTTCCTAGCGGCAAGACCATCTAGACCCATCTACGAGCTAATGGAAGAGGCACAAGCTGCGCAAGTCCCAACCCAGGAGGGTGTATATACAAGATCTTATGCATCTGTAGCCACCAATACACTTAAAAACCTTCAGATCCCTCAACCCCAGACTCAAAGAGCATCATATGTCTGTCAACAAGACCATACTGTCACGTGAAAGTTGATATACGCAACAAAATCTCAATCATTTCTTTTCAGTTTACTAACCTATGAAATGGAACATTCTATCTATTCATTCTTTCTGTCCATGGTATAGTCGAAATTTAAGGGTAACATCATTCTAGAAATGATGTTTGTTCATTAAATACTCTCATCATCTAAAACCAAAATAAACTATATTCATTTCGCACAGAAATATCCAAAAAATGTGTGAATCATCGTACTCACAACATCTTCAGTGGGATGAACATCAGTATTTTCAACAGCAATAGTCATGTCCCAAATGTCGAGATATACCAACTGATCATAGAGACCAACAAACTCCTGTTTGATGATGTTTTCATAAATAGGTCCCCATAGCCCATCTAGAGTATAGTTGGTTATGGGATGTATATAATTGTGGGGTCCTTTTATCGCTATTTTAACATCAGGTGATCTTTTCAATAATTTTTGTATTGAAATCCGTGTACGTTTCATTTGAGACCTAAACATGTGTACCGGAAATAGATGAAAATGAGCGTAAAGATTAATAAGGATAATGTCTCGTGAACCTGCAGGTGTCTCATCTAAATGGACGAACACGGGCCGACTCGCAGTTCTGTTTGCATTTTGAAATGACATTGGCAGACCATGAGGAATCCAAACAACAGTATAGTTATGTTGTTTCTCATAGGCCTCAGTGTAGTAGTAACGCTTCTGTGTTATTGGTATGGGCCCAATTAACCACGGTCCAGTTCTCATGGTAAGATTCAACCTTTTGTACAAGACTGTAAACCATTGTCTGACGGTCGAGTCACCATACATCCTGAGTGATCTGTTGGCCAGGCATTGGCTATAGTCATTCGTAGTTATAGTGTTAAAACATCCCCGTTGTCGCCATATGGAGTTGTAGAAGAATCCAACAGGTGATGGAGTCATCCAAGTGTCACGGAATTGCTTCCTTCCACATGGAGCTGAGGAAGACACTGTCGCAGCTTTCACTGAAATGTTTAATTATTGTTGTTTACATACATGTACTTAATCTCTACACTTCGTCTTCTCTTTTCACCGAAAAAAACGTGCGACTCTTGAGAGCAGTGACCGATCAAATATCCAGTCTCTACCAAAACTGCCATCCCTTCTTTGAATCTTGATTTTCTTTTCTCTCAATTAAAATGCGAAGCTGATTATACTGTTTTATTTCTATTCCCCAATTATTCAAATTTAAACCCACTTCTATTATAGTTATAACCAAAATGCATTTGATGATTAATATTAGTTCATTCACAATGATTAATATCAGCTAATAAACTGGCATTATGGTAGAGTATAATTCATATAAAAATATAGGTTATGCCAGAACTATAAATTAATTAGAAGAGCTATCGTGTACATCTGAAGTATAAATATCATGAAAACAAAATAACGTAAATTACTTTGGAATTTGCGTTTAGGTTTTGGTCAGTTGGGTTTTGTGTTGGATTTGGGTCAATTCATGTAGGGTTTAAGGTTGGACATATATTTTGTTTTTCTGCTGACACCAACTTCAATTTAGTAGAAAGAATGTTTCCGCAAGAGGGCCACGAATACCGAGCATCCCACATAAATGTTGACTTGATTGTATTTGTGTGTGTGTGTGTGTGTGTGTGTGCGTGCGTGCGTGCGTGCGGGCGGGTGCATGCGGGCGGGAGTGTACGAAACCATTGTTAAAATACATACCAGAGGAAATACGTATTGGGACCACGTCCACCAATTTCTCAAAAGAACACCTGAAATGATAAAGCACTTTATATCAAGAATGAATTTGTCTACAAACAACCTGCTAATGGCACAGGAAATAACATCCGACGGATGGAACTGCACCGAGTGAGTTACTGACTGAGTGAGTGAGTGTTAATTTTCGCCGAAATGTTCCAGCAATATCACAGCAGGGGATATCATCAATTCGTTCTACACAGTATTTCCATTCCCACTTCCGAACGTTTTAGCCTGTGGTCTATCACACTGTTCCACAGCGTCATCTTTGCGCCAGCTCCCGTATATTATGTTTTGTTTCTTTATAGTTAAACGCCGCACTCAGCAATATTCCAGCTATATGACGGCGGTCTGAAAAATAATCGAGTTTGGACCAGACAATCCAGTGACTGACATCCATATAATATTAACATTGACCTTTACTGAGAGGACCAATAGGATCTTCACAACACATGGTCTTCACAATACATGGTCTTCACAATGATCAAAATGACAAAAGTCACAAAAGTTGCATAGTATTTTGTGAATCAAAGTGTGTTGTAAATAAAGGTTAATTCATAACCCAATCCTTACACGGATGGCCCTGACGAAATTTGATGTGAAGAGTTATGATTGTGGTTCGCCCTGATTATGTTTCAAGGGCTAGCTCATAGCACCAAGCCCGAGTTCCAGGCGTTTACGTTGACGATAAACGTCAAGGATCCTCGAAAGCCGATAGTGCTAACAAATCAAGAAACATAATCAATGAGAGTATTGAATTCGTAACGACGATAATAATCACCTCTGGGCAGCTGATGAACGCAAATCTGTACAACTAAATGTAGCGCTTTTGACCACTGCGACACCCATGTCGCCTCATAACAAGAAGAAAACGACTTGTTGACCATGACAACTACATAACATGGCGTGAAGAGTACTACTTACGACCTATACCAGCGTGTATCAGCCTCTGTCTGTACTGGCACAAAATGAACTGTGTTAACTCTAGTCCAATGGTGGCACTCAAATCCACGTTGTTTAGGTTTGGTACAATAGAACGGAACTCCCCAATTTTCAGCAGTCAAATTGCAGATTGGTTTATTGTCAAGAAACCGTTTATCCATGTACCCCACAGTTGTCTCTGTTAAGTTATGTACATCAAACAGGCAACTTATATGCTTTCCGATATATCCGCTTCTAAATTTGTTGTATATAAAAGCCATCCTTTCTCTCGATGACAATATCGCTGCATAGATTACAGCTTTTCCAGTCCACATGGTGCGCAGAACGCCAGTATACGTCCCGTTGTCATGGTCAATAACACTTCCGGCGGAAGAAGCTTGTTTCACTGTGTCTTTCATCCAAACAACCAACATATCTCCTCCTCTGGTTTTAGGTCTTTCCTTGCGATCCATTAACACTATCTTCACATAGACTGTTTCATTAAGTCTGTAGATTTGTTGTTTGTCAATGAGGAATAATTTCGAGAACTTTCCCGATGCATGACGATTTGAATCTTTGAAGTTAGAATCATATATGATTTCCGTGTCTGCCTTCACAGATTTCAAGGGGGGATGATGTTCAACTTGAGGTACTTGCCCCTTGTCTTCTGCTCTTGAACGAGCATGGTCTGGTACGCTCTGAAACCTACAAAAATATATACTTATTTCTTTCGATTGTTTACTTTTCTATATTGAATATTGCTTCACTTATGATATTAGTATCAATACATCACGTAAGGTATATCTTTTATGCATGTAAGTTGATTACAGATGAGAGATGGTATCCAGCGTATGTGTGTTCGTTTGTGCTTGTGTGTCAGTGTACTTTTGAGTTTAACGCCACTTAAAATACAGTTTCAGTTACATGTCGGAGTGACAGCTTGATGTGGGAGGAAAGCCCGAGGGGATGCTGGTCGTAGACGTGTAACACGTTGGTGAAACCCATGGACACTGTTATGGTGACCAAGAAACAGAATAATGGCGACCCGGGTTTCGAACCCACGATCGTAGGTCTCTTGCGTGTCCAATGGACGCAACTCTGCAAGGTGGTGACAGAGGGAGAATATACAAATCTACGTAATATGTTTATTTACAGTAATGGTTTGTACAGAAGTGACGCTATTGTGTCTCTGGCTGATGAACATTTTATACCGCAATGGTACTGCCGGTGCACTTGAACGGGTCTACAAGTGGAGATTTATGTAAAGAATACCAACATACCAACATCCAGCTATTCCCGTGCTATTGGGTGCTGGTATGTCATCGTATCCCAATTTCTTAGATCGACGCTCATGATGTCAGTTACTGGATTCTCTGCCTCACAATAACGTTAACAACAACAATAATAACACAACACTACAATTGTGAAAACCGGTTTGTTGTGATTAATTTGCATAAGGTTATAAATATACCTTTTCACAGAAACAAATATAATACAAAATATTATCGACAGATATTTAAGGGTCCATTGCCTAACAATTCACAATTTGTTTTGTTAAACGTTTGAAACCAAATGATCAAATGTTTTTAAAACGTCATATATATATTATCCAATCGTAAAATTGGAGTGTATGAGTGAGTGAGCTGGCTTGAATGCGTCAGCTTAATGTGGGAAGAAAACCCGAAGCGATGCAGCTCTCAGACGTTTACCACTTAGGTGCAACCCACGAGTACAATTATGCTGATGACAAACCTAGCAACATTATCGAGGCGAACAAGGATTCGAACCCACACTCATAGGTTTCTGGTGTCTCCAAAGCGATGCAACTCTGCACAGCAAATTGCCGAGCCTCTGACAACTGAGCCGTCTGTGCCCCCTTATACTTAGAACATTTAATTGGAGAAAAAATGATGCCGTGATGCTCACAGGAAATCATAAGTGTTCCATAACTTTGAAATTACCCATTGAAATGCCGATAAAAAGGATTATCATCCAAAACTGGCTCCGATAGGAGATATCGCTTGGGTGAGATCTACACTGTAGATATCGCTGCAATGAAATTGCATCACAATACTTTGCAGACAATGACTTTGGTTACCATGACGTCACAATCAAATGACATCACTAATGGCTCTGCTACTGAAGCTGTTAGCAGTATTTTTTGTACTTACGACACTGCTTATTGCTGTCTACAAACTGAAAAAAAGTGGAAATCTCACTCTTTTGATATAAACTATGGGAAAACTCCGAGGCTTTCACTTTTCTCAACTTGTGTTAATATATTTGATATCAAAAGACACTCGGGCGAGATTCTCTATGTATTACAATACTTCCTAACTATTCTTCAAAAACACATACACACGGGATCTCATGAAAACACTGTAATTTTAACACACACTCCCCCTTCCATTATTTCGTTCTGTGAGTGGTTCAGTGGAGAGGTACATATTGTACTTTATTTCATTAGCTGTACATGTCGTATCCATAATGAAGGTGCTTAAACCCCATGCCGTCATTACAAAGTGGATCCATTGCTTGCGCCCTGTGCTGAACAACGAACCAGTGATTCGTTAACTACTAGTATTTAATTAAGTTGGAACTGTATGGATCGGACACCGGGTTTCCCAGGCCACGTACTTACTTCTCAAGGCCGCCCCACGATACAAACGACAACCATGAGACCAGAACGACAACCGCCACAACTATTACTTTTGGAAATGTGAAACGCATCTGGAAAAAAAAGTGAAAACGTAAGGCTTACGTCATTTCAATAACTTTTCTTATTGTTGAAATACAAGGTCTCTTTATCTTGATATTGAGGCATTTGTATTGTAACCTTATATCTTTGTCACGAATCGTTTATGTTATTCATCTATGACAACTACTGATTTTGTATATTAAAAGGATGTTTGAAGAAGCAGCATCTGCAAGAGCTCAACAACAAAATATCGGGTATATCAGTGACACAGTCAGTACATGGGTTTTGTTGGTATCTGGTATAAGCGGGAAATGCATATCATAGACACTTGTCTACAGTAAACTATAGATCAGGTTGTCTCCTGAATTAACACGTCCTATTATTTTAAGTTCTTGAAAAGAATACATTTAAAAAACAGTCCCTCTGTTACTCCGAGTCGACATCATAAACAAATGTCAAGGGTATGTACTGAGGACAGAAACAATGTTTATTTTATTTCAAAACTATGAAATCAGTTTTATGATAAGGAGCAGTTGAAAGCACATGTTAACTTGTCTAATAGTCAATATATGCCAACAAGAAAGTTCATGGGAACAATTTTCATATGAAAAAATGACTTGCTTTTGCATGTGTTTGTGACGGATGACACCAGTGGGCCAAAATACCGTGTACGCGAACACCTGGTATCATCACTATTTGATAACGATACATAAGCACATGACTAATGATATATAGTCTGCTATTAGATGATATTTCTTTTGAATATGGAAAGTGCTTTGTCGCTTTTATTTATACTTGAGTTTTCAGAAAAAATTGAATATCTTTCGTTTTCCTATTACGTTCCGAAGCAAACAGCATTATTGAAATTTTCTCAAACCATCAACCGAGGCAGATCACAGAGAGGTCCTAGACAAATGGATTTCCAGATAACCATGTTGCTTGTTGGGATTCAACTCATTATTGACAATGGAGATTTTAGTACCAAGTACGGAATTTTAGTATACATGTTGGTTTACCTTGACTGTTTACAAGGACATGTAGGAACGAATCGAATGACCTAGACTGTGAGTAATATAAGTGTCACGGAGCTGTGTTCAAGAGATCAGGGTGTCATTATATAAGAATAGAGTCTTGATAAAAAAGTTCGCAGTGTTATCGTCAGTTAATTGTAACTAAAGTGGGGCAATGTAAAGAATCAAGACCGCATTTGACACTGACAATGATCACTGATTTCTAAACCAGGACTAATATACAACCTGATGAACTAAGCAACTGTATAAAAGATATGACTTAAGACATTTAAATCCACACTCTCACAAGACAATCGACAAGACACATAGACAGTCAATTAAGTCGGCGGCTGGGACCTATTATCATCTGCGAGTTACTTAACGCAAAAATCTAATGAAAGAATGAATATCATCAGCTTGACTAGATAATGAGCACTAAAAACGATAAACTCAAGTCGCTTGAACTGAGCAAGGAAACTGGTACTTGATCAAAAGAGTAACTTGACTCACAATTATAAAAAAGTACTTAGCCTAAACATGGCAATCCCGAGAAAATTGTTTTTTCATGGGTTACAAAAAGGGGGTTAAAATGTAACGCTGATTAGGTCAGTAACACCAGAGTAAGCCAGTACCAGAATCAGAACGACTCTGTAATTACTTCAAAGCGAAACACATTTCGAACTGACTACACAGGAACAAGGCGACACGTAAACAGTCTAGCGAATTCTGGAGGAGATCCATCATAAGCGCGGACGTAGGAGAAAATAATCTCCCCTTGTCAGCTTGGAGAACGATAAACGGCTGCAGGTAACAGACTGTGTTTCTTAAAATAATGAAACCCCGTGTATCAAACTAACTACAAAAACAACATGGGATATGTAGATACCAAAATAAAGGACTGAACATTAAAAGGACAATAATACATAAGAAATATCTACATAGTACTAGATAACCCCGCCACTGCGAGGATATCACGGTCAATGAAGACTTTCAATACATGAATAAGCTGCATACATATTTGAGATAACATATATCAAATTACATTCTGATAAAAGTTTGCGATTAAACTGCATGAGAATAACATTTATGAACAACAAGTTCTCTAACGCTAAAGAACATACACGTGCCGAACTATGCCGGACAGATACGGGAGTGGGAAGCGCTGCATTATATATACGTCACTAGACCGTGACCAGCTTGGTTTTACCACCCGGTGACACTAGGTACGCTGCATACTTATAATTATCAAGTATGAAAAATAGGTGGTGCAATATCTATTGCAATAATGAACTTACTGTAGTAATCGTTGAGAAGCATCTTATCGCTGTCGACATCCTCGAGTTGAGTAGAGATATTTCCGTGCATCTGAAAAAAACTACACAACACAACCAAGCACGCAGCCCGGACACTGGTTTTTAACATGCTCAAAAGACTGTGACGGGGCTGCGCGCTTGGTCAGTTCTATTCATCTGTGAGAAAGGCGCAGTGGACACTTAAGCCGCTTGGCTATGCAGTAGATATAGCCCGCTGCAATGTTGCGAAATACGCTAAAGTCGGAAAGCGCACGTTAAATCTTCTTTTCAGTTGCTATAAGTGACCACCAGAGTCCCGCTTTGTGTGAACATGTATAACCTTGAACTAATTGTGTGGCGTTATTATGGGGGGCATTTCTTTTTATACAGAAAGAACTAGAGATTTCTCTTCGCCAGGTGTTATGTAACATATATAGTTTTGCCCTGTACTGTTATAGTTATAGCACGAGGACGCAATTGGGATACGATTACATGCAGATAGTAAATATTTGAAATGTTGTACCGATTTGACAAAAGCGTGACTGTCTGGTGCACTGGTTTGAAACAAGGGGCTGTAAAATGTGACTGTCTGGTGTAAAGGTTTGACACGAAGTGGTGTAAAGTTGTAAATGTTCGATACACTGGTTTGACACAAGGGTGTGCCGGTTTAACATACTTTTGTGTAAAGTGTGAAGGACTGGTGTACTGATTTGACACGATTGGGAGTAAAGTATGAATGTCTGATGTAACGGTTTGACATATGATGATGTAAAGTGTGGTGTTTTTCTAGTTTGACACATGTGGTGTTCAGAGGTAACCAGAAACAGTTATCGATATTGAAATAATATACTTTTATGTTTTATAAATTATCAGCATATCATTAGTTTTGGAAAACAATGGTCCACAACAAAATGAAGCAATAGTGGAATTGATGGCCCTGTCTCACAGGACATTTAGCCTTGATTCATTTCATGGCGTGCGTATTGGGTAGCCCTGATTCCCCTCATTGTGTCAGTGTAATGTGGCCCTGATTCACCTGATTTTATCAGTGTATTGTGGTACTGTGGCTTTGATTCATCTGATTATGTGAGAGTCCTGTTGCCCTAATTTACCTGATGGTATCAGTGTACTGTTGCCCTAACTTACCTGATTGTGTCAGTGTACTGTGGTCCTGATTCACCTGATTGTGTCAGTGTACTGTGGTCCTGATTCACCTGATTGTGTCAGTGTACTGTGGCCCTGATTCACCTGATTGTGTCAGTGTACTGTGGCCCTGATTCACCTGATTGTGTCAGTGTACTATGGCCCTGATTCACCTGATTGTGTCAGTGTACTGTGGCCCTGATTCACCTGATTGTGTCAGTGTACTGTAGCCCTGATTCACCTGATTGTGTCAGTGTACTGTGGCCTTGATTCACCTGATTGTGTCAGTGTACTATGGCCCTGATTCACCCGATTGTGTCAGTGAACTGTGGCCCTGATTCACCTGATTGTGTCAGTGTACTGTGGCCCTGACTCACCTGATTGTGTCAGTGTACTGTGGTCCTGATTCACCTGATTGTGTCAGTGTACTGTAGCCCTGATTCACCTGATTGTGTCAGTGTACTGTAGCCCTGATTCACCCAATTGTGTCAGTGAACTGTGGCCCTGATTCACCTGATTGTGTCAGTGTACTGTGGCCCTGATTCACCTGATTGTGTCAGTGTACTGTGGTCCTGATTCACATGATTGTGTCAGTGTACTGTGGCCCTGATTCACCTGATTGTGTCAGTGTACTATGGCCCTGATTCACCCGATTGTGTCAGTGAACTGTGGCCCTGATTCACCTGATTGTGTCAGTGTACTGTGGCCCTGATTCACCTGATTGTGTCAGTGTACTGTGGTCCTGATTCACCTGATTGTGTCAGTGTACTGTAGCCCTGATTCACCTGGTTGTGTCAGTGTACTGTAGCCCTGATTCACCCGATTGTGTCAGTGAACTGTGGCCCTGATTCACCTGATTGTGTCAGTGTACTGTGGCCCTGATTCACCTGATTGTGTCAGTGAACTGTGTCCCCTGATTCACCTGATTGTGTCAGTGTACTATGGCCCTGATTCACCTGATTGTGTCAGTGTACTGTGGCCCTGATTCACCTGATTGTGTCAGTGTACTGTGGCCCTGATTCACATGCGGGGAACATCAGAAATGAGCCTTTGACATTGCACCTGTGTTGATAAAAGGACGCAGTCTTTCTGTATGAAGAACGCAAACCTTAACGTCAGAGATACCCACAGTCAAACCAACCCCCTCCCCCTTTCCCCACATGAAGATTTCATAGTCTTTGTTCAGCACAAAGGAAACATATTCCTTGTTCTTCCCTAGATTATCTGCTCCTACCATTTTGTAGAAGTTAATGGCTGATGTATTCAAGCGGTCACACACCACTGCATCTGTGCACTGTACTTGTCCATGGCGACCTGCAAGGTGCACACGGTATAGGGAAACATGACAAGGACTGAGTTTCTTGTTCGACTTTGTAATATTTTGATAAAGAATCAAGAACGTCACATGCCCACGTGTATTTCCCAGGGCCCCTCTCTGAGATCATTTATAGGCTGCAATGTTAACACAAGTAATTAGTGAAAAATATTATTATCTATATAAGCTGTTCTCGACTCCTCTTACCTTATGCCATTTACTTAAATATAGGGTAGCCAGTAGCCAGTAGCCTACAGGTTCGCTCTTTACACTCAACCTGATATATGTGACGTGATATAGATGTTGTCCATTACTGCAGTTATATATATTCACGAGGGGTTGACGTAAAAGATCGTCACACGTTCCTTCAAAATTAACAATTTAACAACAACCAATAGGAACTTTATTTAAAATTGCAGTTCTAAATTTGAAAATGAGAGTGATTTGGGCTTGTGGGGAGAAACATCACACATACAGCTACACATACAACATTGTTAGATGTAAGTATGGAATCTCCCGTAGTCTCCACACACTACCAAAACATTAACCCTATCATCCATTAGTAATAACCTTTTTTTTACTTTGACAACAATTACATTCCCTATTATTTTAATAGGGCCAGCTCAGCGTCCCATGTGTGCTTCTAACGTATAGTTACCACACCCACACCTAATGAGGATCACTCGAAGGGGTCTATTTTATATCTTTAAAAACATATATCGCAGGTTAAATTATAGTCTTTAACATCTGTCATAGGAAAAGTGAGTCATTTCCAACTCCCTGTCCAATCCATGCCACACCAAATCCTAAAATATTCATCAACGGTTTTTCACGTGTGGGCCATGTCTCCCTTTCATTATTATCAAGCTGGTATTATTAACATTCATAACATGTTTCGGGATACCTGGTGATGGCCATATGTAACAACTTTAACGAAGACTTTACTACATTGCACATGTGGTCAGCGAAGGCTGGCAACTACTAAGTTCTCCACTGACAGCTTCGTAGAGCTGGTGTTTACTCCTGAGAATATTCTGTAACAACAGAAGCAGGTTAGGCTCAATTCAGCTGTTATTCCAAATCTGACTAAGATATTCAATGTCTTTTCTCATGGTTTGCATGCTTCTTTGACAGCTTTGGGGCACATATTAAAACCAGGTTCTTGTGAGCAGATACTATTTCCAAACTGTTACCAGAAAACCACCAGTTTTTCAGTTTGCTTGATAACATCACTACTGTAGACCTTAGATTTGGAAATTGAACCTTCATGCCATAATGTTTTGCCTCTGCTTGAACTTGATCTTGGAGTCTCACCATTCTCTCTTAGCATTCTCTCTTAGCATTAAGATATTGATTGTATGTCACAATGACCATCATCCCTGTGTAACACTGGTCTCTTGTATTGGCATTGAAACACAAAGGTCAGTCAAGAATTATATTTAATGTTAATAAACACAAACGATACTTGAACTTGATTATATAGAGGTAAAACCGTTTTCGAAGAGCCCATTCCCTTTCCATAAGCGGACCGCCTCCGTGGTCTAATGGTAGAGCGTCCGACCGGAGAGCGGAAGGTCCGGGGATCGATCCCCAGCCGCGTCATACCAAAAGACGTTAAAAGATGGTACTTGTTGTTACCCTGTCTGGCGCTCGGCATTAAGGGGCTAAAACAAAGACTGGTCGGCTCGGAGTCAGTATACTGTGTCTGAGTGAGGTATCCATGTTAAACTGCGGCATGGTATCTCAATGTGGTAGCACTATAAATCGGCATCAATCCGGACTAGTACAAGCAGCCACACACACACACAGCACATGCACGTCGCTATTTAAGTGCAATAATCTTGGATGCGAGGTTAAACCCCATTTCACCTCACCTCACCTCACCTTCCATAAACAAAACTACCCAATTGCTCCCGCACTGACTCTTCACCGCCACACACCACAGCTCTAGTCATATATCTCTCCAGCATTTATCATACCTCCTAAAACCTACTTTACAAATACTGACCTCGACATCATAAACGGACGAGTTATAATAATTGGATTAAGAAAAAGAATGTAGCTTCCAAACACTGATAAATATCTAAATACATATTGCTTCTGGTTATTTAACAGTCAAACACTGTTGGGCATTCAACATCACATATAACCCCAGATTTGTTCGACTCTGAACAAAACAAGAACACGTCAGTGGCGGTGAATAGGGCGACCGTCAGAGACAGACACAGTAAGGATTTAACCTCATTTTTGGATATTACGATACGATATAATCACGCGGTCATGTTGACCCAAAAGCTGTAGTAGAATGTCCTACTTCTCTAATCGGACACACAGGAAGACTTGGCACGCTTTGCAATCACCTCAGCCTTAGCGGCTCTGAATTCACGCGTTGTTATTGTGCGAGCCTCTCACCTGCAGGTTATGCGAGAGCGAGGCAAACTTGCCCCTGTATAGTGCAGTGTATCTTGTGCAGTGTATATCTAGCGTGTCAGACGGGCTTTGAGACGAGAGGTTTCTCAACATGCGATAGACGTACTAGTCTTATGCTCTAGCATAACTGCCTGTACTTAAAGCTATTACTAATGCAAGTTTCCTCATATTTTAACACAGCTATTAAAGAGAGGTACCCATACTGATATCAACCCCTGACTTAGTAAATGAATTAATGTATCATCTTGGTTGATACTTGTTGATGAATCCATTTAATAGTGTGACTGAGTGATGTTTGATGCTGCTTTAGCATTAGAGAAACACCACGTTGAGTCAACCTGACAGGGAAGAAAACATGAAATGAGGCACATCCTAGACACTCCCACTTGGGGAAAGTTTCAAATGTGTAGTATGGAGCTGAAATGGGTTTGCGTAATAGGAAGAATATGAAATCATTGGGTTCTGTCACGCCTGTGGCATACAACTCTGCTCAGCAACAGACATAGACGAGCTGGCGACCAGTTCCCCCATCAACATTTATAGGATTATCATTCAGAAGCTGGTCGCTCAGCTGGATATGGTTATGTTCTATCGAAAACAATATATTATTACAACATGGCTACTAAGGCAGACATTTTATTAAAAATAATAAAGGGGTTTCATTATTTCATCTACATGACATATTATTATCTTACAATATTGCGCTGGTAACTGTTTGATGGGTGTGCTAATGGAATATGAAGAACCATGGTTGGTGCTTAACGGTCCAAGTTTAAATTAGAAAGAGAACAAATAGACTATCGTAATCCGAATAGTAGCAGTCAGAGATCGCAGTAAATGAGAGATAGACAGAAACAAATGCATCTTCTTTTTTACGAACTTTCAAGGATTTGAAACCTTACAGAATTGTGGAATGTATTGATGCGACTCTTGGATAGATTATAGGATTATAATCGTCATTCGTTTCACAGTCGTGACACATGTTCACTAAATGAATAAATATATCCGGGTCACAATCTGTTAGATGTTCCCAGGTATAGTTAAAGCGCACCCTGATATTCCCGGGGAAGTCCTGGCTGACATTTGACACGACCGTATTATAATGACTATGTATGTCTCAGTTACATAAACAACGATAACAGAGATGCATCAGTTGATAAGATAATAATTATCATTCGTTTTAGAATCGTGATTTATGTTCATTTAAAGATACATACTGCCGGGTCACAATATAAAATGACACAATCGAGACAGCTGGATATGAAGGGGAAGTCCCTCTCCTATATCACCAAGTGTTTGCTAGTGTTGACTATCCGGGCAACAACACTTCTCGGCAGTGAGCAGTGAGCAGTGAGCAGTACATGTAAGGTTTTTCTTTGTTAATATTGACAACATGCGTTGATTTAGAGTGTCTTATCGATTGGATTTAATTTTGTTAACAGACCATTATATATATATATTTTGTTCTTTCTGTTTATTACGTACACATCAATAACACTATGGGCGCATATATATATATATATATATATATATACATACATACTTACAGTAATAGAGAGAGGTTGTGTGTAGTGTGAGGTTTACGTGAGGTTTGTAATGTGCGTTTGGTCACATGACCGCGAAATCGACGTTCATAAGCTTATGACCGACACATTTTGACGTTCATACGTTATTTTCACGAGCCTATATTTATGTTATGACGTAAACTCTGACGGAATACTACGGAGTGCACTTCTCACTGACAATTACATTAAAATCTATAGGAATAGAATTTCGGTCGCGCCATTAATGTGTGAATATCTTTATATGTATGTGCTATTGTACACCAGTAAATCACACCTATGAAGTGTATGTGCGCGCGTGTGTGTATATGATTAAACGTTACCACACGTCATATATTAAAAAAATGTTATCATTGCACCCTCAGATTTGTCCACATGCCTGTATTAATCAGGTCAAGGAGGATACAAGCTGGAACTGTCTACTAGGTCCGCCATTCCGCAACATTTCCGACAAATCAGGAGTCGATTAGGTTTCTAATTGGCTTGTTGTTTGTTTCAGACAGGAGCATGTGATGCTATAGTCTAGCATTCATTATGAACAAACGTATGAAAGTTGGATTTGCTTCCATATTTATTTTGAACATGGCTGTAGTAATTGCAGTTATTTGTCAAATGGTGTCACGACAAACCGAAAAGCAATCACAAGGTCAGCTTACAAAGGAACAAATCGACAATGTAAGTACATGTATGTATGTTTCACTCATAACATTTCATGAATATTGTACTATTGGAGAGGAGGAAAATGATAAATAGAAGGAATGAATAAACAGTAACGTACATGTACATGTGTCTGGACTGTTGGTCTATTGTTATTTATTCTGCACATCACACTGTTATCCATTCTGTCATGTGTTGCAGATATACATGGAACACGTGACAACCATGGCTATCCCCAGTCTTACACGGACAAGTGCGTTGAATACACCAAAATGAAAAACGAGAAACACGTTCACCAGAATGTTAAACGTTCTGTTGCAATGATAACTGTTTTCATTATAGAGAATGCTGTACAGGTTGTACATGTGGGAATGATATTAATGTGAAGATAACATATTTTAATGACACGCTCCCTGTTTGTGAAAAAAATTCTCTTGAATTTGTTACAGATGCAGAAAGACCGACCATATCAGCAGAATTTCTCAATTTATTAAAGCCTATAGCCTACTTTCCGGGACTAGACTTTAGTCATACTGATGGTAAACTAACTTCATATTTTGAATTAAAGATTGAATATTACAAAAACGGTGTAGATAGAGTGTAAATAGAAGATATATATATATATATATTAATTATACAGTATACAGCAAACAAGGAGAAATTCAGTCGGATCAGGTATCACTTTAAGATTGACACTGTCAGATATATTTGGAACGTTTCTCTATAATTACTTTCTTTACCAGATTACTCCATGGCCAGAACCATTGGATAGTCAGGTTTGTACAAATCTATTATTCATATTTTCTGCTCATTTTGATATTGATTCTTTAGATGGCACCCTAACAGACACACCATTAAGAAACTGGGTACCTTTTGTCGGACCTGGGAGACAACTTTTGTACAACGGGATGAAGTATAAGAATGGCAGCATCACAGTGCCCGCCACTGGAGTGTATGTCTTATACAGTCACATCAAGTTTTACACAGAAAGAAATAATCATGACGATGCTGAGTCTGATTTTCATCATAATATAACACGGTACAGTGCACTGATGCAAGAGGCAGAAACAGTATTGAGGAATGTCATCAGCGAGAACAAAAACAGCATCATTGATGGAGCAAGTCTGGAGTACTCCAGTGATGTTCATGGATTGTTGCAGCTGGACGCTGGTGATCAGCTGATGGTGAAAGTATCAGGGATGAATCCACTGAGACATGACAGGGACTGGCATTATTTTGGAGTATACCTGTTGTGATGGTTCCCTACTGGCAATTTTACAGTTGTCGAGGCTAAGGAGGTTTAATGAACATGTGCATGTGATGTATACATTATAAATGGATTCTGGGAATACACGAAAATGGCACATTGTTAACAATTTGAAACCATCAAGCTTTGTGTCGCAATTAATACCCTGACACAAACACAAATGTGAATAATTGTGTGTGAGTAGTTTGTAAAAAGGCAAGAACAATTACACTTTGGAAGCTAATAATGCATTCCGAGGCAAATGATACCTTTAATGTCTGTCTACCAGCAAATGTCCTACATATAATTGAGTTCGGCGTGTGTGCATACACGAATGTATGTCAAACTGGCTATAAGCCGACTCTTTATTCATACTTCGTCGTTAGATGTCCCTCCTTGCTTCGTGTCAAGCACATTAAATTTTATATCATTTATATATCTTCTACAATATAATACATGTATTGTTAGACAGAATATTTCAAATAAATTATTATTTGTGTGTATGATTTAGCTTTTAAATATGTCAGCATTTGAAACGAATGTGAAACTTCGGTTTATGAGATTCGACAAGTTTGACCATCAGTATGTTATGTAATGTAATGTATTTCACAGTTTCTCTACTGTCATCTTAATCAATTAAACATACTTGGTTGATAAAACCTATTACCACTTCACTAGTCATTAAGATGCGTTGCACATATCGTTAAATAATTTCCAGTGAACTTTAAGCAACAATTTCAATGTGTTATGCTATACATACATGTGTGTGTGTAAGAAGTAGATTATATCTAATTCATATATATATTTAGCATGATTGAAAAATAATTTTATCGCCCAAACTCGCCAGATAGTTCGTGAGACATAGTTAGGAGATTTTGATTTTAAACGTGTCTTGTCTTTGGTATGGACATTGTCTTGGATTAACAGCCGTTTCAATTGTTGACGACAATCTTAAACTTTCTTCAAATAAAACATATCTGTAACAAGGACCAGTGTGTTTTTTTATATCTGTTCAACCCTGATCTAGTGTATTACACGGTCGGGTCCGCAACGTTGGATATCTGTTTATAACGTACCCCGTTACATGGACAACAATGATACTTTTAAAATTGCCGTTTAGGTATTAAGTAATCGTATGTTGCAGTATTTCAATATATCACATAATTTAGCGTGACACAATGCAACAAACATAGTAATTCGGTGTTCGTATGCCAGTCGTTAAAGGTCGGATGATAACGAATAGAGCATACAAGTTTATAGCTGACGTCAACGCGCTATAGAGTACACTTTCCTGACATAACTATAGACAACTTTAGATACACGTGATCTCATCTTGCAAGAATGGAGTAATTATTGAGGAAGTACAGAATAACCTAACATGTTCTCCCATCCTGACTCAGTGCCATTTCCCAAACAAAATGAAAACAGATCTCATTTACATTGTTTGATAGTTGTATCGGATGTATGTAAAACTTCTTAGTTATTAATTTGTACCTGGATTCTGGATGTAAACTAAAGAAACGGAGACACAGTAAAGCAGTGTGTTTCAGATAGAAAGTATTTGTGTTAACGCTGGGCCAGACTTTAGACTACAAAAGCAAATGTGTACTAACAAGGCGTGACTCCGTGTTTGAGTGGTGATAAGGTGACTGCTGTCGCAGTGTGTTTTCATAAAATAACCTTCACATACCCTTGAGTAAATTGATCTTCTCCATTATATTATAAAATTTAATGACGTTTTTTCAATACATGAATTAAATTCACAGGTGTATGCATATGGAATATGTTACCAGTGCATGACCAGAAATATTTTTTTTCCGCTTACTTGTGTTGCAAGCGAAGGTAAAAGAGCTCATCAATACAGGTTTTCAACACTGTTATGCTTTCCCTACATTTCTTTACAAAGGATATCGATTTCACATGACTGTATATCAATGCGCATGCATAGCGTAGTCCTATAAATACCGAGTAAATTCTATAGACAGCATATATGTCACCATTCCTCGAAAGTGAGACACTGTTAGTGACATCCATATAAGGCAATACTTGTACTCCTGGTGAACATTCAGTCAACAGGTGTGTTATTGGTGGAGGACGTTGCCAGGGGACGCTTCCTGGTCACACATGCTGTGAGAGAAGGTGGAATATCTCGAGTACGTAAGTATATAAGACGGCTACTCTTAATGAGTATTTATTAAAAAAGTCAGCAATATATATGAAACTATACAGAAACCGGGTCACATTATTCAACCGTTGTCACGATGACCTAACAAATGAAACTATTGCGTTTTATTTAGATACTTTCGGTCAGTGATATACAATTTACAAAATAGCCCCGTATCTACATGTATCTACAAACCCCTCTCGTCGTTTTGATTGTTTGCACCCTTACAATGCACCGCGTTCACGTCAAGTTGATTGTGACGTCACACCTGGTCAATACACCTTTGTTTTTCTGTAATTGTCCGCTATTATAGAAAATGCCCTACTTTCTTTGGAGAGTTATCTGGCTTACTCGGAAACACCTAGCGCTTGTATTCCCGGGGAAGCCCCTGGCCTACCCCTTGTCCAAACCACTATCACAATCACTGGATGCATTTTTCTTTAAAAAACAACAACAACAAAGGCATCAAATACACAAAATGATGAGGAACGTGAACATACACGTTGTAATACACTCTGGATTGATAGTAATAATATTTCTAACATACCGCAGCATGGTCATGCACGGGAACTATGTTTTGTATTGATTCAATGTATTACTTCGCGAGGCAAGCCTATATATTGCTATCAAAACAAATTCGTCACGGTAGTGAGCGGACGTGAAAGGTACATGTAAGGTTAAAATTCTTAATATTAGGAACAGGAGTTGATTAAGTTTGTCTTACGAAGTATGTTTAATAAGATTCACTTTGCTATCTGTACATGTACACAAGTTTGTGTCCAATTGTTGTTTTAATGTACCTAATAACTAATATGTGTGTGTGAGGGTGTGGGTGCGTGCGTCTGTATGTATGTCTGTGAGTATGTAATGTATGCATGCAGCAGTGTGTGTCTGTGTGTGATGTATGTATGATATGTATAGGGTAAACGTTTGTACACGTGCCATATCTGTAAAAACTGTTGTAATGTGTTTGGTATCATTATACGTGTCTGATCAGACTGTCTGTCATGGCAGATATGACAGATATGTTAAAACTGTTGTAGTGTGTTTGGTGTCAAGGAAGGCACTTTTATACATCATATCGCGCTCAAGGTAGTCCGCGTACCTGCATTAACAGAGAATATAATTACAAGTGTCTGATAATTCCTTCGCTTCCCAAAAGTTCGGAATCGGAAATTGATTTGGGCGATATTTAATTGTAGTTTGTTTATGCTTCAGACTGATCGACTACAGTATGGAGACGCTTTTGAAAATTGGTGTTGCTTCCATATTCATTTTGAACATAGCTGCAGGAATTGCAGTTATTTGTCAAATGGTGTCACGACTGGCTGATCAGCAACCACATATTCAGCTTTCCTCCTCCTCTCAGAATATGAAGGAAGACATTGACAAGGTCCGTTCAAACTTTTAGATATGTTTTAATTCATAACATTTAATTGCAGTAGTACCAATGTACAACTTTTATTCTTGGAAATGATGATAATGATATAACTGAATAGACGGGAGGAGGCGCCGATATTTTCTGTAATATGGTTAACCTGGTATATCACATTTTCTTTCAGGTTAAGAAGTGTAAATCATATTTTTAAAACAATGAAGTTGTATATCGGGATATTGATAGTATAATGCATGAAAGAAGAATATAACTTGATCTAAACAACATTCAAATGAGACACACCTCGAAAATGCAAAACGTCAAAACTTACTAGTATCTCTATTATTGTAGGCATACACGGAATGCCAACGAAAATTGCCAGACAGGAACACGAAGAAAAATAATGGTAAGTTAAATATAGTTTAACACCTAGCACGTCATATTTGTACACATTCTTTCTATTCCTAGACATGTTGATGTCCAAATTAGTTATGCACAATTGCAGTTTTCAATAAAAATTGTATTCATTGCACATGTTCCTTATGCATTAGTGCGATTTTACTTTGGTTGGTTTGGTGTTAAACGCCGGTCTCAGCAATATTCCAGCTATATGAAGGCGGTCTGTAAATAATCGAGTCTGGACCAGACAATCCAGTGACTGATATCATGAACATCGATCTACGCGATTGGGATCAATGACATGCATCAACAAAGTTATAATTAGCAAGCCTGACCACCCGATCCCGTTAGTCGCCTCTCACGACAAGCATAGTCGCCTTTTAAGGCAATCAATGGTTACTGAAGATTTATTCCATCCCGGATCTTCACGGGTCGATTTTTCTATGGAGTTTTAATTTGTTACAGATGTAGGGAGAGAGCACATAGCCTCGCATCTTTACAGCCAACTGAAACCTGTTGCATTCTACTCGGGGCTGAACATCACTGACCTTGGCAAAGGTAAGGACCTGTCATCATATGATGTTGCACCACATGGAAATACAACGACAGCCACGTACTACGTTATAAACACCATATGGTCATATGTAATACTTTCCTGTGAATTCGTTCTCACTGCTGACATCACACATTGGTCGAAAAAAAATTGATCTCAGAAATAAATTAACCAGGTTCCCAAATATGACAATATCATATCGGCTATAGGTATCGTGCTAAACACGAAACGTGGTTTATAGATTTACATCGACATCTTATTTACGTTTTACATATTCAAATGCATTCACAAAAATTAGGAATGTGCAAAATTAAAATTAATTCTTCAGAGCATCCCTATAAACTCACTCCTGCAAGAGGATGGGCCGCACAAACTATGGTCGGGCCAGAGAGACAAGTCTTGTACAACGGAATGCAGTATGAGAACGGGAGCATCATAGTCCCTGCAGCCGGTGTTTATGTCGTGTACAGCCATGTTACATTTAACACTGAAGCATATCGTCACGATGACAAAGAGACTGACTTCTATCACCTCATAGTCCACTATAATGCAGAGACACAAGAGGAGAATATCGCACTTAAGAACGTAGTTAACGAGAATAGCTATGGGATGAGATTTATTGACGGGGATGGCTTGTTATCTAGTGACATCCATGGAATACTGGAGCTCAATGCTGGGGATCAACTTCGTGTTGACTTATCAGGAGTATCGAAATTAAGCTCAGTTACGGATTGGTTTTACTTTGGCGTTTACATGATCTGAAGTACCTTCTGGCGATCTAGTCGGTCGTTGAGATATGAAGGGACCAAGACGCTCAGAGAGCTGAATATATGTATCAACGGTGTTCAACATTGATGTGTAAAACAGATTGAAAAATAGATACAGATATTTTTATTTGATGTATATGGAGGGTGATGATAGTGTTCGCATTAAAACTTTGTCAGTCACTGTCCATTATACTTTGTTTTGTAACATCCATGTACAAACTTTAATATCGAATATATTCGTATTCGTATGATCCTTATCAACACGTGACAGCGATTTCCAGAATAAACAATTACATTCAAACCTTATGTTTGATATTTGGTTATACAATTATGAGTTGAATGATCTAGGCGTTATGTTGAACACATCAATCTCTGCTCTGTTACGAACATAATCGAGTGTCTTCCCTCAGTCAAAGAAATGTTTTAATAGTCTCTTGAGGAAGACCAGTCGCACTACAAGCACATACATTACAGCTACCCTCACATATTAGGTAGTTGGGACTGCATGTGTGATAAGCGAACACATATCAAGTCAAAGTTAGATAGTTTTACTACTTGTAGTGACTTATTTGGAATTGCCCAAGGCTCCGAAACTCACTGGAGTGAGTGAGTGGTGCTAATCATATCCCATCAAAATCACGATGGAGGACAAAAGAAAAGGGCTTTACACCATAAGGGGAATCGAACGCAGTTGTTCAGCGTGACGATCGATCGTTTAAGGTAATATGCCTCCCATAGCTCTGCACAGACTACACACCATGTGTCC